>NC_091469.1:233320082-234545440 GCF_036971445.1 Narcine bancroftii
TGTTAATACTGAGTTTGTTTGTAATTCAAGAGAAGAACATTGTCTTTTTGAATAATTTATTTTTGATTTTGCAAGATTCACACAAATCCAAAATAATACAATCTTTCTCTTTTGTTTTGAAAATTTTATTTACTAATCATAATAATTCATACAATAGAAATACAAAGGCATAGCATTTTAACCCTTTACAACCCCCACCCTCCCAACCCCCATCTAAACTACCCAAAAAAAAGAAAAAGAAGAAAAAAAGAGGAGATCACATAACATAACACCCATCAATTATTTGCCCTGGTTCAGAGCAACACCATAAGGGCGTGGAAAAGAAAATTAACAATTCAGCCCCATATATTCCATATACGGGCTCCAGGTTTTAACAAAAAGAAATAATTATTATGTAAATTATACGTTATCTTTTCCAATTGAATACAAGATCTCATTTCCAAATGCCATCTCTGAATACTCAAATTGGTCTCAATTTTCCAAGTAATTGCCAAACATTTTCTCGCCACAGCTCGAGCCAAACTAAGGAAAGCAATTTGAAATCTATTTAATTTTAACTCAAAACTCAATTTCTTAATATAACCCAATTGAAAAAGTACCAAAGGGTCAAGTGAAATCTTAAATTTAAAAACAGCTTCTAAAAGTTCCTTAATTCTATTCCAAAAAGTTCTCAACGTCTCACGTATCCAAGTGGTAATTTAAAAAATAACCAACCTCCTTGTGACATCTGAAATATAAATCAGAAGAAATAAACTTTTATTTCCTTAATTTCTCCGGAGTTAAGTATAACTGATGAAGAAAATTATAATGGACCAATCTATAGCTTACATTTACAATTTTAGTCATACTATCTTCACAAAAAGTCATCCAATCATCTTGAGAAATAGATATAGACAAATCTTTTTCCCATTTTAATTTAGATTTATAAACATCCGGCTTAAGCATTTTAGTCTGCAATAAAGCATACATCTCAGATATAAATACTTTCTTACCACCATCTGTAAGTAGAATTTCAAATTTTCATCACCAAGGTCGCTGTAACGTACTCTTTAACTTGGTAATAAGAAAAAAGAGTATTTAAAGATGTTTCATATTTCTCTTTCATTCTTTGAAATGAAATAAAATATCCAGCTTTGTAATAATCTTCTACCATTTTAATTCCTTTCTGTTCCCAAAACTTCAAAAGTTGATTATTAAGTGTAAAAGGAAAAAGTTTATTTTGGGGTTTTAGCCAAAATTTTACCTTGAGTACCTATAATTTCATTCGATTAAATGTTTCAACACAGGCAAATTATAATTATATAATAACTGAGGATTACATCTATAAATAAACTGATCCATCCTCTTCTCACCAATCTGAGATAATTCAATATCAGCCCATATCAAAGGTTTATCCACTTCAAACATCCTGTTAATAAATTTCAACTATCCTGATTCATAATAATTCTGAAAATGAGGAAGTTGCAACCCTCCTAATGCATACTTCCAAGTTCATTTCTGTAGCGACTCCCTCGCCATTTAACCCTTCCACAAAAACCTCCTCATCAAAGCATTCAGATCTTTGAAAAGTTTTTGAGGAATCTTGCAAGAGATATATTGAAAAAGATATTGAATTCGGGGAAAGATATTCATTTTAACACAATTAACATGTCCTATTAATGTTATAGGTAAATCTTTCCATCAATTTAAATCATGTTTAATTTTAGACAATAGAGGTAAATAATTAAATTCATATAAGTGATTATAATTAGTATCTATTATAATACCTAAATATTTAATCCAGTCAGACCACTTAAATTTCACAATATGTCTACAAAGCAAATAATCCATTTCAGCTAAAGGGATAATTTCCCTCTTTGCCTAATTAATTTTATATCCCGACACTTCACCATACTGCTCCACCCTGTCATGCAGCAGTACAATCTTTCTCAACAATGAGTCCATTTCCACCCCACCCCCTGCCCACCCTTCTCCCTTTCCTCCCATACCCTAATACCCATAAGGAAGATTATGCAAATTAAACAAACATGAATCAAAAATCTATAGAGTCACAGACCCTTAGAACAGTGGTTCTCAACCTTTTTCTTTCCCTATGCCATAGGTGCTCTGTGATTAGTAAGGGATTGCTTAAGGTGGGATGTGGGTGGAAAGAAAAAGGTTGAGAACCACTGCCTTAGAGGACCCATATGTAAACCCAGAGTAACATAAAGTAAAATGAAAAAGATACAAAACAAGAGCACATCATCTGTGCCACGACCCACTTCATTGATCTCAATTGTTCCACTATTAGTATGGATTTTTACCTTTCTTCTATTTAGAAGGGGTGTATCTATATCTGCATACCTATATGTTGCAGATAAGGTTGCCGCACCCTAACAAATGTGTCACATTTTCTCCTTAAATTGTATGTGATTTTCTCCATGGGAATACAACTCTGTACCTCAGTAGGAGTCAACATTGAAGACCTTAGAAGTGAGCATTGTTGGCAAGGTAATTTGTTCCAAGTATCCATAAATGAATCTTGGAAAATTGAAGGAGCCAGTTAAGCTTCTACCATCAAAGAGTGTTTTTTAAATGAAGATAATGGCAGTGAGGCAAATCTAAGACAATATCTTGGAAAATTCATCCCCTTTGGTTGACCTAAATCAGTTATCAGTTCTGTGATTAGTAAGGAATTATTTAAGGTGGGATGTGAATGGGGGGAAAAGGTGGAGAACCACTGCTCTTGACCCAATTGTTACTGAAATATTTGGCTTGAGAAAAATTGTCATTGGCCCATTTCCTTTGGAGTTAGGAAACATGCACATAACGAGTCAATTAGGTACGATTAAAACAGTGGTTTTCAAATTTTCTTTCCACTCACAGACCATGTAAAGGACCATGTCCTTTACTAATTACAGAGCACCTTTGGCATATGAATTACTTAACGCGGTCTGTGAGTGGAAAGATAAGGTTTGAAAACATGGGTCCAAATGAAGTAATTGGAATTAAATTTGGAAGCAGAGTACAATGCACCACATTTAGCACTACTCACTGATAATGAATTTCTGAACTACAGCTTTACATTAAACTAAGCATTTGGCTTCCTCTCACCTGATGGTTACATCAATAAAACATCCTGTCTAAACTTAAGTAGTTACCCAGGAAATAGAAACATATATTGATAACCAGAGACTGTGTAAAAAAGGTGGGCTTCACCAATATTACCCTTGGGATGGGCTACTGTTTAAATTTACTTTGCATTTCTTTTAGTTTAAATAATGATTGCACATTTCTACATTAATTTTCAACCATGTCTACTTTTATAAGAGGAAGTAGTTATGAGAACCAATGGGAGGTTCTATGTACGAGATCTAGACTCCTAGATGTTATGTTGCCTCCTGGGTGCCTGGCCCAGGGATATCTCTGATCAAGTCCACCATATTCTTAAGTGGGACTGTGAGCAACCAGATGTTTGTGATCCATATTGGAAACATTGATGTGGGGAGGAAGGGTGACAAGGTCTTACAAAGTGGGTTCAGGAAGTTAGGTGCCATGTTAAAGGAAAGGACCTCCAGGGTTATGATCTCTGGATTGCTACCCATGTTAGTGAGACCAGAAATGGGAGGATAATACATCTTAATATGTAGCAAAGGAAATAGTGCAAGAGGGAGGGTTTCATATTTTTGGACCATTGGCCTCTCTTCTTGGGAAGGTGTGACCTGTACCAGCAGGTCGGCTTGCATTTGAACTGAAGGGGGAAACCAATTTCCTTGCGGGAAGGTTTACTAGTGCTGCTCCAGTGGGTTTAAACTAGAATTGTGACAAACCAGGGTAGGACTTACCCTGAGGAGTTCAGCAGAACAGAGGGATAGATAGGATAAATGCAAATAGTCTTTTTGCACTGATTTTGAGTGAGACAAGAACTAGAGGACATGGATTTAGGGTGAAAGGTGAAATGTTTAAGGGAATCACTCAGAGGGTGGAACGAGGTGCGTACAGAAGGGATGGATTTAAGAGAAATTCAGATAGATACATGGATGGGAGGGGTATGGAGGCCTGTGGTCTGGATGCAGGTTGATGGAACAAGGTGGAATAAAAATTGTTGGATGTACACTACGTGGGCCTGTTCTATGGTTCGAAGAAATTGGGATAGTGTGGGAGGCAGAAATGTTTACCAATATATACATTTCAAAGAGTTCCCATGTATCTTTGCAAAAAGACTCAGACTTACGCGTCCAAGTATTGTTTATGAACCTGTTTTCCACAGACCATGTGAAAAAATTGTAAGCAATTTCATTAAATGCAGTATCCTTTAGCTTTCGTTTTGGCTGACAACCAATGCTTTCTCTGCTATGAAGTTTCCTCCATGATGCCAAAAGAGTTCCTGTTTGTTCCTGCCTTTTTAATTAGACTTGGTTGAAAGCCACTTTTCTGACAGTAAACATCAGAATCTACTGTTTATATCCTGTCTCTCACTGAGGAAGATTGTGATCTAAATAAATGCAGAATAACCAAAAGCTTGGGTTGCAAATACTGGCTATAGTCTTCAAATTCATCACCCGTCGTCTGCATTTTGTCTGACTGATGTTTACATTTGAACATTAGAGTTAAACTTTTGTAGTCATTGGCTTTTTAACTTAATTCTGGTGTACCACTTCAATCTTTTTTTGAGAACTTATATTTTGGCTGCAGCAAGAACGAGTTTTGATGCATATGTACTTTGTTCATTATATATGAGAAACTCTATATCCAGTTAAGAGTTGTTGAGAGAGAGAAAAAGAACTAATTTTTGACCTGCAGCATGGTAACTGGCTCTTCCAGCCTATAAAAACCCATGTAGACCAATTAACCTTATAACCTCGTGCATATTGAAGAGTGGGAGGAAACTCCAAAGGAAATCCACACAGACATGGGGATAATGTACAGACACCTTACAGACAACAGTGGATTTGAACCTGGGTCACCGACGTTGTAATAGTGTTGCACTTAACCGCTGCACTAACGGTGCCATTCTAATTATGTCTTGAAATCAAATAGCCACAGGATACTTGACCTATAAATTAGTGATTACATATTATATACATCATTGATAAATTTGTCACACTTTCTAATCTTTCTCATATCAATGGATATTAATTTATAATACAGTAAAACCCCTGGTATCTGGCCCCTATGGGTATTGGTAGATGTCAGATAAGTGTATTTTCTGGTAACTTGAGATTTACTCTTATATTGCCTAACTAATACACGTGAATAAACAGATTAAAGGACAAAAGACAAAATATTATTCTGTACTTACACTGAACAAACTTCAGATTTTTTTTCAGATTTCAGATCTATTGTCAGAGTATACACATGACGTCACATACCACCCCGAGATTCCTTTTTCCTGTGGGCGCAGCAGAATTACTTCTAATTGGTGGTGCAAAAAAAACTACACAGCGTAAGCATGTAAACAAAAAAAAACAAATGTAAATAAACTGACTGCAATACAGATAGAATAAAGTGCACAAGTAAGAGTCTTTAAATGAGTCTCGGATTGAGTTTGTCATTGAGGAGTCTGATGGAGGAGAGGTAGCAGCTGTTCCTGAACCTGCTGGTGCGAATCTTGTGGCACCTACACCTCTTTCCTGATGGCAGCGGCGTGAACAGAGCGTGTGCTGGGTGGTGTGGATCCTTGATGATTGCTGCTGCTCTCCGATGGCAGCGTTCCCTGTGGATGTACTCAATAGTGGCGAGGGTTTTGCCTGTGACGTCCTGGGCTGTGTCCATTATCTTTTAGAGGGCATGAATATATAAACTTCAAAGCATTTTATTTTATTTTCAATCATAGTCTTTGAAAACATTTAACTGTCACTACATCTACAGGTTCCTCCTCCTCCACAGAGCCGCCCGAAAGATGAGCAACAACATTATAGATTATTAACACCCCCACCCCCAAGTACACAAACAAAGCCTCTGACTGGGGTGACTTAATAAGCAGAGACTTTAATCAAGTGGCAGCAACCAGTTCTTCATCCTTGGCGACACCATTGCTGTTTCATACACCTTTATTCAAACAGCTGCTGTGAGCAAAACACAATCAAGACACTCTGCTGGCTGAACATTTGCTCTCATCTTCACCAAAGGTGTGACTTCAGGGAACATTTACTTCTACAATTTTAAACTTGCACATTTTTAACCTATTATTTTATTCTTATTTATTTTAATTTTTAAAATTTATTTGCCTTAAATTTTTTACCGGTTGCTTCAATTTTTGATACCTGGTATTTTATTGTATCTAAATACGATTACCTCCAAGTGATAATATACTGCAAGGATACACTTGAAAGTCATTTGAGAGCATAGTTGGCATTCTGGTTTAACATCTCGTCTAAAAGACAATATCTCTGATAGTGGAGCAAACTCTTACTGGTCCACAGCATGGTAATTTTTAAAAGTTCATTCTAAGCAGCCACAAATTTTATTTTAGAAAACCCTGAGACCTATAACCACAGCAAAGGCAGAACCAAACTTTAGCTGTCGTCAGGACTGTTCTTTCTTGCTCTGCTATCTGCTAAAATGCAAATAGTTGTTTGTGATTGGTCACACCCCCTACCTGGGCTGACCTCTGGGTGAAAAAGATATCCAGGACTAAACCAGGACTAAAATCAAGACCCGTGAAAGGGCTGATGAGATCCATGAACTAATTTCCATTCCATTTGAAGATAACAGTCAGACCATGAAAATCTGCAGCTGTAAGCATCAGTACAATCTACTAAGCCATACATGACTCCCTCTGGGAGCTCCTCTCCAATGGCAGAGACCGCTGGACAGAAATGGTGAACTAGACATGGCAAACTAGATATTGCATATTTGCTATAAAATTTCAGAAGAATTTCTTAATATACCATTGCCAAATCAAACCAACCTTCCTAGAACACAGATTAGTACAGCACAAGAACAGGCCCTTTGGCCCACACATCTGTGATGAACAGGATGTCCAAATCAACCTAGAACTCTTGCATTTGATAGATATCCATTCATCCCTTCATATTCATACTAGAAGCCTCTTAAAATATATTTGTTTCCACCATTGCTCCTAGCAGCTCTTTTCAGGTACCCTATCACTCTGCAAAATATTTGCCCTGCATACCTACCCTAAACTCTTTTCTTTTCTTTGGCTTGGCTTCGCAGACGAAGATTTATGGCGGGGTAATGTCCACGTCAGCTGCAGGCTCGTTTGTGGCTGACAAGTCCGATGCGGGACAGGCAGACACGGTTGCAGCGGTTGCAGGGCAAAATTGGTTGGTTGGGGTTGGGTGTTGGGTTTTTCCTCCTTTGTCTTTTGTCAGTAAGGTGGGCTCTGCGGCCTTCTTCAAAGGAGGTTGCTGCCCGCTGAACTGTGAGGCGCCAAGATGCACTGTTGGAGGCGAGATCAACCCACTGGCGGTGGTAAACTACCCTCACCCTAAACAGGTATCCCCTCGTGGGGGGAAATAATTTTTACTGACCACCCTATTCATGCCTCTCATGATTTTATAAACCAACGTCAGGTGGTCCCTCAGCCTCCAACACCCCAGAGAAAGCAACCCCATGTTTAACTATATTAAATCTTAATAAAAACATTCTATCAGCGTATGACAACAGTTCTCTAAAATACCCTGACAAGATTATTAAATAATCCTACCTTATTACGCAGCACTAGTTTTCAAACAGCCCATTCTTTGCTTTGAGAGCACACTGATCTTTTATAAAAGACATGTGTTACTATAACTTGGTGTGGATTAAAGTCTCCCATGGCTGTACTGTTACCCTCTGATATACTGTATGCTTCCATTTTCTTGACTTGCATCCTAAATTACGATTACTATTTTGGATCCTGCAGGCAGTCCCCAATGTTTACTTCGCAATTTTCTGAATCTACAAAAGCAATATGTCATTCATATCACCTGGAGTTGTAGATTGGAGATGCTAACTTTCAAGATGAGATTGGGGTTTATCACACAAGGTGGTTTATATCATAAGAAAGTCAACCCCATCCAAGTCATTGGCTAAAATCAATATCCTTCGCACAGAACAAAAATTCTAGCAACTCCTCCACCTCTCTTCAATATTCAGATTGCAGCCATTCCATTATTTCCATGCCAATTGTTGGGTTCTTGGCATACCAATATGGATTCAAATCTTGATCTAGTTATTTCTTTACTGAAACCGTTTCCTGAAGGATACCACATTTTCGAAGGATATTAATGACTTCAGTCATCTCACACTATTTATTTTTTTGGACAACTTTAAATTGAAATGGGAAACATTTTCATCCGGTTATTGAACGAATGATGAAATCGAATGCATTATGGTTACTTTAGAGGAATCCAAAACACAACAAAAACCACGTAAATAAATGGGTGACAGATCAGAAAGGCTTTGCTGCTTATTTGTTTAAACTATTTTCAGTAACTTGCAGAGCACTGCAAAGGCAAATAATTATCAAAGCATTTTTTTTTTTCAACTGACAATGGTAGAAGAATTTTTTGCTCTATATCCCCAAAGATGGGAAGGCTCTCTTTTAGTATAACAGAGATACCCACCTACTCGTCAACTTGAAAAGTCAAAAGTTTCAAGCAAGACAAAAACTCATCTGGAAACACAACCCACCGTCAGATGTAGAAAAAGAAAAGAGAACCTGAAGCTAATTGTCATTCCACCATGTGTTAGGAGCTTATGAAGATGACAGAGAAAACACAGAAATGCTGAAGGAACTCAGCAGGTCTTAGGCGTCCATAGGAGGTAAAGTTATATAACCATCCTTGAAGAAGGGCTCAGGCCCAAAATGTCAGTTACATGCCTTTACCTCCTACGGGTGCTGTGAGACCTGCTGGGTTCCTCCAGCATTTCTCGGTTTTTACTACAAAGCATGATCAAGTACACAAAGACTGAAGATGCCGAGACTGAAGGCTTTTATTTACAAGAGATGGATGGCGTCCCTGTGTTCGTCGCTCACACTGACCCGGACTGGGGGGGGGAGGCTTGTAGCATGACAGACTTTATGGGGAAGAAAGGGGAGGAATCATGAGCCAGCCAGTGAGAGCAGGGTCAACCAGGAAAGGTCATGATATTCACATATGGCAAATATATACGAAAGTGGTTCCACCACAGTGTCTGCAGATTTTCATGTTTCACTTGTGAAGATGAGAGAATAGCTGGGCCTTCAAAATATCAGACCTTGTGTAAATACTGTTTACTCAGAATATTTTAAATAAAAATAAATGATAATGTTTTGATCCACACTATCAATGACTCCAAAGGCTGAGTGAGGAACGACAGGCTTTAATACACATTAGATTTCAGCTGGCCCAACTCCACGTGCTTGAATGAATAGAAGGGGGTAGGGAGGTCACAGGGGAAGGGTGACAGGGGATCGAGCCATCAGTGGGCGGGCCAGCCACTTATGTACAGAACAGCACAGAACAGTATATACGTATCACTACATTCACTTCCTCTTTAAAAATAAACAAAACCCAGTCCTGAAGGTTCAGGCAGTCAGGTGGCTTCCTCTGGCTCTGTGACCTGGGCAGCTCCGTCGGGGGTGTACTGGTCAGCTCCGTTGTTGGTCTGGTGTTGAGGCAGGGCAGGGCAAGGCTGTCACTGGAGGGGGTGGG
Organism: Narcine bancroftii; assembly: GCF_036971445.1. Lineage (NCBI taxonomy): Eukaryota > Metazoa > Chordata > Chondrichthyes > Torpediniformes > Narcinidae > Narcine > Narcine bancroftii. The sequence goes on from NC_091469.1 coordinate 233,329,706, forward strand.
GTTAAGTTGTCTGTGGGGGCAGTCGTGGTGGTCAGCTCGGCTAGGCGAGGATCCTGGGCATGTGGTGTGGGTGCCCCGGGGGAGGGGGGGCATCGCTAGCCTTCACCATCCCAGTAGGGGATGATATGTGTGTATGTCATGGTCGAGGCCAGGGGTAGGTAGGTATCTCTGGCACATGCCAGGTTCCAGACATTGACTGTGTCCTAATAGCCGTCAGGGTACTAGATGTAAACTTATTGCGGGTTAGCGTGCAGGAGCTGCACCTCTTCCACAAACGGGTCGGTCTTATGGCCCCCTCGCATGTTTCCTCAGCAGGACAGGTCCTGGAGATGAGAGCCATGGCAGCAGAGTGGTTCCGGTCGCCGACCTCCTGGGGAACAAAAACATGCATTCATGTGGAGTCATATTGGTAGCAGTGCATAGGAGGGATCGGCTGGCATGGAGTGCCTCTGGCAGGACTTCCTGCGAGTGAGACACCGCTAGGCCTTTTGACTTAAGGGCCAGGAGGATCGGTTTCCAAATGATGACGTTTTCTCACTCCACCTGGCCGTTCCCCCTGGGGTTGTAGCTCGTGGTTCAACTAGTGGCTATGCCTCTAGCCACAGGTACTGCTGCAGCTCGCTGTTCATTAACAAGGACCCCCAATCACTATGGAAATAGTCTGGGTACCCGAAAAGGGTGAATATGCTGTGGAGTGCAGCAAAAACTGTGGCAGAGGTTGTATCGGGTCAGGGGATGGCAAACGGGAAACTGGAGAACTTGTCTATGATGTTGAGGAAACAGACATTCCTATTGGTCAAGGGTAGGAGTCCCTTGAAACCAACACACGTTCGAAGGGGTGCATGGCCTTGATGAGGTGTGCCTTGTCGGGCCTGAAGAACTGCGGTTTATATTCCGCGCAGACCCAAAAGTATCTGGTCAGAGATCTGATGTCCTCAATGGAGTATGGGAGGTTCTGGGCTTTTATGGTTGGAAAAGCTCGTGACTCCGGGGTGGCAGAAGTCATCATGGAGGGACTGGAGGCAATTGAGATGCCATGTCCCCTGGGATAGGGCATCTGGAAGGTCGTTGAGTTTGCCCGGCTGGTACAGGATATCATAGTTATAAGTGGAGAGTTCAATTCTCCACCTCAGGATTTTTATTTTACTCCACAGTTTTGTGTTAAACATGAAGGTGTCAGCTAATTGGTTTGTCAGCAGGGTAAATATTTTCCTGGCCAGGTAGTGATGCCAGTGGTGCATGGCCTCAATGATCGCCTGTGCCTCCTTCTTGACTGAAGAGTGCAGTGTTTCGGGGATATGGAGGGTGCGGGGGAAAAAATGCCACTGGCCTGCCCGCCTGCCCAGTTGAGAGTGGTGGCCATTGCGAAGTCTGAGGCATTGCTCTCCACCTGGAATGTGATGAATTCATCCACGGCATGTATTGTGGCTTTATTGATGTCTCCTTTGATTTGGTCGAATGCCACCCGGGCTTCTGCCGATGAGGGTAAGCTTGTGGACCTTACTAAGTGGTAGGCTTTATCGGCATAATTGGGCACCCACTGGGCATAGTAAGAAAGGAACCCCAGGAACTGATCAGTGCCTTGAGGTTGTGTGGTATCGGGAGCTCCATAAGGGGATGCATGGGGTCGGGGGCAATGAACCATGCGCCACAACATATCCAAGGAGGGCCAGGTGAGTGGTACTAAACACACAATATATGTCAAATTAAGGGACTTGGCTGTGCTGAGAAATTTTGCCAGGTTTGTGTCGTGGCCGCAGATGGTGACATTGTCAAGGTAGGGGAACGTCACTGTCCGTTTATGCTTGTCTACCATCCGATCCATCTCCCTTTGGATCACTGAGACCCCGTTGGTCTCTCCAAAGGGGACCCTGAGGAAGTGATAAAGTCTGCCATCTGCTTCGAAGGGAGTGTATTTGCAGTTCCCAGGTCGAAGGGGGAGTTGGTGGTACGCCATCTTCAGATCAATCGTTGAGTACACTTTGTACTGGGCTATTTTATTGACCATATTGGCTATCCGGGGCAGGGGGTAAGCATATAGCTGAGCGAAGCAGTTGACTGTCTGGCTGTAATCTATCACCATACGGGGTTTACTCCTGCCCCTGACCACCATGACTTGGGTTCTCTGCGGGCTCGAACTGGGAGCTATGATCCCCTCCACCAGGAGTCGCTGCACCTCAGACTTTATAAATGCCCAGTCTTCGGTGCTCTAGCACCTGCTTTTCGTCATGATGGGCCAGCAGTCCGGGGTCAAGTTTTCGAATAGTGACAGAGGGAATATGCGGACAGTGGAGAGGCCACAGGTGAGGGCAGGGGGCTGCAAGTTGGGGGATGTGTACTGTTATGGGTGGTTGTGGTCCTCTGAATGTCATAGTCACACTCCTAAACTGGTTCTAGAAGTCAAGGTCCAGGAGTATCGGTGCATAGAGCTGTGGCATCAAATTAAATTAAAGTTATCGTAACATTCACCCCCCCTCCCTCCACCACCATTAATGATGCTACCCAATACCCCTGGATCTCCGCGGATTGGACCTTTGCGTTTGTGGCCATAGAGATGGTGCCGCTTGTGGGTCTGACAGAGAGAGTGTTTCTGGGCAGTGTCCAGATGAATAAAAGTCTCTGTGCTCCCACTGTCAAACAGGCAGTTCGTTCTTTGAGTGGGCAATTGGATGAGGGTTGTCCTGGTTCAGAGTCATGGAAGCCAGGATCGGGTCGTCGTCGTCTCTGACGGAGGGGAGGCCCGACTGGTAAGATGATGGCCTCCCTGTTGACCACACTGTCACATTGGTGGAAGGGGGAGAAAGGAGGGCGGAGGAGGAGCTAGGTAAGATGGCGACTCCCAAGTCGTGCACGAAGTCGAGCCTTTCGGGGGCAGACGTGACATCAGGGCTGCGCTGCTCGCTCGGGAGGGTTTGGACTTAGACCCACTGATAATGTCCCTTCTTCCTGCATCCCGAACAGATCACCTCCTTAGCCGGGCAGAGTCATTGGGGGTATTTCTGCTGGCCGCAGAAGTGGCACCTCGGGTGGTGGTGGTGTTGTGGTTCGCTATCGTGGAGCCCGTCTGTGATACCAGGTCCCAATATGGCGGCGCCTGCAGTCAACATGGAGGCCCTGTTCTTATTGGTGATCTCATCGGCACTGCGTTGGGTCGCTGATGAATGTAGTCAGATATCACTCCAGCAATGCAGGCATCTCACACCAGCTCCTCCACACACTGAGCTATGGGCACGGGGGCTGTAGCAGGGCCCCAGCAGTCTCTCTCCAGGTTGTACTACGCTCAGAGAAACTCATCCATGGGCACACTGGGTTGCTGACTCCGAGGCCAGTCGATACAGTGAGTGCACTTCGTTCACCCAGGGCCGGTAGAAGTTGCGGAGCTCAGCCTTGGCCTCTGGGTAGGTCGTGCAGTTTTGGATCGCCAGGTATGCTCGATGGCCAACTCGAGCTTGCAGGATCTTGAGTTTCTTCTTGTCAGAGTCCACCAGGCCCACTGCAACTTTGAGGAAGTTTGTGAAGCAGGCGATCCGCTGCTCATACCGTTCAGCAGCTCCGGTCATCTGTGGATCGATATTGAGTCTGTCAAGTCTCAGCCACTTGTACATCCCGTGTGGAAAATTAATGTGTATTAAAATGATCCACACTATCAGTGACTCCAAAGGCTGAGTGAAGAACAATAAGCTTTAATACACATTATATTTCAGCTGGCCCAACTCCACGTGCTCGAATGAATGGAATGGGGCAGGGAAGTCAACCTTTATGGCCAGGTCATAGGGGGAGGGGTTACAGGGGGTCATATGCACATAACAGTATATACAAGCACCATGCTTTTTTCAAGACATGGCCAGTTCAGAAGGCTAAATCTTGATGATGGATAGGAGATTCCTTCTCTAGATAGGATTCTGTGCCCATGTTGTTCTTAACAATGTTTAATGCAGAGCGAGGTCAGTAGACTCAGAGATTTCCTGTGCAAGGGAAAGCCATGAGTACAAAATTCAATGTTCCTAACTGTAATGAACTGCTGAACTGTATTGTATTCCTGATTACCTGGCTCCACCCCGTCCTGTGACTGCACCTTCAGCCCCGCCCTCTTTTGACCTTGTATAAAGCCTCCGTCACTCTGAGCCTTCCCCAGAAGGCCCGGGTCATGTCCATTGTGAATAAAAGCCTGTAGATCAGTGATCCACTCTCAGTGTCAATGACTCCAACAGCCACTTCTACCCAACTGCACACCAATGTAAAAGTTGGACTCTCCCGCCATGAATTATGATGAAAGATTCTGCGAACTTAACTGAAATGCACAAATCCGTGTGTTGAACCACTCAGCTCATTTTGGCACGAGCCAAGTGTTCACCAGAAGGGCCATGCAGGACAAATCTCAGTTATGTCAAATCTAACGCTTCAAGCACCATTCAATTTTATATTCATTTTAATTGTTGCAAAGATTTTTATAAATGCAAGACTATTTCTGAGGGCAATTAAAAATACTAATTATCTGGAATTAAAAGCCCTATTATCTGAAATATCGTCCGGACAAGGAAGACAAAGTTCCTTCCCTGAAGATTAATTCATGAATCAGAGATATTTATATCTGCTTTAAGCAGACGTTATTTCCATTAAATCATTTCATTGAGTAACTGTTTCAATTCCTTTTTCAATAGAGTTGCTTTGTAAAATTTTGGGGTCAAGGAATACAACACGGACACTGTAAAATAATGCTTTAACAATCATACAAAAGCTTAGAATTCTACAACAGTAATAGGCCATTTGGACATTCTAGTGCATGCCAAACTCTTTTAAACCCAAGGGACATTGATCTGCAGCTGGGCCAAAGCCCTCCTATCCAGGTACCTATCCAATCTTCTCCTCAATGTTGAAATCGAATTCCCATCCACCACTTTCTGCTGGAAGTTCGCTCACACTAATGTTCCCCTTAAACATTTCACCTTTCACCCTTAACCTCTGTCCTCTAGTTCCAACCTCAGAGGGAAAAGCCTGTTTGCATTTAGCCTATCTATACCCACCTAATTTTTGTACAACTCTAATGAATCTCCCCTCATTCTCTGATGCTCCAGGGAATAAAATCCTAACCTATTCAACCTTTCCCGATAACTCAGCTCAAGTCCAGGCGACATCCTTCCAAATCTTTTATTCCTTATTCATATCTTTCCTGTAGGTGGATGACCAAAACTGCACACAATGCTCCAAATTTGGCCTCATTCCTTACCATAACTGTAAAAATCCTACCCTGATTGGCCCTCCCAAAGTGCAACACCTCACACTTGCCTACATTCAATTCTATCTGGCATTTTGCAGCCAATTTTTCCAGCTGCTCTGGATCCTGCCATGAGCTTTGAAAGCCTTCCACATTGCCAGATACACCTGCAGATTTGTTTATCCAGTTTACTGCAAGTCATCTAGCTTGTTGATATAGATGAACAACACTGATTCCTGACGTACAGGAATCCAGTGAGAGAGGAGTCATCTACCACCACTCACTGGCTTCTCCCGTAAAGTCAATGTCTCCACCAAATTACTACCTCATCTTGGATACCGAGTGACTGAATGTGACTGAATGTCCTGACCAACCTCCCACGCAGGACCTTATCAAGGGCCTTACTAAAGTCCTTGTAGACAACATCCTTCATCAACTTTCTCGGTAACCCCCTCAAATAACGCTAAAAGATTTGTTAGACATAACGTATCATGTACAAAGCCTTGTTGACTATCCCTAATCAGTCCCTGTCTGTCCAAGTTTTTATACATCCAGTTTCTTAAGATACTTTCCAATTATTTACCCACTAATGATGTCAGAGTCCCTGACCAACAATTTCCTGGGTTATTCTTGGCATCTTCCTTCAGCAACATTAAATCTCCTCCAATTCCCCCGGAACTGGTGCCAGACTATTTTGTAGCTCAGGCCAGGATGAGCATCAATAATTTTTTTTGGGGGGGGGTGCAGGGGTGGGAGGTTCTGACTGAGCTGAACAGGGCAGGAGGGGTGCTGACCCTGTTGAGCAGTGGGTGCAAAACCTGATGCTGCACCACTTCCTCCCTCCGCCTTACCAGACTAATGCAAGTGCTTATAGTGTGTTAGTCAGAGGTGCTAGAATCTCTCCAACAACACCCCTCTGAGGTCTGTAGCCTGGATGGGAGCCTAGTTGGCCTAATAGCAGGGATGGCCCTTAATCCATCTGGTACCTCACCTGTGGCCAAGGACATTTTAAATACCTCTGTTTGGGTCCCTGCAATTTCTACACTAACCTCCCTCAGAGTCCGAAGAACTATTATGTCAGCCCCTGGGGATTTACCCAACTTTATTTGCCTAAAGACCATCAAGCACCTCCTCTTCTGTAATCCGTACAGGATCCATGTCCTCACTGCCTTTGTGCCTTGCTGAAATAGACTGTCTCCCTTGTAAATACAAATGCAAAAAATAATTAGTTTAATATCTCCCCATCTCTTTTGGCTCTATGCATAGATGACCACTCTATCTTCAAGAGGACCAATTTTCCTTATAGTGTGAATTGTAGATGGTCATGTGACCCCCTCAGGCTGGTGGTTTGACATGTTGCAGATGAATATGCCAATAACTTGAATGCTACTCGGAAGAAGAGTAGCTCTGCAAACACACACTTGTTTTCTTCCTCATAGTTTTTCCTCTGGCATGGTCTCAAAGCTCTATACAAGGCACACTGGAAGTAAAAGAAGACAGGAAGTAAAACCCCTCCCTGACTCCAGAACCAGCCTCACTTTCAAAACAGCTCGAATCGCAACCTTCCTCAACCCCCCCCCCCTTTAAAATCCAACATGCCTCAAAATATTAAAGAACAATGGTATCATTAGTTTGCGGACTCCTAAAACATATAATGTCTCAGTAACAATTTAACGATTGAAAAACATTTGGAAAACGTTGCAGATTCCACATTCAGTCTACTAAACACTGTCCAATCAAAGATTCCGTCTGTCAGGAGGTTTGCCAGTGCACTGTGATCTGCACACGATCCGATGACCCAGCAGGCACCGCTGATTGTGATGCACTGTGGTGACAGTAAGCAGACACAAGATTCGTAAAGACTGAACAACAGGCTTTATTCTACTTAAAGACTTCTGCTGTAGTCAGCTGCAACTCCGTGTGACTGACCTCGAGGCGCCAGATGTGGCTTATATCCCGGCGGATGATTGGCAGCCGACCGGGTGGAGTTAGGTCTATTCAGCTCAGCAGATTGACAGCCAGCCAGGTGAGGTCTGTCCTCCAGTGATCTTCCTGCAGATACACAGGTCGTCCCCCGCAGTAGGCTAGTGGTGTATCACCACACTGACAAAGGTATTTCGGGCAGTATGGTGTTGGGAGAATACAAGGGGTCTGCCTGTCCATCCGCTTCAGGGGACCCACACCCCTCTGCCAACTCTCTCTCAGACACACGCTCACTCAGGAGTCTGTCTCCCCATTGGAAACTCCATGGAACTGCTCGCCTCTGAGTCTGTATCACGATACAAGCGCACAAAGTGCAAATGGAAAACAAGTCCATCAATCAGCTCAACAATGTGAGATGGGCTCACTCTGCTTAAGAACAACCCTGAGTGGCCATTGTTGATTTTTTTCTCACATAGACATTGCCATCTGGCTTTAATGGTCTTTCTCACTTTTCCTTTTCTCTCCACTCTTACCTTCATATCCGGGCAGAGCAGGTCCGATCTTGACTTGGGCCCATGCCCCATCAGCATCTCTGCTGGAGTGCATGCAGTTGTTTAAACACTGCCTTACACCACAGACTACAAGAAATATGAAAACCTGATGTTCAGAGAGTCCCCGTCATCCTCCTCAGGCCTTCCTTCACTGCCCACTCAGCCAAACCGTGTGAGGCTGGGTGGGAAGGGGCCGCCGAATGTGATGAATGTTATTCTACTGCATGAACTCTCTGAGCAACTCATGGGTAAATGTCGGGCCATTACCAGTGACCAGAGTGCAGTGCCCCCGGACTGCACTCCGGCACCTCTAAAAGACGGCAAAAATGAAGCAGGGAATTTAAACTGCTGCAGTGGGGATTAACAGCAGCCACTATACAGAAGGGATTTTACGGAAGCGGGTGTTGGGCTGGGGGATGGGGTGTGTTACGGAAAAGCACATTCATGAGTCATGTGCACGTGACATCAGATATACAGTTGCATCCTATGGGGAGTTCAGCGGCATCTTCAAAAGGATTAGAGCTCCTCTGAGTCTCAAGTAACCATTGGTGATATTTCCAAAGGGGTCAAAGTGGAGACGAGGATGGAAAATCCACACTCTGGACATCGGGATCCAGAGGATTTCTAAAAAATGATGTTGGAGGGGAAAACCTGGTGAAAAAAAAAGAATGACATCATGTTGTTATGGAGTCCAGAGGACCCCCAAAACCAGCAGCAATAGATATGCACCACAACACAGGGTTACTTAAACAAAAGTAGTTTTTAATTATATTTGAACAAGAAAACAGAATTAAACTTTAACTTATTACTTAACCTACCTAAACTACTTAATCCCCCCTTTAATACTAAGCACAGGTGTGTGTAATGGTTACCACTCAGGAGGGTTCTTGCTGGTTTTCAGAGAAAGATTTCTTTTCCAGGACATCCGCAACTGATTCCTTCTCAATCAGTCTTGCTGACAAAACTTTCCCCCTTCAGGGTTCTCCAGATGATCCTCTTTCTTTCAGGTCACCTTTCAGACGGCCAGTCTTCTCCTTTGACCAGGCAGCCTTCCAAAGTTTGCCAGAGGATTGTGGTCAGTGAGCATAACAATTGGTTCATGAGAGGTACCAAGATACATGTCAAAATTCTGCAGAGCAAATATGATAGCTAACAGTTCTTTTTCAATAGTGGAATAGTTCTTTTGATGAACATTGAATTTTTTTGAGAAGTGGGCCAGTGGATGGTCAATTTCATTATGTTTTTGCTGCTCCCTCACTTGTGTCCACTGCTACAGAAAATGGTCTGTCAAAATCAGAAGATTTTAATACAGGGCAATGGCGTAGCACCTCCTTTAAATTTTCCAAAGCTGCTTGACAACCTTTAATCCACACAAATTTTTCCCCTTTCTTCAAAATATTGGTTAAAGGATGAACAACCTAAGCAAAATTACTGTAAAATTTCCTGTAATATCCTGCCATTCCTAAAAACCTTCTCATTGTTTTCTTGCCATTGGGAGTAGGAAACTTAGAAATTGTATTCACCTTAGCTTGAATAGGTGCAACTTTGCCATGGCCAACTACATCACCAAAATATGTTTTTACTGTGGCATTTGCAAAATGTCTTTTTTGCTAAATTAACACTTAAGTTTGCTTTGGATAATCTTGCAAACAATTTGTCCATTTGCCTTAGATGTTCTTCCCATGTGCCACTTTTTGTGACCAAGTCATCAATATAAGCATCTGTATGAGTTAACCCTTGGATAACCGAATTAATCATCCTCTGGAATGTTGCAGGGGCATTTTTCATGCCAAAACTGGATGGAGTTACAAAAGCTGAAATATTCTTTCCTCTCTCAGTATAAACTGGATGGAGTTACAAAAGCTGAAATATTCTTTCCTCTCTCAGTTAAAGGCACACACCAGTAACCCTTCAACAAATCCAACTTAGTAAGAAATTTAGCTTTGCCAATTTTATCAATACAGTTATCTATTCTCGGATTAGGATAAGCATCTGTTTTAGTTACTGAATTAACCTTCCTATAATATGTACAGAACCTAACACTTTCCTCTGGTTTTGGTACCAGAATACAAGAAGAACTCCAATCCAAGTTCGAAGGTCTAATAATGTAATTCCTCAACATATACTCTTTTGAATGTTTATTCAATATAGGCGCTGTTTTATGGGATTTATCTCTCCTACATTTACATCATGGTAAATCACTGATGTCTTTTTTTGGAACATCAGAGAACAAATTTGTGTATTTCAAAAGTTATTCTTTTAACTGCATCTGCTCTTGTAACTTAAAATGGCCTAACTTTTCTTCCAAATTTTCCAAAATTGTTGAGGTAGACAGGCACACAGGAACCATGGTTTCTTTAAGGTTACCCTTACAAGATTCTGTTTCCATAATCTTATGATCCACCACTTCCTCCACTCTGTCAACAGCCAACACCTCTGATACAGATTGTTCTCCACTGCCCTTAACTTCATAATAAGGTTTCAACATATTTATGTGACAAACCCGAGTTTTATTCCTTCTATCTAGAGTGTTAACAACATAGTTAACATCATTCAGTTTTGATTTAATTGTGCATGGTCCAGAAAATCTATCTTTCAAAGGATTGTCATGTGTTGGAAACAAAATCAAAACTTTACTTCTTGCCTTAAAATTCCTCACCTGAGCTTTCCTGTCAAATAAACACTTCATTTTACCCTGAGCCATTTCCAAATTCTCTTGAGCCAAAGTCCACACTTTATGTAACCTTTCCTTAAATTTAGAAACATAATCTAGCAAATTCAACTGTACATCCTCATTAACCCACTGTTCTTTTTATCAACATTAAAGGTCCTCTAACTTGATGTCCAAACACAATTTCAAAAGGGCTGAAACCTAATGATTCCTTGCTGCAAACAACAAGAAATGAATACCTTCATCCCAATCTTTTCCATTCTCCGTATTGTAAACTCTCATCATGTTTTTAAGAGTAGAACAAAATCTTTCCAAAGCTCCCCGAGTTTCAGGATGGTACACAGGTAAAGTGATCTGTTTTATTCCCAACTCAAACAAATTGTTGAAACAACCCAGACATGAAGTTAGACCCTTGATCACTCTGGATCTCTTTTGGTAGTCCAAACACTGAAAAATCTTTCCAGAGCATTTACCATAATTTTGGCTTTAATATTTCTCAGTGGTATAGGCTCTGGAAATCTCGACGGCTGCACATATAATTGTTAATAAGTACTGGATACCAGACTTGGTTTTCAGCAGGGGACCTACACAATCTACAATAACCCTAGTTAAAGGTTCCCCAACAACAGGAATAGGTTGTAATGGAACCACTGGAGGACCCTGGTTAGGTTTCCCCACAACCTGACAAACGTGACATGTCCGGCACCAATTTACAAAATCCTTCCTTAAACCAGGCCAGAAATCTTGTTTCAAAATCTTATTCATGGTTTTCTTTACACCAAGATGACCACCCAAAGGTGAACTGTGGGCCAGATCTAATATTCCCTTCCAGTAATTTCTAGGAACAACCACCTGATGAATCACTCCCCACTCTTCATTAGCAGGAATATCAAGAGGTCTCCATTTACTCATCAACACTTCACTTTTTAAGTAATATCCACCAGCCATTTCTTTAATCTCCTGTTCAGTTACTACTTTCTCCCTTAAGACAACAAGATCTGCATCTATTTTCTGTTGCTAAATTAACTCTTTACTCTCACAATGATCCTGATCTTTCAAAAGTACTTCAGAAGTACTGGCAAATCTCTATCAACTGGATTTACTTCAGCTGTCACCATTTCCTTAGTCACAGACCTAGTTACCGCACATGCAGGATATATCTCACCATCCTCTCTAACCACGTCCTTACTAGGCTGATTTGTCAATCTTAAAACTGACCCAACTTTATCCTCTTCCAAATCATTCCCCAACAAAAATGAGACACCTTGCATGGGTAACTTTGGAATTACTCCAACTACAACAGGTCCTTTAACAAATTCTGAATTTAGCACAAGCTTGTGAAGCGATATTGACTCGACCTCACCTCCAACACCTTTAATCAAAGTTGTCTCCCCTGTGTCAGTCCTTTGATCCACAGTTAAAACACTTCCCAACAACAATGACTGAGCAGCCCCAGTATCTCTAAGAATTTTAACTGGAACCTGTGGTTCTCCCTCCTTTACTGAGACAAAGCCCTCTGACACAAAAGGCTTGAAAACATCCATGACCTCCTTACCAGGTTTGGCACCTCTGCTCTCCTTAAATTTAACTGTATGAATACATGCTCTGGTAAAACCTCTTTCTCTTTTCCTTTTCAAGACTAGACAATTCACAATCACATGACCAGGTTTATTTAAAAATGACATACAAATGCAGAAGTTCTGTCCTTTCCTAGATCTTTTAACCTTTTCTCCAGAATTTATTCCAGGCCTACTATCCTGCTCCATACTAACATTATGAACAGGTTTATTAATCTGTTCCACATTATTTCTCTGAAAATCCCTATAATTCTGGAATATACTTTTGTGAATCAGAGTGTGAGAGATGAGTAAAACTAATATGAAAATATGAGAGATGAAGAAAGCCAAAATGAATATATGTGTAATGAATAAAGCCAGTATGAATAGGATAAGGGTAGATAATAGAATGTAGGAAGTAAAGTTAGTCTGAATAAGATAAGGGTCTTCTAGCCTTTTAGAGAAGAGTCAGCAAGTTCCACATATGTAATTAGTAAGCCTTAGACAGAATTAGCAAGTTCTGCATATAAGAGTTAGTAAGCCCTGAGGGTTGGGAAGGTGTGAATAAGAACAAAGGCAGGTGAATAAGGACAAGGACATGATGGAACACAGACAGGATACCCCCTGGTCCTCCAAGTTCACAGAAACAGCACGTAGGCAGACAGGATTGCCTAATGCCAAACTTATCCAGGAGGCAGAAGAATCTTGGGGGGGGGGGGGGCGGGGGGGAGGGTACGTCTACACTGAAATGAACTGTATAAAAGAAGTTGGGTGAGCCCCAGTATGTATGTGTATTCCCAGGGTAAGGGGAAGCACCCAACTTTGCATTGTTGTATAATAAATGTTCTTTGTTCTCAAGTTTTGTCTCGAGCAAATTCTGTGAAGGTACTTCTGTTTCTCACAAATGGGGGCTCGTCCGGGATCCCACTCCCTCCACTGACAGAGTTCCCGACGACGAGGGCAGGTGCACCCCGGCTGATTCAGCTGGACTCACGGATGACGGGTGACTGGTCAGTGGATGAAGCGAGTGATATCCAAGAAGAGGCATTGAGAAAAAAACGACGGGAGGACGTTAAGGAAGCATGCTAGGAATAGCTACTGGATCCCGGTAAGAGGAATTTTACTTAACTGTTAGTATGGGAGGTTTGAGTAGCAAAGGAAATAGTCCTAAGGAAGGACGGGGCGATCAGATAAGTAAGCAAAGTCCGTTAGGATTAATGCTATCTGATTGGGGTGCAGGGAGAACCCACAGGAAAGACAAACAAACCATGGTCAGGTATTGCTGTCTGGAATGGGTTAAAAACCTGATAAAAGGGAATTCGGTATATTGGCCAAAGTTCGGATCCGATGAGGACTGGATGTGTCAGGCATTGAACATCTGGCTCTATCAAAATCAAAGAGATAATATTGAGAGCAGAGAACATGCAGCCTGCTGGCTCAGTGGATCGGTTGATCAACTGATTTTGAATGAAAAGGAATGTAAGGACAAGAAAGATGAGGAACCTTTTGTCCCTGAAACACAAGGATGGGATGTGTTACATTCCCTTCCTCCACCTTATACTCCTCCTATGCCGGCTCCTATCTTTCCCCTCTATGCTCTACCCTTCTTCACCTTCCCCTCCTCCCCCACAGCTAAAGAAAGGAGAAGAAAGTAGGGGTGGTATGATGACCCGTTCACAAAGTACTAGATTACCACCTCAATTGACAAGAGAGGGAGGAGACTTTGATTCAAATCAGTGTGAGACCCTCCGGGAGGGAAGGGCAGAACCCTTTGATTCATTTCCCGGAGAGCAGGAATCTAGACATTTTAAAGGAGAGGATAAGCCAGAAATTAACTGGATGAGACCTTTACGGGAAGTTCCCATGGGAGGGGGTCTCGGTTTCGTATATGTGCCCCTGACTAGTACGGAGGTGCGTAATTTTAAGAGAGAATGCCCAATAAACAGAAAGGAAAGGCTAAGATTTTGATGCAGGCAGTCAAGGAAGTCGTGGAGGGACAGCAAGGAAAGAGTAGGGGCTGTGTGCCAGCTCCTGGACATTGGGAGGAGCTTCGGGAGTGGGAGAATAGAGACCAGAGCATGGGCAAGGGTAGAGGGGAATTCCGGGGACGACGACCGTTCCCGGGACCTCGTGGTAATCCCGGTAGGAATTGGGAAACAGGAGCATTAGTTTGCTACCATTGTAAAAAGGAGGGACATTTTAAGAGAGAATGCCCAATGCGAGCCAGGGAGACGCGATCTTACGCACTGATGGAAGCAGATTATGAATAGGGGGGTCACGGTTCTCAGTCAATACACACCATGGGGCTGCACAGAGAACCAATGGTAAATTTAAGCATAGTGACAAGATGACCTTTTTAGTAGATTCTGGTGCAGCCCGGTCTAGTATTTTACAACCACCCGAGGCTGTTAAGATAGAGGGAACATTTATGATTTCGGGAGTAGGAGGAAGAGATTTTACGGTCCCTGTATTAAGGGATGTAAGAATATAAATGGGAGAGAAGATAGTAACGGAGGACATTCTACTAGTTCCCCAAGCTGGAGTTTGTTTGTTACGACAAGATTTACAGGACCAATTGGTTATCGGCACCAGACCACAGGAATCAGGTATCGGGGTTCAATTGTATGTATTAACCGAGGAGGATCGGGAACTAATAAATCCTGGAGTATGGGCAAAAAGAAGCAATCGAGGAGTGTTAGATATTCCTCCCCTGCAAGTTACTTTAAAAGATCCTGAGCAAGTAATTAGATGAAAGCAGTATCCAATTCTGATGGCTGGCCGAAAGGGGCTGCAGCCAGTAATTGACCAGTTGGTGAAAGATGGTATTCTCGAACCTTGTATGTCACCTTTTAATACCCCTACCCCTGAGGCTAACGACCAGTACATATCCAAATATTTAAAGGGACTTACTGCCTCTCTATACAAATTAAAACGGAAGGGTTTATTAGCTCAAAACCAACCCCTGGAGCATCCTATTCATTTTATTAAATCTGGTGATTGGGTATATGTAAAAGCATGGCAAGATCACCAACTAAAACCTGTCTGAGACGGCCCCTATTGTGTACTTTTGATTACAGACACTGCAGTGCGAACGAAAGAAAAGGGGTGGACTCACATAGAACGAATTAAACAAGCTGCTGATCCACGGACTAAAGACATTGATAATCTACCCTCCACCTGGCGTGCAGTCCTTCATCCTTCTGATCTGAAAGTTACACTACACCGGGAAAAAGTGCTGCAATGTTGTTTTTACCATTTGCTGTTTTGTTTACTTGTTGGTTCCCAATTTTTGGGAAATCACCAAATTGCTCACAATGTATTAAGTCCTCCTGGAATAGGGGCAGCAGAGGTGACAATTATTTACCTTTAGAATGCAGACAGGGCGCAAGAATAGAGTATAGTCATAGTGAGGTACGTTATTTAGTATGGGTTAATATAGGATCCCAACATGGACCAGGGGAACAGAATGGCCCTAGGGGAGTAGACTTGGTTTGTATTCCGGCCTCTACAGATATTAAAAAGAGGAGTTTTAAAGAGATAGCACAAAGAAGATGGTGGGACAATGACAGACAGAATGTTAGTCAGGATTGTACATGTAGCAGAGATAGAGTGAATACATATGCTAATGTTCACAGACAGGCTGCAACTCACAGGCTCAGTGATACTAATGCTAATGTTCGCAGACAAGCTGCAACTCACAGGTTAAGTGACAAGAAACACCCCTCCCCAACTTGGTCTCCTGTAAATCATCCTTTGGGTCACACAGACATTCGGAATGTTAAGAACCACCACTGTAAGGGTGTTTCAGTTGTAAACGACATAAGCTGCTCCAGAACACCACAGCTGTTTGGCATTTAAATCGTTTAATCAGACTCCAGCCTTGGAGATCATCTCCAAACAGACAGTGATGGCCCTGAATTTATGGGCTGAAGAAAGACGACAGATACGAGCCACAGTTCAACAAAACCGCCTGGCTCTCGATTACTCGTTGGCTGCTGAAGGCAGCGTTTGTGAAAGACTGGTTAATGACAATGCTCACAACGGTCAGGCGGTTAAAGACACTTCTTCAGGAGTTCAAAAATCTTCCCATGCCCAGGTTCTGACTTGGCAACCTTGGTCCGGTGTGGGATGGACTAGACTTTTTAATTGGTAACTGGAGTCTGATACCCACAGCCCTTATAGCAGCTGGACTCGCTATTCTGGCCATTATGGTGCTCCCCTGCCTAAAGACTTGTGTGCAGTATTTAATTCAACGGATCCCTCGTCAGATCACTATAACCCAAAGGATGTATGTTTCCCAAATTCTGTCTGATGATGCTGAGACTGCAGTTCGTTTACTGACTCGCTGGGAAAAAGACCAAGTTTACAAGTAATACATTCCAGTTGAGAATTCACGAAGCGTAGCTAAAAGAAAAGTGAGGATTGTGAGAGATGAGTAAAACTAATATGAAAATATGAGAGATGAAGAAAGCCAAAATGAATATATGTGTAATGAATAAAGCCAGTATGAATAGGATAAGGGTAATAGAATGTAGGAAGTGTAAAGTTAGTCTGAATAAGATAAGGGTCTTCTAGCCTTTTAGAGAGAGTCAGCAAGTTCCACATATGTAATTAGTAAGCCTTAGACAGAATTAGATAAGAGTTAGTAAGCCCTGAGGGTTGGAAAGGTGTGAATAAAGACAAAGGTGGGTGAATAGGACAATGACATGATGGAACACAGACAGGATACCCCTTGGTCCTCCAAGTTCACAGAAACAGCACCTAGGCAGACAGGATTGCCTAATGCCAAACTTATCCAGGAGGCAGAAGAATCTTGGGGGGGGGGGGGCGGGGGGGAGGGTACGTCTACACTGAAATGAACTGTATAAAAGAAGTTGGGTGAGCCCCAGTATGTGTGTGTATTCCCAGGGTAAGGGGAAGCACCCAACTTGGCATTGTTGTATAATAAATGTTATTTATTTATACCTCGCTGCCACATCCCAGCTTACTTGTCCACGGTACACGAACCATGGGTGTAAAGGGTGGGGCCAGTACTGCGCGCACTGCACTCCACCTAAAAGCTCCTTTGCGCAGGCCCGAGGACAGGTCCACGTCCTCCCCCTCCACGTCCTCCCCCTCAAAAGATGCTCACAAACTCAAGCTAGCATGCTGGAACATCAGAACCATGCTAGACAAGGCTGACAGCCACCGACCTGAACGTCGGTCTGCCCTCATTGCACATGAACTCCTCAGACTTGACATCGACATAGCCGCTCTCAGTGAAGTCCGCCTGGCAGATGTAGGCAGCCTCCAAGAACACGGCGCGGGCTACACACTCTACTGGTCTGGCAAGCCTTCGGATGAACGACGCCTATCTGGTGTAGGCTTCATGGTCAAGAACTTCATTGCCTCCAAACTCAAAAACCTTCCGACAGGCCACTCGGACCGAATCATGTCCATGCGACTCCCCCTTCAAAACAAGCGTTGTATCACCCTCATCAGTGTCTATGCTCCAACCCTCCAGGCGGAACCAGCAGAAAAGGACAAGTTCTACACTGACCTGCGCAACCTCATCCAACGCACCCCTACAGCCGACAAGGTTGTCATCCTTGGCGACTTCAACGCTCGCGTCGGCAAAGACTCAGAAACCTGGCCAGGAATCCTGGGCAAGCATGGCGTCGGCAAGTGCAACGACAATGGGCGCCTCCTGTTGGAGCTCTGTGCAGAACAGCGGCTTGTCATTACAAACAGCCTTTTTCAGCAGAGGGACAGCCTTAAGACCACCTGGATGCATCCCCGATCCAAACACTGGCACCTCCTGGACTACATCTTGGTGCGAGAAAGTGACAAACGAGATGTGCTCCACACCAGGGTCATGCCCAGCGCGGAATGCCACACTGACCACCGGCTGGTTCGCTGCAAACTCAACCTTCACTTCAAGCCAAAGCCCAGGAACAGTAAAGCCCCCAGAAAGAGGTTCAATGTTGGAAACCTGCAGTCAGACGAAGCGAGAGGAAACTTCCAGGCAAACCTCAAAGCAAAGCTTGACGATGCAACCCGCCTCACGGACCCGTCCCCTGAAACCCTCTGGGATCAGTTGAAGACTACCATACTGCAATCCACTGAAGAGGTACTGGGCTTCTCCTCCAGGAAAAACAAGGACTGGTTTGACGAAAACAGCCAGGAAATCCAGGAGCTGCTGGCAAAGAAGCGAGCTGCCCACCAGGCTCACCTTACAAAGCCGTCCTGTCCAGAGAAGAAACAAGCCTTCCGTCGCGCATGCAGCCATCTTCAGCGCAAACTCCGGGAGATCCAAAATGAGTGGTGGACTAGCCTCGCCAAATGAACCCAGCTCAGTGCGGACATTGGCGACTTCAGGGGTTACTACGAGGCTCTAAAGGCTGTGTATGGCCCCTCACCCCAAGTCCAAAGCCCGCTGTGCAGCTCAGACGGCAAAGTCCTCCTCAGCGACAAGATCTCCATCTTCAACCGATGGTCAGAACACTTCCAATCTCTTTTCAGTGCCAACCGCTCAGTCCAAGATTCCGCCCTGCTCCAGCTCCCTCAACAGCCCCTAAGGCTAGAGCTGGATGAGGTCCTCACCCAGGATGAGACATATAAGGCAATCGAACAAATGAAAAGTGGCAAAGCAGCAGGTATGGATGGAATCCTCCCAGAGGTCTGGAAGGCTGGCGGCAAAACTCTGCATGCCAAACTGCATGAGTTTTTCAAGCTTTGTTGGGACCAAGGAAAACTGCCTCAGGACCTTCGTGATGCCACCATCATCACCCTGTACAAAAACAAAGGCGAGAAATCAGACTGCTCAAACTACAGGGGAATCACGCTGCTCTCCATTGCAGGCAAAATCTTCGCTAGGATTCTACTAAATAGAATAATACCTAGTGTCGCCAAGAATATTCTCCCAGAATCACAGTGCGGCTTTCGCGCAAACAGAGGAACTACTGACATGGTCTTTGCCCTCAGACAGCTCCAAGAAAAGTGCAGAGAACAAAACAAAGGACTCTACATCACCTTTGTTGACCTCACCAAAGCCTTCGACACCGTGAGCAGGAAAGGGCTTTGGCAAATACTAGAGCGCATCGGATGTCCCCCCAAAGTTCCTCAACATGATTATCCAACTGCACGAAAACAACAAGGTCGGGTCAGATACAGCAATGAGCTCTCTGAACTCTTCTCCATTAACAATGGCGTGAAGCAAGGCTGTGTTCTAGCACCAACCCTCTTTTCAATCTTCTTCAGCATGATGCTGAACCAAGCCATGAAAGACCTCAACAATGAAGACGCTGTTTACATCCGGTACCGCACGGATGGCAGTCTCTTCAATCTGAGGCGCCTGCAAGCTCACACCAAGACACAAGAGAAACTTGTCCGTGAACTACTCTTTGCAGACGATGCCGCTTTAGTTGCCCATTCAGAGCCAACTCTTCAACGCTTGACGTCCTGCTTTGCGGAAACTGCCAAAATGTTTGGCCTGGAAGTCAGCCTGAAGAAAACTGAGGTCCTCCATCAGCCAGCTCCCCACCATGACTACCAGTCCCCCCACATCTCCATCGGGCGCACAAAACTCAAAACGGTCAACCAGTTTACCTATCTCGGCTGCACCATTTCATCAGATGCAAGGATCGACAATGAGATAGACAACAGACTCGCCAAGGCAAATAGTGCCTTTGGAAGACTACACAAAAGAGTCTGGAAAAACAACCAACTGAAAAACCTCACAAAGATAAGCGTATACAGAGCCGTTGTCATACCCACACTCCTGTTCGGCTCCGAATCATGGGTCCTCTACCGGCATCCCCTACGGCTCCTAGAACACTTCCACCAGCGTTGTCTCCGCTCCATCCTCAACATCCATTGGAGCGCTTTCATCCCTAACGTCGAAGTACTCAAGATGTCAGAGGTCGACAGTATCGAGTCCACGCTGCTAAAGATCCAGCTGCGCTCGGTAGGTCACGTCTCCAGAATGGAGGACCATCGCCTTCCCAAGATCGTGTTATATGGCGAGCTCTCCACTGGCCACCGTGACAGAGGTGCACCAAAGAAAAGGTACAAGGACTGCCTAAAGAAATCACATTGACCACCGCCAGTGGGCCGATATCGCCTCAAACCGTGCATCTTGGCGCCTCACAGTTTGGCGGGCAGCAACCTCCTTTGAAGAAGACTGCAGAGCCCACCTCACTGACAAAAGGCAAAGGATGAAAAACCCAACACCCAACCCCAACCCACCAATTTTCCCCTACAGCCGCTGCAACCGTGTCTGCCTGTCCCTCATCGGACTTGTCAGCCACAAACGAGCCTGCAGCTGACGTGGACTTTTTACCCCCTCCATAAATCTTCGTCCGCGAAGCCAAGCCAAAGAAGAAATAATAAATGTTCTTTGTTCTCAATTCTTGTCTCGAGCAAATTCTGTGAAGGTACTTCTGTTTCTCACAAGAGCAAATTCATCTGCTAATCTAGCCGCCTGTTGTCACATCCCCATGTCTCACTCATCCAGGTATAATTTAATCTCCTTTGGGATACACTTTTTAATTTCCTCTATTAATATTAATTCTCTCAATTTGTCAAAATTATTTTTTATTCCTTTTGAGGCCCACCACTGGCCAAAACACAGATTTCTTCAGAGCAAAATCCATACAAGATTGATTGTCACCAAACTCCTAAATTTTTGACTTTACGCTTCTGGAACCAACTCATAAGCTTTCAATACTGCTTGTTTAACAGTATCATAATTTGCCACCTCTGTGCAGTCAAGCTAGAGGATGCAATTTGTGCTTTTCCCCTCAATACATTTTGGAGCATTAAAGACCATTTTTCTTTTGGCCAATTTGAGCGCTCAGCAACCTTTTCAAAAAGCTGAAAATAGGTATCTCTATCTCCCTCATCAAAAGGAGGCATGAGATTTACTTCTCTACTAGCCAAAAACCTCTCCCCAGGAGTTAAACCTCAGCTCTCTTACTTTCCTGCCTCTCAATTTTCATCCTCTTTAATTTAATCTTTATTTCAGCTACCCTCTAACTCATATCTCCTCTGTTTATCAGCTTCCCCTGCCTGATGTTTCCTCTCTTTCTCAGCCTCTTCTCTTTTCCTTTCATCCTTTTCTCTTTGCCTTTCAGCTTGGTCAGCCTCACACTATTGGCTCTGCAACTCAAAATTACATTTCTCTCTTTCCTCGTGCACCCTCAAATTTTCCAATTTCAATTGCAACTCACCAGATCTATCCTCTGGAAAATCTTCCAAGTATTTTTGAATAAATTTACCCTCACCTATAATATTTCACTATAATCCTCTGAATTTGTATTTTCCTCATCCAATGTTTAACTTCAGTCAGTTTTAATGGCTTAGAAATAACCATCAGTTCCTCTTTTCTCATGCTCCGTGGGTGATGGTTGTAACAAAAATGTATCAGCATCCATTGCTGCTGTTTTTCCAGGCACCAGCTTTAAGTTAGCTTGTAAAAAGTAGCTTGCAAAAATTCCAGACACAATAGCTTGCAAACAAAAAAAAACCCAATCAACTAATAAATCATAAAACTTCAATGTTCAAATCCTAAATGACGAGCCCCATAAAACGTTATGGAGTCCAGAGGACCCCAAAAAGCAGCAGCAATAGATATGCACCACAACACAGAGTTACTTAAAAGTAGTTTTTAGTTATAATTGAACAAGAAAACAGAATTAAACTTTAACTTATTACTTCACCTACCTAACCTACTTAATCCCTCCTCTAATAGTAAGCGCAGGTGTGTGTAATGTATATTTAAGGTTAGAAAAGTTCTTTAGATCATAGTCCAATCTCACTGGTTGCAGGCAATACATGTTCTGTGCACAGAAGTTAGCATTAACAAACTTTACCAGGCTTTGGTGTTTAACAGGCAAATAGTTACCACTCGGGAGGGTTCTTGTTGGTTTTCAGAGAGAGAGATTCCTTTTCCAGGACACCCACAATCAGTTTTGCTGATGAAATTTGCCCCCTTCAGGGTTCTCCAGATGATCCTCTTTCTTTCAGGTCACCTTTCAGACTGCCAGCCTTCTCCTTTGAGCAGACAGCCTTCCAAAGTTTGCCAGCTTTTTCCTTCTGAAACTGATTTCAGTGTTTCTCCTCTCTGTTTCACACCCTCCCTCTCTGAGAGCAAAACTGTTCTGCCTCTTCCTGCAAACATCACATGGTCTCCCAGGCAAGGTGCTGTTGATGCTTTGTTGCTTCCTGCAAAAAGCATTCTGCAAAAGTCCTGCAAATTCGGTGTTTTGAAATGTGTGTGTGCAAGCTGCTCTAACAATTCCTCCCAAACCACCTCTAAATACTCGGTCACAGTGTGACGAAAGCACATGCTCATCAGTGGGGAAAAAAAGGGAAGAAACTTGAGGAAAAGAACAAGAAAGTGAGTAAGAGAATCAGTAAAGTGAAAGATGCCAAACTCAAGAGCCGGGGCCGGGGAAACTGGGGCCAGGATTTATGGAAGTGTTGAACCAATGGTGCTTCAAGTTCTTACAAAATAAGACTGAGGTGGCACAGGAGGGTAAGACCAGACTGCAAAGGAACAGATGATTTGTTTCATCTCGAAGTGTGGAAATACATCTGTGGTGGGAATCAGCAAGGTGGACCTGACAAAGGAAAATATAGAAACTATTCTGAATACTTTGCTGTACAATGGGAAGGTAGAGATGACTATTCCAGCTGCAAAGAAAGGCACTGCTGGTAGAGTGGACGGGCAAATGAAGCTGTATAAGGCAGTCAATCCAGCCCACTGGCCTGATGAGGACACCTTGCGGGAGGAGGTCCCCAGAATTTGATGATTGCTGCAAATGTGGAGATCTTTCTCCAGCAACTTGTCTATCCATGATGGACTGGTTAAAACCTCCGGAAAAGTGGAGGGGGTTGTGCTTGGATTTCAGTATTCTTCATGCCAGTGGTAATACACCACGAGCC
Source organism: Narcine bancroftii (assembly GCF_036971445.1). Classification (NCBI taxonomy): domain Eukaryota; kingdom Metazoa; phylum Chordata; class Chondrichthyes; order Torpediniformes; family Narcinidae; genus Narcine; species Narcine bancroftii. The sequence goes on from NC_091469.1 coordinate 233,352,548, forward strand.
GACTGCAGGGGGCGACCACTGTACCTGCAGGAAGATCATGGGAGGACAGACAACATCTGGCCAACTGCCAATCAGTCACCCAGGATATAAGCCACATCCGGCTCCTCTCGAGGTCAGTCACTCGGGAGCAGGGCACAGCTAGCCACAGCAGAGACTTTATGCTGAATAAAGCCTGTTGTTTCACTCTTTGAATCTTGTGTCTGCTCTCTGTCACTACAGTGCATCACAATTCCTGAGGGGATTCAGGAAAGGGGAGTGGGTGGAAGGACAAAAGGCAAAGGAGGAAAAACCCAACACCCAACCCCAACCAACCAATTTTCCCCTGCAACCGTGTCTGCCTGTCCCGCATCGGACTTGTCAGCCACAAACGAGCCTGCAGCTGACGTGGACATTTACCCCCTCCTTAAATCTTCGTCCGCGAAGCCAAGCCAAAGAAAGACATTTAAAAGACTAGGTGAAGTGACTAGCAGACTTTATTCAGTCCATCCCAAAGACTATGAGCTGCTTACTTAAGACTTCGCATGTTTCCATTTCATACATTTTAAGTCAAGTTGTGCAGGATATATAGTCACCATGATTAGTGGAAGTTCTTGTCAAATTCTCTGTAGCATTAACATCATCAAATTCAAACATAAAAAACACAAAATGCTTGAAAAACTCAGCATTTATGTAGCAAAGATAAAGACGCATCTTCAATGTTTCAGGCTTGAACCCTTCATCGTGGTATGGAAGAATGTCAGCTTCTTTAACTTTTTATATTTTTAAAGACTAAACAAGATTTATACAGTGCTCTCAATTGTGCAACATCAAATACAATATGGCTGCCACCAAGGCCAGGACTCGCGAGACCTCCTTGTCACCATTTTGCTTTTTAACTTCTTCACTAACTCAATATATTCTTCCTTCAGGACCTCATCTCCACTTCTATGTATATCACGTCCCCAGGTGGACCACAACGTCTAGCTGCTCCCCCTCCCCATCCAGAATGCTGTGTATCAGAGACGTCCCTGACCTTGGCACCTGGGAGGCAATATACCATCTGGGAGCCTTGATCTTGTCCAGCAAACCTCCTCTCCACTTGTCTAACCAATGATTCCCCAATCACTATCGCTCTCCTCTTTCCCCCACTTCCCTTCTGTGCCGGGGGGAGGGGAGGCACTCTCTGCACTAGAGTCAATAACCACCTCGATTTGCCACTTGTAGGTTCCCATCAACAGTATCCAAAATGGTATACCTGTTGTTGATGGGAACAGCCACAGATGTATTCTGCACTGTCTGCATCTTCCCCTTTCCTTTCCTGACTGTCACCCAGCTACCTGCCTCTTAAATTATAGGGGTGACCACCTCCCTAAAATTCCTGTCTTCCACTACCTCTGCCTCCCTCAGGATCCTCGTTCATCCAACTCCTGCTCCAGTTCCTTAACTCAGGTTGTAAGGAGCTGCAGCTGAATGCACTTTCTGCAGGTGTAGTCATCAGGGACAGGTACACTCTCCCAGATTTCCCACATCCCAAAACCAGAGCAACCCCCTGCCCTAGCTGAGTCCATTGTCTAACTTTAATTAAAGGATTAAACTACCTCACCTGGCCTTACTTCTCTCATAGCAAGCTAGCAAGCTAGCAAGCAAGCTAGCAAGCAAGCAAGCAAGCAAGCAGCAAGCAAGCAGCAAGCAAGCAGCAAGCAAGCAGCAAGCAAGCTCTTTCTCAGCCTCTGCTCACCAAAGTCTCAAACCTCCATTCCTATATTGAGGCACTGGGCCACTCCATGATGGCCTCTCCTTTAGCTACCCCTTCTTTTATTGGTCCCTGCCAATGAACTCATTTACCCACAAATCAACTCTTAATTGGCTTAACTCTTTGCCCTCCATGCCCTTTTTAAACCGTACAAATCACTGGTACTCACCAATCACTCACCCCACCTCTGACTCCAATTGCGACTCGACTGCAAATGAAATGAGATGGGTACACTTCTCTGAATTACACGTGAGAAACTGCCCCTACCCCATAGGGCAAGGCATCACATTAAAGGATGATCTCCTCATCTGGGTCACATTGAACCAGCAGCTTCCCTACATGGAGGAGTTCTTTCACATCCTTGAAAGGTTCCTCCTCCTCTTCACTCCACTGGTGTTATTGCGGAACAGCTTGTACCGTGGGGCCAAAACCCTTGAGAAGTCAAGAAGAAACGTCATAATAATTCACCAAGCCCAAAAATGATCCAAGTTCCATGATGCTATTTGGGCTTAGGGTCTCACTTTGCCTCCACCGGCTAGAGCCCCTCAGCTGTGATCTCGTGTCCCAAATAGATCACACTCGGTGCCACCAGTGGGGTTTCTCCCAACAATCAGCATTGGATTGTGACGAATTATGTTATATTTTATACATTTTAAAGGAGATAAATTGTGGAAGGTTTTTTTGTGTAGGTCACATACAGACACTTCAAAACAGATCTAATTTAAAATGCCAGAGCTCTGCTCAAGCCAGACAGTTCAGGTTCCAAGTGTCTTTGCAAAAACTTTGAAGAATGCCTATTAGGACTTCACAAGTAGGTGTTAATTGGATATGCTGTGGAGTAATGGATTATTGTTTTGGAAAGCAACAGATGAACGAACTCAGAAGATTGGGTCCGGTGCCGCAATCTGAGTCCAGTTTGCTGTTCTAAGAGGGTCAAGTGGTTTTTCTCTGTGAGAGAGAGAGTTCATTTCTGCAGTTTTACAGTTAATCAGAAGTTGGGACTGGAACAGGACAAGCTGGAAAGCTTGTGGAAAACTCCATTTGGAAGATGGGTTGTTAGTTCTTAGTTGAGCCTGGTCAAAGCCCTTGTGGTCCATACAAGAGGAGATGGCTAGCTGTATAATGTTTCACTTGAAATAAAGGAAAAAGGAAAGGAACTCCGTGGTGACCTAAGAAAGAGGTTATCATCTAGATAAAGAACCTTTCTGAACTTATATATACATTACATATCATGCACTTAGAATTAGAAGGGGGGGGGGTTAAGTTAAGTTAATAGTAATAAGTTTTGATCCTGTTTTCATGTTTAAAGATAATTAAAAGCCACTTTTGTTTAAGTAACCATTTGTCTTGGTGAATTTCTATTGTTGCTGGGTATTGGGGTCCTCTGGGCCCATAACAGTATGGTGCCATTATTAATGCTGCATATCAATCTATCACAGAGCATATCATCCAATACTGCCTCGAAACCACAATGCTCTGATAGCTGCTGAAGCTTGGCTACAAATTTGGTCACAGACTTACCTGGTTTCCTGATAAGGCTGTGAAACTTAAAACATTGGTTTCGGATTGTGGTCGTTCCCCTCAAGCTTGACCAGTTTGTCAAATGGAATTTCCCCCAATTTGCGCAGTGTGGCTAAGTTCCTTATCAACTTGTAAGTCTTTTCCCCACACATACTCAGGAGAATAAAGGGTCTCCTCAGTAATTCCATTAGCACGACCTTTCCTCATAATCTGGCCAATCCTCATTTCCTTTCACAAATTCACCTATAATCCTGAACACACACACACACACATGCACACACACACACACACACACACACACACACACACACACACACACACACACACACACACACACACACACACACACGTTTTCTTCCTCTGTTGTTTTGATTTTGAAGCTATGTACAATGCACACTTGAAGTAAAAGAAGACAGGAAGTAAAACCCCTCTCTGACTGTAGCGTGAATAAAAGCTCTCACGACTGGAGGGAGAGAAAACGCTTTTATTAGCTTATAACTAAGGATAGGGTTTCACAGTAGTCTTCAGAAGGGTTCTGGGTTTAGGTGGGAATCCAGAGTTATAAATAGTACCCTCAAGGTAGATGGTGTGGTGAAGAAGGCATTTGGAATGTTGGCCTTCATAAATCAGAGTATTGAATTCAAGAGTAGGGAGGTTATGATGAAATTGTACAAGGCATTGGTGAGGCCAAATTTGGAGTACTGTGTACAGTTTTGGTCACCAAATTATAGGAAAGATATAAACAAAATAGAGAGAGTGCAGAGAAGGTTCATGAGAATGTTCACAGGATTTCAAGGTTTGAGTTATAGGGAAAGGTTGTGCAGACTAGGGCTTTTTTCTCTGGAGCGTAGAAGATTGAGGGGGGACTTGATAGAGGTGTTTAAGATTTTAAAAGGGACAGACAGAGTAAATGTGGATAGGCTTTTTCAATTAAGAGTGGGGAGATTCAAACTAGAGGGCATGGTTTAAGATTGAAGGGGGAAAATTATAAGGGGAACATGAGGGGAAATTTCTTTACACAAAGGGTGATAAGGATGTGGAATGAGCTTCCGGCAGACGTGGTTGAGGCGGGATCATTGGTTACATTTAAGGAAAGACTGAATAGTTACATGGAGAGAAGAGGACTGAAGGGGTATGGACCGGGTGCTGGTCAGTGGGACTAGGAGGATGGGGATTTGTTATGGCATGGACTAGTAGGGCCGAACTGGCCTGTTCTGTGCTGTAAGTGGTTATATGGTTATATGGTGTGCAGATGGGGGCCGAGCTGGGTGTCGAGGCCAGCCATCGGCCTAACACACCACCAGTGAATCGCAGTTTACTGCATTCACCCCTTCCTGTCGAATTTAGGGTCTGTGAATGAAGACAGAGAACATGGGTTCAGAAAAAAAGGTTGAAAAATATACAGTTATTTGCAAATTTACAGATTTAAGTGGTCCTGAGGGTCTGGAGATCCTGATGGAGCGCCTTAGCACTGGGGGGCCTTCGACTCATTGGGTCTCCTGGTCCCCTTGTGAGGGAGGAGAGACGGGCTGGGTCTCCGGCTCAACAGTGGAAGGGGATGCACTTTCCTCCTGAACTGATCCCCCGAGGCCCTGACTGGGGTTGGCGATAATGAGCCCCGTGGATGGCAGGGAACAAGGCAATGGACCCTCTGTTCCAGCGGGTTCCAGGTCCCTGATGGAGACGGAGTCCTCCCTGCCATCTGGGTACTCCACATAAGTGTACGTGGGATTGGCGTGGAGCAGTTTCACCCTTTCCACCAGGGGTCAGTCTTGCTTCTCCTCACGTGGTTCCTGAGAAGGACTGGACCAGGAGTGATGAGCCAGGTTGGGGGTGTAGCTCCCAATGCTGACCTTCTTTCGAAAGTGAATAGGAGCTCGTGAGGAGTAGCGTTGGTCTTGGTACATAGTAGCGACTGAATGGAATGAAGCGCCATAGGGAGGACTTCCTGCGAGCATGAGTCTGGAAGGCCTTTTGCCTTCAGGGCCAGTTTGACAGCCTTCCAGACCATGGTGTTCTTCTTTTAAACCTGCCCTCCCCCTTGGGGGTTGTAGCTCGTAGTCCTGCTTGATGCCCCTCACCAGCAGGTACTGACTTATAAAGGATGAGCCCCAATCGCTATGAATATAGCTGGGATACCCGAACAGGGCAAAAATTGAGTCAAGGGCCTTTATGACTGACAAAGTGGACGTATCTGGACATGGAATGGCAAACGGGAAGCGGGAGTACTCATCAATAATAGAGAGGAAGAAGATGTTCCCATTCATGGAGGGGAGAGGTCCCTTAAAGTCGACACTGAGCCTTTCGACGGGCCTGGATGACTTGATCAGGTGCATGTTTGCGGGGCGGTAGAACTGCAGCTTGCAATCCATGCAGACCTAGCAAGACCTGATCATTTCCCCGAGGTCTTCCACGGAGTAAGGCAGGTTGCACACCTTGACAAAATGAGCCATACGGGTGACCCTTGGATGGCAGCGTTCATTATAGAAACATAGAAACATAGAAGATAGGAGCAGGAGTAGGTCATTCGACCATTCGAGCCTGCTCCGCCATTCAACGAGATGATGGCTGATCTTAAAGTTCAGTACCCCGTCCCCGCCTTCTCTCCGTAACCTTTAATACCCTTATACTGAAGAAATAGATCTAATTCCCTCTTAAATAGATTTAATGAACCTGCCTCTACTGCCCTCTGTGGCAATGAATTCCACAGATTCACCACCCTCTGGGTAAAGAAATTCCTCCTCATCTCAGTCCTAAATGGTTTGCCTATTATCCTCAAACCATGGCCCCGGGTTCTGGATTTTCCCATCATTGGAAACATCCCATCTGCATCCACTCTGTCCAGTCCTGCCAGAATTTTATATGTCTCTATGAGATCCCCTCTCAATCTTCTAAACTCCAGCGAGTACAATCCCAATTTGCGCAATCTTTCCTCATAAGTCATTCCTGCCATTCCAGGTATCAGCCTGGTGAATCGCCTCTGCACTCCCTCCATTGCAAGAACATCCTTCCTTAGATAAGGTGACCAAAACTGCACACAATACTCCAGGTGGGGTCTCACCAAGGCCCTGTACAGCTACAGTAAGGTATCCTTGTTCCTATACTCAAACCCTCTTGTTATGAAGGCCAACATACCATTTTCCTTTTTAACCCCCTGCTGTACCTGCATGCTCGCCTTCAGAGACTGGTGTACAAGTACCCCTAGGTTCTCTGCTATTCAAATAGTAATCTGCCCTCCAGTTTGTATTACCAAAGTGGATAACCTCACATTTATCCACATTGTAGTGCATTTGCCATGTATCTGCCCAGTCCCTCAATTTATCCAAATCACACTGGAGCTTCCTGACCCCTTCTTCCGTGCACACAACCCCTCCTAGCTTAGTGTCATCTGCAAATTTGGAGATATTACATCCAATCCCCTCATCCAGATCATTAATGTAAATTGTGAACAGCTGGGGTCCCAGTACAGATCCCTGTGGCACCCCACAGGGAAACGAGCCATTTATCCCAACTCTCTGTCTTCTACCTGCCAGCCATTTCTCAATCCACATCAATACTTTGCCCCCAATCCCATGAGCCTTGATTTTGGAAGCCAGTCATTTATGCGGGACCTTATCGAAGGCCTTTTGGAAGTCCAGTTACACCACATCCACTGGCTCTCCCCCATCTAGTTAACCTGTCACCATCTCAAAGAATTCCAATAAATTTGTCAAGCACAATTTACCTTTTGTAAATCCATGTTGACTCTGTCTGATCCCTTCTCTGCTAGTCATATGCTCCGCTATTACATCCTTAATAATGGATTCCATCATTTTGCCCACTACTGATGTAAGGCTCACCGGCCTATAATTCCCCGCTTTTTCTCTACCCACCTTTTTAAATAGTGGGATAACATTAGCTACCCTCCAATCCATGGGTACTGATCCTGAGTCTATCGAGTTCTGGAAAATAATTCTTAAAGCATCTGCTATCTGAATGGCCACTTCCTTAAGTGCCCTAGGATGTAGATTATCAGGCCCTTGGGATTTATCTGCCTTCAATCCCATCAATTTCCCCAAGACCATGTCCTTAGAGATACTGATTTCTTTCAGTTCCTCCCTTGCATTAGTCTCTATGTTTCCTAACATCCTTGGGAGGTTATTTGTATCCTCTCTTGTAAAAACAGAACTAAAGTAAGAATTTAATTGGTCTGCCATTCCCTTATTCCCCATTATATATTCCCCTGATTCCAACTGCAAGGGACCTACTCTGGATTTCACCAATCTTTTCCTCTTGACATTTTTATAAAAGCTTTTGCAGTCGGTTTTTATATTTGCCGCAAGCTTACTTTCGCAATTTATTTTTGCTCTCTTGATTAATCCCTTTGTTCTCCTTTGGTGCATCTTGAACTGCTCCCAGTCTTCGGTTGTGGTACTTTTTTTGGGCAATTGATATGCTCTCTCTTTGGACCTAATGCTGTCTCTAATTTCCCTTGTTATCCACGGTTGAGTCACCTTTTTTGGTTTACTTTTATGCCAAACCGGTATAAACGATTTTTGCAATTTCTCTATTAAATCTGTGAATGCTTTCCATTGTCTATCCACAGTCAACTCCCCCATAAACACCACCCAATCAATCTTACTCAACTCCCGTCTCATACCATCATAATTCCCTTTATTTAAATTCAGGACCTTAGTCTCAGTTTTAATTTCATCACTCTCCATGTTGAGTGAGAATTCGATCATATTGTGATCGCTCCTACCCAAAGGGCCTCGTACAACAAGATTACTGATTAGCCCCTTATCATTGCATAATACCCAATCTAAAATGGCCTACTCCCGAGTTGGTTCCTCGACATATGCAGAGACCACAGTTGGCTGGTATGTGTAGTGCACAGCTTCCTGTGGATAAGGCATCTGGAGGGTCATTAAGGGCTCCTGGTTGATAGGCGATGTCATAATTGTAGTGGAGAGTTCGATCTTTCACTTAGGAATCTTGTCATTTTTTATTTTTTTATTTTTGATAGTACAGGATACTATCACCAATGTATATATTTGTATATATTTACATATAGTAGTAGTGATTGGCTGAGAGCCATAACCATGCCTACTGGCAGGTCATAAAGGGCTGTTCTTAACCAGACCCAGGTCAGTCTGGACTGGTCGACCTCTATGTACTGCGCTCCAGTCTTTTGTTAATAAAGCCTTGGTTTGAGTCAACAAGTCTTTGAGTCATTCGACGCGCTACACCCTCTTGACTTATTAAACATGAATGCGACCGAGTGCTAGTCAGTGAGGAGCGTAAATCCCTACCGGCCAGGTAGTGTCTCTAGTGCCTCACGGCTTCTACAATGGCTTGAACCTCCTTTTCCACAGATGGGTTCTGGAGATCGTGGCCTTGTAACATCCAAGAATAAAATGCAACTGGCCTGCCCGCCTGGTTAAGGGTAGCAGCCAGGGCTACGTCCGAAGCATTGCTTTCCTCTTGGAAAGGTACATTCTCGTCCACCGCGTGCATGGCAGCTTTCTCAATGTGGTTCCGGAGGTAGTTAAAAGCCATCTGGGCTTCAGCCGAGATGGGAAAATTAATTTACTCTTGATTAATGTGCTGTGTCTGTGGGTGGATGGGTATTGTGTGTTTAACCTTTGCATTCCCAAACAGTGGTTTATTTGCAGCCGATGTGTAGTTATTTGTGTATTGTTGCTGTGTTATGTAAGTCTATGAGTGTGCCCTTTATGTGAATTCTCTAAAGGCTGTGTACGGCCCCTCACCCCAAGTCCAAAGCCCGCTGCGCAGCTCAGACGGCAAAGTCCTCCTCAGCGACAAGATCTCCATCCTCAACCAATGGTCAGAACACTTCCAATCTCTTTTCAGTGCCAACCGCTCAGTCCAAGATTCCGCCCTGCTCCAGCTCCCTCAACAGCCCCTAAGGCTAGAGCTGGATGAGGTTCCCACCCTGGATGAGACATATAAGGCAATCGAACAACTGAAAAGTGGCAAAGCAGCAGGTATGGATGGAATCCCCCCAGAAGTCTGGAAGGCTGGCGGCAAAACTCTGCATGCCAAACTGCATGAGTTTTTCAAGCTTTGTTGGGACCAAGGTAAACTGCCTCAGGATCTTCGTGATGCCACCATCATCACCCTGTACAAAAACAAAGGCGAGAAATCAGACTGCTCAAACTACAGGGGAATCACGTTGCTCTCCATTGCAGGCAAAATCTTCGCTAGGATTCTACCAAATAGAATAATACCTAGTGTCGCCGAGAATATTCTCCCAGAATCACAGTGCGGCTTTCGCGCAAACAGAGGAACCACTGACATGGTCTTTGCCCTCAGACAGCTCCAAGAAAAGTGCAGAGAACAAAACAAAGGACTCTACATCACCTTTGTTGACCTCACCAAAGCCTTCGACACCGTGAGCAGGAAAGGGCTTTGGCAAATACTAGAGCGCATCGGATGTCCCCCAAAGTTCCTCAACATGATTATCCAACTGCACGAAAACCAACAAGGTCGGGTCAGATACAGCAATGAGCTCTCTGAACCCTTCTCCATTAACAATGGCGTGAAGCAAGGCTGTGTTCTCGCACCAACCCTCTTTTCAATCTTCTTCAGCATAATGCTGAACCAAGCCATGAAAGACCCCAACAATGAAGACGCTGTTTACATCCGGTACCGCACGGATGGCAGTCTCTTCAATCTGAGGCGCCTGCAAGCTCACACCAAGACACAAGAGAAACTTGTCCGTGAACTACTCTTTGCAGATGATGCCGCTTTAGTTGCCCATTCAGAGCCAGCTCTTCAGCGCTTGACGTCCTGCTTTGCGGAAACTGCCAAAATGTTTGGCCTGGAAGTCAGCCTGAAGAAAACTGAGGTCCTCCATCAGCCAGCTCCCCACCATGACTACCAGCCCCCCCACATCTCCATCGGGCACACAAAACCCAAAACGGTCAACCAGTTTACCTATCTCGGCTGCACCATTTCATCAGATGCAAGGATCGACAATGAGATAGACAACAGACTCGCCAAGGCAAATAGCGCCTTTGGAAGACTACACAAAAGAGTCTGGAAAAACAACCAACTGAAAAACCTCACAAAGATAAGCGTATACAGAGCCGTTGTCATACCCACACTCCTGTTCGGCTCCGAATCATGGGTCCTCTACCGGCACCACCTACGGCTCCTAGAACGCTTCCACCAGCGTTGTCTCCGCTCCATCCTCAACATCCATTGGAGCGCTTACACCCCTAACGTCGAAGTACTCGAGATGGCAGAGGTCGACAGCATCGAGTCCACGCTGCTGAAGATCCAGCTGCGCTGGATGGGTCACGTCTCCAGAATGGAGGACCATCGCCTTCCCAAGATCGTGTTATATGGCGAGCTCTCCACTGGCCACCGTGACAGAGGTGCACCAAAGAAAAGGTACAAGGACTGCCTAAAGAAATCTCTTGGTGCCTGCCACATTGACCACCGCCAGTGGGCTGATAACGCCTCAAACCGTGCATCTTGGCGCCTCACAGTTTGGCGGGCAGCAACCTCCTTTGAAGAAGACCGCAGAGCCCACCTCACTGACAAAAGGCAAAGGAGGAAAAACCCAACACCCAACCCCAACCAACCAATTTTCCCTTGCAACCGCTGCAATCGTGTCTGCCTGTCCCGCATCGGACTTGTCAGCCACAAATGAGCCTGCAGCTGACGTGGACTTTTTACCCCCTCCATAAATCTTAGTCCGCGAAGCCAAGCCAAAGAAATAAAGTCCACTGTTTGTTCGTAACACATCTCCAGCCTTAATTCTCTTTCAACCCTTTGGCCCTATACTTGAATTAAACAGTCCCTTGTTATCCTTTTGCTCCTAATATGTCCATAGAAGCCCTTTGGATTTCCATCCCCTTGTCCACCAGAACAACCTTTTCCCCCTCCTGATTTCCTTATTGCGTGTTTTCTTGCTTTTCTTATTTCTCCTCAAGTCCCTTGTTTGTTCCTTGCTGTCTATACCTGTTATACACCTCCTTTTTCTTCTTAACCAGGGACTCAACCTCTCTTGAAAATCAAGGTCAAATTTTGAGAGTGCAGGGTACTGAAATGGGTGCAACTGAAACCATTATTCCCATTGAACTCAACCTTCTTTTTTCTGTCTTTGTCTGTGGTAATATCACTAAATATATTTATGTTTTACCCTGCACAGGGTCCAACATATGTACATTCAGTGGATGGCCATCATGACCCACCACGAAGTATCACTGTACTACACCACCCTATGGCCCATGATTGAGTCCAGCTATTTACTGTATGTTTTCCTCGTACATTTGAGCTCCCGCAAGGCACTTCACACTTGTCTGGATTAAACTCTATCTGCTATTTCTGCAGCCAATTTTCCAATTTATCTATATCCTGCTGTACCCTTTAACAACCTTTCTCACTGTCAACAATTCCCCAATTTTTGTGTCATTAGTAAATTTGCACATCAGGCCACCTGCACAGGACAGCACACAAATGTGGTGACCTGGGCCCTACCATTTACCACTATGTCCTACCTTGATTAGTTCTTGCAAAATTAAATACATCACCCTTGTCCATATTCAGTTCCATCCGTTATTTTGTAGCCCATTTTTCCAGCTGGTCGAAATCCCTCTGAAAGCCTTGAAAGCCTTCCTCACTGTCCCCACCCCCCACCACCTCAAATCTTTGTGTCATCTACAAACTTGCTGATCCAATTCACCACATTACCATCCAAATCACTGATATAGATGACAAACAACAATGGTTCCAGCACCGATCCTTGAGGCACACCACTCGTCACAGACCTCCAATCTGAGGCAATCATCTGCTACCACCCAGTTTCTCCTACAAAGCCAATGAATCCAAATTATTACCTCATCCTGAATACAATGTGACTGAATCTTCTTGACCAAGGTGGGACCTTACTAAAATCCATGTGGATAACATCCACAGTCTTTTCTTTATCAGCTTTCCTGGTAACCTACTTGTAAAACTCTAAGATTGGTTAAATACACGGAACACACACGATTGATATCCCAAATTAGTCCCTGTCTATTCAAATACTTGTATTTCTGATCTCTTAGTGTACCTTCCAATACTGATGTCAGGCTCAGTGGCCTATAAATTTCTGGATTATTCTTAGACCCTTTCTTAAACCACAGAACAACATTAGTTATCTGCCTATCCTCTGGCATCTCACCCATGGCTAAAGACATTTTAAATTTCTCTGCCACGGTACCCAGTAATTGCTACAGTAACACCCATCAAGGTCTGAGGAAATATCTTGTCAGGCCCTAGGGAATTATCCATCCTTTTTTTTGCCTCAAGACAATAAGCACTTCCTCTTTGATCTGTATAGGTGGCATGACATCATTTCTAAAGAGAAGGGGGCTGGCAGATTTGAGGCACATAAAGATGGATATAACCTGGGGGGGGGGGGGGGGTCTGACCGAATGTATCTGAGAATATCATGCGAAGCAAGGGAAGAAATAACAGGGGCCATGGGTAAAGACTGGATGCTGGTTTAGTCTTTATTTAAGAAATGCCCCAAGGATAAGCCAGAGAATTACAGGCAGGTGAGCCTAGTATCAGGGATGGGAAAGTGACTGGAAATGATGAAAGAACAAAGATTATCTGAATTTAAAAGACAAGGATTGATTAAGGATACAGCCTTGTAAATTGGAAACCAAGTTTCACAAATTTTATTGAATTTTTTGAAGTGCTGTTCAAGGGGTTTGAAATGGGTGGGGTAGCAGATATTGTTTATATGGACTTTAGCAAGGAAGTCACCGGTTCATATTTAAATAATTCCTCCCCTTCTATCCTTTTCATTGTTATTTTCTCAGTCTGCATGAGATTAATTGAATTATCTATTATGATTGTCTCAGTGATAGAGTCGTAGAGCCACATAAAAACGGGCCGTGAACATGTCAATCATCAGGTACTTGCCTCTACCAATCCCATTTACCTGTATTTGGTTCACAGCCTTCTCTGTGTAATATCCAGATTTTTCATAAATCTTGAAAGGATCTTTCTCAGAAAGTGCACTGCAGACTCTAATTACCCTCTGGGTGAGTCTAAATCTGTTGCCCCTTACCAAAATCTTAGTGATCCCGTTTTAATTACCTCTGCTACAGGGGAAAGTTCCTTACTATCTATCTTCTCTTTGCCTCTCATAATTTTGTACATCTCTATCACTTCACTCCAAGGAATGTGAACCCAACCTCTCCAGTATTTCCTTATAACTGAAATGTTGCACCCCTGGCAACATCATGGAGGATCTTCTTTCCACCTTCTCCAGTGCTTTTAATACAAAGCGGCCACCAGGATTGTACACAATATTCTCGGTGTGGCCTAACTTCATATTTTTGTGAAGTTGTATTTTAATTTCCCTATTCTTGTATTCTAAACCTGGGCAGGATTCCCATATGCCTTCTTTGCCACATAATATATTTTCTGAAATTTGCATGCAAATTTGTTCTTCCACCTTGCTTTCAATATTTGGTGGACAACGTATTGATCACGTATTCTCTAATATAAGCTATTTTGAGTTTTAATTCAATCTGAATTTTCTATATCATCTACTTTTAGAAGTGTGACAACTTATTTTAAATTTAGACATACAGCGAAGTAACAGGCTCATGAGTCCGTCCCACCCAATTTACTCCAATTAACCTTCGCCCCCCAGTTCATTTCGAACGGTGGGAGGAAACCGGAGCCCCCGGGGAAAACCCACACAGACATGGGGAGAATGTATGAACTCCTTACAGATAGCATGGGATTCGAATCCCTGTCCGAATCACTGGCGCCCTTTTCTATAACTGATCTTTGTGGCACTTATCCCCTGATAGAGCACCTTGTTGTAAACACACAGCAGACAAGTACTCATTGTAAAATAACAAATGAAAGAAGCAATTTTATGTAGCCTAGGTCCTTTATTTAAAATTCAAGAGAGACCTGTTAGGGTCATTAACTCTGTAGAAACTTGCTTCTTGAAATTTGTAGTCCATTTGTGGATTGCAATGATGACAGCTGCAGCACAGTTTGGAGAACTTGTGCTCCTGCTTAAGGAGGAAACATAATGGCATGGGGGAATCAGTGGGTGATACAAGAGAGTCAGAAATAGAAGTGAATCTTCCTGAGACCAGATGGATAGGACAACTGGTTTGGCATTGAGAGATATTAGAGTAAATGAGTCACCATTCTGGGATGGAAAAAAAAATTCACAATTTGAAATACTGAAGCTAAGAGCAAAATAGTTTTGTAATTAAAAAAGGAAATATTTTACGTGAGATAACTTAAATAGAGCAACTATTTTGATTTTTAAAAATATCTGAATGTGAAACCGTCTGGAGATGATCTATAAGTGATTCATAAGGCTAATTCCTTTGATGAGAGGAACACCTGTATTCTTTGGAATATAGAAGAGCCCACTACAGGCCCTTCAGCCCTTGATGTTGTGCTGATAAACCTATGGCATATCAATTAGAATTCAAAATGCACTATCCCAAGAGGGTATAATTATGAGTAAAGGATATTACCGTCATACAGCATGAAACAGGCCCATTGTCCCAACTCTTCCATGCTGACCAAGTTGACATTTTGATCTGGTTCTATTTGCTTGCATTTGAACCATATCCTTCCAAATCCTGTCCAGATATCCATCCAACTATCTTTTGAACATGGTAATTGTACTGCTTTTATAGCTTCCTCTGGTACCTTGTTCCTGATATCGACCAGTAAGGCCCTGCTTAAGTCTCTTTCTTCTCACCTTAAACTTATGCCCTCTAGATTTATCATGATTTACCCTGGGAACATTCACTTTGTCCATGCCCCTCATTATTTTATATACCTTATAAGTCACCCTTCAGCTTTCCAGGCTTCAGGAAATAAAGACTCTGCCTCTCTCAATCCCTCTATTGTAGTAATAGCCTGGTGAATCTCTTCTGGATCCTTCTTATAGCTGGATAATGGAACTGCACACAGTGCGCCAAGTGCACTCTCTCCAATGAATGGCCCCAAAAATTTATACTTAATTTCATACCCAGTGAAGGCAAGCATAGCAAATGCTTTCTTCATCAGCCCAACCACCTATGCCATCCCTTTCATGGAACTATGTACCTGAATCTCTAATTCTCTTCAAGGTTATGGGAGCACAGGCATTGGAAAGGTCCTTGAAGGGGTTACCTTTTGCTTCTCTTTCTCAGTGCTGGACAAGTGGTGCCTCCTTGTGTGGTTTTACACCACAAAGAAAAAACAGTTTTAAAAATATTCTATCTATATTACAATAAAAAAGAATCTTGAATTTATCGTGCATGTCCTGCAATTAACAAAGTGCAGTATCTTGCCATAATTAAATTCTGTTTGGGATTCCTTGGCCCAGCAGATATGGCTACTTGACACTGAGGTGTCTCGAAGTTTCTTCTTATGGAGACTGATGAATCCCTGAAAATGCCTATCCCAGAAGGGTGTGGAGGTCTGTAGGTATTTAAAGGAGAAACGGATGCAGTTTTTGTAAGACCAGGGCTTTCATGGAACTGCAGCACAAGAGGAGTTGGTGCCTGAGACAGATCAGCCATGAACATGTTGAATGATGGGGCAAGCAGGACGGCTCAGGTAGCTGACTCGTGCTCCTGTTTTCTGGTATGCACTTACTCCAAGTTGAATTCTGAGAGGGTTTTGTGCTTCATTAGAAGATAGGCAGCTCTTCATCAGGCTATTTTGGAGCAATCTAAGAGACTAAAGGCAAAGCAGTTAGAGTGAAAGTTGTATGGGGAATTAAACTAGCAATCAAACAGAAAAGACACTCTCAGATTGAATGATGTTCAACACAGTGATCATCCAATCAGTTGAAGAAGTGCAAATGAATCACCACTTCACCTGAAAGTATAGAGCACAGATCCTATTTCCAACAATTGGTATATCAAAAAAATGATCTCAGCGGAAAATCAGGGACTGATAATGCAGCTGATTATATAGGTGGGGACAATAAGGACATGAACATCGATATTACAGCAGCATCTAGATGCAGGGATGCTGCCTGCTATCAGAAGAATGGATCTAATCAGTTGGCTCAAAGGAACTAATTTCAAACTAGTCTGAATGAGAAACAATAGTACATTATAATCATCAGTTAAATGGAGATCTGTGTGTAGAATTGTTTCAGGAAGTTGAAAATAGGAGTGATTTGTAAGAGGGTTGCAAAAAAAAATCTGGAAATATTTGAGAGGTCAGGTAGCATATGCAGAAAGAGAATCGAAGTTAACATCTCAGATTGAAGAGCCTTTCTCAGAACAGAAAGTGTGGCGGAGGTACTTTGCTCAGGCAAAGGTAATATCTCTGATTGGCTGAGACGAGGGGTTCCCAGAGAGTTCCAATGTTTTAACAACAGTCCAATTAATTGATTAATGAGGGGAATGAGAAAGTGAGTGAGTGAGTGAGAGAGAGAGAGAGAGAGAGAGCAGAAGCAAATAAACAAACACAAGGACATTAAAGACCTTAAGACATAGGATCAGAAATAGACTTCAGCCCATCGAGTTTGCCCCGCCATGCAATCACTGCCTTAAATACACCCAATGACTTGGCAATTAATTCCATAGCTTCAGAATCCTCTGGCTCAAAAAATATCTCCGCATCTCTGTTCTAAGTGTACACCTTTCAAAATCATGAAGCCGTGCCATTTTGTACTAAACTTTCTCACCATAGGAAACAACCTTCCTAAATCTACTCTGACCATGTCTTTCAACATACAAAATGTTTCAACGAGAATCCCCCCACCACCCCCCCCCCCACCCCATTCTCCTAAATTCCAATGAGTACAGGCCAAGAACTGTCAAATGTTTCTCCTATGATGACCCTTCCATTCCTGGAATCATTCTTGTGAACCTCCTCTGAACCATCTCTAATGTCAGCACATCCCAAAACTGCTCACAATACTCCAAGTGAGGTCTTACCAGTGTCTTATAAAGTCTCGACGTCACATCCCTGCTCTTATATTCTTTTCCCCTTGAAATTAAATCAAGTATTTCAGTTGCTTTCTTCACTGCCAACCCAACCTCCGAGTTTAACTTCAGTATTTCTGAGTCTCTTGGCATCTGGGAATTTTTATTTTTCTCACCATTTAGGAACTAGTTGATCTGTGTATTTCTTCTACCAAAGTGCACTTTCCAACATTGTGTTTCATTTGCCACTTCTCTGCTCATTCTCCGAATCAGTCTAAGCCCTTCTGCAGCCTCCATATTTCCTCCACACTACCTGCTCCTCCTTTGTAAACTTGCCAAAAAGCATTGATAAATGATATATAGAGAAGCAGCCCTCATGCAACCCTGTGGAATGGCACTAGCAACGAACCAAAATATGATCCCTGTGTTCCAATTCTCTGTTTCCTACCAATCAGCCAGTGCTCTGCCCCTGCTTGTGGGTCTCCTGTTATACCATTGGCTCATAAGTAAAATCACTTACTGTTAAATAACTTCATGTGCAGTACCTTGTCAAAGGCCTTCTGAAAACCCAAATGCACAACATCCATTGCCTCTCTTGCCTGTCTGTCACTTCTTCAAAGAATTCCAATAGGTTTGTCAAGCAAAATTCCCCTTAAGGAAACCATCCTGGCTTTGGCCTATCTTTTCATGTGCCTCCGAATACTCCATAACCTCATCCTTGAAAATCGACTCTAACCATTGAGGTCAGTATATCATTTCCTTTCTGTTGCCCCTCTCCCTTCTTGAATAGCATGGTGGCATTTGCGATTTTCCATCCCTCTGGGACCATACTAGAATCTATTGATTTCTGCAAGCTGATTAACAATCCCTCCATTATCTCAACCACTATTTCTTACAAAACTCGAGGGTACAATCCATCTGGTCCAGGAGGCTTATCCACCCATCGACCACTCTGCTTCCTGAGCCCCTTCTCCTTTGAAATAGTAATGGTGTTCACTTCCTTTCTCTGATACCCTTCAACATCAGACAGATACAAAATACTCACTTAGTTCTTGTGATGATGAGAACAAATTTGGAACCTAATCTTAGATTTTATAATTGGCCGGTTAATATTCGACATATTATTTTCTGGGTATATTATTCTGACAAACCTGAGTGCCCACGTTGGACAGATTTGGAACTGAAATCTGTACAGACGTATTCATTAGCTTCCTTATTGGGAGCTGCTCATCCTTTTACAATTTCTAAGATGAGTTGACACCTTTAACCCAATACTTAAACATATATTATGGATTTAGTTTCAATTTTGCAAATTTTTTGATTTAAATTTTTTTGTTTATCTAGTACTATTTATCTCAACTATGTTTTTTCTCATGGTCTATTATGGATCTCGCCTTTTCTTTGTGGAAAATCAAAGGAATTGTCAATTCTTTGGATTTGTTTAAAGTCTTTTGATATATCTAACAAATATACCCGTCATATTTTTTAGGTATTTCCAAGTTAAAAGTTTTCTGAATAAAATATTATCT
The DNA here is from genome assembly GCF_036971445.1 of Narcine bancroftii. Taxonomy (NCBI): domain Eukaryota; kingdom Metazoa; phylum Chordata; class Chondrichthyes; order Torpediniformes; family Narcinidae; genus Narcine; species Narcine bancroftii. The sequence continues at coordinate 233,371,246 of NC_091469.1, forward strand.
AACTTTCCTGTATCATATCAACCTGATTTGGTTGATTCTCTTTTTCATTTGAATTCTTCCCATAAGGGTTTAATAAGTAATATTTAAAATAATTTATTAAAATTGTAATCGATCTCTAATGAGGAGCTTAGGAATTGGAACTTCAATCACTTCTCCAAGAGGAACTTCGGGGGGAAATTTTTTTTGGATTGATTAATGCCTCTTCATTATGTGCTCGACATGCATTGATTCAGTTTAAATTGGTACATCAGATTCATATGTCAAAAAATAAATTGGCCTGAATCTTTCCTAATATGTGTGATAGATGTAAATCACAATTTGCCACACTAATGCATATGTTTTGCTCCTGTTCTGTATTGGAGAAGTATTGGACAGATATTTTCAAGACTTTGTCAATTTTACTGGGTATTAGATTGCAATCTAATCCATTGACTGTTATTTTTGGAATTATAATTCCAGAGGTGGGTCGAGTTCCCATTTCTGAACATCAGGTTGTTGTCTTTACTACACTGTTGGCCAGAAGAGCCATTTTTTTTAAAATGGAAAGATCCTAATTTCACCTACTTTGATGCAATGGTTCGCTCAAGTTATGTCATGTTTAAGTTCAGAAAAAAATTAGTAGTTGCACTTTTGATACCTCCGTTAAGTTTGAAGAGACTTGGAGTCCATTTATAAACTATTTTCGTATGAACTAATCTGTAATTTGACTCCACCTTCCAGACAGTTTAGGATTTCTGTTGTTTTTTAAGGCAAGGATCAGATAAATAGTTTGTGCTGATCTGTTGAGGTGAACTCTCAGTTTAGGCTGCTCAGCCTTTTTCCTTTTTTGTTGATGTTGTTTCTTTTTTGTTTATTTTGGTAGGTTAAATGGGATTTTGATAATTTTTTGAGGAGAAAGGTACAATAGGTTATAATGTTATACGTTGAGTTATGTATTGCAATATATTGATGTTTCTGCTTTTACTATTCGATTGTGAATTCTATTCACCTCATGGATTATTTACTATGTTTAATAAAAAGATTGAAAAAAGAGAACAAATTTGGAGTGTTCAAGAAGAAACAAGTACTTGATACGATTTATTAACCATCAGTTGTCCTTATTTACATGCAGGGGAATTCACAATCACTCTCTCACATATACAAAACAACTGCACACAAATGCTTGCTACTCCCAGCAGAGATCACCACTAATCAGGGTTCCCATGGCTAAGCACAAGGACAAAACAAAGAGTACCCAACACTCCTCACTAACTAGCAGGCAGGTATACCTGGTAACTAAAAGGTACAAATCTGGTTACAATCTATAGTCTCCCCTGGGTGCATGCCACAAATAGTTCCCACCCTGTACCAGTATTCACCTCACAACTGGTTCTGCAGAGTTCCCCATGGCTCACAACCTGGAGTGGTGCTCACAAATGTCTCAAGGGAACAAAAAGAGAGAGCTGCTCCACGTGGTGGGCTTTATACTGCAGCTGGAGGGGCCAGCTCAGGCATGCCTAAACGAAGCAAGGTGTTCAAAGAGAGCCAATATTAAGATGTGCCCTTACATGTAGATGGGCTAACCTTGATTGACATGGGAAAGTGACTTTCCCCACCTGCCTGGTCAGATGACCCTCGGGGGGGGGGGGGGGGGGGGAGAAAAGAAATAAGTAAAGAAGGTTTTAGTGGGTGACAAATAGTTGAAAGTAAGCTGTGCGCTGCCACTTTTAAGCCTATTAATCATTGCAAGGACCCTCAGTACGTTAAGCTGTGCGCTGCTGAATAAGACAGTAGACCCTCTGCATTCCGCCACAAACTTTGAATTGTTTCTTTTTGAATCAACCAATGACAATTGCTTTCTCCCTTATGTGGTGGAAGCTATCAGAGCTTCAGTGTGTCATGTGTCTATTGATTGTACCTTTGTATAAATTAAACCGGCTGGTCCGTGCTCAGGCAGAGGAGCCCCAGTATTTTGGTGGGACTGTTCTCCAAGATATTTTGTAAATAAAAACTCCTTCTGAAGCGACTCCTTGGTGCCTCAGCCGAGTTATTTTGTTATAAAACACTTTTCGCCGTAACAAGGGGCAAGCACATGGAGTTCCTTGTTTGGAGTAATTTCCTGTCCGTCCTGTTGGATAATCCTCCAGGCAACAACTATTCTGCCATTTCCTTATCTCCCATTATTATTTCTCCAGCATCATTTTCTAGTGGATGAATATCTTCTGTTACCTCTCTTTTACTCTTTATATACTTGAAGATTTTTGTATCCTCTTTGATATTATTTGCTAGCCTACTCTCATACTTCATATTTCCCCTCCTTATAAAATGTTTAATTGCCTTCTGAAAGTTATTAAAAACTTCCCAGTCCTCTATCTCCCCAATAAATTTTGCTTCCTTGTATGGCCTCATATTTGCTTTTCTGAGGGCTGTCCCTTGTCAACCACAGTTGAGAAATTTTCCCATCATTATCTATCTATTCCACACCTTCCTCATTTCTTGCAGAAAATCTATCCGTTGCCACTCTGCCATCTTTCCTACCAGTGCCCCCTTCCAATCTACTGTGACCATTTCCTCTCCCATGCCACTGTAATTGCTTTTACTCCACTGAGATACCGACTTTAGTTTAAAATTGAACTTAATCATATTGTGATCACTTCCCCCCACCCGCCGGGGTTCCTTTAGCCTGAGTTCTCTAATCAAGTATGGTTGTGAAATGAAGGTTCAAGCTATGCTAAACTTGGTATCAATAAAAGAATGTAGGAAATGCCCACCTAATCAGATGGTATCTATGAAGAGAGGAAAATTGAGTTAATATTACGCATGAATATCCTTGCAGCAAAGCCTGTATGTTATAACATTGTTGAATTCAATAATGAGTGCAAAAGGTTGTAAAGTGCTCACACACAAGATGAGGTGTCATTCCTTGCGTCAGTCCTTGTTGGAAGAGTGCATCAGCCATTGTCAGAATGGTACGGGATGGATCATTGAAATGGTGGACTCATCCTGCAACTGGATGGAGGTGTTCCACAAAGTGGTCACATGGTTGCCATTTGATTTCTCCAATGACCACAATGTGAATGCAATACAGGAGATCAGAAGAAATCTGAGTGATTCACCATGTCACCTGGAAAGATTGTATGGGTTCCTGGATGGTGAAAATGAAGAAGTAAAAGGGCAGGTCCGGCTTCACCTGCAGTGAAACTTCAAGTAAGATAGGCTCGGGAGTCTGTGGACTTGCCCTTTGCTTAGTTCCCTCTCCTGTATGGAAATTTCCTGTAGTAAAACCCCTGCTATTGAGCACCTGTCAGGGACTGGTAGATGCCAAAGAAGTGTATTTTCCAATTCCTTTGCCACACATCTCTCTATTCAATCCACAAGAGTGACTGAGAACTTTCAAGTGTTTTCAAAAAATATATTTTAATTTTGCCAAGACTCGTTTAGAAAAGAGCTTTTCACTTTAATTCTGTCTCACTCCCATTGCGTTCTCTCTGCTTTTAGCATCTTGTACTGTTCCAAGAAAGGGCACCTCAGCCACAGGATTCAACAGAGAATTCAATCATTTCAGATAATCAGACTTCCTGGTTCGTTACAGATATATCCAATTCTAATATTACAGTGAAAGTTTTAACCAGAAATGTTGACTTGTTTCCATCTTCACAGACACTCCTTATCTGCTAAATTTTCCCAGCACTTTCTGCATTTATTCCACAAGTGCTGATTGTTTTGAGAATGATATGGCAGGCAAGAGAAGCAGTTATTCATTGATTATAATGTCAACTAAAGCAGTTGACAGTTTCAGTGTGTTTTAATTCACTGAATATCTTTCACTAGTATACAATCCAAGGAGATGCTTTCCAGAGGAATCCCTACCATCTTTTACAGCTGAGATAATTTTCCTGCTAATTGTGAGCAATCTGATGGAAGATGGAAGACCTAATAAATAATTGAGAATTGTCTGAATCGAACCGACAGAGGTAAGGCATTAAAAATATGATTCCACCCAACCAGGCTCTACCTTCAACCAATCATCTTCTGTAATGCATGTCAACATAATGGAAACATTGCATACATCGTCCCTCCTCCTTCAGCACTCCCGAGGGACCATTCCTTCCATGACTCCCTGTTTCACTCTCATCTCCGAACACATCAACCCTCACAGCATCTTCCCTTGCAACTGCAGGTGAAGCCGGCCCTGCCCTTTTATTTCTTCATTTTCACCATCAAGGAACCCAAACAATCCTTCCAGGTGACGTGGTGAATCGCTGATTCCTTCTGATCTTATTGGAGAAATCAAATGCCAACTGTGTGATCACGATTATTATTAGATAAAATATAAGGGTATTTAAATAATGGTGATTTATATGATTTTTAAATTTTACATTGTCAAATTGAAACAATATCTTATTCTGAATGTTTTTGTTTATCTGTTTTTGCTAGATTCAACAGGCTCATATAAGACATGTCTGTCAGGCCCAGAGGCCTGTTATTTTTTTCCCCCAGTTACTTAATTAAATGTCCATCATATCTCTTCTTGTGCTTCATTACCCCAAGGATAAGAGTTCTGGTTTCTGGTGGTAATTTTGCCTTCTGTCTCAGGTCAAGGAGAAGTGAAATATTAGAAAACCTGTTTCCTACAAGGGGAAATTAGCTGATCATACATGAACTCTTCCCTTTATCTGAGCTAGAAAGGCAATCTGTCTGTCTTTCAACTTCCATTTGATTTGTGATCATATGCAATGTTCCATGACATTTATACCTGGCAGATCCTTCCATGTTACAACAATCTATTGCATCAGTTGCATGTTAACTACCATATCAAACCAAGAGACGTTTGCACAATGCTGAGATTGGTCTGTTGCTAAAATAACTTTCAGCTCTTGTGCACAGGCACTTGCCTAATAATGAAAGCAATCCCACCACATGAAATCTAAAAGATCAGATTATTGGCTTGTTGGATCAATGCTCCCCTCTCCCATCCCACCTCCTTCACTGCTCTGGAAGAACCCCACAGAACTTGGCTGCAGGAGTGAAAATGCAACACAATCTTGCCACCATCAGGGCATACACGCAGGTTTCGGAGAGGCAGGTAATGGAGGAGACAGTGGGAAGTAGGTGAAGGGGAAAATATCTAGTGGGGAAATGAGATTACTTCATGGCCTGGCATATACTTGATGGACTGGAATGAAGTCTTTCTCTGTCGAAGGAGCTGGAAGGAGAGGATAGTAGCAAGCTGACCTTGAATGGGAAAATACAGACTGCGCATGACAGTCGTCCGACTTTCTGCTTCAGAACATCAACTCTGAGCGGCCTCGGCTGCTTTTGTAGAAGTGAGCCTGAACCATTGGCCATCCAATGTTTTAATTGTTGAGTTCGGAAATGTGTTGTGTTTGGTTACCAAATCCAGGCAAGCATAGATGGGTTGAATCTATGTTGGCCATATCCCTTAATACATGACTTGCAGTGTAAAGGTATATTATGCATGTGCCATTTGCATCGGGATTCAATAAATATGAGTGAAACAACTGGATGATCTGACAAAAATTAAAGCATGATTTTAAAGGAACAACAAGATCAAGGTTTCCAAAAAAAAAAAACAAAAGAATTTTGGTGTTTTTAATGCCCAATCTAAACTTTCAGGACTGTACCTCAGTGTCAGTGTTGGCCATTGCAGTCCTCAAGACTCGACGATTAATCTAACATTTTCAGGAAAGCAACCACATTTAGGTTCTTTCCAAAGAACCTTTCAGCAATGATTTATCTTCCTCCCTCCAACTTCTGCATTTAAATGCTAGTTTTTACTGTAGCCCAGAGGACCCCAAAACCCAACAGCAATAGATATTCACCAAGGCAAATGGTTACTTAAACAAAAGTCGCTTTTAATGATCTTTAAACATGAAAACTGGATCAAATTTTCTTACCACTCTTTGGCTTGGCTTTGCGGACGAAGATTTATGGAGGGGGTAAAAGTCCACGTCAGCTGCAGGCTCGTTTGTGGCTGACAGGTCCGATGCGGGACAGGCAGACACGGTTGCAGCGGTTGCAGGGGAAAATTGGTTGGTTGGGGTTGGGTGTTGGGTTTTTCCTCCTTTGCCTTTTGTCAGTGAGGTGGGCTCTGCGGTCTTCTTCAAAGGAGGTTGCTGCCCGCCAAACTGTGAGGCGCCAAGATGCACGGTTTGAGGCGATATCAGCCCACTGGCGGTGGTCAATGTGGCAGGCACCAAGAGATTTCTTTAGGCAGTCCTTGTACCTCTTCTTTGGTGCACCTCTGTCACGGTGGCCAGTGGAGAGCTCACCATATAACACGATCTTGGGAAGGCGATGGTCCTCCATTCTGGAGACGTGACCCACCCAGCGCAGCTGGATCTTCAGCAGCGTGGACTCGATGCTGTTGACCTCTGCCATCTCGAGTACTTCGACGTTAGGGATGAAAGCGCTCCAATGAATGTTGAGGATGGAGCGGAGACAACGCTGGTAGACTATTAACTAATCTAATGTAGAGCTTGTCGAAAGAATCAAAGACTTGTTGATCCAAACCAAGGCTTTTATTAGCAAAAGACAGGAGCTCTTCACAGGTGGCCAACCAGTCCGGAATGATCTGACCTGGCTAGGGACACAACCCTTTAAGGCCCAGACAGTAGGCGTGGCTTAGCTCTCAGCCAATCGCTGTAAGCACAGTCTAAATACTGTAACTATATACACTATATACATTGGTGATAGATCTGTACTGTCACACCTAACTTAACCCCCTTCTAATTCTAAGTGCATGTGTATGTAATGTGTGTGTAATTTTAGAAAAATTATTTGATTCAGTCCAATCTCGCTTCTCATTCCTCCAAGTTTACTGGTTGCAGGCAATTCTTATACTGTCTGCAGAATTTAACATTTATGAAGCTTACCAGGCTTTGGTGCTTGAAAGGTAAATGGTTACCACTCAGGAAGGTTCTTGTCAGTTTTCAGAGAGAGAGATTTGTTGTTCACTGGACACCCACAATTGATTCCTTGTAACCAGCCACATCAGTATCTTGCCAAAGAAACTTGCCCTATCAGGGTTTTCCAGATGATCACCTCTTTCTTTCAGGTCACCACAGAGCTCCTTTTATTTCCCTCATTTCAAGTGAAACATTAGGCAGTCAGTCCTCTCCTCTTGCATGAACCACTAGGGCTTTGACCAGGCTGAACTAAGGACTCACAACCCATCTTCCAAATGTTTTTTTTTCCCACAAGCTTGCCATCTGCTGCTGCTGGACTGTAAAACTGCAGAACTAAATTCCCTCTCTCAGAGAAAGCTTGTTTTACTCTTTCTGCTTGCAAAACCACATGACTCTTAGAACTGCAAGTTCCACTCCAGACAGCCTGTGGCTCTGTTCTTTCATCTGTTGCCTTTTTGTAAACAACAATCCAGTGAAGTCTCTTGGGCACTCTCCAAAGCTTTTGAAAAGGCTCTTATTGTCAGCCTATCTAGCATGACCAGAGCTCCAGTATTTTAAATAAGATCTGTTTTAAAATGTTTGTATGCGACCTACATCAAAAACCCTGCCCTAATTTATCTCCCAAAAACACATCTATAATCTGTCACAGTACTGGAGCCGTGACAACTCAAGTCTACTCCCAATAACTGGATTCCTTCTTTCCTCTAGTTGTCCTTCTGCAAAACACATTATGTAATTTTTGCTGTTGCTGTGATGGTTCATAACCTGAAATGTGGATCCTGTTTCTCTCCTGACACTCGGTGTCTCACTTCATGAATAAGTACACCGAGCTGAAGCAACGGTTGGATACACTTAGGATCATCTGGAATGCTGAATGCATCACAGATGAGTCTTTAAGGTGGTCACACCTAAGGGACAGCCAGCAGAGAGATAGGTGACCACCAGAAGAGGCAAGCCAATTGTACAGGGATCTCCTGTGGTTATTTCCTGACCATGTATACTACTTTGTATACTGTTGGGGACAAGCAGCAGCAGTGAATTCAGAAGGCAGGGGACAGGCAGGTGATAGTGATACAAGACTCAATACAGAGAGGGATAGAAGATTCTGGAGCTGAAAGAAGGGGCAGAAGGTTGTGTCATCGTGGAAGAGATGTGTTGACTCCCAGGTCAAGGATGTCTTTCTTTCTTTCTTTGGCTTGACTTCGCGGATGAAGATTTATGGAGGGGTATGTCCACGTCTGCTGCAGGGTCGTTGGTGACTGACAAGTCCGATGCGGGACAGGCTGGCACGGTTGCAAGGGAAAATTGGTGGGTTGGGGTTGGGTGTTTCCTCCTTTGTCTTGTCAGTGAGGTGGGCTCTGCGGTCTTCTTCAAAGGAGGTTGCTGCCTGCCGAACTGTAAGGCGCCAAGATGCACGGTTGGAGGCGATATCAGCCCACTGGCGGGAGTCAATGTGGCAGGCACCAAGAGATTTCTTTAAGCATTCCTTGTACCTCTTCTTTGGTGCACCTCTGTCTCGGTGGCCAGGGGAGAGCTCGCCATACAACACGATCTTGGGAAGGTGATGGTCCTCCATTCTGGAGATGTGACCCATCCAGCGCAGTTGAATCTTCAGCAGCGTGGATTCGATGCTTGCAGACTCTGCCAGTTCGAATACTTCAATGTTGGTGATGAAGTCACTCCAATAAATGTTGAGGATGGAACAGAGACAGCGCTGATGGAAGCGTTCTAGGAGCCGTAGGTGATGCCGGTAGAGGACCCATGATTCAGAGCCGAACAGGAGCTATGACAACGGCTCTGTACACGCTGATCTTTGTGTGTTTCTTCAGGTGGTTGTTTTTCCAGACTCTTTTGTGTAGTCTTCCAAAGGCGCTATTTGGCTTGGCGAGTCTGTTGTCTATCTCGTTGTCAATCCTTGCATCAGATGAAATGGTGCAATCGAGGTAGGTAAACTGGTTGACTGTTTTGAGTTCTGTGTGCCCGATGGAGATGTGGGGGGGCTGGTAGTCATGGTTGTGAGCTGGCTGATGGAGAACCTCAGTTTTCTTCAGGTTGACTTCCAGGCCAAACATTTTGGCAGTTTCCACAAAACAGAACGTCATGTGCTGGAGAGCTGGCTCTGAATGGGCAACTAAAGCGGCATCGTCTGCAAAGAATAGTTCACGGACAAGTTGCTCTTGTGTCTTGGTGTGAGCTTGCAGGCGCCTCAGATTGAAGAGACTGCCATCCGTGCGGTGCTGGATGTAAACAGCGTCTTCATTGTTGAGGTCCTTCATGGCTTGTTTCAGCATCATGCTGAAGAAGATAGTAAAGAGAGTTGGTGCGAGGACGTAGCCTTGCTTCACGCCGTTGTCAATGGAAAAGGGTTCGGAGAGCTCATTGCTGTATCTGACCCGACCTTGTTGGTTTTCATGCAGTTGGATAACCATGTTGAGGAACTTGGGGGGGCATCCGAGGCGCTCTAGTTAATTTGCCAAGGCCCTTTCCTGCTCACGGTGTCAAAGGCTTTGGTGAGGTCAACAAAGGTGATGTAGAGTCCTTTGTTTTATTCTCTGCACTTTTCTTGGAGCTGTCTGAGGGCAAAGACCATGTCAGTAGTTCCTCTGTTTGCGCAAAAGCCGCACTGTGATTCTGGGAGAACATTTTCGGCGACACTAGGTATTAGTCTATTAAGGAGAATCCTAGTGAAGATTTTGCCTGCAATGGAGAGCAGCGTGATTCCCCTGTAGTTTGAGCAGTCTGATTTCTCACCATTGTTTTTGTACAGGATGATGATGATGGCATCACGAAGGTCCTGAGGCAGCTTTCCTTGGTCCCACTGAGATCTCTTCTGGTGGGGGAGGGAGAAGGGGGGGGGGGGAACATGAGAAGTGACAGGTTCAAGAGTGACAGGTTGCACTTGAACCAGAGATGTATCAACATTCTAGCAGGTAGGTTTCTAGTGCCAAATGGGTGGGTATAAACTAGCCTGGGATTGGGGAGGGGGTGGGGGTGGAATCCTATGCAGGACAAGGGGTAAAGAGGTTACAATTTGGTATGGAGAGGAATGAAAAAAAAAAATTAATGGGCATGAGAAAGGCAGGGAATGAGAACAGGCTGTTGGTCCAAATTGCACACATTTTTCTACTATAGGTTTGTCGGGAAAGGTGGATGAGTTTAGGGTATTGATAAACACATGACTGGTAAGAGAGCAGCAAGTTTGGCATCCCAACATTCTAGTCGACAGATACTTCAGGAAAGACAGTGGAAAAAAGGGAGGATTGCATTAATGGTCAGAGGTGACACTGCATACTGGTCAGCTAGTGAGGCTATACGGGTGGAGCTAAGGAACAAGACTGACATGAGCTGTCAAAGGTTATGGTTGTGGTGGGTTCAATTACAATGACCACATTTGGATGCTTCATGTGTATGAATGCTTTAGAGCAGTGGTTCTCAAACTTTTTCTCTCCACCCACATACCACCTTAAGCAATCCCTTACTAATCATACAACACTTATGGCATGGGGAATACTTAAAGTGGTGTGTGAGTGGGAAAGTTGAAACCACTGCTTTAGAGGGATATGGGCCAAATGTAGGCACATTCAACTAGTCCAGTAAGCACAGAGGAGCTGGGCCGAAGGCCTACCTCAATGCTGTAAAATTCTTTATTGTAAACCAATGGTGTTTCATCCCTATTTAGTTGGCAGCATCAAATCAAAATCTCAAGACTTTCTAGTGTTTAGACTTGCATCTGGAATTTTGGGGAATTTAACTGGGGCATATCCATTGATTTTATCTGATCCACAATGTACAATTGCAAATACAAAATGAATCATTGCACTTTTACTGAACTTAATTTTGAAGAATATTTATTGAATTCTAATAAACTAAGCACAAAATAGTGATACATTGGTATATGTGGTATAACAGTAAGACTTAAGATCACATTTCCAATAAAACATATACTTTTATCATAAAGCATAACCTTTATATACCTGGTATATGCAAAATACTACTAAAGACCTACTGGGCTAGTTATACAACTTCTAATAACATAATATTTAAATACAGTAACTAATAATTACATGCATCAGCTTTTAACAGTCAGGAACTGGAATAGTTCAGAATAAGCAAGGCAGCTTGAGTGGAAGGAACAGCTTAAAAAAGACTTCAAAATATTTCTTAAGGTGGGCTTTCAGACCATATCTAACACAGCAGCATCTCATATTTGGTGGTACTCTATGGTTTAGTTTAAAAGAGACAAACACAAAACAGCAAACATCCTTTTCATTCTACTTTTTCCCCCCAATCACATTGAATAATTCCCCCTCCCCCCCCCTGTTCTTTATTAAAAATGAAGGCAAGCTTCTTTGGGAAGTAAAATCTGCAAAAGGACACTGCTTCATTAATTCCATAATAAAATGTACAGTCAATTGATTCAGGAACCAAGCCGATTGTAAAATCCAATTTTCTGCATATCCCTACAGTTGCAAACATTAGGTCATAACTAATACCAAGTCTAAAGGTTTCCACAAGGTCTTTTTAAACATGTCATTTACAACTATAATTGCTTACCTGTGAAAATGTAAAGAGTGTCAGGAGATTAGCGTAGTCATGTTGGCATTTGGACGAGCTTGACGGGTGCTTCTTGATAATATTGTAAAATACCGTCTCCAACATATTGAATTGTGCCAAGAGGGAAACTGCCTCCTGAGAGAGACTTGGGTTTGAGTCTCTTTCTTTTAACAATCATCTATGGAGAGATACATATTGCCCTAGTTTTTAACCCCAATCACCTCACTCTTTTCAAAGGCATGATTTTATATTACTGAGATGTGCAGAATACTACAGTTTGTTTTATAATCATGTTTAACAAACTATTAAGAACAGCATTCAAAACAACACAATGCCCATCTCAACCCAAAGTGGGGTACCTTTTTTTTTTTAAATGCCTTTTTAAAAAATTTTAAAAACTATTAAAGAAGTGCTCAAAGGGAGAAAGCAATTTAAAAAAGGCAAGATTGCAATGCTGTAATTGTCCCCTTTTTCTCTCGGGCACTGTCATGCATCCCGTTTGCTGCAATTCAACTCTCCAGTCAACTGGTACTGCTCCTAGCCTAATAATTTCAAAATGAAAGCCACCAAACATTCAGAAGCAAGTCACTCGAGTCCAAAAATTGAAAGCAATCAGAAAAGCATCAATATGCTCTCTGAACAGAAAAAAATAAAAATCCATCAGAGCTTCCTTGCCAAGGAGCATGTTTAAAATCCAAAATAGCACCATTCATCAGTGTCTCAAATCCCGTGGCAGCACCTCTATCAGTTACCACAAGGAAACAATGCATTACATACTATTACAGTATTTCTATACATAAAATTTACAGAGCTAAAATATGAGGTTACATAGGCAATTGAAGATTTCAGACAATGTTAAGAACCAACAAGCTTAATACATTGAAATAAAATGTAAGGGACTCAGCTTTTGTCTGCTAATCATTAATGATGAAAAAGAGACTTGTAAAAATTGAAACTCTTGGGTTATACACTTCCAATGTAATAATGGAAGACAGAATGTTGCATGGTACGATTAGACCTGAAGGCCCACCTGTATTGGTTGTGATCCAGATTGTATACTTTAATGTTAACACTGCTGTTTGTTGTAATATTACCCATGATACAAATCAGACAGGTGCAGAGTCCCCTCAATTTGCTTTATCTTAAAGTTTAATAATAAACAAAAACTGGTAAGCTGTGTCACTTCATCAAACCCAAATACCAAGTTAAAACACATGGAAGAAAAAATGGTTGATAAAGACAGACTCCATCTTCTATCTGCAAAACACAAATCTGCATCCATTGAAGGAGTCACAAGCAAGACTTCTGTTTTATTGTTCCCCATCTTTTTCTCCTGGTGGATTGTAGGAAGTATTCCCTTCAAAGAAAATATAACATTAGTGCCCAGCATAATTTTTATATTGCAATATTAAATAAATCACTAAAAAATACACACCAGGAATGAAAGGAAATTACTGCACACTTAAAGTTGAAGTTTCACTTTCTTCGTCACAACAGAAAATACACAACCCATCTCATAATTAATAGAACTTATAATTAACCTTCGCTCCAAATGGCTGTAATTTGGATCCCCCAGCTAATTAAAAATCTGCTTATTGCATCCATAAATCACAAAAGTAGAATAAGGTGCAAGGTGTTCAAGCCCACAAGACCATTCCACCGTTCAATAAGGTCATTACTCAGAGGATAAAGCCTGCTTACATTTACCCCATCAATAACCCTCAATTTTAATGAACCGTTGTCAAATTTGATTCTCTGGCACTCCAGGGAATACCTTTGCATTTGTAAATCTTCCATTTTGTTTCCATTTAGAAAATAGACTGCCCACTTATTTCTTCGACCGAAGTGCATGATATCGTATTTAATTTGTTTCTTCTCTGCCCATTTTCCTAATCAGTCCAAGTCCTTTTGCATTCTCCCGGTTTCCTCAACGCCACCTGCTCCTCCACCTTCCTTCGTATCATCTGCAAACTTGGCCACAAAGCCATTCACTCCATCATCCAAATCAATGATATATAATGCATCTACTTCAACTGGACCAACATCCAGTCCATACACAATTTAAATGTTTCCAAACCATCTCAAATCTCTGTAAATCAAAGATCTGTATTTATCATTTTTGCTTTACCCCAAGAAACATTGTTTCCTTTCACAAGTTTTACTATTCCTCCAAAATTGTGCACTTAATAATACCATACACAGGAATGGTATCAAATAAATCTGTTAGTTCATTTCTCTTTGGCTTATCCAATTTATCACCATTTTGTAAATGATCTCTGAACTATTTTAAGAAACCCGTATTCTCTTTTGTTTATCCTATCATTCAATGGTGGAAAGAATTGGAGAGATAGTTATGCCAAACCAAGCGTCTATCAATCATCTTTGGCAAGGCAGCGAGCAGCATCTTCAATTCTGGCAGTAAGTGCCGTGAAGTCCTCACTGCACGTTAAGTACAGGAACAAGGATACAGCTTCAATATCTGTAAGCTGTATGATGGAGAGGAAAGTTGCAAATCTGTATTCCCATTTGAATACTGCTTGACTCCCTAGCTGACAAGTCACAAGTTTAGAAAGTTTTGTTTTAGAGCAGGGATGGCCAACCTTTTAATTTAGACATACAGCACAGTAACCGGTCATTCCGGCCCATGGGTATGCTCCGGGGGTATAGGTTAATTGGGCAGCATGGACTCATGGGCCGAAATGGCTGGTTACTGTGCTGCATGTTTAAATTAAAAGGTTGGCCACCCCTACTTTAGAACCCCAGTAGATTGTTGGAGTGGATCTTGAATCTGGTATAAAATGTGGCCTGGCACAGGTTGTGAATTATTGTTCAGTAAAGGAAGGGGTGCCAATGATAAGCCTGGTTTGACGTAGATCTGTTGTATTTTGGGTGGTACTGACCTAGATCAGAACAATATTATGAGACTGGTCCAGTTAAGCTTCAGAACATTGAGTAATGACTATTACCTGAGAATGTTACATTTCCTTTTAGAGCCATATTGCACAGAACAGGCCCTTCAACCCAATGCTCCATGCTGACCAAATTGGCAATCTGGCCTAGTCCTCTTTGCCTGCATTTGGCTCATATACCAAGAGTTTCCTATCAATAAATTTGTCCAAATGACTTTAAAAATCAAAATTGTACCCACTTTTAGTTTCCTCTTGCAACTTGTTCCAGAAACAAATCACAAGTTGAGTAGAAAAAGGTTTCCCTCAGATCCCTCTTAAATCTTTCCTCTCTCATCTCCCCTGGTCTGAACGTTCACTTTATCCATGCCCCATAAGATTTCAATATGAAATGCATGCTGCCTGGCTTCTAGTAGTTAGCAGTTGCATCCCCCTCCTCAGATACGGTGGGGGTGGGTGAAATGGCAGAGAAGGGTAGTAATTGGGACTTGGAGGAAAATTTTAACTCGCAATTTTTGAATTTCAGGGAACGGCAGAAATTGCTTAAAAGAATTTTCCGAGGCAAGTCTAAACCAGGCTAGAAATGGAAACTGCAGGCTTCAGTGATTGGCCCTGCTGAATAAATGCAGGGAAATACAGTTCTAAAATCCAGACTGCTCGAGGATTGGATTGGCCCAGATTTTTGGGCAATACTTTCAAAATTAAAATTTAAGGAGAATAAAAAGATGAACAGGTAAATTTTGATTGTTCATTAAAAAAGCATTCTTCCCCCCCCATACAAAATACACAAAAGCAAATGAATATTTATTAATTCATTTCCATGACTTCTATGCAACTGTGGCACTTAAAAGCCCACTATATTGAAAAAGTTTGAGAAGTCCCGATTATCGGGTGGACCGGATTTCTGGACTTTTACTGTATGTTACAGGGAGTAGAAAAAGTTATAGGCAAAATGGGAAAGAGCTTAGTGGAATGATTTCCTCTTTCAATATTTTTATTTGTTTCATCAAATAAATGTTACATCGATACATGAGAATAAAATAGATTAACAAATCTTATAGAATACAGATGGTATTGTAACCTGTGTTACATTAAAAAGTAGGAAAAACCTCATTAAACTACTCTAATCCCCTGCCCCCCTACAGAGGCTGGTGGTTTTTGGGGGGGGGAAGAGGGCCATAAACCAGAGAATAGTTAATCTTGTTCATTTTACAATTTTTGAAAAATAATTGAGAAAAGAACCCCCACAAGGATTTATTTCAGTCGTGGAACATTCATTTTTTCCAAAGTCAGACATGCCATCATATCAGACAATCATTGATTATGAGTGACAGCATCTTTCCACCTCATCCATATGGCCCTTCTCATGACAAGGCGAGGGCAACTACATGGGATTGTGGTGCATTGTGGTGCATGTAATATCAAACCTGTTGGCCCACTTATCCCAAAGAGAGCGTGAAAAGGATTTGGAGTCAAACTGAAGACAAGGTACAAAATACCCTTCTCGAAAATTGGAAAGAGGGGGACATAACCAGAACATAAGAATCAGTGTACCTTCTTCAGTTATACATTTAGAAGAGAGATCATCCTATCTTCTTTTATATAGAAAAAAAACAAGCACCTCCACATCAATAAAGTTTTTCTCAAAAGAACAGAGACTTGGCATTACCCAACTTCAAGTTTCATTATTGGGCAGCTAATATTAGATACATTATTTCTTGGATACATCACAAGGAAAATTTAGATGCTTCAAGAACGATCAATTTAGAAATTAAATCTACCAAAAATATACTCTTCTTTTGATACTTGTTTACTGGACTCCATACTAACTGTTAATTTTGTGGTTAAACATACATTGAGAATCCAGATTCAATTTAGGGAACATTTCAAGTCTAAGAAAGAAATGTTTTGAATCTGTAGTTGATTTACAACAGAATAATCAAATGATGTCAAGATCCAGGCTAACAATCAGGAAAATGAATGTAGTTCCTTGCCAACAATTTTTGTTGAGCACTTCCCATTTTAAAGAGGTTTAAATTCCACTTGGTCCTATTGGTTAATGAACTCCTCAAATGGAAATGAAATAACTTGTTGCACAGGTATTGAACAATGTTTACCAGTAAATATTAGAGTTTGTTCAGAGTTGTTTCTGATGAAGCTTTGTCCACAACAACATACAATTGACACATGGAACAGTCAGAGCTTTAATAAATAAACTGAACTTCATTACAATGTGAATAAATGTGTAATAGTATGCAAATTTTGACCTTTTGCAAAAAAGCTCAAGTAATCTTAATTTTCGTGAACTTCATGCCAATTAAAGGTCAGTAAACACCAAAATAAAATTCTCTCCCACCTCAAGAAATAGTTTCCATCATTCTATCATACATTTTAAAAGTAAAAAATTATACCAATTAAGATTGTAATGCCTGAGCCAATGCTCTATGGCACACAGACTGCCTTGCCAGGTAATATCTAGCCCTATTTCCACTGACATCCCAGTTAATTGGCCGTGCAGTATCCCAGGATAGGAAGCCGTTAGTGCTACTTCCACTGGGCTACCTTTAACCAGGACACGGACTGCTTTTCCACTGAAAACACTCATCCCCAGCGATCCGTGAGTCAACCATCGAATGGAATGGATGGAAGTTGTCCCTTTTCCATTGGCTTAATCAGCATGCTGGCATCAGCTGACACTGGAGATACAAGTAGGGGTGGAGGCAGTCAATCCCTGGTGTGATTTGACGCCGTCATGCTGACCGTTTTCCTTTTCCACTGGGCCCTTAACCGGTTAATTCCACATTAATTCCTGGGACAAGGTGCCAGTGGAAAAGGGGCTTCTAAAATACCTGAACAAAAGAGGATTCTTAAGGATAGGGTTTATGTGCTTTTGGAGAAATACCATCTACTCAAGGATAGTCAGCATGGCTTTGTGAAGGGAAGGTTGTGCCTCATGAGCCCAAATGAGTTTTTTGAGGAGGTAACAAATTAAATGGATGAGGGTAGTGCAGTAGATGTGGTCTACATGGATTTTAGCAAAGCTTTCTACAAGGTCCCCCACGAGAGATTTGTTCAGAAAGTCATGAGGGATGGGATCCATGGAACCTTAGTTTTAGGGGGGGGGGGGGGGTTGAAAAAAATCCAGCTTTCATGTAGAAAGCAGAGGCAGTAGTGGAAGGAAAGTATTCTACCTACAGGTCGGTGACTAGTGGAGTGCTGCAAGGATCTGTTCTGGGACCCCTGCTCTTTGTGATTTTTATAAATGACCTGGATGAAGAGGCAGAAGGATGGGTCAGTAAGTTTGCAGATGATACAGAGGTTAGAGGAGTTGTGGCAGGTGCTGACAGTTGTCATAGATTACAAGAGGATATAGACAGGATGCAGAGTTGGATAGAAAAGTGGTGCAGATGGAGTTCAATCCAGATAAGTGTGAGGTTATGCATTTTGGAAGGACAAACAGAAGGCTGAATACAGGGTTACTGGTTGGTTACTTATGAATGTGGATGAACAGAGGGACCTTGGGGGTCCCAATACATATATCCTTAGGTCACCACACAGGCTAACAGGATAATTAAGACAACCTATGGGATGATGGGCTTCATTAGTAGGGGGACTGAGTTCAAAGATTGAGAGGTCATGTTGCAACTCTACAATCTCTGGTGAGACCAGACTTAGGGTATTATGTTCAGTTTAGTCACTTCATTATAGGAAGGATGTGGAAGCTATGGGGAGGTTGCAGAGGAGATTTACCAGGATGTTGCCTGATTGGAAAATAAGCCTTACAAGACAAGGTTAGCAGAGCTGGGACTTTTGAGCATAGAAGGATGAGAGGAGACTTTGATAGAGGTCCACAAGATTATGGGAGGCATAGATAAGGTGGACAGCCAGCACCTGTTTCCCAGGTCAGGAACAGCAAACACCTATTTGTACAAAGCAAAGGGAGGGAAGTTTAGGGGAGAGATCAGGGGTAAGGATTAAAAAAAAGAGTTGTGTATCTGGAATGCCTTGCCAAGGATAGTGGTGGAGAGTGAAACATTAGGAGTATTTAAGAAACTCGTAGACAGGTACATGGATGGAAGAAGAAAAAAGTTACAGGGTAGAGAGCGTTGTATACATTTTTTTTAAAGGAATATATGGGTCGGCACAACATTGAGGGCTGAAGGGCTGTAGTGTTCAATGTTGTATAATACTGGGCCCAACCGGAGTGCTTTTTACAGTCGCTTCAATCTGGGATATTTGCAGCTTTTTAAAAGCCAACGCTATACCTGCTGTGTAAAAAGCACAGACACAATTGGGGGTGGGTGGTCATTCCAGTCCCAGCTCTTTTTAAGTACTAACAGTTTCAGAATGCCATCTGTAAAAGGGCAATCTGACATTCTCGGTAAGGAGAGGTATGTGCATCAGATTTTTATTTTTTAAGTGTACTTAAGAACAAAACATGCAAGTAGGACAACAGGAAAAATCTTTTTAACAATAATACCACTGTCCCGTTCTCCTCCAGCGGCCCGCAACTATATACCAAAGGTAAAAGGCTGGGTTGATCTGGCTAACAGCGATTAGTTCACTAGTGAATACCTGACCAGCAGGCACTTGGGGGTTAGCCCATCTATGCATGCTCCTATAAACACAGAAGTCTGAAATGAGCTGTAGATGAAATGGCTGGAACTGGAGATGAAATAGTGACACATCCTCTACTAAACTCACTGTTGATAGGAGGAGAATGCGAGATGATTTAATAAGTACATAATTCATGGTTTTTTTGTCATGACTGATGTGGGGTGGCTGTTGGTCTTTAAAAATGGACTTGACCATTCATGAATAAGATAAAATATATGAAAGGATACTGAATCGGGAACTCTACCGGAGGGTGTGAATGCTCAGAAACTGAACGTATTCAATACAGTCAGAGACCTTCAGATATTAAGCGAGAAGAGATTAGTGATAGGGAATGGTATTGTGATAAAAGAACAGCCACCACACTGATCCCACCACCCCCAGGTGTCTCTAGTCACGTGCTATGAGCAAGCTGCTCTGTGGGCTTGGCCTCCGTTTGAACAGTCTGAAGCCCAGCACCCTGCTTTCCCCCCCTTCCCCACCCCTCACCGACAGCCTGCCACCAGTCCCCAACAATAGATAATGGCGATTAGTAAGGGATTGCTTAAGGTGGTATGCGAGTGGAAAGAAAATGTTTGAAAACCACTGTTTTAATTATCCCTAATTGACTCGTTATGTGCATGGTTTCATAACTCCAAAGGAAATGGGCCAATGACAATATTTCTCAAGCAAAATATTTCAGTAACAATTGGGTCTAGAGCAGTGATTCTCATCCTTCCCACTCACATACCACCTTAAACAATCCTTTACTAATCACAGAGCACCAAAGGCATAGGAATTACTTAAAGTGGAATGTGAGTGGAAAGAAAGTTTGAAAACCATTTCTATAGATTAATACCTGCAGTAGATTTTCCCATGCTCTTTTATAAATTGTGTATTCCTGCTACAATTTTCCCCCACGCTCTTCTATTAATTTTTGTGTTAATAAAAGGAACATTTGATTGTAAATCCTCACGTCTCTCGAACCTGACACTTCCTCAACACAACAATGTTGTGCAGGTCACCAGGAGAGTCTCCTGTCGGCCCTCCACCAATGATAGATGGCAGTAATGCTAGTGAGCCAGGCAGCGACGATGATCACTGTCGACGTTACTCACCATTATCACCCCAATTTCAACTTAGCATACAAGACGGGGGGGGGGGGGGGGGGGGGAGTATTTTTCAGCCTTTTTGGGGAAGAAAGTGGATCTAACATGCTATCAAATACGGCATGTTATACCCAAAACTAGATGCAGATGTTGTTGTGTTACACATCCCACCTTTCAGCTCCAGAAAGGCTGGCTTGCTGCTTAGAAAGACACATTGACCTGGCATTACGTTCAGGGTAAATGACCAAAGCCGGCTTAATGATAGACCTTCCTCATGGCAATGTCGTGGGATTTGTGTGTAAAAAGCATAAGTGATGCATTGAAAAGGTGGTAAATTTCTTACCAAAAGAACACTTCCATCCTCTTCAGCAGGTCTCCAGATATGACGGGAGACATCAAGTCAAAATTTTGCCAGACCTTCCAAAAATAAAAAGCAAATATCCAGTATCAAAATAAGCAAATGCATCAACCAACACATTTACACCACAGGAAAGAACAGATTAACGTACATAAAGCTACTAAAATTTTCATGTTAAATGGCATCAACAGCATGTTGAGATTTGATCTTGCTCAAGCATTCAGTTGTAAGGATATGATTGCATAAAAGTAATAAAATTGCAAACCAAAATCTTAACATCGAAAAAAATTACAAGCAAATTAAAACTTCCATGAAATATTGTACACTTTATTATCCCAGATATCATCACATCATACAAAATTATCAGTAGCTGTTTTTTCAAAGTATTTTACAATAAAGAGATTAATAATGAAAATATGACCACTGGTGCCAACATCTTAAAAGTAGCTCGTGCTCACCTAACAGTGGCAAATATATTTTTGTGTTTCAGGACACAAAATTCTATTAGAAAATACTCCATCAGGTTGTACATGTACAGTCAGATGACAATAAACTTGAACTCAAACTCTAGCATGCAGGGGAGTTTTACCTGGATGAGTGTTTGAATCTTACCACGGGAGATAGACATTTTAAATACATGTCTAATAAAAGGCCTGTACAATAGTGACTAGTAAACTCCCACAATGTTTTAAAACCATCTGTTCACTAATGTCCATTATGAAAGGAACTCCGCTGTCCTCCCCTTGGGCCCACTGAAAATATCCATGTGGCTTTCTCTCAGCTGGCCTTTGAAACGGCTTACCTATCAAGCTTCCTAATTCAGGGTCAATGAAGGATAAACAATAAATGTTAGCCCAGCCAGAAACATCCATATCCTATGAATGATGCAAAAAACACTTCCTGTTTAAATTAGCCTACATGCAGTTCTATCAGAATTTGCATGGAAACAAACATGCAACATTTATCTCAAAATAGGTTATGGTTGAGAAGAATAATTGAGGTTAATTTCTGAATATTGTCACATCAGTCCAGCCATACACCTCAAAGGCAAAACAAATATTCAAGGACAGTTTCTTTCCTGCTGTTATCAGACTCCCAAATTGACCTCTCATTGGTCAAAAGGCTGCTTTTGTTTTTTTTCTCTAAACTGTATTCTACATGTTTGTTTTGTTATTGCTCTATCTGCAGTGTTTAAGTATGAGTTACCTTGCACGGAGAGCACCGACAGTTTTTCCCCTACTGCATCTCAGTAGATGAGACGAAATTCAGAGTTCGCCATAGGAGAAAGGAGGCTTTCAGCCCATTCTGTCCCTGCCAGCCCCATCTCTCCAAACCTTTCCGAAGTTTGATTTTATTGTCAAGAGTACATACACAACATCACATACAACCTCAAATTTCTTTTTTTTTCCTGCAGGGCTGGCACAAATTCTATTTAGCAGTAGGGCAAAAAAAAACCTCAAAAGACATGTACACAAGAGAAATGTAAAGTGTGCAATACAGAAAATAACTATTCAATAATAAATAACGAGGCTCTGATTCAGCTTGTTGTTTGCGTGTCTGATGGTGGAGGCGAAACAATTACTCCTGAACTTGTTGGTATGAGTCTCGTGGTACTTAATACCCCTTTCCTTCTAGGTGAGAACAAAGTGTCTGCAAGGTATCATCAGCACGTCTGTAGATGGCGTTATTGTCATTCCGAACCAGACAGTAATTGTGGTGAGTAGAGCAGGGGGCTAAGTACATACCCCTGTGGTGCTCTGGTACTGATGGAGTTCGTCTCACCAATCCCCACTGATTGCAGATCCAGAGGTGAACAAATCCAGGATCCAATTACCCAGTGGGGTATTGAGGCCCAGCTCTCAGAGTTTGCCTATCAGTTTTGAGCGGATGATGGCATTAAATGCCGAACTGTAGTTGATAAAGACCATCCTGAGCAGGTCTTAGCTGTCCAGGTGTTCCAGAGTTTTGTGTAAAGTCAGTGGCATGGCATCTGCCACAGACCTGATGCAGTGGAAGGTCCTATCCACACACCTGCCTAAATATCTTTTGAATTACAAAATTGTCCCCTGTTCTATCACTTCTTCTGTCTTGTTCCATATATTCACCCCTTCAAGTTCTTTTTCCAATCTTCCCTCCCCTTCTTAAATCCATGTCCTCCAGTTGCAATTCCCCAACCCTGGGAAATAAAGCTCTATTTAATTTTTTCCTTATCCATACCCACCATGATTTTCACAAAAAAATACAAGCCTCTGTAAAGGTTCTCTTTAGCCTCTCCCCACCAGTTGCCCATGTTTTTTTTTTGCACCCTTTCCAGCTTAATGACACTTTTCCTGAAAGTGGATGACCAAGACTTGGCATAACACGGGTGATGCTGACTCAACGTGGCATCTGCGCCCCTGTACTCAGTGCCCTGACCAACGAACCGTGCCAAAAACCTTCACCCCGTCTTCCATGAAAACTGTTGACAGAGACAACATACCAGTTATCCTGCAGTCTCGATTCCATTTGGCTAGATAAGTATAGGGGGAAAATCACAGTAAAGACCATGACTGCAAACGAACATTAGAGCAGTAGAACTTTGGTTGAAATAACATCACTGCCTATTACAGCCATTTAATTTGAAATTGAAATGTAGACCCACAAGTGGAAGTCAAAGGTGATATTTCTCTCCAGAGTGTAATAGTGTGTGTGTAAAAAAAAAATGTGGGCTGGGTTTCTGTTGTTTCCCCCCCCCCTCCCATTTCTAATCATCCTCCCCAAAACATTGTTCTTTGTAACCTTGGTGCTAACAATTCGCCAAGTCAAAAACCCAACTTGGGTTCAAATGCCATGCCAGCTCTCCACACAGTACAGTTCAGACCAAGTTGATGGAGAAGTGGAGGGAAGAGTACCTGGGAATTAAACAAAGAATAGCTTTGATTTTACATTAACCAAGTAAATTCTACTTTCTACCTTACATCAGAGAGTTTAAAGATCTACTGGAGGGGTACAAATAGATCTTTGCAACATAGAACCAGCTTGGAAGTTGCTGAGGACAACAGTGAAGGCAATTAAATATTTGGACAGGAATGGAGGTGGTGGTACAGCAGGTATAAAAACAAAGAGTGGAATCCCCAATCTCCAATCAACCAGAAACTCAAACCACCAGCAAAAAAAAAAACAGTAAATGAATTAAGTCTCTCTCCACATCTCCCCGGGAGCGCTGAGATTTTGTTGGACACGCGCAGGTTTGCCCCGCTGAACCAGCGACACCCCTCAATGCACACACATTCTTTTCACCGTCACCACTTGCGGGTTGTCAGCGCGAGGAAGGTGGCGGAGTGTGCCTAGGGCCTGACAGGGACACTTGAGTCAGAACTGGCAGGATAGGAAAAGGATATGGAGGAGGGGGGGGCTCGGGACAAAAGAGGGCAGATGACAGTGGTGCTGAGACTTCACCCTCAAGGTTTGCATTTTTGACCCAGTGTACAAGACAATGCCGGATTTTGAGGCAACATTTTTTTTTAAGCTTTGAGGATTGTCCTCTTATGCTAGCATATATGGGAAGCAAAAAACCCCCAAGTTTAAAAAAAAATCAGCAGGGGTTACTTATGATGGCAGCATGGGTAGCATAACGGGTAGTGCCACACTGTTACAGCACCAGCGATTGAGGTTCCAATTTAAATTTTATAAGTTACAGAAATTATCCGATTAAAGTGAGCTTTACATAATTAAAGTCTACAATTCTAATGTTTCTCACATTACATTTTGCACTGTCTTTTATATTGTGTATTCTTAATCCAGGTGATTTAGCCATTGGAAGAGAGTCTCAGTCAACCAAAAAATTTGCATATCCAGCATCCGTTCTCCCTGTAGGTACCAGATAATGGGAATTCTACTGCATTTGAAATAGAGTTAAACAGGAAAGTCTGCAGGTACTGATTGAGTGCAATGCACAAAATTACTGGAGAAACACAGGTCAAGCAGGTCAAGGCCCGGGCCCTTCATCAAAATGCAAGAAATTGTGCTGGATAAAGCAATTTAAAAGTAGAGGTCCTCAACCTTTTGCTTTGCACTCCCATATCACGTTAAGTAATCCCTATGCCATTGGGGCTCTGTAATTACTTAAGGTGGTATATGAGTGGGAAGGGAAGGTTGAGAATCACTCCTCTAGACCAAACAGTTACTGAAATATTTTGCTTGAGAAAATTTGTCATTGGAGTTCGGAAACCGTGCACATAACAAGTCAATGAGGTACAAATAAAACAGTGGTCTTCAAACTTTTTCTTTCCACCCACATACCACAATCCATTAAGCAATCCCTTACCAATCACAGAGCACTGATGGCCTAGCGAATACTTAAAGTGGTACGTGAGTGGAAAGAAAAAAGTTGAAAACCACTGCTCTAGATACAAAGAGCATTGCAACTGCATCTGGACCAAGGATTAGATGGTTGTAGATCTGGAGGTTACATGATGCATTTGAACACTAAAATTTTAATGGTTTTTGAAAGGCATGTTGTGCTTTTAAGACAGTGAATTGTGCAGTTATTGACCCTCAAATAAAACTTTATGGCCAGCCACACTCAACCCCCAAAGTGCAACTTTTCAGGCGCAGCCAAGTTGTGACATAATTTTACTTAATTCAGAATTTGACATTTAGCAGCTTGGTATTTAGAAAGATAATATATATATGAAAAAACAAAAATCTTGGTGTAATAAAAAAACAGGCTTCTCAAAGATCAGAAATCTATCCTCTCATTTCTTCAGACAAGTCAAGCCTATAAATGGACATTTTTTTCACTGCACATTTTTATCATAAAAGAATATTGTGGACGAAACTGCACTCTTATTACATTTGGCCTCATTCCTTTCAAAGGAAGTTTTTTTGGAGAACACTGCTTTCAGCGTCTGTCTCAGAGGTCAAACAAGTACAAGAACAGACGCGATTTCTTCCAATAAAACTCGTCATTCTGGATAATGGCTTCAGGCTGCAGGTGGAATGGAAGATTTGAATGCAGTTTTTCAGTTTGGGTTGGTACAAAGATTGTAGACTTTGCATATCAGTTGCACAGCTAATTTAGCCTAATTATCATGAATGGACAGAATCACTAATCAACAAGCCCCATTTTCTGCCAATGTTACTCACTATTCTCGAAACAGCTTGGAGATGAAAGGCCAACTATTGTGTGTTTTTAAAAAAAATATCCATTTCCCTCTTCCTTCCTATTCCAATACAACCAAGTTTAAGAAGCTCCTGAACAGGTTTTCCTCAATATTCAGAGCATATATTCATGTCAGTTGGTTAATCATTGCCACTCCTACTCTTGTCAAATCACACACCAGAACTAATTTTTTTTTTTACCCGATCTCCTTACAAGTTTCTAAATTTAGCCAAGAAACCAGGTGCTGCTCCCTTGAATTTATCCTACACCCAATATTAGATAACACCCTTTTGAAACTTCCTCCACAATAACAACTGGACCTCTCTGCTCTCCTACCCCCAAAAAAATTACAAGCTCATTTCCAACACATCAGAACTGTCTTGACTAGTTAAGACCAAAGCAACTATTCTTAT
The DNA here is from genome assembly GCF_036971445.1 of Narcine bancroftii. Taxonomy (NCBI): domain Eukaryota; kingdom Metazoa; phylum Chordata; class Chondrichthyes; order Torpediniformes; family Narcinidae; genus Narcine; species Narcine bancroftii. Next base: position 233,397,230 of record NC_091469.1, read on the forward strand.
CAAAGTCACAATTTCTAAATCCTTGCTGACCCGGTTAATATCAGTACCAGGTTGAACTCAACTATTTACAATATGAAGTGTCCTACTCAAAGGTGAGCTCAACTTTCTCCCTCTGTAACACTGCTCATTCACAAGCCACCTGTTACTTAAAGCCTCATTTGTGCCTCCCCTTCCCCACCCCAACAACCTGCTGACTCAACTCCAAATGCTCTTCTGTCCAGACTTTCTACTCTGTATGGTCTTGCTTTACCGAAAAATCTCATCTCACTAAAAGATTCCATCACCACATCTTTTCTGACCAACAATGGTTTGTGGCCTTCCAATTCAAATAAGTTTCTGTTAGCTATTACATTCAATGTTGTCAATAAATTATTTACTTTTTCAGGCAACAGCTGACAATTTCTAGAATTGTATCTCATCACAAGATGAATCCACACATCTTATGCCCAATCTAGTGTTGCTTTTACTTTCTAAAAAAAAATGCTTGGAAAGGATATTAGAGTTAAGACAGTGCAACTCCTGGGAATCAGAAACTGAACATCAGCTTCATCAAGAATACCTTTCAGGCATCACTCAAGGTTTTGAGGTCCTCCAAAAATCATCATATGGCTTGGTGGTAAAAGAAATTCTCATTTCCCAGTTATGGCTGGAAGTTGTCAGGAAAATAAAGAGCAAGAATCCATGCTCTGTGTCTCCATTCAGTGTTACAAAAGACTTAGATCCCAGAAAATATGTGCAGTGGTATCCATGTTCTGTGAGGGCCCCGTTTCAAACCTCCATGGTTTTAGCCTTCAACGCTCTCCATAGGTCACTTACACTGCTCAGGGCACTGTTCCTTCCTAGGCAAGTTAGGTCACTCTAATGTGCAACATCTATTCTTTGGATAACAACAGTCCCCAATAGCTACCAGCCCCAAGTGCTTGTAACTATAGTAATAGACAACAGTGGAGCACTGCTGACATACTACCCATATGAAACCTCAATGCTGCTGCACAATGCATGAAAATGAAGACCGCAACCTCAATACCTTTTCCAAGTAATATTAGGATGCTATACTGAACTGTTTTAATGTAATTAAAATGTACTATAGTGGTCCCCAGAGCAGTCGGACATAGGAGAAAGCAATCTCTATGGTATTAATCACTGGCAAAGATGAATGGAGGATCATAAAAATGTGCAACCATACTCTTCTTTCTTTGGCTTGGCTTCGCGGACGAAGATTTATGGAGGGGGTAAAAAGTCCACGTCAGCTGCAGGCTCGTTTGTGGCTGACAAGTCCGATGCGGGACAGGCAGATACGGTTGCAGCGGTAAATTGGTTGGTTGGGGTTGGGTGTTGGGTTTTTCCTCCTTTGCCTTTTGTCAGTGAGGTGGGCTCTGCGGTCTTCTTCAAAGGAGGTTGCTGCCCGCCAAACTGTGAGGCGCCAAGATGCACGGTTTGAGGCGATATCAGCCCACTGGCGGTGGTCAATGTGGCAGGCACCAAGAGATTTCTTTAGGCAGTCCTTGTACCTTTTCTTTGGTGCACCTCTGTCACGGTGGCCAGTGGAGAGCTCGCCATAAAACACGATCAATATTATAGTAAATCCCCTAGCATCTGGCACCTATGGGTATGGTAGATGTCGGATAAGTGTATTTTCCATTTGCTTGAGACTTGCTTTTACAATGCCTAACTAATGCATCTGGATTAAGCATAAACAGCTTAAAAGACAAAAATACTGTACTTACACTGAACAAGAGTCACTTGCATGAATATATAAACTTTAAAGCATTTTACTTTATTTTGTTTTTTAAAAAAATTTTTAACCGTTGCTGCTTCTACGGTTTCCTCCCCCTCCATAGAGCCTCCCAACCTTACAATCTCCCCCTACCCCCCCCTCCCTCCCAGTTCACAGACAAAGCCTCAGACCAGGGAGACTTACTAAGTAAGGATAAGGGGCCACTTTAAGAGTTGTCCCAATGACGAGCAACATCAACAGGCGACACATCCTGGGCGACGTCATTACTGTTATCACACAACTTTAATCAAACAGGTGCCAAGAGCAAAGCACAACCAAGGTGCTCGGGTGGCTGAATATTTGCTTCGGTTTTCAAAGGTTTTTTTTAAACTTCAGAGTACATTTTGCAATCAAACTTTTAAATTCATTTTAATTTTTGACATTTATTCTCTTGATTTTTTTTGATGGTTGCTTGAATTCTAGATACCAGGGGTTTGACTATATTTGTAAAGATCATCTGCAAATTGAGATTTATAGAATGCATAGGAATTTTTGCAGAATTATATCGTTTGATTAGGTGATGTAGCACCAATCTGGGCACCCCAGGCACCCATTTGTTCTGCTCTCTGCAATATTATGTCAGGATTAGAGAATGGCCACTTTTAAAAAAAAAACATAAAAGACCACTTCTGTCCTGTCAGCTGGCAAGTCTAGTTTGCTGCAAGAATAGATCAGGAAGAATGGAGTGCATTTAATTATCATTCTCTGGAAGTCATCCATACAATTATAGAAAAATATTCTCATGGTTGCAGACAGGTAGAAAAAAAGTCCCTTTTTTTGTTAGTTTCATGTCAAATATTCATGAACAATGTAGGGGTACCTCGAATGACACATGCAGGAAATTAATGACATCTGCAGGCCAGCTGGAGTAACAAAACCAAGCTCCTATTCATTCCGATTGACCTCTTTCGAGGCAAGGTTGTGCATCTTGGAAAACAAAGCATATTTTCATGTCTTTGTGTAGTCATCTGCAAGGCACTTTACATTTTCTCTTGCAAAGTCTTAGAAGGGCTTCAACTCAGAGAGTTGGAGGGTTGCAATTGCCATGACGATCATTGGACAATTGTGAAAATGAAGTGTTCCAAACAGCAAGTGTAGTGTCAAATATATATACAGCCTGACATAAGGAGGACAGAAACATTCTTTGTAAGAGTTTTTCCAGATGCAAAGCCTACGTGGCATGTCTGGTCTTTGCGGATGCACAAGGAGCAGAAAGACTACTGCCATTCCGGAGGCTCCAGCTCTTGTTCCTTGTATTTATCCCATCACTGTACTGCAAATGTGGAGAATTACACTGTGCAGATATGTGGGCATCTCCAATGGTTGGAAAGCAACCCGTAAACTCAAAATTGCTGCAGGTTCTATAAATTTATGTGAAGGTGTTTTGCTCCTACATTCTCCCCAAAACAACATCCATAAAAGCCTTTCAGCGTAAGTCAAGAAAGCAATGAAGGCTGCAAAATTGATTGCCAGAATTGCCTGGCAATTCTTCATCTCCTGCTCAAGAGTTGTATTACCATTTTAACCTCCTTGCCAAGTTTTAAGAACACTTGCAGATTTCAAGTCCCACACTACTGATGACATGACTCTTAATGAGCAGTCAACCCACCTATCCCAAAGAGGTTTCCCCCACAGGAAAGCAGACCCATTTAATTTCCAACACGCCAGTACTTTTAACACAAAACATTATGCTCCCAAATCCACATACTCAAAAGTAACAAAAAAAAACCACTCCATATCTTTCTTAGCAAGCAAAATTATAGTGGCCATTTCAGCTACCAAGGCTCAACTCTAGTATTATTTCTACACATCTCACTTTTTTACTCTCACTTCTCCCTTTTTTAAAATATCCTGTAAAAATATGTTCCAATCTCTTCTTGTATTGGTCCATTTCAGTTTAATTTTGCTCCAGTCAGCCACCCTCGACATTTCATTTGCTAAGAAAACAAGTTGGTGGTGCTGAAGAACTCATGATTCCTTCTCAACAGCAAGCCAATTTGCGATTGGTATATGCATTGTCGCAAATACATACAACTTTTCAAAACTTGGGACACTTTAGGTTTTTGACATTAGCAATGTAAGTGACCAATTTTTTTTAAAAAAGCACTTCTGAAATTAGGAAAGGACATTGAAAAATTACTGAGCTATAGTGAAATGATAAGTCACAAGACTGTACCCTTTTCAAATAAATGAGTCACAAGTTGAAAAATACTGTTGAATTTACTGATTAGATGATCAAAGCTCATACTGTAATAGTGAACTGTGAAAAGCAGACAAATAATTCTGGCAGCAGGTTAAGGCAGTCAATTCAAGGGAACTTCAGAAAACTTGTGCTACCCAGCTGAGATACTATAGACACTGCAAAGAAATCCATGAGGTAGAATATGCACCAGCTCTAATTATTTGAGCCAAATAAGCCTTTTTTCTTGGTGCATATTCTATGTAATTTAATTCAAGCATCTTGAGTGTCCCTCGTTTTAACTTAAATTTATTGACCTCCTACACGGGTCTTCCAAAAAACCATGATTTTGGCCATTTGCCTCAATATCTCCTGTTGTTACTTGCGATTTCTCCTGATCAGTACAAACGTTTCGTCACGTTCAAAGCGAACAGAATACATTATGCAGATGGTTAGCCCACTGAAGCCTCAACCGGGGTCTGAAGCAAGCGTTACCTCCTATGACCTGCTGAGGTTCTCCAGCACTTTTGTGCACTGCTCGCAACGCCAGGCAGGTTTAACGACTGAAGGCAGATACTGTGTAAGGAAATCACATTCGCACATGCTGTCCATGGAAACACAGGATTAAATTGAAAGAGAACTAGTAAGTCCACTGGTTTGGAAAATAGCAATTATACATTGAAAAAAATGATACATATTCCTCCCCCCAAAGTAACCAAAGACACTACTGGGAACTCTTGAACGAAGCTAAGGTCTCAATTAAGGAGCTTAGACAATAATAATAATCAAAATTGTGCATAGAATTGAATGCATCACACATACAAAATGAAACATACATTTGTCCACAAGTGAAGGGTTGGTTTGCATCTCTGTGCTCTGGCAATGTGCTCGTTCTGGCGATTTGTTAACCAGACACACTGAATCATTTCTGCACAGTTTTTTGGTCTGAAACGGTGAAAATCTTACCCTTATTTGCATGCTTTTCTGGCAGAGGCGGGACTGCAGAGAGGTGGGGCGAACTATTAAAAAAAACACACACACACAGATTTGGTTCAAATGTACGACTTCAGCATCGGCCACATCGAGAAAATCAGTTGCAGTTTCAGACGTGCACAATGTCTCCATCTGCACAGGCGAACGTCAAACAAATCGATACATTGGGTTCAAGGGCGGTCTGCACCACCGAGAACAAAAGAACCCTTGCATGCAGCGCGCTGATCACCACGTTAGTCCTTCAGTCCTGGTCCAACAGTCTTTTAAAACCGGATTCCTCCCCCCCAAAAGAAGAACGGATTGCTTTACGGTACAATACTTACAGACAAAGCCCTCTGCCGGGCTCCACCTTCGACACATATGTATGTGGCTCCCAAATTGGGAGCATTTTGCTTCAAACATGCACCGATCTCTCAACTCTTTTCCTCCTCTCCCCCCCCAATCTGCTTGTGCAAACTCCTCCCCCTTCCCCCAAATCTGCTTTGCTGCTTCCCCCAGTGCCCGTAGTTGGTGTGCAAATTGAACAATGAGCTAATGCTCTATGGTGCTGGCTTCGCTCCAACCCCGAGAGTGGTAACTACTGCAAAGCCAGACTGCTTACTCTGCATTAATAATCAACTCCCCTTCCCCCCCCACCCTCCACAGTCTGGGGAGAGGAGGGGGGGGGTAACAGCCAATCAGGGCGCAGAGAACCCAAATGCCACCGTTCAACCGAACCTGACACTCGAGCCCAGCCTATCCCCGCCTTCCATTGGGTCCGCTGACGTCACTTGGATTCTATTTTGGAACGTTGCTAACCTAGAAGGGCGAGGCGCTGGCTGTCAATCAGGCAACAGGCGAAGGAGGGAGCGAGCCGCCCGCGGGTGCGTTGGCTCATTGGCAGGGGCAGACCAAGTGGGAGTTGCGTGCGTGTCACGTTGTATAAAGTGGCGGGGCAACATTCGAGACACGAACTCCAAAACCAGCAGGAAGTTTCCAATATTATCTATATATTTTTTTTTGACTGGACGGGTTATTGCAAGGAATGCTATAAAAATAAATGACTGGAAGCCACAATGCAGGACTTCGTGTGCCTCCAAGACTGTTTTGCATTGGGAAGAACAATTGAGCTACTTCTGGTCAAAATAAAAAGTCCGGAAGTCAGCATACGTTCACAGTGAAGTTGGTGCACTTTAAAATTGCATCCAAACCTTGTTTCGTATCCAAACCCGAAATCCACTGTTGAATCGAACCAAATGGATACAGTCTTCGTTACGTGGCCACTCGGGCTAATGACGTCATCTCCGTCTCATACCCGCATGGTGCAATTTTGCTGGATTTCTAAAATTCATTCGATTCATTCATTAGTCAAACTTTTAAAAAAAAAATCTGTCTTTTAAAAATTATGCAGCAAATCCAGCCATGAGTCAGGTATACTTATTTGTTTCATTGGAAAAGTAAAGGTAAAACTGAGTGGTTGGTCAATGTCTGAAATAAGAGGGACAGAATTGCTTGAAACCCAGTGGATTAGGGCAGCATCTGTGGAGAGAGCAGTAAAATATACATTTTAACGTTGCAAACCAATCATTTTTCACCAGAACAAAACCTGCAATCAGGCTATTGCACAATGAAGACTGAATTGTATGGAGACAAACGAAAAGGTGGACACACACAAATATTTTTACATCGTTCAGGTGTAATTGCTGTAACAGGGTGTTGAATTTCCCCCACTATTCATGCACCTCACTCCAAACTGCACTCCAGTAGCCACCAAGAGTAGGAGGTACAGCCCAGAGGACGTGAAAGAGAAGAGAGCACAAGTAGCTGTGGTGAGGTCAGGGGAGAAGCAGCGAATGGTGGTTGATTACAGTCAGACTATCAACAAGTTTACACAGCTGGATGCCTACCTAATACCACGCATTGCGGACATGGTAAACAGCATTACTCAGTATAAAGTGTTCTCCACTATAGACCTCAAGGCAGTGTATCATCAGATGCCCATTAGAGAGAGCGACCGCCCATACACAGCGTTCGAGGCAGATGGCAGGCTGTATCAGTTTCTCCGTCTCCCCTTTGGCATCACCAACAGGGTGTCCCTGTTCCAGCGGGAAATGGACCGCATAGCAGATGAGTACCAACTCCAAGCTGTGTTCCCATACCTTGACAATGTTACGATTTGTGGCCACTCACCAGCTGACCATGACATTAACCTTAAACATTTTTTTCAGACAGCAGAGGAACACAACCTAACGTATAAAAGGGACTAATCCATCTTTAGCACTAATAAACTGGCCATCCTGGGATATGTGGTGCAAAACGGGGAAATCAGCCTGGACCCTGCCCGCATGCACCCACTCCTAGACCTCCCAGTCCCACACACATTGAAAACCTTAAAGAGATGTTTAAGACTTTTCACATATTATGCACAGTGGGTCCCCAACTATATCAACAGGGCTCACCCACTCATAAAAGCCTCAGCTTTTCCCCTCTGCCCAGTAGCTATCAAAGCCTTCACAGATATTAGGGATCTGATTGCAAAAGCAACCCTGCGGTCTATAGATGAGATGATCCCGTTCCAAGTGGAGACCGAAGCCTCAGATGTAGCGCTAGCTGCCACACTGAACCAGGAAGGGCAACCAGTAGCCTTTTTCTTACGGACCCTACAGGAGTCTGAGATAAGATACTCAGCAGTGGAGAAGGAGGCTCAAGCCATTGTGGAAGCAGTAAGGCACTACTGTAAGCATGTAAATGCTTCACCCTTGTCATGGACCAATGATCCATGGCTTTTATGTTCGACAACCAGAACAGGGGGAAGATAAAAAAAATGATAAAATCTTGCGCTGGAGGATAGAATTGTCTACGTATAATTATGACATTCTATACTGTCCAGGGAGGCTCAACGAGCCCCCAGATGCGCAGTTCAGGGGCACCTGTGCAGCCCTCAACCACTTGTCCTATCTGCAGAGCTTGTACAATGAGCTGGGCCAGCTGGGAGTCGCTAGACTGTTCCACTTCATAAGGACCCAAAATTTTCCGTTCTCAGTAGAGGAAGTAAGGCCAGTAAACAAGGGCTGTCCCATCTGTGTGGAATGCAAACCGCAGTTTTACCAGGCAGATAAGGCCACATTGATAAAATCTACTAGACCTTTTGAGCATCTCATCCTTGACTTTAAAGGCCCGGTCCCTTCCTACGACTGGAACGTCTATTTCCTTAATGCCTTAGACGAATACTCCCACTTCCCTTTTGCAATCCCATGCCCTGATGTATCGGCAGCCACGGTAATAAAGTCCCTGCAATCCATTTTCAGGATGTGTGGGTACCCCAGCTATATACACACAGACAGGGGTGCCGCCTTTATGAGTGCCGAAGTCCAGCAGTACCTATAGGATAGAGGCATTGCCACCAGCTGCACCACCAAGCTACAATCCCAGGTGTAATGGACAAGTAGAAAGGGAAAATGCCACTATCTGGAAAACCATCCTGTTGACCTTAAAGGAAAAAGACCTATCTGTGGCAAGATGTGTTCCCGGAGGTACTGCCACTAACACAACATCACATGACCATATGTTTTCCTTTACGACAGGGGTTCCCAACCTTTTTGTTCCTCTGTACCCCTTGGGCATGTTTATAGGTTCCTGTGTACCCCTAAAAATTAAGGATAAAAAAAACACGACATTGTGCAATCTGACTGCAGATTACAACACCATGTATTGTACAGTGGTGGTTATTCTCTCAGACCCAATGTACCCCCTGAAAAGTGCAAATGTACCACTGGGGGTACATGTACCCCTGGTTGGGAACCCCTGCTTTATGAGGAAAGGCGCGACGGGCACGGTGCTGCCAAGATGGTTGATGACACCGGGACCGGGGCTCCTCCGGAAGTACTGCAGGCCCCACAAAATGGACCCTCTAGTGGAGCCAGTGGAGTTGAGGCACGTGAACCCCCACTACGTATTTGTCGCATTCAGGGACAGACGGGAAGACTCGATGGCCACCAGGGACCTCGCACTGGCTGGAATCGTGGACGATGCGGGAGAGTCGCAGACCCCTACAGATCAGCACGAAGGGATCGTGGACGATGCGAGAGAGTCACAGACCCCTATGGATCAGCACGAAGGATGACAGACACCAGGACAGCTAATCATCATGTCACCCCAAAGGGCCCCGCCAAACAATACATCCCCAACAACCAGTACTCGTAGGAAAGCCCTACACCCTCTCAGCATACCCCTACCCTACAACTGACTGGAAAACCTACACCCTCAAAGTGTACTCCCACCCATTGTCAGGACCCTCTGTCCTCAATACCCTCCACTCCCCCTGCCCTAGTACCCCAAAGGTCCAGGAGAAAAAGGAAAGCCCATCAGATACTGGACATAAACTTATGGGGTGGGGGGGGAGGTCAAAATCCTTTGGTGGGGGTGAATGTGGTGATATGCTATTACACCACTGGGTCACCAGGGGCCACCATCTGACGACCTTGTATATAAAGCCGCCCAGAGCTAGGCTCCATTATTCTGACCTAGGTTTGCACAGAGGCAAGACCTAGCTGTATATATTAGTCTATTAAAATGAGCATTTAACTTGCACTTTGTCTCGTGTGGTTGATGTTAGTCACACAGGGCAAGGGATGAACTTAATAAAGCTCAAGAGCATTCTGACTGGTTGCATCACTGTCCAGTGTGGAGGTGCCGATACACAGGACAGGAATAGATTACAGCCCGCGTCATCATGCGAATCAGTCTTCACTCCATCAAGGACATCTACAAGAGGCGGTGTCTTAATAAAGCAGCTTCTACCTCACCACCCAGGTCATGCCCACTTCACACTGTTACCATCAGGAAGGAGGTATAGAAACCTGAAGATGAACACCCAACGTTACAAAAACAGCTTTTTCCCCTCTGCAATCAGATTTCTGAATGGAGTACTACCACACTTTTTCTTCTTGTACACTAATTTATTTATGTTTTTTAATGTAATTTAAAGCAGTAATTGCACTTGTAATGTCACAAAACAACGAATTTCCTGACATGAACACTATAGTATAGAGCAGGCCCTTTAGCCCTCGATGTTGTGTCGAATTATACCTTAAAAAAAGTACTAAACCCTCCCCATCTCATAAGGCTCTTTTCTTCCAACCATGTGCCTGTCTAAGAGTCTCTTAAAGGCCTTTAATGTTTCAGCCTCCACCACCATCCCTGGCAAGGCATTCCAGGCATCCACAACTCTCTGCGTAAAAACCATGCCCATGATACCTCCCCTAAATGTCCCTCCCTTTGTACATATGTCCTCTGGTGTTTGCTATGCTTCCCCTGGGAAAAGGGCACTGGCTGTCCACCTCTCATAATTTTGTCTGTCTGTGCGTTATGTCTGCATGTTTTTTGCACTGAGGACCAGAGATCGCCGTTTCGTCAGGTTGTACTATCAGATGACAATAAACTTGGCGATCCTGGTAAATCTCCTCTGCACATTCTCCATAGCTTCCACATCATTCCTATAATAAGGTGAACACAATGCTCTAAGTCTGATCTCACCAGAGATTTGTAGAGTTGCAACATGACATCACTACTCCTGAATTCAATCCCCCTGTTAATGAAGCCCAGCATCCAATTGCCCTTCTTAGCTATCCTATCAACCTGCATGGTAACCTTGAGGGATGTATGGATTTGGACCCCAAGGTCCTCTGTTCATCCACACTCTTAAGTAACCAACCATTAACCCTGTACTCACCCTTCTAAGTTGCCCTTCCAAAATGCATCACCTCACACTTATCTGGATTGAGCTCCATTTGCCACTTTTCCACCCAACTCTGCATCCTCTCTATGTCCTTTTGTAACTTACGACAACCTTCAGCTCCATCCACTACTCCTCCGATTTTCGTATCATCTGAAAACTTACTGACCCATCCTATCACCTCATCATCTAGTTCATTTATAAAAATGACAAAGAGCAGGTGTTCCAGAACAGATCTTTGTGGAACTCAACTAGTCACTGATCTCCAGGAAGAATACTGTGACAGATTATGTTATATTTTATATTGTAAATAGATATGTTTTAAAGGAGATAAATTGTGGCAGGTTTTTTTAGTTGGGTCACACACAGATACAAACACTTCAAAACAGAGCTCATTTAAAATTCCAGAGCTCTGCTCAAGTCAAACAGTCCAGGCTCCGGGTGCCTTTGCACAAACTTTGAAGAGTGCCTATAGAGACTTCACAAGTAGGTGTTAATTGGTCATGCTGTGGATTTGTAGCAGCAGCTTCTAAGCAAGAGACTCACAGCCATCTCACTGGAGGGCTTCTCAATGACTGTTTATTTCAAATCCCACGCGCACCCCTTTAAGGGCAGCGTGAGCTCTGCCCCTGCGTGGGTGGTGATGTCATAATGGCTGCCCTAGGCATGCACTGGGTTAAAGCCACGAGGCAAGGAGGCCCCCCCAATGGCACCATCTTCTCGTGGCTGCCCCGCCACGCTGCGGTACAAGCATGGCCGGTTTGCCACGAGTATGTGCGCCACCACACACACCCCCAGAACCAGCTTATGCATCCCACCACTTGGACGGATGGCCTCGGCGCTTGGGCTGAGCCATTTGGGTCAGTTGCGAGAAGTCCAGGTGTGCTGCCTTCAGGCGGTCTATCATAAACAGTTCACTTTTACTCCCGCTGTCCAATGTAAAGGTTTTGCCAGACCGCTGGAGGACTCTGTACGGGACTTCATAAGGGCACTGCAAGGGCATTGCGTGCAGGCCATGTCGAACGAAGAAGAATTCAGCCGCATCCAGCTCTTTGGGCAGTTGGGTTGATCAGGTGCCGTGGTGGATAGGAGGCGGGGGAGCCAGCCTGCCGAGTTTGTTACGGAGGTCTGCCAACAGGGTCGGGTGGTCAGTCGCAGAGGCTTTTTCCAGGCCGAAAAACTCACCAGAAAGTGACAGTGGTGCGCCGTAAACCAACTCTGCGGACGATACCTGCAGATCCTCTTTTGGAGCCATCCTGATGCCAAGGAGGTCCCAGGGCAACTCATCAGCCCATCCAGGACTGGTGAGGCGAGCCATGAGGGCTGACTTCAGGTGGCAGTGAAACCGCTCCATCAGGCCATTGGCTTGCGTGTGATACCCCTTGGTGTGATGGAGCTTAACCCCCAGAAAGCTTGCCAACTGAGTCCAGAGGGCAGAGGTGAACTGAACACCTCTGTCACTGGTGATGTGTGCCGGAACTCCGAACCTGGCAATCCAGTGGGTGATCAAGGTCCTGACGCATGTCTCAGTGGAAGTGTCTTTGATTGGGATGGCTTCCGGCCATCTCATGGTCTGATCGACCACCATCAGCAAATAGCGCGCCTCCCTGGACACCGGTAGGGGGCCTATGATATCAACATGGATGTGCTGGAACATTTTGATCGCTGGGTTGAACTGTTGAATTGGGGCCCTCGTATACTGGTGGACTTTGGAGGCTTGGCACTGTGTGCAGTTCCTGGTCATTTGGGCGACCTCCTTCTCGAGCCCGTGCAACATGAACCACTCCACCACCATCCGCACCGATGTTTTGACCGAGGGGTGTGATAGATCATGGACCACACTGAAAGCCCATGACCTCCACTGTGGTGGGACTACTGGGCTCGGTGAACCGGTGGAAATGTCGCAGAGCAGCGTGTCCGGTAAATGAATGTCCTGGAGGTGGAGCCCAGTAAAGGCAGTATGGAGGGCCTGCGTTTCCGCGTCGTTTCTCTGTGCCTGCGCCAGCTGAATGTAGTTTAGGGTAGGGATGAGGTTGTGCATTGCAGGTCAAGAGACCACGTCCACCACGACGTTGTCTTTACCTGCCCTGTGCCAGATGTCACTGGTGAATTCCGACACATAGAAGAGGTGGTGATAATGGCGGGCCAATATAATCTTTAGTCATAGTGAGGGCTTGCGCGAGTGGCTTGTGGTCAGTGAACGCAGTGAACGGCCTGCCCTCCAGGAAGTACCGGAAGTGTCAGATGGCCAAGTACAGGGCCAGGAGCTCTCAGTCGAAAACGCTGTACTTGAGTTACGGGGATCGAAGGTGCCTGCTAAAGAAAGACAGCGGGTGATACTGGCCGTCGGCCCCCAATGGCCATTGCTGAGGTGTCTACCAAGAGCATGGTGTGGCCCTCTGGGCATGCGTGAGCCAAAAGTGTGGCGCTCGCCAGTGCGTCTTTTGTTGCTGTGAAGGCATCCTCCACCTCTTCCGACCAAACCAAGACCTTGTCTTTCGCAGAGAGCATGGAGAATAACGGCCGCATGATGTGGGCTGCACCAGGGATGAAGCGATGATAAAAGTTCACTGTTCCAATAAACTCTTGCAGGCCCTTGAGTATGCTGGGTTTGGGAAACTGATGCACGGCCATAACTTTCTCTGGTGCCTGGGCAGCTCCGGCCACCGAGATGGTGTGCCTCAGGAACTGCTTGCTTGCGTCTGCTTGCCGAACTGGCACTTGGCCACATTGACCGTGAGACCAAACTCTGCCAAATGGGCAAACAGGGTGCGGAGATGGACCTCGTGCTCCTCGTGGTCATGGCTGGCGATAAGGATATCATCGAGGTATATGAACACAAATTCCAGGTCTCTGCCCACTGCATCCATGAGCCACTGGAAAGTCTGGGCTGCATTTTTAAGTCCGAAAGGCATCCGTAAGAACTCAAACAGCCTGAATGGGGTGACGATTGTGGTCTTACTGATGTCATCAGGGTGGACCGGGATCTGATGGTAGCCCTGTACCAGGTCAACTTTTGAGAAGACCTGGGCGCTATGTTGGTTTGCTGTGAAGTCCTGGATGTGCGGAACTGGATACCTGTCTGCTGTAGTCATGTCGTTCAGGTGCTGATAATCCCCGGAGGGTTGTCAGCCTCCGGAAGATGGGGACCATGTGGAGAGGTGAGGCCCAGGGACTATCGGACTGGTAGATGATCCCCAACTCCTGCTGGTGGGAGAACTCCTCCTTGGCCATCTATTGCTGTTTGGGTGGAGTCTCCTGGCCTTGGCGTGCAATAGGGGGCCTTGCGTGGAGCTTTCCCCTTGCCGGGGCATGGCGGCGGTGAACTGTGGTTGCAGGATGATGGGGAACTCATTGAGTATGCTGGAATGCTCGTCCCTGGGAGCGGTGATGGCGGCTATATCCGGCCTGCAGGCTTTCATGGCATCGAGGTGGACCAAATGGAATGTGTGAACGTTGACCAGCTGTTTGCCCTTTACATTCACCAGTAGCCCATGAGCCCTGAGGAAATCGGCTCCCAATAGCGCAGTACCCACTGAGGCCAGCTCGAACCTCCAGCGGAACTTGTCTTTCCCAATCTGGATCTGCACCCTTTGGGTGCCGAAGGTTTTGATGGTGGACCTGTTGGCTGCCTGCGGGGTGAGACCCTGTGCTCAGGTGCGGATCTCAAGGGTGGTCGGGGGTAAGACGCTCAGTTCTGCTCCGGTGTCCACTAGGAACTGCTGGCTGGTGGACTTACCAGTCATGTGGAGGAGGCTGTTAATGTGGCCAGCCACTGCAGCCATCAAAGGCAGTTGGCCAGGTAATTTCCCTGAAAGGTACAGGGTTGTCTGCACTTACGAGCCTGGGCTCCCCAGGTGGGATGGTGATCCTCTGGCTTGTGCTTGGGGGAGGACTGTGACCGGCTGGTTCCTGGGCGGGTGACCTGGCTGAGGGTGGCCTCATTTTCACCTTTTGGTTCGCCAGAGGGTGTATGCTCGGGCTGCGACTTGCCATGGGTCCGTGAAATCCTCGTCCGCCAACAGGAGATGAATGTCTTTGGGCATCTGCTCCAAGAAGATCCTGTGGAACAAGAAGCAGGGCTTGTGGTCCTCCACCATCACCAGCATCTCGTTCATCAGGGCTGATGGTGTTCTGTCTCCTAGCCCGTCTAGGTGCAGGGGTCTGGAGGAGTGCTGTTGTGGGGAGAAGCCAAATGTACCCAGAAGGAGGTTTTTGAGGACAGGGTATTTACCCTCAGCTGGTGGGTTGTGGATGAGATCATCCACCCTGGCCGCAGTCTCCTCATTGAGCATGCTCACGACATGGTAAAACATAGTGGCATCTGATGAAATGTTCCTGAGGTGAAACCGTGCCTCTGCCTGCCCAAACCACATACGTGGGTGATGGGTCCAGAAGGGGGGAAGTTTTACGGTGACAGCATTAATCTCCGCAGGATCCATGCTGGGAGACCATAAAAAAGTCTGGTTCATCGGGGTCACCAATGTAGCAGCAGCTACTAAGCAAGATACTCACAGCCACCTCATTGGGGGCTTCTCAACAACTGTTTATTTCAAATCCTGAGTGCACCCCTTTAACGGCAGCATGAACTCTGCCCCCCTTGGGCAGTGATGTCATAACAACTGCCCTAGGTGCATGCTGGGTTTAAGCCATGAAGCAAGGAGGTCCCCCGACGGCACCATCTTCTCGTGGCTGCCCTGCCACGCAGCGATACAAGTGGGGCTGGTTTGCCACGAGTATGTGTGCCACCACAGATTATTGTTTTGGAAAGCAACCGATAAACCAACTCAGAAGACTGGGTCCAGTGCTACAGCCTGAGTGCAGTTTGCTGTTCTAAGAGGGTTATGTTTTTTTGCAAGCAGAGAGAGTCAAACAGGCTTTTTCTCTATGAGAGAGGGAGTAAGAGAATTCAGTTCTACAGTTCTACTGTTCAGCAGCAGCAGCTGGGACTGGAACAGGACAAACTGGTAAACTTGTGGAAAAACCCAATTTTGAAGACGGGTTGTGAGTTCTTAGTTCAACCTGGTCAAAGCCTTTGTGGTCCATGCAAGAGGAGATGGCTGGCTGTATAATGTTTCACTTGAAATAAGGGAAAGAGAAAAGGAATTTTGTAGTCTGAGTGCAGTTTGAAAGATGTTATCATCTGGAAAACTCTGATGGGGCAAGTTTCTTCAGCAAACACTGAAGTGGCTGATCGGAAGGAATCAGTTAATGTCCAGGAACAACAAATCTCTCCCTGAAAACTGACAAGAACCTTCCTGAGCAGTAACCATTTACCTTTGAAGCAGTAAAGCCTGGTGAAATTCATAAATGTTAAATTCTGTGCACAGTATAAGAATTACCTGATACCATGAACTTGGAGGAGTGAGAAGTGAGATTGGACTGTGAATCAAAGAACTCTTTTTGAACTTATATATACATTACATACACATGCTCTTAGAATTAGAAGGGGGTTAAGTTAATAGTAATAAGTTAAAGTTTGATCCTGTTTTCATGTTTAAAGATAATTAAAATAATTAAAATAGTCTGTTTTGCTGTCCTGGAATAAATATTTTCAATACCGCTGGATGCTTTAGTATAAATTTATACCCTTTCTTCCATAAAATCGCCTTTGCTGTATTGAACTCCTTTCTCTTCTTCAGGAGTTCAAAACTTATATCTGGATAAATGAAGATTTTTCACCCTTTGTACTCCAGTGGCTTGTTGTCCTCTCTTCCACCTTGTCCATTCTTTTTCCCATTTCTGATAAGGTCAAATCTATTTTATTCATTTTCTCTTCTGTATTGTTTATTCTTCTTCTTAAATCATTAAATTCTTGCGCTTGCCATTCTTTAAATGACTCCATGTATTCTTTAATAAGAGAAAGTATATCCTTTGTCTTGCCTTTCCCTTCTTCTTCTATTTCACTGTGCTCTTCCTCTTCCTCTTCTTCCTCTGGGTTGGCCATTGTCTTCTCCAGTACCTTTTCTCTTGTAGTATATCTTAGGAATTTTACTAAAATAGATCTTGGCTTTTGTTGTGGTTGTGGTTTAAAGGCCAATGCTCTATGTGCCCTTTCTATTTCCATTTCTTGCTGTAGTTCTGGACATCCTAGGATCCTAGGGATCCAATCTTTTATAAACTCTCTCATATTCTTGCCTTCTTCATCTTCCTTAAGGCCCACTATCTTTATGTTATTTCTTCTGTTATAATTTTCCATTATATCTATTTTCTGAGCTAACAGCTCTTGTGTCTCTTTAACTTTTTTATTAGATTCCTCTAATTTCTTTTTTAAGTCCTCTACCTCCATTTCTACTGCTGCTTCTCGTTCTTCCACCTTGTCCATTCTTTTTCCCATTTCTGATAAGGTCAAATCTATTTTATTCATTTTCTCTTCTGTATTGTTTATTCTTCTTCTTAAATCATTAAATTCTTGTGCTTGCCATTCTTTAAATGACTCCATGTATTCTTTAATAAGAGAAAGTATATCCTTTGTCTTGCCTTTCCCTTCTTCTTCTATTTCACTGTGCTCTTCCTCTTCCTCTTCTTCCTCTGGGTTGGCCATCTGTTGTTTCTTTGTTGTCCTTTTCTTCTCTTCTTTCTTGTTTTCGTTGTCTTCTATATTCTCCTCTTGCTGCAGCTGTTCTGCAGCTGTCGTTGCCGGCTGTGGAGATTGACTCCCCAGCTGGTCACCCCTCCCGTCGGTGTGTTTTTTTGCATGCGCGGTTGCGCACTTTTACTCGGCTCAGCGAGCCATTTTTGTAGTCCACTTTCTACCGACCTGAGGGAGCGGGTTTCTCTCTCCACCGCGGGCCTCTTCGAACAGGTAAGGCCTTCTCCTTCTTCTTCCGTTGTCTTCTCTTCCTCTCTTCTTACCGTTGGTTTCGATTTTTCTTTTTTCATCGCCATCTTCTTTCCACCTTTATATTCACTTTTCTTTAATTTTTATTTTTGTGCCTTTGTGTTTTCCTTTGTTTTTTTCTGACTTTTCTGGAGAGGGCTGGAGTTCACCGTCCGGCCACTACTCCATCACGTGACTCCTCCCCTGCATTGAATTTCCTTAGGCAATCCCATTATTATAAAGAATTTAACCAAAGCTTGGGTTATGGATTTAGCTTTTATGTTCACATGGGGAATAGCTTCTGGAAACCTGGAAGCTGCACACATAATAGTTAACAAGTTCTAATTACCAGCTTTTGTCTTAAGCAATGGGCCAACACAATCCACAATAACTCTAGACAAGAGTTCTCCACAAACAGGTACAGGTTGTAATGGTGCCGTTGGTAGCCCCTGATTAGGTTTACCCACAACCTGACAAATGTGACACATCCTGCAAAAAGTCACATTGTCCCTCCTTAAACTAGACAAATAAAGTTTTTTGTTATTTTATCTACAATCTTCTTTGCTCCAAAATAGCCACCCATGGGTGTGCTATGGGCCAAGTTTAAAATTTCATTCCTATATGCTTTAGGAGCTACCACCCGATGAATAACTGCCCATTCTTCATTAGCAGGTATATCCCTTGGTCTCCACTTTCTCATAAGCACACCATCTTTAGGATAATATCCAACTGGCACTTTCTCAATTTCCTCCTCAGATAAAACCTTATTCTCACCTCGGCAAGATCAATATCTGTTTTCTGATTTCCAATCAGTTCGTTTTGTGATAAAGAAAAATCTTTACTTTCAGATTCAACATCAATATCCTGGTCTACAAAAACAATTTCTGACAAATCCACACAATCTAAAAACTGTTCTACCTTATGAATAATTTTATCTTCCTTATCAAGTTTCTTTGCCATTGCCCGACTCACTGCACAGGCCAGATTGATTTCAAAATCTGACTTTACCTCATCAATAACTGGCTTCTCTGTCAATTTCACCACAGGATACTCTTGACCTTCTGCCAAGTCATTCCCCAATATCAATCAAACTCCATCTCTTGGTAAAGTCTCTCAAATCTCGAATGTAACAATCCCATTAATTATTTCTGACT
Organism: Narcine bancroftii; assembly: GCF_036971445.1. Taxonomy (NCBI): domain Eukaryota; kingdom Metazoa; phylum Chordata; class Chondrichthyes; order Torpediniformes; family Narcinidae; genus Narcine; species Narcine bancroftii. Next base: position 233,415,866 of record NC_091469.1, read on the forward strand.
TCAACAATATCCTATGCAAAGATACTGACTCCATTTCACCTCCCAAATTTATTTTACCCATGGCAGTCTCATCACCAAACCCCAAAACACTGTTCAACACAAGCGACTGGGCTGCCCAGTATCTCGAAGTACATTCACTGGCACTTACTGAAACCAAACCCTTTGACACAAAATATTTAAACTCATCCCTAATGTTGTCAGCAGATCGGAAATTTTTTAATGTTTCCAGGTCTCACATCTTTTTGGATACAGCCGTCTGGCAATTCCTCTTTCTCTTTTTGCAGTTTATAACAATTTGCCATCACATGACCAGGTTTTCTATAATAATGACAAAGGGGCTGAAGGTTTTTCCCTTTCCTGTTTCCCTTCATCTTTAATTCTCACATTATTTCCTGATTTATTTTCAATTTTACTGGAATGAACCCTATTAACCTTTTGAAAGCTTTTATTGGGTATAAACTTAACCTCGTGGGTCAGAACATATTCATCGGCTAACTTAGCAGATTCTTGCCAAGTTCCTACTTCTCTTTCATCTAAGTATGATTCATTAGGAACACATCTTTTGATTCCTTCAACTAACATCAGTTCTCTTAACCTGTTGTAATCATCTTTATTTCTTTTGATGTGAACTATCGGTCAAAGCACCCAGCTTTTTCAGAGGGCAAAATCCATATAAGATTGATTCATTGATCAATTCTTTCCAACACCAGCTGCTGCTTAATGGATTTACTCTCAGGAAATTCCTTTAACTCCACCTCTTCAAACTTTTCTTCTTCTACATATTTCCTTACTATAATTTTCTTTATCTCCTCCTTTCTCGGGGATAATTTTCCTTCAGTAAGTCCCAAATGTTGAGCAGTAATCACTAAATCATCCTTTTTTTTTTGCCTCTGCAATTCTGCAGGAGATGGGGACTCCAAAAATTGTTCAAAATCCATCGCTGCTTTTACACGCACACCCAAGCCTCTGAATTAGCCTGCAAAAAGGAATTTAATTACCTAATCGAAATGTTATTGATTACAAAGCACAAAATTCTGTGCTGCCTTCTGTAGCACATACAATATAAGCTTCCCAATTTGGATAAGCTTCAATTAGATCCAAATATGGTAAAAATCCAGGACAAACCCCCAATTTTGTTACGAACAGCATGCAACAGGCAGCAATAGGCAATGAACCAGACAGTGTTTAATTTTAAAACACTAATTTTATTTCTAACTCTTAAACTATAATCTTAAATCTATCCCCAACTATGCACAGGTGTACTTGTGTATGAATGTGTGTGTGTGATATGTTAAACAGTAACTGTGGCCATTCAGTCCATCCTGTCTATACTATCCCTTACAGTGATAATCCCAGTTTACTAAAACGGGAGCTCTTAATACAATGAAAGGAGTGATATAATAGGAAAGAGGAAGAGGAAATAGTACTATACGTGCAGAAACATACCCAAGCAGACATGAGCTGCAAGAACTGTATTTTTTAAGGTGGGACACTGGTAATCAAAAGGCTTGAGGAGACTCCTGCACACACTCTCCAGACATTTAACATGCAAGACCAGAAATTGTTCATCTTCAGTATTATTTAGGACACCAAATTTGATAGAGTTTGTGCAGATTTTCACAAGGCACAGTGCTGCTGCCATGTTTCTCCAGGGATCTGTGATCAATCCTCACATCCTGCCTCTGTGCAGAATATGTTTCCCTCCAGGACTGTGTGAGATTGTGCCAGATGTTTTGGTTTCCTCCTTCATCCTAATAATGCCATGATAGGTTCAATAGAACTCATTAATATTCCCTTTGTTGTAAGAGGTAAAATTAACAAGAGGAATTGATGGGCACGTGAGAGAGAATTAAGCTGTTGGGCTACAGAAGGGAAGGTGAATGGAACTGACAGGATTTCCCTGCTGGGAGCTGCCAAGGATTGAATGGCTCCTCTTTGATAAGCAAGTCTCATGGGAGAAGCTGGTCAGGAAAGCAAGGGCTTCAAGGATTCGGGAGAATGTGGATTCAAAATTAGTTCAGTGAGAGAAAGCATGAATAATGTTTACAACTGACACAGGAAGAAATGCCACTCTCGGGAGATTGTTAGAACTTGGGAATTGAATATGAAGCTTTGAAAACCTTCCACACTGAGATATCTTGGACCCTGGCACCAGCGAGGCAACATACCATCCAGGATTTTAGATCCCTTCCACAGAACCTTCCACAGACCTCTTATCCGTCCCCCTAACTATGGAATTCACTATCACTACTGCTCACCCCTTCTCCTCCCTTCCTTTAGCCGCAGGACCAGGCTCTGCGCCAGAGACCTGATCGCCGTGGCTTATCCTTGGTAGATCGTCCCATCCAACAGTATAAAAAATGTTATTGAGGGGAATGGCCACAGGGGTGCCCTGCACTGCCTGCCTGTTCTATTCCCCTCTCTTCACTGTCACCTACCTACCCTTCTCCTGCCTTTGATGTGATCCCTGTAACTCTTGTCTATCACCCCCTCTGCCTCCCGAATTATCCAAAGTTTATCCAGCCCCAGCTCCATTTCCTTAATTTCGTTTATTAGGAGCTGCAACTGGATGCACTTCTCACAGATGAAATCATCAGGAATACTTCTGGGTTCCCTGACATCCCACACTCTGCAGGTGGAGAATTCCCCTGTCCTGGCTGCCATTCCTACTGTCTATGACTAGAGGAAAAAATATGAGATGCTGGTATATAAAACCTATCCTTACTGTGCCTACCTGCTAAATCCTTTTTGTTCCTCAAAATAGGGTAGTCTTTCCCACTTCAACTCCTGCACCACCACCTCAGTCCCTATTTGCCAAAGCCCCTTGTACCAAAGCTTTTCCACTCTGACTCAGTCCACTCCACTAATGATACTTGAACAATTGCTACACATTGTCTTGACTCGGTAACCTGTGATAGGACTCAGCAAATGGTGAGTGTCGGGAACTGTGCTTTGCTTCAGGGGAGTTCAAAAGTGAAACAGAGCGGTGATTGGTGGGAGTTTGTGCTACAGATAGATCCAGTAATAAATAAAAAGAAGGGAAGCTCAAGTGGAGTGGCCAGTGTGTGAGTGGCCCAGTGTGTGAATGGCCCAGTGCAGAATTAGAGGCTTTTTCTTGTGAGGCTGAGGATGTGCTACAGGTAAAATCAGATAAGATCTTTTTATATTAACCCAGAGTAGAGAAAGAAGCTCGGGCAGTGGTGTGCTCCAATTGCAGGATGTGGGATATCTAGGACAACGCAAGTGTTCCTGATGACTACACCTGCAAGAGGTGCATCCATCTGCAGCTCTTTACAGACCGTGTTAGGGAACTGGAGCTGCAGATGGATGAACTCCAGATCATTCATGAAACAGAGGGAGGTAATAGAAGTTATAAAGAGACAGTCACAACTAAGAGGCAAGAGGCAGGTAACTGGATCATTGTTAGGAGAGTGAAGGGTCAGCATAGAACACCCCTGTGACTGATCCCCTCAGCCACAAGTATATCCCTTTGGATATTTCTGGGAGGTATGACCTATCTGGGCAGGGCGGCAGCAAGACCAATAGCACTTTGGTCAGCTTTTAGCCTCAGAAGGGAAGGGTGAAGCCAGGCAGGGCAATACTCAGAGGAAACTCATTAAGGAAACAGATAAAAATTCTATGGCCGCAAATGTGACTCCAGGATACCGTGTTGCCTCCTGGGTGCTCAGGTCCAAGATGTCTCTGAGTGATTGTAGAATATTCATAAGGGGGAGGGTAGCAGACAGAGGTTGCAGTACAATTTGGTACCAATGATGCAGGCAAGAGTAAGGTAGAGATCCTACAAAGTAAGTTCAGGAAGATAGGAAAGAGGCTGAAGAGCAGGACCTCCAAGGTGATAATCTCTGGGTTACTCCCTGTGCCATGAGCTAGGGAAGGTCAGAACAGGGCGACAGCGCAGACAAATGAGTGGCTAATGATGTGGTGCAGGGGAAGGGTTCATTGATCACTGGACCTGTACCAGCAGGACAGGTGGCACCTGAACTGGAAGGGGAGCCAATATCTAGGCAGGGAGATTTGCTAATGCTGTTGGTGGGGGGAAGTGGCATTAAAATAAGATTGGAAGGTGGGTGGGGGTTGGAACCAAAATGAAGTGGAAGAGGAAGAGGCAGTTGGCGCACAAGTAGGGACATCTGCTCGGGAGTTTGTGTGGAGGGCAGGCAGATTGGGCAAATTTGCAGCCATAGGGATGTGTTGCATGGAACAGGAACACAGAGTCAAAAAAAGTAACAATTACAGGACTAAAGTTTTTGCATTTAACTGCTTTTAAATATAGCTACAGATTGCCAGGTATGATATTGAGGCCATCATAGAGTCGTGGCTAAAGGATGGATGTCAGTGGGAGCTCTTCAAGTACAGACAATGTATTGAAAGGATAGGCAGGTAAGCAGAGGGGGTTGGTATAGCTCTGTTGGTAAGGAATAACACTAAACCATTAGAAAGAGCTGACAGGATCAGAAAATATAGAATCATTGTGGGTTGAGTTAAGAAATGGCAAGGGTAAAAAGACTCTGTTGGCAATTATATACAGACTTTCTAACAATGGATGTGGACCACAAATTACAAGGGAAAATAGAAAAGGTATGTCAGAAGGGAAATGTTATGGCAGATAAGGGGGATTCCTCTGCCTCTTCACTTTGATTCTTAGCCCCACCCCCTCCACCCAAAAAATTTAGTTTAAATCTCCCCACAGCAGCATTAGCAAACCTCCATGCCAGGATATTAGTTCCCCTTGAGTTCAAGTGAAACCCATCCCATTTGTACAGGCCACTCCTTCCCCAGAAGAGGTTTCAATCATCCAAGAAACTTTGCCCCCTGCATCATCTCATCAGCCATAAATTTGCCTGCACTATCTTCCTGTTCTGACCTTCCCCAGCTTGTGGTACTGGAAGTAATCCAGAGATTGCCCCCTTGAAAGTCCTGCTCTTCAGCTTCTTTCCTAACTCCTTAAACTTACCTTGCAGGACCTCTGCCCCACTCCTGCCTATGTCATTGTAACCAATATGTACCATGACCTCTGGCCGCTCCCCCTCCCCTTGGGAATATTCTGCACCCACTCAGAAACATCCTAGACCCAAGCACCTGGGAGGCAACCTACTGTCTGCAGCTGCAGATTTTCCCATCTGTTCCCCTGACTATTGAATCCCCTATGACTGTCACTCTATCTGACTTCCTCCTTCCCTTCTGGGGCTCAGAGCTGACAACGGTGCTAATGGTGTGGCTGCTGCTGCCTGGGCTAGATAAGTCATCTCCCCAGCAGTATCCAAAGGGGTATAACTTGTTGCTGAGGGAAATGGCCACAGGGGTCCCCTACACAGCCTGGCCATCCCCTTTTCCTCTCCTAACTGTAACCCAGCCCCCTTCCTCCTGCCTCCTTGTTGTGATTACATCCTTGTAACTCCACCCTCTCTTCCTCCTGAATAATCTGGAGTTCATCAGTAAGGACTTGCAGTTGGATGTACTTCTCTCACATGAAGAAGTCAGGGACACTGTTGGCCTCCCCGACTATCAATATTCTGCAAAAGGAGCATGTCCACCTCCTGGCTGCCATTCCCATTGTCTATTTAAGTCACAGAAACCTGTCCTTACCCCGCTTCAACTGCACCTGCACCTCAGTGGAATTAATGGCTTTGTGGCTAAGTTTGCAGATGATACAAAGATGGGTGGAGGTGCAGGCAGTGAGGAGGAAATGGAGAGGCTGCAGAGAGACTTAGACAGGTTTGGAGAATGGGCAAAGTCATGGCAAGTGAAATATAATGTTTGAAAGGTCATGCACATTGGTAGAAGGAATAAAAGGGCAGACTATTATTTGGATGGGGAGATCATTCAAAATTCTGAGGTGCAAAGGAACTTGGGAATCCTTGAGTAGGATACTCTAAAGCAGTGGTTCGCAACCTTTTTCTTTCCACTCACATACCACCTTAACTATTCCCCATGCCATAGGTGCTCTGTGATTAGTAAGGGATTGCTTAAGGTGATATGTGGGTGGAAAGAAAAAGGTTTGAAAACCACTGTTTTGATTGTACCTAATTGACTCGTTATGTGCATGGTTTCATAACTCCAAAGGAAATGGGCCAATGACAATGTTTCTCAAGCAAAATATTTCAGTAACAATTGGGTCTAGAGCAGTGAATCTCATACTTCCCTTCCCACCCACATCCCACCTTAAGCAATCCCTTACTAATCACAGAGTGCCGATGGAATAGGGATTACTTAACGCAGTATGTGAGTGGAAAGAAAACAGTTGAGAACTACTGCCCTAAAGGTTAACCTCCAGTTGAGTCAGTGGTTAAGAAGGAGAATGCAATGTTGGCAATCGTATCCAGATGAATACGATAGAAGAACAGGGATGTGATGTTGAGGCTTTAGAAGGCACTGGTGAGGCTGCACTTGGAGTAAGTGGATTTGGGCTCCTTGTTTAAGAAAGGATGTGCTGGCATTGGAGAGGATTCAGAGAAGATTTACGATTGATTCCTGGAATGAAGGGATTAGCACATGAGGAACATTTGACGGCTCTTGGACCGTACCCTTTAGAGTTCAGAAGAATGAGGGAGGACCTCGTAGAAGCATTTAGACTGTTGAAAGGATACAGGGTAGAGTGGCAAAGTTGCTTCTGATCATAGAGGATTCAAGGACAAGAGGGAACAAGATTGAAGGGCACCCATTTAAAATAGAGATGTGGAGGAATTTCTTTAGCCAGAGAATGGTGAATCTCTAGAATTTGCTGCCACAGCAAATAGGTGTATTGAAAGCAGAGATTGATAGGTATCTGAATAGTCAGGATATTAAAGGTTATGGGGAGAAGGCAGGGGAGTGGGGCTGAGTGGGAGATTGGATCAGGTCAGGATGGGATGGCGAAATGGAATTGATGGTCCAAATGGCCTATTTCTGCTCTTCCATTTTATGAGTCTTATGACTGATCTGAAGGAGACCTGCAGAGTTCAGCTGAGTGAGTCCCCGAATTGTGTAGTATCATGCTACATGCTACACAACCTCACCATTGCAAGTAAAACATGCTGTCATTCCCTCAAAGGCTGATAGCTTTCAAGATGGGGAATTGAAAACGAGAATGTGAATGTACAAATTGCAGCTTTGTTGGACTGGGACCCAATGTACATTAGAGAGCACCGACTAATTAATCGGATTTGGCAACAGTTCAGATGCAGGCAATAGAGTTTTGTCCAGTTTATGATGATCAATTTAAGGCTGGCCAGGAGATCATTTAAATAAATCAAATTGAAAAGTAACAATGAAATGGATGAGAATTTTGGCTGAGACAAAGATATGGATTGCTCCTCCAACCACTGACCCTTCTACCACTAAAAAGTTTCCTTTTATTATAAAACCATTTGTATATCCCTTTTAAATCTTCCCATAATATTCTGCTCTTTTATCCCTGGTTCCATTCAACTAAATTCCCTTATCAAAATAAATGCAGTGCCTAGAATTAACCACAGTTTATTAAAAGTTCAGCATATCTACACTTTTAGTGTATTCTACATTTTTAGGAATAAACCCAAGGCTTTCGATGTCCATTATATTCTTTGTAATGGCCTTTTCATTTTGTCCAAAACATCCTCAAAGATCTGCTCTTGTACCCACTTTAAAATTATCCTCTTTAGTTAATATAACCTGTCTGAATTCTCTCTCCCAAAATTTTGCTTAATTGATGATCAGGTGAGACAGAACTTTTCCAATGACAGTGCAGAAGTCTTTCTTTGTTTCAAGATGATCTTATGTTGTACACACAGTCAGGGGCTGAATTTCAAGCCATCACTGACTCATTCACTTAAGTAAATGAGACGATGGGCTGCATTCATCAAACATCAGCAAGCAAAAAATCTTCCCAGCATCCTAAATGACACTGGTCTTTGTTCAAGGGGATACCCTGGAAAACCATTTCCCACATCTTGGGAGCCAAATCTCCACAAAGGTAGACCTTGTAGGTTAAATTCATTCTCTTCAATGCACCAACACAGCTTTTAAAAATATTCTGGGATATGCTCGAAAAATAACATGACATCTGCTCTGTTTTGTTGAAATCTCTGGTTCACAACAGCACAAACTGGAGCATATAGAAGCTGTGTGCAAATAGTGGAAGGAGAGCACCATTGGTAAACCATCAGACAGCTCCTGTTCCATCTGAAGGGGAGTCTGTAGTTCCCACACTGGCGACATAAGTTACCTCAGGATCCACGAAAGGGGGGAGCAGCTGAAGAAATATTGGAGGGCATAAGTGTGGAATGAATGGCGAACTCAAAGAAATTCATATCAGTGAAAACACTGAAAGTGCGATAATGACCAAATTTGCATTTTAAGTAACTCAGGTCACTTTAATGGAGTTAAACAAAAAAGTCTTCAGATGCTGGGGTCGAGTGCAAAACATAAACATGCTGGAGAAACTCAGCTGGTCATGCAGCGTCCACGGGAAGTAAAGGGTCACCTACATTTTGGGCTTGGGCCCTTCAACACTTTTTCTTTGTTTATTTCTAGCTGATTTTCAATGTAATTAATTACTTGGATTGTGTATTTATGCCTCCACTTGTCCGTTCCTCGGCACCAAATTACCATCTCATGAAGTTGCTTTTGCATTCTGTTTAGCAGATACTCCCATCAGTATGTGCATGCGTGTATAGAAATAAATTAATCATTCGACACATTGCTAGGAGATTAGCACTTGTCAAGGACAAGTTCAAGTTTATCATCACCTGACTGTACATATAGAACAAGACAAAACAGTGTTTCTCCAGACCACAGTGGACACACACACACATTCAGTAAACAACACATAATAATCACATGGAGACTTGAAGAAAAAGTAAATGCATAAATAAATCTATATTTAATAAAGAAATAAATGATAACTATATCACACACACACACACACACACCCACACACACACACACACACACACACACACACACACACACACACACACACACACACACACACACACACACACACACACACACACACATTTTGGAATGATTACTCAGTTACAGGAGACCATTCATCAATCTCAGAGCCTGCAGGAAGAAGCTACTTCCCAGCCTGGCAGTTCCGATTTTGATGCTCCTGTATCTCCTTCTTGATAGTCATTGGTCAAAAATACTCTGTGCTGGTTGGAAAGAGTCTTTTATAATTCCGAGTCCTATTTACATGGCATTCCTGGTAAGTATCATCAGTAGAGGAAATGGAGACTCCTGAGATCTTGTCGGCCCTTTTGATGATCCTCTGTATTGAGCTGCCACTTCACACAATGGTGCATCCAGACGGGACAGTCACAATTGTGCTTCTGTAAAAGGTTGTCAAGATGGGGGCCAGTAGGGTTGGCCTTCTCGACCTCCTTAGCATTTGTACGTGCTTAATTCACCTTAATAAACAAGAAGAGAGTATGTAGAGTATGGGGAGGTTTAAAAATAATCCATATTTATATAAAATTATCAGAAAGCAGGAGTGGGGTTCAAAAAAAATCTTAGATTGCCATCTTTAGTTAAGCTTCTTGACTTCTTCGTGTATTGCTTGTCCTATACAATGAGATATTTGTAGTCCTATGGTGCAAGTAGGGAGCTTGATCTCATATTTATCGTTCATACTATGCTCGCATGGTAAATATGAGATAGTGTTTCTCCAAAACCACGGAGCATATTTACATAATTATAAGTTAGACTAGAAGTTAAACAACTGAAATACGAAAATATTAAGACATATACACTAAAGGTCCATGGGACACTATCCATATATGTTCGGGGAATTCAGGAGCCTGATGGCTTGGGGGAAACACTGCTGCCCAATCTGGATGTAAGGGCCTGAGTGCTGCATTAGCTCCTACCAGATGGCAGAAGGGAGAACAGTTTACATTTATGTGAGGGGTGTGTGGCATCCTTCCCAATGTTGATCGAGTGTTGTCGATGTCCTTCATAGTAGGAAGAAATTCCCCAATGATCTGTTCTACTGACTTCACTATCCTCTGCAGGGTCTTGTGGTTGGAAGAGGTACAGCTTCCAAACCAGGTGGAGCTGCAGTTGCACAGGATGTTCTCGATACATCCTCTGTAGAATGTAGTGAGGATGGAGGGTGGGAGATGGACTTTCCTCAGCCTTTGCCGGAAGTAGAGGCGCTGCTTGGCTTTCTTGGCTATGGAGCTGGTGTTAAGGGACCAGGTGAGATTCTCTGCCAAGTGTACTCCAAGGAACTTAATACTCTTGACGACCTCAACAGTGGAGCTGTTAATGGTCAGTGGAGCAAGGTCCCCCTGGGCCCTCCTGAAGTCGACAGCCATCTCTTGTTTTTTTTAATGTTCAGATACAGGTTGTTGGCTCTGCATCAGTCTGTTAGCAACTGCATCTCATCTCAGGATGCTGCCTCCTCATTCTTACTGGTTGTGTCAATGTTGGCACCAAGGGGGTGGGAACATGTGCGGGAATTGCTGTGCCCCTCCATACATTCGCAGCCATCCCTGGCTGTTAGACCCACACCACTCCCTCCTGCGTCAGTAGTGTCTATGTTTACGCACACAAGTGACTCTCCACCTGCCCCTGGCCACGTCACTAGCATGTATCAGGCATCGGTAGCTTCTGGTGAGCATCCTTGTTCCCCACGTCGGAGGGGCAGATGGCGTTAATGACAGATCTCTGCTATCACCCCTCCCCCATTGACAGGTCCCTGCTAGCATCCCCCCAACCCCTGCTGAACAAGGCCCCCTTTAAATCGCTAATGCTCCCCTCTAACATATGTCCTGACGTTGACCCTGGGTCGTGCCATCAGCGAACTTGATGATGTGGCTCGAGCTGTGTTTAGCTGCACAGTCATGGGTCAGCAGAGTGAACAGCAGTGGACTAAGCACACAGCCCTGGGGGTTCCCCGTGCTCAGTGTGATGGTCTTGGAGGTGCTGTTACCGATCCAGAGTGCCTGAGGACTCCCTGACAGGAAGTCGAGAGTCCAGGTGCAGAGGTTGGTGTTTAGACCCAGCATGCTCAACTTCCTTATTAGGTACTGAGGTGTGATCACGTTGAATGCTGAACTGAAGTCAATAAACAGCATTCGAATATACGAGTCCTTATCTTCCAGGTGAGTGAGGGCTGATGAAGGGCGGTGCGAATGGCATCAGCATAGAGCGGTTGGGTCTGTATGTGAACTGCAGGGGGTCCAGTGTCAGGGGCAGCAGGAGCTTGATGTGCCCCATGATGAGACTCCTGAAGCACTTCATGACGATGGACGTGAGTGGGACTGGGCAGTAATCATTGAGGCAGGACACAGATGACTTCTTCGGCACGGGGACAATGGTGGTGGCTTTGAAGCACGTTGGGACCATGGCACTGCTCAGGGAGATGTTAAAGATGTTGGTGAGGACATCTGTTAGCTGAGCTGCACATCCCCTGAGCATTCTGCAGGAAATGTTATCCGCACAAGCAGCTTTCCAGAGGTTAACCCTGCCTATCACTGGCCTCACATCGGCCACTGCAACACACGGCACCTGATCATTTGGAGGAGAGGTGGTCTTCTTAACCGCCACAACACTTTTTTTGCCTCAAACTGCGTGTGGAAGTTCAGTGCATTTGCAAGGGAGGCATCAGCAGCACTGGCAGATAAATGATTTAGTTCTGTGCTAGGCGATATCTTGGATGCCCTTTCACATGCGTCGTGCATTCTTACTGTCCAGGAAGTGACTTTGAATGTGCTGGGCACGAGCACGCTTTGTCTTTCTGATGGCCTTAGACAGCCTGGCTCTTGCAATAGCTTGGGCTACCTTGTCGCCCACTCTGAAGGCAGCATCTCAGTTCCTGAGCAGCATACGCACCTCTGCAGTCAGCCATGGATTATTTAACTTGGCTAACGCTGTTCTTTGAAAACCAGAAAGAAGGAAATAGAAATTCAGTTTGGTTTTTTTCATCCATTGAAATATTCTTTAATGAAACACTTTTTCCCTTATCTTAATCCATTTACATTGTCTTCAGTCGACCCCATATTTGAAATTCCCAAAAATCTTTTGCCATTAAGGTATTTGCTATTTTTTCTGCTTAGTTAATTTGTGGGTGGTCTCACCTTAATGCTTTGAAAGGTGTAAGGTAATTAAAGAAGGTTGAGAAATGATTTGATAAGATTAGGACCTGCTTCATTTAAGTAGAAGATAATAATTAAGCTGTTTGCATTAGCAAATGTTTCAAAGGACTGGGAAAGACAGATTCAAGTGATTCAAGTGACACAGGATGAATCTGAGGAAAGACGTTTTTTTTTTCAAAATCTCTTTATTGGATTCAACATAGTTATTATACAAATAGGAAGCATTACACTTTGATAATATATCATTCGTTATAATTAAGAAATAAAATGTAAAATGTAATGTAGAATTGTCTAAAGATAGATGTTAATTTCTCGGAAAGGGTTCAACAAATGTAAGTAAATAACACTGTAAACCATGTTGAAATTTTTTAAAAATTCAAAAGAGAGGAAAAAAGAAAAAAGAGAAGGAGATCTAGATAATCTTATCTAAACCTCTACCCATTAAATAAGGTTGAATAAGTAAAATAGACATATTGACTGCAGAATTAAAGTAATGGTCTAAGATTAGTCTACAGCGTTCGGCAAAGAGAAGGGATAAGTTTAAATTATTAAAATGCGGCTTTTTTTTTGTTTTTAAGAAGTTGTTTTTAAGTGTAATGTGTCAATGATCCTCTAAGAATGTGTAAACATTCACCAAGGGAACATGAGGGTGCTTGAAGGAAATGAAACTGCTGGGTTATTCAGAAAGAGCTCTGTAAAGTGAGGAGATGTAACAGGGTGGAACAGCCTGCTTTTCAGTGGAATAACAAGTTTAGGATTTTCAGACTCTTTGCTTCAATGTGACTAGACAGCAAACTCTTTGATAATAAATCTTAAAAAAGATCTTTGTCAGTCATTTTGGCTAGAAAGGCAAACACCAGTGTAAAAGGATTTCTTTGTGTTAAAGTACTAGCAGAGAAAAGGACAAGTCACCAAGATTTTATTTTAATGACCCGTGTTACATCACGTCAAACATTATTGAAAAGCATCAACTAGGGTCAAAAATCAATTATACTTACACAGGGAAATTGCTCAATCAATTTTCAGTCAAATTCTGTAACCAATGTTTTGTTGAGTGCAGCACATAAGCAGCTTTTAACTTGTTTCACCTCTTTCTTCCACTTTTGGAGCTTGTCCAATTGAGTTCATGTTGTGTAACTTTACCTGATTTGACCTAATATGAGTTTATCTCATTTAATCACTGGCACAATTTCCTGTTGCATCAACACTCCGAAATGTTCAGGCTTCAGAAACTGACTGGAATAGTGATAGCAACTGGCTATAGGCCTTCTGACTTTGGTCCAAACAGAGATAACTCCAATAAAAAGCTGCTGGCACTTTTTTAAAAATCTATCGTCGTCCATACAAAAGCAAAATACTGCAGTCTCTGGAAACCTGAACTTGAAAGAATTGGCGAAGGAATTATATCTATTGTGTACAACAAATAAACTCCTATAATATTAGATTGAATACAAGCTGAACATGGTCAGCATGTCAGGGAGCAAATTGCAGAGAAAAAACAAGAGTTAACGTTTCAGGTCGAAGATCCTTGATCAAAATGAGGACGGAGGGAAAAAAAAACCAAGTTGTATGGGTCTGTAAATTCAGGCAACGTTAGAAGGAGACATTTGATACTGCAAGTCATTGGACAAAGAGATGCTATTATGGTACAGGAAATACAAGGTTTTTATTAAAGCCTGTTGTAAAGATTAATCTTAGACCTAATATATCACCACTATATCAAACAGCATATGATATTGTTTGACTAAGACTTGATGTTTCTGAAACAAAGTCCTAAGCTTGGGGTACGAAACTTAGATGGTGTTCTAAAACTTTATGGGCCTAAGTTAGATAGCACCAGAAAATAGTCATAAAGATTGTGATCAGTGATTAACCCATACAGTTAAATCTGGCACAACTTTGCTTAAAGTTCAAGTCAAGTCAAGTTTATTGTCATCTGATTACACAAGTACAACCTGTCGAAACAGTGTTCTCCAGTGCTTGGTGAAAAACATAAAGACACATAATCAGATATGACACACATACAGACAAACAATACATATGCAGGACAAATATTTTATCTATACAAATAAATAAATAAATAAATAAATGTTGCTTTGTATATATGAGAGACTTGGATGGTGAATGTGAACAGTTTCTTTGGTCATTCAGCATTCTCACTGTCTTTTAGGAAGAAGATGTTTCATAGCCTGGTGGTGATGGCTTTGATCCTCCTGTATCTCTTCCCTGACGGGAGCTGAAAGATGCTGTGTGCAAGGTGGAAGGGATCCTCAATGATTTTGTGCACCCTCTTCAGACAACGATCCCGGTAAATCACGTCGATGGAGGGGTGGGAGATCCTGGTGATCCTCTCTGCCACTCTTATGGTCCTGTGGATTGACCTCCGATCCAACCCAGATACACAATGGTCTTTCTGTTAGGAAGTCCAGGATCCAATTACAGAGAGGGGTGTTGAGTCCAAGTGACAATAAACTTGACTTGACCTGACCTGACATGAACAGCCAGAATATGTGGTGCTACTCTGCAATGATGCCTTGGAAGTGAAATTCTTTCCAACTGATCTTTTTTAAAACCAAAAATAGACTTTATTCACAATACATTATTCACAAGGAAAACCGTTCCCAGTCTCTTCCCACCCTTGTTTCTCATCCATGCAGTTCCATCACTGTACATTGTGAGATTGATTTATATTCACACGCTGCCTCCACTGTGGCTCCTTGTCATTACTCCCCTCTCTATTGATTTAAAGGCTTCCCCTCAGTCTCAGCCCCCCAATGCCTGGATTTTAGAGACTAAATTGCGATACTTCCGCACAACGCCCTCACGTTGGCTGTGCCAACCCTCAGTTTGTCCCTCAGTACATACTTAAGCAGCCTGCAATGTGGCAGACAGTAGCATTCCCACACTGATAGCTCCAAGTGTTAAAAGAATGAAAGGTTTCCGGGCAAACCAAAGTGTGCCTTTCAACGAGTTGATGGTCTTCCAGCACTTTGTGTGCATCCCTGGGAACAGCCCATTGATCAGAGAGTCCTCTGTCACCCTGCTGCTGGGGATGAACTGTGACAAGTACCCTGGCATCCTTCTCCGCACACTCTTAGCGAACTTGCATTCACCAAACCAGTGGGTGACTGTCTCCACCCCACCGCAGTCATCTCGTTGACAATGTGCTTTGTGGGTAATGCTCACTTAGGCAAGTAAGATCTGGCTGAGAAGGCGCCTCTCACCACCATCCCGGCCAAGTCCTGGTGATCGTTTGTGAGGACTGGGGATGAGGTATTCCACAAGATGATCTGGACGGTCTGCTCCAGGAACCATGCCACCATGCCCATCTACTCCTTGTCTGTCAGTGACTGCAGGACTTTCCAGGTTGACCATTGACTGATGGCTTTGTGGTCAAGTGTGTATGTCTGGAAAAAAATTTCCATGAGGCACAGGTTGGGTGATAAGGTCTAGCTGACGGAGAAATAGCACTGCAACAGGGCCAGAACCATCCTTTAGAACACCTGGGACAGGTAGTAGATATAATTGAATTCATATGTTGCAACAAAATGTGATTGCTGCATTAGATATGTTGCAAATATCTGATTTTGTGAGAGTTGGTCTCCTATCAATAAATGCTTTGTTTTACTTCTGCAAATCTTGCTGCAGCCAGCAGTTGTTCATTTTGGGCAAAAAGTTATGCCCTGTCATTTAGTTTCTCCAATGTTTTCTGAAAGAATAAACAGTATGACATCCTTTTCAGGGCTTTCCCATCAAAAGTACTTTGATAATCCTACTTAAATTTCTTGGGTTTTCAGTTTTTCTTCAAGATTAAGAAAACACAGATTGCAGCTCTGATCAATCGTTCATTTGCTTTCACCTTGCCTGACAGAACAAAAATGTATTTTACACTAATTTCTGCATATGTAATTATTTTGAATCTAAGCAAGGCAATTGAAAAAATGTATTTACATAAGCAGTTGTGCTCAGCACACGTAGTTTGCCTCCTGTTAGGATGGTCATGGCCATAACTAACTTCATGCATTTTGAGCAGTTCTCCATCATTGGAAAAGAGTTTCCACAGATCAGAGGGGGGCAATCACCAAATTTAGAATAAGAGAAAAAAGCCTTTCAGTTACACTCTGGTGTTGGAGAATTATTGGACATCCATGAAATGTTATCATTCACAATTAATAACTTTTTTGCATTTCCAGAATTTTCTGTGTCTGTAATGATTGACTTAAATGTTTTTGTTTCTAAGCAAAGAGCACATCATAAACAAAATAAGTTCCAAAGATCTCGAGACACATTCTAACTTCCAGCGCCATCTCCATGCCTCCCGGTTTGGCCCCAACAAGGGTTTCACATTCCTGATGAAAGTCTCAGGCCTGAAACAATTCACTCTCTTTTACTTCCTGTGGATGCTGCAGGATTTTCTGAGTCTCTCCAGCACATCTGTGTATTGTCGACTTTACCACAGCTATTTAAAATATACTGTTATGGAGTCCAAAGGACCCCAAAAACCAGCAGCATTAGATATGCACCACAACACAGGGTCACTTAAACAAAAGTAGTTTTTAATTATATTTGAACAAGAAAACAGAATATGTATATAGGCTTAGAAAAGTTCTTTGGATCACAGTCCAATCTCACTGGTTGCAGGCAATTCTTGTACTGTGCACAGAAGTTAGCATTAACAAAGTTCACCAGTCTTTTGGTGCTTAACAGGCAAATGGTTAGCCCTCAGGAGGGTTCTTGTTGGTCTTGAGAGCGAGATTCCTTTTTGTTCCAGGACATCTGCACCTGATTCCTGTTGAATCAAGTCTTGCTGATGAACCTTGCCCCCTTCAGGGCTCTCCAGATGATCCTCCTTCTTTCAGGTTACCTTTCAGACAGCCAGTCTTCTCCTTTGTCCAGGCAGTGTTCCAAAAGTTTGCCAGCTTTATCCTTCTGGAACTGATTTCTGTCTCCTTTCTTTCTGTTTCACACCCACCCTCTCTGAGAGCAAGACTGTTCTGTCTCTACCTGCAAAAATCACAAGCTCTCCCAGGCAGGCTGGATGCTGCAACTTTGGTGCTCTTTTTGCAAAAAAAAGCACTCTCCAAAAGTCCTGCAAATATTCTATGTTTTAAAATGTTTGTGTACAACTTGCTCTAACGATCCTTTCCAAAACACCTCTAAATACTCTGTCACAATACATCTTCTGAGACAATGATGCACTCCCTCTGCTGGTCCGATCAGAAGTCGACTTTGCCAAGGAGAGTGGAATTCCTCAATGCTTGCATTCCTAGGTGATATTTTTAGGAGTAGTGACTGAATGTGCAAGTACAGATGTTGAGGCTTCCACATTTTTAGCATTCAGCAGAAATTTAAATTTATGAAATGGATCTGAATTCTGAAGCAACACGATACAGCTAATTGTAAGCTTCATGGGAAAAGATACACCTACGGAAATGACGTGTTAGTAAAATGTACTGTTATTTATGATGACTGTATTTATATCCTGGAATCTAATATTCAGTTACAAATAAAATAATCAAATGTCATGTAGCTCTGCAAGTGGAGATCTTAAAAATGAGAATGGCTTCATAACTTCCATGTTATGGGGGTTTTTCACATCAAGTCATTGCTGTTAATGGGCAGTATCAGGTACAGGTGTACCCCTGCTATCCGAAAGTAGAGTGTTCCTTGAAACCTTTCGTAAGCCAAAATGGCGTAAAGCAAAGAAACAATTACCATTAATTTATATGGGAACAATTCTTAAGTGTTTCCAGACCCAAAAAATAGCCCACCAAATAACACATAAAACAGAAAATAGCACTTGAAAACCATGTGCAAATGTAATTTTAAATGAACGATTGAAAGTAGAGCTGCAGTGGATGGAAATGCAAGCTCCCCAGAAGAACACTGTGTGATAATAGGCCTGCTGTGTGATAATAGGCCTGCTGTGTGATAATAGGCCTGCTTTGTGACAATAGGCCTGCTGTGTGACAATAGGCCTGTTGTGTGACAATAGGCCTGCTGTGTGACAATAGGCTTGCTGTGTGACAATAGGCCTGCTGTGTGACAATAGGCCTGCTGTGTGACAATAGGCCTGCTGTGTGACAATAGGCCTGCTGTGTGACAATAGGCCTGCTGTGTGACAATAGGCCTGCTGTGTGACAATAGACCTGCTGTGTGATAATAGGCCTGCTGTGTGATAATAGGCCTGCTTTAATGTTGCAGGTGCAGCTATTCTCTTTGAGATTTGTCTTGGTGGTTGGGGGCAATATTTTGGCCAATGATTGAAATGGATTAGGGTATGTATTGCAAAATAAGAGCTGCTGTTCCTCATGTCACGCAGATTCCAGAAATGAAGAAATAAAAGGCTCTAAGAATTTTAAATTCAGTGCCTCTATAACGGTTCACTCCAAAACAAATGCTGAACGCTATTTTCACTTTTTGTAAAAGCAAAAATTTTCTACGGATCTCTTTCGGTTAGTGAAAACAGGGTCTCATGTAGGTCTTTCGTGAAAACAATGTGGCGTAAAGCGAGATTTCACAAAGTGGGGGATACCTGTAGATCTAAAAATTAGGTGCCAAACTGGTAATGTAACAATGCAAGCCTGCAGGCACACTGAATGGCACAAGCAAAAAACAGTATCGAAAGGTAAGAAGTCCCATGAACAAAGCTCAGTCACATTCAAAAATGTACATTGTTTAACAGTTAAACACAGATGAAAGTAGAAGGAGCCCCCCTTCCCATTCCCATTCCCAATTATTTCAATGCAAAAATAATAACAAGCAGGAGCATTGGCAATCTTCAGTTGAATGATAATCTATTTCATCCAGACAGCATCCAATCGAAAAGCAGTGAAGACTTGCATTGAAGAAACTCTAGCCTCCTCTCTGAGTGATCCAGACCCTGTAAAGTCTTTCATCCCTGCTGGGTCATTGATTGGCGAGAGGGTTTGACTCAATGAGTCTTGGAAGGGGGTGTGGAGTGTGGATAGGTGGGATTCTGGGATGGGACAAGGTTTAAGACAGAACATAGAATATTACCATATAGTACAGGCCCTTTGGCCCATGATGTTGTGCTGATCTACATAAGCCAACACAACAATCTAAACCTTTCACACCCAAAACGCTTTATTTTTGTTTCCTTCCATGTGCCTGTTTAAGAGTTTAAAAAAAATATTCCTACTATAGCAGCTTCCACCACCATCCCTGGCAATGCATTCCAAGCACCCACTACTCGCAACTTACCCTTGATGTCTCCCATAAACTTTTCTCCTCTCACCTTAAATAGATGTCCTCTGGTATTTGCTACTGACATTCTAATAGAAAGGTGCTGGTAATCTCATACACCTCTATTAAGTCACCATTATGATGGTTAGAGAGTCTCATGATAGAGGATATTTATACATTTTAGAGAAGTGTAAAATGCATTGGAAGGTTATTATTTTTAATTATGTTTTTAATATATAATTCAATCCAACTGATTGACATAACAAATCTTGGTGACATTTGTCAGCTGTGTCTTTATTTGGGCTAGACGGTATGGGTTTTATGCCATTTTCCATCCCAATAATAAAAAAAATCACCAAGATTTTTCCAGACGATCACTTGGGAGGAGAAAGTCATCAGCCTGCTTGGGGTTGTTCAGGTAGCCTTGTCCTCTTTAATAGGAAAGGATACTGTGTGATTTTGAATGTTCTTTAAGATGTTCAGCAATATTTTCTCACTATCTATGCTGGTGCAGAACAAAAAAACTACAGAAGAATGCTTAAGTACTTATGGGAGAGAGGAAGGCTGCAACAAGAATGTATAGCCCCTTTTCCACTGGGCACCTTGTCCCAGGAATTAATTGAAACAGGGACCAGTGGAAAAAGAAAACTCTGAGCATGCCGGTGGCAAATGATGTCATTTCATGTCGGAGATTAACCACCTCGACCCCTACTCATATCCCAGGCATCAGCTGATAAAATGGGTGGAAAAGGGACAGCAGAAGGTCACCTGTTTCAAGTTGAAAGTAGAGGACTCCTATCCCCGGGGATGAGTTGAGTTCAGTGGAAAAACAATTAGTGTCCCAGTTAAGGGAGGCCCAGTCAAAATGGCACAAAGAGCTTCTTGTCCCGCGACACTGCACAGCCAATGAACTGGGATGCCAGTGGAAAAGGGGCCTATGACTGGTGTCCAGTCAGAAGAATGCTATGTGTGCTCTCATCTGGAGGAACATTGCAGTAGAATGCCAAGTTTGTGAGCCACCAGCTTTCACAAGAGATTGTAACCAGGGAGGTGTTAAGGATACAGAGTTTGTGACATGCCCAAATAGCTATAAGTTCATAAACTTGTAAAACCATGTTAAACATGACAATCGAGGGAACACATGCCAGTTTATTTCAATGACATTAGTTCACAATTTTTGTGCATGCATCCAGTCCAATCCCTTGTGCGTTTCGGAGGTGCCAATCTCAATTGTATTACATCGGAGTCATTTCACAACACAGTGCTCACGCAAAAACTAATCTGCACTGACTTCACATCTATGAAGGATACATGATGGGTGTCCTCGAAATCCAAACTCTTATAGAAGTCTTTTTACAGTTTTGGGGGCACAAGAGAGGCATCAAATTATTGGTGCTCACTACAAAATCCCAATGGAAAGGGTGGAGACACTTAGGGAGATCATGAGTACTGTAGGCCTTCCAAGGAAAGAGATGAGATTCCAGTGAAAGAAAATTGATAACAAGGCAAAGATAACCTGGTCCTGTGCAAAGGTCACCCCATTTTGGCAAGATTTGGCTGACATACTAACTAGAATAGGTCGAGCAACTACAATTCATCGAGTTTCTCCAGCAGATAGGAGTCAGAGACAGCCATGGAGAACATTCTAACTGATTGCTTCACTATCTGGTATGGAGGTGCCAATGCACGGGACAGGAAAAAGTTACAGGGAATTGTAAACTCTAATTTTAACAACATCTGAGCTTTATGTATTAGCTTTTATTACTCTTATGGCTAGGTGGGTGGTGTTGCTCAGGTGAAGGGATGTTACGCTGCCTAATCACACTCAATGGCTCCTTGATGTCATGTTTAAATTTAGAGAAGATTAGATGGTCAATTTCTGATTTGAATTTAAATTTTCAAACATTGTGGGGACCTTTTTTGAATTACTTTTATAATCTTTGATTGGTTATGAAGGTAGGAATGTTGACTATTGAGGTAATTTATCATTCTGGAAAGAATTCTGTCTTTTGTAGCAATAGCGACGAGGGGGATCGACGAAATAACGAGACTGACACACAATAAGTTCACATGCACTCCTAACGGTTTATTCAAACTGCCCGTGCAGTTAGGGGCCTTATAAGGCTGCCCATAAATCCTGCCCATGTGCAGGTGGTGACATCATGGCACAGCCGGATGCGCATGTGCGGCCCGGCCGATCAGTAAAGAAGACGCCATCTTGACATCGCCGTAACAATGCGGAGCCAGTTCACCTGCATTTTAGATGTGTGCCACCACACACTCCCCCCACCCCCAGAACTGGCATTAACATGCTGTTACCCACGTGAAGTGGGTCTGGACGCTTGGGAGGTCGTCCCTGGTGCTTGGGCTGTGCTAGCATGACCGGCTGGCTGAAGTTGAAGTGTGCGGGCTTCAGGCAGTCGGCTGTGAACAGTTCCTCCCTGTCCCCGATGTTCAGAGTGAAAGTTTAGCCTGTGCTGTGGAGGACCTTATATGGGCCCTCATAGGGTCACTGAAGGGGGGCAGAATATGGCCCGTGATGGACAAAAACAAAGTCTATGCTTAATAGGTCCTGAGGCATGGATGCGGGCTGGTGCCCATGGTGCAAGGGTGGGGGTGGTGGTGCTAGGGAGGCTAACTTGTCTTGTAATTTCTGTAATGCCGCTCTCCCCTTGGCATCCGAATCTTTGGATGGTGGGAGGAATTCTCCTGGCAGAGTTAATGGGATGTTGTACACCAATTCTGCAGAGGTCCTCTTTGGATATAGTGTGGATGCCCAGGAGAACCCAGGAGAGTTCATCCACCCAGCTGGGGCCAGTTAAACGGGCCTGAGAGCTGAGTTCGGGTGGCGGCAGAAGCATTCAAAGAGGTCATTGGATTACGGGTGGTAGGCAGTGGTGTGATGCAGCAGGGTGCCCAGGAGAGTCACCATCTGTGTCTAAAAGGCTGATATAAATTATGCGCGTCTGTCCATGGTGATGTGAGCTGGTGTCTCGAACCTTGCAATCCGATGTGTGAGCAGTGCCCTGCTGCAGGAATCAGTGGAAGTTCCTTTCAGCGGGATGGCTTCTGGCCATCTTGTGGTGCGATCTACCATTGTTCGATGATTCCAGGCATCCCAGGAGACAGGTAGTGGGCCAACAATGTCAAAATGTATATGGTCAAACCGCCTTCCCAGAGGGTCGAATTGATGGACGGGGGCCTTCACATGTCGGTGGACTTTGGAGGTCTGACACAAGGTGCAATTGCGGGACATTTGGGCAACCTACTTCCTCAAGGTGTGCCAGATAACCCTCTCTGCCACCATGTTGGTTGTGGTCTTTATGGAATGGTGGGCGAGGTCATAGATGGCATGGAAAACCTTGCATCTCCGTTTCTGGGGTACAACCGGGCACGGTGAGCCAGTGGAAACGTTGCACAGCAGTGTGTCGGAGCTGCCCAGCAGGCTGATGTCCACAAAGCAGAGGCCAGTGATGACTGTCTGGAATGCCTGGGTTTCCTTATCCTCTTTTTGGGCTCATGCTAGCTGAGAGTAATCCAACCTGGGGGATAAGATTCGGAAGGTGGGCCAAGAGAGGGTATCGGCCACAACATTGTCCTTACCGGAGAGGTGCCAGATGGTGGTGGTGAATTCCTATATGTACGATAGGTGGCGCTGCTGGTGCACAGACCAGGGATCCTTGACCATAGAGAAGGGATATGTGAGGGGCTTGAGGTCAGTAAAAACTGTAAAAGGCCTGCTCTCCAGGAAATAGCAGAAATGTATAATAGCAAGGTAGAGTGCCAGGAGCTCCCTGTCGAACCCGCTATAGTTAAGCACTGAGGGGCATAGGTGGCGGCTAAAAAAGGCTAATGGCCTCCACTGACCAACGCTAGACTGTTTGAGGATGCCCCCGATGGCTGTTGTGGATGCGTCAACAGTGAGGGCCATGGGCACAACTGATCTGGGCTGTACCAGCAAGGTGGTGGAGGCCAGGGCGTTTTTAGTTGTGGTGAAGACTGTGTCGGCCTGTTCTGCCAAAGTTAAGTCCTTCTGCTTGGCTGACATCATGGTGAACATGGGACGCATAATGTGTGAAGTAGTTGTGGAAATTAACCATCCCGGTGAATTCCTGGAGGCATTTGAGGGTGTTAGGCTGGGCAAACTGGTGTATGGCTGTGATTTTCTCTGTTATTGGTGTCGCTCCATCTGCAGTGATGGTGTGGCCCAGGAATTGTATGGATTCCTTCCCAAACTGACACTTTGCCAAGTTGACCACGTGTGTAGAGCCTGTGGAGGTGGTCCTTATGTTCTTTATGGTCCTTGCTGGCAATGAGGATGTCATTCAAGTAGATGAACACAAAGTCCAAGTCTCTGCTCACCATGTCCATTAAGCACTGGAAAGTTTGCGCTGTGTTCTTGAGGCCGAACGGCATGCGAAGGAATTCAAAGAGTCTGAATGTGTCTTCCCAATGTTGTCTGGGTGGATGAGGATCTGGTGATAGCCACACACCAGATCGACCTTTGAGAAAATCTGTGCACTGTGTAGGTTGGCCGTGAATTCTTGTATATGTGGGACTGGATAGCGGTTGGGCATGGTGAAGTCATTAAGGCGGCAGTAGTCTCCGCAGGGCCGCCATCCTTCTGAGAACTTGAGATCCATTTGAAGTGGGGAGGCCCAAAAACTGTCAGACCTGTGGACCATGCCCAACTCTTCCATCTGCGCGAATTCCTCTTTGGCCATTTGTAGTTTATCCCAGGCGAAGTCTTCTGGCTTTGGCATAGAGCAGGAGGCCCTGAGTCAGAATGTGGTGTTGCACCCCATGATGTAGCATCGTGGAGGTAAACTGTGCCCTGATGATGGATGGGAACTCATCCTGGATGTGACTGTATTCGTCTTTTGGGGCATTCACCTTGGCCATTATGAGCATTGGCTGCTTTAAGCTGGACAGTCTGGAATGTCTGTGCATGGACCAGGTGTTTCGCTTTCAGGTCCACCAACTGGCTGTGCGCTCATAGAAAATCTGTGCTGAGGAGTGGTGTGTCCACCATGGTGAGCGTAAAGTCCCACTGGAAATTCTCTCCACTGAGTTGTATTTGGATATTGCTTGTGCCAGAGGTCTTGATGTCGGTGTTGTTTGCTGCCTGGAGGATGGGACCTCATGGGTGTGCTCATGTCTCCAGGACAGTTGGCGGGGATGACACTGAGATCTGTGCCCATGTTGACCAGGAACCACTAGCCACTCATCGTGTCGGTGACATGTAACAGGCTATTGGTGTGGTCAGCAGCCACAGCCATTAGCAGCGGCTGGCCTGGGTGTTTTCCAAAAATGAGCAGGGCTTTCTACATTTTCGTGTTTGTGTCACCCAGCATTGGTGGTAAAAACACCAGCTAGCGCTTGGTGCCTCTGCTGGGTGTGGTTCTGCTCGACTCAGATCGGTCTGTTGACCCGGATGGGAACATGCCAGCTTGTGCACAGCGGACTCATTTTCACATTTTGTTCTCCACAGAATGTTGCTCTGGCTGCGACCTGATGAGAGTCTGAGAAATCTGTGTCCACCAACAGCAGTTGTATGTCATCTGGCATCTGCTCCAGGAAAACCTGCTCAAACATGAGACACGGCTTGTGTCTCTCTGCTAGGGCGAGCATCTCAACCATGAGGGGCGGATGGTGCTCTGGTCTCCTAGGCTGTCCAGGTGTATGAGCCTGGCGGCATGTTGTCGTCTGGACAAGCCGAAAGTACTCAGGAGGAGTGTCTTGGGGGCGTGGCAAGATGGCATAAGGAACAGACGTGCCTTCCAGTCCTCTCCTGACTCTTTGTTATTGTTTTGTCTATAAGTGCCCGTTAAAAGTTTAGAAATAGTTAGAGATGTTGAATTAGTTTCTAATGATACAACTGCTGAAAAGAAGCAAAAAGAAAACAGCAACAGATCGTTAAGAAATTGCATTTTCTGAAGTTATCTGAGCCTACCTGTTTACAGGAAGCCAGGACTCAGCGTGGAATGGATCCAGGAAGAGAGGTCCAAGATTTGGCAACGGAGCTCCGCTCTTTGTCGGCAGGGCTCTTTAAAGATGGCGCCCGGCAGCCCTTGGAACAAAGGGCTGGCCAGGCGCGTGCACGTGAATCAACGCCCGCTGTGAGTGCTGTCAGTGAGTCTTTGACAGCCAGAACAGCTGGGACACTGCTAGCTGAAGACCCGACCTCGAAAAGATGCTTACCGATTGATGTAGCGTTGGCGCTGCGAAATGCACCTCCACTAATGAAGACTTCAACAGACATCGATGTAATGAAGGTATTTGATATAATATGGGTTAAGGATAACCCTAGCCATCAGCCTCCAGATACTGCTGAGGAGGTTGTGGCAGGAGTTTCCACACGTAGTTATACTATAAGAAAAGCAGTTAAACCAAAGGAAATAGAAGACCCTTTGGCTACACAGAAACAGCAGGATCCTACTGTGCCTGAATCTATTCCAGTAGATATGCTTATTAAGAATCTTGAATCTAAGTTATCCTCTACAATAAAAGAAATAGGTAAGGCTTTAGTTCAGGTTAATACAAAGCTTAATACTTTGGTGGACATTAATACTCAACAGATGGTTGATTATGGAGCTTTTAAGCTTGAAACGAGTGAAAAACTTGATGGTTGTGATCAAGGCATAGTCGAGGTACGAGACCAAATACAAGATATAAATAAAACAATTGAAATTTTACAAATTCAGAATAAAAATTTGGTGAAAAAGGTTGATTATTTGGAGAATCAATCTAGATGGAATAATATAAAAATTGTTGGTTTGCCAGAAGATATGGAAGGATCAGATCCAAGAAAATTCTTCACTGAATGGATTCCACAAGTGTTAGGACAAGATAAGTTTCCGGAAGGCATAATATTGGAACGTGCTCATAGAGCTTTGAGAAGAAAGCCTTTTCCAGGACAAAATCCAAGACCTGTTTTGGTTCGTTGTTTAAATTATTATGATAGAGAGACAATTTTGCGTGTGGCTATAAGAAATGCACAACAAAGAGGATCTCCACTGATGGTTCAGAACAATCGTGTTTTTTTCTATCCGGATTTGAGTCAAGAAGTTATGTCTTAACGACGTGATTTTAATCCTGTGAAAGAAGTGTTGTGGAAAAAAGGATATAAAGCAACATTTAGATATCCTGCAGTATTGAAGATTTTCAAGATGGTTATCAACCAAAATTTTTTGATAATCCTAAGGAAGCTATGGACTTTGCTCAAGTACTGCCAATTACGCAATTTCAGGAATGACGTAGTCCACCACGATCTCCAAGGAGAGTGGAGACGCAAGATGGGAACCGAATTCCAAGAAGAAATGGAAGCAATGGTGGTCGGAAAGACAAAGTTGATTTCAGATAATGATGATAGTTTAATGTGAAACGGGAGTTGGGAGAGGGAGCTGGGTGGGCATCATTTTCCAGAAGTCATCAGCTACGTGTGAGTTATCTGACACCCAATATTTTCTGGGAGTTACCGCATTGAGCGGTTGAGACAGGAGGAGGTGGTTGTAACCTCCTACCTGCTCTTTTTTTTAATCAATTTTTGGATTAAGGAGTGAAGTTTTTTTTAATTATTTTTACATTTTTTTGTAGTTTTAGGAAGGGATAAGGGAAGGGGGTGTTTTTCTTTTTTTTCTTTTCTCTTTTCTTTTTTTTCTCTCCTCTTTTTCTTTGTGTTATTTTAAGTAATGTCTAAACTTAAGTTTGCCTCTCTTAATGTTCAGGGTTTAAATAATCCTATTAAGTGTAAGAAAGTACTTGCTTACTTAAAAAAAATTAAAAGTTGATGTGGCTTTTTTGCAGGAAACTCATTTAACAGATAAGGAACATTTGAAACTTAAACGTGAATGGGTTGGACAAGTTTTTTATTCTTCATTGAATTCAAAGGCGAAAGGAGTGGCAATTCTGGTGTATAAGAATCTACCATTTCAGTTACAGAATGAAGAGAAAAATGGAGGAAGATTATTATCTACTGTTTTGAATATTGATTTACAACCACATCCCATTACTGCAATTTTTGGATTACCTATGATAGATTTGACTTATTTATCTCTTCCTGCGGATCGTATGATTGCTTTTCTTACACTAATGGCTAGAAGATCTATACTATTAAATTGGAAAGAGGTAAATCCTCCCACTGTTTTCCAATGGTTTACCCAAACCATACTATGTTTAAATTTAGAGAAAATTAGAAACTCTGTCTATGAATCCCCTTCTAAGTTTGAGTTAACCTGGCGACCATTTATTCAATATTTTCATTTGTGGTGAGTTGATCTGGCTCTGTTTTCTTTCTATGATTATGTATGATAATTGGGCTGTAAGATGAGATCGGAGTGATCGGCGTGGTTTAGCTATATCTGTACGTTTTTTTTAAAGTTTTTTTAAAAGTTTTTTTTAAATTCAGATTTGTTTTTTCTTCTTTTTTGGGTTTTTTTTCTCTTTTTTCATATATTGTTATTAATTATATCTTTTTTTTAGAGATAGTTCACACCCTAAACTGATCAAAATTTTTTTTATGATATATTTTTATTCTGTAATATTATTGTTTAATATCTCTGTATTAATTCATTACTTACTATGTACTTTTTTTATATCTCTTTGAATTGTATGTGTTTATAAATTATAATAATAATAAAAAGATTGAAAAAGAAAAGATTATTAAAACTGAATTGTACAATTCTTAATGAGGCTTGGACTTTGCTTGATATTTATGCTCCAAATGTTGAAGATACAGCTTTTATTGTAGATTTGTCTTTATTACTTGGACAAACAAATTCCAATGTGATGATTGGGGGAGATTTAAATGTGGTATTGGAGCCTTTATTGGACAAGTATCTAAGAGTAATTAAGAAATCTAACAGTACAAGTGACTAATATGATGAAAGATTTGAATTTAGTTGATATTTGGCGAAGACTTAATCCTACAGAGAAAGATTTTTCTTTTTATTCTTCACGTCATAATTCCTTTTCAAGAATTGATTATTTTTTAATTTCAACACATTTGCAGGATAAGGTTATATCTGTGGATTATAAGGCAAGGTTGGTTTCAGATCATTCATTATTATTATTAGAATATCAGAGTTCACAAGATGTTCAGAGAACCCCAAGATGGAGATTTAACACTATGTTATTACAAAAACCAGAATTTATTAGTTATTTAAAAAAACAAATTGAGGATTTTATTAGTAATAATGCTAATTCTGTTTCTAGTCATTTTGTTTTATGGGACGCAATGAAAGCTTTTTTACAAGGTCAAATTATTAGCTATGCATCTAAAGTAAAGAAAGAGAGAATTAGAGAGATTGAAGATTTAGAGAAAAAGATAACTGTTAGTGAAAAAGAATTTCAAAAAAATGCTACTGAAATGCAAAAGAATCAGTTAACTAATTTAAAATTCTTTCTTTTTTTCTTCTTTGGCTTGGCTTCGCGGACGAAGATTTATGGAGGGGGTAAAAAGTCCACGTCAGCTGCAGGCTCGTTTGTGGCTGACCAGTCCGATGCGGGACAGGCAGACACGATTGCAGCGGTTGCAAGGGAAAATTGGTTGGTTGGGGTTGGGTGTTGGGTTTTTCCTCCTTTGCCTTTTGTCAGTGAGGTGGGCTCTGCGGTCTTCTTCAAAGGAGGCTGCTGCCCGCCAAACTGTGAGGCGCCAAGATGCACGGTTTGAGGCGTTATCAGCCCACTGGCGGTGGTCAATGTGGCAGGCACCAAGAGATTTCTTTAGGCAGTCCTTGTACCTTTTCTTTGGTGCACCTCTGTCACGGTGGCCAGTGGAGAGCTCGCCATATAATACGATCTTGGGAAGGCGATGGTCCTCCATTCTGGAGACGTGACCCATCCAGCGCAGCTGGATCTTCAGCAGCGTGGACTCGATGCTGTCGACCTCTGCCATCTCGAGTACCTCGACGTTAGGGGTGTGAGCGCTCCAATGGATGTTGAGGATGGAGCGGAGACAACGCTGGTGGAAGCGTTCTAGGAGCCGTAGGTGGTGCCGGTAGAGGACCCATGATTCGGAGCCGAACAGGAGTGTGGGTATGACAACGGCTCTGTATACGCTTATCTTTGTGAGGTTTTTCAGTTGGTTGTTTTTCCAGACTCTTTTGTGTAGTCTTCCAAAGGCGCTATTTGCCTTGGCGAGTCTGTTGTCTATCTCATTGTCGATCCTTGCATCTGATGAAATGGTGCAGCCGAGATAGGTAAACTGGTTGACCGTTTTGAGTTTTGTGTGCCCGATGGAGATGTGGGGGGGCTGGTAGTCATGGTGGGGAGCTCCCCACCAATTTAAAATTAAAGTATAATGAATTACAAACATATCGATTTGAATGTTTAATGAATCGAACTAAACATAAGTTTTATGAATGGGGTGAGAAAGCTCATAAAGTTTTATCATGGCAGTTAAAAAAAGAACAACTATCTAGGATTATACCAGCAATTAGAAAAAAATCAGGTATTACTTTTAGACAAAAAGAAATTAATGAGGAATTTTGTAATTTTTATAAAAAACTATATGCATCTGAGTGTAAAGATGTAAATGAAGATGCAATAGATTCTTTTTTGAAAAATATTAACTTGCCACAGTTGAATCAAGAAGATAGACAAGAGTTGGATAAATCTTTTACAGAGAATGAACTGGAAATGGCTATAAGAGATATGCCAAATGGAAAGGCACCTGGTGAAGATGGGTTCTCTATAGAATTTTATAAAACCTTTTATGTTGATATATCTTCTATTTATAAGAATGTAATACAGCATATTTATAAAACTTTTCAATTACCTGAATCTTGTTCTAATGCAATAATTACGGTTATACCAAAAAAAGATAAAGACCCTTTACAGGTTTCTTCTTACCGACCAATATCGTTGTTAAATGTAGATTATAAAATTGTGGCTAAAGTTATGGCTAATAGATTGGCTCAATATTTACCTAAAATAATATATAAAGATCAAACAGGATTTATAAAAAATAGATATGCGTCTGATAATATTTTGCAATTAATTACTTTGATAAATAAATTTAAATCTCAAATGAATTATCCAATAGTGGTCTCATTAGATGCAGAAAAGGCTTTTGATAGAGTGGAAAGGAAGTTTTTATTTAAAGTACTTGAGAAATTTTGTTTTGGTTCTTCGTTTATTGGATTGATAAAGGTTTTATATAATAGTCCGAAGGCTAGAGTTGCTACTAATGGACAGATTTCAGAATCTTTTGATTTAACAAGGTCTACTAGACAAGGATGTCCATTGTCACCTGCTTTATTTGCTATAGTTATTGAACCTTTCACACAGTTAATATGTCAAAATGAAAATGTTAAGGGTATGAGAGTTTTGAATGAGGAATATAAGATTAATTTATTTGCAGATGATGTTTTATTATATCTGGTAGATCCTGATATTTCCTTACCAGCCATTCAAGAATCTTTAGAAATTTATGGTCTATTATCTGGCTATAAGGTAAATTGGGCTAAAATTGAAATTTTGTCAATTTGTAAAGATGATTATTTGATTTATAAAAATATTACGAAATTGAAGTGGACAAAACAAATTAAATATTTGGGAATTAATGTTAATACAGAATATCAAGATTTATATTCAATTAATTACCTTCCTTTAATAAAAAAGATTAAACTAGATTTGATTAGGTGGAAGGACTTGCCTTTAGGTTTACTGGGGAGGATTAATACTATAAAAATGAATATTTTTCCTCGGATGCAATATTTGTTTCAATCAATTCCTTATTTAAAAAAAAAAGGTTTTTAAGGATTTATATAAAGCAGTTAGAGAATTTTTATGGAAGGGAAAATTTCCGAGGGTAGCAATGAAAAAATTGATGTGGGACTTTCAATTTGGAGGTTTGAGATTACATAATTTTCAATATTATTATGAGGCAGCTCAATTTAATTTCTTAGTGCATTAATGAATATGGAGGATCCGCCCAGTTAGGCAAAGATAGAACTGGCAGTTATTTTAGAAAAATCTCCACATGAATTTTTGTTTCGATGGAATAAAAATTTGTTACGAACTTATGATGTACCAATATTGAAACATTTATTGAATTTATGGACGAGTAAACTTGATAAAATGGGGCTTAAAAATAAATGGTCTGGGCGATTGCCATTATATAATAATCAACTTGTTCCTTTTACGGTCTCCAATATCACTTTGAAACAATGGGAAAGGAAAGGAATAAAAAATTTATCTGATTGTTTTTTTGAAGGACATTTTTGTTCTTTTGAGGAATTACAATGAAATTTGGTATTAGTGGAAATTCTGTATTTGTGTATTATCAGTTAAGATCATTTGTAAAACAAATATGTGGTCGTCAAATGACTTTATTGCCCGAAACTAGTTTTGAGAAATATGTACTTTCAATACCAGAAAAGGGGTATATATCTGATTTATATTGTATTTTACAAGAAACTGAAAGTAAGAAAGATTGGGATAATGATAAGTTGAAATGGGAAAAAGATTTAGATTCTACAATAGCTGATGAAGCCTGGATGGAAATTTGTCAAAATAGTATTTGGAAATTGATTAATGCTAGATTAACGATGATTAATTATAATTTTATACATCAATTATATCTAACACCAGAAAAATTAAAAAAATGTGGTCTTAGTAAGTCAGATTGTTGTTTTCGTTGTGATCAGATAGCTAGTACTTTTTTACATACTGTCTGGTCTTGTGACCGATTGCAACAGTTTTGGAAAGGTATTCAATCTATATTTAATAGATTATATAATATTTGTGTTGTATTAGATCCTAATATACTTTTGTTAGGGAATATGCAATTATTAATTGATCTAGGATTAAATGATTATCAGATTTCTTTTATCTATTTAGCTTTAGCAGTGGCCAAGAAATGTATAGCATCTACTTGGAAAGATAGAAATATACTAACTTTGGATAGGTGGTATTTAGAGATGAAGTCTTGTTTAATTATGGAAAGGATATCTTTTTCAATTCAAGATAAGATGTCTTTTTATAAGTTGAAGTGGACTCCATTTGTTAAGTATATGCAATTAAGTTTGATTTAAGTATGTTCCTAGATGTGATATTTTAGATTTGATAAATCTTTTTAAAATTATTTTTATTTGTTTTTTTTTTCTTTGTGTGTGTTTTTTAAATATATAATATTATTAATTTTACTAATTCTTCACTCTTTATTTTGGGGGAGGGGAAGGGTGGTTTTTTTTAATATAGATTTTTTTTAGTTCTTGTATATGTGGGGCGTTAGGTTGAATTAAGTTAGGTTATTGATGTTTGTATTGTAATTATATTATTTTATTTTATATTTTTTCTTTAAATGTAATTTTTCTTTTTATTCCTGTGATAAAATCTTTAAATAAAGTTTTAAAAAAAAGGAGGAGTGTCTTGAGGGCTGGATTTTTACCTTCCTCCGGAGGGTTGTGTACCTGGTCGTGATCTCTTGGTCCATGGAGCTGATGACACGGTAAAAGTTTGTCGAGTTGGAGGTAATTTGTCTGAGGTGAAACTGCGTTTCTGCTTGCCTGAACCAAGTGTGGGAAAAGTGTCCAGAAGGTTGGCAATTAGTGGTCTTGCAATTGTTAACTGCTTTAGCATCCATGGTGTTGAATTCAGAATCATCTGGGCCTGTTGGGTTAACCAATTGTAGCAATAGCTACCAGGGGAGTCAAAAGACTGACACCCAGTAAGTTCACTTGCATTCTTAACGGTTTATTCAAACTGCCTTATAAGGCTGCCCGTAAGTCCTGCCCATGTGCAAGCGGTAACATCATGGCGCAGCCAGATGTGCGTGCACGGCCCGTTCGATCGGTAAAGAAAATGCTCCTGGCGGCACCATCTTGATGTGGCTGCTCCACTGCCATGACCCTGCTCCCCAACAATGGGTACCCGTGGCCCACCCAGGATCTGGGGGCCAAACCACTCCCTCTGCCCCTCCAACGAACCCCACACCTGCTGATCCACACCGACCTGGCCACATACCCGCAGGCAAGCGTACACCATGCTGCCCACACCAGTGCCCGCTCCGACCATGCCGGACCCAGCCAGCCCTCAGGCAGCAACACACCCTCGCTGACCTTTGACCAGGTGCCAACACTACGACGGTCACAGAGACTCCAACGGCTGCCGAACCGTCTAAATTTGTAAATAATTTGTATATATCACCCAGTACTGGTTACTTACCCCACCCCAGGACAATTTTAAGGGGGTAAATGTGGTGAAACAACCACCAGCGTACTGCAGGGGGCAACCTCTTTAACTGTAGGAAGACCACCTAAGGGCTGACTCCACCCAGCCAGCTGTCAATCAGCCAATCTG
Organism: Narcine bancroftii; assembly: GCF_036971445.1. Lineage (NCBI taxonomy): Eukaryota > Metazoa > Chordata > Chondrichthyes > Torpediniformes > Narcinidae > Narcine > Narcine bancroftii. The sequence goes on from NC_091469.1 coordinate 233,449,459, forward strand.
AATAGACCACCTCAGGGGCTGACTCCACCTGCCCAGCTGTCAATCAGCCAACCCGAATATAGACCTGAGCTGGCCCCTTCTGAGCCAGTCACACAGGGAGCCACTGAAGCATGAAATGGTGTTCAGACTTTTACTTGAATAAAGCCTGTTGGACAGTCTTTAGAGTTTTGTGCTTGCTCGCTGCTAGCTCAGTGCACCACAACTACCTTGGATGAAATGATATGATTTAAGTGTAATGTATCTTTATGAATTTTAACATATGTACTCTGGGTGTGAAATTTGAATGTTAATAGAAATTTGAATGTTAATAAAAATATTGAAAAAGAAAGATTGTGAACTCAGCCAGCACCATCATGGGCATTAGTCTTCACTGCATTAAGGACATATACAAGAGGCGGTGCCTCAAGAAAGCAGGCTTATCATCAAGCAGGCTCACCAACCAGACCATGCCCTCTTCTCACTGCTACCAGCAGGAAAGAGGTCCAGGAGCCTGAAGATGGACACCTAATGGTCCAAAAACAGCTTCATCTCCTCCACCATAAGATGTCTGAATGGACAATGAACCATAGATATTACCTCCTTTTTCTCTTCTTTCGCACTAATACATTTATTGTTAAAAAATAATTTTTGTGTCTGTAATGCACAATAACACTGCCCACAAACCAATGAATTTTTGACACCTGTTCATGACAATAAATTCTGATCCTAGCACTAACACATAGGAACATAGGAACATAGGAACATAGGAAGTAGGAACAGGAGTAGGCCAAAAATGGCCTATCGAGCCTGCTCCGCCATTCAATACGATCATGGCTGATCTAATTTATGGCCTAACACCACCTACCTGCCTTCTCCCCATATCCCCTAATTCTTCTATCATGTAAAAATTTATCTAACCGTATTTTAAATATGTTTAATGAAGCAGCCTCAACCACTTCCCTGGATAGAGAATTCCAAACATTCACTATTCTCTGGGAAAAACTATTTTTCCTCATCTCTGTCCTAAATCTACTCCCCCGAATCTTGAGACTGTGTCCTCTCATTTTAGTTTCTGCGGCCAGCTCAAAAAACCTTCCTACATCTATCCTATCCATAGCCTTCATAATCCTATATGTTTCTATAAGATCTCCTCTCATTCTTCTGAACTCGAGCGAATACAATCCTAGACGATTTAATCTTTCATCATAAGTCAACCCCTTCATTGCAGGAATCAACCTAGTAAACGTCCTCTGGTCCGTCTCCAAAGCCAGTATATCCTTCCTCAAATATGGAGACCAGAACTGGACACAGTACTCCAGGTGCGGTCTCACCAGTACCTTATACAGTTGCAACATTACCTCTCTACTCCTGAATTCAATTCCTCTAGCAATGAAGGCCAACATTCCATTTGCCTTCTTAATAACCTGCTGCACCTGCAACCTAACTTTTTGCGATTCATGCACAAGCACTCCCAAGTACCTCTGCACAACAGCATGCTGTAGTTTTTCACCCTTTAAATAATATTCAGCTCTTTTATTTGTCTTGCCAAACACTTACACTTACTAACATTGTACTCCATCTGCCAGACCTTTGCCCACTCATCCAGCTTAGCTATATCCCTCTGCAGACTCTCCACATCCTCATTACAATTTGCTCTTCCACTCAATTTGGTGTCATCCGCAAACTTGGCTACACCACATTTTGTCCCCTCCTCCAAGTCATCAATGTAAATGATGAACAGTTGTGGGCCTAGCACCGACTCCTGCGGCACCCCACTTACCACTCTCTGCCAACCTGAAAAACTCCCACTTATCCCTACTCTCTGCCTCCTGTCAGACAACCAATTTTCAATCCAGGTCAATATACTTCCCCGGACTCCACTTTCCTGTAACTTACTGATAAGTCTCTTGTGCGGCACCTTATCAAATGCTTTCTGGAAATCCAAATATGCAACATCAACCTGTTCCCCTCTATCCACCGCACCCATTATATCCTCAAAGAATCCTAACAAGTATGTCAAACAAGATCTTCCCTTTCTAAAACCATGCTGCGTCTGCCTGATTGAACCCTTACGTTCCAAAGTTTCACTATTTCATCTTTAATGACGGATTCAAGCATTTTTCCAACTACAGACGTCAAGCTAATTCGCCGATAATTTCCAGTCTTCTGCCTACATCCCTTCTTAAACACACAATCTTTGGCTTGGCTTCGTGGACGAAGATTTATGGAGGGTTATGTCCACGTCTGCTGCAGGCTCGTTTGTGGCTGACAAGTCCGATGCGGGACAGGCAGACACGGTAGCAGCGGTTGCAAGGGAAAATTGGTTGGTTGGGGTTGGGTGTTGGGTTTTTCCTCCTTTGTCTTTTGTCAGTGAGGTGGGCTCTGCGGTCTTCTTCAAAGGAGGTTGTTGCCCGCCGAACTGTGAGCCGCCAAGATGCACGGTTGGAGGCGATATCAGCCCACTGGTGGGAGTCAATGTGGCAGGCACCAAGAGATTTCTTTAAGCAGTCCTTGTACCTCTTCTTTGGTGCACCTCTGTCTCGGTGGCCGGTGGAGAGCTCGCCATATAACACGATCTTGGGAAGGCGATGGTCCTCCATTCTGGAGACGTGACACACCCAGCGCAGTTGGGTCTTCAGCAGCATGGATTCAATGCTTGCGGACTCTGCCAGCTCAAGTACTTCGATGTTGGTGATGAAGTCATTCCAATGAATGTTGAGGATGGAGCAGAGACAGCGCTGATGGAAGCGTTCTAGGAGCCGTAGGTGATGCCGGTAGAGGACCCATGATTCGGAGCCGAACAGGAGCGTGGGTATGACAATGGCTCTGTACACGCTGATCTTTGTGTGTTTCTTCAGGTGGTTATTTTTCCAGACTCTTTTGTGTAGTCTTCCAAAGGCGCTATTTGCCTTTGCGAGTCTGTTGTCTATTTCGTTGTCGATCCTTGCATCAGATGAAATGGTGCAGCTGAGGTAGGTAAACTGGTTGACCGTTTTGAGTTCTGTGTGCCCGATGGAGATGTGGGGGGGCTGGTGGTCATGGTGGGGAGCTGGCTGATGGAGGACCTCAGTTTTCTTCAGGCTGACTTCCAGGCCAAACATTTTGGCAGTTTCTGCAAAACAGGTCATCATGCGCTGGAGAGCTGGCTCTGAATGGGCAACTAAAGCGGCATCGTCTGCAAAGAGTAGTTCACGGACAAGTTGCTCTTGTGTCTTGGTGTGAGCTTGCAGGCACCTCAGATTGAAGAGACTACCATACGTGCGGTACTGGATGTAAACAGCGTCTTCATTGTTGAGGTCTTTCATGGCTTGTTTCAGCATCATGCTGAAGAAGAGGGTTGGTGCGAGGACGCAGCCTTGCTTCACGCCGTTGTCAATGGAGAAGGATTCGGATAGCTCATTGCTGTATCTGACCTGACCTTGTTGGTTTTCATGCAGTTGGATAACCATGTTGAGGAACTTGGGGGGGCATCCGAGGCGCTCTAGTATTTGCCAAAGGCCTTTCCTGCTCATGTGTCAAAGGCTTTCGTGAGGTCAACAAAGGTTATGTAGAGTCCTTTGTTTTGTTCTCTGCACTTTTCTTGGAGCTGTCTGAGGGCAAAGACCATGTCAGTAGTTCCTCCGTTTGCGCAAAAGCCACACTGTGATTCTGGGAGGACATTTTCGGCGACACTAGGTATTAGTCTATTAAGGATAATCCTAGCAAGATTTTGCCCGCAATGGAGAGCAGCGTGATTCCCCTGTAGTTTGAGCAGCCTGATTTCTCGCCTTTGTTTTTGTACAGGGTGATGATGATGGCATCACGAAGGTCCTGAGGCAGCTTTCTTTGGACCCAGCAGAGCATGAAAAACTCATGCAGTTTGGTATGCAGAGCTTTGCCGCCAGCCTTCCAGACCTCTGGGGGGGGATTCCATCCATACCTGCTGCTTTGCCACTTTTCAGTTGTTCAATTGCCTTATATATCTCTTGAACAACTGAAAGGCAATTGAACAACTGAAACACACAATACTATTTCAACAAACCCACATTGCTTCTCATATCTTGGAATTATTTTTAACTTCAACACTGGCAGGTAATATTATACTCACTAATTTTCTTCTTTCTCACAGAACATTGTGCACGACAATCACCCATTGCAACAGCAGGCTAGAGACGTGCTCTACTGTACTGAAGGATTCAGTAAACTAGAGGAAAGAGGATGAAGGGTGGTGGTGATCATTTATGGTACATTCATATCCAACCTTTCCTCTCATTTCTTCCCTCATGTCCACAGCCCCTTTTTGTCATATCTATGTGGTTCAAATGTGCTACTCTCTCCTCCCCTTGTCCAATACTATAATATATTCAGGAACATCCATTTGAAAATAGCCAAATGAGTAAATATCTTTTAGTTCTAAACAGATTAAATTTGTATAATTCACGTTTTATGTGATTCTGAAATCTTGCTCAACATACTAACCAAGACCAATTTTTGATGAATAAAAATCTCAAATTCGCATGCAATACAAGGTTCTTTCTTATTCTACTGAGATAAAAAGTAAAAATAAAACATATTAATTTTTATACAATTATGGAAAGAATAAAGAACTAGATATTCCTTTGGGTGGATCTTAGAAAGCCCACACAGGTCAGAGGGAGAACCACATTCTTCCAAACAACACTAGATTCCAACCAGAGTCCCTGGCGGTACAATAGCATTGTACTGGCAAAATAATTGAATCTCTTACTGTAAAATTCTAAGATCATTTCAGCTTCGGCATGGATCAAGGAAGGAGACAGGCAGAGAAATAAATTCTCATCTACAGATGGGAAAACAATTAGAAAGTGTGGCTTAAAGACAAGGCATCCAGTTCGGAAAAGAGATGATAGGTAGTTTGCACTATAAATTAAAGACCTTAAATATTAATGGAATTTACTACCAAATGCTTTCAATGAGAGCTTATTAATTTGAAGCAGTATGCATTTACCTCCATATTTTTTTTACAGTCCCTCAGGAGTAGAAGGATCACCGACTTCCACTCCACTTCAATGTGTTCTGAAGTGGCTTAAGGGTTCCAATTGGGATCCACAGATGGACATGGGGATGGTGGGGGGGGGGGAGGTGGGGATGGGAGAAGGAGAGTAGATTTCACATTCAGATTTATTGTCAGAGTACATACATGACATCACATACAACCCTGAGATTCTTTTTTTCCTGTGGGCGCTGCAGAATTACCACTAATTGGTAGTGCACAAAATAAACTGCACACAGCGTAAACATGTAAACAAATAACCATAAAACCATATAACCACTTACAGCACAGAACAGGCCAGTTCGGCCATACTAGTCCATGCCGTAACAAATCCCCACCCTCCTAGTCCCAATGACCAGCACCCGGTCCATACCCCTCCAGTCCTCTCCTCTCCATGTAACTATCCAGTCTATCCTTAAATGTAACCAATGATCCCACCTCAACCACGTCTGGCGGAAGCTCATTCCACATCCCCACCACCCTCTGTGTAAAGAAATTTCCCCTCATGTTCCCCTTATAATTTTCCCCCTTCAATCTTAAACCATGCCCTCTAGTTTGAATCTCCCCACTCTTAATTGAAAAAGCCTATCCACATTTACTCTGTCTGTCCCTTTTAAAATCTTAAACACCTCTATCAAGTCCCCCCTCAATCTTCTACGCTCCAGAGAAAAAAGCCCTAGTCTGCACAACCTTTCCCTGTAACTCAAACCTTGAAATCCTGTCAACATTCTCGTGAACCTTCTCTGCACTCTCTCTATTTTGTTTATATCTTTCCTATAATTTGGTGACCAAAACTGTACACAGTACTCCAAATTTGGCCTCACCAATGCCTTGTACAATTTCATCATAACCTCCCTACTCTTGAATTCAATACTCCGATTTATGAAGGCCAACATTCCAAATGCCTTCTTCACCACACCATCTACCTGAGTATCAGCCTTGAGGGTACTATTTACCACAACTCCTAAATCCCTTTGTTGCTCTGCACATCTCAATAGCCTACCATTTAATGCATATGACCTATTTAGATTTGCCTTTCCAAAATGTAACACCTCGCACTTATCTGTATTAAATTCCATCAGCTATTTCTCAGCCCAGACCTCCATCCTTCCTAAATCACTTTTTAATCTACGGTAATCTTCCTCACTGTCCACAACACCACCAATCTTTGTATCATCCGCAAACTTGCTTATCCAATTCTCCACCCCTACTTCCAGATCATTAATATATATAACAAACAATAGTGGACCCAGAACCGATCCCTGAGGAACTCCACTAGTCACCAGCCTCCAATTGGACAAACAATTTTCTACCACTACTCTCTGACACCTCCCATCCAACCATTGCTGAATCCATTTCACTACCTCCTTATTTATACCTAATGCCTCCACCTTTTTTCCTAACCTCCTGTGGGCAACTTTGTCAAAAGCTTTAGTAAAGTCTAAATAGACAACATCCACAGCTTTCCCTTCATCAACCTTTTTTGTAACCCCCTCGAAAAACTCAATCAGGTTTGTCAAGCATGATCTACCCCTGGCAAAACCATGCTGATTACTCCCTATCAATCCCTGTACCTCCAAATATTTGTAAATACCATCCTTCAGAACACTTCTCATCAACTTACCCACCAGATAAAAGAATTGTAAACAGATAACAAATACAGAAGAACAAAAGAAAGTAAATAAAGTGCACAAGAGTCCTTAAATGAATCTCTGATTGAGTTTGTTGTTGAGGAGTCTGATGGTGGAGGGGGAGCAGCTGGTCCTGAACCTGGTGGTGCGAATCTTGTGGCATCTATACCTCTTACCTGATGGTAGCAGTGAGAACAGAGCATGTGCTGGGTGTGGGGGTCTTTGATGATTGCTGCTGCCCTCCAATGGCAGTGTTCTCAATAGTGGGGAGGGTTTTGCCTGTAATGTTCTGGGCTGTGCCCACTACATTTTGGAGGGGTTTACACTCGGGGTATTGGTGTCCCCATGCAGCCAGTCAGCACACTTTCCACCACACCTCTGTAGAAATTTGCCAGGGTTTCTGATGTCATACCAAACCTCCACAAACTCCTGAGGAAGTAGAGGTGCTGACATGTTTTCTTCATGATTTCATTGGTGTGTTGGATCCAGGAAAGATCATCTGAGATAGTGACTTCCAAGAACTTAAATTTGCTCACCTCTCCATCTCTGATGCTCCAGTGATCACTGGATTGTTTACCTCTGGGTTTCCTTTCCTGAAATTAACAATCAGCTCCTTAGTTTTGGTGACATTTGAGTGCAAGGTTGTTGTTGCATCATTCAGCCAAGTTTTCAATCTCCATTCTGTATGTTGACTCATCCCCTTCCTTTATACAACCCACTGCCACAGTATTGTCGACAAATTTGTAGAAAATGCTGTCATACTAAGCTGCACAGTCGCAGGTGTAAAGTGAGTAGTGCAGGGGGCTAAGAACACAGCCCTGTGGTGCTCCAGAACTGATAGAGATTGTGGAGAAGTTCTTAACAATCTTCACTGATTGTGGTCTAGAGGTGAGGAAATCCATGATCCAATTACACAGTGGGGTGTAATTAAACTTGGAATTTGCTGATCAGTTTTGAGGGGATGATGGTGTTAAATGCCAAACTATAGTCAATAAAGAGCATCCTGATGTATGGATCTTTGCTGTCCAGGTGCTCCAGGGCTTTGTGTCGAGCCAGTGAGATGGCATCCACTGTGGACCTATTACTACAATAGGCGAGCTGGAATGGATCCATGTCACCGCTCAGACAGGAGCTGATATACTTCATCACCAGCCTTTCAAACACTTCTTAAGGTTGCATTAATGAGGAGAATAGGTAATAGACTAATTATTTCAACAGTCTTATGTCAGACAAGTGGGTGATGTGGCCAGCAGAACTGATGGACATCACCAAGGACTTTGCAGAAACAGTGCAGATGGTGTCTTCCCATAGCTCATAGTTGCATATTTTAGAATGTCTGAGAAATATAGAGGAGTAGGGAGCACTGCTGCTTAGACTGAGCTTGACACTGCATTGGAGGTTTGGATTTTGAAGATCCTTTCCACTTTATCAAAGGCTGCATAGGATACAGGAGGCAGTGGTGAATTTCATCTATTATGTCTCTATTAGGTTAGAGCTGGCTTCTGAGATATGGAAAATTTTCCACAATCTTCTTGTTTTCTTTAATGTGGTGGAGTTGTATAATGTAGCAGGAGCAAGTTGTGAAGGTCTTTTGCCCTCCTGATATTTAATGCATGGCTCCTTTTCCCATAGATTTTGTAAAGAAGTCAATATTGACTGGGAGCTCGGCTTCAAATATGCACATATGTAAGTGCTATTGTTCAATTATTGAAATTGGGGTGATGGTACAGGAACGGAGATGAAGAATGTTCAATTATTTCACATTCATTGTGTGGTCCAATTCCTATGTGAGGTGCACTAAGTTATAATCCTGATGGCACCTCATCATACTGTAGGTGCATAGGGATGATGAATTTCTGAGAGAAGTCAGTAAGAGGGCATAAGATTACAGATGTTAGAAATATTAAATAAAAAACTAAAACCCTTGGCAGATCTGTCCACGTCTTAGGAGAAACAAGTGACATTTTATATTTACCAAATCATGTTATTATTAATACAGGTACACAATCCTTTATCCGGACATCTAAAGTCTGGAAAGCTCCAAAATCTGGCATTTTTTCCTGGTGTTGGTACAGTGGAGGGGGGGAGAGAGAGAGAGAGAGAGAGAGAGAGATGGCAGCACAACTCAGGTGGGTAAGAGGGGAGAGAGATGCCACCGTGACTGGAAGGGGGTGGATACGGCAGCACAATTCGGGTGGGCTTAAATCTGGGGCAGCTGGCTTTTGTTCTAAAATCCGGAAAAATCTGAAATTCGGAACATACTATCCCCCAAGGGTTGCAGATAAAGGATTGTGTACCTAATAATATCTGAGAATAGCCAAAAATGACAACCCTTCAGTTGATGGAGACAAAAGGTTTTCATTAGATAAAGACTATAAAAATGGTCAGTGCTCAAAATATAGTTAATCATGATTATAAATGTTGTGAAAATCAAAATTGGAATTGCCAAGAGAAACTAATCACAATTGAGAATCACAAGTCACACAATTTTGAAAAGAATGTCTCCAGTATCGTAATTTTGGGAGGAGCCCTTAACCAAAGGAAGGAAGTGGTTGAGCCTGATGACCCTTTTGTATTTACTATAATTGTACATGTCCTTTCCTTGGTTACAGTTACATTGTTCATGTTCCTGGCACGGTCTTCCAGTTCAGCTGAGGTAAATGAAGTCATGGATTGGTGCCAGGAAATATTTTCCAGCATGGTTTAGTTCTAATGCATGGATTTGATTTTGTTTCAAAGACATAAAATACATGATTTTTTTTTAGCATCTGTAACTATATCATGTTTTTCATTTAGCATGGAAGAAATTTCAAATGCTGTACCTCTATATGTGTGTGTGTGTGTGTGTGTGTGTGTGTGTGTGTGTGTGTGTGTGTGTGTGTGTGTGTGTGTGTGTGTGTGTGTGTGTGTGTGTGTGTGTGTGTGTGTGTGTGTGTGTGTGTATTTTTAACACACACACACACACACACCTCATAAGAATTCAAAAAATGGGATTTTTTTTGTATACATCAATTAATCACAAATGAAATTATAGTATACACAAAGTATTAAAGACATAGAGAAAAATATTTCTCTCTGTTGCACTGCAGGAATGAAGAAGATTTACACTCTCAAAGGGCTTCAATTTTCCATGGATACTTCTTTCCATGGTTTTGAATCCTGCTAGAGGCATGTCCCAAAGGGCCACCAATTCTTCATATAAAGCAAAAAGGATTATTATTGCAATGTGGATTTCATTAAAATAATAGTTTTAATACTCATTTCCCAAACTTTCATTTTATTGATGTAAAATGTACCGTACAAAAAGATTATTCAGTTGAAGTGATCCACGTGAGTAGATATGCTCCTCCTGTTCTGTCCAATTACCTGTATATACGTCACTAAAACCTTCTATTGCTTTCTCCCTCATGTGCATATCCTGCTTCCCATCAAGTGATTTAAATAGCAACTTTAATATGTTTTTTTATTTACAACAGCTGACTCCAGCCATTTAAATTTATGTTGCCTAATTGCAGACATGGGGAGAATGCACAAACTCTGTACAGACAGCATCGGATTCTAACCTGGGTGTCTGGCACTGAAAGAGCATCGCACAAATTACTATTCCAACTGTTATTAATTCACATTTATTCATCTTAATTATTTTTGATTAATAAATTTTTCCAGAGTACTTTTTATGATTTTACAGTGACCATCTGATATTTAAGTTCTCTAGTTTTTGTTTCCCTCGCAAGGGGAAACATGTTAGAAATAGGATAGCAGCCATCTTTTATATTCACGGGTTCTGTTTTATTCTGAACCAATATAGGAATTCTTAAGCAAATGCATTTTCTTCCTTTCACTGTCAACAAACTTTAATTAAATAAACCCCTTAATTTCAATTGGGACCGAACTAGTGTATTTAGATAGATATTCTGACAACCAAAATAATGAACATGTAGAAAGTGATCTGCTGACTGAAATGTTGTATACTCACACTGAAAGAAAATCTTCTGATTTACATCCACATTGTCTGAGCTTTCTCCCATTTTTGGGTCCACTAAATGGCTTCACACTTGGTACAAATATCAAATTAGGTATCATCAAAAATGTTCCTAAATTGGGAAACTTACAGTTTAAAAGTATTGTTATCATTAAAAGCATGAAGACCAGATTTCTATTTGAGATCAATGACATGTTCACATGCAGCTCAGAAATTCTGTCTGATAGAAATCAAGTGGGTGTGGTTGAAGATGGAAACCAGAGAGGAAGTGGATAAACAGAGCAGGAGGAAGGGAAGTGTATGCATGGAGGGGATGGGGGGTGGGGGGGGGGGGTCGGTCATTGGAAGAGGTGCAAATCGAGAATAGCTACTGCTGTCACTTTGATTATTATGGCAACAGACTTGTCTGGGAATTGGTGAAATTAAAATCAATACAACAGAGGGGATGGGATACTTTAATTTTCATATTGTTCTAGATTTTCTGAATGATATAATCCTTGTGTAACTGCAAGCAAACACTAAATTAGACACCTTTTGATCCAAATCCAGTTAATAACTCAGAAATGCCATATTGATGATGTCACCACTACATAAAGTACATGACTCACAAATCGAGAAAGAATGCTCTGGCCCCATTTCCAATGGCTTGGACTTGCACTGGGAATAGGTATCAAAATAAAATGTGTCGAAAATGTCTCATGTGCAATTGACACATAAAAACAGGCACAATGGTTCCCTAATCTAATTCTGTGGATGTTATATTTTAACAAGTATATTTTAATTTCATTAAATTTGCATTCAATATTCAATTTCCATTCAATGCACATGAATTTTCTGAATAATTCGCCATAGGCTTTCAAAGATTATCATCATCTCGTACTCATTTATTATGTTTTTCTCTCATCAGGAGTTGATTTGTAACGAATATTCAACTTACCAAATTTTTATTTTGGTAAAGCAGAAAGTGTGTTCAGTTTATTTTCAGTCAATATAAGAAGGATGTCACACAAAAGCTATTATTTATTTATTAACAGTACACTAGGGAATGGAATGCAAAACATCTAAGAAAAATGTCTTGTGAACTGAAGCGCTAAACAAATAATACTCATAAGATGTATTCAGACATACAAATACTGCACAAGCTATTCATTTAGAAGGGAAAATACAAGTTTTACCTGATGCATCCAAATGAGAGTAATGAGAGTAATGTCATGAGACCAATAAATGCCATAGTTAAACATTCCAGTGTTAAATAAATCTGTATGCTTTACATTTGCTCGTGTATGGATGGTCAGTAATGAATATTTCAGTATAAAGTATAGAAAAATCTTCTTTAGATGTTTTTAGAAAATATATTTTAATAAAAGAGGAACTTGGTCCATTGTAAATATATTTGAGATTAGTATAAAATCCAGAAGTAGGATGCATTATAATAAACTGGTTTCAAAACAAATGTTCTCTCAAGGCAATGATATTGTGGAGTCCTCTGTACATCACTGCATGGGCAACAGATTCTTCAATTGACAGTTTAAAGATAATCAGCTTTCATTCTTTATCCTTGATGTCTGTATAGTTCTAGAAGTTTTAACATTGTATTTTGAATCCCAGTTATCACTTGAAGTTGGTGCCTTTCTCTCTGTTGTATTTCCTTCCAATTTATTTCGCTTCTGATAACAGCAGAATTAAAAACAATATATGTTATACTCATTTACTTACTAAAATGCAATTTTTAATACTAAAAAGAATATAAAGAAAAAAAAGGAAATTAAAATGAACAGCAGACTGGCACAGGGCAGCAGAAATAGGAAGAATACTAAGTGTTGAGAAGGAGAAGCATAGGAGACAACCCAACAGGACGGTGACCATGACAGTGGACCAGCGAGGCATTCAGCGACTGAAGGACCTACACGGGCTGCACGTGGTTGGCGACTTATGGTTGAAGGACTTTCAGAGGCTGTGGGCTGCTGGAGATTGGATCATGGGAACCAGGTATCAGAACTGGGATTTGAGAGGGTGCTGATGGCAGGAAGGGCTCCTGAAAGCTTCCTGATTGTATTGGAGGTTTGGATCTGGAGTTCGGGTTGCTGATGGCTTGAACTGGAGTTTGTGTGGCTGCAGAGGCTGTGGGAGTGCTGTGGGTAAATCCACGGGACACGCAGTATCTCTGAAGGGATTCTCTTTCTCAGATTGTTAGGGGCGCTGGGCAATGCTCATGACAACCTTTTGTTTTGCTTACAGCAGAAAAATGTTGAAATATATTATGTTTATTCCATTTTTAATGTATTATTACACAATAATAAAAGGAACCTTTGAAAAGTAGCCACATTGTTTATAAGTGAGATAATAATTATAGTCAGTCTTTTTGATATGAAAAGATGCATACTACATCTTAAAATAAATTCTATTTCCAAAATTACAGGTAAAACATTTGAAGATGAGTAAAATAAGTATAGTTGGCATTTTACTATTGTATTTCATAATCTTATTTATGAATTCTCAATTCACAGTACCCACTCTTCATTAATCTCTATTACTTTTTGCAAAAGGAAGGGGAAAAGGCAATAGCAACAAAGATATGTTAGTAAGTTTTCAATCACTGCATTGAATTAAATCATAAACATGTTCCTTATATTTAAACTTACAACTTCTTATTGACAAAATGTGTGCTTTTTATAAATGGAATTATTAACTGAAGTGTGAATCAATCATTGTTTACCTAACTCAAACTGAATGATATCTCAGCAATAGACAATAGACAATAGGAGCTGGAGTAGGCCCTTCAGCCCATTGAGCCAGCACCGCCATTTTACAGATCATGGCTGATCACTACCATCAGTACCCCTTTCCAGCCTTATCCCCATAACCCTGAACTCCTTTGCCCACTAGAGTCTTATCTAACTTTCTTTTGAACATAATCAGCGAATCTGCCTCTACCACCCTCTGTTGCAGAGCATTCCACAGATTCACACTTCTCTGGGTAAAAAAATGTTTTCTCATCTCCGTCCTAAAGGGCCTACCCTGTATTCTTAAACTATGCCCTCTAGTCTTCGTCTCCCCCATCATTGGGAACAAGTAATCCGACTTCACCCTGTCTATCCCCCTGATAATTTTGTATACCTCAATCATGTCCCCCCTCATCCTTCTAAACTCCATTGGATACAAGTCCAGTTTTTCTAGCCTTTCAGCATATGTCAACCCCGCCATCCCTGGAACTAACCTTGTAAATCTGCGCTGCACACCCTCTATAGCTAGTATGTCCTTCCTCAAAATTGGAGACCAGAACTGGACGCAATACTCCAGGTGGGGTCTCACCAGGGCCCTGTACAACTGCAGAAAGGCGTCTCTGTTCCTATACTCCAATCTCCTCTTTATGAAAGCCAACATGCCATTTACCTTCTTCACAGCTTTCTGAACCTGCATGCTAGCCTTCAGTGACCGGTGAACAAGTACACCCAGATCCATTTGCACCTCCCCACTCCCTAGCTACAACAATGGGAAATTGGAGCCATTGGACTATTTGGAGAAATAATGAAGTCCTTAACCAAAGTTAGAGAAATGAGAATTATTTAGAATTTCTGAGCATTATGAAGTTTTTTTCAGAAACCCAGGCACAAATGCTAGGACTGAAGAAAAGTTAACTGAAAAAGTTAATCTACAGACTTGTTAAGTACTGGCCTGCACCGTTATACTCACATTCCAGACAATATGTTTAATTTCCTAGCACAATGCTTGTAATATTTTGACCCATTATCAACATACAGAGAGGCTTCAGCGAGGCCACAAATACAAGAGCAGTTCCTCAGAGTCCTGAACTCTAGACCCCATGACGCCCATCACAACTACACAGAAGAAAGCTGCTTACCTGATGAACCAGTGGTCCATGTTGAACCACACTTGGAAAGAAAACTGAGAGTATCAATAGCACAGAATGCCCGAATAAAGACTTCAGTGTCCATCACTTCTCCTCTTTCACTGGCATCCACTACCACAGGAAATTGTACTCCAGGTTGGTAAGTGAGTTTATATGAAATTTGTTGGCATTCAACTAAACTCAGCTACACCGCCTGTAGATGGCATTTTAATATGAATTAGATATGACAAAGTACAAGGCAATAAAAATTAGACAAGTCTGTCCCATGTGAAGTTGGTTAAGAAAGAAATATTGCTCAGGATATAGGGGAAAGTATCCTTGCTCTTCTCTGAATTGATGCCATGGAATTCCTCGTGTCATTTGGAATGCTACAACCCTAAATATGAAACATTCTTTTACATTGCAGTAAATCATCAGTCTAGATCTTGGAGAGGGGTTAGAGCCCACAATCTTTCAACTCCAAGGGGAGAATGAGCAAGGCCACAGTGGTATTCACTATGCAACATCAAGACTGTGCAAGTAGTGGAAGAAATATTAAATAAGGCACCCACTTCTTTTGCTATTCAGATATTCCTGATGCTCAATCAGTTAAATTGGTAAATTTATTTCATTCTCAAAAATGAAGAAAGTCAGTTACACTATAACTTTTCAAGATTGTTGCAATGTGGCAAAGTTTATCCATATGGAAATACTACGTATCGTGACGGTATTTTGAGGTGGTTTGGGAGGAATTGCTAAAACACAGAATCTTTGCAGGACTTTTGCAGAGTGCTTTTTGCAAGAAGCAACAAAGTATTGACATACAGCTTACCTGGGAACATGTCATCTTTGCAAGCTGGAGGAACAGCTTTGCTCTCAGAGAGGGAGGGAGTGAGAGAGAAGGAGTCACAGAAATCAGTTCCAAAGGGACAAGCTGGCAAACTTTGGAAGGCTGCCTGGTGAAAGAAGATTGGCGGGCTGAAAGGTGACCTGAAAGAAAGAACCCTGAAGGGGGGCAAGACTGATTGAGAAGGAATCAGTTGCAGATGTCCTGGAAAAAGAATCTCTCTCTGAAAACCAGCAAGAACCCTCCTGAGTGGTAACCATCTGCCTGTTAAAAACCAAAGCCTCATGCACTTTGTGAATGCTAACTTCTGCGCACAGTACAAGAATTGCCTGCAACCAGTGAGATTGGACTGTCATCCAAAGAACTTTTCTAATCTTAAATATACATTACACACACCTGCGCTTAGTATTAGGGGGGGGATTAAGTAAATAGGTTAAATAATAAGTTAAAGTTTAATTCTGTTTTCTTGTTCAAATATAATTAAAAACTCCTTATGTTGAAGTGACCCTGTGTTGTGGTGCATATCTATTGCTGCTGGTTTTTGGGCTCCTCTGGACTCCGTAACAGTACAAAGACTGTAAGTATAATTGCTGCAGACAAACGGAAGTCAATCCACCACACCATAAGAGTGCAGAGAGGATCATTGAAGTCTCCCTCCCTCCCCCTACTATTGGCGTGATCTACTAGGATTGTTGTCTGAAGAGTATGTACAAAATCATTGAGGACCCTTTCCACCCTGCACACAGCATCTTTCAGCTGCTCCTATCTGGGAAGAGATATAGGAGGATCAGAGCCAGCACCACCAGGCTGAGGAACAGCTTCTTCCTCTAGGCCAGGGGTGTCAAACTCAAATTCACAGAGGGCCAAAATTAAAAACTTGGACTAAGTCGAGGGCCAAACTAAATATTTATTGAAAATTTTCAACAACATCTGCATGTTTTCTCTTCTTTCAACATATGTAATGTTAAACTTTTTCTTATTAAAATAAATGTTTAATAATAGTTTTGGATAAACTCTTTCCAGAAGCATTAACAAATGAGAAATAAAATATTCAATCAATAATATTTCTCTATAGAGGATTTGTCAAATGTTGCTAGTGTGCTGTCGAATAGTAAAATCTGAGGGCTATTGAGAATGTGGGAGAATAACATGATTCCTGAAACAATCAAATGGGTGACTGATTGTGGGCATGAACTCTAGCAGGGTTATTTGCCATGCCCTTTTTCCATTGGTACAGGTATCCTTTGATTTACACACTTTTCAAGTTTTATGCCTAATGAGCTTGTATCCAGGTGCAGGACCATTTTTAACCAGGAATATATTTATCACTGTGACATGAAACTATTGGAAGATCGTTTTATCCTGAGATTAAAGTTCATAATCCTTACTCAGGCCTGTGTGCGGGAGGGCGGGGTTTGCGGGCGATCGGGTTGGACAACGACAGTGCGAGGGCATCGGCTCTTGCTGCAGGACGGCATCTCGGCGGATCAGCGGCCCCGTCACCGTGAGTCACGGGTCGGCCTGCGGCAGGGAGGGGGAGTGGGCAACGGTCCTGGCGAGGTCAGGCCCCCCCTGAGTTTCTGCCGGACCCCCCTTGACCTGCTGAGTTTCTCCCGGACCCCCCTTGACCTGCTGAGTTTCTCCCGGACCTCCCTTGACCTGCTGAGTTTCTCCCGGACCCCCCTTGACCTGCTGAGTTTCTCCCGGACCCCTCCCCCTTGACCTGCTGAGTTTCTCTCGGACCCCCCTTTGACCTGCTGAGTTTCTCCCGGATCCCCCTTTGACCTACTGAGTTTCTCCCGGACCCCCCTTGACCTGCTGAGTTTCTCCCGGACCTCCCTTGACCTGCTGAGTTTCTCCCAGACCCCCCTTGACCTGCTGAGTTTCTCCCGGACCCCTCCCCCTTGACCTGCTGAGTTTCTCTCGGACCCCCCTTTGACCTGCTGAGTTTCTCCCAGATCCCCCTTTGACCTGCTGAGTTTCTCCCGGACCCCCTTTGACCTGCTGAGTTTCTCCCTTCTGGTGTTTTTACGAGAACCACAGACTTTTCGCTCATACATTGATGAGGGGGATCAAGGACCAAACATTGTCAGGTACCTCTCTGCTGTATAAAGGATACGGTTTAACCCGCTGAGTTTCTCCAGTGTTGGGTTTTCACGAGGTAGAGTCAAAGGGCCGAAGGGCCTGTTTCTGATCTGTAATGTTCTACGGACCCTGCTCTTCTTTCCGTGCTGGTGTCCCAGGACCTTTCCAGGGCAGTGTCCGCGCTCAGGACTGCACTGGGATCCCGGTCAGCGGTGGAGGAGCAGGTGAGCGTGGCTAATCCCGATCCAGCCCACGCCACTCCCGAGATTGACGGGGGGTTCCACCCTACCTGCCCGACCAGCCTCGCTCTCCACGTGTACTCCGGGCACCCGCCGCTGGTCCGGTGGGAGGGCGCAGGGCGGCCGGCAGCCGGCGCCCCCATCGCCCGGCGGGGAGCCCCAATCTTCCCTCCGGCGTCCTGACTCCATCTGCAGCTCCAAGAAACGCTGTGCCACTGGGTTTCCGGGCACTGGGAAGTGGCCTTGGCTTCCCCTGACACCGGCCAGGCCGCGCTGCGGTGGGGAGGGGTTGGGCGGGGGGACACAACAGCGTGTTTATAAAACCACCCACCACTACTTTTCAAGGACCAGGATTTTTCTCTCTCTCTCTCACCCTGGGACACAGCGGTTACTGTGCATGCACTATACTGGCGCGGCGGCCAGTGGGCCACCTCTAATACATTTTTGATATGATCTTGCAGGCCAAATATAATTATATCGCGGGCCAAATTTGGCCCGCGGGCCAGAGTTTGACATGTGTGCTCTAGGCAGTGAGAACGCTGAACGACCAAAGGAACTGCTCACACTAAAATATTCATGAAACAATATTAATTTATTTGTATATATGAAAAATTGTCCTGCATATCTATGGTTTGCCTGTATGTGTGTAATGTCTGGTTGTGTGTCTGAGTGTTTTGCACTGAGGACCGGAGTTGTATTTGCGCAATCAGATGACAATAAAATTGACTTGACTTGAAGTTTAAAAGAGATAGCAACATTCCTGACTTAAAATATGCAGTTTGTCACAAACCTTTCTAATTTATCTGATCCTTTACTACACACACGGCCAGACAAAAATAAATCTTAAATAAAATACTGTCGTGCAAACTCCTATAAATCATTTTCCAAACATCTAAAGGGTAATTTTACCAATAATTTTATTGGTGGAACATGGGTAGAAAAATAGCAAAAGGTATTTAATCCAGAGATATATGAGATACTGGATAATCATGTTGAGGAACTTTGGGGGACATCCGATGCGCTCTAGTATTTGCCAAAGCCCTTTCCTGCTCACGGTGTCGAAGGCTTTGGTGAGGTCAACAAAGGTGATGTAGAGTCCTTTGTTTTGTTCTCTGCATTTTTCTTGGAGCTGTCTGAGGGCAAAGACCATGTCAGTAGTTCCTCTGTTTGCGCGAAAGCCGCACTGTGATTCTGGGAGAATATTCTCGGCGACACTAGGTATTATTCTATTTAGTAGAATCCTAGCGAAGATTTTGCCTGCAATGGAGAGCAACGTGATTCCCCTGTAGTTTGAGCAGTCTGATTTCTCGCCTTTGTTTTTGTACAGGGTGATGATGGTGGCATCACGAAGATCCTGAGGCAGTTTACCTTGGTCCCAACAAAGCTTGAAAAACTCATGCAGTTTGGCATGCAGAGTTTTGCCGCCAGCCTTCCAGACTTCTGGGGGGATTCCATCCATACCTGCTGCTTTGCCACTTTTCAGTTGTTCGATTGCCTTATATGTCTCATCCAGGGTGGGAACCTCATCCAGCTCTAGCCTTAGGGGCTGTTGAGGGAGCTGGAGCAGGGCGGAATCTTGGACTGAGCGGTTGGCACTGAAAAGAGATTGGAAGTGTTCTGACCATCGGTTGAGGATGGAGATCTTGTCGCTGAGGAGGACTTTGCCGTCTGAGCTGCGCAGCGGGCTTTGGACTTGGGGTGAGGGGCCGTACACAGCCTTTAGAGCCTCGTAGAAAAACCAACAAGGTCGGGTCAGATACAGCAATGAGCTCTCTGAACCCTTCTCCATTAACAATGGCGTGAAGCAAGGCTGTGTTCTGGCACCAACCCTCTTTTCAATCTTCTTCAGCATGATGCTGAACCAAGCCATGAAAGACCCCAACAATGAAGACGCTGTTTACATCCGGTACCACACGGATGGCAGTCTCTTCAATCTGAGGCGCCTGCAAGCTCACACCAAGACACAAGAGAAACTTGTCCGTGAACTACTCTTTGCAGACGATGCCGCTTTAGTTGCCCATTCAGAGCCAGCTCTTCAGCGCTTGACGTCCTGCTTTGCGGAAACTGCCAAAATGTTTGGCCTGGAAGTCAGCCTGAAGAAAACTGAGGTCCTCCATCAGCCAGCTCCCCACCATGATTACCAGCCCCCCCACATCTCCATCGGGCACACAAAACTCAAAACGGTCAACCAGTTTACCTATCTCGGCTGCACCATTTCATCAGATGCAAGGATCGACAATGAGATAGACAACAGACTCACGAAGGCAAATTGCGCCTTTGGAAGACTACACAAAAGAGTCTGGAAAAACAACCAACTGAAAAACCTCACAAAGATAAGCGTATACAGAGCCGTTGTCATACCCACACTCCTGTTCGGCTCCGAATCATGGGTCCTCTACCGGCACCACCTACGGCTCCTAGAACGCTTCCACCAGCGTTGTCTCCGCTCCATCCTCAACATCCATTGGAGCGCTTACATCCCTAACGTCGAAGTACTCGAGATGGCAGAGGTCGACAGCATCGAGTCCACGCTGCTGAAGATCCAGCTGCGCTGGATGGGTCACGTCTCCAGAATGGAGGACCATCGCCTTCCCAAGATCGTGTTATATGGCGAGCTCTTCACTGGCCACCGTGACAGAGGTGCACCAAAGAAAAGGTACAAGGACTGCCTAAAGAAATCTCTTGGTGCCTGCCACATTGACCACCGCCAGTGGGCTGTTATCGCCTCAAACCGTGCATCTTGGCGCCTCACAGTTTGGCGGGCAGCAACCTCCTTTGAAGAAGACCGCAGAGCCTACCTCACTGACAAAAGGCAAAGGAGGAAAAACCCAACACCCATCCCCAACCAACCAATTTTCCCCTGCAACCGCTGCAATCGTGTCTGCCTGTCCCGCATCGGACTTGTCAGCCACAAACGAGTCTGCAGCTGACGTGGACTTTTTACCCCCTCCATAAATCTTCGTCCGCGAAGCCAAGCCAAAGAAAAGATATGAGATACTGTATTTGGAAAAATGCAACATGCTTATGTTAATTGTTTTTTTTTAAGAGACGATGTTGATTTGCTGAGGGGGGAGGGAGTGGATGTTGTCCACGTGGCATTCAATGAGGTCCTTCATTGTAGGTTAATCCAAAAGATGAAGGTATACAGCATTCACTGTGATGTGGTGGGCTAGTTTCAGAATTGGTTTGGGCATGGAAGACTGAAGTTAGTGGTGGAGCAGTATTATTCTGACTAGATGTCTGAAACCAGTGATTTTCCACTGGGATCAATATTGCGGTCATTGTTGTTTGTAATACATATGTAAATGTTTTGGACAAAAATGAAAGTGGCTTGAATACAAAGTTTGCAGGTGATATGAAAATGAGCACAGTTGTGGAAAAATGAAAGAGGCTGTCAAATATTCCAGCAGGACATAAACTAGTTGGATATACAGGACTAGAAACAGCAGATTGCAATTAATTTGTACATGTATGAGGTGTTGGGAGGTTAAACAAAAGAGGAAAGAACACAACAAATGTCAGAGCCTTTGGAGCACTGATTGGCAAGTGACTGAAATGTGCTGCCAGGGGAAATGGTGGAAGCAAATATAATCATGATATTTAAGAAGAACATGAATGGGCAAGGGATAGTGAGATATCGACCACATAGAGGCATCATGGTCAGTACAGAAGGGCCTGTTCTTATGCTGTACTGTTCCATGTTGTAAGGCAAGGTCAACACAAAATAATCGGAAGTATATTGAGCTGCATGGAGGAACATAGGGACTTTGGAGTGAATGGATGTCCACAGATAATTAAGCACTAGGTCAGCCAATAAGATGTTCAAAAGGCATGGAGGATGCTTTCCTTTATGAATTACAGAAAGGATCCAAGAGCAGAAAAGCTGTGCTAGGACAGGACACGAGTTGGATCATTGCTTGAGGACTTCATAATATAATGATCAACACATTAAGAATTGCACGAGAGAAGCTGCAGTGAAGATTCATAAGAATGTTGGCACAGCTGTAAAATTGTAGCTGGGAGGAAAGATTGGAAAAGAGGAGGGTGAAGGAAGGCTTAGTTGATAACGTTAAAAGATCTGAGGGGCCTGGATAAACAGAAATACATTTTTCTTTAAAATGAATCAAAGGGCATAGATTTAAAGTAAATGGTAGAAAGTTTTAGAGGTGAGTTGAGGTTTGTTTTCCACCCATGGGGGGGGTGGGGGGGGTACAGATATATAAAACCTGTTGCTTAAAAGGATGGTTGAGACAGTAAACCATCACATTTCAACAGTTATTTAGAAATTTAGTTGAAGCACTTTGACATGTGCAACAACAGATCTAATGCTAGTAGAGAGAAGTGACGACACTTTTTCCTTTGTGCCACACATTTTCTATCATTTGATTCTCTAGAGCATTGTAGAGTAGATGCCAAAAGATCCCATACACTCAGCTTCTGGTACATTCTCTAGCGCTGACAATAGGTTCTTTCCAATGACACATTGCTTCAGGACTTCCTGTGGCTTTATAAATATTTTATTAATAGCTTGCATAAAACTTACTTGATTCAATGGTGCAGATGATCCATGAGGGCCCTGAGGATCTGAGGCCCGGGTCACAGGTAGTGGTGGCACAAGGTTAGTTCTCAAGCTAAAAACAAATGGATATACTGTGCTGATGTCATTTAAAAATTTGAGATTCTCTATTTTCCATTAATCAACAATCACCCATTTTAACGTTAATTTGGACTAAAAAATGGATAAAACTGGAAAAAAGAATAACAGAAAGAACAAAGTAACCAAATTTATAATTAAATCGATCCAGGAAATGCAACTTTAGGATATATGGAGGAAACAACATCCAAAGGAAAAGGAATATTCATATTATTCAAGTAGACATAAAACATACTCAAGGATAGACCTATTCCTGTTATCAGCCCACATTCAAGAAAGAGTTAAGAAAACAGAATATAAAGCTAGATTGTTATTGGATCACTCACCCCTGTTATTGGCAATAGAGCTGGAGGACATCCCACCAAGAATGTATAGATGGAGATTAAACTCCATGCTACTTAAAAGACAGGATTTTAGAGAATTCATTGAGCAACAAATTAAAATGTACTTTGAAATAAATACGGAATCAGTGAAAAATAAATTTATACTATGGGACGCAATGAAAGCGTTCATTAGGGGACAGATAATAAGTTATGTAACTAAAATGAAGAAGGACTACAATCGAAAAATAGAACAGTTGGAAAGGGAAATAACAAATACAGAAAAAGAATTAGCAATAAAGGAAGATACAACTAAAAGAAGAGGATTGACAGACAAGAAAATAAAATATGAAACACTACAAACATATAAGGTGGAGAAGAACATAATGAAGACAAAACAGAAATATTATGAGCTAGGAGAAAAAATGCACAAAATACTAGCGTGACAGCTTAAGACAGAACAAACTAAAAGAACGGTATTGGCATCAAGGAAAAAGTACAAACAAATTACATATAACCCAGCGGAGATCAATGAAAACTTCAGGGAATTCTACGAACAACTATGTCAAACTGAAAACGAAGGGAAAGAAGACAAAATAGATGAATTTCTAACTAAAATTGAACTACCAAAATTACAAACAGAGGAGCAAAATAAATTAATAAAACCATTTGAAATAGAAGAAATACAGGAGATATTAAAAAAACTACCGAACAATAAAACACCGGGAGAGGATGGACTCCCAATAGAATTCGATAAAACATTTAAAGACTTATTAATTCCTCCTCTCCTGGAAATAATGAACCAGATTGAAAAAACACAAAACATACCAGATTCAAGCAAAACAGCAATAATTACTGTAATACCAAAGACGGGGAAAGATCTCCAATATCTCTACTTAACACAGATTATAAGATAATAACTAAACTATTAGCAAACAGATTGGCTGACTGTGTACCAAAAATGGTAAAACTAGACCAAACTGGATTTATTAAAAAAAGACGAACAACGGACAATATCTGTAAATTCATTAACTTAATCCATGCAGTACAAGGAAAAAAACTCCAACAGTAGCAGTTGCTTTAGACGCAGAGAAAGCCTTTGACAGAGTAGAATGGAATTATTTATTCAAAGTACTACAAAAAATCAACCTACCAGAGAAATATATGAATTCGATTAAAGCATTATATAAGGGACCAATGGCAAAAGTGACAGTAAATGGATATTTATCAAAACAATTTAACTTATACAGATCAACAAGGCAGGGATATCCACTATCTCCCTTACTATTCGCGTTAGCTATAGAACAACTAGCAGAACGACAAGAACAGAAAATAAAATAAGAGGGATAAAAATAAAAGAGAAGGAATATAAAATCAGTCTATTTGCAGATGACATTATAATATACTTAACAGAACCAGAAATATCAATAAAAGAATTACATAAGAAATTGAAGGAATATGGAGAAGTATCGGGGTACAAGATCAACGCAAATAAAAGTGAAGCAATGCCAATGAATAATGCGGATTTCACAACGTTTAAGAAAGAATCACCATTTAGATGGCAAACACAAGCAATTCGATACCTAGGTATACAACTAAATAATAATCAGCCATTAATGAAAAAATTACGACTTAGAGCACTAGAAAGACTTACCACTAACACTGATAGGAAGGATAAATTGTATTAAAATGAACATCTTCCTAAGGATACAATACCTATTTCAATCATTACCAATTCACCTAACAGAGAAATTCTTCAAGGAGCTAAAGAAAATAATAAGGAAATTCTTATGGAAAGGGGGGAAACCGAAGATAGCACTAGAAAAATTAACAGAGTGGTACAAACAAGGAGGTTTACAACTACCAAACTTTAAGAATTATTATAGAGCAGCACAATTAAGATACCTATCAGATTTTTATCAAACAAGGGAAAAATCAGATTGGACCAGATTAGAACTAGATAAAATAGGGGAGAAGATACCTGAACATATACTATACAAGTGGGATGATAAATTGGTGCAACGTTGGAATTCACCAGTATTGCACCATCTGCTCAACATTTGGAAGAAGATTCATGTAGAAAGGAATAAAATAAATTATCAACTACCAAAATTAATATTGACACAAAAATCAACTAATCCCTTTCACAATAAATAACCTTTCCTTCAGAGAATGGGAGAGAAAAGGGATCAAAAGAATAGAAAATTGTTTTTCGGGAAATAAATTATTATCTTTTGAACAAATGAAGGACAAATATAATATAACTCACGATACAATGTTTGCATACCACCAACTGAAAACCTACTTGAAGGACAAATTGGGAAACAGTCTGAGGTTATCAGAAGGAAGCAATTTTGAATATGTGATTACAGACACAATGATAATTAAAAGATTTATAACAAACATGTTCATCAAACTGCAAGAAAAGGAGAATGAGGAAACTAACTGTAAACTTAAACAAAAATGGGAACAAGATCTAAACATAAAGATAAAGAATGAAACATGGGAAAAGCTATGCTCCGGAACTATGAGAAATACAATAAACACGAGGTTACGCGTGATACAATATAATTGGTTACACAGGCTATACATCACACCCCAAAAGTTAAATAAATGGGACCCAACAGTATCAGACAGATGTTTTTGCTGTAAAAAGGAAACGGGAACAACAATACATGCAATTTGGACATGTGAGAAAGTGAAAACATTTTGGGAAGATTTAAACAGATATTAAATAAAATCACAAAAAGCAATAAACCAAAAAACCCAGAGATCTTCCTTTTAAGTAATATAAGAAATAAAGAATTTGGACTCGATTTGGATGGAGCACAAAAAAGATTTATTATGATAGCCCTAGCTGTAGCAAAAAAATGTATTATGTCAACCTGGAAATTAGAAGACAACTTGAGAATACAACAATGGTACATAGAAATAAATAAATGTATTCCATTAGAAAAAATAACATATAGTTTAAAAAATAATATCACAATATTCGAACAAATATGGGAACCATACATGAAATACAATAGAGAAATCCTACCATGAACCTCCACCACCTAAAATGACAGAAGAAGATGACAACAAAATGAACTGACTCAGTATGTAAAAGTAAAAGATAAAAATTTCTGTTTATTTTTATTAAGTGACGACATTGTTTAATGGGTTAATGTATCTTATAGTTTGAACTTTGAATAAATTGGAAGAGGGGGTGAGGGAGGGAGGGAAGGGAGGGAAGGGAGGGGGGAAAAATGACACTGTATATATTCAAGAGAAAAAATGTCTGTATGTATTTTGGTCAGTATGGTTTATAGTGTGAAAAATAAAAAATATAAATAAAAAAATAATCACCCCGGTTTTTATTACTTAACACAATGA
Organism: Narcine bancroftii; assembly: GCF_036971445.1. Taxonomy (NCBI): domain Eukaryota; kingdom Metazoa; phylum Chordata; class Chondrichthyes; order Torpediniformes; family Narcinidae; genus Narcine; species Narcine bancroftii. The sequence goes on from NC_091469.1 coordinate 233,475,432, forward strand.
TTTGATAGTGTCAGTGACACGGGTTTGAACCCAGCTCTGTGTGTAAGGACTTTGGACGTTCTCCCTGTGACCAATTCTGGATGCCCTGGTTTCCTCCCACCCATACAGGGTTTGTAGGTTAGTTGGTATATTGGAACAGTAGGGACTTGTGGGCTAGAAGGGCTGTTACCTTGTTGCACTTCTAAATTAAAAAATATATTAGCATTTTAAAATAATTGGTAGAAAGTTTTAGAGGGTGAGTTGAAGTTTATTTTCCCACTTTTGTATTTCACATAGTGTCTTCTGTAATCCTTGACAGTACCTAAATATGAGAATCCAAAGCACAATAAAAATGACCCAAAAACCTGACAGTACCGTTTTATAACATAGGATTGAAAATTATTCTTGGAATATTATATTGACATCAAACATTTTCCTCTTTCTTCCATCTCAATTATGATATAAAAATACAGTAAACATTAAAGAAGGATATCTAAGTTTACATATGACCTAATAAATCACGAAAATCTGTAGACACCGTGATTGAAGTAAAAACACAAAACGCTGGAGAAACTCAGTTGGTTAAAAAGTGTCCTTTATGTAGCAAAGGTAAAAATACATTACCGATATTTCGGGCTTGAGCCCTTCATCTCCCTCTGCTAAAACAGAGACCTCCCAGTAGGCAACCATTTCATTTCTGAGTCATACTCCCACACTCACATGCCTGTCCGTGGCCTTATGTACTATCCCACCCAGACCATCTGCAGGATGGAGGAACAACATCGTCTGGGCCCTGTCCACCCGATGGCATTAACATCAAGTTCTTTGGTTTCTGCTAACCTTCTCACCATTTTTCCTCCTCCCCTTTCCAATTTTTCCAGATCTCCTCCCTTCCTTCCCCCTCCACTCACCCAGCCATCCCTCCTCCCCCTGATCGCTGCTGTCCCCTCCCACCCTTCTCCACCTATCACCTCCTGCTTTTGCCCCCACCTCCCTCCCCCACCCTTTTGTTCGGACGCCTGCCGACATTCTTCCATACCTTGAGGAAGGGCTCAAGCCTGAAATGTCAGTGATGTATTTTTACCTTTGCTACATAAAGGACACTATTTGACCAGCTGAGTTTCTCCAGCATTTTTCTTTTTGTTTTAACAAATGACCTAGATCTATTAGGAAGATGGCTTAAGGAGTGGATAATAGAATCGAACTCTTGACAAGTTTGAGGGACAACACGTTAGTAAGTTAAACCAAGTAGGATGCTGGAGGGTGCTGGAGGGTTTTGTAGTTCAAATCGACCTAGGACTACAATGTAGCCACATGCAACTTGAACGAAGACACATGGAACACAGAGTAGTCAGATTAAGCTCTGTGTTTTATTGGGGGCTCACACCCGACTTTTATATTCGCCGTGTTCCATCTGTTCCCCCCCCTTTAATGACATCATGACCCACATAACAAAGGTAGGTTTCCCTTGCATAATAATCCCTTCTTCCCCACGTGCTGTCCCTGACTGTTGGCTGTGCAGCAAGCTCAGCGCCAATTTGGGGTTGCCAGCCTTTAAGCTGTCCTTGCTGTCCTCCTGCCAGTTCGCCTGTTGGGGCCAGTGCTGCTGGCTTTTAGTTGTGCTTGCCACCCAGAGCTCCAGTTCGATCGCTGCAGGGGCGGCCACAACAACAGTTTAATATTTCCATGAAAGTGGCAACTCAAGTGGACAGGATGATAAAGAAGGTGTTTGGCACTCTTTCCTTCATTGGACGGGGTATTAAGAACAAAGGTTGAGCCTTCATGATACAGCTATGCAAAACATTTGCGAGACCAACTTTGAGTACTGTGTGTAGTTTTTGTTGCCCGGCTACAGGAAAGATATGAATAAGATGAAATGAACACAGAGGATATTCATGAGGATGTTGCTGGGACTAGAGAGCTTGAGCTATATAGAGAGGGTGGAAAGGGTAGGTCTTTATTCCCTCTAATGTCAGAGGATGAGGGATGACTTGAGATTAGGAATATTGCGAGGGGCATAAATAAAATGAATGCTCACAGTTATTTTCCTGGGGTCGATCGCTCTAGAATTAGGTTTAAGATGAGAGGGGAGAGATCAGAACTTTATCTCAGAGGGTAGTCTGCATTGGAACCAGCTGACAGAGGAAGCTATAGAAGTGGGTACAACCATGAAGTACAAAAGACATGAATAGAAAGGTGAAGAAGGATATGGACCAAATACAGGCAAAAGGGACTAGTCATGATAAGTTGGACCAAAGTGCCTGTTCTGTCCTTTATCATACTACAACACCAAAAACAAATTGGTTGGTTCGGGATGTATATTCAAACCAATGAATAAAGGAGTGATCTTGGAATACACTTTTATTTTTCTCGGGGCAATACTTTTAGAAGACTGTGTGCTGTCTGCATTCAAAATCAACACTGAATGAATGGGAAAATACTCCTCCCTGTGAGCCAACAGGGTTAAATAAAATTAATTTGAGTCCAGTGTGAAGTACAAAATTAGCAACAAGTTAGCAATAAGATTAGTTTTAGAAATGGATGTCTCTCAACCAATACTTTAAGACTTTGTGCAATCACAAAGAAGGCTAGCCAGTGGCTAAACTTTGTGAGGTATCTGAGGAGATTTGATATGTCACCGAAAACTTCGACAGGTGAAGAGCATTCTGACTGGTTGCATCACTGCCTTGTACGGAGGTGTCAATTCTTAGGACAAGAATTAACTCCAGAGGATTGTTGACCCTGTGACATCACAGGCACCAGACTTCATTCCATCTAGGACATTGACATGAGGCGGTGTCTTAAAAATAGCAGCCTCTATACTCTTCACTCTGCTACCATGGGGAAAAAAGTACAGGAGCCTAAAGACGAGCACTCAACAGCACAAGGACAGCTTCTTCCCTGCTACCACCAGATTCCTGAATAATCAATGAACCAAAGATACTGCCTTACTTTTTCTGCATTATTACTGATACTTTAAAAAAAAATTATAGTAATGTTGTAAGATGGTTATAATATGAATGTTTGCTCTATGACGCTGCCACAAAACACTGAATTTCATGACTTGTTCATGACAATAAATAAATTCTGATTCTGAAGTACACTTCAAAAATTACTTAGAAAAAATAACAAGAAATTTATTCCACAGCCAAATGTATAATCTCTCAGTTCGATATTTATAGCTGGTGAGTTCCAAAAGATAATATACTGGGCCAAATTTTATTTAAAATTGCTGGCAGTTCCATATGGAATTGCAACATTTCTAACACCAAATTTCTGGCCTGGCTTATGCCAGACAGTGATTTCATGGCTCAATTTTATCCAGCAGGCTCAGTACAAGTTCATTTGAATTGAATGACTTTGTGGAGTCTGCCTGAGTTGTACCTTGGTTGTGTTCACAAGCCCATTTGAATTGAATGAATTTGTGGAGTCTGCCTGAGTTGTACCTTGGTTGGATTCACAGGGCCATCAGAATTGAAGGACTTTATACAATCTGCCTGAGTTGTAACTTGGTCGGGTTCACAAGGCCATTTGAATTGAATGACTTTGTGGAGTCTGCCTGAGTTGTACCTTGTTCGGTTTCACAATTTCATTTGAATTAAATGACTTTGAGGAGTCTGCCTGAGTTGTACCTTGGTCATGTTCAAAAGGCCATTTGAATTGAATGATTTTGTGGAAACTGCCTGAGTTTGTACCTTGGTCGGTTTCACAAGGCCATTTGAATTGAATGACTTTGTGGAGTCTGCCTGAGTTGTACCTAGGTCGTGTGCACAAGGCCATTTGAAATGAATCACATTGCGGAGTCTGCCTGAGTTGTACCTTGGTCGGGTTCACAAGGCCATTTGAATTGAATTACTTTGTGCAGTCTGCCCGAGTTGTACCTTTGTCGGGTTCACAAGGCCATTTGAATTGAATAACTTTGCGGAGTCTCCCGAGCTTGTAACTTGGTTGTGTTTACAAGGCACTTTGAATTCAATGACTTTGTGGTGTCCGCCTGAGTTGTACCTTGTTCTGCTCACAAGGCCATTTGAATTGATTAACTTTTTGGAGTCTGCTGAGTTGAACATTGGTCGTGTTCAAAAGGCCATTTGAATTGAATGACTTTGTGGAGTCTGCCTGAGTTCCACTTTGGTCTGTTCATAAGTCCATTTGAATTGATTCAATTTGTGGAGTCTGCCTGAGTTGTACCTTGGTCGTGTTCACAAGGTCATTTGAATTGAATAACTTTGTGGAATCTGCCTGAGTTGTACCTTGGTCATTTTCACAAGGCTTTTTGGATTTAATGACTTTGTGGAGTCCACCTGAGAAAAACCTTGGTTTGCTTCACAAGGCCATTTGAATTGAATGATTTTGTGGAGTTTGCATGAGTTATCCCTTGGTTGGTGTGACAAGGCCATTTGAATTGAGTGACAATGTGGAGTTGGCCTGGGTTTTACCTTGGTCAGGTTCACATGGCCATTTAAATTGAATAACTTTGTGGAGTCTGCCTGAGTTGTACCTTGTTTGGTTTCACAATTTCATTTGAATTAAATGACATTGTGGAGTCTGCTTGAGTTGTATCTTGGTTGGGTTCAAAAGACCACTTGAATTGAATGACTTATTGGAGTCTGCCTGAGTTGTACCTTGGTCTGTTTACAAGGCCATTTGAATTGAATGACTTTGTGCAGTCTGCCTGAGTTGTACCTTTGTCGGGTTCACAAGGCCATTTGAATTGAATGATTTTGTGGAGTCTGCCTGAGGTATATCTTGGTCAGGTACACAACGCAATTAGAATGCAATGACTTTGTTGAGTCAGCCTGATTTATACCTTGGTTGTGTTCACTAATATATTTGAATTGAATGAATTTGGGTAATCTGTCCGAGTTGTACCTTAGTCGCGTTCACAAGGCCATTTGAATTGAATGACTGTGTGGAGTCTACCTCAGTTTTACCTTGGTCGGTTTCACAAGGCCATTGGAATTGAATCATTTTGTGGAGTCTGCATCAGTTATCCCTTGGTTGGGGTGACTAGGCCATTTGAATTGAGTGACTTTGTGGAGTCTTCCTGAGTTGTACCTTGGTCGTATTCGCAAGGCCATTTGAATTGAATGACGTTGAGGAGTCTGCCTGAGTTGTCCTTGGTTGATTTCACAAGAACATTTGAATTAAATGATTTTGTGGAGTCTGCTTGAGTCATACCTTGGTCAGGTTCACAAGGCCATTTGAATTGAATGAATTTGTGGAGTCTGCCTGAGCTGTACCTTAGTCGGGTTCACAAGGCCATTAGAATGGAATGACTTTGTGGAGCCCGCCAGAGTTGTGCCTGTTCGACTTCACATGTCCATTTGAATTGAATACTTTGTTGAGTTTTCCTGAATTGAAATTTAGTCGGGTTCACAGTGCCATTAGAATGCAATGACTTCGTGGAGTCAGCCTGATTTATACCTTGATTGTGTTCACTAATATATTTGAATTGAATGAATTTGTGGAGTCTGTCTGAGTTGTACCTTTGTCGGGTTCACAAGGCCATTTGAATTGAAGGACTTTGTGGAGTCTGCCTGAGTTGCACCTTGGACGTATTCACAAGGTCATTTGAATTGAATGACATTGTGGAGTCTGCTTGATTGTATCTTGGTTGGGTTCACAAGGCCATTTGAATTGAATGACTTTGTGGAGTTTAGCTGAGTTGTACCTTAGTCTGTTCACAAGGCCATTTGAATTGAATGACTTTGTGCAATCTGCCCAGGTTGTAACTTTGTCGGGTTCACAAGGCCATTTGAAGTGAATGACTTTATGGAGTCTGCCGAGCTTGTAACTTGGTTGTGTTTACAAGGCAATTTGAATTCAATGACTTTGTGGAGTCCGCCTGAGTTGTAACTTGTTCTGTTCACAAGGCCATTTGAATTGTTTCACTTTTTGGAGTCTGCTGAGTTGTACATTGGTCGTGTTCACAAGGCCATTTGAATTGAATGACTTTGTGGAGTGTGCCTCAGTTGTACCTTGGTCGTGGTCACAAGGCCTTTTGAATTGATTGACTTTGTGGATTCTGTCTGAGTTGACCTTGGTCTGGTTCACAAGGCCATTTGAATTGAATGACTGTTTTTTTTTAAACTTTATTTAAGATTTTATAACATGAATAACATATAGGATTAAATTTAAAAAAAATAAGTATAAAATAATAAAATTACAATACAGTATCAGTAATCTAAATAAACTATACCCTCCCCAATAATTATTACACATTAATAACCCAACTCAAATTAGTCCAATCCCCCCTTTCCCCCGCAAAATAAAGAGTGAAGAATTAATAAAGTTAATAATATATGTGAGAAAAAAAACCAACTTACAAAAAAAGAAACAAAAACATAACCGATTAAAATACTAACAAAAAGAAAAGTAATTAATACTAAGATATCAGACTTAAAAAACATATTTAAATCAAACTTAAATGCATATATTTAACAAACGGAGTTAAGATGAAACATATATTTAACTCAAACTTAATATAAAAAATTAGTAAAGTTAGTAACATTATCTATCAAAAATTCTGAAACAATAATCAATTCTTAAAAAGAAAATTGTAGCATGAAAAAAAATGAAAAAAAAAACTTTATAGAGATAAAACTTCACCAAATATCAACTAACTTCACATCTATCATCATATTAGTCACATAAACCACCATCTTAAAACAACATTCAAACCTCATTAAGCATTGTACAATTCAATTTTAGTACTCTTCCACCATTTTTCCCTTTTACTCTTGAATATTTATCCAATAAAAGCTCCAATACCACATTTAAATATCCCCAATCATTACGTTAAAATTCAGATATCCAAATAATAAAAACACATCTACAATGAAATCTATATCTTCAACAAATGGAGCATAAACCACAAACAAAATTCAAGCCTCATTAAGAATTGTACAATTCAATTTATAACTTTCACCATTATTCCCTTCGTTCTATAACTAAAATAGCAAAATAATATACACCAGAATTACCACTCCTTTCACCTTAAAGTTAAAGAAAAAATATTTAAAAAAACTTATCCATCCCATTCACATTTAAATTTCAGATATTCCTTATCTACTGAATAAACTTTACAAAACAAACCACATCAATTTTTAGTTTTTTAAACAATCAAATACTTTCTTATGCTTTTTTTCTATATTTAAACAAAAAAAACCCCTTCACTCTTTAATCTAATAATACAAAAAAAAGGAAAAAAAAAACAGGTAGGAGGTTAAAAATACCCCCTCCCGTCTAAACCGCGCAATGCGGTAACTCCCAAAAAAAAATGGGTGTGAGATAACTCACACGTAGCAGATGACTTTCAGGAAATAGTGCCTATCCAGTTCTCTCCCCCAACTCTCACTTCATCTTAAACTAACATCATCATTATTTAATATCCCTTTTTTTAAAAAAAAATTAGAAAAAAAAGGACAACTCTTCTTTTAATCAGCTCCAACTGCCGAGTCACCATTACAACCATTCCTTCATGGAGCACGGCTCTTTTCTTCCATCTCTTAGAGATCTCCTTAGAGATCGCGGCAGACTATGTCTCTGTTGAAACTGAGTAATTGGCTGCTCTTGAGCAAATGCTATAGCTTCCTTTGGAGAATCAAAGAACTTTGGTTGGTAACTATCTTGAAAAACCTTCAAAACAGCTGGATATCTAAAGGTTGCCTTGTAACCTTTCTTCCACAACTCTTTAGCAGGATTGAATTCCCGTCGTTGGAACATAACTTCTCGACTCAAATCCGCATAGAAGAAAACTCGATTATTTTGAATCATCAAGGGTGATTTTCTCTGTTGTGCATTTCTAATAGCCACTCGTAAAATTATTTCTCTGTCGTAATAATTCAAGCAACGAACCAAAACAGGTCTTGGACTTTGACCTAAAATAGGTCTTCTACGCAAGGCTCTGTGAGCATGTTCCAGTATTATATCTTCCGGGAAATGTTCTTGACCAAGCACCTGCGGAATCCATTCAGTAAAAAATTTTCTTGGGTCTGGTCCCTCCATACCTTCCGGCAAACGAATAATCTTTATATTGTTCTGTCTGGATTGGTTTTCCAAATAATCAATCTTTTTCACCAAATTTTTATTTTGAGTTTGTAAGTCTTCGACCATTTTGGTCACATCAAAAACTTGATCCCATATTTCATCTATATCTTCTTCACACGAATTAAATGTATCTCTCACTTCAAGCTTAAAAGCTCCAAACTCAGCCAACTGTTGAGAATGTATTTTCACCAGAGTATTAAACCTAGTACCAAGTTCAGTCATAATCTTGGATAATCCCTGCATTTTATAAGATAATTTAGATTCAAGATTCATAAAAATCTCTTCAATTGGAAGAGATTTTGGCTCAACAGATTCCTGCTTCTTCTGCATAACCAAAGGATCTTCTGTTCCTTCCTTCATTCTGGTTGCCTTCTTTGTAGTATGACTGCATGTGGAAACCCCAGCCACAGCCTCTCCAGCAATAACTGGAGGACGCTGGCCGGGGTTTTCCCCAGTCCATAATGTATTAAGTTCTCCCAGTACATCAGTTGTATAGGTTCTTTTATCTCAAGAGATGCAGTTTGCAGCACCACCTCTACAGTTGACAAATGCCTTTGAGTAACTCTTTGTTCTAAAGGCTGTTTGGCGCCCTCTTTAGGGGGCTCTACCGATGTAACATAGAGCTCTACATCCGAACACTGTACCTCTCTCCTGGGATCCATTTCACGCTGAGTCCTGGTGTCTTTCCTGTAGGTAGGCTCCAAAACTTGAACTTTTGGAAAATGTAGTTTTTTGATGATCTGTTGTCGGTTTTTTTTGCACTTTTCCACCAATTGTACCATCATAAGTTAAATTAACAGCACTGAAATTAACTAAACTTTTAAAGAATTTTAACGGGCATTTCTAGACAAAACAATAAGATAGAGTCAAGAGAGGACTGGAAGGCACGTCTGATCCTTACGCCATCTTGCCACGACCCCGAATGACTTTATTGAGTCTGCCTGAGTTGTTCCTTGGTAGGGATTACAAGTCCATTTGAATTTACCGACTTTGTAGAGTCTGCCTGAGTTGTACCTTGGCTGGGTTCATAAGGCCATTAGAATAGAATGACTTTGTGGATTCTGTCTGAGTTGAACCTTGATCGGGTTCACAAGGACATTTGAATTGAATAACCTTGTGGAGTCTGCGTGAATTGACTTTGATCGGGTTCACAAGGCCATTTGAAATTAATGACAATGTGGAGTCTGCGTGAGTTATACCTTGGTCGGGTTCACAAGGCCATTTGAATTGAATGACTTTGTCGAGTCTGCCTGAGTTGTACCTTGGTAGGGATAACAAGTCCATATGAATTGACCGACTTTGTAGAGTCTGCCTGAGTTGTACCTTGGTCGGGTTCACAAGGCCATTAGAATGGAATGACTTTGTGGAGTCAGCCTGATTTATACCTTGATTGTGTTCACTAATATATTTGAATTGAATGAATTTGTGGAGTCTGCCTGAGTTGAACTTTAGTTGTGTTCACAAGGCCATTTGAATTGAATGACTTTGTGGAGTCAAACTGAGATGAACCTTGGACGTGTTCACAAAGCCATTTGAATTTAATGACTTAGAGTCTGCCTGAGTTGTAACTTGGTCGTTTTCACAAGGCCATTTGAATTGAATGACGTTGTGGAGTCTGTCTGATTTGTCCTTGGTTGATTTCACAAGAACATTTGAATTAAATGATTTTGTGGAGTCTGCCTGATGTGTACATTGGTCTGTTTACAAGGCCATTTGAATTGAATGACTTTGTGGAGTCCGCCAGAGTGGTGCCTGTTCGACTTCACAAGGCCATTTGAATTGAATGACTTTGTGGAGTCTGTGTGAGTTGTACCTTGGGAGGGATCACAAGCCCATTTGAATTGAATGACATTGTGGAGTCCACCTGAGTTGAATCTTGGTCAGGTTCACAAGGCTACTTGAATTGAATGACTTTTTGTAGTCTGCCTTCGTTGTACCTTCGTCGTGTTCACAAGGCCATTTGAATTGAATGACTCTGAAGTGTCTGCATGAGTTGTAACTTGGACGTGTTCACAAGGTCATTTGAATTGAATAACTTTGTGGAGTCTGCCTGAGTTGTACCTTGGTCATGTTCACAAGGTCATTTGAATTGAATAACTTTGTGGAGTCTGCCTGAGTTGTACCTTGGTCATGTTCACAAGGCCATTTGGAATAAATGACTTTGTGGAGTCCACCTGGGATGAACCTTGGTCGGATTCATAAGGCCATTTGAATTGAATGACTTTGTGGAGTCTGCCTGAGTTATCCCTTGGTTGGGGTGACAAGGCCATTTGAATTGAGTGACTTTGTAGAATCTGCCTGAGTTGTACCTTGGAAAGTGTTCACAAGGCCATTTGAATTGAATGACATTGTGGTGTCTCCCTGAGTTTACCTTGGTCGGGTTCACAAGGCCATTTAAACTGAATGACTTTGTGGAGTCTGTGTGAGTTGTACCTTGGGAGGGTTCACAAGGCCATTTGAATTGAATGACATTGTGGAGTCCACCTGAGTTGAATCTTGGTCAGGTTCACAAGGCTATTTGAATTGAATGACTTTTTGTAGTCTGCCTTCGTTGTACCTTCGTCGTGTTCACAAGGCCATTTGAATTGAATGACTCTGAAGTGTCTGCATGAGTTGTAACTTGGACGTGTTCACAAGGTCATTTGAATTGAATAACTTTGTGGAGTCTGCCTGAGTTGTACCTTGGTCATGTTCACAAGGCCATTTGAAATGATTCACTTTTTGGAGTCTGCCTGAGTTGTACATTGGTCGTGTTCACCAGACCAATTGAATTGAATGACTTTGTGGAGTCTGCCTGAGTCCTACTTTGCACTGATCACAAGTCCATTTTCAGTGATTCAATTGGTGGAGTCTACCTCAGTTTACCTTGGTTGTGGTTACAAGGCCTTTAGAATTGATTGACTTAGCCGAGTCAGCCTGATTTATACCTTGGTTGTGTTCACTAATATATTTGAATTGAATGAATTTGTGGAGTCTGCCTGAGTTGTACCTAGGTCGTGTATACAAGGCCATTTGAACTGAATGACTGTGTGGAGACTGCTTGAGTTGTACAATGGTCGGTTTCAAATGTCCATATGAATTGATTGACTTTGTGGAGTCTGCCTCAGTTTTACCTTGGTCAGTTTCGCAAGGCCATTTGAATTGAATGACGTTGTGGAGTCTGTCTGATTTGTCCTTGGTTGATTTCACAAGAACATTTGAATTAAATGATTTTGTGGAGTCTGCCTGATGTGTACATTGGTCTGTTTACAAGGCCATTTGAATTGAATGACTTTGTGGAGTCCGCCAGAGTGGTGCCTGTTCGACTTCACAAGGCCATTTGAATTGAATGATTTTGTGGAGTCTGCCTGAGTTATATCTTGGTCGTGTACACAAGGCAATTTGAAGTTAATGACTTTGTGGAGTCTGCCTGAGTTGACCTTTAGTTGTGTTCACAAGGCCATTTGAATTTAATGACTTTGTAGAGTCTGTCTGAGTTGTAACTTGGACGTGTTCACAAAGTCATTTGAATTGAATAACTTTGTGGAGTCTGCCTGAGTTGTATCTGAGTCATTTTCACAAGGCCATTGGGATTAAATGACTTTGTGGAGTCCACGTGAGCTGAACATTGGTTGGGTTCACAATGCCTTTTGAATTAAATAACCTTGTGGAGACTGCCTGGGTTATACCTTATTATGGATTACAAGGTCATTTGTATTGAAATTCTTTGTGTAGTCTCCGCGAGTTGTACCTTTGTCGGTTTCACAAGGCCATTTGAATTGAATGACTTTGTGGAGTCTGCCTGAGTTGTACCTTTGTCGAGTTCACAAGGCCATTTGAATTGAAGGACTTTGTAGAGTCTGTCTGAGTTGTAACTTGGACGTGTTCACAAGGTCATTTGAATTGAATAACTTTGTGGAGTCTGCCTGAGTTGTACCTTGGTCATGTTCACAAGGCCATTTGGATTAAATGACTTTGTGGAGTCCACCTGAGATGAACCTTGGTCGGATTCACAAGGCTATTTGAATTGAATGACTTTGTGGGGTCTGCCTGAGTTGTACATTTGTCGGGTTCACAAGGCCATTTGAATTGAATGACTTTGTGGAGTCTGCCTGAGTTGTACCTTTGTCGGGTTCACAAGGCCATTTGAATTGAATGACTTTGTGGAGTCTGCCTGAGTTGTACATTTGTCAGGTTCACAAGGCCATTTGAATTGAAGGACATTGTAGAGTCTGCCTGAGTTGTAACTTGGAGGTTTTCACAAGGTCATTTGAATTGAATAACTTTGTGGAGTCTGCCTGAGTTATCCCTTGGTTGGGGTGACATGGCCATTTGAATTGAGTGACTTTGTAGAATCTGCCTGAGTTGTACCTTGGAAAGTTATCACAAGGCCATTTGAATTGAATGACTTTGTGCAGTCTGCCTGAGTTCCACTTTGGTCTGTTCTCAAGTCCATTTGAATTGATTCAATTTGTGGAGACTGCCTCAGTTTACCTTGGTCGTGGTTACAAGGCCTTTTGAATTGATTGACTTTGTGGATTCTGTCTGAATTGACCTTGGTCGAGTTGACAAGGCCATTTGAAATTAATGACTTTGTGGAGTCTGCGTGAGTTGTACCTTGGTGGGGTTCAGAAGGCCATTTGAATTGAATTACTTTGTCGAGTCTGCCTGAGTTGTACCTTGGTAGGGATTAGAAGTCCATTTGAATTGACCGACTTTGTAGAGTCTGCCTGAGTTGTACCTTGGCCAGGTTCATAAGGCCATTAGAATGGAATGACTTTGTGGATTCTGTCTGAGTTGTACCTTTGTCGGGTTCACAAGGCCATTTGAATTGAATGACTTTGTGGAGTCTGTCTGAATTGACCTTGGTCGGGTTCACAAGGCCATTTGAAATTAATGACTTTGTGGAGTCTGCGTGAGTTGTACCTTGGTGGGGTTCAGAAGGCCATTTGAATTGAATGACTTTGTCGAGTCTGCCTGAGTTGTACCTTGGTAGGGATTAGAAGTCCATTTGAATTGACCGACTTTGTAGAGTCTGCCTGAGTTGTACCTTGGCCAGGTTCATAAGGCCATTAGAATGGAATGACTTTGTGGAGTATGCCTGAGTTGTACCTTTGTCGGGTTCACAAGGCCATTTGAATTGAAGGACATTGTAGAGTCTGCCTGAGTTGTAACTTGGAGGTTTTCACAAGGTCATTTGAATTGAATAACTTTGTGGAATCTGCCTGAGTTATCCCTTGGTTGGGGTGACATGGCCATTTAAATTGAGTGACTTTGTAGAATCTGCCTGAGTTGTACCTTGGAAAGTTTTCACAAGGCCATTTGAATTGAATGACTTTGTGCAGTCTGCCTGAGTTCCACTTTGGTCTGTTCTCAAGTCCATTTCAATTGATTCAATTTGTGGAGACTGCCTCAGTTTACCTTGGTCGTGGTTACAAGGCCATTTGAATTGAATAACATTGTGGAGTCTGCGTGAATTGACTTTGGTCGGGTTCACAAGGCCATTTCAAATTAATGACAATGTGGAGTCTGCGTGAGTTGTACCTTGGTCGGGTTCACAAGGCCATTTGAATTGAATGACTCTGAAGTGTCTGCATGAATTGTAACTTGGACGACTTTTGTGGAGTCAGCCTGATTTATATCTTGGTTGTGTTCACTAATATATTTGAATTGAATGAATTTGCGGAGTCTGCCTGAGTTGTACATTGGTCGGATTCACAAGGTTATTTGAATTAAATGCCTTAGTGGAGTCTGCCTGAGTTGAACTTTAGTTTTGTTCACAAGGCCATTTGAATTTAATGACTTTGTAGAGTCTGTCTGAGTTGTAACTTGGACGTGTTCACAAAGTCATTTGAATTGAATAACTTTGTGGAGTCTGCCTGAGTTGTACCTTAGTCGTTTTCACAAGGCCATTTGGATTAAATGACTTTGTGGAGTCCATGTGAGTTGAACCTTGGTCGGGTTCACAATGCCATTTGAATTAAATAACCTGGTGGAGACTGCCTGGGTTATAACTTAGTATGGATTACAAGGTCATTTGTATTGAAATTCTTTGTGTAGTCTCCGCGAGTTGTACCTTTGTCGGTTTCACAAGGCCATTTGAATTGAATGACTTTGTGGAGTCTGCCTGAGTTGTACATTTGTCGGGTTCACAAGGCCATTTGAATTGAAGGACTTTGTAGAGTCTGCCTGAGTTGTATCTTGGACGTGTTCACAAGGTCATTTGAATTGAATAACTTTGTGGAGTCTTGCTGAGTTGTACCTTGGTCATGTTCACAAGGCCATTTGGATTAAATGACTTTGTGGAGTCCACCTGAGATGAACCTTGGTCGGATACACAAGGCCATTTGAATTGAATGACTTTGTGGAGTCTGCCTGAGTTGTACATTTGTCGGGTTCACAAGGCCATTTGAATTGAAGGACATTGTAGAGTCTGCCTGAGTTGTATCTTGGACGTTTTCACAAGGTCATTTGAATTGAATAACTTTGTGGAGTCTGCCTGAGTTATCCCTTGGTTGGGGTGACATGGCCATTTGTATTGAGTGACTTTGTAGAATCTGCCTGAGTTGTACCTTGGAAAGTGTTCACAAGGCCATTTGAATTGAATGACATTGTGGAGTCTGCCTGAGTTACCTTGGTCAGGTTCACAAGGCCATTTAAACTGAATGACTTTGTGGAGTCTGTGTGAGTTGTTCCTTGTGAGGGTTCACAAGGCTATAGAATTGAATAACATTGTGGAGTCTGCGTGAATTGACTTTGGTCGGGTTCACAAGGCCATTTCAAATTAATGACAATGTGGAGTCTGCGTGAGTTGTACCTTGGTCGGGTTCACAAGGCCATTTGAATTGAATGACTCTGAAGTGTCTGCATGAATTGTAACTTGGACGACTTTTGTGGAGTCAGCCTGATTTATATCTTGGTTGTGTTCACTAATATATTTGAATTGAATGAATTTGCGGAGTCTGCCTGAGTTGTACATTGGTCGGATTCACAAGGTTATTTGAATTAAATGCCTTAGTGGAGTCTGCCTGAGTTGAACTTTAGTTTTGTTCACAAGGCCATTTGAATTTAATGACTTTGTAGAGTCTGTCTGAGTTGTAACTTGGACGTGTTCACAAAGTCATTTGAATTGAATAACTTTGTGGAGTCTGCCTGAGTTGTACCTTAGTCGTTTTCACAAGGCCATTTGGATTAAATGACTTTGTGGAGTCCATGTGAGTTGAACCTTGGTCGGGTTCACAATGCCATTTGAATTAAATAACCTGGTGGAGACTGCCTGGGTTATAACTTAGTATGGATTACAAGGTCATTTGTATTGAAATTCTTTGTGTAGTCTCCGCGAGTTGTACCTTTGTCGGTTTCACAAGGCCATTTGAATTGAATGACTTTGTGGAGTCTGCCTGAGTTGTACATTTGTCGGGTTCACAAGGCCATTTGAATTGAAGGACTTTGTAGAGTCTGCCTGAGTTGTATCTTGGACGTGTTCACAAGGTCATTTGAATTGAATAACTTTGTGGAGTCTTGCTGAGTTGTACCTTGGTCATGTTCACAAGGCCATTTGGATTAAATGACTTTGTGGAGTCCACCTGAGATGAACCTTGGTCGGATACACAAGGCCATTTGAATTGAATGACTTTGTGGAGTCTGCCTGAGTTGTACATTTGTCGGGTTCACAAGGCCATTTGAATTGAAGGACATTGTAGAGTCTGCCTGAGTTGTATCTTGGACGTTTTCACAAGGTCATTTGAATTGAATAACTTTGTGGAGTCTGCCTGAGTTATCCCTTGGTTGGGGTGACATGGCCATTTGTATTGAGTGACTTTGTAGAATCTGCCTGAGTTGTACCTTGGAAAGTGTTCACAAGGCCATTTGAATTGAATGACATTGTGGAGTCTGCCTGAGTTACCTTGGTCAGGTTCACAAGGCCATTTAAACTGAATGACTTTGTGGAGTCTGTGTGAGTTGTACCTTGTGAGGGTTCACAAGGCTATAGAATTGAATGACATTGTGGAGTCCACGTGAGTTGAATCTTGGTCAGGTTCACAAGGCTATTTGAATTGAATGACTTTTTGGTGTCTGCCTTCGTTGTACCGTTGTCGTGTTCACAAGGCCATTTGAATTGAATGACTATGAAGTGTCTGCATGAGTTGTAACTTGGACGTGTTCACAAGGTCATTTGAATTGATTAACTTTCTGTAGTCCGCCTGAGTTGTACATTGGTCGTGTTCACTAGGCCAATTGAATTGAATAACTTTGTGGAGTCTCCCTGAGTTCTACTTTGCACTGTTCTCAAGTCCATTTGAATTGATTCAATTTGTGGAGTGTGCCTCAGTTTACCTTGGGCGTGGTTACATGGCCTTTAGAATTGATTGACATTGTGGAGTCTGCCAGAATTGTACCTTGGTCAGGTTCACAAGGCCATTTGAATTGAATGACTTTGTGGAGTCTGCCTGAGTTGAAATTTAGTCGAGTTCACAAGACCATAAAATGGAATGACTTTGTGGAGTCAGCCTGATTTATACCTTGGTTGTGTTCACTAATATATTTGAATTGATTGACTTTGTGGAGTCTGCCTCAGTTTTATCTTGGTCAGTTTCACAAGGCCATTTGATTTGAATTATTTTGTGCAGTCTGCCTGAGTTGTCCTTGATAGGGTTCACAAGGACATTTGAATTTAATGATTTTGTGGAGTCTGCCTGAGTTGTACATTGGTAGGTTTCACAAGGCCATTTTATTTGAGTAACTTTGTGGTGTCTTCCTGAGTTGAAACTTGGTTATGTTCACAAGGCCCTTTGTATTGAATGAATTTGTGGAGTCTGTCTCAGTTGTATATTGGTCAGTTTCACAATTTCATTTGTATTATATGACTTTGTGGAGTGGTCGTCTTCACAAGACATTTGAATTGAATGATTTTGTCGAGTCTCTCTCAGTTGAACATTGGCCGGTTTCTCAAGTACATTTGTATTGAATGACGTTGTGGAGTCTGCCTCAGTTGCAGCATATTCGCGTTCACAAGACTATTTAACTTGAATTACTTTGTGGAGTGCGCCATATTTGTATCTGTTCGACTTCACAAGGCCATTTGAATTGAATGACTTTGTGGAGTTTGCCTGATCTGAACCTTTGCCAGGTTCTGAAGGCCATTTGAATGGAATGACTTTGTGGAGTCTGCCTGAATTGTATCTGTTCAACTTCACAAGCCCATTTGAATTGAATTACTTTTTGGAGTCCGCCAGATTTGTATCTCTTCGACTTCACAAGGCCTTTTCAATTGAATTAGCTTGTGGAGTCAGCCAGATTTATATTAGTTCGACTTCACAAGGCCATTTGAATTGAATGACTTTATGGAGTTTCCCTGATTTGAAACTTGGTCGGGTTCTGAAGGCCACTTGAATGGAATGAATTTCTGGAGTCCGCCTGTGTGGTACCTTTTCGTCTTCACAAGGCCATTTGAATTGAATGACTTTGTGGAGTCTGCCTGAGTTGCAACTTGGTCGGGTTGACAGGGCTTTTGGATTGAATGACTTTGTGGAATCTCCCTGAGTTGTCCTTCATAGGGTTCACAAGGACATTTGAATTGAATGACTTTGTGGACTCTGCCTGAGTTGTACCTTGGCAGGGAATACAAGACCTTCTGAATTGAATGACTTGTGGAGTCTGCTTGAATTGTAGCTGGTCTACTTCACAAGACTATTTGAACTGAATTACTTTGTGGAGTCCTCCAAATTTGTATCTGTTCGACTTCACAAGGCCATTTGAATTGAATAACTTTGTGGAGTCCACCAAATTTGTATCTGTTCGACATCACAAGCCCATTTGAAATGAATGAATTTGTGGAGTTTGCCTGATCTGAAACTTAGTCGAGTTCCGAAGGCCTTTTGAATGGAATTACTTTCTGGAGTACGCTTGTGTGGTACCTGTTCGTTTTCACAAGTCGATTTGAATTGATTGACTTTGTGGAGTGTGCCTGATATATATCTTGGTTGGGTAAAAAGGCAATTTGAAGTGAATTACTTTGTGGAGTTTGAGTGAGTTGTACCTTGGTAGGGATTACAAGGCCATTTGTATTGAATGATTTTGTGTAGTCTGCCTGACTTGTCCTTGATAGGGTTCACAAGGACATTTGAATTTAATGAATTTGTGGAGTATGCCCTAGTTGTACATTGGTAGGTTTCACAAGGCCATTTGAATTGAATGATTTTGTGGAGTCTGCCTGAGTTGAACATTGGTCTGTTTCTCAAGTTCATTTGTATTGAATGACATTGTGGAGTCTGCCTGAGTTGCAGCATAGTCACGTTCACAAGACTATTTGGAATGAATTAATTTGTGGCGTCTGCCAGATTTGTATCTGTTCGACTTCACAAGGCCATTTGAATTGAATTAGTTTGTGGAGTCCGCCAGGTTTGTACCTCTTCGACTTCATAAGGCCATTTGAATTGAATGCCTTTGTGTAGTTTGACTGAGTTGAACCTTGGTCGGGCTCTGAAGGCAATTTGAATGAAATTACTTTCTGAAGTCCTCCTGTGTGGTAACTGTTTGTCTTCACAAGGCCATTTGAATTGAATGACTTTGTGGAGTTTGCCTGATCTGAAACTTTGTCTGGTTCTGAAGGCCTTTTGAATGGAATGACTTTCTGGAGTCTATTTGATTTGTAACTTGGTCGGGTCACAAGGCCTTTTGGATTTTGGAGTCACCCTGAGTTGTCCTTCGTAGGGTTCACAAGGACATTTGAATTGAAAGACTGTGTGACTCCTGCCTGAGTTGTACCTTGGTAGGGATTACAAGTCGATTTGAAATGAGTGACTTTGTGGAGTTTGCCTGAATTGTACCTGGTCGATTCACAAGACTATTTGAATTGAATTACTTTGTGGAGTCCACCAGGTTTGTATCAGTTCGACTTCACAAGGCCATTTGATATGAATGACTTTGTGGAGTTTGCCTGAGCTGAAACTTGCTCGGGTTCTGAAGGCCATTTGAATGGAATGACTTTCTGGAGTCTGCCTGTGTGGTACCTGTTCGTCTTCACAAGGCCATTTGAATTGAATGACTTTGTGGAGTCTGACTGAGTTGCAACTTGGTTGAGTTTACAAGGCCTTTTGGATTGAATGAGTTTGTGGAATCTCCCTGAGTTGAACTTGGTAGGATTCACAAGGACATTTGAATTGAATGACTTTGTGGAGTCCGCCAAATTTGTATCTGTTCAACTTCAGAAGCCCATTTGAATTGAATTACTTTTTGGAGTCCCCCAGATTTGTATCTGTTTGACTTCACAAGGCCTTTTGAATTGAATTAGTTTGTGGAGTTTGCCTGATCTGGAACTTTGTCATGATCTGAAGGCCATTTGAATGGAATGACTTTCTGGAATCCGCCCGTGTGGTACCTGTTAGTCTTCACAAGGCGATTTGTATTGAATGACCTTGTGGAGTCTGCCTGAGTTATATCTTGGTTGGGTACAAAAGGCAATTTGAAGTGAATGACTTTGTGGAGTCTGCCTCAGTTATGCACTGGTAGGGTTCACAACACCATTTGATTTGAATGATTTTGCATAGTCTTCCTGAGTTATCCTTGATAGGGATCACAAGGACATTTGAATTGAATGACTTTGTGCAGTCCGCCAAATTTGTATCTGTTCGAATTCACAAGGCAATTTGAATTGAATTACTTTGTGGAGTCCGCCAGATTTGTATCTGTTCGACTTCACAAGGCCATTTGAATTGAATTAGTTTGTGGAGTTTGCCTGATTTGGAACTTTGTCGTGTTCTGAAGGCCATTTAAATGGAATGACTTTCTGGAGTCTGCCTGTGTGGTACCTGTTTGAATTCACAAGGCCCTTTGAATTGAATTAATTTGTGGAGACCGCCTGAGTTATATCTTGGTCAGGTTAAGAAGGCCATTTGAATTGAATGCCTTTGTGGAGTATGCCTGATCTGAAACTTTGTCAGGTTCTGAAGGCCATTTGAATGGAATGACTTTCTGGAGTCTATTTGATTTGTAACTTGGTCGGGTCACAAGGCCTTTTGGATTGTGGAGTTTCCCTGAGTTGTCCTTGGTAGGGTTCACAAGGACATTTGAATTGAATGACTGTGCGACTTCTGCCTGAGTTGTACCTTGGTAGGGATTATAAGTCCATTTGATTTGAGTGACTATCTGGAGTTTGCCTGAATTGAACCTGGTCGACTTCACAAGACTATTTGAATTGAATTACTTTGTGGGGTCTGCCAGATTTGTTTCTGTTCGACTTCACAAGCCCATTTCAATTGAATTACTATTTGGAGTCCGCCTGATTTGTATCTGTTCGACTTCACAAGCCCATTTGAATTGAATTACTTTTTGGAGTCCGCCAGATTTGTATCTGTTTGACTTCACAAGGCCATTTGAATTGAATGACTTTGTGGAGTTTGCCTGATCTGAAACTTGCTCGGGTTCTGAAGGCCATTTGAATGGAATGGCTTTCTAGAGTCCGCCTGTTTGGTACCAGTTCGTCTTCACAAGGCCATTTGACATGAATGACTTTGTGGACTCTGCATGAGTTGCAACTTGGTTGAGTTCACAAGGCCTTTTGGATTGAATAACTTTGTGGAATCTCCCAGAGTTGTACTTGGTTCGGTTCACAAGGACATTTGAATTGAATTAGTTTGTGGAGTTTGCCTGATCTGGAACTTTGTCATGTTCTGAAGGCCATATGAATGGAATGACTTTCTGGAGTCCACCTGTGTGGTACCTGTTAGTCTTCACAAGGCAATTTGTATTGAATGACCCTGTGGAGTCTGCCTGAGTTATATCTTGGTTGGGTACAAAAGGCAATATGAAGTTAATGACTTTGTGGAGTCTGCCTTAGTTGTGCACTGATAGGGTTCACAACGCAATTTGATTTGAATGATTTTGTGTAGTCTTCCTGAGTTGTCCTTGGTAGTGTTCACAAGGACATTTGAATTGAATGATTGTGTGACTCCTGCCTGTGTTGTACCTTGGTAGGGATTACAAGTCCATTTGAATTGAGTGACATTGTGGAGTTTGCCTGAATTGTACCTGGTCGATTCACAAGACTATTTGAATTGAATTACTTTGTGGAGTCCGCCAGGTTTGTATCAGTTCGACTTCACAAGCCTATTTGAATTGAATTACTTTTTGGAGTCCGCCAGCTTTGTATCTGTTCGACTTCACAAGGCCATTTGAATTGAATGACTTTGTGGAGTGCACCAAATTTGTATCTGTTCGACTTCACAAGCCAATTTGAATTGAATTACTTTGTGGAGTCTGCCAGATTTGTATCTGTTCGACTTCACAAGACCATTTGAATTGAATTTGTTTGTGGAGTTTGCCTGATCTGGAACTTTGTCGTGTTCTGAAGGCCATTTGAATTGAATGCCTTTGTGGAGTCTGCCTGAGTTGTACCTTGCTAGGGACTACAAGGCCATTTGAATTGAATTACTTTGTGGAGTCTGTACATTTGTATCTGTTCGATTTCACAAGGCCATTTGAATTGAATGCCTTTGTGGAGTTTGTCTGAGTTGAACCTTGGTTGGGCTCTGAAGGCCATTTGAATGGAATGACTTTCGGGAGTCCGCCTGTGTGGTACCTGTTAGTCTTCACAAGGCGATTTGTATTGAATGACCTTGTGGAGTCTGCCTGAGTTCTATCTTGGTTGAGTACAAAAGGCAATTTGAAGTGAATGACTTTGTGGAGTCTGCCTTAGTTGTGCACTGGTAGGGTTCACAACACCATTTGATTTGAATGATTTTGTGTAGACTTCCTGAGTTGTCCTTGATAGGGTTCACAAGGACATTTGAATTGAATGATTTTCTGGAGTCTGCCTGAGTTGTACATTGGTAGTTTACACAAGGCCATTTTATTTGAGTAACTTTGTGGAGTCTTCCTGACTTGTAACTTGGTCATGTTTACAAGACCTTTGGATTGAATTACCTTGTGGTGTCTCCCTGAGTTGTCCATGGTAGGGTTCACAAGGACATTTGAATTGAATGACTTTGTGGAGTCTGCCTGAGTTGTACCTTGGTAGGGATTACAAGTCCATTTCAATTGAAAAACTTTGTGGAGTCTGCCTGAATTGTACCTGGTCGACTTCACAAGATTATTTGAATTGAGTTAGTTTGTGGATTCCGCCAGATTTGTAAATCTTCGACTCCACAAGGCCATTTGAATTGAATGACTTTGTGGCGTCTGCCAGATTTGTATCTGTTCGAATTCTCATGCCATTTGAATTTAATTACTTTGTGGAGTCTGCCAGATTTGTATCTGTTCGAATTCACAAAGCCATTTCAATTGAATTAGTTTGTGGAGTCCGCCAAATTTGTACCTCTTCGACTTCACAAGGCCATATAAATTGAATGACTTTGTGGAGTTTGCCTGATCTGAAACGTTGTCGGGTTCTGAAGGCCATTTGAATGGAATGACTTTCTGGAGTCTATTTGATTTGTAACTTGTTCGGGTCACAAGGCCTTTTGGATTGTGGAGTCTCGCTGAGTTGTCCTTGGTAGGGTTCACAAGGACATTTGAATTGAATAACTGTGTGACTTCTGCCTGAGTTGTACATTGGTAGGGATTACAAGTCCATTTGATTTGAGTGACTTTCTGGAGTTTGCCTGAATTGTACCTGGTCGATTCACAAGACTATTTGAATTGAATTACTTTGTGGAGTCCGCCAGATTTGTATCTGTTCGACTTCCCAAGGCCATTTGAATTGAATTACTTTGTGGAGTCCGCCAAGTTTGTTTCTCTTCATCTTCACAAGCCCATTTGAATTGAATTACATTTTGGAGTCCGCCAGATTTGTATCTGTTCGACTTCACAAGCCCTTTTGAATTGAATTACTTTTTGGAGTCCGCCAGATTTGTATCTGTTCGACTTCACAACGCCATTTGAATTGAATGACTTTGTGGAATTTAGCTGATTGGAAACTTTGTCGGTTTCTGAAGGCCATTTGAATGGAATGACTTTCTGAAGTCCGCCTTTGTGGTACCTGTTCGTCATAATAAGGCCATTTGAAATTAATAACATTGTGGAGTCCGCCAGATTTGTATCTCTTCGAATTCACAAGGTCATTTGAATTGCATGACTTTGTGGAGTCTGCCTGAGTTATATCTTGGTCAGGTTAAGAAGGCCATTTGAATTGAATGCCTTTGTGGCGTTCGCCTGATTTGAAACTTGGTCGGGCTCTGAAGGCCATTTGAATGGAATTACTTTCTGGAGTCCGCCTGTGTGGTGCCTGTTCGTCTTCACAAGGCCATTTGAATTGAATGACTTTGTGGAGACTGCCTGATTTGTAACTTGGTCAGGTTCACAAGGCCTTTTGGATTTAAATACTTTGTGGAATCTCCCTGAGTTGTCCTTGGTAAGGTTCACAAGAACATTTGAATTGAATGACTTTGTCGAGTCTGCCTGAGTTGTACCTTGGTAGGGATTACAACAACATTTGAATTGAATAGCTTTGTGGAGTCTGCCTGAATTGTACCTGGTCGAATTCACAAGACTATTTGAACTGAATTACTTTGTGGAGTCTGCCATATTTGTAGCTGTTCGTATTCAAAAGACCATTTGAATTGAATGCCTTTGTGGAGTTTGACTGAGTTGCACCTTCGTCAGGCTCTGAAGGCAATTTGAATGAATTACTTTCTGGAGTCCTCCTGTGTGGTAACTGTTCGTCTTCACAAGGCTATTTTAATTGAATGACTTTGTGGAGTCTGCCTAATTTGAAACTTGTTCGTGTCACAAGTCCTTTTGGATTGAATGACTTTGTGGAGTCTCCCTTAGTTGTACTTGATTCGGTTCACAAGGACATTTGAATTGAATGACTTTGTGAAGTCTGCCTGAGTTGTACCTTGGTTGGGATTACAACTCCATTTGAATTGAATAGCTTTGTGGAGTCTGCCTGAATTGTACCTGGTCGAATTCACAAGACTATTTGAACTAAATTACTTTGTGGAGTCTGCCAGATTTGTATCTGTTCGACTTCTCAAGGCCATTTGAATTGAACTAGTTTGTGGAGTTTGCCTGATCTGGAACATTCTATTCAAATGTCCTTGTGAACACTACCAAGGACAACTCAGGGAGACTCCACAATCCAAAAGGCCTTGTGATCCGACGAAGTTACAAATCAAATAGGCTCCAGAAAGTCATTCCATTCAAATGGCCTTCAGAACCCGACAAAATTTCAGATCAGGTAAACTCCACAAAGCCATTCAATTCAAATGGCCTTGTGAAGTCAAACAGATTCATATCTGGCAGACTCCACAAAGTAATTCAATTCAAATAGTCTTGTGAAGTCGACCAGGTACAATTCAGGCAGACTCAACAAAGTTATTCAACTCAAATTGACTTTTAATCCCTACTAAGGTACAACTCAGGCAGAAGTCACACAGTCATTCAACTCAAATGTGCTCGTGAACCCTACCAAGGACAACTCAGCGAGGTTCCACAAAGTATTTCCATTCAAAAGACGTTATGAACCCGACCAAATTACAAATCAGGCAGACTCCAGAAAGTAATTCCATTCAAATGGCCTTCAGAGCCCGACCAAGGTTCAACTCATTTTGGATTGTGGTGTCTCCCTAAGTTGTCCTTGGTAGGGTTCACAAGGATATTTGAACTGAATGACAATGTGACTTCTGCCCGAGTTATACCTTGGTAGGGATTACAAGTTCATTTGAATTGAGTGACTTTGTGGAGTTTGCCTGAATTGTACCTGGTCGACTTCACAAGACTATCTCAATTGAATTACTTTTTGGAGTCCGCCAGATTTGTACCTGTTCGACTTCACAAGGCCATTTGAAATGAATGACTTTGTGGAGTTTGCCTGATCTGAAACTTTGTCGAGTTTTGAAGGCCATTTGAATGGAATGACTTTCTGGAGTCTGCCTGTGTGGTACCTGTTCGTCATCACAAGGCCATTTGAATTGAATGACTTTGTGGAGTCCGCCAGATTTGTATCTGTTCGAATTCACAAGGTCATTTGAAATGAATGACTTTGTGGAGTCCGCCTGAGTTATATCTTGGTTAGGTTAAGAAGGCAATTTGAATTGAATTCCTTTGTGGAGTTTGCCTGAGTTGAACCTTGGCCGGGCTCTGAAGGCCATTTGAATGGAATTACTTTCTGGAGTCCGTGTTTGTGGTACCTGTTCGTCTTCACAAGGCCATTTGGATTGAATGACTTTGTGGTGTCTCCCTGACTTGTCCTTGGTAGGGTTCACAAGGACATTTGAATTGAATAAATTTGTGGAGTCCGCCTGAGTTATATCTTGGTCAGGTTAAGAAGGCCATTTGAATTGAATGCCTTTGTGGAGTTCGCCTGAGTTGAACCTTGGTCTGGCACTGAAGGCAATTTTAATGGAATTACTTTCTGGAGTCCGCCTATGTGGTATCTGTTCGTCTTCACAAGGCCATTTGAATTGAATGACTTTGTGGAGTCCGCCAGATATGTATCTGTTCGAATTCACAACGTCATTTGAATTGAATGACTTTGTGGATTCCGCCTGATTTATATCTTGGTTAGGTTAAGAAGGCCATTTGAATTGAGTGACTTTTTGCTGTCTGGCTGAATTGTACCTGGTCGACTTCACAAGACTATTTGAATTGAATTAGTTTGTGGAGTCCGCCAGATTTGTACCTCTTAGACTTCACAAGGCCATTTGAAATGAATGACTTTGTGCAGTTTGCCGGAGTTGAACCTTGGTCGGGCTGTGAAGGCCATTTGAATGGAATTACTTTCTGGAGTCTGTGTTTGTGATATCTGTTCGTCTTCACAAGGCCATTTGAATTGAATGACTTTGTGTAGACTGCCTGATATGTAACTTGGTCAGGTTCACAAG
Organism: Narcine bancroftii; assembly: GCF_036971445.1. Classification (NCBI taxonomy): domain Eukaryota; kingdom Metazoa; phylum Chordata; class Chondrichthyes; order Torpediniformes; family Narcinidae; genus Narcine; species Narcine bancroftii. The sequence continues at coordinate 233,501,261 of NC_091469.1, forward strand.
GCATTTTGGATTGAATGACTTTGTGGTGTCTCCCTGAGTTGTCCTTGGTAGGGTTCACAATGACATTTGAATTGAATGAATTTGTGGAGTCCGCCTGAGTTATATCTTGGTCAGGTTAAGAAGGCCATTTGAATTGAGTGACATTTTGGTGTCTGCCTGAATTGTACCAGGTCGACTTCACAAGACTATTTGAATTGAATTAGTTTGCGGAGTCCACCAGATTTGTACCTCTTCGACTTCACAAGGCCATTTGAATTGAATGACTTTGTGGAGTGCGCCAGATTTGTATCTGTTCGAATTCACAAGGTCATTTGAAATGAATGACTTTGTGGAGTCCGCCTGAGTTATATCTTGGTCAGGTTAAGAAGGCAATTTGAATTGAGTGACATTTTTGTGTCTGCCTGAATTGTACCTGGTCGACTTCACAAGACTATCTGAATTGAATTAGTTTGCGGAGTCCACCAGATTTGTACCTCTTCGTCTTCACAAGGCCATTTGAATTGAATGACTTTGTGTAGACTGCCTGATTTGAAACTTGTTTGTGTCAGAAGTCATTTTGGATTGAATGACTTTGTGGAGTCTCCCTTAGTTGTACTTGGTTCGGTTCACAAGGACATTTGAATTGAATGACTTTGTGAAGTCTGCCTGAGTTGTACCTTGGTTGGGATTACAACTCCATTTGAATTGAATAGCTTTGTGGAGTCTGCCTGAATTGTACCTGGTCGAATTCACAAGACTATTTGAAATGAATTACTTTGTGGAGTTCACCAGATTTGTAGCTGTTCGACTTCACAAGGCCATTTGAATTGAATGACTTTGTGGAATTTAGCTGATCGGAAACTTTGTCGGTTTCTGAAGGCCATTTGAATGGAATGACTTTCTGAACTCTGCCTTTGTGGTACCTGTTCGTCATAATAAGGCCATTTGAAATTAGTAACATTGTGGAGTCCGCCAGAATTGTATCTCTTCGAATTCACAAGGTCATTTGAATTGCATGACTTTGTGGAGTCCGCATGAGTTATATCTTGGTCAGGTTAAGAAGGCCATTTGAATTGAATTACTTTCTGGAGTCCGTGTTTGTGGTACCTGTTCGTCTTCACAAGGCCATTTGAATTGAATGACTTTGTGTAGACTGCCTGATTTGTAACTTTGTCGGGTTCTCAAGGCATTTTGGAAAGAATGACTTTGTGGTGTCTCCCTGACTTGTCCTTGATAGGGTTCACAAGGACATTTGAATTGAATAAATTTGTGGATTCCGCCTGAGTTACATCTTGGTCAGGTTAAGAAGGCCATTAGAATTGAATGCCTTTGTGGAGTTCACCTGAGTTGAACCTTGGTCGGGCACTGAAGGCAATTTTAATGGAATTACTTTCTGGAGTCCGCCTGTGTGATAACTGTTCGTCTTCACAAGGCCATTTGAATTGAATGACGTTGTGGAGTCCGCCAGATATGTATCTGTTCGAATTCACAAGGTCATTTGAATTGAATGACTTTGTGGACTCCGCCTGAGTTATATCTTGGTTAGGTTAAGAAGGCCATTTGAATTGAGTGACTTTTTGCTGTCTGGCTGAATTGTACCTGGTCGACTTCACAAGACTATTTGAATTGAATTAGTTTGTGGAGTCCGCAAGATTTGTACCTCTTAGACTTCACAAGGCCATTTGAAATGAATGACTTTGTGCAGTTTGCCGGAGTTGAACCTTGGTCGGGCTGTGAAGGCCATTTGAATGGAACTACTTTCTGGAGTCCGTGTTTGTGATACCTGTTCGTCTTCACAAGGCCATTTGAATTGAATGACTTTGTGTAGACTGCCTGATATGTAACTTGGTCGGGTTCACAAGGCATTTTGGATTGAATAACTTTGTGGTGTCTCCCTGAGTTGTCCTTGGTAGGGTTCACAATGACATTTGAATTGAATGAATTTGTGGAGTCCGCCTGAGTTATATCTTGGTCAGGTTAAGAATGCCATTTGAATTGAGTGACATTTTGGTGTCTGCCTGAATTGTACCTGGTCGACTTCACAAGACTATTTGAATTGAATTAGTTTGCGGAGTCCACCAGATTTGTACCTCTTCGACTTCACAAGGCCATTTGAATTGAATGACTTTGTGGAGTCCGCCAGATTTGTATCTGTTCGAATTCACAAGGTCATTTGAATTGAATGACTTTGTGGAGTCCGCCTGAGTTATATCTTGGACAGGTTAAGAAGGCAATTTGAATTGAATGCATTTGTGGAGTTTGCCTGAGTTGAACCTTGGTCGGGCTCTGAAGGCCATTGGACTGGAATTACATTCTGGAGTGCGCCTGCATGGTGCCTGTTCGTCTTCACAAGGCCATTTGAATTGAATGACTTTGTGGAGTCTGCCTGATTTGTAAATTGATCGGGTTCACAAGGCCCTTTGGATTGAAATACTTTGTGGAATCTCCCTCAGTTATCCTTCGTAGGGTTAACAAGGACATTTGAATTGAATAACTTTGTGGAGTCTGCCTGAGTTGTACCTTGGTCATGTTCACAAGGCCATTTGGAATAAATGACTTTGTGGAGTCCACCTGAGATGAACCTTGGTCGGATTCATAAGGCCATTTGAATTGAATGACTTTGTGGAGTCTGCTTGAGTTATCCCTTGGTTGGGGTGACAAGGCCATTTGAATTGAGTGACTTTGTAGAATCTGCCTGAGTTGTACCTTGGAAAGTGTTCACAAGGCCATTTGAATTGAATGACATTGTGGTGTCTCCCTGAGTTTACCTTGGTCGGGTTCACAAGGCCATTTAAACTGAATGACTTTGTGGAGTCTGTGTGAGTTGTACCTTGGGAGGGATCACAAGCCCATTTGAATTGAATGACATTGTGGAGTCCACCTGAGTTGAATCTTGGTCAGGTTCACAAGGCTACTTGAATTGAATGACTTTTTGTAGTCTGCCTTCGTTGTACCTTCGTCGTGTTCACAAGGCCATTTGAATTGAATGACTCTGAAGTGTCTGCATGAGTTGTAACTTGGACGTGTTCACAAGGTCATTTGAATTGAATAACTTTGTGGAGTCTGCCTGAGTTGTACCTTGGTCATGTTCACAAGGTCATTTGAATTGAATAACTTTGTGGAGTCTGCCTGAGTTGTACCTTGGTCATGTTCACAAGGCCATTTGGAATAAATGACTTTGTGGAGTCCACCTGGGATGAACCTTGGTCGGATTCATAAGGCCATTTGAATTGAATGACTTTGTGGAGTCTGCCTGAGTTATCCCTTGGTTGGGGTGACAAGGCCATTTGAATTGAGTGACTTTGTAGAATCTGCCTGAGTTGTACCTTGGAAAGTGTTCACAAGGCCATTTGAATTGAATGACATTGTGGTGTCTCCCTGAGTTTACCTTGGTCGGGTTCACAAGGCCATTTAAACTGAATGACTTTGTGGAGTCTGTGTGAGTTGTACCTTGGGAGGGTTCACAAGGCCATTTGAATTGAATGACATTGTGGAGTCCACCTGAGTTGAATCTTGGTCAGGTTCACAAGGCTATTTGAATTGAATGACTTTTTGTAGTCTGCCTTCGTTGTACCTTCGTCGTGTTCACAAGGCCATTTGAATTGAATGACTCTGAAGTGTCTGCATGAGTTGTAACTTGGACGTGTTCACAAGGTCATTTGAATTGAATAACTTTGTGGAGTCTGCCTGAGTTGTACCTTGGTCATGTTCACAAGGCCATTTGAAATGATTCACTTTTTGGAGTCTGCCTGAGTTGTACATTGGTCGTGTTCACCAGACCAATTGAATTGAATGACTTTGTGGAGTCTGCCTGAGTCCTACTTTGCACTGATCACAAGTCCATTTTCAGTGATTCAATTGGTGGAGTCTACCTCAGTTTACCTTGGTTGTGGTTACAAGGCCTTTAGAATTGATTGACTTAGCCGAGTCAGCCTGATTTATACCTTGGTTGTGTTCACTAATATATTTGAATTGAATGAATTTGTGGAGTCTGCCTGAGTTGTACCTAGGTCGTGTATACAAGGCCATTTGAACTGAATGACTGTGTGGAGACTGCTTGAGTTGTACAATGGTCGGTTTCAAATGTCCATATGAATTGATTGACTTTGTGGAGTCTGCCTCAGTTTTACCTTGGTCAGTTTCGCAAGGCCATTTGAATTGAATGACGTTGTGGAGTCTGTCTGATTTGTCCTTGGTTGATTTCACAAGAACATTTGAATTAAATGATTTTGTGGAGTCTGCCTGATGTGTACATTGGTCTGTTTACAAGGCCATTTGAATTGAATGACTTTGTGGAGTCCGCCAGAGTGGTGCCTGTTCGACTTCACAAGGCCATTTGAATTGAATGACTTTGTGGAGTCTGTGTGAGTTGTACCTTGGGAGGGATCACAAGCCCATTTGAATTGAATGACATTGTGGAGTCCACCTGAGTTGAATCTTGGTCAGGTTCACAAGGCTACTTGAATTGAATGACTTTTTGTAGTCTGCCTTCGTTGTACCTTCGTCGTGTTCACAAGGCCATTTGAATTGAATGACTCTGAAGTGTCTGCATGAGTTGTAACTTGGACGTGTTCACAAGGTCATTTGAATTGAATAACTTTGTGGAGTCTGCCTGAGTTGTACCTTGGTCATGTTCACAAGGTCATTTGAATTGAATAACTTTGTGGAGTCTGCCTGAGTTGTACCTTGGTCATGTTCACAAGGCCATTTGGAATAAATGACTTTGTGGAGTCCACCTGGGATGAACCTTGGTCGGATTCATAAGGCCATTTGAATTGAATGACTTTGTGGAGTCTGCCTGAGTTATCCCTTGGTTGGGGTGACAAGGCCATTTGAATTGAGTGACTTTGTAGAATCTGCCTGAGTTGTACCTTGGAAAGTGTTCACAAGGCCATTTGAATTGAATGACATTGTGGTGTCTCCCTGAGTTTACCTTGGTCGGGTTCACAAGGCCATTTAAACTGAATGACTTTGTGGAGTCTGTGTGAGTTGTACCTTGGGAGGGTTCACAAGGCCATTTGAATTGAATGACATTGTGGAGTCCACCTGAGTTGAATCTTGGTCAGGTTCACAAGGCTATTTGAATTGAATGACTTTTTGTAGTCTGCCTTCGTTGTACCTTCGTCGTGTTCACAAGGCCATTTGAATTGAATGACTCTGAAGTGTCTGCATGAGTTGTAACTTGGACGTGTTCACAAGGTCATTTGAATTGAATAACTTTGTGGAGTCTGCCTGAGTTGTACCTTGGTCATGTTCACAAGGCCATTTGAAATGATTCACTTTTTGGAGTCTGCCTGAGTTGTACATTGGTCGTGTTCACCAGACCAATTGAATTGAATGACTTTGTGGAGTCTGCCTGAGTCCTACTTTGCACTGATCACAAGTCCATTTTCAGTGATTCAATTGGTGGAGTCTACCTCAGTTTACCTTGGTTGTGGTTACAAGGCCTTAAGAATTGATTGACTTAGCCGAGTCAGCCTGATTTATACCTTGGTTGTGTTCACTAATATATTTGAATTGAATGAATTTGTGGAGTCTGCCTGAGTTGTACCTAGGTCGTGTATACAAGGCCATTTGAACTGAATGACTGTGTGGAGACTGCTTGAGTTGTACAATGGTCGGTTTCAAATGTCCATATGAATTGATTGACTTTGTGGAGTCTGCCTCAGTTTTACCTTGGTCAGTTTCGCAAGGCCATTTGAATTGAATGACGTTGTGGAGTCTGTCTGATTTGTCCTTGGTTGATTTCACAAGAACATTTGAATTAAATGATTTTGTGGAGTCTGCCTGATGTGTACATTGGTCTGTTTACAAGGCCATTTGAATTGAATGACTTTGTGGAGTCCGCCAGAGTGGTGCCTGTTCGACTTCACAAGGCCATTTGAATTGAATGATTTTGTGGAGTCTGCCTGAGTTATATCTTGGTCGTGTACACAAGGCAATTTGAAGTTAATGACTTTGTGGAGTCTGCCTGAGTTGACCTTTAGTTGTGTTCACAAGGCCATTTGAATTTAATGACTTTGTAGAGTCTGTCTGAGTTGTAACTTGGACGTGTTCACAAAGTCATTTGAATTGAATAACTTTGTGGAGTCTGCCTGAGTTGTATCTGAGTCATTTTCACAAGGCCATTGGGATTAAATGACTTTGTGGAGTCCACGTGAGCTGAACATTGGTTGGGTTCACAATGCCTTTTGAATTAAATAACCTTGTGGAGACTGCCTGGGTTATACCTTATTATGGATTACAAGGTCATTTGTATTGAAATTCTTTGTGTAGTCTCCGCGAGTTGTACCTTTGTCGGTTTCACAAGGCCATTTGAATTGAATGACTTTGTGGAGTCTGCCTGAGTTGTACCTTTGTCGAGTTCACAAGGCCATTTGAATTGAAGGACTTTGTAGAGTCTGTCTGAGTTGTAACTTGGACGTGTTCACAAGGTCATTTGAATTGAATAACTTTGTGGAGTCTGCCTGAGTTGTACCTTGGTCATGTTCACAAGGCCATTTGGATTAAATGACTTTGTGGAGTCCACCTGAGATGAACCTTGGTCGGATTCACAAGGCTATTTGAATTGAATGACTTTGTGGGGTCTGCCTGAGTTGTACATTTGTCGGGTTCACAAGGCCATTTGAATTGAATGACTTTGTGGAGTCTGCCTGAGTTGTACCTTTGTCGGGTTCACAAGGCCATTTGAATTGAATGACTTTGTGGAGTCTGCCTGAGTTGTACATTTGTCAGGTTCACAAGGCCATTTGAATTGAAGGACATTGTAGAGTCTGCCTGAGTTGTAACTTGGAGGTTTTCACAAGGTCATTTGAATTGAATAACTTTGTGGAGTCTGCCTGAGTTATCCCTTGGTTGGGGTGACATGGCCATTTGAATTGAGTGACTTTGTAGAATCTGCCTGAGTTGTACCTTGGAAAGTTATCACAAGGCCATTTGAATTGAATGACTTTGTGCAGTCTGCCTGAGTTCCACTTTGGTCTGTTCTCAAGTCCATTTGAATTGATTCAATTTGTGGAGACTGCCTCAGTTTACCTTGGTCGTGGTTACAAGGCCTTTTGAATTGATTGACTTTGTGGATTCTGTCTGAATTGACCTTGGTCGAGTTGACAAGGCCATTTGAAATTAATGACTTTGTGGAGTCTGCGTGAGTTGTACCTTGGTGGGGTTCAGAAGGCCATTTGAATTGAATTACTTTGTCGAGTCTGCCTGAGTTGTACCTTGGTAGGGATTAGAAGTCCATTTGAATTGACCGACTTTGTAGAGTCTGCCTGAGTTGTACCTTGGCCAGGTTCATAAGGCCATTAGAATGGAATGACTTTGTGGATTCTGTCTGAGTTGTACCTTTGTCGGGTTCACAAGGCCATTTGAATTGAATGACTTTGTGGAGTCTGTCTGAATTGACCTTGGTCGGGTTCACAAGGCCATTTGAAATTAATGACTTTGTGGAGTCTGCGTGAGTTGTACCTTGGTGGGGTTCAGAAGGCCATTTGAATTGAATGACTTTGTCGAATCTGCCTGAGTTGTACCTTGGTAGGGATTAGAAGTCCATTTGAATTGACCGACTTTGTAGAGTCTGCCTGAGTTGTACCTTGGCCAGGTTCATAAGGCCATTAGAATGGAATGACTTTGTGGAGTATGCCTGAGTTGTACCTTTGTCGGGTTCACAAGGCCATTTGAATTGAAGGACATTGTAGAGTCTGCCTGAGTTGTAACTTGGAGGTTTTCACAAGGTCATTTGAATTGAATAACTTTGTGGAATCTGCCTGAGTTATCCCTTGGTTGGGGTGACATGGCCATTTAAATTGAGTGACTTTGTAGAATCTGCCTGAGTTGTACCTTGGAAAGTTTTCACAAGGCCATTTGAATTGAATGACTTTGTGCAGTCTGCCTGAGTTCCACTTTGGTCTGTTCTCAAGTCCATTTCAATTGATTCAATTTGTGGAGACTGCCTCAGTTTACCTTGGTCGTGGTTACAAGGCCATTTGAATTGAATAACATTGTGGAGTCTGCGTGAATTGACTTTGGTCGGGTTCACAAGGCCATTTCAAATTAATGACAATGTGGAGTCTGCGTGAGTTGTACCTTGGTCGGGTTCACAAGGCCATTTGAATTGAATGACTCTGAAGTGTCTGCATGAATTGTAACTTGGACGACTTTTGTGGAGTCAGCCTGATTTATATCTTGGTTGTGTTCACTAATATATTTGAATTGAATGAATTTGCGGAGTCTGCCTGAGTTGTACATTGGTCGGATTCACAAGGTTATTTGAATTAAATGCCTTAGTGGAGTCTGCCTGAGTTGAACTTTAGTTTTGTTCACAAGGCCATTTGAATTTAATGACTTTGTAGAGTCTGTCTGAGTTGTAACTTGGACGTGTTCACAAAGTCATTTGAATTGAATAACTTTGTGGAGTCTGCCTGAGTTGTACCTTAGTCGTTTTCACAAGGCCATTTGGATTAAATGACTTTGTGGAGTCCATGTGAGTTGAACCTTGGTCGGGTTCACAATGCCATTTGAATTAAATAACCTGGTGGAGACTGCCTGGGTTATAACTTAGTATGGATTACAAGGTCATTTGTATTGAAATTCTTTGTGTAGTCTCCGCGAGTTGTACCTTTGTCGGTTTCACAAGGCCATTTGAATTGAATGACTTTGTGGAGTCTGCCTGAGTTGTACATTTGTCGGGTTCACAAGGCCATTTGAATTGAAGGACTTTGTAGAGTCTGCCTGAGTTGTATCTTGGACGTGTTCACAAGGTCATTTGAATTGAATAACTTTGTGGAGTCTTGCTGAGTTGTACCTTGGTCATGTTCACAAGGCCATTTGGATTAAATGACTTTGTGGAGTCCACCTGAGATGAACCTTGGTCGGATACACAAGGCCATTTGAATTGAATGACTTTGTGGAGTCTGCCTGAGTTGTACATTTGTCGGGTTCACAAGGCCATTTGAATTGAAGGACATTGTAGAGTCTGCCTGAGTTGTATCTTGGACGTTTTCACAAGGTCATTTGAATTGAATAACTTTGTGGAGTCTGCCTGAGTTATCCCTTGGTTGGGGTGACATGGCCATTTGTATTGAGTGACTTTGTAGAATCTGCCTGAGTTGTACCTTGGAAAGTGTTCACAAGGCCATTTGAATTGAATGACATTGTGGAGTCTGCCTGAGTTACCTTGGTCAGGTTCACAAGGCCATTTAAACTGAATGACTTTGTGGAGTCTGTGTGAGTTGTTCCTTGTGAGGGTTCACAAGGCTATAGAATTGAATAACATTGTGGAGTCTGCGTGAATTGACTTTGGTCGGGTTCACAAGGCCATTTCAAATTAATGACAATGTGGAGTCTGCGTGAGTTGTACCTTGGTCGGGTTCACAAGGCCATTTGAATTGAATGACTCTGAAGTGTCTGCATGAATTGTAACTTGGACGACTTTTGTGGAGTCAGCCTGATTTATATCTTGGTTGTGTTCACTAATATATTTGAATTGAATGAATTTGCGGAGTCTGCCTGAGTTGTACATTGGTCGGATTCACAAGGTTATTTGAATTAAATGCCTTAGTGGAGTCTGCCTGAGTTGAACTTTAGTTTTGTTCACAAGGCCATTTGAATTTAATGACTTTGTAGAGTCTGTCTGAGTTGTAACTTGGACGTGTTCACAAAGTCATTTGAATTGAATAACTTTGTGGAGTCTGCCTGAGTTGTACCTTAGTCGTTTTCACAAGGCCATTTGGATTAAATGACTTTGTGGAGTCCATGTGAGTTGAACCTTGGTCGGGTTCACAATGCCATTTGAATTAAATAACCTGGTGGAGACTGCCTGGGTTATAACTTAGTATGGATTACAAGGTCATTTGTATTGAAATTCTTTGTGTAGTCTCCGCGAGTTGTACCTTTGTCGGTTTCACAAGGCCATTTGAATTGAATGACTTTGTGGAGTCTGCCTGAGTTGTACATTTGTCGGGTTCACAAGGCCATTTGAATTGAAGGACTTTGTAGAGTCTGCCTGAGTTGTATCTTGGACGTGTTCACAAGGTCATTTGAATTGAATAACTTTGTGGAGTCTTGCTGAGTTGTACCTTGGTCATGTTCACAAGGCCATTTGGATTAAATGACTTTGTGGAGTCCACCTGAGATGAACCTTGGTCGGATACACAAGGCCATTTGAATTGAATGACTTTGTGGAGTCTGCCTGAGTTGTACATTTGTCGGGTTCACAAGGCCATTTGAATTGAAGGACATTGTAGAGTCTGCCTGAGTTGTATCTTGGACGTTTTCACAAGGTCATTTGAATTGAATAACTTTGTGGAGTCTGCCTGAGTTATCCCTTGGTTGGGGTGACATGGCCATTTGTATTGAGTGACTTTGTAGAATCTGCCTGAGTTGTACCTTGGAAAGTGTTCACAAGGCCATTTGAATTGAATGACATTGTGGAGTCTGCCTGAGTTACCTTGGTCAGGTTCACAAGGCCATTTAAACTGAATGACTTTGTGGAGTCTGTGTGAGTTGTACCTTGTGAGGGTTCACAAGGCTATAGAATTGAATGACATTGTGGAGTCCACGTGAGTTGAATCTTGGTCAGGTTCACAAGGCTATTTGAATTGAATGACTTTTTGGTGTCTGCCTTCGTTGTACCTTTGTCGTGTTCACAAGGCCATTTGAATTGAATGACTATGAAGTGTCTGCATGAGTTGTAACTTGGACGTGTTCACAAGGTCATTTGAATTGATTAACTTTCTGTAGTCCGCCTGAGTTGTACATTGGTCGTGTTCACTAGGCCAATTGAATTGAATAACTTTGTGGAGTCTCCCTGAGTTCTACTTTGCACTGTTCTCAAGTCCATTTGAATTGATTCAATTTGTGGAGTGTGCCTCAGTTTACCTTGGGCGTGGTTACATGGCCTTTAGAATTGATTGACATTGTGGAGTCTGCCAGAATTGTACCTTGGTCAGGTTCACAAGGCCATTTGAATTGAATGACTTTGTGGAGTCTGCCTGAGTTGAAATTTAGTCGAGTTCACAAGACCATAAAATGGAATGACTTTGTGGAGTCAGCCTGATTTATACCTTGGTTGTGTTCACTAATATATTTGAATTGATTGACTTTGTGGAGTCTGCCTCAGTTTTATCTTGGTCAGTTTCACAAGGCCATTTGATTTGAATTATTTTGTGCAGTCTGCCTGAGTTGTCCTTGATAGGGTTCACAAGGACATTTGAATTTAATGATTTTGTGGAGTCTGCCTGAGTTGTACATTGGTAGGTTTCACAAGGCCATTTTATTTGAGTAACTTTGTGGTGTCTTCCTGAGTTGAAACTTGGTTATGTTCACAAGGCCCTTTGTATTGAATGAATTTGTGGAGTCTGTCTCAGTTGTATATTGGTCAGTTTCACAATTTCATTTGTATTATATGACTTTGTGGAGTGGTCGTCTTCACAAGACATTTGAATTGAATGATTTTGTCGAGTCTCTCTCAGTTGAACATTGGCCGGTTTCTCAAGTACATTTGTATTGAATGACGTTGTGGAGTCTGCCTCAGTTGCAGCATATTCGCGTTCACAAGACTATTTAACTTGAATTACTTTGTGGAGTGCGCCATATTTGTATCTGTTCGACTTCACAAGGCCATTTGAATTGAATGACTTTGTGGAGTTTGCCTGATCTGAACCTTTGCCAGGTTCTGAAGGCCATTTGAATGGAATGACTTTGTGGAGTCTGCCTGAATTGTATCTGTTCAACTTCACAAGCCCATTTGAATGGAATTACTTTTTGGAGTCCGCCAGATTTGTATCTCTTCGACTTCACAAGGCCTTTTCAATTGAATTAGCTTGTGGAGTCAGCCAGATTTATATTAGTTCGACTTCACAAGGCCATTTGAATTGAATGACTTTATGGAGTTTCCCTGATTTGAAACTTGGTCGGGTTCTGAAGGCCACTTGAATGGAATGAATTTCTGGAGTCCGCCTGTGTGGTACCTTTTCGTCTTCACAAGGCCATTTGAATTGAATGACTTTGTGGAGTCTGCCTGAGTTGCAACTTGGTCGGGTTGACAGGGCTTTTGGATTGAATGACTTTGTGGAATCTCCCTGAGTTGTCCTTCATAGGGTTCACAAGGACATTTGAATTGAATGACTTTGTGGACTCTGCCTGAGTTGTACCTTGGCAGGGAATACAAGACCTTCTGAATTGAATGACTTGTGGAGTCTGCTTGAATTGTAGCTGGTCTACTTCACAAGACTATTTGAACTGAATTACTTTGTGGAGTCCTCCAAATTTGTATCTGTTCGACTTCACAAGGCCATTTGAATTGAATAACTTTGTGGAGTCCACCAAATTTGTATCTGTTCGACATCACAAGCCCATTTGAAATGAATGAATTTGTGGAGTTTGCCTGATCTGAAACTTAGTCGAGTTCCGAAGGCCTTTTGAATGGAATTACTTTCTGGAGTACGCTTGTGTGGTACCTGTTCGTTTTCACAAGTCGATTTGAATTGATTGACTTTGTGGAGTGTGCCTGATATATATCTTGGTTGGGTAAAAAGGCAATTTGAAGTGAATTACTTTGTGGAGTTTGAGTGAGTTGTACCTTGGTAGGGATTACAAGGCCATTTGTATTGAATGATTTTGTGTAGTCTGCCTGACTTGTCCTTGATAGGGTTCACAAGGACATTTGAATTTAATGAATTTGTGGAGTATGCCCTAGTTGTACATTGGTAGGTTTCACAAGGCCATTTGAATTGAATGATTTTGTGGAGTCTGCCTGAGTTGAACATTGGTCTGTTTCTCAAGTTCATTTGTATTGAATGACATTGTGGAGTCTGCCTGAGTTGCAGCATAGTCACGTTCACAAGACTATTTGGAATGAATTAATTTGTGGCGTCTGCCAGATTTGTATCTGTTCGACTTCACAAGGCCATTTGAATTGAATTAGTTTGTGGAGTCCGCCAGGTTTGTACCTCTTCGACTTCATAAGGCCATTTGAATTGAATGCCTTTGTGTAGTTTGACTGAGTTGAACCTTGGTCGGGCTCTGAAGGCAATTTGAATGAAATTACTTTCTGAAGTCCTCCTGTGTGGTAACTGTTTGTCTTCACAAGGCCATTTGAATTGAATGACTTTGTGGAGTTTGCCTGATCTGAAACTTTGTCTGGTTCTGAAGGCCTTTTGAATGGAATGACTTTCTGGAGTCTATTTGATTTGTAACTTGGTCGGGTCACAAGGCCTTTTGGATTTTGGAGTCACCCTGAGTTGTCCTTCGTAGGGTTCACAAGGACATTTGAATTGAAAGACTGTGTGACTCCTGCCTGAGTTGTACCTTGGTAGGGATTACAAGTCGATTTGAAATGAGTGACTTTGTGGAGTTTGCCTGAATTGTACCTGGTCGATTCACAAGACTATTTGAATTGAATTACTTTGTGGAGTCCACCAGGTTTGTATCAGTTCGACTTCACAAGGCCATTTGATATGAATGACTTTGTGGAGTTTGCCTGAGCTGAAACTTGCTCGGGTTCTGAAGGCCATTTGAATGGAATGACTTTCTGGAGTCTGCCTGTGTGGTACCTGTTCGTCTTCACAAGGCCATTTGAATTGAATGACTTTGTGGAGTCTGACTGAGTTGCAACTTGGTTGAGTTTACAAGGCCTTTTGGATTGAATGAGTTTGTGGAATCTCCCTGAGTTGAACTTGGTAGGATTCACAAGGACATTTGAATTGAATGACTTTGTGGAGTCCGCCAAATTTGTATCTGTTCAACTTCAGAAGCCCATTTGAATTGAATTACTTTTTGGAGTCCCCCAGATTTGTATCTGTTTGACTTCACAAGGCCTTTTGAATTGAATTAGTTTGTGGAGTTTGCCTGATCTGGAACTTTGTCATGATCTGAAGGCCATTTGAATGGAATGACTTTCTGGAATCCGCCCGTGTGGTACCTGTTAGTCTTCACAAGGCGATTTGTATTGAATGACCTTGTGGAGTCTGCCTGAGTTATATCTTGGTTGGGTACAAAAGGCAATTTGAAGTGAATGACTTTGTGGAGTCTGCCTCAGTTATGCACTGGTAGGGTTCACAACACCATTTGATTTGAATGATTTTGCATAGTCTTCCTGAGTTATCCTTGATAGGGATCACAAGGACATTTGAATTGAATGACTTTGTGCAGTCCGCCAAATTTGTATCTGTTCGAATTCACAAGGCAATTTGAATTGAATTACTTTGTGGAGTCCGCCAGATTTGTATCTGTTCGACTTCACAAGGCCATTTGAATTGAATTAGTTTGTGGAGTTTGCCTGATTTGGAACTTTGTCGTGTTCTGAAGGCCATTTAAATGGAATGACTTTCTGGAGTCTGCCTGTGTGGTACCTGTTTGAATTCACAAGGCCCTTTGAATTGAATTAATTTGTGGAGACCGCCTGAGTTATATCTTGGTCAGGTTAAGAAGGCCATTTGAATTGAATGCCTTTGTGGAGTATGCCTGATCTGAAACTTTGTCAGGTTCTGAAGGCCATTTGAATGGAATGACTTTCTGGAGTCTATTTGATTTGTAACTTGGTCGGGTCACAAGGCCTTTTGGATTGTGGAGTTTCCCTGAGTTGTCCTTGGTAGGGTTCACAAGGACATTTGAATTGAATGACTGTGCGACTTCTGCCTGAGTTGTACCTTGGTAGGGATTATAAGTCCATTTGATTTGAGTGACTATCTGGAGTTTGCCTGAATTGAACCTGGTCGACTTCACAAGACTATTTGAATTGAATTACTTTGTGGGGTCTGCCAGATTTGTTTCTGTTCGACTTCACAAGCCCATTTCAATTGAATTACTATTTGGAGTCCGCCTGATTTGTATCTGTTCGACTTCACAAGCCCATTTGAATTGAATTACTTTTTGGAGTCCGCCAGATTTGTATCTGTTTGACTTCACAAGGCCATTTGAATTGAATGACTTTGTGGAGTTTGCCTGATCTGAAACTTGCTCGGGTTCTGAAGGCCATTTGAATGGAATGGCTTTCTAGAGTCCGCCTGTTTGGTACCAGTTCGTCTTCACAAGGCCATTTGACATGAATGACTTTGTGGACTCTGCATGAGTTGCAACTTGGTTGAGTTCACAAGGCCTTTTGGATTGAATAACTTTGTGGAATCTCCCAGAGTTGTACTTGGTTCGGTTCACAAGGACATTTGAATTGAATTAGTTTGTGGAGTTTGCCTGATCTGGAACTTTGTCATGTTCTGAAGGCCATATGAATGGAATGACTTTCTGGAGTCCACCTGTGTGGTACCTGTTAGTCTTCACAAGGCAATTTGTATTGAATGACCCTGTGGAGTCTGCCTGAGTTATATCTTGGTTGGGTACAAAAGGCAATATGAAGTTAATGACTTTGTGGAGTCTGCCTTAGTTGTGCACTGATAGGGTTCACAACGCAATTTGATTTGAATGATTTTGTGTAGTCTTCCTGAGTTGTCCTTGGTAGTGTTCACAAGGACATTTGAATTGAATGATTGTGTGACTCCTGCCTGTGTTGTACCTTGGTAGGGATTACAAGTCCATTTGAATTGAGTGACATTGTGGAGTTTGCCTGAATTGTACCTGGTCGATTCACAAGACTATTTGAATTGAATTACTTTGTGGAGTCCGCCAGGTTTGTATCAGTTCGACTTCACAAGCCTATTTGAATTGAATTACTTTTTGGAGTCCGCCAGCTTTGTATCTGTTCGACTTCACAAGGCCATTTGAATTGAATGACTTTGTGGAGTGCACCAAATTTGTATCTGTTCGACTTCACAAGCCAATTTGAATTGAATTACTTTGTGGAGTCTGCCAGATTTGTATCTGTTCGACTTCACAAGACCATTTGAATTGAATTTGTTTGTGGAGTTTGCCTGATCTGGAACTTTGTCGTGTTCTGAAGGCCATTTGAATTGAATGCCTTTGTGGAGTCTGCCTGAGTTGTACCTTGCTAGGGACTACAAGGCCATTTGAATTGAATTACTTTGTGGAGTCTGTACATTTGTATCTGTTCGATTTCACAAGGCCATTTGAATTGAATGCCTTTGTGGAGTTTGTCTGAGTTGAACCTTGGTTGGGCTCTGAAGGCCATTTGAATGGAATGACTTTCGGGAGTCCGCCTGTGTGGTACCTGTTAGTCTTCACAAGGCGATTTGTATTGAATGACCTTGTGGAGTCTGCCTGAGTTCTATCTTGGTTGAGTACAAAAGGCAATTTGAAGTGAATGACTTTGTGGAGTCTGCCTTAGTTGTGCACTGGTAGGGTTCACAACACCATTTGATTTTAATGATTTTGTGTAGACTTCCTGAGTTGTCCTTGATAGGGTTCACAAGGACATTTGAATTGAATGATTTTCTGGAGTCTGCCTGAGTTGTACATTGGTAGTTTACACAAGGCCATTTTATTTGAGTAACTTTGTGGAGTCTTCCTGACTTGTAACTTGGTCATGTTTACAAGACCTTTGGATTGAATTACCTTGTGGTGTCTCCCTGAGTTGTCCATGGTAGGGTTCACAAGGACATTTGAATTGAATGACTTTGTGGAGTCTGCCTGAGTTGTACCTTGGTAGGGATTACAAGTCCATTTCAATTGAAAAACTTTGTGGAGTCTGCCTGAATTGTACCTGGTCGACTTCACAAGATTATTTGAATTGAATTAGTTTGTGGATTCCGCCAGATTTGTAAATCTTCGACTCCACAAGGCCATTTGAATTGAATGACTTTGTGGCGTCTGCCAGATTTGTATCTGTTCGAATTCTCATGCCATTTGAATTTAATTACTTTGTGGAGTCTGCCAGATTTGTATCTGTTCGAATTCACAAAGCCATTTCAATTGAATTAGTTTGTGGAGTCCGCCAAATTTGTACCTCTTCGACTTCACAAGGCCATATAAATTGAATGACTTTGTGGAGTTTGCCTGATCTGAAACGTTGTCGGGTTCTGAAGGCCATTTGAATGGAATGACTTTCTGGAGTCTATTTGATTTGTAACTTGTTCGGGTCACAAGGCCTTTTGGATTGTGGAGTCTCGCTGAGTTGTCCTTGGTAGGGTTCACAAGGACATTTGAATTGAATAACTGTGTGACTTCTGCCTGAGTTGTACATTGGTAGGGATTACAAGTCCATTTGATTTGAGTGACTTTCTGGAGTTTGCCTGAATTGTACCTGGTCGATTCACAAGACTATTTGAATTGAATTACTTTGTGGAGTCCGCCAGATTTGTATCTGTTCGACTTCCCAAGGCCATTTGAATTGAATTACTTTGTGGAGTCCGCCAAGTTTGTTTCTCTTCATCTTCACAAGCCCATTTGAATTGAATTACATTTTGGAGTCCGCCAGATTTGTATCTGTTCGACTTCACAAGCCCTTTTGAATTGAATTACTTTTTGGAGTCCGCCAGATTTGTATCTGTTCGACTTCACAACGCCATTTGAATTGAATGACTTTGTGGAATTTAGCTGATTGGAAACTTTGTCGGTTTCTGAAGGCCATTTGAATGGAATGACTTTCTGAAGTCCGCCTTTGTGGTACCTGTTCGTCATAATAAGGCCATTTGAAATTAATAACATTGTGGAGTCCGCCAGATTTGTATCTCTTCGAATTCACAAGGTCATTTGAATTGCATGACTTTGTGGAGTCTGCCTGAGTTATATCTTGGTCAGGTTAAGAAGGCCATTTGAATTGAATGCCTTTGTGGCGTTCGCCTGATTTGAAACTTGGTCGGGCTCTGAAGGCCATTTGAATGGAATTACTTTCTGGAGTCCGCCTGTGTGGTGCCTGTTCGTCTTCACAAGGCCATTTGAATTGAATGACTTTGTGGAGACTGCCTGATTTGTAACTTGGTCAGGTTCACAAGGCCTTTTGGATTTAAATACTTTGTGGAATCTCCCTGAGTTGTCCTTGGTAAGGTTCACAAGAACATTTGAATTGAATGACTTTGTCGAGTCTGCCTGAGTTGTACCTTGGTAGGGATTACAACAACATTTGAATTGAATAGCTTTGTGGAGTCTGCCTGAATTGTACCTGGTCGAATTCACAAGACTATTTGAACTGAATTACTTTGTGGAGTCTGCCATATTTGTAGCTGTTCGTATTCAAAAGACCATTTGAATTGAATGCCTTTGTGGAGTTTGACTGAGTTGCACCTTCGTCAGGCTCTGAAGGCAATTTGAATGAATTACTTTCTGGAGTCCTCCTGTGTGGTAACTGTTCGTCTTCACAAGGCTATTTTAATTGAATGACTTTGTGGAGTCTGCCTAATTTGAAACTTGTTCGTGTCACAAGTCCTTTTGGATTGAATGACTTTGTGGAGTCTCCCTTAGTTGTACTTGATTCGGTTCACAAGGACATTTGAATTGAATGACTTTGTGAAGTCTGCCTGAGTTGTACCTTGGTTGGGATTACAACTCCATTTGAATTGAATAGCTTTGTGGAGTCTGCCTGAATTGTACCTGGTCGAATTCACAAGACTATTTGAACTAAATTACTTTGTGGAGTCTGCCAGATTTGTATCTGTTCGACTTCTCAAGGCCATTTGAATTGAACTAGTTTGTGGAGTTTGCCTGATCTGGAACATTCTATTCAAATGTCCTTGTGAACACTACCAAGGACAACTCAGGGAGACTCCACAATCCAAAAGGCCTTGTGATCCGACGAAGTTACAAATCAAATAGGCTCCAGAAAGTCATTCCATTCAAATGGCCTTCAGAACCCGACAAAATTTCAGATCAGGTAAACTCCACAAAGCCATTCAATTCAAATGGCCTTGTGAAGTCAAACAGATTCATATCTGGCAGACTCCACAAAGTAATTCAATTCAAATAGTCTTGTGAAGTCGACCAGGTACAATTCAGGCAGACTCAACAAAGTTATTCAACTCAAATTGACTTTTAATCCCTACTAAGGTACAACTCAGGCAGAAGTCACACAGTCATTCAACTCAAATGTGCTCGTGAACCCTACCAAGGACAACTCAGCGAGGTTCCACAAAGTATTTCCATTCAAAAGACGTTATGAACCCGACCAAATTACAAATCAGGCAGACTCCAGAAAGTAATTCCATTCAAATGGCCTTCAGAGCCCGACCAAGGTTCAACTCATTTTGGATTGTGGTGTCTCCCTAAGTTGTCCTTGGTAGGGTTCACAAGGATATTTGAACTGAATGACAATGTGACTTCTGCCCGAGTTATACCTTGGTAGGGATTACAAGTTCATTTGAATTGAGTGACTTTGTGGAGTTTGCCTGAATTGTACCTGGTCGACTTCACAAGACTATCTCAATTGAATTACTTTTTGGAGTCCGCCAGATTTGTACCTGTTCGACTTCACAAGGCCATTTGAAATGAATGACTTTGTGGAGTTTGCCTGATCTGAAACTTTGTCGAGTTTTGAAGGCCATTTGAATGGAATGACTTTCTGGAGTCTGCCTGTGTGGTACCTGTTCGTCATCACAAGGCCATTTGAATTGAATGACTTTGTGGAGTCCGCCAGATTTGTATCTGTTCGAATTCACAAGGTCATTTGAAATGAATGACTTTGTGGAGTCCGCCTGAGTTATATCTTGGTTAGGTTAAGAAGGCAATTTGAATTGAATTCCTTTGTGGAGTTTGCCTGAGTTGAACCTTGGCCGGGCTCTGAAGGCCATTTGAATGGAATTACTTTCTGGAGTCCGTGTTTGTGGTACCTGTTCGTCTTCACAAGGCCATTTGGATTGAATGACTTTGTGGTGTCTCCCTGACTTGTCCTTGGTAGGGTTCACAAGGACATTTGAATTGAATAAATTTGTGGAGTCCGCCTGAGTTATATCTTGGTCAGGTTAAGAAGGCCATTTGAATTGAATGCCTTTGTGGAGTTCGCCTGAGTTGAACCTTGGTCTGGCACTGAAGGCAATTTTAATGGAATTACTTTCTGGAGTCCGCCTATGTGGTATCTGTTCGTCTTCACAAGGCCATTTGAATTGAATGACTTTGTGGAGTCCGCCAGATATGTATCTGTTCGAATTCACAACGTCATTTGAATTGAATGACTTTGTGGATTCCGCCTGATTTATATCTTGGTTAGGTTAAGAAGGCCATTTGAATTGAGTGACTTTTTGCTGTCTGGCTGAATTGTACCTGGTCGACTTCACAAGACTATTTGAATTGAATTAGTTTGTGGAGTCCGCCAGATTTGTACCTCTTAGACTTCACAAGGCCATTTGAAATGAATGACTTTGTGCAGTTTGCCGGAGTTGAACCTTGGTCGGGCTGTGAAGGCCATTTGAATGGAATTACTTTCTGGAGTCTGTGTTTGTGATATCTGTTCGTCTTCACAAGGCCATTTGAATTGAATGACTTTGTGTAGACTGCCTGATATGTAACTTGGTCAGGTTCACAAGGCATTTTGGATTGAATGACTTTGTGGTGTCTCCCTGAGTTGTCCTTGGTAGGGTTCACAATGACATTTGAATTGAATGAATTTGTGGAGTCCGCCTGAGTTATATCTTGGTCAGGTTAAGAAGGCCATTTGAATTGAGTGACATTTTGGTGTCTGCCTGAATTGTACCAGGTCGACTTCACAAGACTATTTGAATTGAATTAGTTTGCGGAGTCCACCAGATTTGTACCTCTTCGACTTCACAAGGCCATTTGAATTGAATGACTTTGTGGAGTGCGCCAGATTTGTATCTGTTCGAATTCACAAGGTCATTTGAAATGAATGACTTTGTGGAGTCCGCCTGAGTTATATCTTGGTCAGGTTAAGAAGGCAATTTGAATTGAGTGACATTTTTGTGTCTGCCTGAATTGTACCTGGTCGACTTCACAAGACTATCTGAATTGAATTAGTTTGCGGAGTCCACCAGATTTGTACCTCTTCGTCTTCACAAGGCCATTTGAATTGAATGACTTTGTGTAGACTGCCTGATTTGAAACTTGTTTGTGTCAGAAGTCATTTTGGATTGAATGACTTTGTGGAGTCTCCCTTAGTTGTACTTGGTTCGGTTCACAAGGACATTTGAATTGAATGACTTTGTGAAGTCTGCCTGAGTTGTACCTTGGTTGGGATTACAACTCCATTTGAATTGAATAGCTTTGTGGAGTCTGCCTGAATTGTACCTGGTCGAATTCACAAGACTATTTGAAATGAATTACTTTGTGGAGTTCACCAGATTTGTAGCTGTTCGACTTCACAAGGCCATTTGAATTGAATGACTTTGTGGAATTTAGCTGATCGGAAACTTTGTCGGTTTCTGAAGGCCATTTGAATGGAATGACTTTCTGAACTCTGCCTTTGTGGTACCTGTTCGTCATAATAAGGCCATTTGAAATTAGTAACATTGTGGAGTCCGCCAGAATTGTATCTCTTCGAATTCACAAGGTCATTTGAATTGCATGACTTTGTGGAGTCCGCATGAGTTATATCTTGGTCAGGTTAAGAAGGCCATTTGAATTGAATTACTTTCTGGAGTCCGTGTTTGTGGTACCTGTTCGTCTTCACAAGGCCATTTGAATTGAATGACTTTGTGTAGACTGCCTGATTTGTAACTTTGTCGGGTTCTCAAGGCATTTTGGAAAGAATGACTTTGTGGTGTCTCCCTGACTTGTCCTTGATAGGGTTCACAAGGACATTTGAATTGAATAAATTTGTGGATTCCGCCTGAGTTACATCTTGGTCAGGTTAAGAAGGCCATTAGAATTGAATGCCTTTGTGGAGTTCACCTGAGTTGAACCTTGGTCGGGCACTGAAGGCAATTTTAATGGAATTACTTTCTGGAGTCCGCCTGTGTGATAACTGTTCGTCTTCACAAGGCCATTTGAATTGAATGACGTTGTGGAGTCCGCCAGATATGTATCTGTTCGAATTCACAAGGTCATTTGAATTGAATGACTTTGTGGACTCCGCCTGAGTTATATCTTGGTTAGGTTAAGAAGGCCATTTGAATTGAGTGACTTTTTGCTGTCTGGCTGAATTGTACCTGGTCGACTTCACAAGACTATTTGAATTGAATTAGTTTGTGGAGTCCGCAAGATTTGTACCTCTTAGACTTCACAAGGCCATTTGAAATGAATGACTTTGTGCAGTTTGCCGGAGTTGAACCTTGGTCGGGCTGTGAAGGCCATTTGAATGGAACTACTTTCTGGAGTCCGTGTTTGTGATACCTGTTCGTCTTCACAAGGCCATTTGAATTGAATGACTTTGTGTAGACTGCCTGATATGTAACTTGGTCGGGTTCACAAGGCATTTTGGATTGAATAACTTTGTGGTGTCTCCCTGAGTTGTCCTTGGTAGGGTTCACAATGACATTTGAATTGAATGAATTTGTGGAGTCCGCCTGAGTTATATCTTGGTCAGGTTAAGAATGCCATTTGAATTGAGTGACATTTTGGTGTCTGCCTGAATTGTACCTGGTCGACTTCACAAGACTATTTGAATTGAATTAGTTTGCGGAGTCCACCAGATTTGTACCTCTTCGACTTCACAAGGCCATTTGAATTGAATGACTTTGTGGAGTCCGCCAGATTTGTATCTGTTCGAATTCACAAGGTCATTTGAATTGAATGACTTTGTGGAGTCCGCCTGAGTTATATCTTGGACAGGTTAAGAAGGCAATTTGAATTGAATGCATTTGTGGAGTTTGCCTGAGTTGAACCTTGGTCGGGCTCTGAAGGCCATTGGACTGGAATTACATTCTGGAGTGCGCCTGCATGGTGCCTGTTCGTCTTCACAAGGCCATTTGAATTGAATGACTTTGTGGAGTCTGCCTGATTTGTAAATTGATCGGGTTCACAAGGCCCTTTGGATTGAAATACTTTGTGGAATCTCCCTCAGTTATCCTTCGTAGGGTTAACAAGGACATTTGAATTGAATGACTTTGTGGAGTTTGCCTGAGTTTCAACTTGGTTGAGTTTACAAGGCCTTTTGGATTTAATGACTTTGTGGAATCTCCCTGAGTTATACTTGGTAGGGTTCACAAGGACATTTGAATTGAATGACTTTATGGAGTCTGCCTGAGTTGTACCTTGGTAGGGATTACAGGTCCATTTGAGTTGAATAACTTTGATGAGTCTGCCTGAATTGTACCTGGTTGACTTCACAAGACTATTTGAATTGAATTACTTTGTGGAGTCTGCCAGATTTGTATCTGTTCGACTTCACAAGGTCATTTGATTTGAATTAGTTTGTGGAGTCTGCCAGATTTGTAACTCTTTGACTTCACAAGGCCATTTGAATTGAATGACTTTGTGGAGTTTGCCTGAATTGTACCTGGTCGACTTCACAAGACTATTTGAATAGAATTACTTTTTGGAGTCCGCCAGATTTGTATCTGTTCGACTTCACAAGGCCATTTGAATTGAATGACTCTGTGGAGTTTGACTGATCTGGAACTTTGTCGTGTTCTGAAGGCCATTTGAGTGGAATGACTTTCTGGAGTCCTCCTGTGTGGTACCTGTTAGTCTTCACAAGGCTTTATTTTATTGGATGAGCTTGTCGAGTCTGCCTGAGTTATATCTTGGTTGGGTACAAAAGGCAATTTGAAGTGAATGCCTTTGTGGAGTCTGCCTTTGTTGTGCACTGTAAGGGTTCACAATGCCATTTGATTTGAATGATTTTGTGTAGTCTTCCTGCGTTGTCCTTGATAGGATTCACAAGGACATTTGAATTGAATAAATTTGTGGAGACCGCCTGTGTTATATCTTGGTCAGGTTAAAAAGTCCATTTGAATTGAGTGACTTTTTGGTGTCTGGCTGAATTGTACCTGGTCGACTTCACAAGACTATTTGAATTGAATTAGTTTGCGGAGTCCGCCAGATTTGTACCTCTTCGACTTCACAAGGCCATTTGAAATGAATGACTTTGTGGAGTTTGCCTGAGCTGAAATTTTGTCGGGTTCTGAAGGCCATTTGAATGGAATTACTTTCTGGAGTCCTCCTGTGTGGTACCTGTTCATCATAATAAGGCCATTTGAAATTAATGACTGTGGAGTCTGCCAGATTTGCATCTGTTAGAATTGACAAGGTCATTTGAATTGCATTACTTTGTGGAGTCCGCCTGAGTTATATCTTGGTCAGGTTATGAAGACCATTTGAATTGAATGCCTTTGTGGATTTTGCATGAGTTGTACCTTGGTAGGGATTACAAGTCCATTTGAGTTGAATAACTTTGATGAGTCTGCCTGAATTGTACCTGGTCGACTTCACAAGACTATTTGAATTGAATTACTTTGTGGTGTCTGCCAGATTTGTATCTGTTCGACTTCACAAGGCCATTTGAATTGAATTAGTTTGTGGAGTTTGCCTGATCTGGAACATTCTATTCAAATGGCCTTGTGAACCCTACCAAGGACAACTCAGGGAGACTCCACAATCCAAAAGGCCTTGTGATCCGACGAAGTTACAAATCAAATAGGCTCCAGAAAGTCATTCCATTCAAATGGCCTTCAGAGCCCGACCAAGGTTCAACTCATTTTGGATTGTGGTATCTCCCTGAGTTGTCCTTGGTAGGGTTCACAAGGATATTTGAACTGAATGACTATGTGATTTCTGCCCGAGTTATACCTTGGTAGGGATTACAAGTTCATTTGAATTGAGTGACTTTGTGGAGTTTGCCTGAATTGTACCTGGTCGACTTCACAAGACTATCTGAATTGAATTACTTTTTGGAGTCCGCCAGATTTGTATCTGTTCGACTTCACAAGGCCATTTGAATTGAATGACTTTGTGGAGTTTGCCTGATCTGAAACTTTGTCGAGTTTTGAAGGCCATTTGAATGGAATGACTTTCTGGAGTCTGCCTGTGTGGTACCTGTTCGTCATCACAAGGCCATTTGAATTGAATGACTTTGTGGAGTCCGCCAGATTTGTATCTGTTCGAATTCACAAGGTCATTTGAAATGAATGACTTTGTGGAGTCCGCCTGAGTTATATCTTGGTTAGGTTAAGAAGGCAATTTGAATTGAATGCCTTTGTGGAGTTTGCCTGAGTTGAACCTTGGCCGGGCTCTGAAGGCCATTTGAATGGAATTACTTTCTGGAGTCCGTGTTTGTGGTACCTGTTCGTCTTCACAAGGCCATTTGGATTGAATGACTTTGTGGTGTCTCCCTGACTTGTCCTTGGTAGGGTTCACAAGGACATTTGAATTGAATAAATTTGTGGAGTCCGCCTGAGTTATATCTTGGTCAGGTTAAGAAGGCCATTTGAATTGAATGCCTTTGTGGAGTTCGCCTGAGTTGAACCTTGGTCGGGCATTGAAGGCAATTTTAATGGAATTACTTTCTGGAGTCTGCCTGTGTGGTATCTGTTCGTCTTCACAAGGCCATTTGAATTGAATGTCTTTGTGGAGTCCGCCAGATATGTATCTGTTCTAATTCACAAGGTCATTTGAATTGAATGACTTTGTGGATTCCGCCTGAGTTATATCTTGGTTAGGTTAAGAAGGCCATTTGAATTGAGTGTCTTTTTGCTGTCTGGCTGAATTGTACCTGGTCGACTTCACAAGACTATTTGAATTGAATTAGTTTGTGGAGTCCGCCAGATTTGTACCTCTTAGACTTCACAAGGCCATTTGAAATGAATGACTTTGTGCAGTTTGCCGGAGTTGAACCTTGGTCGGGCTGTGAAGGCCATTTGAATGGAATTACTTTCTGGAGTCCGTGTTTGTGATACCTGTTCGTCTTCACAAGGCCATTTGAATTGAATGACTTTGTGTAGACTGCCTGATATGTAACTTGGTCGGGTTCACAAGGCATTTTGGATTGAATAACTTTGTGGTGTCTCCCTGAGTTGTCCTTGGTAGGGTTCACAATGACATTTGAATTGAATGAATTTGTGGAGTCCGCCTGAGTAATATCTTGGTCAGGTTAAGAATGCCATTTGAATTGAGTGACATTTTGGTGTCTGCCTGAATTGTACCTGGTCGACTTCACAAGACTATTTGAATTGAATTAGTTTGCGGAGTCCACCAGATTTGTACCTCTTCGACTTCACAAGGCCATTTGAATTGAATGACTTTGTGGAGTCCGCCAGATTTGTATCTTTTCGAATTCACAAGGTCATTTGAATTGAATGACTTTGTGGAGTCCGCCTGAGTTATATCTTGGTCAGGTTAAGAAGGCAATTTGAATTGAATGCATTTGTGGAGTTTGCCTGAGTTGAACCTTGATCGGGCTCTAAAGGCCATTTCCATGGAATGACTTTCTGGAGTCCACCTGTGTGGTAATTGCTCGTCTTCACAAGGCTATTTGAATTGAATGACTTTGTGGAGTCTGCCTGATTTGAAACTTGTTTGTGTCACAAGTCATTTTGGATTGAATGACATTGTGGAGTCTCCCTTAGTTGTACTTGGTTCGGTTCACAAGGACATTTGAATTGAATGACTTTGTGAAGTCTGCCTGAGTTGTACCTTGGTTGGGATTACAACTCCATTTGAATTGAATAGCTTTGTGAAGTCTGCCTGAATTGTACCTGGTCGAATTCACAAGACTATTTGAACTGAATTACTTTGTGGAGTCTGCCAGATTTGTATCTGTTCGACTTCACAAGGCCATTTGAATTGAATTAGTTTGTGGAGTTTGCCTGATCTGGAACATTCTATTCAAATGTCCTTGTGAACCCTACCAAGGACAACTCAGGGAGACTCCACAATCCAAAAGGCCTTGTGATCCGACGAAGTTACAAATCAAATAGGCTCCAGAAAGTCATTCCATTCAAATGGCCTTCAGAGCCCAACCAAGGTTCAACTCATTTTGGATTGTGGTATCTCCCTGAGTTGTCCTTGGTAGGGTTCACAAGGATATTTGAACTGAATGACTATGTGACTTCTGCCCGAGTTATACCTTGGTAGGGATTACAAGTTCATTTGAATTGAGTGACTTGGTGGAGTTTGCCTGAATTGTACCTGGTCGACTTCACAAGACTATCTGAATTGAATTACTTTTTGGAGTCCGCCAGATTTGTATCTGTTCGACTTCACAAGGCCATTTGAATTGAATGACTTTGTGGAGTTTGCCTGATCTGAAACTTTGTCGAGTTTTGAAGGCCATTTGAATGGAATGACTTTCTGGAGTCTGCCTGTGTGATACCTGTTCGTCATCACAAGGCCATTTGAATTGAATGACTTTGTGGAGTCTGCCTGATTTGTAAATTGATCGGGTTCACAAGGCCCTTTGGATTGAAATACTTTGTGGAATCTCCCTCAGTTATCCTTCGTAGGGTTAACAAGGACATTTGAATTGAGTGACTTTGTGGAGTTTGCCTGAGTTTCAACTTGGTTGAGTTTACAAGGCCTTTTGGATTTAATGACTTTGTGGAATCTCCCTGAGTTATACTTGGTAGGGTTCACAAGGACATTTGAATTGAATGACTTTATGGAGTCTGCCTGAGTTGTACCTTGGTAGGGATTACAGGTCCATTTGAGTTGAATAACTTTGATGAGTCTGCCTGAATTGTACCTGGTTGACTTCACAAGACTATTTGAATTGAATTACTTTGTGGAGTCTGCCAGATTTGTATCTGTTCGACTTCACAAGGTCATTTGATTTGAATTAGTTTGTGGAGTCCGCCAGATTTGTAACTCTTTGACTTCACAAGGCCATTTGAATTGAATGACTTTGTGGAGTTTGCCTGAATTGTACCTGGTCGACTTCACAAGACTATTTGAATAGAATTACTTTTTGGAGTCCGCCAGATTTGTATCTGTTCGACTTCACAAGGCCATTTGAATTGAATGACTCTGTGGAGTTTGACTGATCTGGAACTTTGTCGTGTTCTGAAGGCCATTTGAGTGGAATGACTTTCTGGAGTCCTCCTGTGTGGTACCTGTTAGTCTTCACAAGGCTTTATTTTATTGGATGAGCTTGTGGAGTCTGCCTGAGTTATATCTTGGTTGGGTACAAAAGGCAATTTGAAGTGAATGCCTTTGTGGAGTCTGCCTTTGTTGTGCACTGTAAGGGTTCACAATGCCATTTGATTTGAATGATTTTCTGTAGTCTTCCTGCGTTGTCCTTGATAGGATTCACAAGGACATTTGAATTGAATAAATTTGTGGAGACCACCTGAGTTATATCTTGGTCAGGTTAAGAAGGCCATTTGAATTGAGTGACTTTTTGGTGTCTGGCTGAATTGTACCTGGTCGACTTCACAAGACTATTTGAATTGAATTAGTTTGCGGAGTCCGCCAGATTTGTACCTCTTCGACTTCACAAGGCCATTTGAAATGAATGACTTTGTGGAGTTTGCCTGAGCTGAAATTTTGTCGGGTTCTGAAGGCCATTTGAATGGAATTACTTTCTGGAGTCCTCCTGTGTGGTACCTGTTCATCATAATAAGGCCATTTGAAATTAATGACTGTGGAGTCTGCCAGATTTGCATCTGTTAGAATTGACAAGGTCATTTGAATTGCATTACTTTGTGGAGTCCGCCTGAGTTATATCTTGGTCAGGTTATGAAGACCATTTGAATTGAATGCCTTTGTGGATTTTGCATGAGTTGTACCTTGGTAGGGATTACAAGTCCATTTGAGTTGAATAACTTTGATGAGTCTGCCTGAATTGTACCTGGTCGACTTCACAAGACTATTTGAATTGAATTACTTTGTGGTGTCTGCCAGATTTGTATCTGTTCGACTTCACAAGGCCATTTGAATTGAATTAGTTTGTGGAGTTTGCCTGATCTGGAACATTCTATTCAAATGGCCTTGTGAACCCTACCAAGGACAACTCAGGGAGACTCCACAATCCAAAAGGCCTTGTGATCCGACGAAGTTACAAATCAAATAGGCTCCAGAAAGTCATTCCATTCAAATGGCCTTCAGAGCCCGACCAAGGTTCAACTCATTTTGGATTGTGGTATCTCCCTGAGTTGTCCTTGGTAGGGTTCACAAGGATATTTGAACTGAATGACTATGTGACTTCTGCCCGAGTTATACCTTGGTAGGGATTACAAGTTCATTTGAATTGAGTGACTTTGTGGAGTTTGCCTGAATTGTACCTGGTCGACTTCACAAGACTATCTGAATTGAATTACTTTTTGGAGTCCGCCAGATTTGTATCTGTTCGACTTCACAAGGCCATTTGAATTGAATGACTTTGTGGAGTTTGCCTGATCTGAAACTTTGTCGAGTTTTGAAGGCCATTTGAATGGAATGACTTTCTGGAGTCTGCCTGTGTGGTACCTGTTCGTCATCACAAGGCCATTTGAATTGAATGACTTTGTGGAGTCCGCCAGATTTGTATCTGTTCGAATTCACAAGGTCATTTGAAATGAATGACTTTGTGGAGTCCGCCTGAGTTATATCTTGGTTAGGTTAAGAAGGCAATTTGAATTGAATGCCTTTGTGGAGTTTGCCTGAGTTGAACCTTGGCCGGGCTCTGAAGGCCATTTGAATGGAATTACTTTCTGGAGTCCGTGTTTGTGGTACCTGTTCGTCTTCACAAGGCCATTTGGATTGAATGACTTTGTGGTGTCTCCCTGACTTGTCCTTGGTAGGGTTCACAAGGACATTTGAATTGAATAAATTTGTGGAGTCCGCCTGAGTTATATCTTGGTCAGGTTAAGAAGGCCATTTGAATTGAATGCCTTTGTGGAGTTCGCCTGAGTTGAACCTTGGTCGGGCATTGAAGGCAATTTTAATGGAATTACTTTCTGGAGTCCGCCTGTGTGGTATCTGTTCGTCTTCACAAGGCCATTTGAATTGAATGTCTTTGTGGAGTCCGCCAGATATGTATCTGTTCTAATTCACAAGGTCATTTGAATTGAATGACTTTGTGGATTCCGCCTGAGTTATATCTTGGTTAGGTTAAGAAGGCCATTTGAATTGAGTGTCTTTTTGCTGTCTGGCTAAATTGTACCTGGTCGACTTCACAAGACTATTTGAATTGAATTAGTTTGTGGAGTCCGCCAGATTTGTACCTCTTAGACTTCACAAGGCCATTTGAAATGAATGACTGTGCAGTTTGCCGGAGTTGAACCTTGGTCGGGCTGTGAAGGCTATTTGAATGGAATTACTTTCTGGAGTCCGTGTTTGTGATACCTGTTCGTCTTCACAAGGCCATTTGAATTGAATGACTTTGTGTAGACTGCCTGATATGTAACTTTGGTCGGGTTCACAAGGCATTTTGGATTGAATAACTTTGTGGTGTCTCCCTGAGTTGTCCTTGGTAGGGTTCACAATGACATTTGAATTGAATGAATTTGTGGAGTCCGCCTGAGTAATATCTTGGTCAGGTTAAGAATGCCATTTGAATTGAGTGACATTTTGGTGTCTGCCTGAATTGTACCTGGTCGACTTCACAAGACTATTTGAATTGAATTAGTTTGCGGAGTCCACCAGATTTGTACCTCTTCGACCTCACAAGGCCATTTGAATTGAATGACTTTGTGGAGTCCGCCAGATTTGTATCTTTTCGAATTCACAAGGTCATTTGAATTGAATGACTTTGTGGAGTCCGCCTGAGTTATATCTTGGTCAGGTTAAGAAGGCAATTTGAATTGAATGCATTTGTGGAGTTTGCCTGAGTTGAACCTTGATCGGGCTCTAAAGGCCATTTCCATGGAATGACTTTCTGGAGTCCACCTGTGTGGTAATTGCTCGTCTTCACAAGGCTATTTGAATTGAATGACTTTGTGGAGTCTGCCTGATTTGAAACTTGTTTGTGTCACAAGTCATTTTGGATTGAATGACATTGTGGAGTCTCCCTTAGTTGTACTTGGTTCGGTTCACAAGGACATTTGAATTGAATGACTGTGAAGTCTGCCTGAGTTGTACCTTGGTTGGGATTACAACTCCATTTGAATTGAATAGCTTTGTGAAGTCTGCCTGAATTGTACCTGGTCGAATTCACAAGACTATTTGAACTGAATTACTTTGTGGAGTCTGCCAGATTTGTATCTGTTCGACTTCACAAGGCCATTTGAATTGAATTAGTTTGTGGAGTTTGCCTGATCTGGAACATTCTATTCAAATGTCCTTGTGAACCCTACCAAGGACAACTCAGGGAGACTCCACAATCCAAAAGGCCTTGTGATCCGACGAAGTTACAAATCAAATAGGCTCCAGAAAGTCATTCCATTCAAATGGCCTTCAGAGCCCAACCAAGGTTCAACTCATTTTGGATTGTGGTATCTCCCTGAGTTGTCCTTGGTAGGGTTCACAAGGATATTTGAACTGAATGACTATGTGACTTCTGCCCGAGTTATACCTTGGTAGGGATTACAAGTTCATTTGAATTGAGTGACTTTGTGGAGTTTGCCTGAATTGTACCTGGTCGACTTCACAAGACTATCTGAATTGAATTACTTTTTGGAGTCCGCCAGATTTGTATCTGTTCGACTTCACAAGGCCATTTGAATTGAATGACTTTGTGGAGTTTGCCTGATCTGAAACTTTGTCGAGTTTTGAAGGCCATTTGAATGGAATGACTTTCTGGAGTCTGCCTGTGTGATACCTGTTCGTCATCACAAGGCCATTTGAATTGAATGACTTTGTGGAGTCTGCCTGATTTGTAAATTGATCGGGTTCACAAGGCCCTTTGGATTGAAATACTTTGTGGAATCTCCCTCAGTTATCCTTCGTAGGGTTAACAAGGACATTTGAATTGAGTGACTTTGTGGAGTTTGCCTGAGTTTCAACTTGGTTGAGTTTACAAGGCCTTTTGGATTTAATGACTTTGTGGAATCTCCCTGAGTTATACTTGGTAGGGTTCACAAGGACATTTGAATTGAATGACTTTATGGAGTCTGCCTGAGTTGTACCTTGGTAGGGATTACAGGTCCATTTGAGTTGAATAACTTTGATGAGTCTGCCTGAATTGTACCTGGTTGACTTCACAAGACTATTTGAATTGAATTACTTTGTGGAGTCTGCCAGATTTGTATCTGTTCGACTTCACAAGGTCATTTGATTTGAATTAGTTTGTGGAGTCCGCCAGATTTGTAACTCTTTGACTTCACAAGGCCATTTGAATTGAATGACTTTGTGGAGTTTGCCTGAATTGTACCTGGTCGACTTCACAAGACTATTTGAATAGAATTACTTTTTGGAGTCCGCCAGATTTGTATCTGTTCGACTTCACAAGGCCATTTGAATTGAATGACTCTGTGGAGTTTGACTGATCTGGAACTTTGTCGTGTTCTGAAGGCCATTTGAGTGGAATGACTTTCTGGAGTCCTCCTGTGTGGTACCTGTTAGTCTTCACAAGGCTTTATTTTATTGGATGAGCTTGTGGAGTCTGCCTGAGTTATATCTTGGTTGGGTACAAAAGGCAATTTGAAGTGAATGCCTTTGTGGAGTCTGCCTTTGTTGTGCACTGTAAGGGTTCACAATGCCATTTGATTTGAATGATTTTGTGTAGTCTTCCTGCATTGTCCTTGATAGGATTCACAAGGACATTTGAATAGAATAAATTTGTGGAGACCGCCTGAGTTATATCTTGGTCAGGTTAAGAAGGCCATTTGAATTGAGTGACTTTTTGGTGTCTGGCTGAATTGTACCTGGTCGACTTCACAAGACTATTTGAATTGAATTAGTTTGCGGAGTCCGCCAGATTTGTACCTCTTCGACTTCACAAGGCCATTTGAAATGAATGACTTTGTGGAGTTTGCCTGAGCTGAAATTTTGTCGGGTTCTGAAGGCCATTTGAATGGAATTACTTTCTGGAGTCCTCCTGTGTGGTACCTGTTCATCATAATAAGGCCATTTGAAATTAATGACTTTGTGGAGTCTGCCAGATTTGCATCTGTTAGAATTGACAAGGTCATTTGAATTGCATTACTTTGTGGAGTCCGCCTGAGTTATATCTTGGTCAGGTTATGAAGACCATTTGAATTGAATGCCTTTGTGGATTTTGCATGAGTTGTACCTTGGTAGGGATTACAAGTCCATTTGAGTTGAATAACTTTGATGAGTCTGCCTGAATTGTACCTGGTCGACTTCACAAGACTATTTGAATTGAATTACTTTGTGGTGTCTGCCAGATTTGTATCTGTTCGACTTCACAAGGCCATTTGAATTGAATGAGTTTGTGGAGTTTGCCTGATCTGGAACATTCTATTCAAATGTCCTTGTGAACCCTACCAAGGACAACTCAGGGAGACTCCACAATCCAAAAGGCCTTGTGATCCGACGAAGTTACAAATCAAATAGGCTCCAGAAAGTCATTCCATTCAAATGGCCTTCAGAGCCCGACCAAGGTTCAACTCATTTTGGATTGTGGTATCTCCCTGAGTTGTCCTTGGTAGGGTTCACAAGGATATTTGAACTGAATGACTATGTGACTTCTGCCCGAGTTATACCTTGGTAGGGATTACAAGTTCATTTGAATTGAGTGACTTTGTGGAGTTTGCCTGAATTGTACCTGGTCGACTTCACAAGACTATCTGAATTGAATTACTTTTTGGAGTCCGCCAGATTTGTATCTGTTCGACTTCAAAAGGCCATTTGAATTGAATGACTTTGTGGAGTTTGCCTGATCTGAAACTTTGTCTAGTTTTGAAGGCCATTTGAATGGAATGACTTTCTGGAGTCTGCCTGTGTGGTACCTGTTCGTCATCACAAGGCCATTTGAATTGAAGGACTTTGTGGAGTCCGCCAGATTTGTATCTGTTCGAATTCACAAGGTCATTTGAAATGAATGACTTTGTGGAGTCCGCCTGAGTTATATCTTGGTTAGGTTAAGAAGGCAATTTGAATTGAATGCCTTTGTGGAGTTTGCCTGAGTTGAAACTTGGCCGGGCTCTGAAGGCCATTTGAATGGAATTACTTTCTGGAGTCCGTGTTTGTGGTACCTGTTCGTCTTCACAAGGCCATTTGGATTGAATGACTTTGTGGTGTCTCCCTGACTTGTCCTTGGTAGGGTTCACAAGGACATTTGAATTGAATAAATTTGTGGAGTCCGCCTGAGTTATATCTTGGTCAGGTTAAGAAGGCCATTTGAATTGAATGCGTTTGTGGAGTTCGCCTGAGTTGAACCTTGGTCGGGCACTGAAGGCAATTTTAATGGAATTACTTTCTGGAGTCCGCCTGTGTGGTATCTGTTCGTCTTCACAAGGCCATTTGAATTGAATGACTTTGTGGAGTCCGCCAGATATGTATCTGTTCGAATTCACAAGGTCATTTGAATTGAATGACTTTGTGGATTCCGCCTGAGTTATATCTTGGTTAGGTTAAGAAGGCCATTTGAATTGAGTGACTTTTTGCTGTCTGGCTGAATTGTACCTGGTCGACTTCACAAGACTATTTGAATTGAATTAGTTTGTGGAGTCCGCCAGATTTGTACCTCTTAGACTTCACAAGGCCATTTGAAATGAATGACTTTGTGCAGTTTGCCGGAGTTGAACCTTGGTCGGGCTGTGAAGGCCATTTGAATGGAATTACTTTCTGGAGTCCGTGTTTGTGATACCTGTTCGTCTTCACAAGGCCATTTGAATTGAATGACTTTGTGTAGACTGCCTGATATGTAACTTGGTCAGGTTCACAAGGCATTTTGGATTGAATGACTTTGTGGTGTCTCCCTGAGTTGTCCTTGGTAGGGTTCACAATGACATTTGAATTGAATGAATTTGTGGAGTCCGCCTGAGTTATATCTTGGTCAGGTTAAGATGGCCATTTGAATTGAGTGACATTTTGGTGTCTGCCTGAATTGTACCAGGTCGACTTCACAAGACTATTTGAATTGAATTAGTTTGCGGAGTCCACCAGATTTGTACCTCTTCGACTTCACAAGGCCATTTGAATTGAATGACTTTGTGGAGTCCGCCAGATTTGTATCTGTTCGAATTCACAAGGTCATTTGAATTGAATGACTTTGTGGAGTCCGCCTGAGTTATATCTTGGTCAGGTTAAGAAGGCAATTTGAATTGAATGCATTTGTGGAGTTTGCCTGAGTTGAACCTTGGTCGGGCTCTTAAGGCCATTTCCATGGAATGACTTTCTGGAGTCCACCTGTGTGGTAATTGCTCGTCTTCACAAGACTATTTGAATTGAATGACTTTGTGGAGTCTGCCTGATTTGAAACTTGTTTGTGTCACAAGTCATTTTGGATTGAATGACTTTGTGGAGTCTCCCTTAGTTGTACTTGGTTCGGTTCACAAGGACATTTGAATTGAATGACTTTGTGAAGTCTGCCTGAGTTGTACCTTGGTTGGGATTACAACTCCATTTGAATTGAATAGCTTTGTGGAGTCTGCCTGAATTGTACCTGGTCGAATTCACAAGACTATTTGAAATGAATTACTTTGTGGAGTTCACCAGATTTGTAGCTGTTCGACTTCACAAGGCCATTGAATTGAATGACTTTGTGGAATTTAGCTGATCGGAAACTTTGTCGGTTTCTGAAGGCCATTTGAATGGAATGACTTTCTGAAGTCTGCCTTTGTGGTACCTGTTCATCATAATAAGGCCATTTGAAATTAATAACATTGTGGAGTCCGCCAGATTTGTATCTCTTCGAATTCACAAGGTCATTTGAATTGCATGACTTTGTGGAGTCCGCATGAGTTATATCTTGGTCAGGTTAAGAAGGCCATTTGAATTGAATTACTTTCTGGAGTCCGTGTTTGTGGTACCTGTTCGTCTTCACAAGGCCATTTGAATTGAATGACTTTGTGTAGACTGCCTGATTTGTAACTTTGTCGGGTTCTCAAGGCATTTTGGAAAGAATGACTTTGTGGTGTCTCCCTGACTTGTCCTTGATAGGGTTCACAAGGACATTTGAATTGAATAAATTTGTGGATTCCGCCTGAGTTACATCTTGGTCAGGTTAAGAAGGCCATTAGAATTGAATGCCTTTGTGGAGTTCACCTGAGTTGAACCTTGGTCGGGCACTGAAGGCCATTTTAATGGAATTACTTTCTGGAGTCCGCCTGTGTGATAACTGTTCGTCTTCACAAGGCCATTTAAATTGAATGACTTTGTGGAGTCCGCCAGATTTGTATCTGTTCGAATTCACAAGGTCATTTGAATTGAATGACTTTGTGGAGTCCACCTGAGTTATATCTTGGTTAGGTTAAGAAGGCCATTTGAATTGAGTGACTTTTTGGTGTCTGGCTGAATTGTACCTAGTCGACTTCACAAGACTATTTGAATTGAATTAGTTTGCGGAGTCCGCCAGATTTGTACCTCTTCGACTTCACAAGGCCATTTGAAATGAATGACTTTGTGGAGTTTGCCTGAGCTGAAATTTTGTCGGGTTCTGAAGGCCATTTGAATGGAATTACTTTCTGGAGTCCGCCTGCATGGTGCCTGTTCGTCTTCACAAGGCCATTTGAATTGAATGACTTTGTGGAGTCTGCCTGATTTGTAAATTGATCGGGTTCACAAGGCCCTTTGGATTGAAATACTTTGTGGAATCTCCCTCAGTTATCCTTTGTAGGGTTAACAAGGACATTTGAATTGAATGACTTTGTGGAGTTTGCCTGAGTTTCAACTTGGTTTAGTTTACAAGGCCTTTTGGATTTAATGACTTTGTGGAATCTCCCTGAGTTATACTTGGTAGGGTTCACAAGGACATTTGAATTGAATGACTTTATGGAGTCTGCCTGAGTTGTACCTTGGTAGGGATTACAGGTCCATTTGAGTTGAATAACTTTGATGAGTCTGCCTGAATTGTACCTGGTTGACTTCACAAGACTATTTGAATTGAATTACTTTGTGGAGTCTGCCAGATTTGTATCTGTTCGACTTCACAAGGTCATTTGATTTGAATTAGTTTGTGGAGTCCGCCAGATTTGTAACTCTTTGACTTCACAATGCCATTTGAATTGAATGACTTTGTGGAGTTTGCCTGAATTGTACCTGGTCGACTTCACAAGACTATTTGAATAGAATTACTTTTTGGAGTCCGCCAGATTTGTATCTGTTCGACTTCACAAGGCCATTTGAATTGAATGACTCTGTGGAGTTTGACTGATCTGGAACTTTGTCGTGTTCTGAAGGCCATTTGAGTGGAATGACTTTCTGGAGTCCTCCTGTGTGGTACCTGTTAGTCTTCACAAGGCTTTATATTATTGGATGAGCTTGTGGAGTCTGCCTGAGTTATATCTTGGTTGGGTACAAAAGGCAATTTGAAGTGAATGCCTTTGTGGAGTCTGCCTTTGTTGTGCACTGTAAGGGTTCACAATGCCATTTGATTTGAATGATTTTGTGTAGTCTTCCTGCGTTGTCCTTGATGGGATTCACAAGGACATTTGAATTGAATAAATTTGTGGAGACCGCCTGAGTTATATCTTGGTCAGGTTAAGAAGGCCATTTGAATTGAGTGACTTTTTGGTATCTGGCTGAATTGTACCTGGTCGACTTCACA
Organism: Narcine bancroftii; assembly: GCF_036971445.1. Classification (NCBI taxonomy): domain Eukaryota; kingdom Metazoa; phylum Chordata; class Chondrichthyes; order Torpediniformes; family Narcinidae; genus Narcine; species Narcine bancroftii. The sequence goes on from NC_091469.1 coordinate 233,538,498, forward strand.
AGACTATTTGAATTGAATTAGTTTGCGGAGTCCGCCAGATTTGTACCTCTTCGACTTCACAAGGCCATTTGAAATGAATGACTTTGTGGAGTTTGTCTGAGCTGAAATTTTGTCGGGTTCTGAAGGCCATTTGAATGGAATTACTTTCTAGAGTCCTCCTGTGTGGTACCTGTTCATCATAATAAGGCCATTTGAAATTAATGACTTTGTGGAGTCAGCCAGATTTGCATCTGTTAGAATTGACAAGGTCATTTGAATTGCATTACTTTGTGGAGTCCGCCTGAGTTATATCTTGGTCAGGTTATGAAGACCATTTGAATTGAATGCCTTTGTGGATTTTGCATGAGTTGTACCTTGGTAGGGATTACAAGTCCATTTGAGTTGAATAACTTTGATGAGTCTGCCTGAATTGTACCTGGTCGACTTCACAAGACTATTTGAATTGAATTACTTTGTGGTGTCTGCCAGATTTGTATCTGTTCGACTTCACAAGGCCATTTGAATTGAATTAGTTTGTGGAGTTTGCCTGATCTGGAACATTCTATTCAAATGTCCTTGTGAACCCTACCAAGGACAACTCAGGGAGACTCCACAATCCAAAAGGCCTTGTGATCCGACGAAGTTACAAATCAAATAGGCTCCAGAAAGTCATTCCATTCAAATGGCCTTCAGAGCCCGACCAAGATTCAACTCATTTTGGATTGTGGTATCTCCCTGAGTTGTCCTTGGTAGGGTTCACAAGGATATTTGAACTGAATGACTATGTGACTTCTGCCCGAGTTATACCTTGGTAGGGATTACAAGTTCATTTGAATTGAGTGACTTTGTGGAGTTTGCCTGAATTGTACCTGGTCAACTTCACAAGACTATCTGAATTGAATTACTTTTTGGAGTCCTCCAGATTTGTAGCTGTTCGACTTCACAAGGCCATTTGAATTGAATGACTTTGTGGAGTTTGCCTGATCTGAAACTTTGTCGAGTTTTGAAGGCCATTTGAATGGAATGACTTTCTGGAGTCTGCCTGTGTGGTACCTGTTCGTCATCACAAGGCCATTTGAATTGAATGACTTTGTGGAGTCCGCCAGATTTGTATCTGTTCGAATTCAGAAGGTCATTTGAAATGAATGACTTTGTGGAGTCCGCCTGAGTTATATCTTGGTTAGGTTAAGAAGGCAATTTGAATTGAATGCCTTTGTGGAGTTTGCCTGAGTTGAACCTTGGCCGGGCTCTGAAGGCCATTTGAATGGAATTACTTTCTGGAGTCCGTGTTTGTGGTACCTGTTCGTCTTCACAAGGCCATTTGGATTGAATGACTTTGTGGTGTCTCCCTGACTTGTCCTTGGTAGGGTTCACAAGGACATTTGAATTGAATAAATTTGTGGAGTCCGCCTGAGTTATATCTTGGTCAGGTTAAGAAGGCCATTTGAATTGAATGCCTTTGTGGAGTTCGCCTGAGTTTAACCTTGGTCGGGCACTGAAGGCAATTTTAATGGAATTACTTTCTGGAGTCCGCCTGTGTGGTATCTGTTCGTCTTCACAAGGCCATTTGAATTGAATGACTTTGTGGAGTCCGCCAGATATGTATCTGTTCGAATTCACAAGGTCATTTGAATTGAATGACTTTGTGGATTCCGCCTGAGTTATATCTTGGTTAGGTTAAGAAGGCCATTTGAATTGAGTGACTTTTTGCTGTCTGGCTGAATTGTACCTGGTCGACTTCACAAGACTATTTGAATTGAATTAGTTTGTGGAGTCCGCCAGATTTGTACCTCTTAGACTTCACAAGGCCATTTGAAATGAATGACTTTGTGCAGTTTGCCGGAGTTGAACCTTGGTCGGGCTGTGAAGGCCATTTGAATGGAATTACTTTCTGGAGTCCGTGTTTGTGATACCTGTTCGTCTTCACAAGGCCATTTGAATTGAATGACTTTGTGTAGACTGCCTGAAATGTAACTTGGTCAGGTTCACAAGGCATTTTGGATTGAATGACTTTGTGGTGTCTCCCTGAGTTGTCCTTGGTAGGGTTCACAATGACATTTGAATTGAATGAATTTGTGGAGTCCGCCTGAGTTATATCTTGGTCAGGTTAAGATGGCCATTTGAATTGAGTGACATTTTGGTGTCTGCCTGAATTGTACCTGGTCGACTTCACAAGACTATTTGAATTGAATTAGTTTGCGGAGTCCACCAGATTTGTACCTCTTCGACTTCACAAGGCCATTTGAAATGAATGACTTTGTGGAGTTTGCCTGAGCTGAAATTTTGTCGGGTTCTGAAGGCCATTTGAATGGAATTACTTTCTGGAGTCCTCCTGTGTGGTACCTGTTCATCATAATAAGGCCATTTGAAATTAATGACTTTGTGGAGTCTGCCAGATTTGCATCTTTTAGAATTGACCAGGTCATTTGAATTGCATTACTTTGTGGAGTCCGCCTGAGTTATATCTTGGTCAGGTTATGAAGACCATTTGAATTGAATGCCTTTGTGGATTTTGCATGAGTTGTACCTTGGTAGGGATTACAAGTCCATTTGAGTTGAATAACTTTGATGAGTCTGCCTGAATTGTACCTGGTCGACTTCACAAGACTATTTGAATTGAATTACTTTGTGGTGTCTGCCAGATTTGTATCTGTTCGACTTCACAAGGCCATTTGAATTGAATTAGTTTGTGGAGTTTGCCTGATCTGGAACATTCTATTCAAATGTCCTTGTGAACCCTACCAAGGACAACTCAGGGAGACTCCACAATCCAAAAGGCCTTGTGATCCGACGAAGTTACAAATCAAATAGGCTCCAGAAAGTCATTCCATTCAAATGGCCTTCAGAGCCCGACCAAGGTTCAACTCATTTTGGATTGTGGTATCTCCCTGAGTTGTCCTTGGTAGGGTTCACAAGGATATTTGAACTGAATGACTATGTGACTTCTGCCCGAGTTATACCTTGGTAGGGATTACAAGTTCATTTGAATTGAGTGACTTTGTGGAGTTTGCCTGAATTGTACCTGGTCGACTTCACAAGACTATCTGAATTGAATTACTTTTTGGAGTCCGCCAGATTTGTATCTGTTCGACTTCACAAGGCCATTTGAATTGAATGACTTTGTGGAGTTTGCCTGATCTGAAACTTTGTCGAGTTTTGAAGGCCATTTGAATGGAATGACTTTCTGGAGTCTGCCTGTGTGGTACCTGTTCGTCATCACAAGGCCATTTGAATTGAATGACTTTGTGGAGTCCGCCAGATTTGTATCTGTTCGAATTCACAAGGTCATTTGAAATGAATGACTTTGTGGAGTCCGCCTGAGTTATATCTTGGTTAGGTTAAGAAGGCAATTTGAATTGAATGCCTTTGTGGAGTTTGCCTGAGTTGAACCTTGGCTGGGCTCTGAAGGCCATTTGAATGGAATTACTTTCTGGAGTCCGTGTTTGTGGTACCTGTTCGTCTTCACAAGGCCATTTGGATTGAATGACTTTGTGGTGTCTCCCTGACTTGTCCTTGGTAGGGTTCACAAGGACATTTGAATTGAATAAATTTGTGGAGTCCGCCTGAGTTATATCTTGGTCAGGTTAAGAAGGCCATTTGAATTGAATGCCTTTGTGGAGTTCACCTGAGTTGAACCTTGGTCGGGCACTGAAGGCAATTTTAATGGAATTACTTTCTGGAGTCCGCCTGTGTGGTATCTGTTCGTCTTCACAAGGCCATTTGAATTGAATGACTTTGTGGAGTCCGCCAGATATGTATCTGTTCGAATTCACAAGGTCATTTGAATTGAATGACTTTGTGGATTCCGCCTGAGTTATATCTTGGTTAGGTTAAGAAGGCCATTTGAATTGAGTGACTTTTTGCTGTCTGGCTGAATTGTACCTGGTCGACTTCACAAGACTATTTGAATTGAATTAATTTGTGGAGTCCGCCAGATTTGTACCTCTTAGACTTCACAAGGCCATTTGAAATGAATGACTTTGTGTAGACTGCCTGATATGTAACTTGGTCAGGTTCACAAGGCATTTTGGATTGAATGACTTTGTGGTGTCTCCCTGAGTTGTCCTTGGTAGGGTTCACAATGACATTTGAATTGAATGAATTTGTGGAGTCCGCCTGAGTTATATCTTGGTCAGGTTAAGATGGCCATTTGAATTGAGTGACATTTTGGTGTCTGCCTGAATTGTACCAGGTCGACTTCACAAGACTATTTGAATTGAATTAGTTTGTGGAGTCCGCCAGATTTGTACCTCTTAGACTTCACAAGGCCATTTGAAATGAATGACTTTGTGCAGTTTGCCGGAGTTGAACCTTGGTCGGGCTGTGAAGGCCATTTGAATGGAATTACTTTCTGGAGTCCGTGTTTGTGATACCTGTTCGTCTTCACAAGGCCATTTGAATTGAATGACTTTGTGTAGACTGCCTGATATGTAACTTGGTCAGGTTCACAAGGCATTTTGGATTGAATGACTTTGTGGTGTCTCCCTGAGTTGTCCTTGGTAGGGTTCACAATGACATTTGAATTGAATGAATTTGTGGAGTCCGCCTGAGTTATATCTTGGTCAGGTTAAGATGGCCATTTGAATTGAGTGACATTTTGGTGTCTGCCTGAATTGTACCTGGTCGACTTCACAAGACTATTTGAATTGAATTAGTTTGCGGAGTCCACCAGATTTGTACCTCTTCGACTTCACAAGGCCATTTGAAATGAATGACTTTGTGGAGTTTGCCTGAGCTGAAATTTTGTCGGGTTCTGAAGGCCATTTGAATGGAATTACTTTCTGGAGTCCTCCTGTGTGGTACCTGTTCATCATAATAAGGCCATTTGAAATTAATGACTTTGTGGAGTCTGCCAGATTTGCATCTTTTAGAATTGACCAGGTCATTTGAATTGCATTACTTTGTGGAGTCCGCCTGAGTTATATCTTGGTCAGGTTATGAAGACCATTTGAATTGAATGCCTTTGTGGATTTTGCATGAGTTGTACCTTGGTAGGGATTACAAGTCCATTTGAGTTGAATAACTTTGATGAGTCTGCCTGAATTGTACCTGGTCGACTTCACAAGACTATTTGAATTGAATTACTTTGTGGTGTCTGCCAGATTTGTATCTGTTCGACTTCACAAGGCCATTTGAATTGAATTAGTTTGTGGAGTTTGCCTGATCTGGAACATTCTATTCAAATGTCCTTGTGAACCCTACCAAGGACAACTCAGGGAGACTCCACAATCCAAAAGGCCTTGTGATCCGACGAAGTTACAAATCAAATAGGCTCCAGAAAGTCATTCCATTCAAATGGCCTTCAGAGCCCGACCAAGGTTCAACTCATTTTGGATTGTGGTATCTCCCTGAGTTGTCCTTGGTAGGGTTCACAAGGATATTTGAACTGAATGACTATGTGACTTCTGCCCGAGTTATACCTTGGTAGGGATTACAAGTTCATTTGAATTGAGTGACTTTGTGGAGTTTGCCTGAATTGTACCTGGTCGACTTCACAAGACTATCTGAATTGAATTACTTTTTGGAGTCCGCCAGATTTGTATCTGTTCGACTTCACAAGGCCATTTGAATTGAATGACTTTGTGGAGTTTGCCTGATCTGAAACTTTGTCGAGTTTTGAAGGCCATTTGAATGGAATGACTTTCTGGAGTCTGCCTGTGTGGTACCTGTTCGTCATCACAAGGCCATTTGAATTGAATGACTTTGTGGAGTCCGCCAGATTTGTATCTGTTCGAATTCACAAGGTCATTTGAAATGAATGACTTTGTGGAGTCCGCCTGAGTTATATCTTGGTTAGGTTAAGAAGGCAATTTGAATTGAATGCCTTTGTGGAGTTTGCCTGAGTTGAACCTTGGCTGGGCTCTGAAGGCCATTTGAATGGAATTACTTTCCGGAGTCCGTGTTTGTGGTACCTGTTCGTCTTCACAAGGCCATTTGGATTGAATGACTTTGTGGTGTCTCCCTGACTTGTCCTTGGTAGGGTTCACAAGGACATTTGAATTGAATAAATTTGTGGAGTCCGCCTGAGTTATATCTTGGTCAGGTTAAGAAGGCCATTTGAATTGAATGCCTTTGTGGAGTTCACCTGAGTTGAACCTTGGTCGGGCACTGAAGGCAATTTTAATGGAATTACTTTCTGGAGTCCGCCTGTGTGGTATCTGTTCGTCTTCACAAGGCCATTTGAATTGAATGACTTTGTGGAGTCCGCCAGATATGTATCTGTTCGAATTCACAAGGTCATTTGAATTGAATGACTTTGTGGATTCCGCCTGAGTTATATCTTGGTTAGGTTAAGAAGGCCATTTGAATTGAGTGACTTTTTGCTGTCTGGCTGAATTGTACCTGGTCGACTTCACAAGACTATTTGAATTGAATTAATTTGTGGAGTCCGCCAGATTTGTACCTCTTAGACTTCACAAGGCCATTTGAAATGAATGACTTTCTGTAGACTGCCTGATATGTAACTTGGTCAGGTTCACAAGGCATTTTGGATTGAATGACTTTGTGGTGTCTCCCTGAGTTGTCCTTGGTAGGGTTCACAATGACATTTGAATTGAATGAATTTGTGGAGTCCGCCTGAGTTATATCTTGGTCAGGTTAAGATGGCCATTTGAATTGAGTGACATTTTGGTGTCTGCCTGAATTGTACCAGGTCGACTTCACAAGACTATTTGAATTGAATTAGTTTGCGGAATCCACCAGATTTGTACCTCTTCGACTTCACAAGGCCATTTGAATTGAATGACTTTGTGGAGTCCGCCAGATTTGTATCTGTTCGAATTCACAAGGTCATTTGAATTGAATGACTTTGTGGAGTCCGCCTGAGTTATATCTTGGTCAGGTTAAGAAGGCAATTTGAATTGAATGCATTTGTGGAGTTTGCCTGAGTTGAACCTTGGTAGGGCTCTTAAGGCCATTTCCATGGAATGACTTTCTGGAGTCCACCTGTGTGGTAATTGCTCGTCTTCACAAGACTATTTGAATTGAATGACTTTGTGGAGTCTGCCTGATTTGAAACTTGTTTGTGTCACAAGTCATTTTGGATTGAATGACTTTGTGGAGTCTCCCTTAGTTGTACTTGGTTCGGTTCACAAGGACATTTGAATTGAATGACTTTGTGAAGTCTGCCTGAGTTGTACCTTGGTTGGGATTACAAGTCCATTTGAATTGAATAGCTTTGTGGAGTCTGCCTGAATTGTACCTGGTCGAATTCACAAGACTATTTGAAATGAATTACTTTGTGGAGTTCACCAGATTTGTAGCTGTTCGACTTCACAAGGCCATTGAATTGAATGACTTTGTGGAATTTAGCTGATCGGAAACTTTGTCGGTTTCTGAAGGCCATTTGAATGGAATGACTTTCTGAAGTCTGCCTTTGTGGTACCTGTTCATCATAATAAGGCCATTTGAAATTAATAACATTGTGGAGTCCGCCAGATTTGTATCTCTTCGAATTCACAAGGTCATTTGAATTGCATGACTTTGTGGAGTCCGCATGAGTTATATCTTGGTCAGGTTAAGAAGGCCATTTGAATTGAATTACTTTCTGGAGTCCGTGTTTGTGGTACCTGTTCGTCTTCACAAGGCCATTTGAATTGAATGACTTTGTGTAGACTGCCTGATTTGTAACTTTGTCGGGTTCTCAAGGCATTTTGGAAAGAATGACTTTGTGGTGTCTCCCTGACTTGTCCTTGATAGGGTTCACAAGGACATTTGAATTGAATAAATTTGTGGATTCCGCCTGAGTTACATCTTGGTCAGGTTAAGAAGGCCATTAGAATTGAATGCCTTTGTGGAGTTCACCTGAGTTGAACCTTGGTCGGGCACTGAAGGCCATTTTAATGGAATTACTTTCTGGAGTCCGCCTGTGTGATAACTGTTCGTCTTCACAAGGCCATTTAAATTGAATGACTTTGTGGAGTCCGCCAGATTTGTATCTGTTCGAATTCACAAGGTCATTTGAATTGAATGACTTTGTGGAGTCCACCTGAGTTAAATCTTGGTTAGGTTAAGAAGGCCATTTGAATTGAGTGACTTTTTGGTGTCTGGCTGAATTGTACCTAGTCGACTTCACAAGACTATTTGAATTGAATTAGTTTGCGGAGTAGCCAGATTTGTACCTCTTCGACTTCACAAGGCCATTTGTAATGAATGACTTTGTGGAGTTTGCCTGAGCTGAAATTTTGTCGGGTTCTGAAGGCCATTTGAATGGAATTACTTTCTGGAGTCCGCCTGCATGGTGCCTGTTCGTCTTCACAAGGCCATTTGAATTGAATGACTTTGTGGAGTCTGCCTGATTTGTAAATTGATCGGGTTCACAAGGCCCTTTGGATTGAAATACTTTGTGGAATCTCCCTCAGTTATCCTTCGTAGGGTTAACAAGGACATTTGAATTGAGTGACTTTGTGGAGTTTGCCTGAGTTTCAATTTGGTTGAGTTTACAAGGCCTTTTGGATTTAATGACTTTGTGGAATCTCCCTGAGTTATACTTGGTAGGGTTCACAAGGACATTTGAATTGAATGACTTTATGGAGTCTGCCTGAGTTGTACCTTGGTAGGGATTACAGGTCCATTTGAGTTGAATAACTTTGATGAGTCTGCCTGAATTGTACCTGGTTGACTTCACAAGACTATTTGAATTGAATTACTTTGTGGAGTCTGCCAGATTTGTATCTGTTCGACTTCACAAGGTCATTTGATTTGAATTAGTTTGTGGAGTCCGCCAGATTTGTAACTCTTTGACTTCACAAGGCCATTTGAATTGAATGACTTTGTGGAGTTTGCCTGAATTGTACCTGGTCGACTTCACAAGACTATTTGAATAGAATTACTTTTTGGAGTCCGCCAGATTTGTATCTGTTCGACTTCACAAGGCCATTTGAATTGAATGACTCTGTGGAGTTTGACTGATCTGGAACTTTGTCGTGTTCTGAAGGCCATTTGAGTGGAATGACTTTCTGGAGTCCTCCTGTGTGGTACCTGTTAGTCTTCACAAGGCTTTATTTTATTGGATGAGCTTGTGGAGTCTGCCTGAGTTATATCTTGGTTGGGTACAAAAGGCAATTTGAAGTGAATGCCTTTGTGGAGTCTGCCTTTGTTGTGCACTGTAAGGGTTCACAATGCCATTTGATTTGAATGATTTTGTGTAGTCTTCCTGCGTTGTCCTTGATAGGATTCACAAGGACATTTGAATAGAATAAATTTGTGGAGACCGCCTGAGTTATATCTTGGTCAGGTTAAGAAGGCCATTTGAATTGAGTGACTTTTTGGTGTCTGGCTGAATTGTACCTGGTCGACTTCACAAGACTATTTGAATTGAATTAGTTTGCGGAGTCCGCCAGATTTGTACCTCTTCGACTTCACAAGGCCATTTGAAATGAATGACTTTGTGGAGTTTGCCTGAGCTGAAATTTTGTCGGGTTCTGAAGGCCATTTGAATGGAATTACTTTCTGGAGTCCTCCTGTGTGGTACCTGTTCATCATAATAAGGCCATTTGAAATTAATGACTTTGTGGAGTCTGCCAGATTTGCATCTGTTAGAATTGACAAGGTCATTTGAATTGCATTACTTTGTGGAGTCCGCCTGAGTTATATCTTGGTCAGGTTATGAAGACCATTTGAATTGAATGCCTTTGTGGATTTTGCATGAGTTGTACCTTGGTAGGGATTACAAGTCCATTTGAGTTGAATAACTTTGATGAGTCTGCCTGAATTGTACCTGGTCGACTTCACAAGACTATTTGAATTGAATTACTTTGTGGTGTCTGCCAGATTTGTATCTGTTCGACTTCACAAGGCCATTTGAATTGAATTAGTTTGTGGAGTTTGCCTGATCTGGAACATTCTATTCAAATGTCCTTGTGAACCCTACCAAGGACAACTCAGGGAGACTCCACAATCCAAAAGGCCTCGTGATCCGACGAAGTTACAAATCAAATAGGCTCCAGAAAGTCATTCCATTCAAATGGCCTTCAGAGCCCGACCAAGGTTCAACTCATTTTGGATTGTGGTATCTCCCTGAGTTGTCCTTGGTAGGGTTCACAAGGATATTTGAACTGAATGACTATGTGACTTCTGCCCGAGTTATACCTTGGTAGGGATTACAAGTTCATTTGAATTGAGTGACTTTGTGGAGTTTGCCTGAATTGTACCTGGTCGACTTCACAAGACTGAATTGAATTACTTTTTGGAGTCCGCCAGATTTGTATCTGTTCGACTTCACAAGGCCATTTGAATTGAATGACTTTGTGGAGTTTGCCTGATCTGATCTGAAACTTTGTCGAGTTTTGAAGGCCATTTGAATGGAATTACTTTCTGGAGTCCGTGTTTGTGGTACCTGTTAGAATTGACAAGGTCATTTGAATTGAATGACTTTGTGGATTCCGCCTGAGTTATATCTTGGTTAGGTTAAGAAGGCCATTTGAATTGAGTGACTTTTTGCTGTCTGGCTGAATTGTACCTGGTCGACTTCACAAGACTATTTGAATTGAATTAGTTTGTGGAGTCCGCCAGATTTGTACCTCTTAGACATCACAAGGCCATTTGAAATGAATGACTTTGTGCAGTTTGCCGGAGTTGAACCTTGGTTGGGCTGTGAAGGCCATTTGAATGGAATTACTTTCTGGAGTCCGTGTTTGTGATACCTGTTCGTCTTCACAAGGCCATTTGAATTGAATGACTTTGTGTAGACTGCCTGATATGTAACTTGGTCAGGTTCACAAGGCATTTTGGATTGAATGACTTTGTGGTGTCTCCCTGAGTTGTCCTTGGTAGGGTTCACAATGACATTTGAATTGAATGAATTTGTGGAGTCCGCCTGAGTTATATCTTTGTCAGGTTAAGATGGCCATTTGAATTGAGTGACATTTTGGTGTCTGCCTGAATTGTACCAGGTCGACTTCACAAGACTATTTGAATTGAATTAGTTTGCGGAGTCCACCAGATTTGTACCTCTTCGACTTCACAAGGCCATTTGAATTGAATGACTTTGTGGAGTGCGCCAGATTTGTATCTGTTCGAATTCACAAGGTCATTTGAAATGAATGACTTTGTGGAGTCCGCCTGAGTTATATCTTGGTCAGGTTAAGAAGGCAATTTGAATTGAGTGACATTTTTGTGTCTGCCTGAATTGTACCTGGTCGACTTCACAAGACTATTTGAATTGAATTAGTTTGCGGAGTCCACCAGATTTGTACCTCTTCGTCTTCACAAGGCCATTTGAATTGAATGACTTTGTGTTGACTGCCTGATATGTAACTTGGTCGGGTTCACAAGGCATTTTGGATTGAATAACTTTGTGGTGTCTCCCTGAGTTGTCCTTGGTAGGGTTCACAATGAAATTTGAATTGAATGAATTTGTGGAATCCGCCTGAGTTATGTCTTGGTCAGGTTAAGAAGGCCATTTGAATTGAGTGACATTTTGGTGTCTGCCTGAATTGTACCTGGTCGACTTCACAAGACTATTTGAATTGAATTAGTTTGCGGAGTCCACCAGATTTGTAACTCTTCGACTTCACAAGGCCATTTGAATTGAATGACTTTGTGGAGTCCGCCAGATTTGTATCTGTTCGAATTCACAAGATCATTTGAATTGAATGACTTTGTGGAGTCCGCCTGAGTTATATCTTGGTCAGGTTAAGAAGGCAATTTGAATTGAATGCATTTGTGGAGTTTGCCTGAGTTGAACCTTGGTCGGGCTCTAAAGGCCATTTCCATGGAATGACTTTCTGGAGTCCACCTGTGTGGTAATTGCTCGTCTTCACAAGACTATTTGAATTGAATGACTTTGTGGAGTCTGCCTGATTTGAAACTTGTTTGTGTCACAAGTCATTTTGGATTGAATGACTTTGTGGAGTCTCCCTTAGTTGTACTTGGTTCGGTTCACAAGGACATTTGAATTGAATGACTTTGTGTAGTCTGCCTGAGTTGTACCTTGGTTGGGATTACAACTCCATTTGAATTGAATAGCTTTGTGGAGTCTGCCTGAATTTTACCTGGTCGAATTCACAAGACTATTTGAAATGAATTACTTTGTGGAGTTCACCAGATTTGTAGCTGTTCGACTTCACAAGGCCATTGAATTGAATGACTTTGTGGAATTTAGCTGATCGGAAACTTTGTCGGTTTCTGAAGGCCATTTGAATGGAATGACTTTCTGAAGTCTGCCTTTGTGGTACCTGTTCATCATAATAAGGCCATTTGAAATTAATAACATTGTGGAGTCCGCCAGATTTGTATCTCTTCGAATTCACAAGGTCATTTGAATTGCATGACTTTGTGGAGTCCGCATGAGTTATATCTTGGTCAGGTTAAGAAGGCCATTTGAATTGAATTACTTTCTGGAGTCCGTGTTTGTGGTACCTGTTCGTCTTCACAAGGCCATTTGAATTGAATGACTTTGTGTAGACTGCCTGATTTGTAACTTTGTCGGGTTCTCAAGGCATTTTGGAAAGAATGACTTTGTGGTGTCTCCCTGACTTGTCCTTGATAGGGTTCACAAGGACATTTGAATTGAATAAATTTGTGGATTCCGCCTGAGTTACATCTTGGTCAGGTTAAGAAGGCCATTAGAATTGAATGCCTTTGTGGAGTTCACCTGAGTTGAACCTTGGTCGGGCACTGAAGGCCATTTTAATGGAATTACTTTCTGGAGTCCGCCTGTGTGATAACTGTTCGTCTTCACAAGGCCATTTAAATTGAATGACTTTGTGGAGTCCGCCAGATTTGTATCTGTTCGAATTCACAAGGTCATTTGAATTGAATGACTTTGTGGAGTCCACCTGAGTTATATCTTGGTTAGGTTAAGAAGGCCATTTGAATTGAGTGACTTTTTGGTGTCTGGCTGAATTGTACCTAGTCGACTTCACAAGACTATTTGAATTGAATTAGTTTGCGGAGTCCGCCAGATTTGTACCTCTTCGACTTCACAAGGCCATTTGAAATGAATGACTTTGTGGAGTTTGCCTGAGCTGAAATTTTGTCGGGTTCTGAAGGCCATTTGAATGGAATTACTTTCTGGAGTCCGCCTGTGTGGTACCTGTTCGTCTTCACAAGGACATTTGAATTGAATGACTTTGTGGAGTTTGGCTGATCATGAACTTTGTTGGTTTCTGAAGGCCATTTGAATGGAATGACTTTCTGGAGTCCTCCTGTGTGGTACCTGTTCATCATAATAAGGCCATTTGAAATTAATGACTTTGTGGAGTCCGCCAGATTTGCATCTGTTAGAATTGACAAGGTCATTTGAATTGCATTACTTTGTGGAGTCCGCCTGAGTTATATCTTGGTCAGGTTATGAAGACCATTTGAATTGAACGCCTTTGTGGATTTTGCCTGAGTTGTACCTTGGTAGGGGTTACAAGTCCATTTCAATTGAGTGACTTTCTGGAGTTTGCCTGAATTGTTCCTGGTCGACTTCACAAGACTATTTGAATTGAATTACTTTGTGGAGTACGCCAGATTTGTATCTGTTCGACTTCACAAGGCCATTTGAATTGAATGACTTTGTGTAGTTTGCCTGAGCTGAAACTTGCTCGGGTTCTGAAGGCCATTTGAATGGAATGACTTTCTAGAGTCCGCCTGTGTGGTACAAGTTCGTCTTGACAAGGCCATGTAAAATGAATGACTTTGTGGAGTCTGCACGTGTTGCAACTTGGTTGAGTTCACAAGGCCTTTTGGATTGAATGACTTTATGGAGTCTGCCTGAGTTGTACCTTGGTAGGGGTTACAAGTCCATTTCAATTGAGTGACTTTCTGGAGTTTGCCTGAATTGTACCTGGTCGACTTCACAAGACTATTTGAATTGAATTACTTTGTGGAGTACACCAGATTTGTATCTGTTCGACTTCACAAGGCCATTTGAATTGAATGACTTAGTGTAGTTTGCCTGAGCTGAAACTTGCTCGGGTTCTGAAGGCCATTTGAATGGAATGACTTTCTAGAGTCCGCCTGTGTGGTACAAGTTCGTCTTGACAAGGCCATGTAAAATGAATGACTTTGTGGAATCTCGCTGAGTTGTCCTTGGTAGGGTTCACGAGCACATTTGAGTTGAATGACTGTGTGACTTCTGCCTGAGTTGTTCCTTAGTAGGGATTAAAAGTCCATTTGAGTTGAATAACTTTGATGAGTCTGCCTGAATTGTACCTGGTCGACTTCACAAGACTATTTGAATTGATTTACTTTGTGGAGTCTGCCAGATTTGTATCTGTTCGACTTCACAAGGCCATTTGAATTGAATTAGTTTGTGGAGTTTGCCTGATCTGGAACATTCTATTCAAATGTCCTTGTGAACCCTACCAAGGACAACTCAGGGAGACTCCACAATCCAAAAGGCCTTGTGATCCGACGAAGTTACAAATCAAATAGGCTCCAGAAAGTCATTCCATTCAAATGGCCTTCAGAACCCGACAAAGTTTCAGATCACGTAAACTCCACAAAGTCATTCAATTCAAATGGCCTAGTGAAGTCGAAGAGGTACAAATCTGGCGGACTCCACAAAGTAATTCAATTCAAATGTCCTTGTGAAGTCTAACAGATTCATATCTGGCAGACTCCACAAAGTAATTCAATTCAAATAGTCTTGTGAAGTCGACCAGGTACAATTCAGGCAAACTCAACAAAGTTATTCAACTCAAATTGACTTTTAATCCCTACTAAGGAACAACTCAGGCAGAAGTCACACAGTCATTCAACTCAAATGTGCTCGTGAACCCTACCAAGGACAACTCAGCGAGATTCCACAAAGTATTTCCATTCAAAAGACCTTATGAACACGACCAAATTACAAATCAGGCAAACTCCAGAAAGTAATTCCATTCAAATGGCCTTCAGAGCCCGACCAAGGTTCAACTCATTTTGGATTGTGGTGTCTCCCTGAGTTGTCCTTGGTAGGGTTCACAATGATATTTGAACTGAATGACTATGTGACTTCTGCCCGAGTTATACCTTGGTAGGGATTACAAGTTTATTTGAATTGAGTGACTTTGTGGAGTTTGCCTGAATTGTACCTGGTCGACTTCACAAGACTATCTGAATTGAATTACTTTTTGGAGTCCGCAAGATTTGTATCTGTTCGACTTCACAAGGCCATTTGAATTGAATGACTTTGTGGAGTTTGCCTGATCTGAAACTTTGCCGAGTTTTGAAGGCCATTTGAATGGAATGACTTTCTGGAGTCTGCCTGTGTGGTACCTGTTCGTCATCACAAGGCCATTTGAATTGAATGACTTTGTGGAGTCCGCCAGATTTGTATCTGTTCGTATTCACAAGGTCATTTGAAATGAATGACTTTGTGGAGTCCGCCTGAGTTATATCTTGGTTAGGTTAAGAAGGCAATTTGAATTGAATGCCTTTGTGGAGTTTGCCTGAGTTGAACCTTGGCCGGGCTCTGAAGGCCATTTGAATGGAATTACTTTCTGGAGTCCGCCTGTGTGGTAATTGTTCGTCTTCACAAGGCCATTTCAATTGAATGACTTTGTGGAGTCTGCCTGATTTGAAACTTGATCGGGTTCATAAGGCCCTTTGGATTGAAATACTTTGTGGAATCTCCCTCAGTTATCCTTGGTATGGTTCACAAGGACATTTGAATTGAATGTCTTTGTGGAGTCTGCCATAGTTGTACCTTTGTAGGGATTACAAGTCCATTTGAATTGAAAAGCTTTGTGGAGTCTGCCTGATTTGTAACTTCGTCGGGTCACAAGGCCTTTTGGATTGAATGACTTTGTGGAATCTCCCTGAATTGTACTTGGTAGGGTTCACAAGGCCATTTGAATTGAATGACTTTGTGGAGTTTGCCTGATCTGAAACTTTGTCGGTTTCTGAAGGCAATTTGAATGGAATGACTTTCTGGAGTCCTCCTGTGTGGTACCTGTTCATCATAATAAAGCCATTTGAAATTAATGACTTTGTGGAGTCCGCCAGATTTGTATCTGTTAGAATTGACAAGGTCATTTGAATTGCAATACTTTGTGGAGTCCGCCTTAGTTATATCTTGGTCAGGTTAAGAAGGCCATTTGAATTGGATGCCTTTGTGGAGTTTGCCTGAGTTGAACCTTGGCCGGGCTCTGAAGGCCATTTGAATGGAATTACTTTCTGGAGTCCGTGTTTGTGGTACCTGTTCGTCTTCACAAGGCCATTTGGATTGAATGACTTTGTGGTGTCTCCCTGACTTGTCCTTGGTAGGGTTCACAAGGACATTTGAATTGAATAAATTTGTGGAGTCCGCCTGAGTTATATCTTGGTCAGATTAAGAAGGCCATTTGAATTGAATGCCTTTGTGGAGTTCGCCTGAGTTGAACCTTGGTCGGGCACTGAAGGCAATTTTAATGGAATTACTTTCTGGAGTCCGCCTGTGTGGTATCTGTTCGTCTTCACAAGGCCATTTGAATTGTATGACGTTGTGGAGTCCGCCAGATATGTATCTGTTCGAATTCACAATGTCATTTGAATTGAATGACTTTGTGGAGTCCGCCTGAGTTATATCTTGGTTAGGTTAAGAAGGCCATTTGAATTGAGTGACTTTTTGCTGTCTGGCTGAATTGTACCTGGTCGACTTCACAAGACTATTTGAATTGAATTAGTTTGTGGAGTCCGCCAGATTTGTACCTCTTAGACTTCACAAGGCCATTTGAAATGAATGACTTTGTGCAGTTTGCCGGAGTTGAACCTTGGTCGGGCTGTGAAGGCCATTTGAATGGAATTACTTTCTGGAGTCCGTGTTTGTGATACCTGTTCGTCTTCACAAGGCCATTTGAATTGAATGACTTTGTGTAGACTGCCTGATATGTAACTTGGTCGTGTTCACAAGGCATTTTGGATTGAATAACTTTGTGGTGTCTCCCTGAGTTGTCCTTGGTAGGGTTCACAATGCCATTTGAATTGAGTGACATTTTGGTGTCTGCCTGAATTGTACCTGGTCGACTTCACAAGACTATTTGAATTGAATTAGTTTGCGGAGTCCACCAGATTTGTACCTCTTCGACTTCACAAGGCCATTTGAATTGCAATACTTTGTGGAGTCCGCCTGAGTTATATCTTGGTCAGGTTAAGAAGGCCATTTGAATTGGATGCCTTTGTGGAGTTTGCCTGAGTTGAACCTTGGCCGGGCTCTGAAGGCCATTTGAATGGAATTACTTTCTGGAGTCCGTGTTTGTGGTACCTGTTCGTCTTCACAAGGCCATTTGGATTGAATGACTTTGTGGTGTCTCCCTGACTTGTCCTTGGTAGGGTTCACAAGGACATTTGAATTGAATAAATTTGTGGAGTCCGCCTGAGTTATATCTTGGTCAGGTTAAGAAGGCCATTTGAATTGAATGCCTTTGTGGAGTTCGCCTGAGTTGAACCTTGGTCGGGCACTGAAGGCAATTTTAATGGAATTACTTTCTGGAGTCCGCCTGTGTTGTATCTGTTCGTCTTCACAAGGCCATTTGAATTGTATGACGTTGTGGAGTCCGCCAGATATGTATCTGTTCGAATTCACAATGTCATTTGAATTGAATGACTTTGTGGAGTCCGCCTGAGTTATATCTTGGTTAGGTTAAGAAGGCCATTTGAATTGAGTGACTTTTTGCTGTCTGGCTGAATTGTACCTGGTCGACTTCACAAGACTATTTGAATTGAATTAGTTTGTGGAGTCCGCCAGATTTGTACCTCTTAGACTTCACAAGGCCATTTGAAATGAATGACTTTGTGCAGTTTGCCGGAGTTGAACCTTGGTCGGGCTGTGAAGGCCATTTGAATGGAATTACTTTCTGGAGTCCGTGTTTGTGATACCTGTTCGTCTTCACAAGGCCATTTGAATTGAATGACTTTGTGTAGACTGCCTGATATGTAACTTGGTCGTGTTCACAAGGCATTTTGGATTGAATAACTTTGTGGTGTCTCCCTGAGTTGTCCTTGGTAGGGTTCACAATGCCATTTGAATTGAGTGACATTTTGGTGTCTGCCTGAATTGTACCTGGTCGACTTCACAAGACTATTTGAATTGAATTAGTTTGCGGAGTCCACCAGATTTGTACCTCTTCGACTTCACAAGGCCATTTGAATTGAATGACTTTGTGGAGTCCGCCAGATTTGTATCTGTTCGAATTCACAAGGTCATTTGAATTGAATGACTTTGTTGAGTCCGCCTGAGTTATATCGTGGTCAGGTTCAGAAGGCAATTTGAATTGAATGCATTTGTGGAGTTTGCCTGAGTTGAACCTTGGTCGGGCTCTAAAGGCCATTTCCATGGAATGACTTTCTGGAGTCCACCTGTGTGGTAATTGCTCGTCTTCACAAGGCTATTTGAATTGAATAACTTTGTGGAGTCTGCCTGATTTGAAACTTGTTTGTGTCACAAGTCATTTTGGATTGAATGACTTTGTGGAATCTCCCTGAGTTGTACTTGGTAGGGTTCACAAGGACATTTGAATTGAATGACTTTATGGAGTCTGCCTGAGTTCTACCTTGGTAGGGATTACAAGTCCATTTGAGTTGAATAACTTTGATGAGTTTGCCTGAATTGTACCTGGTCGACTTCACAAGACTATTTGAATTGAATTACTTTGTGGTGTCTGCCAGATTTGTATCTGTTCGACTTCACAAGGCCATTTGAATTGAATTAGTTTGTGGAGTTTGCCTGATCTGGAACATTCTATTCAAATGTCCTTGTGAACACTACCAAGGACAACTCAGGGAGACTCCACAATCCAAAAGGCATTGTGATCCGACGAAGTTACAAATCAAATAGGCTCCAGAAAGTCATTCCATTCAAATGGCCTTTAGAACCCGACAAAGTTTCAGATCAGGTAAACTCCACAAATTCATTCAATTCAAATGGCCTTGTGAAGTCGAAGAGGTACAAATCTGGCGGACTCCATAAAGTAATTCAATTCAAATGGCCTTGTGAAGTCAAACAGATTCATATCTGGCAGACTCCACAAAGTAATTCAATTCAAATAGTCTTGTGAAGTCGACCAGGTACAATTCAGTCACACTCAACAAAGCTATTCAACTCAAATTGACTTGTAATCCCTACTAAGGTACAACTCAGGCAGAAGTCACACAGTCATTCAACTCAAATGTGCTTGTGAACCCTACCAAGGACAACTCAGCGAGATTCCACAAAGTGTTTCCATCCAAAAGACCTTATGAACCCGACCATATTACAAATCAGGCAGACTCCACAAAGTCATTCAATTCAATGGCCTTGTGAAGACGAACAGGCACCACACAGGCGGACTCCAGAAAGTAATTCCATTCAAATGGCCTTCAGAGCCCGACCAAGGTTCAACTCATTTTGGATTGTGGTGTCTCCCTGAGTTGTCCTTGGTAGGGTTCACAAGGATATTTGAACTGAATGACTATGTGACTTCTGCCCGAGTTATACCTTGGTAGGGATTACAAGTTCATTTGAATTAAGTGACATTGTGGAGTTTGCCTGAATTGTACCTGGTCGACTTCACAAGACTATTTGAATTGAATTACTTTTTGGAGTCCGCCAGATTTGTATCTGTTCGACTTCACAAGGCCATTTGAATTGAATGACTTAACGGAGTCTGCCTGAGTTCTACCTTGGTTGCGATTACAAGTCCATTTGAGTTGAATAACTTTGATGAGTCTGCCTGAATTGTACCTGGTCAACTTCACAAGACTATTTCAATTGAATTACTTTGTGGAGTCTGCCAGATTTGTGTCTGTTCGACTTCACAAGGACAGTTGAATTGAATTACTTTGTGGAGTCCGCCAGATTTGTACCTCTTCGACTTCACAAGGCCATTTGAATTGAATGACTTTGTGGAGTTTACCTATTCTGAAACTTTGTCGGGTTCTGAAGGCCATTTGAATGGAATGACTTTCTGGAGCCTATTTGATTTGTAACTTCGTCGGCTCACAAGGCCTTTTGGATTGTGGAGTCTCCCTGAGTTTTCCTTGGTAGGGTTCACAAGGACATTTGAATTGAATGACTGTGTGACTTCTGTCTGAGTTGTACTTTGATAAGGATTACAAGCTCATTTGAATTGAGTGACTTTGTGGAGTTTGCCTGAATTGTACCTGGTCGACTTCACAAAACTATTTGAAATGAATTACTTTGTGGAGTCTGCCAGATTTGTATCTGTTCGACTTCACAAGGCCATTTGAATTAAATTAGTTTGTGGAGTCTGCCAGATTTGTACCTCTTCTACTTCACAAGGCCATTTGAATTGAATGACTTTGTGGAGTTTGCCTGATCTGAAACTTTGTCAGGTTCCTAATTCCATTTGAATGGAATGAATTTCTGGGCTCTGCCTGTGTGGTACCTGTTCGTCAACACAAGGCCATTTGAATTGAATGACTTTGTAGAGTCTGCCTGAATTATATCTTGGTTAGGTTAAGAAGGCAATTTGAATTGAATGCCTTTGTGGAGTTTGCCTGAGTTGAACCTTAGCCGGGCTCTGAAGGCCATTTGAATGGAACTTCTTTCTGGAGTCCGTCTTTGTGGTAATTGTTGGTCTTCACAAGGACATTTCAATTGAATGACTTTGTGGAGTCTGCCTGATTTGAAACTTGATCGTGTCACAAGGCCTTTTGGATTGAATGACTTTGTGCAGTTTCCCTGAGTTGTCCTTCGTAAGGTTCACAAGTTCATTTGAATTGAATGACTTTGTGGAGTCTGCCTGAGTTATACCTTGGTTGGGATTACAACTCCATTTGAATTGAATAGCTTTGTGGAGTCTGCCTGAATTGTACCTGGTCGAATTCACAAGACTATTTGAACTGAATTACTTTGTGGAGTTCACCAGATTTGTAGCTGTTTGACTTCACAAGGCCATTTGAAATGAATGCCTTTGTGGAGTTTGCCTGATCTGAAACTTTGTCGGTTTCTGAAGGCCATTTGAATGGAATGACTTTCTGGAGTCCTCCTGTGTGGTACCTGTTCATCATAATAAAGCCATTTGAAATTAATGACTTTGTGGAGTCCGCCAGATTTGTATCTGTTAGAATTGACAAGGTCATTTGAATTGCATTACTTTGTGGAGTCCGCCTGAGTTATATCTTGGTCAGGTTAAGAAGGTCATTTGAATTGAATGCCTTTGTGGATTTTGCCTGAGTTGAATCTTGGTTGGGCTCTGAAGGCCATTTGTTTGGAATTACTTTCTGGAGTCTGCCTGTGTGGTGCCTGTTCGTCTTCACAAGGCCATTTCAATTGAATGACTTTGTGGAGTCTGCATGAGTTGCAACTTGGTTGAGTTCCAAAGGCCTTTTGGATTGAATGACTTTGTGGAATCTCCCTGAGTTGTACTTGGTAGGGTTCACAAGGACATTTGAATTGAATGACTTTATGGAGTCTGCGTGAGTTGTACCTTGGTTGCGATTACAAGTCCATTTGAGTTGAATAACTTTGATGAGTCTGCCTGAATTGTACCTGGTCAACTTCACAAGACTATTTCAATTGAATTATTTTGTGGAGTCTGCCAGATTTGCGTCTGTTCGACTTCACAAGGCCATTAGAATTGAATTACTTTGTGGAGTCCGTCAGATTTGTACCTCTTCGACTTCACAAGGCCATTTGAATTGAATGACTTTGTGGAGTTTACCTGATCTGAAACTTTGTCGGGTTCTGAAGGCCATTTGAATGGAATGACTTTCTGGAGCCTATTTGATTTGTAACTTCGTCGGCTCACAAGGCCTTTTGGATTGTGGTGTCTCCCTGAGTTGTCCTTGGTAGGGTTGACAAGGACATTTGAATTGAATGACTGTGTGACTTCTGTCTGAGTTGTACTTTGATATGGATTACAAGTTCATTTGAATTGAGTGACTTGGTGGAGTTTGCCTGAATTGTACCTCGTCGACTTCACAAGACTATTTGAATTGAATTACTTTGTGGAGTCTGCCATATTTGTATCTGTTCGACTTCACAAGGCCATTAGAATTGAATTACTTTGTGGAGTCCGTCAGATTTGTACCTCTTCGACTTCACAAGGCCATTTGAATTGAATGACTTTGTGGAGTTTACCTGATCTGAAACTTTGTCGCGTTCTGAAGGCCATTTGAATGGAATGACTTTCTGGAGCCTATTTGATTTGTAACTTCGTCGGCTCACAAGGCCTTTTGGATTGTGGTGTCTCCCTGAGTTGTCCTTGGTTGGGTTGACAAGGACATTTGAATTGAATGACTGTGTGACTTCTGTCTGAGTTGTACTTTGATATGGATTACAAGTTCATTTGAATTGAGTGACTTTGTGGAGTTTGCCTGAATTGTACCTGGTCGACTTCACAAGGCCATTTGAATTGAATGACTTTGTGGAGTTTACCTGATCTGAAACTTTGTCGGTTTCTGAAGGCCATTTGAATGGAATGACTTTCTGGAGTCCTCCTGTGTGGTACCTGTTCATCATAATAAAGCCATTTGAAATTAATGACTTTGTGGAGTCCGCCAGATTTGTATCTGTTAGAATTGACAAGGTCATTTGAATTGCATTACTTTGTGGAGTCCGCCTGAGTTATATCTTGGTCAGGTTAAGAAGGTCATTTGAATTGAATGCCTTTGTGGATTTTGCCTGAGTTGAATCTTGGTTGGGCTCTGAAAGCCATTTGTTTGGAATTACTTTCTGGAGTCTGCCTGTGTGGTGCCTGTTCGTCTTCACAAGGCCATTTCAATTGAATGACTTTGTGGAGTCTGCATGAGTTGCAACTTGGTTGAGTTCCAAAGGCCTTTTGGATTGAATGACTTTGTGGAATCTCCCTGAGTTGTACTTGGTAGGGTTCACAAGGACATTTGAATTGAATGACTTTATGGAGTCTGCGTGAGTTGTACCTTGGTTGCGATTACAAGTCCATTTGAGTTGAATAACTTTGATGAGTCTGCCTGAATTGTACCTGGTCAACTTCACAAGACTATTTCAATTGAATTATTTTGTGGAGTCTGCCAGATTTGTGTCTGTTCGACTTCACAAGGCCATTAGAATTGAATTACTTTGTGGAGTCCGTCAGATTTGTACCTCTTCGACTTCACAAGGCCATTTGAATTGAATGACTTTGTGGAGTTTACCTGATCTGAAACTTTGTCGCGTTCTGAAGGCCATTTGAATGGAATGACTTTCTGGAGCCTATTTGATTTGTAACTTCGTCGGCTCACAAGGCCTTTTGGATTGTGGTGTCTCCCTGAGTTGTCCTTGGTTGGGTTGACAAGGACATTTGAATTGAATGACTGTGTGACTTCTGTCTGAGTTGTACTTTGATATGGATTACAAGTTCATTTGAATTGAGTGACTTTGTGGAGTTTGCCTGAATTGTACCTGGTCGACTTCACAAGGCCATTTGAATTGAATGACTTTGTGGAGTTTACCTGATCTGAAACTTTGTCGGTTTCTGAAGGCCATTTGAATGGAATGACTTTCTGGAGTCCTCCTGTGTGGTACCTGTTCATCATAATAAAGCCATTTGAAATTAATGACTTTGTGGAGTCCGCCAGATTTGTATCTGTTAGAATTGACAAGGTCATTTGAATTGCATTACTTTGTGGAGTCCGCCTGAGTTATATCTTGGTCAGGTTAAGAAGGTCATTTGAATTGAATGCCTTTGTGGATTTTGCCTGAGTTGAATCTTGGTTGGGCTCTGAAGGCCATTTGTTTGGAATTACTTTCTGGAGTCTGCCTGTGTGGTGCCTGTTCGTCTTCACAAGGCCATTTCAATTGAATGACTTTGTGGAGTCTGCATGAGTTGCAACTTGGTTGAGTTCCAAAGGCCTTTTGGATTGAATGACTTTGTGGAATCTCCCTGAGTTGTACTTGGTAGGGTTCACAAGGACATTTGAATTGAATGACTTTATGGAGTCTGCGTGAGTTGTACCTTGGTTGCGATTACAAGTCCATTTGAGTTGAATAACTTTGATGAGTCTGCCTGAATTGTACCTGGTCAACTTCACAAGACTATTTCAATTGAATTATTTTGTGGAGTCTGCCAGATTTGCGTCTGTTCGACTTCACAAGGCCATTAGAATTGAATTACTTTGTGGAGTCCGTCAGATTTGTACCTCTTCGACTTCACAAGGCCATTTGAATTGAATGACTTTGTGGAGTTTACCTGATCTGAAACTTTGTCGGGTTCTGAAGGCCATTTGAATGGAATGACTTTCTGGAGCCTATTTGATTTGTAACTTCGTCGGCTCACAAGGCCTTTTGGATTGTGGTGTCTCCCTGAGTTGTCCTTGGTAGGGTTGACAAGGACATTTGAATTGAATGACTGTGTGACTTCTGTCTGAGTTGTACTTTGATATGGATTACAAGTTCATTTGAATTGAGTGACTTGGTGGAGTTTGCCTGAATTGTACCTAGTCGACTTCACAAGACTATTTGAATTGAATTACTTTCTGGAGTCTGCCATATTTGTATCTGTTCGACTTCACATTGCCATTTGAATTCAATTAGTTTGTGGAGTCTGCCAGATTTGTACCTCTTCGACTTCACAATGCCATTTGAATTGAATGACTTTGTCGAGTTTGCCTGATCTGAAACTTGGTCAGGTTCCTAATTCCATTTGAATGGAATGACTTTCTGGAGTCTGCCTGTGTGGTACCTGTTCGTCATCACAAGGCCATTTGAATTGAATGCCTTTGTGGATTTTGCCTGAGTTGAATCTTGGTTGGGCTCTGAAAGCCATTTGTTTGGAATTACTTTCTGGAGTCTGCCTGTGTGGTGCCTGTTCGTCTTCACAAGGCCATTTCAATTGAATGACTTTGTGGAGTCTGCATGAGTTGCAACTTGGTTGAGTTCCAAAGGCCTTTTGGATTGAATGACTTTGTGGAATCTCCCTGAGTTGTACTTGGTAGGGTTCACAAGGACATTTGAATTGAATGACTTTATGGAGTCTGCGTGAGTTGTACCTTGGTTGCGATTACAAGTCCATTTGAGTTGAATAACTTTGATGAGTCTGCCTGAATTGTACCTGGTCAACTTCACAAGACTATTTCAATTGAATTATTTTGTGGAGTCTGCCAGATTTGTGTCTGTTCGACTTCACAAGGCCATTAGAATTGAATTACTTTGTGGAGTCCGTCAGATTTGTACCTCTTCGACTTCACAAGGCCATTTGAATTGAATGACTTTGTGGAGTTTAGCTGATCTGAAACTTTGTCGCGTTCTGAAGGCCATTTGAATGGAATGACTTTCTGGAGCCTATTTGATTTGTAACTTCGTCGGCTCACAAGGCCTTTTGGATTGTGGTGTCTCCCTGAGTTGTCCTTGGTAGGGTTGACAAGGACATTTGAATTGAATGACTGTGTGACTTCTGTCTGAGTTGTACTTTGATATGGATTACAAGTTCATTTAAATTGAGTGACTTTGTGGAGTTTGCCTGAATTGTACCTGGTCGACTTCACAAGGCCATTTGAATTGAATGACTTTGTGGAGTTTACGTGATCTGAAACTTTGTCGGGTTCTGAAGGCCATTTGAATGGAATGACTTTCTGGTGCCTATTTGATTTGTAACTTCGTCGGCTCTCAAGGCCTTTTGGATTGTGGAGTCTCCCTGAGTTTTCCTTGGTAGGGTTGACAAGGACATTTGAATTGAATGACTGTGTGACTTCTGTCTGAGTTGTACTTTGATATGGATTACAAGTTCATTTTAATTGAGTGACTTGGTGGAGTTTGCCTGAATTGTACCTAGTCGACTTCACAAGACTATTTGAATTGAATTACTTTTTGGAGTCTGCCATATTTGTATCTGTTCGACTTCACATTGCCATTTGAATTCAATTAGTTTGTGGAGTCTGCCAGATTTGTACCTCTTCGACTTCACAATGCCATTTGAATTGAATGACTTTGTGGAGTTTGCCTGATCTGAAACTTGGTCAGGTTCCTAATTCCATTTGAATGGAATGACTTTCTGGAGTCTGCCTGTGTGGTACCTGTTCGTCATCACAAGGCCATTTGAATTGAATGACTTTGTGGAGTCCGCCAGATTTGTATCTGTTCGAATTCACAAGGTCATTTGAATTGAATGACTTTGTAGAGTCTGCCTGAATTATATCTTGGTTAGGTTAAGAAGGCAATTTGAATTGAATGCCTTTGTGGAGTTTGCCTGAGTTGAACCTTGGCCGGGCTCTGAAGGCCATTTGAATGGAATTACTTTCTGGAGTCCGCCTTTGTGGTAATTGTTGGTCTTCACAAGGCCATTTCAATTGAATGACTTTGTGGAGTCTGCCTGATTTGAAACTTGATCGTGTCACAAGGCCTTTTGGATTGAATGACTTTGTGGAGTTTCCCTGAGTTGTCCTTGGTAAGGTTCACAAGTTCATTTGAATTGAATGACTTTGTGGAGTCTGCCTGAGTTATACCTTGGTTGGGATTAAAACTCCATTTGAATTGAATAGCTTTGTGGAGTCTGCCTGAATTGTACCTGGTCGAATTCACAAGACTATTTGAACTGAATTACTTTGTGGAGTTCACCAGATTTGTAGCTGTTTGACTTCACAAGGCCATTTGAAATGAATGCCTTTGTGGATTTTGCCTGAGTTGAACCTTTGTCGGGATCTGAAGGCCATTGGACTGGAATTACTTTCTGGAGTCCGCCAGGTTTGTACCTCTTTGACTTCACAAGGCCATTTGAATTGAATGACTTTGTGGAGTTTGCCTGATCTGAAACTTTGTCAGGTTCCTAATTCCATTTGAATGGAATGACTTTCTCGAGTCTGCCTGTGTGGTACCTGTTCGTCATCACAAGTCCATTTGAATTAAATGACTTTGTGGAGTCCGCCAGATTTGTATCTGTTCGAATTCACAAGGTCATTTGAATTGAATGACTTTGTAGAGTCTGCCTGAATTATATCTTGGTTAGGTTAAGAAGGCAATTTGAATTGAATGCCTTTGTGGAGTTTGCCTGTGTTGAACCTTGGCCGGGCTCTGAAGGCCATTTGAATGGAACTACTTTCTGGAGTCCGTCTTTGTGGTAATTGTTGGTCTTCACAAGGACATTTCAATTGAATGACTTTGTGGAGTCTGCCTGATTTGAAACTTGATCGTGTCACAAGGCCTTTTGGATTAAATGACTTTGTGCAGTTTCCCTGAGTTGTCCTTGGTAAGGTTCACAAGTTCATTTGAATTGAATGACTTTGTGGAGTTGCCTGAGTTATACCTTGGTTGGGAATACAACTCCATTTGAATTGAATAGCTTTGTGGAGTCTGCCTGAATTGTACCTGGTCGAATTCACAAGACTATTTGAACTGAATAACTTTGTGGAGTTCACCAGATTTGTAGCTGTTTGACTTCACAAGGACATTTGAAATGAATGCCTTTGTGGATTTTGCCTGAGTTGAACCTTTGTCGGGCTCTGAAGGCCATTGGACTGGAATTACTTTCTGGAGTCCGCCTGTGTGGTGCCTGTTCATCTTCACAAGGCCATTTGAATTGAATAACTTTGTGGAGTCTGCGTGATTTGTAAATTTATCGGGTTCACAAGGCCCTTTGGATTGAAATACTTTGTGGAATCTCCCTCAGTTATCCTTGGTACGGTTCACAAGGACATTTGAATTGAATGTCTTTATGGAGTCTGCCAGAGTTGTACCTTGGTAGGGATTACATGTCCATTTGAATTGAATAGCTTTGTGGAGTCTGCTTGATTTGTAACTTCGTCGGGTCACAAGGCCTTTTGGATTCAATGACTTTGTGGAATCTCCCTGAGTTGTACTTGGTAGAGTTCACAAGGCCATTTGATTTGAATGACTTTGTGGAGTTTGCCTAATCTGAAACTTTGTCGGTTTCTGAAGGCCATTTGAATGGAATGACTTTCTGGAGTCCTCCTGTGTGGTACCTGTTCATCATAATAAGGCCATTTGAAATTAATGACTTTGTGGAGTGCGCCAGATTTGTATCTGTTAGAATTGATAAGTTAATTTGAATTGCATTACTTTGTGGAGTCGGCCTGAGTTATATCTTGGTCAGGTTAAGAAGGTCATTTGAATTGAATGCCTTTGTGGATTTTGCCTGAGTTGAACCTTGGTCGGGGTCTGAAGGCCATTTGAATGGAATTACTTTCTGGAGTCCGCCTGTGTGGTGCCTGTTCATCTTCACAAGGCCATTTGAATTGAATGACTTTTTGGAGTCTGCCTGATTTGTAACTTGGTCGGGTTCATAAGGCCTTTTGGATGGAAATACTTTGTGGAATCTCGCTGAGTTGTCCTTGGTAGGGTTCACAAGCACATTTGAGTTGAATGACTGTGTGACTTCTGCCTGAGTTGTACCTTAGTAGGGATTACAAGTCCATTTGAGTTGAATAACTTTGATGAGTCTGCCTGAATTGTACCTGGTCGACTTCACAAGACTATTTGAATTGAATTACTTTGTGGAGTCTGCCAAATTTGTATCTGTTCGACTTCACAAGGCCATTAGATTTTAATTAGTTTGTGGAGTCCGCCAGATTTGTAACTCTTCGACTTCACTAGGCCATTTGAATTGAATGACTTTGTGGAGTTTGCCTGAATTGTACCTGGTCGACTACACAAGACTATTTGAATAGAATTACTTTTTGGAGTCCGCCAGATTTGTATCTGTATGACTTCACATGGCCATTTGAATTGAATGACTCTGTGGAGTTTGCCTGATCTGAAACTTTGTCGGGTTCTGAAGGCCATTTGAATGGAATGACTTTCTGGATTCCGCCTGTGTGGTACCTGTTCGTCATCACAAGGCCATTTGAATTGAATGACTTTGTGGAGTCTGCCAGATTTGTAAATTGATCGGGTTCACAAGGTCATTAGAATTGAATGACTTTGTGGATTCCGCCTGAGTTATATCTTTGTCAGGTTAAGAAGGCAATTTGAATTGAATGCATTTGTGGAGTTTGCCTGAGTTGAACCTTGGTCGGGCTATAAAGGCCATTTCAATGGAATGACTTTCTGGAGTCCACCTGTGTGGTAATTGTTCGTCTTCACAAGGCTATTTGAATTGAATGACTTTGTGGAGTCTGCCCGATTTGAAACTTGATCGTGTCACAAGGCCTTTTGGATTGAATGACTTTGTGGAGTCTCCCTTAATTGTACTTTGTTCGGTTCACAAGGACATTTGAATTGAATGACTTTGTGAAGTCTGCCTGAGTTGTACCTGGTCGAATTCATAAGACTATTTGAACTGAATTACTTTGTGGAGTTCACCAGATTTGTAGCTGTTCGACTTCACAAGGCCATTTGAAATGAATGCCTTTGTGGAGTTTGCCTGAGTTGAACCTTGGTCGGACTCTGAAGGCCATTGGACTGGAATTACTTTCTGGAGTCTGCCTGCGTGGTGCCTGTTCGTGTTGTGCAGTCGACTTTGTGCAGTCTGCCTGAGTTCCAACTTGGTTGAGTTTACAAGGCCTTTTGGGTTTAATGACTTTGTGGAATCTCCCTGAGTTATACTTGGTAGGGTTCACAAGTATATTTGAATTGAATGACTTTATGGAGTCTGCCTGAGTTGTACCTTGGTAGGGATTACAAGTCCATTTGAGTTGAATAACTTTGATGAGTCTGCCTGAATTGTACCTGGTCGACTTCACAGGACTATTTGAATTGAATTACTTAGTGGAGTCTGCCGGATTTGTATCTGTTCGACTTCAAAAGGCCATTTGAATTGAATTAGTTTGTGGATTTGCCTTATCTGGAACATTAAATTCAAATGTCCTTGTGAACCCTACCAAGGACAACTCAGGGAGACTCCACAATCCAAAAGGCCTTGTGATCCGACGAAGTTACAAATCAAATAGTCTCCAGAAAGTCATTCCATTCAAATGGCATTCACAACCCGACAAAGTTTCAAATCAGGTAAACTCCACAAAGTCAATCAATTCAAATGGCCTTGTGAAGTCGAAGAGGTACAAATCTGGCGGACTCCACAAACTAATTCAATTCAAATGGCCTTGTGAAGTCGAACAGATACAAATCTGGCAGACTCCACAAAGTAATTCAATTCAAATAGTCTTGTGAAGTCGACCAGGTACAATTCATGCAAACTCCACAAAGTCACTCAATTCAAATGAACTTGTAATCCATATCAAAGTACAACTCAGACAGAAGTCACACAGTCATTCAATTCAAATGTCCTTGTCAACCCTACTAAGGACAACTCAGGGAGACTCCACAATCCAAAAGGCCTTGTGAGCCGACGAAGTTACAAATCAAATAGGCTCCAGAAAGTCATTCCATTCAAATGGCCTTCAGAACCCGACAAAGTTTTAGATCAGGTAAACTCCACAAAGTCATTCAATTCAAATGGCCTTGTTAAGTCGAAGAGGTACAAATCTGGCGGACTCCACAAAGTAATTCAACTCAAATTGACTTGTAATCCCTACTAAGGTACAACTCAGGCAGAAGTCACACAGTCATTCAACTCAAATGTGCTTGTGAACCCTACCAAGGACAACTCAGCGAGATTCCACAAAGTATTTCCATCCAAAAGGCCTTATGAACCCGACCAAGTTACAAATCAGGCAGACTCCACAAAGTCATTCAATTCAAATGGCCTTGTGAAGATGAACAGGCACCACACAGGCGGACTCCAGAAAGTCATTCCATTCAAATGGCCTTCAGAGCCCGACCAAGATCAACTCATTTTGGATTGTGGTGTGTCCCTGAGTTGTCGTTGGTAGGGTTCACAAGGCCATTTGAATTGAATGACTTTGTGGAGTTTGCCTGATCTGAAACTTTGTCGGGTTCTGAAGGCCATTTGAATGGAATGACTTTCTGGAGTCCGCCTGTGTGGTACCTGTTCATCATTACAAGGTCATTTGAATTGAATGACTTTGTGGAGTCCGCCAGATTTGTATCTGTTCGAATTCTCAAGGTCATTTAAATTGAATGACTTTGTGGAGTCCGCCTGAGTTATATCTTGGTTAGCATAAGAAGGCAATTTGAATTGAATGCTTTGTGGAGTTTGCCTGAGTTGAACCTAGGCCGGTCTCTGAAGGCCATTTGAATGGATTTACTTTCTGGAGTCCGCCTGCATGGTAATTTTTCGACTTCACAAGGCTATTTGAATTGAATTAGTTTGTGGAGTTTGCCTGATCTGGAACTTTGTCGTGTTCTGAAGGACATTTGAGTGGAATGACTTTCTGGAGTCCTCCTGTGTGGTACCTGTTAGTCTTCACAAGGCGATTTGTATTGGATGAGCTTGTGGAGTCTGCCTGAGTTATATCTTGGTTGGGTACAAAAGGCAATTTGAAGTGAATAACTTTGTGGAGTCTGCCTTAGTTGTGTACTGCAAGGGTTCACAACGCCATTTGATTTGAATGATCTTGTGTAGTCATCCTGCGTTGTCCTTGGTTCGGTTCATGAGGACATTTGAATTGAATGACTTTGTGAA
This sequence comes from Narcine bancroftii, assembly GCF_036971445.1. Classification (NCBI taxonomy): domain Eukaryota; kingdom Metazoa; phylum Chordata; class Chondrichthyes; order Torpediniformes; family Narcinidae; genus Narcine; species Narcine bancroftii. Next base: position 233,569,763 of record NC_091469.1, read on the forward strand.
GTCTGCCTGAGTTGTACTTTGGTTGGGATTACAACTCCATTTGAATTGAATAGCTTTGTGGAGTCTGCCTTAATTGTACCTTGTCGAATTTATAAGACTATTTGAACTGTATTACTTTGTGGAGTTCACCAGATTTGTAGCTGTTCGACTTCACAAGGCCATTTGAAATGAATGCCTTTGTGGAGTTTGCCTGAGTTGATCCTTGGTCGGACTCTGAAGGCCATTGGACTGGAATTACTTTCTGGAGTCCGCCTGCGTGGTGCCAGTTCGTCTTCACAAGGCCATTTGAATTGAATGGCTTTGTGGAGTCTGCCTGATTTGTAAATTGATCGGGTTCATAAGGCCCTTTGGATTGAAATACTTTGTGGAATCTCCCTCAGTTATCCTTGGTATGGTTCACAAGGACATTTGAATTGAATGTCTTTGTGGAGTCTGCCATAGTTGTACCTTTGTAGGGATTACAAGTCCATTTGAATTGAATAGCTTTGTGGAGTCTGCCTGATTTGTAAATTGATCGGGTTCATAAGGCCCTTTGGATTGAAATACTTTGTGGAATCTCCCTCAGTTATCCTTGGTAGGGTTTACAAGGACATTTGAATTGAATGACTTTGTGGAGTCTTCCTGAGTTCCAACTTGGTTGAGTTTACAAGGCCTTTTGGGTTTAATGACTTTGTGGAATCTTCCTGAGTTATACTTGGTAGGGTTAACAAGGACAATTGAATTGAATGACTTTATGGAGTCTGCCTGAGTTGTTCCTTGGTAGGGATTACAAGTCCATTTGAGTTGAATAACTTTGATGAGTCTGCCTGAATTGTACCTGGTCGACTTCACAGGACTATTTGAATTGAATTACTTAGTGGAGTCTGCCAGATTTGTATCTGTTCGACTTCAAAAGGCCATTTGAATTGAATTAGTTTGTGGATTTGCCTGATCTGGAACATTAAATTCAAATGTCCCTGTGAACCCTACCAAGGACAACTCAGGGAGACTCCACAATCCAAAAGGCCTAGTGATCCGACGAAGTTACAAATCAAATAGTCTCCAGAAAGTCATTCCATTCAAATGGCATTCACAACCCGACAAAGTTTCAGATCAGGTAAACTCCACAAAGTGAATCAATTCAAATGGCCTTGTGAAGTCGAAGAGGTACAAATCTGGCGGACTCCACAAACTAATTCAATTCAAATGGCCTTGTGAAGTCGAACAGATACAAATCTGGCAGACTCCACAAAGTAATTCAATTCAAATAGTCTTGTGAAGTCGACCAGGTACAATTCAGGCAAACTCCACAAAGTCACTCAATTCAAATGAACTTGTAATCCATATCAAAGTACAAATCAGACAGAAGTCACACAGTCATTCAATTCAAATGTCCTTGTCAACCCTACTAAGGACAACTCAGGGAGACTCCACAATCCAAAAGGCCTTGTGAGCCGACGAAGTTACAAATCAAATAGGCTCCAGAAAGTCATTCCATTCAAATGGCCTTCAGAACCCGACAAAGTTTGAGATCAGGTAAACTCCACAAAGTCATTCAATTCAAATGGCCTTGTTAAGTCGAAGAGGTACAAATCTGGCGGACTCCACAAAGTAATTCAACTCAAATTGACTTGTAATCCCTACTAAGGTACAACTCAGGCAGAAGTCACACAGTCATTCAACTCAAATGTGCATGTGAACACTACCAAGGACAACTCAGCGAGATTCCACAAAGTATTTCCATCCAAAAGGCCTTATGAACCCGACCAAGTTACAAATCAGGCAGACTCCACAAAGTCATTCAATTCAAATGGCCTTGTGAAGACGAACAGGCACCACACAGGCGGACTCCAGAAAGTCATTCCATTGAAATGGCCTTCAGAGCCCGACCAAGGTTCAACTCATTTTGGATTGTGGTGTGTCCCTGAGTTGTCGTTGGTAGGGTTCACAAGACCATTTGAATTGAATGACTTTGTGGAGTTTGCCTGATCTGAAACTTTGTCGGGTTCTGAAGGCCATTTGAATGGAATGACTTTCTGGAGTCCGCCTGTGTGGTACCTGTTCGTTATCACAAGGTCATTTGAATTGAATGACTTTGTGGAGTCCGCCAGATTTGTATCTGTTCGAATTCTCAAGGTCATTTAAATTGAATGACTTTGTGGAGTCCGCCTGAGTTATATCTTGGTTAGCATAAGAAGGCAATTTGAATTAAATGCTTTGTGGAGTTTGCCTGAGTTGAACCTAGGCCGGTCTCTGAAGGCCATTTGAATGGATTTACTTTCTGGAGTCCGCCTGCGTGGTAATTTTTCGACTTCACAAGGCTATTTGAATTGAATTAGTTTGTGGAGTTTGCCTGATCTGGAACTTTGTCGTGTTCTGAAGGCCATTTGAGTGGAATGACTTTCTGGAGTCCTCCTGTGTGGTACCTGTTAGTCTTCACAAGGCGATTTGTATTGGATGAGCTTGTGGAGTCTGCCTGAGTTATATCTTGGTTGGGTACAAAAGGCAATTTGAAGTGAATAACTTTGTGGAGTCTGCCTTAGTTGTGTACTGCAAGGGTTCACAACGCCATTTGATTTGAATGATTTTGTGTAGTCATCCTGCGTTGTCATTGGTTCGGTTCATGAGGACATTTGAATTGAATGACTTTGTGAAGTCTGCCTGAGTTGTACCTTGGTTGGGATTACAACTCCATTTGAATTGAATAGCTTTGTGGAGTCTGCCTTAATTGTACCTTGTCGAATTTATAAGACTATTTGAACTGTATTACTTTGTGGATTTCACCAGATTTGTAGCTGTTCGACTTCACAAGGCCATTTGAAATGAATGCCTTTGTGGAGTTTGCCTGCGTTGAACCTTGGTCGGACACTGAAGGCCATTGGACTGGAATTACTTTCTGGAGTCCGCCTGCGTGGTGCCTGTTCGTCTTCACAAGGCCATTTGAATTGAATGGCTTTGTGGAGTCTGCCTGATTTGTAAATTGATCGGGTTCACAAGGCCCTTTGGATTGAAATACTTTGTGGAATCTCCCTCAGTTATCCTTGGTAGGGTTTACAAGGACATTTGAATTGAATGACTTTGTGGAGTCTTCCTGAGTTCCAACTTGGTTGAGTTTACAAGGCCTTTTGGGTTTAATGACTTTGTGGAATCTTCCTGAGTTATACTTGGTAGGGTTAACAAGGACAATTGAATTGAATGACTTTATGGAGTCTGCCTGAGTTGTTCCTTGGTAGGGATTACAAGTCCATTTGAGTTGAATAACTTTGATGAGTCTGCCTGAATTGTACCTGGTCGACTTCACAGGACTATTTGAATTGAATTACTTAGTGGAGTCTGCCAGATTTGTATCTGTTCGACTTCAAAAGGCCATTTGAATTGAATTAGTTTGTGGATTTGCCTGATCTGGAACATTAAATTCAAATGTCCCTGTGAACCCTACCAAGGACAACTCAGGGAGACTCCACAATCCAAAGGGCCTTGTGATCCGACGAAGTTACAAATCAAATAGTGTCCAGAAAGTCATTCCATTCAAATGGCATTCACAACCCGACAAAGTTTCAGATCAGGTAAACTCCACAAAGTGAATCAATTCAAATGGCCTTGTGAAGTCGAAGAGGTACAAATCTGGCGGACTCCACAAACTAATTTAATTCAAATGGCCTTGTGAAGTCGAACAGATACAAATCTGGCAGACTCCACAAAGTAATTCAATTCAAATAGTCTTGTGAAGTCGACCAGGTACAATTCAGGCAAACTCCACAAAGTCACTCAATTCAAATGAACTTGTAATCCATATCAAAGTACAACTCAGACAGAAGTCACACAGTCATTCAATTCAAATGTCCTTGTCAACCCTACTCAGGACAACTCAGGGAGACTCCACAATCCAAAAGGCCTTGTGAGCCGACGAAGTTACAAATCAAATAGGCTCCAGAAAGTCATTCCATTCAAATGGCCTTCAGAACCCGACAAAGTTTTAGATCAGGTAAACTCCACAAAGTCATTCAATTCAAATGGCCTTGTTAAGTCGAAGAGGTACAAATCTGGCGGACTCCACAAAGTAATTCAACTCAAATTGACTTGTAATCCCTACTAAGGTACAACTCAGGCAGAAGTCACACAGTCATTCAACTCAAATGTGCTTGTGAACCCTACCAAGGACAACTCAGCGAGATTCCACAAAGTATTTCCATCCAAAAGGCCTTATGAACCCGACCAAGTTACAAATCAGGCAGACTCCACAAAGTCATTCAATTCAAATGGCCTTGTGAAGATGAACAGGCACCACACAGGCGGACTCCAGAAAGTCATTCCATTCAAATGGCCTTCAGAGCCCGACCAAGATCAACTCATTTTGGATTGTGGTGTGTCCCTGAGTTGTCGTTGGTAGGGTTCACAAGGCCATTTGAATTGAATGACTTTGTGGAGTTTGCCTGATCTGAAACTTTGTCGGGTTCTGAAGGCCATTTGAATGGAATGACTTTCTGGAGTCCGCCTGTGTGGTACCTGTTCATCATTACAAGGTCATTTGAATTGAATGACTTTGTGGAGTCCGCCAGATTTGTATCTGTTCGAATTCTCAAGGTCATTTAAATTGAATGACTTTGTGGAGTCCTCCTGTGTGGTACCTGTTAGTCTTCACAAGGCGATTTGTATTGGATGAGCTTGTGGAGTCTGCCTGAGTTATATCTTGGTTGGGTACAAAAGTCAATTTGAAGTGAATAACTTTGTGGAGTCTGCCTTAGTTGTGTACTGCAAGGGTTCACAACGCCATTTGATTTGAATGATTTTGTGTAGTCATCCTGCGTTGTCATTGGTTCGGTTCATGAGGACATTTGAATTGAATGACTTTGTGAAGTCTGCCTGAGTTGTACCTTGGTTGGGATTACAACTCCATTTGAATTGAATAGCTTTGTGGAGTCTGCCTTAATTGTACCTTGTCGAATTTATAAGACTATTTGAACTGTATTACTTTGTGGATTTCACCAGTTTTGTAGCTGTTCGACTTCACAAGGCCATTTGAAATGAATGCCTTTGTGGAGTTTGCCTGCGTTGAACCTTGGTCGGACACTGAAGGCCATTGGACTGGAATTACTTTCTGGAGTCCGCCTGCGTGGTGCCTGTTCGTCTTCACAAGGCCATTTGAATTGAATGGCTTTGTGGAGTCTGCCTGATTTGTAAATTGATCGGGTTCACAAGGCCCTTTGGATTGAAATACTTTGTGGAATCTCCCTCAGTTATCCTTGGTAGGGTTTACAAGGACATTTGAATTGAATGACTTTGTGGAGTCTTCCTGAGTTCCAACTTGGTTGAGTTTACAAGGCCTTTTGGGTTTAATGACTTTGTGGAATCTTCCTGAGTTATACTTGGTAGGGTTAACAAGGACAATTGAATTGAATGACTTTATGGAGTCTGCCTGAGTTGTTCCTTGGTAGGGATTACAAGTCCATTTTAGTTGAATAACTTTGATGAGTCTGCCTGAATTGTACCTGGTCGACTTCACAGGACTATTTGAATTGAATTACTTAGTGGAGTCTGCCAGATTTGTATCTGTTCGACTTCAAAAGGCCATTTGAATTGAATTAGTTTGTGGATTTGCCTGATCTGGAACATTAAATTCAAATGTCCCTGTGAACCCTACCAAGGACAACTCAGGGAGACTCCACAATCCAAAAGGCCTTGTGATCCAACGAAGTTACAAATCAAATAGTCTCCAGAAAGTCATTCCATTCAAATGGCATTCACAACCCGACAAAGTTTCAGATCAGGTAAACTCCACAAAGTGAATCAATTCAAATGGCCTTGTGAAGTCGAAGAGGTACAAATCTGGCGGACTCCACAAACTAATTCAATTCAAATGGCCTTGTGAAGTCGAACAGATACAAATCTGGCAGACTCCACAAAGTAATTCAATTCAAATAGTCTTGTGAAGTCGACCAGGTACAATTCAGGCAAACTCCACAAAGTCACTCAATTCAAATGAACTTGTAATCCATATCAAAGTACAACTCAGACAGAAGTCACACAGTCATTCAATTCAAATGTCCTTGTCAACCCTACTAAGGACAACTCAGGGAGACTCCACAATCCAAAAGGCCTTGTGAGCCGACGAAGTTACAAATCAAATAGGCTCCAGAAAGTCATTCCATTCAAATGGCCTTCAGAACCCGACAAAGTTTTAGATCAGGTAAACTCCACAAAGTCATTCAATTCAAATGGCCTTGTTAAGTCGAAGAGGTACAAATCTGGCGGACTCCACAAAGTAATTCAACTCAAATTGACTTGTAATCCCTACTAAGGTACAACTCAGGCAGAAGTCACACAGTCATTCAACTCAAATGTGCATGTGAACCCTACCAAGGACAACTCAGCGAGATTCCACAAAGTATTTCCATCCAAAAGGCCTTATGAACCCGACCAAGTTACAAATCAGGCAGACTCCACAAAGTCATTCAATTCAAATGGCCTTGTGAAGACGAACAGGCACCACACAGGCGGACTCCAGAAAGTCATTCCATTCAAATGGCCTTCAGAGCCCGACCAAGGTTCAACTCATTTTGGATTGTGGTGTGTCCCTGAGTTGTCGTTGGTAGGGTTCACAAGACCATTTGAATTGAATGACTTTGTGGAGTTTGCCTGATCTGAAACTTTGTCGGGTTCTGAAGGCCATTTGAATGGAATGACTTTCTGGAGTCCGCCTGTGTGGTACCTGTTTGTCATCACAAGGTCATTTGAATTGAATGACTTTGTGGAGTCCGCCAGATTTGTATCTGTTCGAATTCTCAAGGTCATTTAAATTGAATGACTTTGTGGAGTCCGCCTGAGTTATATCTTGGTTAGCATAAGAAGGCAATTTGAATTAAATGCTTTGTGGAGTTTGCCTGAGTTGAACCTAGGCCGGTCTCTGAAGGCCATTTGAATGGATTTACTTTCTGGAGTCCGCCTGCGTGGTAATTTTTCGACTTCACAAGGCTATTTGAATTGAATTAGTTTGTGGAGTTTGCCTGATCTGGAACTTTGTCGTGTTCTGAAGGCCATTTGAGTGGAATGACTTTCTGGAGTCCTCCTGTGTGGTACCTGTTAGTCTTCACAAGGCGATTTGTATTGGATGAGCTTGTGGAGTCTGCCTGAGTTATATCTTGGTTGGGTACAAAAGGCAATTTGAAGTGAATAACTTTGTGGAGTCTGCCTTAGTTGTGTACTGCAAGGGTTCACAACGCCATTTGATTTGAATGATTTTGTGTAGTCATCCTGCGTTGTCATTGGTTCGGTTCATGAGGACATTTGAATTGAATGACTTTGTGAAGTCTGCCTGAGTTGTACCTTGGTTGGGATTACAACTCCATTTGAATTGAATAGCTTTGTGGAGTCTGCCTTCATTGTACCTTGTCGAATTTATAAGACTATTTGAACTGTATTACTTTGTGGATTTCACCAGATTTGTAGCTGTTCGACTTCACAAGGCCATTTGAAATGAATGCCTTTGTGGAGTTTGCCTGCGTTGAACCTTGGTCGGACACTGAAGGCCATTGGACTGGAATTACTTTCTGGAGTCCGCCTGCGTGGTGCCTGTTCGTCTTCACAAGGCCATTTGAATTGAATGGTTTTGTGGAGTCTGCTGATTTGTAAATTGATCGGGTTCACAAGGCCCTTTGGATTGAAATACTTTGTGGAATCTCCCTCAGTTATCCTTGGTATGGTTCACAAGGACATTTGAATTGAATGACTTTGTGGAGTCTTCCTGAGTTCCAACTTGGTTGAGTTTACAAGGCCTTTTGGGTTCAATGACTTTGTGGAATCTTCCTGAGTTATACTTGGTAGGGTTAACAAGGACATTTGAATTGAATGACTTTATGGAGTCTGCCTGAGTTGTTCCTTGGTAGGGATTACAAGTCCATTTGAGTTGAATAACTTTGATGAGTCTGCCTGAATTGTACCTGGTCGACTTCACAAGACTATTTGAATTGAATTACTTTGTGGAGTCTGCCACATTTCTATCTGTTCGACTTCACAAGGCCATTTGAATTGAATTAGTTTGTGGATTTGCCTGATCTGGAACATTAAATTCAAATGTCCTTGTCAACCCTACCAAGGACAACTCAGGGAGACTCAACAATCCAAAAGGCCGTGTGATCCGACGAAGTTACAAATCAAATAGGCTCCAGAAAGTCATTCCATTCAAATGGCATTCACAACCCGACAAAGTTTCAGATCAGGTAAACTCCTCAAAGTCATTCAATTCAAATGGCCTTGTGAAGTCGAAGAGGTACAAATCTGGCGGACTCTACAAACTAATTCAATTCAAATGGACTTGTGAAGTCGAACAGATACAAATCTGGCAGACTCCACAAAGTAATTCAATTCAAATAGTCTTGTGAAGTCGACCAGGTACAAGTCAGGCAGACTCATCAAAGTTATTCAACTCAAATGGACTTGTAATCACTACTAAGGTACAACTCAGGCAGAAGTCACACAGTAATTCAACTCAAATGTGCTTGTGAACCCTACCAAGGACAACTCAGCGAGATTCCGCAAAGTATTTCAATCCAAAAGGCCTTATGAACCCGACCAAGTTACAAATCAGGCAGACTCTACAAAGTCATTCAATTCAAATGGCCTTGTGAAGACGAACAGGCACCACACAGGCGGACTCCAGAATGTCATTCGATTCAAATGGCCTTCAGAGCCCGACCAAGGTTCAACTCATTTTGGATTGTGGTGTGTCCCTGAGTTGTCGTTGGTAGGGTTCACAAGGCCATTTTAATTGAATGACTTTGTGGAGTTTGCCTGATCTGAAACTTTGTCGGGTTCTGAAGGCCATTTGAATGGAATGACTTTCTGGAGTCCGCCTGTGTGGTACCCGTTCGTCATCACAAGGCCATTTGAATTGAATGACTTTGTGGAGTCTGCCAGATTTGTATCTGTTCGAATTCACAAGATCATTTAAATTGAATGACTTTGTGGAGTCCGCCTGAGTTATATCTTGGTTAGGTTAAGAAGGCAATTTGAATTGAATGTTTTGTGGAGTTTGCCTGAGTTGAACCTAGGCGGGGCTCTGAAGGCCATTTGAATGGAATTACTTTCTGGATTCGGCCTGCGTGGTAATTTTTCGACTTCACAAGGCTATTTGAATTGGATTAGTTTGTGGAGTTTGCCTGATCTGGAACTTTTTCGTGTTCTGAAGGCCATTTGAGTGGAATGACTTTCTGGAGTCCTCCTGTGTGGTACCTGTTAGTCTTCACAAGGCGATTTGTATTGGATGAGCTTGTGGAGTCTGCCTGAGTTATATGTTGGTTGGGTACAAAAGGCAATTTGAAGTGAATAACTTTGTGGTGTCTGCCTTAGTTGTGAACTGCAAGTGTTCACAACTCCATTTGATTTGAATAATTTTGTGTAGTGTTCCTGCGTTGTCCTTGATAGGGTTCAAAAGGACATTTGAATTGAATGATTTTGTGGAGTCTGCCTGAGTTGTATATTGGTAGGTTTCATAAGGCCATTTTAATTGAGTAACTTTGTGGAGTCTTCCTGACTTGTAACTTGGTCATGTTCACAAGGCCCTTTGAATTGAATGAATTTGTGGAGTCCGCCTGTGTTATATCTTGGTCAGGTTAAGAAGGCCATTTGAATTGAATGCCTTTGTGGAGTTTGCCTGAGTTAAACCTTGGTCGGGCTGTGAAAGCCATTTGAATGGAATTACTTTATGGAGTCCGCCTGTGTTTTACCTGTTCGTCTTCACAAGGCCATTTGAATTGAATGAGTTTGTGTAGACTGCCTGATTTGTAACTTGGTCGGGTTCACAAGGCATTTTGGATTGAATGACTTTGTGGTGTCTCCCTGAGTTGTCCTTGGTAGGGTTCACAAGAATATTTGAATTGAATGAATTTGTGGATTCCGCCTGAGTTATATCTTGGTCAGGTGAAGAAGGCCATTTGAATTGAGTGACTTTTTGGAGGCTGCCTGAAGTGTACCTGGTCGACTTCACAAGACTATTTGAATTGAATTACTTTGTGGAATCCGCCAGATTTGTACCTCTTCGACTTCACAAGGACATTTGAAATGAATGATTTTGTGGAGTTTGCCTGAGCTGAAATTTTGTCGGGTTCTGAAGGCCATTTGAATGGAATGACATTCTGGTGTCTATTTGATTTGTAACTTGGTCGGGTCACAAGGCCTTTTGGAATGTGGAGTCTTGCTGAGTTCTCCTTGGTAGGGTTCACAAGGATATTTCAATTGAATGACTGTGTGACTTCTGCCTGAGTTGTACCTTGGTATGGATTACAAGTCCATTTGAATTGAGTGACTTTCTGGAGTTTGCCTGAATTGTACCTGGTCGACTTCACAAGACTATTTGAATTGAATTACTTCGAGGAGTCCGCCAGATTTATATCTGTTCGACTTCACAAGGCCATTTGAATTGAATTTATTTGTGGGGTCAGCCAAATTTGCTTCTGTTCGACTTCACAAGCCCATTTGAATTGAATGACTTTTTGGAGTCCGCCAGATTTGTATCTGTTCGACTTCACAAGGCCATTTGAATGGAATGACTTTCTGGAGTCCGCCTGTGTGGTACCTGTTCGTCATCACAAGGCCATTTGAAATTAATGACATTGTGGAGTCCACCAGATTTGTATCTTTTCGAATTCACAAGGTCATTTGAATTGCATGACTTTGTGGAGTCCGCCTGAGTTATATCTTGGTCAGGTTAAGAAGGCCATTTGAATTGAATGCTTTTGTGGAGTTTGCCTGAGTTGAACCTTGGTCGGGCTCTGACGGCCATTTGAATGGAATTACTTTCTGGATTCTGCCTGTGTGGTAACTGTTCGTCTTCTCAAGGCCATTTGAATATAATGACTTTGTGGAGTCTGCCTGATTTGTAACTTGTTCGGATCACAAGACCTTTTGGATTGAATGAGTTTGTGGAGTCTCCCTCAATTGTCATTGGTAGGGTTCACAAGGACATTTGAATTCAATGACTTTATGGAGTCTGCCTGAGTTGTACCTTGGTAGGGGTTACACGTCCATTTGAATTGAGTGACTTTCTGGAGTTTGCCTGAATTGTACCTGGTCGACTTCACAAGACTATTTGAATTGAATTACTTTGTGGAGTACGCCAGATTTGTATCTGTTCGACTTCACAAGGCCATTTGAATTGAATGACTTTGTGTAGTTTGTCTGAGCTGAAACTTGCTCGGGTACTGAAGGCCATTTGAATGGAATGACTTTCTAGAGTCTGCCTGTGTGGTGGCTGTTCATATTCACAAGGCCATTTAAAATGAATGACTTTGTGGAGTCTGCCCGAGTTGCAACTTGGTTGAGTTCACAAGGCCTTTTGGATTGAATGACTTTGTGGAATCTCCCTCAGTTATCCTTGGTACAGTTGACAAGGACATTTGAATTGAATGTCTTTGTGGAGTCTGCCAGAGTTGTACCTTGGTAGGGATTACAAGTCCATTTGAATTGAATAGCTTTGTGGTGTCTGCCTGATTTGTAACTTCGTCGGGTCACAAGGCCTTTTGGATTGAATGACTTTGTGGAATCTCCCTGAGTTGTACTTGGTAGTGTTCACAACGCCATTTGAATTGAATGACTTTGTGGAGTTTGCCTGATCTGAAACTTTGTCGGTTTCTGAAGGCCATTTGAATGGAATGACTTTCTGGAGTCCTCCTGTGTGGTACCTGTTCATCATAATAAGGCCATTTGAAATTAATGACTTTGTGGAGTCCGCCAGATTTGTATCTGTTCAACTTCACAAGGCCATTTGAATTGAATGACTTTGTGTAGTTTGCCTGAGCTGAAACCTGCTCGGGTTCTGAAGGCCATTTGAATGGAATGACTTTCTAGTGTCCGCCTGTGTGGTACTAGTTCGTCTACACAAGGCCATTTAAAATTAATGACTTTGTGGAGTCTGCACGAGTTGCAACTTGGTTGATTTCACAAGGCCTTTTGGATTGAATGACTTTGTGGAACCTCCCTGAGTTGTACTTGGTAGGGTTCAAAAGGACATTTGAATTGAATGACTTTATGGAGTCTGCCTGAGTTGTACCATTGTTGCGATTACAAGTCCATTTGAATTGAATTTCTTTGTGGAGTCTGCCAGACTTGTATCTGTTCGACTTCACAAGGCCATTTGAATTGAATTACTTTGTGGAGTCCGCCAGATTTGTACCTCTTCGACTTCACAAGGCCATTTGAATTGAATGACTCTGTGGAGTTTACCTGATCTGAAACTTTGTCGGGTTCTGAAGGCCATTTGAATGGAATGACTTTCTGGAGTCCTCCTGTGTGGTACCTGTTCATCATAATAAGGCCATTTGAAATTAATGACTTTGTGGAGTCCGCCAGATTTGTATCTGTTAGAATTGACAAGGTCATTTGAATTGCATTACTTTGTGGAGTCCTCCTGAGTAATATCTTGGTCAGGTTAAGAAGGCTATTTGAATTGAATGCCTTTGTGGATTTTGCCTGAGTTGAACCTTGGTCGGGCTCTGAAGGCCATTTGAATGGAATTACTTTCTGGAGTATGCCTGTGTGGTAATTGTTCGTCTTCACAAGGCCATTTGAATTGACTGACTTTGTGGAGTCTGCCTGATTTGTAACTTGCTCGGGTTCATAAGGCCTTTTGGATGGAAATACTTTTTGGAATCTCGCTGAGTTGTCCTTGGTAGGGTTCACAAGCACATTTGAGTTGAATGACTGTGTGACTTCTGCCTGAGTTGTACCTTGGTAGGGATTACAAGTCATTTTGAATTCAATGAGTTTGTGGAGTCTGCCTGAATTGTACCTGGTCGAATTCACAAGACTAATTGAATTGAATTACTTTGTGGAGTCCGCCAGATTTGTATCAGTTCGACTTCACAAGGCCATTTGTATTGAATTACTTTGTGGAGTCCGCCAGATTTGTATCTCTTCGTCTTCACAAGCCCATTTGAAATGAATGAATTTGTGGAGTTTGTCTGATCTGAAACCTCGTCGGGTTCTGAAGGCCATTTTGAATGGAATGACTTTCTGGATTCCGCTAGTGTGGTACCTGTTCGTTTTCACTAGGCGATTTGAATTGAATGACTTTGTGGAGTTTGAGTGAGTTGTACCTTGGTAGGGATTACAAGGCCATTTGAATTGAATGATTTTGTGTAGTCTGCCTGAATTGTCCTTGATAGGGTTCACAAGGACATTTGAATTCACTGATTTTGTGGAACCTGCCTGTTTTGTAACTTGGACATGTTCACAAAGCCATTTGATTTGAGTAACTTTGTGGAGTCACCATGAGTAGTCCTTGTTAGGGATCACGAGGACATTTGAATTGAATTACTTTGTGGAGTCTGCTTTAATTGTACCTGGTCGACTTCACTAGACTATTTGAACTGAATTACTTTCTGGAGTCCACCAGATTTGTATCTGTTCGACTTCACAAGGCCATTTGAATTGAATTACTTTGTGGAGTCCACCATATTTGTATCTGTTCGACCTCACAAGCCCATTTAAAATGAATGAATTTGTGGAGTTTGCCAGATCTGACACTTCGTCGGGTTCTGAAGGCCATTTGAATGGAATGACTTTCTGAAGTCCGCTAGTGTAGTACCTGTTCGTTTTCACTAGTCGATTTGAATTGAATGACTTTGTGGAGTGTGCCTGATTTATATCTTGGTTGGGTACAAAAGGCAATTTGAAGTGAATTACTTTGTGGAGTTTGCGTGAGTTGTACCTTGGTAGGGATTACAAGGCCATTTGAATTGAATGACACTGTGGAGTCTGCCTTAGTTGTACACTGGTAGGGTTCACAATGCCATTTGATTTGAATTATTTTGTGTAGTCTGCCTGAGTTGTCCTTGATAGGGTTCACATGGACATTTGAATTGAATGATTTTGTAGAGTCTGCCTGAGTTGTACATTGGTATGTTTCACAAGGCCATTTGATTTGAATAACTTTGTGGAGTCTTCCTGAGTTGTACCTTGATCATGTTGACAAGGCCCTTTGAATTGAATAAATTTGTCGAGTCTTTCTGAGTTGTATATTGGTCAGTTTGACAATTTCATTTGAATTAAATGACTTTGCGGAGTGGTCGTGTTCACAAGACATTTGAGTTGAATGATTTTGTGGAGTCTGTCTGAATTGTTTTTTGGTCAGTTTGACAATTTCATTTGAATTAAATGATTTTGCGGAGTGGTCGTGTTCACAAGACACTTGAATTGAATGATTTTGTGGAGTCTGCCTGAGATGAACATTGATCAGTTTCTCAAGTTCATTTGTATTGAATGACGTCGTGCAGTCTCCCTGACTTGCATCATAGTCGCGTTCACAAGACTATTTGAACTGAATTACTTTGTGGAGTCCACCATATTTGTATCTGTTCGACTTCACAAGGCCATTTGAATTTAATTACTTTGTGCATCTCGCCAGATTTGTACCTCTTCGATTTCACAAGGCCATTTGAATTGAATGACTTTGTGGAGGCCGCTAGATTTGTATCTGTTCCAATTCACAAGGTTATTTGAATTGAATGACTTTGTGGAGTCCGCCTGAGTTATATCTTGATCAGGTTAGTAAGGCCATGTGAATTGAATGCCTTTGTGGAGTTTGCCTGAGTTGAACCTTGGTCGGGCTCTGAAGGCCATTTGAATGGAATTACTTTGTGGAGTCCGCCAGTGTGGTACCCGTTCGTCTTCACAAGGACATTTGAAGTGAATGTCTTTGTGGAGTGTGCCTGATTTTTATCTTGGTTGGGTACAAAAGGCAATTTGAAGTGAATTACTTTGTGGAGTGTGCCTGATTTATATCTTGGTTGGGTACAAAAGGCAATTTGAAGTGAATTACTTTGTGGAGTTTGCGTGAGTTGTACCTTGCTAGGGATTACAAGGCCATTTGAATTGAATGACTTTGTGTTGTCTGCCTGACTTGTAACTTGGTCGTGTTCACAAGGCCTTTTGGATTGAATGACTTTGTGGAATCTCCCTGAGTTGTCCTTGGTTGGGTTGACAAGGACATTTGAATTGAATGACTTTGTAGAGTCTGCCTGAGTGGTACCTTGGTAGGGATTACAAGTCCATTTGAATTCAATGAGTTTGTGGAGTCTGCCTGAATTGTACCTGGTCAACTTCACGAGACTATTTGAATTGAATTACTTCGTGGAGTCCGCCAGATTTGTATCTGTTCGACTTCACAAGGCCATTTGAATTTAATGCATTTGTGGAGTTTGCCTGAGCTGAAACTTGCTCGGGTTATGAAGGCCATTTGAATAGGATGACATTCAAGAGTCCGCCTGTGTGGTACCTGTTTGCCTTCACAAGATCATTTGAATTGAATGACTTTGTGGAGTCTGTCTCTGTTGCAACTTGGTTGAGTTCGCAAGGCCTTTTGGATTGAATAACTTTGTTGGATCACAACGCCATTTGAATTTAGTAATTTTGTGGAGTCTGCATGAGTTGTACATTGGTACATTTCACAAGGCCATTTGATTTGAATAATTTTGTGGAGTCTTCAAGAGTCATAACTTGGTCATGTTCACAAGGCCCTTTGATTTGAATTAATTTGTGGAGTCTGTCTCAGTTGTCTATTGGTCAGTTTCAAAAATTTCTTTTGAATTATATAACTTTGTGGAGTTTTCCTGAGTTGTACCTTGATCATGTTGACAAGGCCCTTTGAATTGAATAAATTTGTGTAGTCTGTCTGAGTTTTATATTGGTCAGTTTGACAATTTCATTTGAATTAAATGACTTTGCGGAGTGCTCGTGTTCACAAGACATTTGCATTGAATGATTTTGTGGAGTCTGCCTGAGTTGAACACTTATCGGTTTCTCAAGTTTATTTGAATTGAATGATGTTGTGCAATCTGCCTGAGTCGCAACATAGTCGCGTTCACAAGACTATTTGAATTGAATTACTTTGCGGAGTCCGCCAGATTTTTATCTGTTCGACTTCACAAGGCCATTTGAATTTAATTAGTTTGTGCAGCTCCCCAGATTTGTACCTCTTTGACTTCACAAGGCCATCTGAATTGAATGACTTTCTGGAGTCTGCCTTACTTGTACACTGGTACGTTTCACAAGGCCATTTGATATGAATAACTTTGTGGAGTGTTCCAGAGTTGTAACTTGGTCATGTTCACAAGGCCCTTTGAATTGAATTAATTTGTGGAGTCTGTCTAAGTTGTATATTGACCAGTTTCAAAAATTTCATTTGAATTAAATGATTTTGCGGTGTGGTCGTGTTCACAATACATTTGAATTGAATGATTTTGTGGAGTCTGCGAGATTAGTATCTGTTCGACTTCACAAGCCCATATGAAATGAATGAATTTGTGGATTTTGCCTGATCTGAAACTTCGTGGGGTTCTGAAGGCCATTTGAATGGAATGACTTTATGGAGTCTGCTTGAATTGTACCTGGTTGAATTCACTAGACTATTTCAACTGAATTACTTTGTGGAGTCCAGCAAATTTGTATCTGTTTGACTTCACAAGGCCATTTGAATTGAATAACTTTGTGGAGTGCGCCAGATTTGTATCTGTTCGATTTCACTAGCCCATTTGAAATGAATGAATTTGTGGAGTTTGCCAGATCTGAAACTTCGTCGGGTTCTGAAGGCCATTTGAATGGAATGACTTTCTGGAGTCCGCTTGTGTGGTACCTGTTCATTTAAACTATGCGATTTGAATTGAATGACTTTGTGGAGTGTGCCTGATTTATATCTTGGTTGGGTACAAAAGGCAATTTGAAGTGAATGACTTTGTGGAGTTTGCATGAGTTGTACCTTGGTAGGGATTACAAGGCCATTTGAATTGAATGACATTGTGGAGTCTGCCTTAGTTGTACACTGGTACGTTTCACAAGGCCATTTGATATGAATAACTTTGTGGAGTCTTCCAGAGTTGTACCTTGGTCATGTTCACAAGGCCCTTTGTATTGAATTAATTTGTGGAGTCTGTCTAAGTCGTATATGGTCAGTTTCAAAAATTTCATTTGAATTAAATGATTTTGGGGTGTGGTCGTGTTCACAATACATTTGAATTGAATGATTTTGTGGAGTCTGCCTGAGTTGAACATTGGTCGGTTTCTCAAGTTCATTTGTATTGAATGACGTTGTGCAGTCTGCCTGAGTTGCATCATTGTCGCGTTCACAAGACTATTTGAATTGTATTACTTTGTGGAGTCTGCCAGATTTGTATCTGTTCGACTTCACAAGGCCATTTGAATTGAATGACTTTGTGGAGTCTGCCAGGTTTGTATCTGTTCGACTTCACTAGCCCATTTGAAATGAATGAATTTGTGGAGTTTTCCTGATCTGAAACTTCGTCGGGTTCTGAAGGCCATTTGAATGGAATGACTTTCTGGAGTCCGCTTGAGTGGTACCTGTTCGTTTTCACTACGCGATATGAATTGAATGACATTGTGGAGTGTGCCTGATTTATATCTTGGTTGGGTACAAAAGCCAATTTGAAGTGTATGACTTTGTGGAGTTTGCGTGAGTTGTAACTTGGTAGGGATTACAAGGCCATTTGAATTGAATGACATTGTGGAGTCTGCCTTTGTTGTTCACTGGTAGGGATAACAACGCCATTTGAATTGAATAATTTTGTGGAGTCTGCATGAGTTGTACATTGGTACGTTTCACAAGGCCATTTGATTTGAATAATTTTGTGGAGTCTTCAAGAGTTGTACCTTGGTCATGTTCACAAGGCCCTTTGATTTGAATTAATTTGTGGAGTCTATCTCAGTTGTATATTGGTCAGTTTCAAAAATTTCTTTTGAATTATATAACTTTGTGGAGTTTTCCTGAGTTGTACCTTGATCATGTTGACAAGGCCCTTTGAATTGAATAAATTTGTGTAGTCTGTCAGAGTTTTATATTGGTCAGTTTGACAATTTCATTTGAATTAAATGACTTTGCGGAGTGGTCGTGTTCACAAGACATTTGCATTGAATGATTTTGTGGAGTCTGCCTGAGTTGAACACTTATCAGTTTCTCAAGTTTATTTGAATTGAATGACGTTGTGCAGTCTGCCTGAGTCGCATCATAGTCGCGTTCACAAGACTATTTGAATTGAATTACTTTGCGGAGTCTGCCAGATTTTTATCTGTTCGACTTCACAAGGCCATGTGAATTGAATTAGTTTGTGCAGCTCGCCAGATTTGTAACTCTTCGACTTCACAAGGCCATTAGAAATGAATGACTTTGTGGAGTTTTCCTTATCTGAAACTTTGTCCTGTTCTGAAGGCAATTTGAATGGAATGACTTTCTGGAGTCCGCCTGTGTTGTCCCTGTTCGACATCACAAGGCCATTTGAATTGAACGACTTTGTGGAGTCTGCCAGATTTGTATCTGTTCGAATTGACAAGGTCATTTGAATTGAGTGACTTTGTGGAGTCCGCCTGAGTTATATTTTGATCAGGTTAGTAAGGCCATGTGAATTGAATGCCTTTGTGGAGTTTGCCTGAGTTGAACCTTGGTAGAGCTCTGAAGACCATTTGAATGGAATTACTTTGTGGAGTCCGCCAGTGTGGTACCTGTTTGTCTTCACAAGGCCATTTGAAGTGAATGTCTTTGTGGGGTTTGCATGAGTTGCACCTTGGAAGGGATTACAAGGCCATTTGAATTGCATGACTTTGTAGAGTGTGCCTTATTTATATCTTGGTTGGGTACAAAAGGCAATTTGAAGTGAAAAACTTTGTGGAGTTTGCGTGAGTTGTACCTTGGTTGGGATTACAAGGCCATTTGAATTGAATGACATTGTGGAGTCTGCCTTAGTTGTACACTGGTACGTTTCACAAGGCCATTTGATATGAATAACTTTGTGGAGTCTTCCAGAGTTGTACCTTGGTCATGTTCACAAGGCCCTTTGTATTAAATTAATTTGTGGAGTGTGTCTAAGTTCTATATTGGTCAGTTTCAAAAATTTCATTTGAATTAAATGATTTTGCGGTGTGGTCGTGTTCACAATACATTTGAATTGAATGATTTTGTGGAGTCTGCCTGAGTTGAACATTGGTCGGTTTCTCAAGTTCATTTGTATTGAATGACGTTGTGCAGTCTGCCTGAGTTGCATCATTGTCGTGTTCCCAAGACTATTTCAATTGAATTACTTTGTGGGGTCTGCCAGATTTGTATCTGTTCGACTTCACAAGGCCATTTGAATTGGATGACATTGTGGAGTCTGCCAGGTTTGTATCTGTTTGACTCCACAAGCCCATTTGAAATGAATGAATTTGTGGAGTTTTCCTGATCTGAAACTTCGTCGGGTTCTGATGGCCATTTGAATGGAATTACTTTGTGGAGTCCGCCAGTGTGGTACCTGTTCGTTTTCACTACGCGATATGAATTGAATGACTTTGTGGAGTGTGCCTGATTTATATCTTGGTTGGGTACAAAAGCCAATTTGAAGTGTATGACTTTGTGGAGTTTGCGTGAGTTGTACCTTGGTAGGGATTACAAGGCCATTTGAATTGAATGACATTGTGGAGTCTGCCTGACTAGTAACTTGGTCGGGTTCACAAGGCATTTTGGATTGAATGACTTTGTGGAATCTCCCTGAGTTGTCCTTGGTTGGGTTGACAAGGACATTTGAATTGAATGACTTTGTGGAGTCTGCCTGAGTGGTACCTTGCTAGGGATTATAAGTCCATTTGAATTCAATGAGATTGTGGAGTCTGCCTGAATTGTACCTGGTCGACTTCACGAGAATATTTGAATTCAATTACATTGTGGAGTCTGCCAGATTTGTATCAGTTGGACTTCACAAGGCCATTTGAATTGAATGATATTGTGGAGTCTGCCTTAGTTGTACACTGGTAGGGTTCACAACGCCATTTGAATTGAATAATTTTGTGGAGTCTGCCTGAGTTGTACATTGGTACCTTTCACAAGGCCATTTGATTTGAATAATTTTGTGGAGTCTTCAAGAGTTGTACCTTGGTCATGTTCACAAGGCCCTTTGATTTGAATTAATTTGTGGAGTCTGTCTAAGTTGTATATTGGTCAGTTTCAAAAATTTCTTTTGAATTATATAACTTTGTGGAGTTTTCCTGAGTTGTACCTTGATCATGTTGACAAGACCCTTTGAATTGAATAAATTTGTGTAGTCTGTCTGAGTTGTATATTGGTCAGTTTGACAATTTCATTTGAATTAAATGACTTTGCGGAGTGGTCGTGTTCACAAGACATTTGCATTGAATGATTTTGTGGAGTCTGCCTGAGTTGAACATTTGTCGGTTTCTCAAGTTTATTTGAATTGAATGACATTGTGCAGTCTGCCTGAGTTGCATCATAGTCGCGTTCACAAGACTATTTGAATTGAATTACTTTGCGGAGTCTGCCAGATTTGTATCTGTTCGACTTCACAAGGCCATTTGAATTGAATTAGTTTGTGCAGCTCGCCAGATTTGTATCTCTTCGACTTTACAAAGCCATTTGATTTGAATTACTTTGTGGAGTCTGCCAGATTTGTATCTGTTCGACTTCACAAGCCCATATGAAATGAATGCATTTGTGGATTTTGCATGATCTGAAACTTCGTCGGCTTCTGAAGTCCATTTGAATGGAATGACTTTCGTGAGTCCGCTTGTGTGGTACCTGTTCGTTTTCACTACGCGATTTGAATTATATGACTTTGTAGAGTGTGCCTGATTTATATCTTGGTTGGGTACAAAAGGCAATTTGAAGTGAAAAACTTTGTGGAGTTTGCGTGAGTTGTACCTTGGTAGGGATTACAAGGCCATTTGAATTGAATGACATTGTGGAGTCTGCCTTAGTTGTACACTGGTACGTTTCACAAGGCCATTTGATATGAATAACTTTGTGGAGTCTTCCAGAGTTGTACCTTGGTCATGTTCACAAGGCCCTTTGTGTTGAATTAATTTGTGGAGTCTGTCTAAGTTGTATATTGGTCAGTTTCAAAAATTTCATTTGAATTAAATGATTTTGCGGTGTGGTCGTGTTCACAATACATTTGAATTGAATGATTTTGTGGAGTCTGCCTGAGTTGAACATTGGTCGGTTTCTCAAGTTCATTTGTATTAAATTACGTTGTGCAGTCTGCCTGAGTTGCATCATTGTCGCGTTTACAAGACTATTTGAATTGAATTACTTTGTGGAGTCTGCCAGATTTGTATCTGTTCGACTTCACAAGGCCATTTGAATTGAATGACTTTGTGGAGTCTGCCAGGTTTGTATCTGTTCGACTTCACAAGCCCATTTGAAATGAATGAATTTGTGGAGTTTTCCTGATCTGAAACTTCGTCGGGTTCTGAAGGCCATTTGAATGGAATTGCTTTGTGGCGTCCGCTTGAGTGGTACCTGTTCGTTTTCACAAGGCCATTTGAAGTGAATGTCTTTGTGGGGTTTGCATGAGTTGCACCTTGGTAGGGATTACAAGGCCATTTGAATTGTATGACTTTGTAGAGTGTGCCTGATTTATATCTTGGTTGGGTACAAAAGGCAATTTGAAGTGAAAAACTTTGTGGAGTTTGCATGAGTTGCACCTTGGTAGGGATTACAAGGCCATTTGAATTGAATGACTTTGTGTTGTCTGCCTGACTAGTAACTTGGTCGGGTTCACAAGGCATTTTGGATTGAATGACTTTGTGGAATCTCCCTGAGTTGTCCTTGGTTGGGTTGACAAGGACATTTGAATTGAATGACTTAGTGGAGTCTGCCTGAGTGGTACCTTGCTAGGGATTATAAGTCCATTTGAATTCAATGAGATTGTGGAGTCTGCCTGAATTGTACCTGGTCGACTTCACGAGAATATTTGAATTCAATTACATTGTGGAGTCTGCCAGATTTGTATCAGTTGGAATTCACAAGGCCATTTGAATTGATTGACTTTGTGGAGTTCGCCAGATTTGTATCTGTTCGACATCACAAGCCCAATTAAAATGAATGAATTTGTGGAGTTTGCCGGATCTGACACTTCGTCGAGTTCTGAAGGCCATTTGAATGGAATGAGTTTCTGGAGTCCACTAGTGTGGTACCTGTTCGCTTTCACTAGGCGATTTGAATTGAATGACTTTGTGGAGTGTGCCTGATTTATATCTTGGTTGGGTACAGAAGGCAATTTGAAGTGAATGATTTTGTGGAGTTTACGTGAGTGCACCTTGTTAGGGATTACAAGGCCATTTGAATTGAATGATTTTGTGTCGTCTGCCTGAGTTGTCCTTGATAGGGTTCACAAGGACATTTGAATTGAATGATTTTGTGGAGTCTCCCTGAGTTGTCCTTGGTTGGGATCACGAGGACATTTGAATTGAATGACTTTGTGGAGTCTGCTTGAATTGTACCTGTTCGATTCACTAGACTATTTGAACTGAATTACTTTGAGGAGTCCACCCGATTTGTATCTGTTCGACTTTACAATGCCATTTGAATTAAATGACTTTGTGGAGTCCGCCAGATTTGTATCTGTTCGACTTCACAACCCCATTTGAAATGAATGAATTTGTGGAGTTTTCCTGATCTGAAACTTCGTCGGGTTCTGAAGGCCATTTGAATTGAATGACTTTCTGGAGTCCGCTTGTGTGGTACCTGTTCCTTTTCACTACGCGATATGAATTGAATGACTTTGTTGAGTGTGCCTGATTTATATCTTGGTTGGGTACAAAACGCAATTTGAAGTGTATGACTTTGTGGAGTTTGCGTGAGTTGTACCTTGGTAGGGATTACCAGGCGATTTGATTGAATGATATTGTGGAGTCTGCCTTAGTTGTACACTGGTAGGGTTCACAACGCCATTTGAATTGAATAATTTTGTGGAGGCTGCTTGAGTTGTACATTGATACGTTTCACAAGGCCATTTGATTTGAATAATTTTGTGGAGTCTTCAAGAGTTGTACCTTGGTCATGTTCACAAGGCCCTTTGATTTGAATTAATTTGTGGAGTCTGTCTAAGTTGTATATTGGTCAGTTTCAAAAATTTCTTTTGAATTATATAACTTTGTGGAGTTTTCCTGAGTTGTACCTTGATCATGTTGACAAGGCCCTTTGAATTGAATAAATTTGTGTAGTCTGTCTGAGTTTTATATTGGTCAGTTTGACAATTTCATTTGAATTAAATGACTTTGCGGAGTGGTCGTGTTCACAAGACATTTGCATTGAATGATTTTGTGGAGTCTGCCTGAGTTGAACATTTGTCGGTTTCTCAAGTTTATTTGAATTGAATGACATTGTGCAGTCTGCCTGAGTTGCATCATAGTCGCGTTCACAAGACTATTTGAATTGAATTACTTTGCGGAGTCCGCCAGATTTGTATCTGTTCGACTTCACAAGGCCATTTGAATTGAATTAGTTTGTGCAGCTCGCCAGATTTGTATCTCTTCGACTTCACAAAGCCATTTGATTTGAATTACTTTGTGGAGTCTGCCAGATTTGTATCTGTTCGACTTCACAAGCCCATATGAAATGAATGAATTTGTTGATTTTGCATGATCTGTAACTTCGTCGGCTTCTGAAGTCCATTTGAATGGAATGACTTTCGTGAGTCCGCTTGTGTGGTACCTGTTCGTTTTCACTACGCGATTTGAATTGAATGACTTTGTAGAGTGTGCCTGATTTATATCTTGGTTGGGTACAAAAGGCAATTTGAAGTGAAAAACTTTGTGGAGTTTGCGTGAGTTGTACCTTGGTAGGGATTACAAGGCCATTTGAATTGAATGACATTGTGGAGTCTGCCTTAGTTGTACACTGGTACGTTTCACAAGGCCATTTGATATGAATAACTTTGTGGAGTCTTCCAGAGTTGTACCTTGGTCATGTTCACAAGGCCCTTTGTATTGAATTAATTTGTGGAGTCTGTCTAAGTTGTATATTGGTCAGTTTCAAAAATTTCATTTGAATTAAATGATTTTGCGGTGTGGTCGTGTTCACAATACATTTGAATTGAATGATTTTGTGGATTCTGCCTGAGTTGAACATTCGTCGGTTTCTCAAGTTCATTTGTATTGAATGACGTTGTGCAGTCTGCCTGAGTTGCATCATTGTCGCGTTTACAAGACTATTTGAATTGAATTACTTTGTGGAGTCTGCCAGATTTGTATCTGTTCGACTTCACAAGGCCATTTGAATTGAATGACTTTGTGGAGTCTGCCAGGTTTGTATCTGTTCGACTTCACAAGCCCATTTGAAATGAATGAATTTGTGGAGTTTTCCTGATCTGAAACTTCGTCGGGTTCTGAAGGCCATTTGAATGGAATTGCTTTGTGGAGTCCGCTTGAGTGGTACCTGTTCGCTTTCACAAGGCCATTTGAAGTGAATGTCTTTGTGGGGCTTGCATGAGTTGCACCTTGGTAGGGATTACAAGGCCATTTGAATTGTATGACTTTGTAGAGTGTGCCTGATTTATATCTTGGTTGAGTACAAAAGGCAATTTGAAGTGAAAATCTTTGTGGAGTTTGCGTGAGTTGCACCTTGGTAGGGATTACAAGGCCATTTGAATTGAATGACTTTGTGTTGTCTGCCTGACTAGTAACTTGGTCGGGTTCACAAGGCATTTTGGATTGAATGACTTTGTGGAATCTCCCTGAGTTGTCCTTGGTTGGGTTGACAAGGACATTTGAATTGAATGACTTAGTGGAGTCTGCCTGAGTGGTACCTTGCTAGGGATTATAAGTCCATTTGAATTCAATGAGATTGTGGAGTCTGCCTGAATTGTACCTGGTCAACTTCACGAGATTATTTGAATTCAATTACATTGTGGAGTCTGCCAGATTTGTATCAGTTGGAATTCACAAGGCCATTTGAATTGATTGACTTTGTGGAGTTCGCCAGATTTGTATCTGTTCGACATCACAAGCCCAATTAAAATGAATGAATTTGTGGAGTTTGCCGGATCTGACACTTCGTCGAGTTCTGGAGGCCATTTGAATGGAATGAGTTTCTGGAGTCCACTAGTGTGGTACATGTTCGTTTTCACTAGGCGATTTGAATTGAATGACTTTGTGGAGTGTGCCTGATTTATATCTTGGTTGGGTACAGAAGGCAATTTGAAGTGAATGACTTTGTGGAGTTTACGTGAGTTGCACCTTGGTATGGATTACAAGGCCATTTGAATTGAATGATTTTGTGTCGTCTGCCTGAGTTGTCCTTGATAGGGTTCACAAGGACATTTGAATTGAATGATTTTGTGGAGTCTCCCTGAGTTGTCCTTGGTAGGGATCACGAGGACATTTGAATTGAATGACTTTGTGGAGTCTGCTTGTATTGTACCTGTTCGATTCACTAGACTATTTGAACTGAATTACTTTGAGGAGTCCACCCGATTTGTATCTGTTCGACTTCACAATGCCATTTGAATTAAATGACTTTGTGGAGTCCGCCAGATTTGTATCTGTTCGACTTCACAACCCCATTTGAAATGAATGAATTTGTGGAGTTTTCCTGATCTGAAATTTCGTCGGGTTCTGAAGGCCATTTGAATTGAATGACTTTCTGGAGTCCGCTTGTGTGGTACCTGTTCGTTTTCACTACGCGATATGAATTGAATGACTTTGTGGAGTGTGCCTGATTTATATCTTGGTTGGGTACAAAACGCAATTTGAAGTGTATGACTTTGTGGAGTTTGCGTGAGTTGTACCTTGGTAGGGATTACCAGGTGATTTGATTGAATGATATTGTGGAGTCTGCCTTAGTTGTACACTGGTAGGGTTCACAACGCCATTTGAATTGAATAATTTTCTGGAGTCTGCTTGAGTTGTACATTGGTACGTTTCACAAGGCCATTTGATTTGATTAATTTTGTGGAGTCTTCAAGAGTTGTACCTTGGTCATGTTCACAAGGCCCTTTGATTTGAATTAATTTGTGGAGTCTGTCTAAGTTGTATATTGGTCAGTTTCAAAAATTTCTTTTGAATTATATAACTTTGTGGAGTTTTCCTGAGTTGTACCTTGATCATGTTGACAAGGCCCTTTGAATTGAATAAATTTGTGTAGTCTGTCTGAGTTTTATATTGGTCAGTTTGACAATTTCATTTGAATTAAATGACTTTGCGGAGTGCTCGTGTTCACAAGACATTTGCATTGAATGATTTTGTGGAGTCTGCCTGAGTTGAACACTTATCGGTTTCTCAAGTTTATTTGAATTGAATGATGTTGTGCAATCTGCCTGAGTCGCAACATAGTCGCGTTCACAAGACTATTTGAATTAAATTACTTTGCGGAGTCCGCCAGATTTTTATCTGTTCGACTTCACAAGGCCATTTGAATTTAATTAGTTTGTGCAGCTCCCCAGATTTGTACCTCTTTGACTTCACAAGGCCATCTGAATTGAATGACTTTCTGGAGTCTGCCTTACTTGTACACTGGTACGTTTCACAAGGCCATTTGATATGAATAACTTTGTGGAGTGTTCCAGAGTTGTAACTTGGTCATGTTCACAAGGCCCTTTGAATTGAATTAATTTGTGGAGTCTGTCTAAGTTGTATATTGGTCAGTTTCAAAAATTTCATTTGAATTAAATGATTTTGCGGTGTGGTCGTGTTCACAATACATTTGAATTGAATGATTTTGTGGAGTCTGCGAGATTAGTATCTGTTCGACTTCACAAGCCCATATGAAATGAATGAATTTGTGGATTTTGCCTGATCTGAAACTTCGTGGGGTTCTGAAGGCCATTTGAATGGAATGACTTTATGGAGTCTGCTTGAATTGTACCTGGTTGAATTCACTAGACTATTTCAACTGAATTACTTTGTGGAGTCCAGCAAATTTGTATCTGTTTGACTTCACAAGGCCATTTGAATTGAATAACTTTGTGGAGTGCGCCAGATTTGTATCTGTTCGATTTCACTAGCCCATTTGAAATGAATGAATTTGTGGAGTTTGCCAGATCTGAAACTTCGTCGGGTTCTGAAGGCCATTTGAATGGAATGACTTTCTGGAGTCCGCTTGTGTGGTACCTGTTCATTTAAACTATGCGATTTGAATTGAATGACTTTGTGGAGTGTGCCTGATTTATATCTTGGTTGGGTACAAAAGGCAATTTGAAGTGAATGACTTTGTGGAGTTTGCATGAGTTGTACCTTGGTAGGGATTACAAGGCCATTTGAATTGAATGACATTGTGGAGTCTGCCTTAGTTGTACACTGGTACGTTTCACAAGGCCATTTGATATGAATAACTTTGTGGAGTCTTCCAGAGTTGTACCTTGGTCATGTTCACAAGGCCCTTTGTATTGAATTAATTTGTGGAGTCTGTCTAAGTCGTATATGGTCAGTTTCAAAAATTTCATTTGAATTAAATGATTTTGCGGTGTGGTCGTGTTCACAATACATTTGAATTGAATGATTTTGTGGAGTCTGCCTGAGTTGAACATTGGTCGGTTTCTCAAGTTCATTTGTATTGAATGACGTTGTGCAGTCTGCCTGAGTTGCATCATTGTCGCGTTCACAAGACTATTTGAATTGTATTACTATGTGGAGTTTGCCAGATTTGTATCTGTTCGACTTCACAAGGCCATTTGAATTGAATGACTTTGTGGAGTCTGCCAGGTTTGTATCTGTTGGACTTCACTAGCCCATTTGAAATGAATGAATTTGTGGAGTTTTCCTGATCTGAAACTTCGTCGGGTTCTGAAGGCCATTTGAATGGAATGACTTTCTGGAGTCCGCTTGAGTGGTACCTGTTCGTTTTCACTACGCGATATGAATTGAATGACATTGTGGAGTGTGCCTGATTTATATCTTGGTTGGGTACAAAAGCCAATTTGAAGTGTATGACTTTGTGGAGTTTGCGTGAGTTGTAACTTGGTAGGGATTACAAGGCCATTTGAATTGAATGACATTGTGGAGTCTGCCTTTGTTGTTCACTGGTAGGGATCACAACGCCATTTGAATTGAATAATTTTGTGGAGTCTGCATGAGTTGTACATTGGTACATTTCACAAGGCCATTTGATTTGAATAATTTTGTGGAGTCTTCAAGAGTTGTTACTTGGTCATGTTCACAAGGCCCTTTGATTTGAATTAATTTGTGGAGTCTATCTCAGTTGTATATTGGTCAGTTTCAAAAATTTCTTTTGAATTATATAACTTTGTGGAGTTTTCCTGAGTTGTACCTTGATCATGTTGACAAGGCCCTTTGAATTGAATAAATTTGTGTAGTCTGTCAGAGTTTTATATTGGTCAGTTTGACAATTTCATTTGAATTAAATGACTTTGCGGAGTGGTCGTGTTCACAAGACATTTGCATTGAATGATTTTGTGGAGTCTGCCTGAGTTGAACACTTATCAGTTTCTCAAGTTTATTTGAATTGAATGACGTTGTGCAGTCTGCCTGAGTCGCATCATAGTCGCGTTCACAAGACTATTTGAATTGAATTACTTTGCGGAGTCTGCCAGATTTTTATCTGTTCGACTTCACAAGGCCATGTGAATTGAATTAGTTTGTGCAGCTCGCCAGATTTGTAACTCTTCGACTTCACAAGGCCATTAGAAATGAATGACTTTGTGGAGTTTTCCTTATCTGAAACTTTGTCCTGTTCTGAAGGCAATTTGAATGGAATGACTTTCTGGAGTCCGCCTGTGTTGTCCCTGTTCGACATCACAAGGCCATTTGAATTGAACGACTTTGTGGAGTCTGCCAGATTTGTATCTGTTCGAATTGACAAGGTCATTTGAATTGAGTGACTTTGTGGAGTCCGCCTGAGTTATATTTTGATCAGGTTAGTAAGGCCATGTGAATTGAATGCCTTTGTGGAGTTTGCCTGAGTTGAACCTTGGTAGAGCTCTGAAGACCATTTGAATGGAATTACTTTGTGGAGTCCGCCAGTGTGGTACCTGTTTGTCTTCACAAGGCCATTTGAAGTGAATGTCTTTGTGGGGTTTGCATGAGTTGCACCTTGGAAGGGATTACAAGGCCATTTGAATTGCATGACTTTGTAGAGTGTGCCTTATTTATATCTTGGTTGGGTACAAAAGGCAATTTGAAGTGAAAAACTTTGTGGAGTTTGCGTGAGTTGTACCTTGGTTGGGATTACAAGGCCATTTGAATTGAATGACATTGTGGAGTCTGCCTTAGTTGTACACTGGTACGTTTCACAAGGCCATTTGATATGAATAACTTTGTGGAGTCTTCCAGAGTTGTACCTTGGTCATGTTCACAAGGCCCTTTGTATTAAATTAATTTGTGGAGTGTGTCTAAGTTGTAGATTGGTCAGTGTCAAAAATTTCATTTGAATTAAATGATTTTGCGGTGTGGTCGTGTTCACAATACATTTGAATTGAATGATTTTGTGGAGTCTGCCTGAGTTGAACATTGGTCGGTTTCTCAAGTTTATTTGTATTGAATGACGTTGTGCAGTCTGCCTGAGTAGCATCATTGTCGTGTTCCCAAGACTATTTCAATTGAATTACTTTGTGGGGTCTGTCAGATTTGTATCTGTTCGACTTCACAAGGCCATTTGAATTGGATGACATTGTGGAGTCTGCCAGGTTTGTATCTGTTTGACTCCACAAGCCCATTTGAAATGAATGAATTTGTGGAGTTTTCCTGATCTGAAACTTCGTCGGGTTCTGAAGGCCATTTGAATGGAATTACTTTGTGGAGTCCGCCAGTGTGGTACCTGTTCGTTTTCACTACGCGATATGAATTGAATGACTTTGTGGAGTGTGCCTGATTTATATCTTGGTTGGGTACAAAAGCCAATTTGAAGTGTATGACTTTGTGGAGTTTGCGTGAGTTGTACCTTGGTAGGGATTACAAGGCCATTTGAATTGAATGACATTGTGGAGTCTGCCTGACTAGTAACTTGGTCGGGTTCACAAGGCATTTTGGATTGAATGACTTTGTGGAATCTCCCTGAGTTGTCCTTGGTTGGGTTGACAAGGACATTTGAATTGAATGACTTTGTGGAGTCTGCCTGAGTGGTACCTTGCTAGGGATTATAAGTCCATTTGAATTCAATGAGATTGTGGAGTCTGCCTGAATTGTACCTGGTCGACTTCACGAGAATATTTGAATTCAATTACATTGTGGAGTCTGCCAGATTTGTATCAGTTGGACTTCACAAGGCCATTTGAATTGAATGATATTGTGGAGTCTCCCTTAGTTGTACACTGGTAGGGTTCACAACGCCATTTGAATTGAATAATTTTGTGGAGTCTGCCTGAGTTGTACATTGGTACCTTTCACAAGGCCATTTGATTTGAATAATTTTGTGGAGTCTTCAAGAGTTGTACCTTGGTCATGTTCACAAGGCCCTTTGATTTGAATTAATTTGTGGAGTCTGTCTAAGTTGTATATTGGTCAGTTTCAAAAATTTCTTTTGAATTATATAACTTTGTGGAGTTTTCCTGAGTTGTACCTTGATCATGTTGACAAGGCCCTTTGAATTGAATAAATTTGTGTAGTCTGTCTGAGTTGTATATTGGTCAGTTTGACAATTTCATTTGAATTAAATGACTTTGCGGAGTGGTCGTGTTCACAAGACATTTGCATTGAATGATTTTGTGGAGTCTGCCTGAGTTGAACATTTGTCGGTTTCTCAAGTTTATTTGAATTGAATGACATTGTGCAGTCTGCCTGAGTTGCATCATAGTCGCGTTCACAAGACTATTTGAATTGAATTACTTTGCGGAGTCTGCCAGATTTGTATCTGTTCGACTTCACAAGGCCATTTGAATTGAATTAGTTTGTGCAGCTCGCCAGATTTGTATCTCTTCGACTTTACAAAGCCATTTGATTTGAATTACTTTGTGGAGTCTGCCAGATTTGTATCTGTTCGACTTCACAAGCCCATATGAAATGAATGAATTTGTGGATTTTGCATGATCTGAAACTTCGTCGGCTTCTGAAGTCCATTTGAATGGAATGACTTTCGTGAGTCCGCTTGTGTGGTACCTGTTCGTTTTCACTACGCGATTTGAATTATATGACTTTGTAGAGTGTGCCTGATTTATATCTTGGTTGGGTACAAAAGGCAATTTGAAGTGAAAAACTTTGTGGAGTTTGCGTGAGTTGTACCTTGGTAGGGATTACAAGGCCATTTGAATTGAATGACATTGTGGAGTCTGCCTTAGTTGTACACTGGTACGTTTCACAAGGCCATTTGATATGAATAACTTTGTGGAGTCTTCCAGAGTTGTACCTTGGTCATGTTCACAAGGCCCTTTGTATTGAATTAATTTGTGGAGTCTGTCTAAGTTGTATATTGGTCAGTTTCAAAAATTTCATTTGAATTAAATGATTTTGCGGTGTGGTCGTGTTCACAATACATTTGAATTGAATGATTTTGTGGAGTCTGCCTGAGTTGAACATTGGTCGGTTTCTCAAGTTCATTTGTATTAAATTACGTTGTGCAGTCTGCCTGAGTTGCATCATTGTCGCGTTTACAAGACTATTTGAATTGAATTACTTTGTGGAGTCTGCCAGATTTGTATCTGTTCGACTTCACAAGGCCATTTGAATTGAATGACTTTGTGGAGTCTGCCAGGTTTGTATCTGTTCGACTTCACAAGCCCATTTGAAATGAATGAATTTGTGGAGTTTTCCTGATCTGAAACTTCGTCGGGTTCTGAAGGCCATTTGAATGGAATTGCTTTGTGGCGTCCGCTTGAGTGGTACCTGTTCGTTTTCACAAGGCCATTTGAAGTGAATGTCTTTGTGGGGTTTGCATGAGTTGCACCTTGGTAGGGATTACAAGGCCATTTGAATTGTATGACTTTGTAGAGTGTGCCTGATTTATATCTTGGTTGGGTACAAAAGGCAATTTGAAGTGAAAATCTTTGTGGAGTTTGCGTGAGTTGCACCTTGGTAGGGATTACAAGGCCATTTGAATTGAATGACTTTGTGTTGTCTGCCTGACTAGTAACTTGGTCGGGTTCACAAGGCATTTTGGATTGAATGACTTTGTGGAATCTCCCTGAGTTGTCCTTGGTTGGGTTGACAAGGACATTTGAATTGAATGACTTAGTGGAGTCTGCCTGAGTGGTACCTTGCTAGGGATTATAAGTCCATTTGAATTCAATGAGATTGTGGAGTCTGCCTGAATTGTACCTGGTCGACTTCACGAGAATATTTGAATTCAATTACATTGTGGAGTCTGCCAGATTTGTATCAGTTGGAATTCACAAGGCCATTTGAATTGATTGACTTTGTGGAGTTCGCCAGATTTGTATCTGTTCGACATCACAAGCCCAATTAAAATGAATGAATTTGTGGAGTTTGCCGGATCTGACACTTCGTCGAGTTCTGAAGGCCATTTGAATGGAATGAGTTTCTGGAGTCCACTAGTGTGGTACCTGTTCGCTTTCACTAGGCGATTTGAATTGAATGACTTTGTGGAGTGTGCCTGATTTATATCTTGGTTGGGTACAGAAGGCAATTTGAAGTGAATGATTTTGTGGAGTTTACGTGAGTGCACCTTGTTAGGGATTACAAGGCCATTTGAATTGAATGATTTTGTGTCGTCTGCCTGAGTTGTCCTTGATAGGGTTCACAAGGACATTTGAATTGAATGATTTTGTGGAGTCTCTCTGAGTTGTCCTTGGTTGGGATCACGAGGACATTTGAATTGAATGACTTTGTGGAGTCTGCTTGAATTGTACCTGTTCGATTCACTAGACTATTTGAACTGAATTACTTTGAGGAGTCCACCCGATTTGTATCTGTTCGACTTTACAATGCCATTTGAATTAAATGACTTTGTGGAGTCCGCCAGATTTGTATCTGTTCGACTTCACAACCCCATTTGAAATGAATGAATTTGTGGAGTTTTCCTGATCTGAAACTTCGTCGGGTTCTGAAGGCCATTTGAATTGAATGACTTTCTGGAGTCCGCTTGTGTGGTACCTGTTCGTTTTCACTACGCGATATGAATTGAATGACTTTGTGGAGTATGCCTGATTTATATCTTGGTTGGGTACAAAACGCAATTTGAAGTGTATGACTTTGTGGAGTTCGTGTGAGTTGTACCTTGGTAGGGATTACCAGGCGATTTGATTGAATGATATTGTGGAGTCTGCCTTAGTTGTACACTGGTAGGGTTCACAACGCCATTTGAATTGAATAATTTTGTGGAGGCTGCTTGAGTTGTACATTGGTACGTTTCACAAGGCCATTTGATTTGAATAATTTTGTGGAGTCTTCAAGAGTTGTACCTTGGTCATGTTCACAAGGCCCTTTGATTTGAATTAATTTGTGGAGTCTGTCTAAGTTGTATATTGGTCAGTTTCAAAAATTTCTTTTGAATTATATAACTTTGTGGAGTTTTCCTGAGTTGTACCTTGATCATGTTGACAAGGCCCTTTGAATTGAATAAATTTGTGTAGTCTGTCTGAGTTTTATATTGGTCAGTTTGACAATTTCATTTGAATTAAATGACTTTGCGGAGTGGTCGTGTTCACAAGACATTTGCATTGAATGATTTTGTGGAGTCTGCCTGAGTTGAACATTTGTCGGTTTCTCAAGTTTATTTGAATTGAATGACATTGTGCAGTCTGCCTGAGTTGCAACATAGTCGCGTTCACAAGACTATTTGAATTGAATTACTTTGCGGAGTCCGCCAGATTTGTATCTGTTCGACTTCACAAGGCCATTTGAATTGAATTAGTTTGTGCAGCTCGCCAGATTTGTATCTCTTCGACTTCACAAAGCCATTTGATTTGAATTACTTTGTGGAGTCTGCCAGATTTGTATCTGTTCGACTTCACAAGCCCATATGAAATGAATGAATTTGTTGATTTTGCATGATCTGAAACTTCGTCGGCTTCTGAAGTCCATTTGAATGGAATGACTTTCGTGAGTCCGCTTGTGTGGTAACTGTTCGTTTTCACTACGCGATTTGAATTGAATGACTTTGTAGAGTGTGCCTGATTTATATCTTGGTTGGGTACAAAAGGCAATTTGAAGTGAAAAACTTTGTGGAGTTTGCGTGAGTTGTACCTTGGTAGGGATTACAAGGCCATTTGAATTGAATGACATTGTGGAGTCTGCCTTAGTTGTACACTGGTACGTTTCACAAGGCCATTTGATATGAATAACTTTGTGGAGTCTTCCAGAGTTGTACCTTGGTCATGTTCACAAGGCCCTTTGCATTGAATTAATTTGTGGAGTCTGTCTAAGTTGTATATTGGACAGTTTCAAAAATTTCATTTGAATTAAATGATTTTGCGATGTGGTCGTGTTCACAATACATTTGAATTGAATGACATTGTGGAGTCTGCCTTAGTTGTACACTGGTACGTTTCACAAGGCCATTTGATATGAATAACTTTGTGGAGTCTTCCAGAGTTGTACCTTGGTCATGTTCACAAGGCCCTTTGTATTGAATTAATTTGTGGAGTCTGTCTAAGTTGTATATTGGTCAGTTTCAAAAATTTCATTTGAATTAAATGATTTTGCGGTGTGGTCGTGTTCACAATACATTTGAATTGAATGATTTTGTGGAGTCTGCCTGAGTTGAACATTGGTCGGTTTCTCAAGTTCATTTGTATTAAATTACGTTGTGCAGTCTGCCTGAGTTGCATCATTGTCGCGTTTACAAGACTATTTGAATTGAATTACTTTGTGGAGTCTGCCAGATTTGTATCTGTTCGACTTCACAAGGCCATTTGAATTGAATGACTTTGTGGAGTCTGCCAGGTTTGTATCTGTTCGACTTCACAAGCCCATTTGAAATGAATGAATTTGTGGAGTTTTCCTGATCTGAAACTTCGTCGGGTTCTGAAGGCCATTTGAATGGAATTGCTTTGTGGCGTCCGCTTGAGTGGTACCTGTTCGTTTTCACAAGGCCATTTGAAGTGAATGTCTTTGTGGGGTTTGCATGAGTTGCACCTTGGTAGGGATTACAAGGCCATTTGAATTGAATGACTTTTTAGAGTGTGCCTGATTTATATCTTGGTTGAGTACAAAAGGCAATTTGAAGTGAAAAACTTTGTGGAGTTTGCGTGAGTTGCACCTTGGTAGGGATTACAAGGCCATTTGAATTGAATGACTTTGTGTTGTCTGCCTGACTAGTAACTTGGTCGGGTTCACAAGGCATTTTGGATTGAATGACTTTGTGGAATCTCCCTGAGTTGTCCTTGGTTGGGTTTACAAGGACATTTGAATTGAATGACTTAGTGGAGTCTGCCTGAGTGGTACCTTGCTAGGGATTATAAGTCCATTTGAATTCAATGAGATTGTGGAGTCTGCCTGAATTGTACCTGGTCGACTTCACGAGAATATTTGAATTCAATTACATTGTGGAGTCTGCCAGATTTGTATCAGTTGGAATTCACAAGGCCATTTGAATTGATTGACTTTGTGGAGTTCGCCAGATTTGTATCTGTTCGACATCACAAGCCCAATTAAAATGAATGAATTTGTGGAGTTTGCCGGATCTGACACTTCGTCGAGTTCTGGAGGCCATTTGAATGGAATGAGTTTCTGGAGTCCACTAGTGTGGTACCTGTTCGTTTTCACTAGGCGATTTGAATTGAATGACTTTGTGGAGTGTGCCTGATTTATATCTTGGTTGGGTACAGAAGGCAATTTGAAGTGAATGACTTTGTGGAGTTTACGTGAGTTGCACCTTGGTAGGGATTACAAGGCCATTTGAATTGAATGATTTTGTGTCGTCTGCCTGAGTTGTCCTTGATAGGGTTCACAAGGACATTTGAATTGAATGATTTTGTGGAGTCTCCCTGAGTTGTCCTTGGTAGGGATCACGAGGACATTTGAATTGAA
Organism: Narcine bancroftii; assembly: GCF_036971445.1. Lineage (NCBI taxonomy): Eukaryota > Metazoa > Chordata > Chondrichthyes > Torpediniformes > Narcinidae > Narcine > Narcine bancroftii. Next base: position 233,605,385 of record NC_091469.1, read on the forward strand.
TGACTTTGTGGAGTCTGCTTGTATTGTACCTGTTCGATTCACTAGACTATTTGAACTGAATTACTTTGAGGAGTCCACCCGATTTGTATCTGTTCGACTTCACAATGCCATTTGAATTAAATGACTTTGTGGAGTCCGCCAGATTTGTATCTGTTCGACTTCACAACCCCATTTGAAATGAATGAATTTGTGGAGTTTTCCTGATCTGAAATTTCGTCGGGTTCTGAAGGCCATTTGAATTGAATGACTTTCTGGAGTCCGCTTGTGTGGTACCTGTTCGTTTTCACTACGCGATATGAATTGAATGACTTTGTGGAGTGTGCCTGATTTATATCTTGGTTGGGTACAAAACGCAATTTGAAGTGTATGACTTTGTGGAGTTTGCGTGAGTTGTACCTTGGTAGGGATTACCAGGCGATTTGATTGAATGATATTGTGGAGTCTGCCTTAGTTGTACACTGGTAGGGTTCACAACGCCATTTGAATTGAATAATTTTGTGGAGTCTGCTTGAGTTGTACATTGGTACGTTTCACAAGGCCATTTGATTTGAATAATTTTGTGGAGTCTTCAAGAGTTGTACCTTGGTCATGTTCACAAGGCCCTTTGATTTGAATTAATTTGTGGAGTCTGTCTAAGTTGTATATTGGTCAGTTTCAAAAATTTCTTTTGAATTATATAACTTTGTGGAGTTTTCCTGAGTTGTACCTTGATCATGTTGACAAGGCCCTTTGAATTGAATAAATTTGTGTAGTCTGTCTGAGTTTTATATTGGTCAGTTAGACAATTTCATTTGAATTAAATGACTTTGCGGAGTGGTCGTGTTCACAAGACATTTGCATTGAATGATTTTGTGGAGTCTGCCTGCGTTGAACATTTGTCGGTTTTTCAAGTTTATTTGAATTGAATGACGTTGTGCAGTCTGCCTGAGTTGCATCATAGTCGCGTTCACAAGACTATTTGAATTGAATTACTTTGCGGAGTCTGCCAGATTTGTATCTGTTCGACTTCACAAGGCCATTTGAATTGAATTAGTTTGTGCAGCTCGCCAGATTTGTATCTCTTCGACTTCACAAAGCCATTTGATTTGAATTACTTTGTGGAGTCTGCCAGATTTGTATCTGTTCGACTTCACAAGCCCATATGAAATGAATGAATTTGTGGATTTTGCATGTTCTGAAACTTCGTCGGCTTCTGAAGTCCATTTGAATGGAATGACTTTCGTGAGTCCGCTTGTGTGGTACCTATTCGTTTTCTCTACGCGATTTGAATTGTATGACTTTGTAGAGTGTGCCTAATTTATATCTTGGTTGGGTACAAAAGGCAATTTGAAGAGAAAAACTTTGTGGAGTTTTCGTGAGTTGTATCTTGGTAGGGATTACAAGGCCATTTGAATTGAATGACATTGTGGAGTCTGCCTTAGTTGTACACTGGTACGTTTCACAAGGCCATTTGATATGAATAACTTTGTGGAGTCTTCCAGAGTTGTACCTTGGTCATGTTCACAAGGCCCTTTGTATTGAATTAATTTGTGGAGTCTGTCTAAGTTGTATATTGGTCAGTTTCAAAAATTTCATTTGAATTAAATGATTTTGCGGTGTGGTCGTGTTCACAATACATTTGAATTGAATGATTTTGTGGAGTCTGCCTGAGTTGAACATTGATCGGTTTCTCAAGTTCATTTGTATTGAATGACGTTGTGCAGTCTGCCTGAGTTGCATCCTTGTCGCATTCACAAGACTATTTGAATTGAATTACTTTGTGGAGTCCGCTAGATTTGTATCTGTTTGACTTCACAAGGCCATTTGAATTGAATGACTTTGTGGAGTCTGCCAGGTTTGAATCTGTTCGACTTCACAAGCCCATTTGAAATGAATGAATTTGTGGAGTTTGCCTGATCTGAAACTTCGTCGGGTTCTGAAGGCCATTTGAATGGAATGACTTTCAGGAGTCCGCTTGAGTGGTACCTGTTCGTTTTCACAAGGCCATTTGAAGTGAATGTCTTTGTGGGGTTTGCATGAGTTGCACCTTGGTAGGGATTACAAGGCCATTTGAATTGTATGACTTTGTAGAGTGTGCCTGATTTATATCTTGGTTGGGTACAAAAGGCAATTTGAAGTGAAAAACTTTGTGGAGTTTGCGTGAGTTGCACCTTGGTAGGGATTACAAGGCCATTTGAATTGAATGACTTTGTGTTGTCTGCCTGACTAGTAACTTGGTCGGGTTCACAAGGCATTTTGGATTGAATGACTTTGTGGAATCTCCCTGAGTTGTCCTTGGTTGGGTTGACAAGGACATTTGAATTGAATGACTTAGTGGAGTCTGCCTGAGTGGTACCTTGCTAGGGATTATAAGTCCATTTGAATTCAATGAGATTGTGGAGTCTGCCTGAATTGTACCTGGTCGACTTCACGAGAATATTTGAATTCAATTACATTGTGGAGTCTGCCAGATTTGTATCAGTTGGAATTCACAAGGCCATTTGAATTGATTGACTTTGTGGAGTTCGCCAGATTTGTATCTGTTCGACATCACAAGCCCAATTAAAATGAATGAATTTGTGGAGTTTGCCGGATCTGACACTTCGTCGAGTTCTGGAGGCCATTTGAATGGAATGAGTTTCTGGAGTCCACTAGTGTGGTACCTGTTCGTTTTCACTAGGCGATTTGAATTGAATGACTTTGTGGAGTGTGCCTGATTTATATCTTGGTTGGGTACAGAAGGCAATTTGAAGTGAATGACTTTGTGGAGTTTACGTGAGTTGCACCTTGGTAGGGATTACAAGGCCATTTGAATTGAATGATTTTGTGTCGTCTGCCTGAGTTGTCCTTGATAGGGTTCACAAGGACATTTGAATTGAATGATTTTGTGGAGTCTCCCTGAGTTGTCCTTGGTAGGGATCACGAGGACATTTGAATTGAATGACTTTGTGGAGTCTGCTTGAATTGTACCTGTTCGATTCACTAGACTATTTGAACTGAATTACTTTGAGGAGTCCACCCGATTTGTATCTGTTCGACTTCACAATGCCATTTGAATTAAATGACTTTGTGGAGTCCGCCAGATTTGTATCTGTTCGACTTCACAACCCCATTTGAAATGAATGAATTTGTGGAGTTTTCCTGATCTGAAATTTCGTCGGGTTCTGAAGGCCATTTGAATTGAATGACTTTCTGGAGTCCGCTTGTGTGGTACCTGTTCGTTTTCACTACGCGATATGAATTGAATGACTTTGTGGAGTGTGCCTGATTTATATCTTGGTTGGGTACAAAACGCAATTTGAAGTGTATGACTTTGTGGAGTTTGCGTGAGTTGTACCTTGGTAGGGATTACCAGGCGATTTGATTGAATGATATTGTGGAGTCTGCCTTAGTTGTACACTGGTAGGGTTCACAACGCCATTTGAATTGAATAATTTTGTGGAGTCTGCTTGAGTTGTACATTGGTACGTTTCACAAGGCCATTTGATTTGAATAATTTTGTGGAGTCTTCAAGAGTTGTACCTTGGTCATGTTCACAAGGCCCTTTGATTTGAATTAATTTGTGGAGTCTGTCTAAGTTGTATATTGGTCAGTTTCAAAAATTTCTTTTGAATTATATAACTTTGTGGAGTTTTCCTGAGTTGTACCTTGATCATGTTGACAAGGCCCTTTGAATTGAATAAATTTGTGTAGTCTGTCTGAGTTTTATATTGGTCAGTTTGACAATTTCATTTGAATTAAATGACTTTGAGGAGTGGTCGTGTTCACAAGACATTTGCATTGAATGATTTTGTGGAGTCTGCCTGCGTTGAACATTTGTCGGTTTCTCAAGTTTATTTGAATTGAATGACGTTGTGCAGTCTGCCTGAGTTGCATCATAGTTCCGTTCACAAGACTATTTGAATTGAATTACTTTGCGGAGTCTGCCAGATTTGTATCTGTTCGACTTCACAAGGCCATTTGAATTGAATTAGTTTGTGCAGCTCGCCAGATTTGTATCTGTTCGACTTCACAAGCCCATATGAAATGAATGAATTTGTGGATTTTGCATGTTCTGAAACTTCGTCGGCTTCTGAAGTCCATTTGAATGGAATGACTTTCGTGAGTCCGCTTGTGTGGTACCTATTCGTTTTCTCTACGCGATTTGAATTGTATGACTTTGTAGAGTGTGCCTAATTTATATCTTGGTTGGGTACAAAAGGCAATTTGAAGAGAAAAAATTTGTGGAGTTTTCGTGAGTTGTATCTTGGTAGGGATTACAAGGCCATTTGAATTGAATGACATTGTGGAGTCTGCCTTAGTTGTACACTGGTACGTTTCACAAGGCCATTTGATATGAATAACTTTGTGGAGTCTTCCAGAGTTGTACCTTGGTCATGTTCACAAGGCCCTTTGTATTGAATTAATTTGTGGAGTCTGTCTAAGTTGTATATTGGTCAGTTTCAAAAATTTCATTTGAATTAAATGATTTTGCGGTGTGGTCGTGTTCACAATACATTTGAATTGAATGATTTTGTGGAGTCTGCCTGAGATGAACATTGATCGGTTTCTCAAGTTCATTTGTATTGAATGACGTTGTGCAGTCTGCCTGAGTTGCATCATTGTCGCGTTCACAAAACTATTTGAATTGAATTACTTTGTGGAGTCCGCCAGATTTGTATCTGTTAGACTTCACAAGGCCATTTGAATTGAATGACTTTATGGAGTCTGCCAGGTTTGAATCTGTTCGACTTCACAAGCCCATTTGAAATGAATGAATTTGTGGAGTTTGCCTGATCTGAAACTTCGTCGGGTTCTGAAGGCCATTTGAGTGGAATGACTTTCTGGAGTCCGCTTGAGTGGTACCTGTTCGTTTTCACTACGCGATAGGAATTGAATGACTTTGTGGAGTGTGCCTGATTTATATCTTGGTTGGGTACAAAAGCCAATTTGAAGTGTATGACTTTGTGGAGTTTGCGTGAGTTGTACCTTGGTAGGGATTACCAGGCCATTTCAATTGAATGATATTGTGGAGTCTGCCTTAGTTGTACACCGGTAGGGTTCACAACGTCATTTGAATTGAATAATTTTGTGGAGTCTGCCTGAGTTGTACATTGGTACGTTTCACAAGGCCATTTGATTTAATTAATTTTGTGGAGTCTTCAAGAGTTGTACCTTGGTCATGTTCACAAGGCCCTTTGATTTGAATTAATTTGTGGAGTCTGTCTAAGTAGTATATTTGTCAGTTTCAAAAATTTCTTTTGAATTATATAACTTTGTGGAGTTTTCCTGAGTTGTACCTTGATCATGTTGACAAGGCCCTTTGAATTGAATAAATTTGTGTAGTCTGTCTGAGTTGTATATTGGTCAGTTTGACAATTTCATTTGAATTAAATGACTTTGCGGAGTGGTCGTGTTCACAAGACATTTTCATTGAATGATTTTGTGGAGTCTGCCTGAGTTGAATATTTGTCGGTTTCTCAAGTTTATTTGAATTGAATGACGTTGTGCAGTCTGCCTGAGTTGCATCATAGTCACGTTCACAAGATTATTTGAATTGAATTACTTTGCGCAGTCCGCTAGATTTGCATCTGTTCGACTTCACAAGGCCATTTGAATTGAATTAGTTGGTGCAGCTCGCCAGATTTGTACCTCTTCGACTTCACAAAGCCATTGATTTGAATTACTTTGTGGAGTCTGCCAGATTTGTATCTGTTCGACTTCACAAGGCCATTTGAATTGAATGGCTTTGTGGAGTCTGCCAGGTTTGTATCTGTTCGACTTCACTAGCCCATTTGAAATGAATGAATTTGTGGAGTTTTCCTGATCTGAAACTTCGTCGGGTTCTGAAGGCCATTTGAATGGAATGACTTTCTGGAGTCCGCTTGAGTGGTACCTGTTCGTTTTCACTACGCGATATGAATTGAATGACTTTGTGGAGTGTGCCTGATTTATATCTTGATTGGGTACAAAAGCCAATTTGAAGTGTATGACTTTGTGGAGTTTGCGTGAGTTGTACCTTGGTAGGGATTACAAGGCCATTTGAATTGAATGACTTTGTGGAGTCTGCCATTGTTGTTCACTGGTAGGGATCACAACGCCATTTGAATTGAATAATTTTTTGGAGTCTGCATGAGTTGTACATTGGTACGTTTCACAAGGCCATTTGATTTGAATAATTTTGTGGAGTTTTCAAGAGATGTACCTTGGTCATGTTCACAAGGCCCTTTGATTTGAATTAATTTGTGGAGTCTGTCTCAGTTGTATATTGGTCAGTTTCAAAAATTTCTTTTGAATTATATAACTTTGTGGAGTTTTCCTGAGTTGTACCTTGATCATGTTGACAAGGCCTTTTGAATTGAATAAATTTGTGTAGTCTGTCAGAGTTTTATATTGGTTAGTTTGACAATTTCATTTGAATTAAATGACTTTGCGGAGTGGTCGTGTTCACAAGACATTTGCATTGAATGATTTTCTGGAGTCTGCCTGAGTTGAACACTTATCGGTTTCGGAAGTTTATTTGAATTGAATGACGTTGCGCAGTCTGCCTGAGTCGCATCATTGTCGCGTTCACAAGACTATTTGAATTGAATTACTTTGCGGAGTCTGCCAGATTTTTATCTGTTCGACTTCACAAGGCCATGTGAATTGAATTAGTTTGTGCAGCTCGCCAGATTTGTAACTCTTCGACTTCACAAGGACATTAGAAATGAATGACTTTGTGGAGTTTTCCTTATCTGAAACTTTGTCCAGTTCTGAATGCTATTTGAATGGAATGACTTTCTGGAGTCCGCCTGTGTTGTCCCTGTTCAACATCACAAGGCCATTTGAATTGAACGACTTTGTGGAGTCTGCCAGATTTGTATCTGTTCGAATTGACAAGGTCATTTGAAGTGAGTGACTTTGTGGAGTCCGCCTGAGTTATATTTTGATCAGGTTAGTAAGGCCATGTGAATTGAATGCCTTTGTGGAGTTTGCCTGAGTTGAACCTTGGTCGAGCTCTGAAGACCATTTGAATGGAATTACTTTGTGGAGTCCGCCAGTGTGGTACCTGTTCATTTTCACAAGGCCATTTGAAGTGAATGTCTTTGTGGGGTTTGCATGAGTTGCACCTTGGTAGGGATTACAAGGCCATTTGAATTGCATGACTTTGTAGAGTGTGCCTAATTTATATCTTGGTTGGGTACAAAAGGCAATTTGAAGTGAAAAACTTTGTGGAGTTTGCGTGAGTTGTACCTTGGTAGGGATTACAAGGCCATTTGAATTGAATGACATTGTGGAGTCTACCTTAGTTGTACACTGGTACGTTTCACAAGGTCATTTGATATGAATAACTTTGTGGAGTCTTCCAGAGTTGTACCTTGGTCATGTTCACAAGGCCCTTTGTATTGAATTAATTTGTGGAGTCTGTCTAAGTTGTATATTGGTCAGTTTCAAAAATTTCATTTGAATTAAATGATTTTGCGGTGTGGTCGTGTTCACAATACATTTGAATTGAATGATTTTGTGGAGTCTGCCTGAGTTGAACATTGGTCGGTTTCTCAAGTTCATTTTTATTGAATGACGTTGCGCAATCTGCCTGAGTTGCATCATTGTCGCGTTCACAAGACTATTTGAATTGAATTAGTTTGTGGAGTCTGCCAGATTTGTATCTGTTCGACTTCACAAGGCCATTTGAATTGAATGATATTGTGGAGTCTGCCAGGTTTGTATCTGTTCGACTTCACAAGCCCATTTGAAATGAATGAATTTGTGGAGTTTTCCTGATCTGAAACTTCGTCGGGTTCTGAAGGCCATTTGAATGGAATTACTTTGTGGAGTCCGCCAGTGTGGTACCTGTTCGTTTTCACTACGCGATATGAATTGAATGACTTTGTGGAGTGTGCCTGATTTATATCTTGGTTGGGTACAAAAGCCAATTTGAAGTGTATGACTTTGAGGAGTTTGCGTGAGTTGTACCTTGATAGGGATTACAAGGCCATTTGAATCGAATGATATTGTGGAGTCTGCCTGACTAGTAACTTGGTCAGGTTCACAAGGCATTTTGGATTGAATGACTTTGTGGAATCTCCCTGAGTTGTCCTTGGTTGGGTTGACAAGGACATTTGAATTGAATGACTTTGTGGAGTCTGCCTGAGTGGTACCTTGCTAGGGATTATAAGTCCATTTGAATTCAATGAGATTGTGGAGTCTGCCTGAATTGTACCTGGTCGACTTCACGAGAATATTTGAATTCAATTACATTGTGGAGTCTGCCAGATTTGTATCAGTTGGACTTCACAATGCCTTTTGAATTGAATGATATTGTGGAGTCTGCCTTAGTTGTACACTGGTAGGGTTCACAACGCCATTTGAATTGAATAATTTTGTGGAGTCTGCCTGAGTTGTACATTGGTACGTTTCACAAGGCCATTTGATTTGAATAATTTTGTGGAGTCTTCAAGAGTTGTACCTTGGTCATGTTCACAAGGCCCTTTGATTTGTATTAATTTGTGGAGTCTGTCTAAGTTGTATATTGGTCAGTATCAAAAATTTCTTTTGAATTATATAACTTTGTGGAGTTTTCCTGAGTTGTACCTTGATCATGTTGACAAGGCCCTTTGAATTGAATAAATTTGTGTAGTCTGTCTGAGTTGTATATTGGTCAGTTTGATAATTTCATTTGAATTAAATGACTTTGCGGAGTGGTCGTGTTCACAAGACATTTTCATTGAATGATTTTGTGGAGTCTGCCTGAGTTGAATATTTGTCGGTTTCTCAAGTTTATTTGAATTGAATGACGTTGTGCAGTCTGCCTGAGTTGCATCATAGTCACGTTCACAAGATTATTTGAATTGAATTACTTTGCGGAGTCCGCTAGATTTGCATCTGTTCGACTTCACAAGGCCATTTGAATTGAATTAGTTGGTGCAGCTCGCCAGATTTGTACCTCTTCGACTTCACAAAGCCATTTGATTTGAATTACTTTGTGGAGTCTGCCAGATTTGTATCTGTTCGAGTTCACAAGGCCATTTGAATTGAATGACTTTGTGGAGTCTGCCAGGTTTGTATCTGTTCGACTTCACTAGCCCATTTGAAATGAATGAATTTGTGGAGTTTTCCTGATCTGAAACTTCGTCGGGTTCTGAAGGCCATTTGAATGGAATGACTTTCTGGAGTCCGCTTGAGTGGTACCTGTTCGTTTTCACTACGCGACATGAATTGAATGACTTTGTGGAGTGTGCCTGATTTATATCTTGATTGGGTACAAAAGCCAATTTGAAGTGTATGACTTTGTGGAGTTTGCGTGAGTTGTACCTTGGTAGGGATTACAAGGCCATTTGAATTGAATGACTTTGTGGAGTCTGCCATTGTTGTTCACTGGTAGGGATCACAACGCCATTTGAATTGAATAATTTTGTGGAGTCTGCATGAGTTGTACATTGGTACGTTTCACAAGGCCATTTGATTTGAATAATTTTGTGGAGTTTTCAAGAGTTGTACCTTGGTCATGTTCACAAGGCCCTTTGATTTGAATTAATTTGTGGAGTCCGTCTCAGTTGTATATTGGTCAGTTTCAAAAATTTCTTTTGAATTATATAACTTTGTGGAGTTTTCCTGAGTTGTACCTTGATCATATTGACAAGGCCCTTTGAATTGAATAAATTTGTGTAGTCTGTCAGAGTTTTATATTGGTTAGTTTGACAATTTCATTTGAATTAAATGACTTTGCGGAGTGGTCGTGTTCACAAGACATTTGCATTGAATGATTTTGTGGAGTCTGACTGAGTTGAACACTTATCGGTTTCGGAAGTTTATTTGAATTGAATGACGTTGCGCAGTCTGCCTGAGTCGCATCATTGTCGCGTTCACAAGACTATTTGAATTGAATTACTTTGCGGAGTCAGCCAGATTTGTATCTGTTCGACTTCACAAGCCAATTTGAAATAAATGAATTTGTGGATTTTGCCTGATCTGAAACTTCGTCAGCTTCTGAAGTCCATTTGAATGGAATGACTTTCGTGAGTCCGCTTGTGTGGTACCTGTTCGTTTTCACTATGCGATTTGAATTATATGACTTTGTAGAGTGTGCCTGATTTATATCTTGGTTGGGTACAAAAGGCAATTTGAAGTGAAAAACTTTATGGAGTTTGCGTGAGTTGTAACTTGGTAGGGATTACAAGACCATTTGAATTGAATGACATTGTGGAGTCTGCCAGATTTGTATCTGTTTGACTTCACAAGGCCATTTGAATTGAATGACATTGTGGAGTCTACCTTAGTTGTTCACTGGTACGTTTCACAAGGCCAATTGATATGAATAACTTTGTGGAGTCTTCCAGAGTTGTACCTTGGTCATGTTCACAAGGCCCTTTTTATTCAATTAATTTGTGGAGTGTGTCTAAGTTGTATATTGGTCAGTTTCAAAAATTTCATTTGAATTAAATGATTTTGCGGTGTGGTCGTGTTCACAATACATTTGAATTGAATGATTTTGTGGAGTCTGCCTGAGTTGAACATTGGTCGGTTTCTCAAGTTCATTTGTATTGAATGACGTTGTGCAGTCTGCCTGAGTTGCATCATTGTCGCGTTCACAAGACTATTTGAATTGAATTACTTTGTGGAGTCTGCCAGATTTGTATCTGTTTGATTTCACAAGGCCATTTGAATTGAATGACTTTGTGGAGTCTGCCAGGTTTGTATCTGTTCGACTTCACAAGTCCATTTGAAATGAATGAATTTGTGGAGTTTTCCTGATCTGAAACTTCGTCGGGTTCTGAAGGCCATTTGAATGGAATGACTTTCTGGAGACCGCTTGAGTGGTACCTGTTCGTTTTCACTACGCGATATGAATTGAATGACTTTGTGGAGTGTGCCTGATTTATATCTTGGTTGGTTACAAAAGCCAATTTGAAGTGTATGACTTTGTGGAGTTTGCGTGAGTTGTACCTTGGTAGGGATCACAACGCCATTTGAATTGAATAATTTTGTGGAGTCTGCATGAGTTGTAAATTGGTACGTTTCACAAGGCCATTTGATTTGAATAATTTTGTGGAGTCTTCAAGAGTTGTATCTTGGTCATGTTCACAAGGCCCTTTGATTTGAATTAATTTGTGGAGTCTGTCTAAGTTGTATATTGGTCAGTTTCAAAAATTTCTTTTGAATTATATAACTTTGTGGAGTTTTCCTGAGTTGTACCTTGATCATGTTGACAAGGCCCTTTGAATTGAATAAATTTGTGTAGTCTGTCAGAGTTTTATATTGGTCAGTTTGACAATTTCATTTGAATTAAATGACTTTGCGGAGTGGTCGTGTTCACAAGACATTTGCATTGAATGATTTTGTGGAGTCTGCCTGAGTTGAACACTTGTCGGTTTCTCAAGTTTATTTGAATTGAATGATGTTGTGCAGTCTGCCTGAGTCGCATCATAGTCGCGTTCACAAGACTATTTGAATTGAATTACTTTGCGGAGTCTGCCAGATTTTTATCTGTTCGACTTCACAAGGCCATGTGAATTGAATTAGTTTGTGCAGCTCGCCAGATTTGTAACTCTTCGACTTCACAAGGCCATTAGAAATGAATGACTTTGTGGAGTTTTCCTTATCTGAAACTTTGTCCTGTTCTGAAGGGTATTTGAATGGAATGACTTTCTGGAGTCCGCCTGTGTTGTACCTGTTCGACATCACAAGGCCATTTGAATTGAACGACTTTGTGGAGTCTGCCAGATTTCTATCTGTTCGAATTGACAAGGTCATTTGAATTGAGTGACTTTGTGGAGTACGCCTGAGTTGAACCTTGGTCGAGCTCTGAAGACCATTTGAATGGAATTACTTTGTGGAGTCCGCCAGTGTGGTACCTGTTCGTCTTCACAAGGCCATTTGAAGTGAATGTCTTTGTGGGGTTTGCATGAGTTGCACCTTGGTTGGGATTACAAGGCCATTTGAATTGTATGACTTTGTAGAGTGTGCCTGATTTATATATTGGTTGGGTACAAAAGGCAATTTGAAGTGAAAAACTTTGTGGAGTTTGTGTGAGTTGCACCTTGGTAGGGATTACAAGGCCATTTGAATTGAATGCCTTTGTGTTGTCTGCCTGACTAGTAACTTGGTCGGGTTCACAAGGCATTTTGGATTGAATGACTTTGTGGAATCTCCCTGAGTTGTCCTTGGTTGGGTTGACAAGGACATTTGAATTGAATGACTTAGTGGAGTCTGCCTGAGTGGTACCTTGCTAGGGATTATAAGTCCATTTGAATTCAATGAGATTGTGGAGTCTGCCTGAATTGTACCTGGTCGACTTCACGAGAATATTTGAATTCAATTACATTGTGGAGTCTGCCAGATTTGTATCAGTTGGAATTCACAAGGCCATTTGAATTGATTGACTTTGTGGAGTTCGCCAGATTTGTATCTGTTCGACATCACAAGCCCAATTAAAATGAATGAATTTGTGGAGTTTGCCGGATCTGACACTTCGTCGAGTTCTGAAGGCCATTTGAATGGAATGAGTTTCTGGAGTCCACTAGTGTGGTACCTGTTCGCTTTCACTAGGCGATTTGAATTGAATGACTTTGTGGAGTGTGCCTGATTTATATCTTGGTTGGGTACAGAAGGCAATTTGAAGTGAATGATTTTGTGGAGTTTACGTGAGTGCACCTTGTTAGGGATTACAAGGCCATTTGAATTGAATGATTTTGTGTCGTCTGCCTGAGTTGTCCTTGATAGGGTTCACAAGGACATTTGAATTGAATGATTTTGTGGAGTCTCTCTGAGTTGTCCTTGGTTGGGATCACGAGGACATTTGAATTGAATGACTTTGTGGAGTCTGCTTGAATTGTACCTGTTCGATTCACTAGACTATTTGAACTGAATTACTTTGAGGAGTCCACCCGATTTGTATCTGTTCGACTTTACAATGCCATTTGAATTAAATGACTTTGTGGAGTCCGCCAGATTTGTATCTGTTCGACTTCACAACCCCATTTGAAATGAATGAATTTGTGGAGTTTTCCTGATCTGAAACTTCGTCGGGTTCTGAAGGCCATTTGAATTGAATGACTTTCTGGAGTCCGCTTGTGTGGTACCTGTTCGTTTTCACTACGCGATATGAATTGAATGACTTTGTGGAGTATGCCTGATTTATATCTTGGTTGGGTACAAAACGCAATTTGAAGTGTATGACTTTGTGGAGTTCGTGTGAGTTGTACCTTGGTAGGGATTACCAGGCGATTTGATTGAATGATATTGTGGAGTCTGCCTTAGTTGTACACTGGTAGGGTTCACAACGCCATTTGAATTGAATAATTTTGTGGAGGCTGCTTGAGTTGTACATTGGTACGTTTCACAAGGCCATTTGATTTGAATAATTTTGTGGAGTCTTCAAGAGTTGTACCTTGGTCATGTTCACAAGGCCCTTTGATTTGAATTAATTTGTGGAGTCTGTCTAAGTTGTATATTGGTCAGTTTCAAAAATTTCTTTTGAATTATATAACTTTGTGGAGTTTTCCTGAGTTGTACCTTGATCATGTTGACAAGGCCCTTTGAATTGAATAAATTTGTGTAGTCTGTCTGAGTTTTATATTGGTCAGTTTGACAATTTCATTTGAATTAAATGACTTTGCGGAGTGGTCGTGTTCACAAGACATTTGCATTGAATGATTTTGTGGAGTCTGCCTGAGTTGAACATTTGTCGGTTTCTCAAGTTTATTTGAATTGAATGACATTGTGCAGTCTGCCTGAGTTGCAACATAGTCGCGTTCACAAGACTATTTGAATTGAATTACTTTGCGGAGTCCGCCAGATTTGTATCTGTTCGACTTCACAAGGCCATTTGAATTGAATTAGTTTGTGCAGCTCGCCAGATTTGTATCTCTTCGACTTCACAAAGCCATTTGATTTGAATTACTTTGTGGAGTCTGCCAGATTTGTATCTGTTCGACTTCACAAGCCCATATGAAATGAATGAATTTGTTGATTTTGCATGATCTGAAACTTCGTCGGCTTCTGAAGTCCATTTGAATGGAATGACTTTCGTGAGTCCGCTTGTGTGGTAACTGTTCGTTTTCACTACGCGATTTGAATTGAATGACTTTGTAGAGTGTGCCTGATTTATATCTTGGTTGGGTACAAAAGGCAATTTGAAGTGAAAAACTTTGTGGAGTTTGCGTGAGTTGTACCTTGGTAGGGATTACAAGGCCATTTGAATTGAATGACATTGTGGAGTCTGCCTTAGTTGTACACTGGTACGTTTCACAAGGCCATTTGATATGAATAACTTTGTGGAGTCTTCCAGAGTTGTACCTTGGTCATGTTCACAAGGCCCTTTGCATTGAATTAATTTGTGGAGTCTGTCTAAGTTGTATATTGGACAGTTTCAAAAATTTCATTTGAATTAAATGATTTTGCGATGTGGTCGTGTTCACAATACATTTGAATTGAATGACATTGTGGAGTCTGCCTTAGTTGTACACTGGTACGTTTCACAAGGCCATTTGATATGAATAACTTTGTGGAGTCTTCCAGAGTTGTACCTTGGTCATGTTCACAAGGCCCTTTGTATTGAATTAATTTGTGGAGTCTGTCTAAGTTGTATATTGGTCAGTTTCAAAAATTTCATTTGAATTAAATGATTTTGCGGTGTGGTCGTGTTCACAATACATTTGAATTGAATGATTTTGTGGAGTCTGCCTGAGTTGAACATTGGTCGGTTTCTCAAGTTCATTTGTATTAAATTACGTTGTGCAGTCTGCCTGAGTTGCATCATTGTCGCGTTTACAAGACTATTTGAATTGAATTACTTTGTGGAGTCTGCCAGATTTGTATCTGTTCGACTTCACAAGGCCATTTGAATTGAATGACTTTGTGGAGTCTGCCAGGTTTGTATCTGTTCGACTTCACAAGCCCATTTGAAATGAATGAATTTGTGGAGTTTTCCTGATCTGAAACTTCGTCGGGTTCTGAAGGCCATTTGAATGGAATTGCTTTGTGGCGTCCGCTTGAGTGGTACCTGTTCGTTTTCACAAGGCCATTTGAAGTGAATGTCTTTGTGGGGTTTGCATGAGTTGCACCTTGGTAGGGATTACAAGGCCATTTGAATTGAATGACTTTTTAGAGTGTGCCTGATTTATATCTTGGTTGAGTACAAAAGGCAATTTGAAGTGAAAAACTTTGTGGAGTTTGCGTGAGTTGCACCTTGGTAGGGATTACAAGGCCATTTGAATTGAATGACTTTGTGTTGTCTGCCTGACTAGTAACTTGGTCGGGTTCACAAGGCATTTTGGATTGAATGACTTTGTGGAATCTCCCTGAGTTGTCCTTGGTTGGGTTTACAAGGACATTTGAATTGAATGACTTAGTGGAGTCTGCCTGAGTGGTACCTTGCTAGGGATTATAAGTCCATTTGAATTCAATGAGATTGTGGAGTCTGCCTGAATTGTACCTGGTCGACTTCACGAGAATATTTGAATTCAATTACATTGTGGAGTCTGCCAGATTTGTATCAGTTGGAATTCACAAGGCCATTTGAATTGATTGACTTTGTGGAGTTCGCCAGATTTGTATCTGTTCGACATCACAAGCCCAATTAAAATGAATGAATTTGTGGAGTTTGCCGGATCTGACACTTCGTCGAGTTCTGGAGGCCATTTGAATGGAATGAGTTTCTGGAGTCCACTAGTGTGGTACCTGTTCGTTTTCACTAGGCGATTTGAATTGAATGACTTTGTGGAGTGTGCCTGATTTATATCTTGGTTGGGTACAGAAGGCAATTTGAAGTGAATGACTTTGTGGAGTTTACGTGAGTTGCACCTTGGTAGGGATTACAAGGCCATTTGAATTGAATGATTTTGTGTCGTCTGCCTGAGTTGTCCTTGATAGGGTTCACAAGGACATTTGAATTGAATGATTTTGTGGAGTCTCCCTGAGTTGTCCTTGGTAGGGATCACGAGGACATTTGAATTGAATGACTTTGTGGAGTCTGCTTGTATTGTACCTGTTCGATTCACTAGACTATTTGAACTGAATTACTTTGAGGAGTCCACCCGATTTGTATCTGTTCGACTTCACAATGCCATTTGAATTAAATGACTTTGTGGAGTCCGCCAGATTTGTATCTGTTCGACTTCACAACCCCATTTGAAATGAATGAATTTGTGGAGTTTTCCTGATCTGAAATTTCGTCGGGTTCTGAAGGCCATTTGAATTGAATGACTTTCTGGAGTCCGCTTGTGTGGTACCTGTTCGTTTTCACTACGCGATATGAATTGAATGACTTTGTGGAGTGTGCCTGATTTATATCTTGGTTGGGTACAAAACGCAATTTGAAGTGTATGACTTTGTGGAGTTTGCGTGAGTTGTACCTTGGTAGGGATTACCAGGCGATTTGATTGAATGATATTGTGGAGTCTGCCTTAGTTGTACACTGGTAGGGTTCACAACGCCATTTGAATTGAATAATTTTGTGGAGTCTGCTTGAGTTGTACATTGGTACGTTTCACAAGGCCATTTGATTTGAATAATTTTGTGGAGTCTTCAAGAGTTGTACCTTGGTCATGTTCACAAGGCCCTTTGATTTGAATTAATTTGTGGAGTCTGTCTAAGTTGTATATTGGTCAGTTTCAAAAATTTCTTTTGAATTATATAACTTTGTGGAGTTTTCCTGAGTTGTACCTTGATCATGTTGACAAGGCCCTTTGAATTGAATAAATTTGTGTAGTCTGTCTGAGTTTTATATTGGTCAGTTAGACAATTTCATTTGAATTAAATGACTTTGCGGAGTGGTCGTGTTCACAAGACATTTGCATTGAATGATTTTGTGGAGTCTGCCTGCGTTGAACATTTGTCGGTTTTTCAAGTTTATTTGAATTGAATGACGTTGTGCAGTCTGCCTGAGTTGCATCATAGTCGCGTTCACAAGACTATTTGAATTGAATTACTTTGCGGAGTCTGCCAGATTTGTATCTGTTCGACTTCACAAGGCCATTTGAATTGAATTAGTTTGTGCAGCTCGCCAGATTTGTATCTCTTCGACTTCACAAAGCCATTTGATTTGAATTACTTTGTGGAGTCTGCCAGATTTGTATCTGTTCGACTTCACAAGCCCATATGAAATGAATGAATTTGTGGATTTTGCATGTTCTGAAACTTCGTCGGCTTCTGAAGTCCATTTGAATGGAATGACTTTCGTGAGTCCGCTTGTGTGGTACCTATTCGTTTTCTCTACGCGATTTGAATTGTATGACTTTGTAGAGTGTGCCTAATTTATATCTTGGTTGGGTACAAAAGGCAATTTGAAGAGAAAAACTTTGTGGAGTTTTCGTGAGTTGTATCTTGGTAGGGATTACAAGGCCATTTGAATTGAATGACATTGTGGAGTCTGCCTTAGTTGTACACTGGTACGTTTCACAAGGCCATTTGATATGAATAACTTTGTGGAGTCTTCCAGAGTTGTACCTTGGTCATGTTCACAAGGCCCTTTGTATTGAATTAATTTGTGGAGTCTGTCTAAGTTGTATATTGGTCAGTTTCAAAAATTTCATTTGAATTAAATGATTTTGCGGTGTGGTCGTGTTCACAATACATTTGAATTGAATGATTTTGTGGAGTCTGCCTGAGTTGAACATTGATCGGTTTCTCAAGTTCATTTGTATTGAATGACGTTGTGCAGTCTGCCTGAGTTGCATCCTTGTCGCATTCACAAGACTATTTGAATTGAATTACTTTGTGGAGTCCGCTAGATTTGTATCTGTTTGACTTCACAAGGCCATTTGAATTGAATGACTTTGTGGAGTCTGCCAGGTTTGAATCTGTTCGACTTCACAAGCCCATTTGAAATGAATGAATTTGTGGAGTTTGCCTGATCTGAAACTTCGTCGGGTTCTGAAGGCCATTTGAATGGAATGACTTTCAGGAGTCCGCTTGAGTGGTACCTGTTCGTTTTCACAAGGCCATTTGAAGTGAATGTCTTTGTGGGGTTTGCATGAGTTGCACCTTGGTAGGGATTACAAGGCCATTTGAATTGTATGACTTTGTAGAGTGTGCCTGATTTATATCTTGGTTGGGTACAAAAGGCAATTTGAAGTGAAAAACTTTGTGGAGTTTGCGTGAGTTGCACCTTGGTAGGGATTACAAGGCCATTTGAATTGAATGACTTTGTGTTGTCTGCCTGACTAGTAACTTGGTCGGGTTCACAAGGCATTTTGGATTGAATGACTTTGTGGAATCTCCCTGAGTTGTCCTTGGTTGGGTTGACAAGGACATTTGAATTGAATGACTTAGTGGAGTCTGCCTGAGTGGTACCTTGCTAGGGATTATAAGTCCATTTGAATTCAATGAGATTGTGGAGTCTGCCTGAATTGTACCTGGTCGACTTCACGAGAATATTTGAATTCAATTACATTGTGGAGTCTGCCAGATTTGTATCAGTTGGAATTCACAAGGCCATTTGAATTGATTGACTTTGTGGAGTTCGCCAGATTTGTATCTGTTCGACATCACAAGCCCAATTAAAATGAATGAATTTGTGGAGTTTGCCGGATCTGACACTTCGTCGAGTTCTGGAGGCCATTTGAATGGAATGAGTTTCTGGAGTCCACTAGTGTGGTACCTGTTCGTTTTCACTAGGCGATTTGAATTGAATGACTTTGTGGAGTGTGCCTGATTTATATCTTGGTTGGGTACAGAAGGCAATTTGAAGTGAATGACTTTGTGGAGTTTACGTGAGTTGCACCTTGGTAGGGATTACAAGGCCATTTGAATTGAATGATTTTGTGTCGTCTGCCTGAGTTGTCCTTGATAGGGTTCACAAGGACATTTGAATTGAATGATTTTGTGGAGTCTCCCTGAGTTGTCCTTGGTAGGGATCACGAGGACATTTGAATTGAATGACTTTGTGGAGTCTGCTTGAATTGTACCTGTTCGATTCACTAGACTATTTGAACTGAATTACTTTGAGGAGTCCACCCGATTTGTATCTGTTCGACTTCACAATGCCATTTGAATTAAATGACTTTGTGGAGTCCGCCAGATTTGTATCTGTTCGACTTCACAACCCCATTTGAAATGAATGAATTTGTGGAGTTTTCCTGATCTGAAATTTCGTCGGGTTCTGAAGGCCATTTGAATTGAATGACTTTCTGGAGTCCGCTTGTGTGGTACCTGTTCGTTTTCACTACGCGATATGAATTGAATGACTTTGTGGAGTGTGCCTGATTTATATCTTGGTTGGGTACAAAACGCAATTTGAAGTGTATGACTTTGTGGAGTTTGCGTGAGTTGTACCTTGGTAGGGATTACCAGGCGATTTGATTGAATGATATTGTGGAGTCTGCCTTAGTTGTACACTGGTAGGGTTCACAACGCCATTTGAATTGAATAATTTTGTGGAGTCTGCTTGAGTTGTACATTGGTACGTTTCACAAGGCCATTTGATTTGAATAATTTTGTGGAGTCTTCAAGAGTTGTACCTTGGTCATGTTCACAAGGCCCTTTGATTTGAATTAATTTGTGGAGTCTGTCTAAGTTGTATATTGGTCAGTTTCAAAAATTTCTTTTGAATTATATAACTTTGTGGAGTTTTCCTGAGTTGTACCTTGATCATGTTGACAAGGCCCTTTGAATTGAATAAATTTGTGTAGTCTGTCTGAGTTTTATATTGGTCAGTTTGACAATTTCATTTGAATTAAATGACTTTGAGGAGTGGTCGTGTTCACAAGACATTTGCATTGAATGATTTTGTGGAGTCTGCCTGCGTTGAACATTTGTCGGTTTCTCAAGTTTATTTGAATTGAATGACGTTGTGCAGTCTGCCTGAGTTGCATCATAGTTCCGTTCACAAGACTATTTGAATTGAATTACTTTGCGGAGTCTGCCAGATTTGTATCTGTTCGACTTCACAAGGCCATTTGAATTGAATTAGTTTGTGCAGCTCGCCAGATTTGTATCTGTTCGACTTCACAAGCCCATATGAAATGAATGAATTTGTGGATTTTGCATGTTCTGAAACTTCGTCGGCTTCTGAAGTCCATTTGAATGGAATGACTTTCGTGAGTCCGCTTGTGTGGTACCTATTCGTTTTCTCTACGCGATTTGAATTGTATGACTTTGTAGAGTGTGCCTAATTTATATCTTGGTTGGGTACAAAAGGCAATTTGAAGAGAAAAAATTTGTGGAGTTTTCGTGAGTTGTATCTTGGTAGGGATTACAAGGCCATTTGAATTGAATGACATTGTGGAGTCTGCCTTAGTTGTACACTGGTACGTTTCACAAGGCCATTTGATATGAATAACTTTGTGGAGTCTTCCAGAGTTGTACCTTGGTCATGTTCACAAGGCCCTTTGTATTGAATTAATTTGTGGAGTCTGTCTAAGTTGTATATTGGTCAGTTTCAAAAATTTCATTTGAATTAAATGATTTTGCGGTGTGGTCGTGTTCACAATACATTTGAATTGAATGATTTTGTGGAGTCTGCCTGAGATGAACATTGATCGGTTTCTCAAGTTCATTTGTATTGAATGACGTTGTGCAGTCTGCCTGAGTTGAATCATTGTCGCGTTCACAAAACTATTTGAATTGAATTACTTTGTGGAGTCCGCCAGATTTGTATCTGTTAGACTTCACAAGGCCATTTGAATTGAATGACTTTATGGAGTCTGCCAGGTTTGAATCTGTTCGACTTCACAAGCCCATTTGAAATGAATGAATTTGTGGAGTTTGCCTGATCTGAAACTTCGTCGGGTTCTGAAGGCCATTTGAGTGGAATGACTTTCTGGAGTCCGCTTGAGTGGTACCTGTTCGTTTTCACTACGCGATAGGAATTGAATGACTTTGTGGAGTGTGCCTGATTTATATCTTGGTTGGGTACAAAAGCCAATTTGAAGTGTATGACTTTGTGGAGTTTGCGTGAGTTGTACCTTGGTAGGGATTACCAGGCCATTTCAATTGAATGATATTGTGGAGTCTGCCTTAGTTGTACACCGGTAGGGTTCACAACGTCATTTGAATTGAATAATTTTGTGGAGTCTGCCTGAGTTGTACATTGGTACGTTTCACAAGGCCATTTGATTTAATTAATTTTGTGGAGTCTTCAAGAGTTGTACCTTGGTCATGTTCACAAGGCCCTTTGATTTGAATTAATTTGTGGAGTCTGTCTAAGTAGTATATTTGTCAGTTTCAAAAATTTCTTTTGAATTATATAACTTTGTGGAGTTTTCCTGAGTTGTACCTTGATCATGTTGACAAGGCCCTTTGAATTGAATAAATTTGTGTAGTCTGTCTGAGTTGTATATTGGTCAGTTTGACAATTTCATTTGAATTAAATGACTTTGCGGAGTGGTCGTGTTCACAAGACATTTTCATTGAATGATTTTGTGGAGTCTGCCTGAGTTGAATATTTGTCGGTTTCTCAAGTTTATTTGAATTGAATGACGTTGTGCAGTCTGCCTGAGTTGCATCATAGTCACGTTCACAAGATTATTTGAATTGAATTACTTTGCGCAGTCCGCTAGATTTGCATCTGTTCGACTTCACAAGGCCATTTGAATTGAATTAGTTGGTGCAGCTCGCCAGATTTGTACCTCTTCGACTTCACAAAGCCATTGATTTGAATTACTTTGTGGAGTCTGCCAGATTTGTATCTGTTCGACTTCACAAGGCCATTTGAATTGAATGGCTTTGTGGAGTCTGCCAGGTTTGTATCTGTTCGACTTCACTAGCCCATTTGAAATGAATGAATTTGTGGAGTTTTCCTGATCTGAAACTTCGTCGGGTTCTGAAGGCCATTTGAATGGAATGACTTTCTGGAGTCCGCTTGAGTGGTACCTGTTCGTTTTCACTACGCGATATGAATTGAATGACTTTGTGGAGTGTGCCTGATTTATATCTTGATTGGGTACAAAAGCCAATTTGAAGTGTATGACTTTGTGGAGTTTGCGTGAGTTGTACCTTGGTAGGGATTACAAGGCCATTTGAATTGAATGACTTTGTGGAGTCTGCCATTGTTGTTCACTGGTAGGGATCACAACGCCATTTGAATTGAATAATTTTTTGGAGTCTGCATGAGTTGTACATTGGTACGTTTCACAAGGCCATTTGATTTGAATAATTTTGTGGAGTTTTCAAGAGATGTACCTTGGTCATGTTCACAAGGCCCTTTGATTTGAATTAATTTGTGGAGTCTGTCTCAGTTGTATATTGGTCAGTTTCAAAAATTTCTTTTGAATTATATAACTTTGTGGAGTTTTCCTGAGTTGTACCTTGATCATGTTGACAAGGCCTTTTGAATTGAATAAATTTGTGTAGTCTGTCAGAGTTTTATATTGGTTAGTTTGACAATTTCATTTGAATTAAATGACTTTGCGGAGTGGTCGTGTTCACAAGACATTTGCATTGAATGATTTTCTGGAGTCTGCCTGAGTTGAACACTTATCGGTTTCGGAAGTTTATTTGAATTGAATGACGTTGCGCAGTCTGCCTGAGTCGCATCATTGTCGCGTTCACAAGACTATTTGAATTGAATTACTTTGCGGAGTCTGCCAGATTTTTATCTGTTCGACTTCACAAGGCCATGTGAATTGAATTAGTTTGTGCAGCTCGCCAGATTTGTAACTCTTCGACTTCACAAGGACATTAGAAATGAATGACTTTGTGGAGTTTTCCTTATCTGAAACTTTGTCCAGTTCTGAATGCTATTTGAATGGAATGACTTTCTGGAGTCCGCCTGTGTTGTCCCTGTTCAACATCACAAGGCCATTTGAATTGAACGACTTTGTGGAGTCTGCCAGATTTGTATCTGTTCGAATTGACAAGGTCATTTGAAGTGAGTGACTTTGTGGAGTCCGCCTGAGTTATATTTTGATCAGGTTAGTAAGGCCATGTGAATTGAATGCCTTTGTGGAGTTTGCCTGAGTTGAACCTTGGTCGAGCTCTGAAGACCATTTGAATGGAATTACTTTGTGGAGTCCGCCAGTGTGGTACCTGTTCATTTTCACAAGGCCATTTGAAGTGAATGTCTTTGTGGGGTTTGCATGAGTTGCACCTTGGTAGGGATTACAAGGCCATTTGAATTGCATGACTTTGTAGAGTGTGCCTAATTTATATCTTGGTTGGGTACAAAAGGCAATTTGAAGTGAAAAACTTTGTGGAGTTTGCGTGAGTTGTACCTTGGTAGGGATTACAAGGCCATTTGAATTGAATGACATTGTGGAGTCTACCTTAGTTGTACACTGGTACGTTTCACAAGGTCATTTGATATGAATAACTTTGTGGAGTCTTCCAGAGTTGTACCTTGGTCATGTTCACAAGGCCCTTTGTATTGAATTAATTTGTGGAGTCTGTCTAAGTTGTATATTGGTCAGTTTCAAAAATTTCATTTGAATTAAATGATTTTGCGGTGTGGTCGTGTTCACAATACATTTGAATTGAATGATTTTGTGGAGTCTGCCTGAGTTGAACATTGGTCGGTTTCTCAAGTTCATTTTTATTGAATGACGTTGCGCAATCTGCCTGAGTTGCATCATTGTCGCGTTCACAAGACTATTTGAATTGAATTAGTTTGTGGAGTCTGCCAGATTTGTATCTGTTCGACTTCACAAGGCCATTTGAATTGAATGATATTGTGGAGTCTGCCAGGTTTGTATCTGTTCGACTTCACAAGCCCATTTGAAATGAATGAATTTGTGGAGTTTTCCTGATCTGAAACTTCGTCGGGTTCTGAAGGCCATTTGAATGGAATTACTTTGTGGAGTCCGCCAGTGTGGTACCTGTTCGTTTTCACTACGCGATATGAATTGAATGACTTTGTGGAGTGTGCCTGATTTATATCTTGGTTGGGTACAAAAGCCAATTTGAAGTGTATGACTTTGAGGAGTTTGCGTGAGTTGTACCTTGATAGGGATTACAAGGCCATTTGAATCGAATGATATTGTGGAGTCTGCCTGACTAGTAACTTGGTCAGGTTCACAAGGCATTTTGGATTGAATGACTTTGTGGAATCTCCCTGAGTTGTCCTTGGTTGGGTTGACAAGGACATTTGAATTGAATGACTTTGTGGAGTCTGCCTGAGTGGTACCTTGCTAGGGATTATAAGTCCATTTGAATTCAATGAGATTGTGGAGTCTGCCTGAATTGTACCTGGTCGACTTCACGAGAATATTTGAATTCAATTACATTGTGGAGTCTGCCAGATTTGTATCAGTTGGACTTCACAATGCCTTTTGAATTGAATGATATTGTGGAGTCTGCCTTAGTTGTACACTGGTAGGGTTCACAACGCCATTTGAATTGAATAATTTTGTGGAGTCTGCCTGAGTTGTACATTGGTACGTTTCACAAGGCCATTTGATTTGAATAATTTTGTGGAGTCTTCAAGAGTTGTACCTTGGTCATGTTCACAAGGCCCTTTGATTTGTATTAATTTGTGGAGTCTGTCTAAGTTGTATATTGGTCAGTATCAAAAATTTCTTTTGAATTATATAACTTTGTGGAGTTTTCCTGAGTTGTACCTTGATCATGTTGACAAGGCCCTTTGAATTGAATAAATTTGTGTAGTCTGTCTGAGTTGTATATTGGTCAGTTTGATAATTTCATTTGAATTAAATGACTTTGCGGAGTGGTCGTGTTCACAAGACATTTTCATTGAATGATTTTGTGGAGTCTGCCTGAGTTGAATATTTGTCGGTTTCTCAAGTTTATTTGAATTGAATGACGTTGTGCAGTCTGCCTGAGTTGCATCATAGTCACGTTCACAAGATTATTTGAATTGAATTACTTTGCGGAGTCCGCTAGATTTGCATCTGTTCGACTTCACAAGGCCATTTGAATTGAATTAGTTGGTGCAGCTCGCCAGATTTGTACCTCTTCGACTTCACAAAGCCATTTGATTTGAATTACTTTGTGGAGTCTGCCAGATTTGTATCTGTTCGAGTTCACAAGGCCATTTGAATTGAATGACTTTGTGGAGTCTGCCAGGTTTGTATCTGTTCGACTTCACTAGCCCATTTGAAATGAATGAATTTGTGGAGTTTTCCTGATCTGAAACTTCGTCGGGTTCTGAAGGCCATTTGAATGGAATGACTTTCTGGAGTCCGCTTGAGTGGTACCTGTTCGTTTTCACTACGCGACATGAATTGAATGACTTTGTGGAGTGTGCCTGATTTATATCTTGATTGGGTACAAAAGCCAATTTGAAGTGTATGACTTTGTGGAGTTTGCGTGAGTTGTACCTTGGTAGGGATTACAAGGCCATTTGAATTGAATGACTTTGTGGAGTCTGCCATTGTTGTTCACTGGTAGGGATCACAACGCCATTTGAATTGAATAATTTTGTGGAGTCTGCATGAGTTGTACATTGGTACGTTTCACAAGGCCATTTGATTTGAATAATTTTGTGGAGTTTTCAAGAGTTGTACCTTGGTCATGTTCACAAGGCCCTTTGATTTGAATTAATTTGTGGAGTCCGTCTCAGTTGTATATTGGTCAGTTTCAAAAATTTCTTTTGAATTATATAACTTTGTGGAGTTTTCCTGAGTTGTACCTTGATCATATTGACAAGGCCCTTTGAATTGAATAAATTTGTGTAGTCTGTCAGAGTTTTATATTGGTTAGTTTGACAATTTCATTTGAATTAAATGACTTTGCGGAGTGGTCGTGTTCACAAGACATTTGCATTGAATGATTTTGTGGAGTCTGACTGAGTTGAACACTTATCGGTTTCGGAAGTTTATTTGAATTGAATGACGTTGCGCAGTCTGCCTGAGTCGCATCATTGTCGCGTTCACAAGACTATTTGAATTGAATTACTTTGCGGAGTCAGCCAGATTTGTATCTGTTCGACTTCACAAGCCAATTTGAAATAAATGAATTTGTGGATTTTGCCTGATCTGAAACTTCGTCAGCTTCTGAAGTCCATTTGAATGGAATGACTTTCGTGAGTCCGCTTGTGTGGTACCTGTTCGTTTTCACTATGCGATTTGAATTATATGACTTTGTAGAGTGTGCCTGATTTATATCTTGGTTGGGTACAAAAGGCAATTTGAAGTGAAAAACTTTATGGAGTTTGCGTGAGTTGTAACTTGGTAGGGATTACAAGACCATTTGAATTGAATGACATTGTGGAGTCTGCCAGATTTGTATCTGTTTGACTTCACAAGGCCATTTGAATTGAATGACATTGTGGAGTCTACCTTAGTTGTTCACTGGTACGTTTCACAAGGCCAATTGATATGAATAACTTTGTGGAGTCTTCCAGAGTTGTACCTTGGTCATGTTCACAAGGCCCTTTTTATTCAATTAATTTGTGGAGTGTGTCTAAGTTGTATATTG
The DNA here is from genome assembly GCF_036971445.1 of Narcine bancroftii. Classification (NCBI taxonomy): domain Eukaryota; kingdom Metazoa; phylum Chordata; class Chondrichthyes; order Torpediniformes; family Narcinidae; genus Narcine; species Narcine bancroftii. The sequence goes on from NC_091469.1 coordinate 233,631,638, forward strand.
GTCAGTTTCAAAAATTTCATTTGAATTAAATGATTTTGCGGTGTGGTCGTGTTCACAATACATTTGAATTGAATGATTTTGTGGAGTCTGCCTGAGTTGAACATTGGTCGGTTTCTCAAGTTCATTTGTATTGAATGACGTTGTGCAGTCTGCCTGAGTTGCATCATTGTCGCGTTCACAAGACTATTTGAATTGAATTACTTTGTGGAGTCTGCCAGATTTGTATCTGTTTGATTTCACAAGGCCATTTGAATTGAATGACTTTGTGGAGTCTGCCAGGTTTGTATCTGTTCGACTTCACAAGTCCATTTGAAATGAATGAATTTGTGGAGTTTTCCTGATCTGAAACTTCGTCGGGTTCTGAAGGCCATTTGAATGGAATGACTTTCTGGAGACCGCTTGAGTGGTACCTGTTCGTTTTCACTACGCGATATGAATTGAATGACTTTGTGGAGTGTGCCTGATTTATATCTTGGTTGGTTACAAAAGCCAATTTGAAGTGTATGACTTTGTGGAGTTTGCGTGAGTTGTACCTTGGTAGGGATCACAACGCCATTTGAATTGAATAATTTTGTGGAGTCTGCATGAGTTGTAAATTGGTACGTTTCACAAGGCCATTTGATTTGAATAATTTTGTGGAGTCTTCAAGAGTTGTATCTTGGTCATGTTCACAAGGCCCTTTGATTTGAATTAATTTGTGGAGTCTGTCTAAGTTGTATATTGGTCAGTTTCAAAAATTTCTTTTGAATTATATAACTTTGTGGAGTTTTCCTGAGTTGTACCTTGATCATGTTGACAAGGCCCTTTGAATTGAATAAATTTGTGTAGTCTGTCAGAGTTTTATATTGGTCAGTTTGACAATTTCATTTGAATTAAATGACTTTGCGGAGTGGTCGTGTTCACAAGACATTTGCATTGAATGATTTTGTGGAGTCTGCCTGAGTTGAACACTTGTCGGTTTCTCAAGTTTATTTGAATTGAATGATGTTGTGCAGTCTGCCTGAGTCGCATCATAGTCGCGTTCACAAGACTATTTGAATTGAATTACTTTGCGGAGTCTGCCAGATTTTTATCTGTTCGACTTCACAAGGCCATGTGAATTGAATTAGTTTGTGCAGCTCGCCAGATTTGTAACTCTTCGACTTCACAAGGCCATTAGAAATGAATGACTTTGTGGAGTTTTCCTTATCTGAAACTTTGTCCTGTTCTGAAGGGTATTTGAATGGAATGACTTTCTGGAGTCCGCCTGTGTTGTACCTGTTCGACATCACAAGGCCATTTGAATTGAACGACTTTGTGGAGTCTGCCAGATTTCTATCTGTTCGAATTGACAAGGTCATTTGAATTGAGTGACTTTGTGGAGTACGCCTGAGTTGAACCTTGGTCGAGCTCTGAAGACCATTTGAATGGAATTACTTTGTGGAGTCCGCCAGTGTGGTACCTGTTCGTCTTCACAAGGCCATTTGAAGTGAATGTCTTTGTGGGGTTTGCATGAGTTGCACCTTGGTTGGGATTACAAGGCCATTTGAATTGTATGACTTTGTAGAGTGTGCCTGATTTATATATTGGTTGGGTACAAAAGGCAATTTGAAGTGAAAAACTTTGTGGAGTTTGTGTGAGTTGCACCTTGGTAGGGATTACAAGGCCATTTGAATTGAATGCCTTTGTGTTGTCTGCCTGACTAGTAACTTGGTCGGGTTCACAAGGCATTTTGGATTGAATGACTTTGTGGAATCTCCCTGAGTTGTCCTTGGTTGGGTTGACAAGGACATTTGAATTGAATGACTTAGTGGAGTCTGCCTGAGTGGTACCTTGCTTGGGATTATAAGTCCATTTGAATTCAATGAGTTTGTGGAGTCTGCCTGAATTGTACCTGGTTGACTTCACGAGAATATTTGAATTCAATTACATTGTGGAGTCTGCCAGATTTGTATCAGTTGGACTTCACAAGGCCATTTGAATTGAATGACTTTGTGGAGTCCACCAGATTTGTATCTATACGACATCACAAGCCCAATTAAAATGAATGAATTTGTGGAGTTTGCCGGATCTGACACTTCGTCGAGTTCTGAAGGCCATTTGAATGGAATGAGTTTCTGGAGTCCACTAGTGTGGTACCTGTTCGTTTTTACTAGGCGATTTGAATTGAATGACTTTGTGGAGTGTGCCTGATTTATATCTTGGTTGGGTACAAAAGGCAATTTGAAGTGAATGACTTTGTGGAGTTTACGTGAGTTGCACCTTGGTAGGGATTACAAGGCCATTTGAATTGAATGATTTTGTGTCGTCTGCCAGAGTTGTCCTTGATAGGGCTCACAAGGACATTTGAATTGAATGATTTTGTGGAGTCTCCCTGAGTTGTCCTTGGTAGGGATCACGATGACATTTGAATTGAATGACTTTGTGGAGTCTTCTTGAATTGTACCTGTTCGACTTCACTAGACTATTTGAACTGAATTACTTTAAGGAGTCCACCCGATTTGTATCTGTTCGACTTCACAATGCCATTTGAATTAAATGACTTTGTGGAGTCCGCCAGATTTGTATCTGTTCGAATTCACAAGCCCATTTGAAATGAATGAATTTGTGGAGTTATCCTGATCTGAAACTTCGTCGGGTTCTGAAGGCCATTTGAATGGAATGACTTTCTGGAGTCCGCTTGTGTGGTACCTGTTCGTTTTCACTACGCGATATGAATTGAAACACTTTCTGGAGTGTGCCTGATTTATATCTTGGTTGGGTACAAAAGGCAATTTGAAGTGTATGACTTTGTGGAGTTTGCGTGAGTTGTACCTTGGTAGGTATTACCAGGCCATTTGAATTGAATGATATTGTGGAGTCTGCCTTAGTTGTACACTGGTAGGGTTCACAACGCCATTTGAATTGAATAATTTTGTGGAGTCTGCCTGAGTTGTACATTGGTACGTATTATATGGCCATTTCATTTGAATAATTTGGTGGAGTCTTCAAGAGTTGTATCTTGGTCATGTTCACAAGGCCCTTTGATTTGAATTAATTTGTGGAGTCTGTCTAAGTTGTATATTGGTCAGTTTCAAAAATTTCTTTTGAATTAGAGAACTTTGTGGAGTTTTCCTGAGTTGTGCCTTGATCATGTTGACAAGGCCCTTTGAATTGAATAAATTTGTGTAGCCTGTCTGAGTTGTATATTGGTCAGTTTGACAATTTCATTTGAATTAAATGACATTGCGGAGTGGTCGTTTTGACAAGACATTTGCATTGAATGATTTTGTGGAGTCTGCCTGAGTTGAACATTTGTCGGTTTCTCAAGTTTATTTGAATTGAATGACGTTGTGCAGTCTGCCTGAGTCGCATCATAGTCGCGTTCACAAGACTATTTGAATTGAATTACTTTGCGGAGTCTGCCAGATTTTTATCTGTTCGACTTCACAAGGCCATGTGAATTGAATTAGTTTGTGCAGCTCGCCAGATTTGTAACTCTTCGACTTCACAAGGCCATTAGAAATGAATGACTTTGTGGAGTTTTCCTTATCTGAAACTTTGTCCTGTTCTGCAGGCAATTTGAATGGAATGACATTCTGGAGTCCGCCTGTGTTGTCCCTGTTCGACATCACAAGGCCATTTGAATTGAACGACTTTGTGGAGTCTGCCAGATTTCTATCTGTTCGAATTGACAAGGTCATTTGAATTGAGTGACTTTGTGGAGTCCGCCTGAGTTATATTTTGATCAGGTTAGTAAGGCCATGTGAATTGAATGCCTTTGTGGAGTTTGCCTGAGTTGAACCTTGGTCGAGCTCTGAAGACCATTTGAATGAAATTACTTTGTGGAGTCCGCCAGTGTGGTACCTGTTTGTCTTCACAAGGCCATTTGAAGTGAATGTCTTTGTGGGGTTTGCATGAGTTGCACCTTGGTAGGGATTACAAGGCCATTTGAATTGTATGACTTTGTAGAGTGTGCCTGATTTATATCTTGGTTGGGTACAAAAGGCAATTTGAAGTGAAAAACTTTGTGGAGTTTGCGTGAGTGGCACCTTGGTAGGGATTACAAGGCCATTTGAATTGAATGACTTTGTGTTGTCTGCCTGACTAGTAACTTGGTCGGGTTCACAAGGCATTTTGGATTGAATCATTTTGTGGAATCTCCCTGAGTTGTCCTTGGTTGGATTGAAAAGGACATTTGAATTGAATGACTTTGTGGAGTTTGACTGAGTGGTACCTTGCTAGGGATTATAAGTCCATTTGAATTCAATGAGTTTGTGGAGTCTGCCTGAATTGTACCTGGTCGACTTCATGAGAATATTTGAATTCAATTACATTGTGGAGTCTGCCAGATTTGTATCAGTTGGACTTCACAAGGCCATTTGAATTGAATGACTTTGTGGAGTCCGCCAGATTTGTATCTGTTCGACATCACAAGCCCAATTAAAATGAATGAATTTGTGGAGTTTGCCGGATCTGACACTTCGTCGAGTTCTGAAGGCCATTTGAATGGAATGAGTTTCTGGAGTCCACTAGTGTGGTACCTGTTCGTTTTCACTAGGCGATTTTAATTGAATAACGTTGTGGAGTGTGCCTGATTTATATCTTGGTTAGGTACAAAAGGCAATTTGAAGTGAATGACTTTGTGGAGTTTACGTGAGTTGCACCTTGGTCGGGATTACAAGTCCATTTGGATTGAATGATTTTGTGTCGTCTGCCTGAGTTGTCCTTGATAGTGTTCACAAGGACATTTGAATTGAATGATTTTGTGGAGTCTCCCTGAGTTCTCCTTGGTAGGGATCACGAGGACATTTGAATTGAATGACTTTGTGGAGTCTTCTTGAATTGTACCTGTTCGACTTCACTAGACTATTTGAACTGAATTACTTTAAGGAGTCCGCCAGATTTGTATCTGTTCGACTTCACAAGTCCATTTGAAATGAATGAATTTGTGGAGTTATCCTGATCTGAAACTTCGTCAGGTTCTGAAGGCCATTTGAAAGGAATGACTTTCTGGAGTCCGCTTGTGTGGTACCTGTTCGTTTTCACTACGCGATATGAATTGAATGACTTTGTGGAGTGTGCCTGATTTATATCTTGGTTGGGTACAAAAGGCAATTTGAAGTGTATGACTTTGTGGAGTTTGCGTGAGTTGTACCTTGGTAGGGATTACCAGGCCATTTGAATTGAATGATATTGTGGAGTCTGCCTTAGTTGTACACTGGTAGGGTTCACAACGCCATTTGAATTGAATAATTTTGTGGAGTCTGCCTGAGTTGTACATTGGTACGTATCACAAGGCCATTTGATTTGAATAATTTTGTGGAGTCTTCAGGTGTTGTATCTTGGTCATGTTCACAAGGCCCTTTGATTTGAATTAATTTGTGGAGTCTGTCTAAGTTGTATATTGGTCAGTTTCAAAAATTTCTTTTGAATTATATAACTTTGTGGAGTTTTCCTGAGTTGTGCCTTGATCATGTTGACAAGGCCCTTTGAATTGAATAAATTTGTGTAGTCTGTCTGAGTTGTATATTGGTCAGTTTGACAATTTCATTTGAATTAAATGACTTTGCGGAGTGGTCTTGTTCACAAGACATTTGCATTGAATGATTTTGTGGAGTCTGCCTGAGTTGAACATTTGTCGGTTTCTCAAGTTCATTTGAATTGAATGACGTTGTGCAGTCTGCCTGAGTTGCATCATAGTCGCGTTCACAAGACTATTTGAATTGAATTACTTTGCGGAGTCTGCCAGATTTGTATCTGTTCGACTTCACAAGGCCATTTGAATTGAATTAGTATGTGCAGCACGCCAGATTTGTACCTCTTCGACTTCACAAGTTCATTAGAAATGAATGACTTTGTGGAGTTTTCCTTATCTGAAACTTTGTCCTGTTCTGAAGGCTATTTGAATGGAATGACTTTCTGGAGTCCGTATGTGTTGTCCCTGTTTGACATCAAAAGGCCATTTGAATTGAATGACTTTGTGGAGTCTGCCAGATTTGTATCTGTTCGAATTGACAAGGTCATTTGAATTGAGTGACTTTGTGGAGTCCGCCTCAGTTATATTTTGATCAGGTTAGTAAGGCCATGTGAATTGAATGCCTTTGTGGAGTTTGCCTGAGTTGAACCTTGGTCGAGCTCTGAAGTCTATTTGAATGGAATTACTTTGTGGAGTCCGTCAGTGAGGTACCTGTTCATCTTCACAAGGCCATTTGAAGTGAATGTCTTTGTGGGGTTTGCATGAGTTGCACCTTGGTAGGGATTAAAAGACCATTTGAATTGAATGACTTTGTGGAGTCTGCTTGAATTGTACCTGGTCGACTTCACTGGACTATTTGAACTGAATTACATTGTGGAGTGCACCAGATTTGTATCTGTTCGAATTCACAAGGCCATTTGAATTGAATAACTTTGTGGAGTGCGCCTGATTTGTATCTGTTCGACTTCACAAGCCCATTTGAAATGAATGAATTTGTGGAGTTTGCCTGATCTGAAACTTCGTCGGGTTCTGAAGGCCATTTGAATGGAATGACTTTCGTGAGTCCGCTTGTGTGGTACCTGTTCGTTTTCACAACGCGAATTGAATTGAATGACTTTGTGGAGTGTGCCTGATTTATATCTTGGTTGGGTACAAAAGGCAATTTGAAGTGTATGACTTTGTGGAGTTTGCGTGAGTTGTAACTTGGTAGGGATTACCAGGCAATTTGAATTGAATGATATTGCGGAGTCTGCCTTAGTTGTACACTGGTAGGGTTCACAACGCCATTTGAATTGAATAATTTTGTGGTGTCTGCCTGAGTTGTACATTGGTACGTTTCACAAGGCCATTTGATTTGAATAATTTTGTGGAGTCTTCAAGAGTTGTATCTTGGTCATTATCACAAGGCCCTTTGATTTGAATTAATTTGTGGAGTCTGTCTAAATTGTATATTGGTCGGTTTCAAAAATTTCTTTTGAATTAGAGAACTTTGTGGAGTTTTCCTGAGTTGTACCTTGATCATGTTGACAAGGCCCTTTGAATTGAATAAATTTGTGTAGTCTGTCTGAGTTATATATTGGTCAGTTTGACAATTTCATTTGAATTAAATGACTTTGCGGAGTGGTCGTGTTGACAAGACATTTGCATTGAATGATTTTGTGGAGTCTGCCTGAGTTGAACATTTGTCGGTTTCTCAAGTTTATTTGAATTGAATGACGTTGTGCAGTCTGCCTGAGTTGCATCATAGTCACGTTCACAAGATTATTTGAATTGAATTACTTTGCGGAGTCCGCTAGATTTGCATCTGTTCGACTTCACAAGGCCATTTGAATTGAATTAGTTGGTGCAGCTCGCCAGATTTGTACCTCTTCGACTTCACAAAGCCATTTGATTTGAATTACTTTGTGGAGTCTGCCAGATTTGTATCTGTTCGACTTCACAAGCCCATTTGAAATGAATGAATTTGTGGATTTTGCCTGATCTGAAACTTCGTCGTGTTCTGAAGGCCATTTGAACGGAATGACTTTCTGGAGTCCGCTAGTGTGGTACCTGTTCGTACTCACTACGCGATTTGAATTGAATGACTTTGTGGAGTGTGCCTGATTTATATCTTGGTTGGGTACAAAAGGCAATTTGAAGAGAAAAACTTTGTGGAGTTTGCGTGAGTTGTACCTTGGTAGGGATTACAAGGCCATTTGAATTGAATGACATTGTGGAGTCTGCCTTAGTTGTACACTGGTACGTTTCACAAGGCCATTTGATATGAATAACTTTGTGGAGTCTTCCAGAGTTGTACCTTGGTCATGTTCACAAGGCCCTTTGTATTGAATTAATTTGTGGAGTGTGTCTAAGTTGTATATTGGTCAGTTTCAAAAATTTCATTTGAATTAAATGATTTTGCGGTGTGGTCGTGTTCACAATACATTTGAATTGAATGATTTTGTGGAGTCTGCCTGAGTTGAACATTGGTCGGTTTCTCAAGTTCATTTGTATTGAATGACGTTGTGCAGTCTGCCTGAGTTGCATCATAGTCGCGTTCACAAGACTATTTGAATTGAATTACTTTGTGGAGTCTGCCAGATTTGTATCTGTCCGACTTCACAAGGCCATTTGAATGGAATGACTTTCTGGAGTCCGCTTGAGTGGTACCTGTTCGTTTTCACTACGCGATATGAATTGAATGACTTTGTGGAGTGTGCCTGATTTATCTCTTGGTTGGGTACCAAAGCCTATTTGAAGTGTATGACTTTGTGGAGTTTGCGTGAGTTGTAGTTGGTAGGAATTACAAGGCCATTTGAATTGAATGACATTGTGGAGTCTGCCTTAGTTGTACACTGGTTGGGATCACAACGCCATTTGAATTGAATAATTTTGTGGAGTCTGCATGATTTGTACATTTGTACGTTTCACAAGGCCATTTGATTTCAATAATTTTGTGGAGTCTTCAAGATTTGTACCTTGGTCATGTTCACAAGGCCCTTTGATTTGAATTAATTTGTGGAGTCTGTCTAAGTTGTATATTGGTCAGTTTCAAAAATTTCTTTTGAATTATATAACTTTGTGGAGTTTTCCTGAGTTGTACCTTGATCATGTTGGCAAGGCCCTTTGAATTGAATAAATTTGTGTCGTCTGTCTGTGTTTTATATTGGTCAGTTTGACAATTTCATTTGAATTAAATGACTTTGCGGAGTGGTCGTGTTCACAAGACATTTGCATTGAATGATTTTGTGGAGTCTGCCTGAGTTGAACACTTGTCGGTTTCTCAAGTTTATTTGAATTGAATGACATTGTGCAGTCTGCCTGAGTCGCATCAGAGTTGCGTTCACAAGATTATTTGAATTGAATTACTTTGCGGAGTCCGCCAAATTTTTATCTGTTCGACTTCACAAGGCCATGTGAATTGAATTAGTTTGTGCAGCTCGCCAGATTTGCACCTCTTCGACTTCACAAGGCCATTAGAAATGAATGACTTTGTGGAGTTTTCCTTATCTGAAACTTTGTCCTGTTCTGAAGGCTATTTGAATGGAATGACTTTCTGGAGTCCGCCTGTGTTGTCCCTGTTTGACATCACAAGACCATTTGAATTGAACAACTTTGTGGAGTCTGCCAGATATGTATCTGTTCGAATTGACAAGGTCTTTTGAATTGAGTGACTTTGTGGAGTCCGCCTGAGTTATATTTTGATCAGGTTAGTAAGGCCATGTGAATTGAATGCCTTTGTGGAGTTTGCCTGAGTTGAACCTTGGTCGAGCTCTGAAGTGCATTTGTATGGAATTACTTTGTGGAGTCCGCCAGTGTGGTACCTGTTCATCTTAACAAGGCCATTTGAAGTGAATGCCTTTGTGGGGTTTGCATGAGTTGCACCTTGGTAGGGATTACAAGGCAATTTGAATTGAATGACTTTGTGTTGTCTGCCTGACTAATAACTTGGTCGGGTTCACAAGGCATTTTGGATTGAATGACTTTGTGGAATCTCCCTGAGATGTCCTTGGTTGGGTTGACAATGACATTTGAATTGAATGACTTTGTGGAGTCTGCCTGAGTGGTACCTTGCTAGGGATTATAAGTCCATTTGAATTCAATGAGTTTGTGGAGTCTGCCTGAATTGTATCTGGGCGACTTCACGACAATATTTGAATTCAATTACATTGTGGAGTCTGCCAGATTTGTATCAGTTGGACTTCACAAGGCCATTTGAATTGAATGACTTTGTGGAGTCCGCCAGATTTGTATCTGTTCGACATCACAAGCCCAATTAAAATGAATGAATTTGTGGAGTTTGCTGGATCTGACACTTCGTCGAGTTCTGAAGGCCATTTGAATGGAATGAGTTTCTGGAGTCCACTAGTGGGGTACCTGTTCGTTTTCACTAGGCGATTTGAATTGAATGACTTTGTGGAGTGTGCCTGATTTATATCTTGGTTGGATACAAAAGCCAATTTGAAGTGTATGACTTTGTGGAGTTTGCATGAGTTGTACCTTGGTAGGGATTACAAGGCCATTTGAATTGAATGATTTTGTGGAGTCTGCCTGAGTTGTACATTGGTACGTTTCACAAGGCCATTTGATATGAATAACTTTGTGGAGTCTTCCAGAGTTGTACCATGGTCATGTTCACAAGGCACTTTGAATTGAATTAATTTGTGGAGTGTGTCTAAGTTGTATATTGGTCAGTTTCAAAAATTTCATTTGAATTAAATGATTTTGCAGTGTGGTCGTGTTCACAATACATTTGAATTGAATGATTTGGTGGAGTCTGCCTGAGTTGAACATTGGTCGGTTTCTCAAGTTTATATGTATTGAATGACGTTGTGCAATCTGCCTGAGTTGCATCATAGTTGCGTTCACAAGACTATTTGAAATGAATTACTTTGTAGAGTCTGCCAGATTTGTATCTGTTCGACTTCACAAGGCCATTTGAATTGAATTAGTTTGTGCAGCTCGCCAGATTTGTACCTCTTCGACTTCACAAAGCTATTTGATTTGAATTATTTTGTGGAGTCTGCCAGATTAGTATCTGATCGACTTTACAAGCCCATATGAAATGAATGAATTTGTGGATTTTGCCTGATCTGAAACTTCGTCGTGTTCTGAAGGCCATTTGAATGGAATGACTTTCTGGAGTCCGCTAGTGTGGTACCTGTTCGTATTCACTACGCGATTTGAATTGAATGACTTTGTGGAGTGTGCCTGATTTATATCTTGGTTGGGTACAAAAGGCAATTTGAAGTGAATGACTTTGTGGAGTTTGCGTGAGTTGCACCTTGGTAGGGATTACAAGGCCATTTGAAATGAATGATTTTGTGTCGTCTGCCTGAGTTGTCCTTGATAGGGTTCACAAGGACATTTGAATTCAATGATTTTGTGGAGTCTGCCTGATTTGTAACGTGGTCACGTTCACAAAGTCATTTGATTTGAGTAACTTCGTGGAGTCTCCCTGAGTTGTCCTTGGTAGGGATCACGAGGACATTTGAATTGAATGACTTTGTGGAGTCTGCTTGAATTGTACCTGGTCGACTTCACTTGACTATTTGAACTGAATTACTTTGTGGAGTCTGCCAGATTTGTATCTGCTCGACTTCACAAGGCCATTTGAATAGAATGACTTTGTGGAGTCTGCCAGATTTGTATCTGTTCGACTTCACAAGCCCATTTGAAATGAATGAATTTGTGGAGTTTGCCTGATCTGAAACTTCATCTGGTTCTGAAGGCCATTTGAATGGAATGACTTTCTGGAGTCTGCTTGAGTGGTACCTGTTCGTTTTCACTACACGATATGAATTGAATGACTTTGTGGAGTGTGCCTGATTCATATCTTGGTTGGGTACAAATGCCAATTTGAAGTGTATGACTTTGTGGAGTTTGCGTGAGTTGTACCTTGGTAGGGATTACAAGGCCATTTGAATTGAATGACATTGTGGAGTCTGCCTTAGTTGTACACTGGTAGGGTTCACAATGCCATTTGAATTGAATGATTTCGTGGAGTGTGCCTGGGTTGTACATTGGTACGTTTCACAAGGTCATTTGATTTGAATAACTTTGTGGAGTCTTCCAGAATTGTACCTTGGTCATTTTCACAAGGCCCTTTGAATTGAATTAATTTGTGGAGTCTCTCTGAGTTGTATATTGGTCAGTTTGACAATTTCAGTTGAATTAAATGACTTTGCGGAATGGTCGTGTTCACAAGACATTTGAATTGAATGATTTTGTGGAGTCTGCCTGAGTTGAACATTAGTCAGTTTCTCAAGTTCATTTGTATTGAATGACGTTGTGCAGTCTGCCTGAGTTGCATCATAGTCGCGTTCACAAGACTATTTGAACTGAATTACTTTGTGGAGTCCACCAGATTTGTATCTGTTCGACTTCACAAGGCCATTTGAATTTAATTAGTTTGTGCACCTCGCCAGATTTGTACTTCTTCTACTTCACAGGGCCAATTGAATTGAATGACTTTGTGGAGTTTGCCTGATCTGAAACTTTGTCGTGTTCTGAAGGCCATTTGAATGGAATGACTTTCTGGAGTCTGCCTGTGTGGTCCCTGTTCGTCATCACAAGGCCATTTGAATTGAACGACTTTGTGGAGTCCGCCAGATTTGAATCTGTTCGAATTGACAAGGTCATTTGAATTGAATGACTTTGTGGAGTCCGTCTGAGTCATATCTTGATCAGGTCAGTAAGGCCATGTGAATTGAATGCCTTTGTGGAGTGTGCCTGAGTTGAACCTTGGTCGGGCTCTTAAGACCATTTGAATGGAATTACTTTGTGGAGACCGTCAGTGTGGTACCTGTTCGTCTTCACAAGGCCATTTGAAGTGAATGTCTTTGTGGAGTTTGCATGAGTTGCACCTTGGTAGGGATTACAAGGCCTTTTGGATTGAATGACTTTGTGGAATCTCCCTGAGTTGTCCGTGGTTGGGTTCACAAGGACTTTGAATTGAATGACTTTGTGAGTCTGCTTGAATTGTACCTGGTCGACTTCACTAAACTATTTGAACTGAATTAATTTGTGGAGTCCACCAGATTTGTATCTGTTCGACATCACAAGGCCATTTGATTTGAATTACTTTGTGGAGTTTTCCTGATTTGAAACTTCGTCGGGTTCTGAAGTCCATTTGAATGGAATGACTTTCGTGAGTCCGCTTGTGTGGTACCTGTTCGTTTTCACTACGCGATTTGAATTGAATGACTTTGTGGAGTGTGGCTGATTTATATCTTGGTTGGGTACAAAAGGCAATTTGAAGAGAAAAACTTTGTGGAGTTTGCGTGAGTTGTACCTTGGTAGGGATTACAAGGCCATTTGAATTGAATGACATTGTGGAGTCTGCCTTAGTTGTACACTGGTACGTTTCACAAGGCCATTTGATATGAATAACTTTGTGGAGTCTTCCAGAGTTGTACCTTGGTCATGTTCACAAGGCCCTTTGTATTGAATTAATTTGTGGAGTCTGTCTAAGTTGTATATTGGTCAGTTTCAAAAATTTCATTTGAATTAAATGATTTTGCGGTGTGGTCGTGTTCACAATACATTGGAATTGAATGATTTTGTGGAGTCTGCCTGAGTTGAACATTGGTCGGTTTCTCAAGTTTATTTGTATTGAATGACGTTGTGCAGTCTGCCTGAGTTGCATCATAGTCGCGTTCACAAGACTATTTGAATTGAATTACTTTGTAGAGTCTGCCAGATTTGTATCTGTTCGACTTCACAAGGCCATTTGATTTGAATTATTTTGTGGAGTCTGCCAGATTAGTATCTGTTCGACTTTACAAGCCCATATGAAATGAATGAATTTGTGGATTTTGCCTGATCTGAAACTTCGTCGTGTTCTGAAGGCCATTTGAACGGAATGACTTTCTGGAGTCCGCTAGTGTGGTACCTGTTCGTATTCACTACGCGATTTGAATTGAATGACTTTGTGGAGTGTGCCTGATTTATATCTTGGTTGGGTACAAAAGGCAATTTGAAGAGAAAAACTTTGTGGAGTTTGCGTGAGTTGTACCTTGGTAGGGATTACAAGGCCATTTGAATTGAATGACATTGTGGAGTCTGCCTTAGTTGTACACTGGTACGTTTCACAAGGCCATTTGATATGAATAACTTTGTGGAGTCTTCCAGAGTTGTACCTTGGTCATGTTCACAAGGCCCTTTGTATTGAATTAATTTGTGGAGTGTGTCTAAGTTGTATATTGGTCAGTTTCAAAAATTTCATTTGAATTAAATGATTTTGCGGTGTGGTCGTGTTCACAATACATTTGAATTGAATGATTTTGTGGAGTCTGCCTGAGTTGAACATTGGTCGGTTTCTCAAGTTCATTTGTATTGAATGACGTTGTGCAGTCTGCCTGAGTTGCATCATAGTCGCGTTCACAAGACTATTTGAATTGAATTACTTTGTGGAGTCTGCCAGATTTGTATCTGTCCGTCTTCACAAGGCCATTTGAATGGAATGACTTTCTGGAGTCCGCTTGAGTGGTACCTGTTCGTTTTCACTACGCGATATGAATTGAATGACTTTGTGGAGTATGCCTGATTTATCTCTTGGTTGGGTACCAAAGCCAATTTGAAGTGTATGACTTTGTGGAGTTTGCGTGAGTTGTAGTTGGTAGGAATTACAAGGCCATTTGAATTGAATGACATTGTGGAGTCTGCCTTAGTTGTACACTGGTTGGGATCACAACGCCATTTGAATTGAATAATTTTGTGGAGTCTGCATGATTTGTACATTTGTACGTTTCACAAGGCCATTTGATTTCAATAATTTTGTGGAGTCTTCAAGATTTGTACCTTGGTCATGTTCACAAGGCCCTTTGATTTGAATTAATTTGTGGAGTCTGTCTAAGTTGTATATTGGTCAGTTTCAAAAATTTCTTTTGAATTATATAACTTTGTGGAGTTTTCCTGAGTTGTACCTTGATCATGTTGGCAAGGCCCTTTGAATTGAATAAATTTGTGTCGTCTGTCTGTGTTTTATATTGGTCAGTTTGACAATTTCATTTGAATTAAATGACTTTGCGGAGTGGTCGTGTTCACAAGACATTTGCATTGAATGATTTTGTGGAGTCTGCCTGAGTTGAACACTTGTCGGTTTCTCAAGTTTATTTGAATTGAATGACATTGTGCAGTCTGCCTGAGTCGCATCAGAGTTGCGTTCACAAGATTATTTGAATTGAATTACTTTGCGGAGTCCGCCAAATTTTTATCTGTTCGACTTCACAAGGCCATGTGAATTGAATTAGTTTGTGCAGCTCGCCAGATTTGCACCTCTTCGACTTCACAAGGCCATTAGAAATGAATGACTTTGTGGAGTTTTCCTTATCTGAAACTTTGTCCTGTTCTGAAGGCTATTTGAATGGAATGACTTTCTGGAGTCCGCCTGTGTTGTCCCTGTTTGACATCACAAGACCATTTGAATTGAACAACTTTGTGGAGTCTGCCAGATATGTATCTGTTCGAATTGACAAGGTCTTTTGAATTGAGTGACTTTGTGGAGTCCGCCTGAGTTATATTTTGATCAGGTTAGTAAGGCCATGTGAATTGAATGCCTTTGTGGAGTTTGCCTGAGTTGAACCTTGGTCGAGCTCTGAAGTGCATTTGTATGGAATTACTTTGTGGAGTCCGCCAGTGTGGTACCTGTTCATCTTAACAAGGCCATTTGAAGTGAATGCCTTTGTGGGGTTTGCATGAGTTGCACCTTGGTAGGGATTACAAGGCAATTTGAATTGAATGACTTTGTGTTGTCTGCCTGACTAATAACTTGGTCGGGTTCACAAGGCATTTTGGATTGAATGACTTTGTGGAATCTCCCTGAGATGTCCTTGGTTGGGTTGACAATGACATTTGAATTGAATGACTTTGTGGAGTCTGCCTGAGTGGTACCTTGCTAGGGATTATAAGTCCATTTGAATTCAATGAGTTTGTGGAGTCTGCCTGAATTGTATCTGGGCGACTTCACGACAATATTTGAATTCAATTACATTGTGGAGTCTGCCAGATTTGTATCAGTTGGACTTCACAAGGCCATTTGAATTGAATGACTTTGTGGAGTCCGCCAGATTTGTATCTGTTCGACATCACAAGCCCAATTAAAATGAATGAATTTGTGGAGTTTGCCGGATCTGACACTTCGTCGAGTTCTGAAGGCCATTTGAATGGAATGAGTTTCTGGAGTCCACTAGTGGGGTACCTGTTCGTTTTCACTAGGCGATTTGAATTGAATGACTTTGTGGAGTGTGCCTGATTTATATCTTGGTTGGATACAAAAGCCAATTTGAAGTGTATGACTTTGTGGAGTTTGCGTGAGTTGTACCTTGGTAGGGATTACAAGGCCATTTGAATTGAATGATTTTGTGGAGTCTGCCTGAGTTGTACATTGGTACGTTTCACAAGGCCATTTGATATGAATAACTTTGTGGAGTCTTCCAGAGTTGTACCATGGTCATGTTCACAAGGCCCTTTGAATTGAATTAATTTGTGGAGTGTGTCTAAGTTGTATATTGGTCAGTTTCAAAAATTTCATTTGAATTAAATGATTTTGCGGTGTGGTCGTGTTCACAATACATTTGAATTGAATGATTTGGTGGAGTCTGCCTGAGTTGAACATTGGTCGGTTTCTCAAGTTTATATGTATTGAATGACGTTGTGCAATCTGCCTGAGTTGCATCATAGTTGCGTTCACAAGACTATTTGAAATGAATTACTTTGTAGAGTCTGCCAGATTTGTATCTGTTCGACTTCACAAGGCCATTTGAATTGAATTAGTTTGTGCAGCTCGCCAGATTTGTACCTCTTCGACTTCACAAAGCTATTTGATTTGAATTATTTTGTGGAGTCTGCCAGATTAGTATCTGATCGACTTTACAAGCCCATATGAAATGAATGAATTTGTGGATTTTGCCTGATCTGAAACTTCGTCGTGTTCTGAAGGCCATTTGAATGGAATGACTTTCTGGAGTCCGCTAGTGTGGTACCTGTTCGTATTCACTACGCGATTTGAATTGAATGACTTTGTGGAGTGTGCCTGATTTATATCTTGGTTGGGTACAAAAGGCAATTTGAAGTGAATGACTTTGTGGAGTTTGCGTGAGTTGCACCTTGGTAGGGATTACAAGGCCATTTGAAATGAATGATTTTGTGTCGTCTGCCTGAGTTGTCCTTGATAGGGTTCACAAGGACATTTGAATTCAATGATTTTGTGGAGTCTGCCTGATTTGTAACGTGGTCACGTTCACAAAGTCATTTGATTTGAGTAACTTCGTGGAGTCTCCCTGAGTTGTCCTTGGTAGGGATCACGAGGACATTTGAATTGAATGACTTTGTGGAGTCTGCTTGAATTGTACCTGGTCGACTTCACTTGACTATTTGAACTGAATTACTTTGTTGAGTCTGCCAGATTTGTATCTGCTCGACTTCACAAGGCCATTTGAATAGAATGACTTTGTGGAGTCTGCCAGATTTGTATCTGTTCGACTTCACAAGCCCATTTGAAATGAATGAATTTGTGGAGTTTGCCTGATCTGAAACTTCATCTGGTTCTGAAGGCCATTTGAATGGAATGACTTTCTGGAGTCTGCTTGAGTGGTACCTGTTCGTTTTCACTACACGATATGAATTGAATGACTTTGTGGAGTGTGCCTGATTCATATCTTGGTTGGGTACAAATGCCAATTTGAAGTGTATGACTTTGTGGAGTTTGCGTGAGTTGTACCTTGGTAGGGATTACAAGGCCATTTGAATTGAATGACATTGTGGAGTCTGCCTTAGTTGTACACTGGTAGGGTTCACAATGCCATTTGAATTGAATGATTTCGTGGAGTGTGCCTGGGTTGTACATTGGTACGTTTCACAAGGTCATTTGATTTGAATAACTTTGTGGAGTCTTCCAGAATTCTACCTTGGTCATTTTCACAAGGCCCTTTGAATTGAATTAATTTGTGGAGTCTCTCTGAGTTGTATATTGGTCAGTTTGACAATTTCAGTTGAATTAAATGACTTTGCGGAATGGTCGTGTTCACAAGACATTTGAATTGAATGATTTTGTGGAGTCTGCCTGAGTTGAACATTAGTCAGTTTCTCAAGTTCATTTGTATTGAATGACGTTGTGCAGTCTGCCTGAGTTGCATCATAGTCGCGTTCACAAGACTATTTGAACTGAATTACTTTGTGGAGTCCACCAGATTTGTATCTGTTCGACTTCACAAGGCCATTTGAATTTAATTAGTTTGTGCACCTCGCCAGATTTGTACTTCTTCTACTTCACAGGGCCAATTGAATTGAATGACTTTGTGGAGTTTGCCTGATCTGAAACTTTGTCGTGTTCTGAAGGCCATTTGAATGGAATGACTTTCTGGAGTCTGCCTGTGTGGTCCCTGTTCGTCATCACAAGGCCATTTGAATTGAACGACTTTGTGGAGTCCGCCAGATTTGAATCTGTTCGAATTGACAAGGTCATTTGAATTGAATGACTTTGTGGAGTCCGTCTGAGTCATATCTTGATCAGGTCAGTAAGGCCATGTGAATTGAATGCCTTTGTGGAGTGTGCCTGAGTTGAACCTTGGTCGGGCTCTTAAGACCATTTGAATGGAATTACTTTGTGGAGACCGTCAGTGTGGTACCTGTTCGTCTTCACAAGGCCATTTGAAGTGAATGTCTTTGTGGAGTTTGCATGAGTTGCACCTTGGTAGGGATTACAAGGCCTTTTGGATTGAATGACTTTGTGGAATCTCCCTGAGTTGTCCGTGGTTGGGTTCACAAGGACTTTGAATTGAATGACTTTGTGAGTCTGCTTGAATTGTACCTGGTCGACTTCACTAAACTATTTGAACTGAATTAATTTGTGGAGTCCACCAGATTTGTATCTGTTCGACATCACAAGGCCATTTGATTTGAATTACTTTGTGGAGTTTTCCTGATTTGAAACTTCGTCGGGTTCTGAAGTCCATTTGAATGGAATGACTTTCGTGAGTCCGCTTGTGTGGTACCTGTTCGTTTTCACTACGCGATTTGAATTGAATGACTTTGTGGAGTGTGCCTGATTTATATCTTGGTTGGGTACAAAAGGCAATTTGAAGAGAAAAACTTTGTGGAGTTTGCGTGAGTTGTACCTTGGTAGGGATTACAAGGCCATTTGAATTGAATGACATTGTGGAGTCTGCCTTAGTTGTACACTGGTACGTTTCACAAGGCCATTTGATATGAATAACTTTGTGGAGTCTTCCAGAGTTGTACCTTGGTCATGTTCACAAGGCCCTTTGTATTGAATTAATTTGTGGAGTCTGTCTAAGTTGTATATTGGTCAGTTTCAAAAATTTCATTTGAATTAAATGATTTTGCGGTGTGGTCGTGTTCACAATACATTGGAATTGAATGATTTTGTGGAGTCTGCCTGAGTTGAACATTGGTCGGTTTCTCAAGTTTATTTGTATTGAATGACGTTGTGCAGTCTGCCTGAGTTGCATCATAGTCGCGTTCACAAGACTATTTGAATTGAATTACTTTGTAGAGTCTGCCAGATTTGTATCTGTTCGACTTCACAAGGCCATTTGATTTGAATTATTTTGTGGAGTCTGCCAGATTAGTATCTGTTCGACTTTACAAGCCCATATGAAATGAATGAATTTGTGGATTTTGCCTGATCTGAAACTTCGTCGTGTTCTGAAGGCCATTTGAACGGAATGACTTTCTGGAGTCCGCTAGTGTGGTACCTGTTCGTATTCACTACGCGATTTGAATTGAATGACTTTGTGGAGTGTGACTGATTTATATCTTGGTTGGGTACAAAAGGCAATTTGAAGAGAAAAACTTTGTGGAGTTTGCGTGAGTTGTACCTTGGTAGGGATTACAAGGCCATTTGAATTGAATGACATTGTGGAGTCTGCCTTAGTTGTACACTGGTACGTTTCACAAGGCCATTTGATATGAATAACTTTGTGGAGTCTTCCAGAGTTGTACCTTGGTCATGTTCACAAGGCCCTTTGTATTGAATTAATTTGTGGAGTCTGTCTAAGTTGTATATTGGTCAGTTTCAAAAATTTCATTTGAATTAAATGATTTTGCGGTGTGGTCGTGTTCACAATACATTTGAATTGAATGATTTTGTGGAGTCTGCCTGAGTTGAACATTGGTCGGTTTCTCAAGTTCATTTGTATTGAATGACGTTGTGCAGTCTGCCTGAGTTGCATCATAGTCGCGTTCACAAGACTATTTGAATTGAATTACTTTGTGGAGTCTGCCAGATTTGTATCTGTCCGACTTCACAAGGCCATTTGAATGGAATGACTTTCTGGAGTCCGCTTGAGTGGTACCTGTTCGTTTTCACTACGCGATATGAATTGAATGACTTTGTGGAGTGTGCCTGATTTATCTCTTGGTTGGGTACCAAAGCCAATTTGAAGTGTATGACTTTGTGGAGTTTGCGTGAGTTGTAGTTGGTAGGAATTACAAGGCCATTTGAATTGAATGACATTGTGGAGTCTGCCTTAGTTGTACACTGGTTGGGATCACAACGCCATTTGAATTGAATAATTTTGTGGAGTCTGCATGATTTGTACATTTGTACGTTTCACAAGGCCATTTGATTTCAATAATTTTGTGGAGTCTTCAAGATTTGTACCTTGGTCATGTTCACAAGGCCCTTTGATTTGAATTAATTTGTGGAGTCTGTCTAAGTTGTATATTGGTCAGTTTCAAAAATTTCTTTTGAATTATATAACTTTGTGGAGTTTTCCTGAGTTGTACCTTGATCATGTTGGCAAGGCCCTTTGAATTGAATAAATTTGTGTCGTCTGTCTGTGTTTTATATTGGTCAGTTTGACAATTTCATTTGAATTAAATGACTTTGCGGAGTGGTCGTGTTCACAAGACATTTGCATTGAATGATTTTGTGGAGTCTGCCTGAGTTGAACACTTGTCGGTTTCTCAAGTTTATTTGAATTGAATGACATTGTGCAGTCTGCCTGAGTCGCATCAGAGTTGCGTTCACAAGATTATTTGAATTGAATTACTTTGCGGAGTCCGCCAAATTTTTATCTGTTCGACTTCACAAGGCCATGTGAATTGAATTAGTTTGTGCAGCTCGCCAGATTTGCACCTCTTCGACTTCACAAGGCCATTAGAAATGAATGACTTTGTGGAGTTTTCCTTATCTGAAACTTTGTCCTGTTCTGAAGGCTATTTGAATGGAATGACTTTCTGGAGTCCGCCTGTGTTGTCCCTGTTTGACATCACAAGACCATTTGAATTGAACAACTTTGTGGAGTCTGCCAGATATGTATCTGTTCGAATTGACAAGGTCTTTTGAATTGAGTGACTTTGTGGAGTCCGCCTGAGTTATATTTTGATCAGGTTAGTAAGGCCATGTGAATTGAATGCCTTTGTGGAGTTTGCCTGAGTTGAACCTTGGTCGAGCTCTGAAGTGCATTTGTATGGAATTACTTTGTGGAGTCCGCCAGTGTGGTACCTGTTCATCTTAACAAGGCCATTTGAAGTGAATGCCTTTGTGGGGTTTGCATGAGTTGCACCTTGGTAGGGATTACAAGGCAATTTGAATTGAATGACTTTGTGTTGTCTGCCTGACTAATAACTTGGTCGGGTTCACAAGGCATTTTGGATTGAATGACTTTGTGGAATCTCCCTGAGATGTCCTTGGTTGGGTTGACAATGACATTTGAATTGAATGACTTTGTGGAGTCTGCCTGAGTGGTACCTTGCTAGGGATTATAAGTCCATTTGAATTCAATGAGTTTGTGGAGTCTGCCTGAATTGTATCTGGGCGACTTCACGACAATATTTGAATTCAATTACATTGTGGAGTCTGCCAGATTTGTATCAGTTGGACTTCACAAGGCCATTTGAATTGAATGACTTTGTGGAGTCCGCCAGATTTGTATCTGTTCGACATCACAAGCCCAATTAAAATGAATGAATTTGTGGAGTTTGCCGGATCTGACACTTCGTCGAGTTCTGAAGGCCATTTGAATGGAATGAGTTTCTGGAGTCCACTAGTGGGGTACCTGTTCGTTTTCACTAGGCGATTTGAATTGAATGACTTTGTGGAGTGTGCCTGATTTATATCTTGGTTGGATACAAAAGCCAATTTGAAGTGTATGACTTTGTGGAGTTTGCGTGAGTTGTACCTTGGTAGGGATTACAAGGCCATTTGAATTGAATGATTTTGTGGAGTCTGCCTGAGTTGTACATTGGTACGTTTCACAAGGCCATTTGATATGAATAACTTTGTGGAGTCTTCCAGAGTTGTACCATGGTCATGTTCACAAGGCACTTTGAATTGAATTAATTTGTGGAGTGTGTCTAAGTTGTATATTGGTCAGTTTCAAAAATTTCATTTGAATTAAATGATTTTGCAGTGTGGTCGTGTTCACAATACATTTGAATTGAATGATTTGGTGGAGTCTGCCTGAGTTGAACATTGGTCGGTTTCTCAAGTTTATATGTATTGAATGACGTTGTGCAATCTGCCTGAGTTGCATCATAGTTGCGTTCACAAGACTATTTGAAATGAATTACTTTGTAGAGTCTGCCAGATTTGTATCTGTTCGACTTCACAAGGCCATTTGAATTGAATTAGTTTGTGCAGCTCGCCAGATTTGTACCTCTTCGACTTCACAAAGCTATTTGATTTGAATTATTTTGTGGAGTCTGCCAGATTAGTATCTGATCGACTTTACAAGCCCATATGAAATGAATGAATTTGTGGATTTTGCCTGATCTGAAACTTCGTCGTGTTCTGAAGGCCATTTGAATGGAATGACTTTCTGGAGTCCGCTAGTGTGGTACCTGTTCGTATTCACTACGCGATTTGAATTGAATGACTTTGTGGAGTGTGCCTGATTTATATCTTGGTTGGGTACAAAAGGCAATTTGAAGTGAATGACTTTGTGGAGTTTGCGTGAGTTGCACCTTGGTAGGGATTACAAGGCCATTTGAAATGAATGATTTTGTGTCGTCTGCCTGAGTTGTCCTTGATAGGGTTCACAAGGACATTTGAATTCAATGATTTTGTGGAGTCTGCCTGATTTGTAACGTGGTCACGTTCACAAAGTCATTTGATTTGAGTAACTTCGTGGAGTCTCCCTGAGTTGTCCTTGGTAGGGATCACGAGGACATTTGAATTGAATGACTTTGTGGAGTCTGCTTGAATTGTACCTGGTCGACTTCACTTGACTATTTGAACTGAATTACTTTGTGGAGTCTGCCAGATTTGTATCTGCTCGACTTCACAAGGCCATTTGAATAGAATGACTTTGTGGAGTCTGCCAGATTTGTATCTGTTCGACTTCACAAGCCCATTTGAAATGAATGAATTTGTGGAGTATGCCTGATCTGAAACTTCATCTGGTTCTGAAGGCCATTTGAATGGAATGACTTTCTGGAGTCTGCTTGAGTGGTACCTGTTCGTTTTCACTACACGATATGAATTGAATGACTTTGTGGAGTGTGCCTGATTCATATCTTGGTTGGGTACAAATGCCAATTTGAAGTGTATGACTTTGTGGAGTTTGCGTGAGTTGTACCTTGGTAGGGATTACAAGGCCATTTGAATTGAATGACATTGTGGAGTCTGCCTTAGTTGTACACTGGTAGGGTTCACAATGCCATTTGAATTGAATGATTTCGTGGAGTGTGCCTGGGTTGTACATTGGTACGTTTCACAAGGTCATTTGATTTGAATAACTTTGTGGAGTCTTCCAGAATTCTACCTTGGTCATTTTCACAAGGCCCTTTGAATTGAATTAATTTGTGGAGTCTCTCTGAGTTGTATATTGGTCAGTTTGACAATTTCAGTTGAATTAAATGACTTTGCGGAATGGTCGTGTTCACAAGACATTTGAATTGAATGATTTTGTGGAGTCTGCCTGAGTTGAACATTAGTCAGTTTCTCAAGTTCATTTGTATTGAATGACGTTGTGCAGTCTGCCTGAGTTGCATCATAGTCGCGTTCACAAGACTATTTGAACTGAATTACTTTGTGGAGTCCACCAGATTTGTATCTGTTCGACTTCACAAGGCCATTTGAATTTAATTAGTTTGTGCACCTCGCCAGATTTGTACTTCTTCTACTTCACAGGGCCAATTGAATTGAATGACTTTGTGGAGTTTGCCTGATCTGAAACTTTGTCGTGTTCTGAAGGCCATTTGAATGGAATGACTTTCTGGAGTCTGCCTGTGTGGTCCCTGTTCGTCATCACAAGGCCATTTGAATTGAACGACTTTGTGGAGTCCGCCAGATTTGAATCTGTTCGAATTGACAAGGTCATTTGAATTGAATGACTTTGTGGAGTCCGTCTGAGTCATATCTTGATCAGGTCAGTAAGGCCATGTGAATTGAATGCCTTTGTGGAGTGTGCCTGAGTTGAACCTTGGTCGGGCTCTTAAGACCATTTGAATGGAATTACTTTGTGGAGACCGTCAGTGTGGTACCTGTTCATCTTCACAAGGCCATTTGAAGTGAATGTCTTTGTGGAGTTTGCATGAGTTGCACCTTGGTAGGGATTACAAGGCCTTTTGGATTGAATGACTTTGTGGAATCTCCCTGAGTTGTCCGTGGTTGGGTTCACAAGGACTTTGAATTGAATGACTTTGTGAGTCTGCTTGAATTGTACCTGGTCGACTTCACTAAACTATTTGAACTGAATTAATTTGTGGAGTCCACCAGATTTGTATCTGTTCGACATCACAAGGCCATTTGATTTGAATTACTTTGTGGAGTTTTCCTGATTTGAAACTTCGTCGGGTTCTGAAGTCCATTTGAATGGAATGACTTTCGTGAGTCCGCTTGTGTGGTACCTGTTCGTTTTCACTACGCGATTTGAATTGAATGACTTTGTGGAGTGTGGCTGATTTATATCTTGGTTGGGTACAAAAGGCAATTTGAAGAGAAAAACTTTGTGGAGTTTGCGTGAGTTGTACCTTGGTAGGGATTACAAGGCCATTTGAATTGAATGACATTGTGGAGTCTGCCTTAGTTGTACACTGGTACGTTTCACAAGGCCATTTGATATGAATAACTTTGTGGAGTCTTCCAGAGTTGTACCTTGGTCATGTTCACAAGGCCCTTTGTATTGAATTAATTTGTGGAGTCTGTCTAAGTTGTATATTGGTCAGTTTCAAAAATTTCATTTGAATTAAATGATTTTGCGGTGTGGTCGTGTTCACAATACATTGGAATTGAATGATTTTGTGGAGTCTGCCTGAGTTGAACATTGGTCGGTTTCTCAAGTTTATTTGTATTGAATGACGTTGTGCAGTCTGCCTGAGTTGCATCATAGTCGCGTTCACAAGACTATTTGAATTGAATTACTTTGTAGAGTCTGCCAGATTTGTATCTGTTCGACTTCACAAGGCCATTTGATTTGAATTATTTTGTGGAGTCTGCCAGATTAGTATCTGTTCGACTTTACAAGCCCATATGAAATGAATGAATTTGTGGATTTTGCCTGATCTGAAACTTCGTCGTGTTCTGAAGGCCATTTGAACGGAATGACTTTCTGGAGTCCGCTAGTGTGGTACCTGTTCGTATTCACTACGCGATTTGAATTGAATGACTTTGTGGAGTGTGCCTGATTTATATCTTGGTTGGGTACAAAAGGCAATTTGAAGAGAAAAACTTTGTGGAGTTTGCGTGAGTTGTACCTTGGTAGGGATTACAAGGCCATTTGAATTGAATGACATTGTGGAGTCTGCCTTAGTTGTACACTGGTACGTTTCACAAGGCCATTTGATATGAATAACTTTGTGGAGTCTTCCAGAGTTGTACCTTGGTCATGTTCACAAGGCCCTTTGTATTGAATTAATTTGTGGAGTGTGTCTAAGTTGTATATTGGTCAGTTTCAAAAATTTCATTTGAATTAAATGATTTTGCGGTGTGGTCGTGTTCACAATACATTTGAATTGAATGATTTTGTGGAGTCTGCCTGAGTTGAACATTGGTCGGTTTCTCAAGTTCATTTGTATTGAATGACGTTGTGCAGTCTGCCTGAGTTGCATCATAGTCGCGTTCACAAGACTATTTGAATTGAATTACTTTGTGGAGTCTGCCAGATTTGTATCTGTCCGTCTTCACAAGGCCATTTGAATGGAATGACTTTCTGGAGTCCGCTTGAGTGGTACCTGTTCGTTTTCACTACGCGATATGAATTGAATGACTTTGTGGAGTATGCCTGATTTATCTCTTGGTTGGGTACCAAAGCCAATTTGAAGTGTATGACTTTGTGGAGTTTGCGTGAGTTGTAGTTGGTAGGAATTACAAGGCCATTTGAATTGAATGACATTGTGGAGTCTGCCTTAGTTGTACACTGGTTGGGATCACAACGCCATTTGAATTGAATAATTTTGTGGAGTCTGCATGATTTGTACATTTGTACGTTTCACAAGGCCATTTGATTTCAATAATTTTGTGGAGTCTTCAAGATTTGTACCTTGGTCATGTTCACAAGGCCCTTTGATTTGAATTAATTTGTGGAGTCTGTCTAAGTTGTATATTGGTCAGTTTCAAAAATTTCTTTTGAATTATATAACTTTGTGGAGTTTTCCTGAGTTGTACCTTGATCATGTTGGCAAGGCCCTTTGAATTGAATAAATTTGTGTCGTCTGTCTGTGTTTTATATTGGTCAGTTTGACAATTTCATTTGAATTAAATGACTTTGCGGAGTGGTCGTGTTCACAAGACATTTGCATTGAATGATTTTGTGGAGTCTGCCTGAGTTGAACACTTGTCGGTTTCTCAAGTTTATTTGAATTGAATGACATTGTGCAGTCTGCCTGAGTCGCATCAGAGTTGCGTTCACAAGATTATTTGAATTGAATTACTTTGCGGAGTCCGCCAAATTTTTATCTGTTCGACTTCACAAGGCCATGTGAATTGAATTAGTTTGTGCAGCTCGCCAGATTTGCACCTCTTCGACTTCACAAGGCCATTAGAAATGAATGACTTTGTGGAGTTTTCCTTATCTGAAACTTTGTCCTGTTCTGAAGGCTATTTGAATGGAATGACTTTCTGGAGTCCGCCTGTGTTGTCCCTGTTTGACATCACAAGACCATTTGAATTGAACAACTTTGTGGAGTCTGCCAGATATGTATCTGTTCGAATTGACAAGGTCTTTTGAATTGAGTGACTTTGTGGAGTCCGCCTGAGTTATATTTTGATCAGGTTAGTAAGGCCATGTGAATTGAATGCCTTTGTGGAGTTTGCCTGAGTTGAACCTTGGTCGAGCTCTGAAGTGCATTTGTATGGAATTACTTTGTGGAGTCCGCCAGTGTGGTACCTGTTCATCTTAACAAGGCCATTTGAAGTGAATGCCTTTGTGGGGTTTGCATGAGTTGCACCTTGGTAGGGATTACAAGGCAATTTGAATTGAATGATTTTGTGGAGTCTGCCTGAGTTGTACATTGGTACGTTTCACAAGGCCATTTGATATGAATAACTTTGTGGAGTCTTCCAGAGTTGTACCATGGTCATGTTCACAAGGCCCTTTGAATTGAATTAATTTGTGGAGTGTGTCTAAGTTGTATATTGGTCAGTTTCAAAAATTTCATTTGAATTAAATGATTTTGCGGTGTGGTCGTGTTCACAATACATTTGAATTGAATGATTTGGTGGAGTCTGCCTGAGTTGAACATTGGTCGGTTTCTCAAGTTTATATGTATTGAATGACGTTGTGCAATCTGCCTGAGTTGCATCATAGTTGCGTTCACAAGACTATTTGAAATGAATTACTTTGTAGAGTCTGCCAGATTTGTATCTGTTCGACTTCACAAGGCCATTTGAATTGAATTAGTTTGTGCAGCTCGCCAGATTTGTACCTCTTCGACTACACAAAGCTATTTGATTTGAATTATTTTGTGGAGTCTGCCAGATTAGTATCTGTTCGACTTTACAAGCCCATATGAAATGAATGAATTTGTGGATTTTGCCTGATCTGAAACTTCGTCGTGTTCTGAAGGCCATTTGAATGGAATGACTTTCTGGAGTCCGCTAGTGTGGTACCTGTTCGTATTCACTACGCGATTTGAATTGAATGACTTTGTGGAGTGTGCCTGATTTATATCTTGGTTGGGTACAAAAGGCAATTTGAAGTGAATGACTTTGTGGAGTTTGCGTGAGTTGCACCTTGGTAGGGATTACAAGGCCATTTGAAATGAATGATTTTGTGTCGTCTGCCTGAGTTGTCCTTGATAGGGTTCACAAGGACATTTGAATTCAATGATTTTGTGGAGTCTGCCTGATTTGTAACGTGGTCGCGTTCACAAAGTCATTTGATTTGAGTAACTTCGTGGAGTCTCCCTGAGTTGTCCTTGGTAGGGATCACGAGGACATTTGAATTGAATGACTTTGTGGAGTCTGCTTGAATTGTACCTGGTCGACTTCACTTGACTATTTGAACTGAATTACTTTGTGGAGTCTGCCAGATTTGTATCTGCTCGACTTCACAAGGCCATTTGAATAGAATGACTTTGTGGAGTCTGCCAGATTTGTATCTGTTCGACTTCACAAGCCCATTTGAAATGAATGAATTTGTGGAGTTTGCCTGATCTGAAACTTCATCTGGTTCTGAAGGCCATTTGAATGGAATGACTTTCTGGAGTCTGCTTGAGTGGTACCTGTTCGTTTTCACTACACGATATGAATTGAATGACTTTGTGGAGTGTGCCTGATTCATATCTTGGTTGGGTACAAATGCCAATTTGAAGTGTATGACTTTGTGGAGTTTGCGTGAGTTGTACCTTGGTAGGGATTACAAGGCCATTTGAATTGAATGACATTGTGGAGTCTGCCTTAGTTGTACACTGGTAGGGTTCACAATGCCATTTGAATTGAATGATTTCGTGGAGTGTGCCTGGGTTGTACATTGGTACGTTTCACAAGGTCATTTGATTTGAATAACTTTGTGGAGTCTTCCAGAATTGTACCTTGGTCATTTTCACAAGGCCCTTTGAATTGAATTAATTTGTGGAGTCTCTCTGAGTTGTATATTGGTCAGTTTGACAATTTCAGTTGAATTAAATGACTTTGCGGAATGGTCGTGTTCACAAGACATTTGAATTGAATGATTTTGTGGAGTCTGCCTGAGTTGAACATTAGTCAGTTTCTCAAGTTCATTTGTATTGAATGACGTTGTGCAGTCTGCCTGAGTTGCATCATAGTCGCGTTCACAAGACTATTTGAACTGAATTACTTTGTGGAGTCCACCAGATTTGTATCTGTTCGACTTCACAAGGCCATTTGAATTTAATTAGTTTGTGCACCTCGCCAGATTTGTACTTCTTCTACTTCACAGGGCCAATTGAATTGAATGACTTTGTGGAGTTTGCCTGATCTGAAACTTTGTCGTGTTCTGAAGGCCATTTGAATGGAATGACTTTCTGGAGTCTGCCTGTGTGGTCCCTGTTCGTCATCACAAGGCCATTTGAATTGAACGACTTTGTGGAGTCCGCCAGATTTGAATCTGTTCGAATTGACAAGGTCATTTGAATTGAATGACTTTGTGGAGTCCGTCTGAGTCATATCTTGATCAGGTCAGTAAGGCCATGTGAATTGAATGCCTTTGTGGAGTGTGCCTGAGTTGAACCTTGGTCGGGCTCTTAAGACCATTTGAATGGAATTACTTTGTGGAGACCGTCAGTGTGGTACCTGTTCGTCTTCACAAGGCCATTTGAAGTGAATGTCTTTGTGGAGTTTGCATGAGTTGCACCTTGGTAGGGATTACAAGGCCTTTTGGATTGAATGACTTTGTGGAATCTCCCTGAGTTGTCCTTGGTTGGGTTCACAAGGACTTTGAATTGAATGACTTTGTGAGTCTGCTTGAATTGTACCTGGTCGACTTCACTAAACTATTTGAACTGAATTAATTTGTGGAGTCCACCAGATTTGTATCTGTTCGACATCACAAGGCCATTTGATTTGAATTACTTTGTGGAGTTTTCCTGATTTGAAACTTCGTCGGGTTCTGAAGGCCAATTGAATGGAATGACTCTCTGGTGTCCGCTTATGTGGTACCTGTTCGTTTTCACTACGCGATTTGAATTGAATGACTTTGTGGAGTGTGGCTGATTTATATCTTGGTTGGGTACAAATTGCAATTTGAAGTGAAAAACTTTCTGGAGTTTTCGTGAGTTGTACCTTGGTAGGGATTATAAGGCCATTTGAATTGAATGATTTTGTGGAGTCTGCCTGAGTTGTACATTGGTACGTTTCACAAGGCCATTTGATATGAATAACTTTGTGGAGTCTTCCAGAGTTGTACCTTGGTCATGTTCACAAGGCCCTTTGAATTGAATTAATTTGTGGAGTCTGTCTAAGTTGTACATTGGTCAGTTTCAAAAATTTCATTTGAATTAAATGATTTTGCGGTGTGGTCTTGTTCACAATAGATTGGAATTGAATGATTTTGTGGAGTCTGCCTGAGTTGAACATTGGTCGGTTTCTCAAGTTTATTTGTATTGAATGACGTTGTGCAGTCTGCCTGAGTTGCATCATAGTCGCGTTCACAAGACTATTTGAATTGAATTACTTTGTAGAGTCTGCCAGATTTGTATCTGTTCGACTTCACAAGGCCATTTGATTTGAATTATTTTGTGGAGTCTGCCAGATTAGTATCTGTTCGACTTTACAAGCCCATATGAAATGAATGAATTTGTGGATTTTGCCTGATCTGAAACTTCGTCGTGTTCTGAAGGCCATTTGAACGGAATGACTTTCTGGAGTCCGCTAGTGTGGTACCTGTTCGTATTCACTACGCGATTTGAATTGAATGACTTTGTGGAGTGTGCCTGATTTATATCTTGGTTGGGTACAAAAGGCAATTTGAAGTGAATGACTTTGTGGAGTTTGCGTGAGTTGCACCTTGGTAGGGATTACAAGGCCATTTGAATTGAATGATTTTGTGTCGTCTGCCTGAGTTGTCCTTGATAGGGTTCACAAGGACATTTGAATTCAATGATTTTGTGGAGTTTGCCTGATTTGTAACGTGGTCGCGTTCACAAAGTCATTTGATTTGAGTAACTTCGTGGAGACTCCCTGAGTTGTCCTTGGTAGGGATCACAAGGACATTTGTATTGAATGACTTTGTGGAGTCTGCTTGAATTGTACCTGGTCGACTTCACTTGACTATTTGAACTGAATTACTTTGTGGAGTCCACCAAATTTGTATCTGATCGACTTCACAAGGCCATTTGAATTGAATAACTTTGTGGAATGCGCCAGATTTGTTTTTGTTCGACTTCACAAGCCCATTGGAAATGAATGAATTTGTGGAGTTTGCCTGATCTGAAACTTAGTCGGGTTCTGAAGGCCATTTGAATGGAATGACTTTCTGGAGTCCGCTTGTGTGGTACCTGTTAATTTTCACTACGCGATTTGAATTGAATGACTTTGTGGAGTGTTCCTGATTTATATCTCGGTTGGGTACAAAAGGCAATTTGAAGTGAATGACTTTGTGGAGTTTGCGTGAGTTGTACCTTGGTAGGGATTACAAGGCCATTTGAATTGAATGGCATTGTAGAGTCTGCCTTAGTTGTACACTGGTACGTTTCACAAGGCCATTTGATATGAATAACTTTGTGGAGTCTTCCAGAGTTGTACCTTGGTCATGTTCACAAGGCCCTTTGAATTGAATTAATTTGTGGAGTCTGTCTAAGTTGTACATTGGTCAGTTTCAAAAATTTCATTTGAATTAAATGATTTTGCGGTGTGGTCTTGTTCACAATAGATTGGAATTGAATGATTTTGTGGAGTCTGCCTGAGTTGAACATTGGTCGGTTTCTCAAGTTCATTTGTATTGAATGACATTGTGCAGTCTGCCTGAGTTGCATCATTGTCGCGTTCACAAGACTATTTGAATTGAATTACTTTGTAGAGTCTGCCAGATTTGTATCTGTTCGACTTCACAAGGCCACTTGAATTGAATGACTTTGTGGAGTCTGCCAGATTTGTATCTGTTCGACTTCACAAGGCCATTTGAAATGAATGAATTTGTGGAGTTTGCCTGATCTGAAACTTCATCTGGTTCTGAAGGCCATTTGAATGGAATGACTTTCTGGAGTCTGCTTGAGTGGTACCTGTTCGTTTTCACTACGCGATTTGAATTGAATGACTTTGTGGAGTGTGCCTGATTCATATCTTGGTTGGGTACAAAAGCCAATTTGAAGTGTATGACTTTGTGCAGTTTGCGTGAGTTGTACCTTGGTAGGGATTACAAGGCCATTTGAATTGAATGACATTGTGGAGTCTGCCTTAGTTGTACACTGGTAGGGTTCACAATGCCATTTGAATTGAATGATTTTGTGGAGTGTGCCTGGATTGTACATTGGTACATTTCACAAGGTCATTTGATTTGAATAACTTTGTGGAGTCTTCCAGAATTGTACCTTGGTCATTTTCACAGGGCCCTTTGAATTGAATTAATTTGTGGAGTCTGTCTGAGTTGTATATTGGTCAGTTTGACAATTTCATTTGAATTAAATGACTTTGCGGAATGGTCGTGTTCACAAGACATTTGAATTGAATGATTTTGTGGAGTCTGCCTGAGTTGAACATTAGTCAGTTTCTCAAGTTCATTTGTATTGAATCACGTTGTGCAGTCTGCCTGAGTTGCCTCATAGTCGCGTTCACAAGACTATTTGAACTGAATTACTTTGTGGAGTCCACCAGATTTGTATCTGTTCGACTTCACAAGGCCATTTGAATTTAATTAGTTTGTGCACCTCGCCAGATTTGTACTTCTTCTACTTCACAGGGCCAATTGAATTGAATGACTTTGTGGAGTTTGCCTGATCTGAAACTTTGTCGTGTTCTGAAGGCCATTTGAATGGAATGACTTTCTGGAGTCTGCCTGTGTGGTCCGTGTTCGTCATCACAAGGCCATTTGAATTGAACGACTTTGTGGAGTCCGCCAGATTTGAATCTGTTCGAATTGACAAGGTCATTTGAATTGAATGACTTTGTGGAGTCCGTCTGAGTCATATCATGATCAGGTCAGTAAGGCCATGTGAATTGAATGCCTTTGTGGAGTGTGCCTGAGTTGAACCTTGGTCGGGCTCTTAAGACCATTTGAATGGAATTACTTTGTGGAGACCGTCAGTGTGGTACCTGTTCGTCTTCACAAGGCCATTTGAAGTGAATGTCTTTGTGGAGTTTGCATGAGTTGCACCTTGGTAGGGATTACAAGGCCTTTTGGATTGAATGACTTTGTGGAATCTCCCTGAGTTGTCCTTGGTTGGGTTCACAAGGACTTTGAATTGAATGACTTTGTGAGTCTTCTTGAATTGTACCTGGTCGACTTCACTAAACTATTTGAACTGAATTAATTTGTGGAGTCCACCAGATTTGTATCTGTTCGACTTCACAAGGCCATTTGATTTGAATTACTTTGTGGAGTTTGCCTGATTTGAAAGTTCGTCGGGTTCTGAAGGCCAATTGAATGGAATGACTCTCTGGTGTCCGCTTGTGTGGTACCTGTTCGTTTTCACTACGCGATTTGAATTGAATGACTTTGTGGAGTGTGGCTGATTTATATCTTGGTTGGGTACAAAATGCAATTTGAAGTGAAAAACTTTCTGGAGTTTTCGTGAGTTGTACCTTGGTAGGGATTATAAGGCCATTTGAATTGAATGATTTTGTGGAGTCTGCCTGAGTTGTACATTGGTACGTTTCACAAGGCCATTTGATATGAATAACTTTGTGGAGTCTTCCAGAGTTGTACCTTGGTCATGTTCACAAGGCCCTTTGAATTGAATTAATTTGTGGAGTCTGTCTAAGTTGTATATTGGTCAGTTTCAAAAATTTCATTTGAATTAAATGATTTTGCGGTGTGGTCGTGTTCACAATACATTTGAATTGAATGATTTTGTGGAGTCTGCCTGAGTTGTACATTGGTACGTTTCACAAGGCCATTTGATTTCAATAATTTTGTGGAGTCTTCAAGAGTTGTACCTTGGTCATGTTCACAAGGCCCTTTGATTTGAATTAATTTGTGGAGTCTGTCTAAGTTGTATATTGGTCAGTTTCAAAAATTTCTTTTGAATTCTATAACTTTGTAGAGTTTTCCTGAGTTGTACCTTGATCATGTTGGCAAGGCCCTTTGAATTGAATAAATTTGTGTAGTCTGTCTGTGTTTTATATTGGTCAGTTTGACAATTTCATTTGAATTAAATGACTTTGCGGAGTGGTCGTGTTCACAAGACATTTGCATTGAATGATTTTGTGGAGTCTGCCTGAGTTGAACACTTGTCGGTTTCTCAAGTTTATTTGAATTGAATGACGTTGTGCAGTCTGCCTGAGTCGCATCAGAGTTGCGTTCACAAGATTATTTGAATTGAATTACTTTGCGGAGTCCGCCAAATTTTTATCTGTTCGACTTCACAAGGCCATGTGAATTGAATTAGTTTGTGCAGCTCTCCATATTTGCACCTCTTCGACTTCACAAGGCCATTAGAAATGAATGACTTTGTGGAGTTTTCCTTATCTGAAACTTTGTCCTGTTCTGAAGGCTATTTGAATGGAATTACTTTCTGGAGTCCACCTGTGTTATCCCTGTTTGACATCACAAGACCATTTGAATTGAACAACTTTGTGGAGTCTGCCAGATTTGTATCTGTTCGAATTGACAAGGTCTTTTGAATTGAGTGACTTTGTGGAGTCCGCCTGAGTTATATTTTGATCAGGTTAGTAAGGCCATGTGAATTGAATGCCTTTGTGGAGTTTGCCTGAGTTGAACCTTGGTCGAGCTCTGAAGTGCATTTGAATGGAATTACTTTGTGGAGTCCGCCAGTGTGGTACCTGTTCATCTTAACAAGGCCATTTGAAGTGAATGCCTTTGTGGGGTTTGCATGAGTTGCACCTTGGTAGGGATTACAAGGCAATTTGAATTGAATGACTTTGTGTTGTCTGCCTGACTAGTAACTTGGTCGTGTTCACAAGGCATTTTGGATTGAATGACTTTGTGGTATCTCCTGAGATGTCCTTGGTTGGGTTGACAATGACATTTGAATTGAATGACTTTGTGGAGTCTGCCTGAGTGGTACCTTGCTAGGGATTATAAGTCCATTTGAATTCAATGAGTTTGTGGGGTCTGCCTGAATTGTATCTGGGCGACTTCACGACAATATTTGAATACAATTACATTGTGGAGTCCGCCAGATTTGTATCAGTTGGACTTCACAAGGCCATTTGAATTGAATGACTTTGTGGAGTCCGCCAGATTTGTATCTGTTCGACATCACAAGCCCAATTAAAATGAATGAATTTGTGGAGTTTGCCGGATCTGACACTTCGTCGAGTTCTGAAGGCCATTTGAATGGAATGAGTTTCTGGAGTCCACTAGTGGGGTACCTGTTCGTTTTCACTAGGCGATTTGAATTGAATGACTTTGTGGAGTGTGCCTGATTCATATCTTGGTTGGGTACAAAAGCCAATTTGAAGTGTATGACTTTGTGGAGTTTGCGTGAGTTGTACCTTGGTAGGGATTACAAGGCCATTTGAATTGAATGACATTGTGGAGTCTGCCTTAGTTGTACACTGGTAGGGTTCACAATGCCATTTGAATTGAATGATTTTGTGGAGTGTGCCTGGGTTGTACATTGGTACGTTTCACAAGGTCATTTGATTTGAATAACTTTGTGGAGTCTTCCAGAATTGTACCTTGGTCATTTTCACAAGGCCCTTTGAATTGAATTAATTTGTGGAGTCTCTCTGAGTTGTATATTGGTCAGTTTGACAATTTCAGTTGAATTAAATGACTTTGCGGAATGGTCGTGTTCACAAGACATTTGAATTGAATGATTTTGTGGAGTCTGCCTGAGTTGAACATTAGTCAGTTTCTCAAGTTCATTTGTATTGAATGACGTTGTGCAGTCTGCCTGAGTTGCATCATAGTCGCGTTCACAAGACTATTTGAACTGAATTACTTTGTGGAGTCCACCAGATTTGTATCTGTTCGACTTCACAAGGCCATTTGAATTTAATTAGTTTGTGCACCTCGCCAGATTTGTACTTCTTCTACTTCACAGGGCCAATTGAATTGAATGACTTTGTGGAGTTTGCCTGATCTGAAACTTTGTCGTGTTCTGAAGGCCATTTGAATGGAATGACTTTCTGGAGTCTGCCTGTGTGGTCCCTGTTCGTCATCACAAGGCCATTTGAATTGAACGACTTTGTGGAGTCCGCCAGATTTGAATCTGTTCGAATTGACAAGGTCATTTGAATTGAATGACTTTGTGGAGTCTGTCTGAGTCATATCTTGATCAGGTCAGTAAGGCCATGTGAATTGAATGCCTTTGTGGAGTGTGCCTGAGTTGAACCTTGGTCGGGCTCTTAAGACCATTTGAATGGAATTACTTTGTGGAGACCGTCAGTGTGGTACCTGTTCGTCTTCACAAGGCCATTTGAAGTGAATGTCTTTGTGGAGTTTGCATGAGTTGCACCTTGGTAGGGATTACAAGGCCTTTTGGATTGAATGACTTTGTGGAATCTCCCTGAGTTGTCCTTGGTTGGGTTCACAAAGACTTTGAATTGAATGACTTTGTGAGTCTGCTTGAATTGTACCTGGTCGACTTCACTAAACTATTTGAACTGAATTAATTTGTGGAGTCCACCAGATTTGTATCTGTTCGACATCACAAGGCCATTTGATTTGAATTGCTTTGTGGAGTTTGCCTGATTTGAAACTTCGTCGGGTTCTGAAGGCCAATTGAATGGAATGACTCTCTGGTGTCCGCTTATGTGGTACCTGTTCGTTTTCACTACGCTATTTGAATTGAATGACTTTGTGGAGTGTGGCTGATTTATATCTTGGTTGAGTACAAATTGCAATTTGAAGTGAAAAACTTTCTGGAGTTTTCGTGAGTTGTACCTTGGTAGGGATTATAAGGCCATTTGAATTGAATGATTTTGTGGAGTCTGCCTGAGTTGTACATTGGTACGTTTCACAAGGCCATTTGATATGAATAACTTTGTGGAGTCTTCCAGAGTTGTACCTTGGTCATGTTCACAAGGCCCTTTGAATTGAATTAATTTGTGGAGTCTGTCTAAGTTGTACATTGGTCAGTTTCAAAAATTTCATTTGAATTAAATGATTTTGCGGTGTGGTCGTGTTCACAATACATTGGAATTGAATGATTTTGTGGAGTCTGCCTGAGTTGAACATTGGTCGGTTTCTCAAGTTTATTTGTATTGAATGACGTTGTGCAGTCTGCCTGAGTTGCATCATAGTCGCGTTCACAAGACTATTTGAATTGAATTACTTTGTAGAGTCTGCCAGATTTGTATCTGTTCGACTTCACAAGGCCATTTGATTTGAATTATTTTGTGGAGTCTGCCAGATTAGTATCTGTTCGACTTTACAAGCCCATATGAAATGAATGAATTTGTGGATTTTGCCTGATCTGAAACTTCGTCGTGTTCTGAAGGCCATTTGAATGGAATGACTTTCTGGAGTCCGCTAGTGTGGTACCTGTTCGTATTCACTACGCGATTTGAATTGAATGACTTTGTGGAGTGTGCGTGAGTTGCACCTTGGTAGGGATTACAAGGCCATTTGAATTGAATGATTTTGTGTCGTCTGCCTGAGTTGTCCTTGATAGGGTTCACAAGGACATTTGAATTCAATGATTTTGTGGAGTCTGCCTGATTTGTAACGTGGTCGCGTTCACAAAGTCATTTGATTTGAGTAACTTCGTGGAGACTCCCTGAGTTGTTCTTGGTAGGGATCACAAGGACATTTGAATTGAATGACTTTGTGGAGTCTGCTTGAATTGTACCTGGTCGACTTCACTTGACTATTGGAACTGAATTACTTTGTGGAGTCCACCAAATTTGTATCTGATCGACTTCACAAGGCCATTTGAATTGAATAACTTTGTGGAATGCGCCAGATTTGTATTTGTTCGACTTCACAAGCCCATTGGAAATGAATGAATTTGTGGAGTTTGCCTGATCTGAAACTTAGTCGGGTTCTGAAGGCCATTTGAATGGAATGACTTTCTGGAGTCCGCTTGTGTGGTACCTGTTAATTTTCACTACGCGATTTGAATTGAATGACTTTATGGAGTGTTCCTGATTTATATCTCGGTTGGGTACAAAAGGCAATTTGAAGTGAATGACTTTGTGGAGTTTGCGTGAGTTGTACCTTGGTAGGGATTACAAGGCCATTTGAATTGAATGGCATTGTAGAGTCTGCCTTAGTTGTACACTGGTACGTTTCACAAGGCCATTTGATATGAATAACTTTGTGGAGTCTTCTAGAGTTGTACCTTGGTCATGTTCACAAGGCCCTTTGAATTGAATTAATTTGTGGAGTCTGTCTAAGTTGTATATTGGCCAGTTTCAAAAATTTCATTTGAATTAAATGATTTTGCGGTGTGGTCGTGCTCACAATACATTTGAATTGAATGATTTTGTGGAGTCTGCCTGAGTTGAACATTGGTCGGTTTCTCAAGTTCATTTGTATTGAATGACATTGTGCAGTCTGCCTGAGTTGCATCATTGTCGCGTTCACAAGACTATTTGAATTGAATTACTTTGTGGAGTCTGCCAGATTTGTATCTGTTCGACTTCACAAGGCCACTTGAATTGAATGACTTTGTGGAGTCTGCCAGATTTGTATCTGTTCGACTTCACAAGCCCATTTGAAATGAATGAATTTGTGGAGTGTGCCTGATCTGAAAATTCATCTGGTTCTGAAGGCCATTTGAATGGAATGACTTTCTGGAGTCTGCTTGAGTGGTACCTGTTCGTTTTCACTACGCGATATGAATTGAATGACTTTGTGGAGTGTGCCTGATTCATATCTTGGTTGGGTACAAAAGCCAATTTGAAGTGTATGACTTTGTGGAGTTTGCGTGAGTTGTACCTTGGTAGGGATTACAAGGCCATTTGAATTGAATGACATTGTGGAGTCTGCCTTAGTTGTACACTGGTAGGGTTCACAATGCCATTTGAATTGAATGATTTTGTGGAGTGTGCCTGGATTGTACATTGGTACATTTCACAAGGTCATTTGATTTCAATAACTTTGTGGAGTCTTCCAGAATTGTACCTTGGTCATTTTCACAAGGCCCTTTGAATTGAATTAATTTGTGGAGTCTGTCTGAGTTGTATATTGGTCAGTTTGACAATTTCATTTGAATTAAATGACTTTGCGGAATGGTCGTGTTCACAAGACATTTGAATTGAATGATTTTGTGGAGTCTGCCTGAGTTGAACATTAGTCAGTTTCTCAAGTTCATTTGTATTGAATCACGTTGTGCAGTCTGCCTGAGTTGACTCATAGTCGCGTTCACAAGACTATTTGAACTGAATTACTTTGTGGAGTCCACCAGATTTGTATCTGTACGACTTCACAAGGCCATTTGAATTTAATTAGTTTGTGCACCTCGCCAGATTTGTACTCCTTCTACTTCACAGGGCCAATTGAATTGAATGACTTTGTGGAGTTTGCCTGATCTGAAACTTTGTCGTGTTCTGAAGGCCATTTGAATGGAATGACTTTCTGGAGTCTGCCTGTGTGGTCCCTGTTCGTCATCACAAGGCCATTTGAATTGAACGACTTTGTGGAGTCCGCCAGATTTGAATCTGTTCGAATTGACAAGGTCATTTGAATTGAATGACTTTGTGGAGTCCGTCTGAGTCATATCTTGATCAGGTCAGTAAGGCCATGTGAATTGAATGCCTTTGTGGAGTGTGCCTGAGTTGAACCTTGGTCGGGCTCTTAAGACCATTTGAATGGAATTACTTTGTGGAGACCGTCAGTGTGGTACCTGTTCGTCTTCACAAGGCCATTTGAAGTGAATGTCTTTGTGGAGTTTGCATGAGTTGCACCTTGGTAGGGATTACAAGGCCTTTTGGATTGAATGACTTTGTGGAATCTCCCTGAGTTGTCCTTGGTTGGGTTCACAAGGACTTTGAATTGAATGACTTTGTGAGTCTGCTTGAATTGTACCTGGTCGACTTCACTAAACTATTTGAACTGAATTAATTTGTGGAGTCCACCAGATTTGTATCTGTTCGACTTCACAAGGCCATTTGATTTGAATTACTTTGTGGAGTTTGCCTGATTTGAAACTTTGTCGGGTTCTGAAGGCCAATTGAATGGAATGACTCTCTGGTGTCCGCTTGTGTGGTACCTGTTCGTTTCACTACGCGATTTGAATTGAATGACTTTGTGGAGTGTGGCTGATTTATATCTTGGTTGGGTACAAAATGCAATTTGAAGTGAAAAACTTTCTGGAGTTTTCGTGAGTTGTACCTTGGTAGGGATTATAAGGCCATTTGAATTGAATGATTTTGTGGAGTCTGCCTGAGTTGTACACTGGTACGTTTCACAAGGCCATTTGATATGAATAACTTTGTGGAGTCTTCCAGAGTTGTACCTTGGTCATGTTCACAAGGCCCTTTGAATTGAATTAATTTGTGAAGTCTGTCTAAGTTGTACATTGGTCAGTTTCAAAAATTTCATTTGAATTAAATGATTTTGCGGTGTGGTCGTGTTCACAATACATTGGAATTGAATGATTTTGTGGAGTCTGCCTGAGTTGAACATTGGTCGGTTTCTCAAGTTTATTTGTATTGAATGACGTTGTGCAGTCTGCCTGAGTTGCATCATAGTCGCGTTCACAAGACTATTTGAATTGAATTACTTTGTAGAGTCTGCCAGATTTGTATCTGTTCGACTTCACAAGGCCATTTGATTTGAATTATTTTGTGGAGTCTGCCAGATTAGTATCTGTTCAACTTTACAAGCCCATATGAAATGAATGAATTTGTGGATTTTGCCTGATCTGAAACTTCGTCGTGTTCTGAAGGCCATTTGAATGGAATGACTTTCTGGAGTCCGCTAGTGTGGTTCCTGTTCGTATTCACTACGCAATTTGAATTGAATGACTTTGTGGAGTGTGCCTGATTTATATCTTGGTTGGGTATGAAAGGCAATTTGAAGTGAATGACTTTGTGGAGTTTGCGTGAGTTGCACCTTGGTAGGGATTACAAGGCCATTTGAATTGAATGATTTTGTGTCGTCTGCCTGAGTTGTCCTTGATAGGGTTCACAAGGACATTTGAATTCAATGATTTTGTGGAGTCTGCCTGATTTGTAACGTGGTCGCGTTCACAAAGTCATTTGATTTGAGTAACTTCGTGGAGACTCCCTGAGTTGTCCTTGGTAGGGATCACAAGGACATTTGAATTGAATGACTTTGTGGAGTCTGCTTGAATTGTACCTGGTCGACTTCACTTGACTATTTGAACTGAATTACTTTGTGGAGTCCACCAAATTTGTATCTGATCGACTTCACAAGGCCATTTGAATTGAATAACTTTGTGGAATGCGCCAGATTTGTATTTGTTCGACTTCACAAGCCCATTGGAAATGAATGAATTTGTGGAGTTTGCCTGATCTGAAACTTAGTCGGGTTCTGAAGGCCATTTGAATGGAATGACTTTCTGGAGTCCGCTTGTGTGGTACCTGTTAATTTTCACTACGCTATTTGAATTGAATGACTTTGTGGAGTGTTCCTGATTTATATCTCGGTTGGGTACAAAAGGCAATTTGAAGTGAATGACTTTGTGGATTTTGCGTGAGTTGTACCTTGGTAGGGATTACAAGGCCATTTGAATTGAATGGCATTGTAGAGTCTGCCTTAGTTCTACACTGGTACGTTTCACAAGGCCATTTGATATGAATAACTTTGTGGAGTCTTCCAGAGTTGTACCTTGGTCATGTTCACAAGGCCCTTTGAATTGAATTAATTTGTGGAGTCTGTCTAAGTTGTATATTGGCCAGTTTCAAAAATTTCATTTGAATTAAATGATTTTGCGGTGTGGTCGTGCTCACAATACATTTGAATTGAATGATTTTGTGGAGTCTGCCTGAGTTGAACATTGGTCGGTTTCTCAAGTTCATTTATATTGAATGACATTGTGCAGTCTGCCTGAGTTGCATCATTGTCGCGTTCACAAGATTATTTGAATTGAATTACTTTGTGGAGTCTGCCAGATTTGTATCTGTTCGACTTCACAAGGCCACTTGAATTGAATGACTTTGTGGAGTCTGCCAGATTTGTATCTGTTCAACTTCACAAGCCCATTTGAAATGAATGAATTTGTGGAGTTTGCCTGATCTGAAACTTCATCTGGTTCTGAAGGCCATTTGAATGGAATGACTTTCTGGAGTCTGCTTGAGTGGTACCTGTTCGTTTTCACTACGCGATATGAATTGAATGACTTTGTGGAGTGTGCCTGATTCATATCTTGGTTGGGTACAAAAGCCAATTTGAAGTGTATGACTTTGTGGTGTTTGCGTGAGTTGTACCTTGGTAGGGATTACAAGGCCATTTGAATTGAATGACATTGTGGAGTCTGCCTTAGTTGTACACTGGTAGGGTTCACAATGCCATTTGAATTGAATGATTTTGTGGAGTGTGCCTGGATTGTACATTGGTACATTTCACAAGGTCATTTGATTTCAATAACTTTGTGGAGTCTTCCAGAATTGTACCTTGGTCATTTTCACAAGGCCCTTTGAATTGAATTAATTTGTGGAGTCTGTCTGAGTTGTATATTGGTCAGTTTGACAATTGCATTTGAATTAAATGACTTTGCGGAATGGTCGTGTTCACAAGACATTTGAATTGAATGATTTTGTGGAGTCTGCCTGAGTTGAACATTAGTCAGTTTCTCAAGTTCATTTGTATTGAATCACGTTGTGCAGTCTGCCTGTGTTGACTCATAGTCGCGTTCACAAGACTATTTGAACTGAATTACTTTGTGGAGTCCACCAGATTTGTATCTGTTCGACTTCACAAGGCCATTTGAATTTAATTAGTTTGTGCACCTCGCCAGATTTGTACTTCTTCTACTTCACAGGGCCAATTGAATTGAATGACTTTGTGGAGTTTGCCTGATCTGAAACTTTGTCGTGTTCTGAAGGCCATTTGAATGGAATGACTTTCTGGAGTCTGCCTGTGTGGTCCCTGTTCGTCATCACAAGGCCATTTGAATTGAACGACTTTGTGGAGTCCGCCAGATTTGAATCTGTTCGAATTGACAAGGTCATTTGAATTGAATGACTTTGTGGAGTCCGTCTGAGTCATATCATGATCAGGTCAGTAAGGCCATGTGAATTGAATGCCTTTGTGGAGTGTGCCTGAGTTGAACCTTGGTCGGGCTCTTAAGACCATTTGAATGGAATTACTTTGTGGAGACCGTCAGTGTGGTACCTGTTCGTCTTCACAAGGCCATTTGAAGTGAATGTCTTTGTGGAGTTTGCATGAGTTGCACCTTGGTAGGGATTACAAGGCCTTTTGGATTGAATGACTTTGTGGAATCTCCCTGAGTTGTCCTTGGTTGGGTTCACAAGGACTTTGAATTGAATGACTTTGTGAGTCTGCTTGAATTGTACCTGGTCGACTTCACTAAACTATTTGAACTGAATTAATTTGTGGAGTCCACCAGATTTGTATCTGTTCGACTTCACAAGGCCATTTGATTTGAATTACTTTGTGGAGTTTGCCTGATTTGAAACTTCGTCGGGTTCTGAAGGCCAATTGAATGGAATGACTCTCTGGTGTCCGCTTGTGTGGTACCTGTTCGTTTTCACTACGCGATTTGAATTGAATGACTTTGTGGAGTGTGGCTGATTTATATCTTGGTTGGATACAAAATGCAATTTGAAGTGAAAAACTTTCTGGAGTTTTCGTGAGTTGTACCTTGGTAGGGATTATAAGGCCATTTGAATTGAATGATTTTGTGGAGTCTGTCTAAGTTGTATATTGGTCAGTTTCAAAAATTTCATTTGAATTAAATGATTTTGCGGTGTGGTCGTGTTCACAATACATTTGAATTGAATGATTTTGTGGAGTCTGCCTGAGTTGTACATTGGTACGTTTCACAAGGCCATTTGATTTCAATAATTTTGTGGAGTCTTCAAGAGTTGTACCTTGGTCATGTTCACAAGGCCCTTTGATTTGAATTAATTTGTGGAGTCTGTCTAAGTTGTATATTGGTCAGTTTCAAAAATTTCTTTTGAATTATATAACTTTGTAGAGTTTTCCTGAGTTGTACCTTGATCATGTTGGCAAGGCCCTTTGAATTGAATAAATTTGTGTAGTCTGTCTGTGTTTTATATTGGTCAGTTTGACAATTTCATTTGAATTAAATGACTTTGCGGAGTGGTCGTGTTCACAAGACATTTGCATTGAATGATTTTGTGGAGTCTGCCTGAGTTGAACACTTGTCGTTTTCTCAAGTCTATTTGAATTGAATGACGTTGTGCAGTCTGCCTGAGTCGCATCAGAGTTGCGTTCACAAGACTATTTGAATTGAATTACTTTGCGGAGTCCGCCAAATTTTTATCTGTTCGACTTCACAAGGCCATGTGAATTGAATTAGTTTGTGCAGCTCTCCATATTTGCACCTCTTCGACTTCACAAGGCCATTAGAAATGAATGACTTTGTGGAGTTTTCCTTATCTGAAACTTTGTCCTGTTCTGAAGGCTATTTGAATGGAATTACTTTCTGGAGTCCACCTGTGTTATCCCTGTTTGACATCACAAGACCATTTGAATTGAACAACTTTGTGGAGTCTGCCAGATTTGTATCTGTTCGAATTGACAAGGTCTTTTGAATTGAGTTA
Organism: Narcine bancroftii; assembly: GCF_036971445.1. Taxonomy (NCBI): domain Eukaryota; kingdom Metazoa; phylum Chordata; class Chondrichthyes; order Torpediniformes; family Narcinidae; genus Narcine; species Narcine bancroftii. The sequence goes on from NC_091469.1 coordinate 233,675,707, forward strand.
CGTTGTGGAGTCCGCCTGAGTTATATTTTGATCAGGTTAGTAAGGCCATGTGAATTGAATGCCTTTGTGGAGTTTGCCTGAGTTGAACCTTGGTCGAGCTCTGAAGTGCATTTGAATGGAATTACTTTGTGGAGTCCGCCAGTGTGGTACCTGTTTATCTTAACAAGGCCATTTGAAGTGAATGCCTTTGTGGGGTTTGCATGAGTTGCACCTTGGTAGGGATTACAAGGCAATTTGAATTGAATGACTTTGTGTTGTCTGCCTGACTAGTAACTTGGTCGTGTTCACAAGGCATTTTGTATTGAATGACTTTGTGGAATCTCCTGAGATGTCCTTGGTTGGGTTGACAATGACATTTGAATTGAATGACTTTGTGGAGTCTGCCTGAGTGGTACCTTGCTAGGGATTATAAGTCCATTTGAATTCAATGAGTTTGTGGGGTCTGCCTGAATTGTATCTGGGCGACTTCACGACAATATTTGAATACAATTACATTGTGGAGTCCGCCAGATTTGTATCAGTTGGACTTCACAAGGCCATTTGAATTGAATGACTTTGTGGAGTCCGCCAGATTTGTATCTGTTCGACATCACAAGCCCAATTAAAATGAATGAATTTGTGGAGTTTGCCGGATCTGACACTTCGTCGAGTTCTGAAGGCCATTTGAATGGAATGAGTTTCTGGAGTCCACTAGTGGGGTACCTGTTCGTTTTCACTAGGCGATTTGAATTGAATGACTTTGTGGAGTGTGCCTGATTTATATCTTGGTTGGGTACAAAAGCCAATTTGAAGTGTATGACTTTGTGGAGTTTGCGTGAGTTGTACCTTGGTAGGGATTACAAGGCCATTTGAATTGAATGATTTTGTGAAGTCTGCCTGAGTTGTACATTGGTACGTTTCACAAGGCCATTTGATATGAATAACTTTGTGGAGTCTTCCAGAGTTGTACCTTGGTCATGTTCACAAGGCCCTTTGAATTGAATTAATTTGTGGAGTCTGTCTGAGTTGTATATTGATCTATTTCAAAAGTTTCATTTGAATTAAATAACTTTGTGGAGTCTTCCTGAGTTGTACCTTGATCATGTTGACAAGGCCCTTTGAATTGAATAAATTTGTGTAGTCTGTCTGATTTGTATATTGGTCAGTTTGACAATTTCATTTGAATTAAATGACTTTGCGGAGTCCGCCAAATTTTTATCTGTTCGACTTCACAAGGCCATGTGAATTGAATTAGTTTGTGCAGCTCTCCATATTTGCACCTCTTCGACTTCACAAGGCCATTAGAAATGAATGACTTTGTGGAGTTTTCCTTATCTGAAACTTTGTCCTGTTCTGAAGGCTATTTGAATGGAATTACTTTCTGGAGTCCACCTGTGTTATCCCTGTTTGACATCACAAGACCATTTGAATTGAACAACTTTGTGGAGTCTGCCAGATTTGTATCTGTTCGAATTGACAAGGTCTTTTGAATTGAGTGACTTTGTGGAGTCCGCCTGAGTTATATTTTGATCAGGTTAGTAAGGCCATGTGAATTGAATGCCTTTGTGGAGTTTGCCTGAGTTGAACCTTGGTCGAGCTCTGAAGTGCATTTGAATGGAATTACTTTGTGGAGTCCGCCAGTGTGGTACCTGTTCATCTTAACAAGGCCATTTGAAGTGAATGCCTTTGTGGGGTTTGCATGAGTTGCACCTTGGTAGGGATTACAAGGCAATTTGAATTGAATGACTTTGTGTTGTCTGCCTGACTAGTAACTTGGTCGTGTTCAGAAGGCATTTTGGATTGAATGACTTTGTGGAATCTCCTGAGATGTCCTTGGTTGGGTTGACAATGACATTTGAATTGAATGACTTTGTGGAGTCCGCCTGAGTTATATTTTGATCAGGTTAGTAAGGCCATGTGAATTGAATGCCTTTGTGGAGTTTGCCTGAGTTGAACCTTGGTCGAGCTCTGAAGTGCATTTGAATGGAATTACTTTGTGGAGTCCGCCAGTGTGGTACCTGTTCATCTTAACAAGGCCATTTGAAGTGAATGCCTTTGTGGGGTTTGCATGAGTTGCACCTTGGTAGGGATTACAAGGCAATTTGAATTGAATGACTTTGTGTTGTCTGCCTGACTAGTAACTTGGTCGTGTTCAGAAGGCATTTTGGATTGAATGACTTTGTGGAATCTCCTGAGATGTCCTTGGTTGGGTTGACAATGACATTTGAATTGAATGACTTTGTGGAGTCTGCCTGAGTGGTACCTTGCTAGGGATTATAAGTCCATATGAATTCAATGAGTTTGTGGGGTCTGCCTGAATTGTATCTGGGCGACTTCACGACAATATTTGAATACAATTACATTGTGGAGTCCGCCAGATTTGTATCAGTTGGACTTCACAAGGCCATTTGAATTGAATGACTTTGTGGAGTCCGCCAGATTTGTATCTGTTCGACATCACAAGCCCAATTAAAATGAATGAAATTGTGGAGTTTGCCGGATCTGACACTTCGTCGAGTTCTGAAGGCCATTTGAATGGAATGAGTTTCTGGAGTCCACTAGTGTGGTACCTGTTCGTTTTCACTAGGCGATTTGAATTGAATAACGTTGTGGAGTGTGCCTGATTTATATCTTGGTTGGGTACAAAAGGCAATTTGAAGTGAATGACTTTGTGGAGTTTACGTGAGTTGCACCTTGGTAGGGATTACAAGGCCATTTGAATTGAATAATTTTGTGGAGTCTGCCTGAGGTGTACATTGGTACGTTTCACAAGGCCATTTGATATGAATAACTTTGTGGAGTCTTCCAGTGTTGTACCTTGGTCATGTTCACAAGGCCCTTTGAATTGAATTAATTTGTGGAGTCTGTCTGAGTTGTATATTGATCTATTTCAAAAGTTTCATTTGAATTAAATAACTTTGTGGAGTCTTCCTGAGTTGTACCTTGATCATGTTGACAAGGCTCTTTGAATTGAATAAATTTGTGTAGTCTGTCTGATTTGTATATTGGTCAGTTTGACAATTTCATTTGAATTGAATGACTTTGCGGAGTGGTCGTGTTCACAAGACATTTGCATTGAATAATTTTGTGGAGTCTGCCTGAGTTGTACATTGGTACGTTTCACAAGGCCATTTGATTTGAATAATTTTGTGGAGTCTTCAAGAGTTGTACCTTGGTCATGTTCACAAGGCCCTTTGAATTGAATTAATTTGTGGAGTCTGTCTAAGTTGTATATTGGTCAGTTTCAAAAATTTCATTTGAATTAAATGATTTTACGGTGTGGTCGTCTTCACAATACATTTGAATTGAATGATTTGGTGGAGTCTGCCTGAGTTGAACATTGGTCGGTTTCTCAAGTTCATTTGTATTGAATGACGTTGTGCAATCTGCCTGAGTTGCATCATAGTCGCGTTCACAAGACTCTTTGAATTGAATTACTTTGTAGAGTCTGCCAGATTTGTATCTGTTCGACTTCACAAGGCCATTTGAATTGAATTAGTTTGTGCAGCTCGCCAGATTTGTACCTCTTCGACTTCACAAAGCCATTTGATTTGAATTATTTTGTGGAGTCTGCCAGATTAGTATCTGTTCAACTTTACAAGCCCATATGAAATGAATGAATTTGTGGATTTTGCCTGATCTGAAACTTCGTCGTGTTCTGAAGGCCATTTGAATGGAATGACTTTCTGGAGTCCGCTAGTGTGGTACCTGTTCGTATTCACTACGCGATTTGAATTGAATGACTTTGTGGATTGTGCCTGATTTATATCTTGGTTGGGTATAAAAGGCAATTTGAAGTGAATGACTTTGTGGAGTTTGCGTGAGTTGCACCTTGGTAGGGATTACAAGGCCATTTGAATTGAATGATTTTGTGGAGTCTGCCTGAGTTGTACATTGGTACGTTTCACAAGGCCATTTGATTTGAATAATTTTGTGGAGTCTTCAAGAGTTGTACCTTGGTCATGTTCACAAGGCCCTTTGATTTGAATTAATTTGTGGAGTCTGTCTAAGTTGTATATTGGTCAGTTTCAAAAATTTCTTTTGAATTATATAACTTTGTGGAGTTTTCCTGAGTTGTACCTTGATCATGTTGACAAGGCCTTTTGAATTGAATAAATTTGTGTAGTCTGTCTGAGTGTATATTGGTCAGTTTGACAATTTCATTTGAATTAAATGACTTTGCGGAGTGGTCGTGTTCACAAGACATTTGCATTGAATGATTTTGTGGAGTGCCTGAGTTGAACATTTGTCGGTTTCTCAAGTTTATTTAAATTGAATGACGTTGTGCAGTCTGCCTGAGTTGCATCATAGTCGCGTTCACAAGACTATTTGAATTGAATTACTTTGCGGAGTCCGCCAGATTTGTATCTGTTCGACTTCACAAGGCCATTTGAATTGAATTAGTTTGTGCAGCTCGCCAGATTTGTAACTCTTCGACTTCACAAGGCCATTAGAAATGAATGACTTTGTGGAGTTTTCCTTATCTGAAACTTTGTCCTGTTCTGAAGGCCATTTGAATGGAATGACTTTCTAGAGTCCGCTTGTGTGGTACCTGTTCGTTTTCACTACGCGATATGAATTGAATGACTTTGTGGAGTGTGCCTGATTTATATCTTGGTTGGGTAAAAAAGGCAATTTGAAGTGTATGACTTTGTGGAGTTTGCGTGAGTTATACCTTGGTAGGGATTACCAGGCCATTTGAATTGAATGATATTGTGGAGTCTGCCTTAGTTGTACACTGGTAGGGTTCACAACGCCATTTGAATTGAATAATTTTGTGGAGTCTGCCTGAGTTGTACATTGGTACGTTTCACAAGGCCATTTGATTTGAATAATTTTGTGGAGTTTTCAAGAGTTGTACCTTGGTCATGTTCACAAGGCCCTTTGATTTGAATTAATTTGTGGAGTCTGTCTATGTTGTATATTGGTCAGTTTCAAAAATTTCTTTTGAATTATATAACTTTGTGGAGTTTTCCTGAGTTGTACCTTGATCATGTTGACAAGTCCCTTTGAATTGAATAAATTTGTGTAGTCTGTCTGAGTTGTATATTGGTCAATTTGATAATTTCATTTGAATTAAATGGCTTTGCGGAGTGGTCGTGTTCACAAGACATTTGCATTGAATGATTTTGTGGAGTCTGCCTGAGTTGAACATTTGTCGGTTTCTCAAGTTTATTTAAATTGAATGACGTTGTGCAGTCTTCCTGAGTTGCATCATAGTCGCGTTCACAAGACTATTTGAATTGAATTACTTTGCGGAGTCCGCCAGATTTGTATCTGTTCGACTTCACAAGGCCATTTGAATTGAATTAGTTTGTGCAGCTCGCCAGATTTGTATCTCTTCGACTTCACAAAGCCATTTGATTTGAATTACTTTGTGGAGTTTGCCAGATTTGTACTGTTCGACTTCACAAGCCCATATGAAATGAATGAATTTGTGGATTTTGCCTGATCTGAATCTTCGTCGGCTTCTGAAGTCCATTTGAATGGAATGTCTTTCGTGAGTCCGCTTATGTGGTACCTGTTCGTTTTCACTACGTGATTTGAATTGTATGACTTTGTAGAGTGTGCCTGATTTATATCTTGGTTGGGTATAAAAGGCAATTTGAAGTGAAAAACTTTGTGGAGTTTGCGTGAGTTGTACCTTGGTAGGGATTACAAGGCCATTTGAATTGAATGACATTGTGGAGTCTGCCTTGGTTGTACACTGCTACGTTTCACAAGGCCATTTGATATGAATAATTTTGTGGAGTCTGCCTGAGTTGTACATTGGTATGTTTCACAAGGCCATTTGATTTGAATAATTTTGTGGAGTCTTCAAGAGTTGTACCTTGGTCATGTTCACAAGGCCCTTTGATTTGAATTAATTTGTGGAGTCTGTCTAAGTTGTATATTGGTCAGTTTCAAAAATTTCTTTTGAATTATATAACTTTGTGGAGTTTTCCTGAGTTGTACCTTGATCATGTTGACAAGTCCCTTTGAATTGAATAAATTTGTGTAGTCTGTCTGAGTTGTATATTGGTCAGTTTGACAATTTCATTTGAATTAAATGACTTTGCGGAGTGGTCGTGTTCACAAGACATTTGCATTGAATGATTTTGTGGAGTCTGCCTGAGTTGAACATTTGTCGGTTTCTCAAGTTTATTTAAATTGAATGACGTTGTGCAGTCTGCCTGAGTTGCATCATAGTCGCGTTCACAAGACTATTTGAATTGAATTACTTTGCGGAGTCCGCCAGATTTGTATCTGTTCGACTTCACAAGGCCATTTGAATTGAATTAGTTTGTGCAGCTCACCAGACTTGTATCTCTTCGACTTCACAAAGCCATTTGATTTGAATTACTTTGTGGAGTTTGCCAGATTTGTATTTGTTCGACTTCACAAGCCCATATGAAATGAATGAATTTGTGGATTTTGCCTGATCTGAAACTTCGTCGGCTTCTGAAGTCCATTTAAATGGAATGACTTTCGTGAGTCCGCTTGTGTGGTACCTGTTCGTTTTCACTACGCGATTTGAATTGTATGACTTTGTAGAGTGTGCCTAATTTATATCTTGGTTGGGTATAAAAGGCAATTTGAAGTGAAAAACTTTGTGGAGCTTGCGTGAGTTGTACCTTGGTAGGGATTACAAGGCCATTTGAATTGAATGACATTGTGGAGTCTGCCTTAGTTGTACACTGGTACGTTTCACAAGGCCATTTGATATGAATAACTTTGTGGTGTCTTCCAGAGTTGTACCTTGGTCATGTTCACAAGGCCCTTTGAATTGAATTAATTTGTGGAGTCTGTCTAAGTTGTATATTGGCCAGTTTCAAAAATTTCATTTGAATTAAATGATTTTGCAGTGTGGTCGTGTCCACAATAGATTTGAATTGAATGATTTTGTGGAGTCTGCCTGAGTTGAACATTGGTCGGTTTCTCAAGTTCATTTGTATTGAATGACGTTGTGCAGTCTGCCTGAGTTGCATCATTGTCGCGTTCTCAAGACTATTTGAATTGAATTACTTTGTGGAGTCTGCCAGATTTGTATCTGTTCGACTTCACAAGGCCATTTGAATTGAATGACTTTGTGGAGTCTGCCAGGTTTGTATCTGTTCGACTTCACAAGCCCATTTGAATTGAATGAAATTGTGGAGTTTGCCTGATCTGAAACTTCGTCGGATTCTGAAGGCCATTTGAATGGAATGACTTTCTGGAGTCCGCTTGAGTGGTACCCGTTCGTTTTCACTACGCGATATGAATTGAATAACTTTGTGGAGTGTGCCTGATTTATATCTTGGTTGGGTACAAAAGCCAATTTGAAGTGTATGACTTTGTGGAGTTTGCGTGAGTTGTACCTTGGTAGGGATTACAAGGCCATTTGAATTGAATGACATTGTGGAGTCTGCCTTAGTTGTACACTGGTTGGGATCACAACGCCATTTGTATTGAATGATTTTGTGGAGTCTGCATGAGTTGTACCTTGGTCATGTTCACTAGGCCCTTTGATTTGAATTAATTTGTGGAGTATGTCTAAGCTGTATATTGGTCAGTTACAAAAATTTCTTTTGAATTATATAACTTTGTGGAGTTTTCCTGAGTTGTACCTTGATCATGTTGGCAAGGCCCTTTGAATTGAATAAATTTGTGTAGTCTGTCTGTGTTTTATATTGGTCAGTTTGACAATTTCATTTGAATTAAATGACTTTGCGGAGTGGTCGTGTTCACAAGACATTTGCATTGAATGATTTTGTGGAGTCTGCCTGAGTTGAACATTTGTCGGATTCTCAAGTTTATTTAAATTGAATGACGTTGTGCAGTCTGCCTGAGTCGCATCAGAGTCGCGTTCACAAGACTATTTGAATTGAATTACTTTGCGGAGTCCGCCAGATTTTTATCTGTTCGACTTCACAAGGCCATGTGAATTGAATTAGTTTGTGCAGCTCGCCAGATTTGTACCTCTTCGACTTCACAAGGCCATTAGAAATGAATGACTTTGTGGAGTTTTCCTTATCTGAAACTTTGTCCTGTTCTGAAGGCTATTTGAATGGAATTACTTTCTGGAGTCCACCTGTGTTATCCCTGTTTGACATCACAAGACCATTTGAATTGAACAACTTTGTGGAGTCTGCCAGATTTGTATCTGTTCGAATTGACAAGGTCTTTTGAATTGAGTTACGTTGTGGAGTCCGCCTGAGTTATATTTTGATCAGGTTAGTAAGGCCATGTGAATTGAATGCCTTTGTGGAGTTTGCCTGAGTTGAACCTTGGTCGAGCTCTGAAGTGCATTTGAATGGAATTACTTTGTGGAGTCCGCCAGTGTGGTACCTGTTTATCTTAACAAGGCCATTTGAAGTGAATGCCTTTGTGGGGTTTGCATGAGTTGCACCTTGGTAGGGATTACAAGGCAATTTGAATTGAATGACTTTGTGTTGTCTGCCTGACTAGTAACTTGGTCGTGTTCACAAGGCATTTTGTATTGAATGACTTTGTGGAATCTCCTGAGATGTCCTTGGTTGGGTTGACAATGACATTTGAATTGAATGACTTTGTGGAGTCTGCCTGAGTGGTACCTTGCTAGGGATTATAAGTCCATTTGAATTCAATGAGTTTGTGGGGTCTGCCTGAATTGTATCTGGGCGACTTCACGACAATATTTGAATACAATTACATTGTGGAGTCCGCCAGATTTGTATCAGTTGGACTTCACAAGGCCATTTGAATTGAATGACTTTGTGGAGTCCGCCAGATTTGTATCTGTTCGACATCACAAGCCCAATTAAAATGAATGAATTTGTGGAGTTTGCCGGATCTGACACTTCGTCGAGTTCTGAAGGCCATTTGAATGGAATGAGTTTCTGGAGTCCACTAGTGGGGTACCTGTTCGTTTTCACTAGGCGATTTGAATTGAATGACTTTGTGGAGTGTGCCTGATTTATATCTTGGTTGGGTACAAAAGCCAATTTGAAGTGTATGACTTTGTGGAGTTTGCGTGAGTTGTACCTTGGTAGGGATTACAAGGCCATTTGAATTGAATGATTTTGTGAAGTCTGCCTGAGTTGTACATTGGTACGTTTCACAAGGCCATTTGATATGAATAACTTTGTGGAGTCTTCCAGAGTTGTACCTTGGTCATGTTCACAAGGCCCTTTGAATTGAATTAATTTGTGGAGTCTGTCTGAGTTGTATATTGATCTATTTCAAAAGTTTCATTTGAATTAAATAACTTTGTGGAGTCTTCCTGAGTTGTACCTTGATCATGTTGACAAGGCCCTTTGAATTGAATAAATTTGTGTAGTCTGTCTGATTTGTATATTGGTCAGTTTGACAATTTCATTTGAATTAAATGACTTTGCGGAGTCCGCCAAATTTTTATCTGTTCGACTTCACAAGGCCATGTGAATTGAATTAGTTTGTGCAGCTCTCCATATTTGCACCTCTTCGACTTCACAAGGCCATTAGAAATGAATGACTTTGTGGAGTTTTCCTTATCTGAAACTTTGTCCTGTTCTGAAGGCTATTTGAATGGAATTACTTTCTGGAGTCCACCTGTGTTATCCCTGTTTGACATCACAAGACCATTTGAATTGAACAACTTTGTGGAGTCTGCCAGATTTGTATCTGTTCGAATTGACAAGGTCTTTTGAATTGAGTGACTTTGTGGAGTCCGCCTGAGTTATATTTTGATCAGGTTAGTAAGGCCATGTGAATTGAATGCCTTTGTGGAGTTTGCCTGAGTTGAACCTTGGTCGAGCTCTGAAGTGCATTTGAATGGAATTACTTTGTGGAGTCCGCCAGTGTGGTACCTGTTCATCTTAACAAGGCCATTTGAAGTGAATGCCTTTGTGGGGTTTGCATGAGTTGCACCTTGGTAGGGATTACAAGGCAATTTGAATTGAATGACTTTGTGTTGTCTGCCTGACTAGTAACTTGGTCGTGTTCAGAAGGCATTTTGGATTGAATGACTTTGTGGAATCTCCTGAGATGTCCTTGGTTGGGTTGACAATGACATTTGAATTGAATGACTTTGTGGAGTCCGCCTGAGTTATATTTTGATCAGGTTAGTAAGGCCATGTGAATTGAATGCCTTTGTGGAGTTTGCCTGAGTTGAACCTTGGTCGAGCTCTGAAGTGCATTTGAATGGAATTACTTTGTGGAGTCCGCCAGTGTGGTACCTGTTCATCTTAACAAGGCCATTTGAAGTGAATGCCTTTGTGGGGTTTGCATGAGTTGCACCTTGGTAGGGATTACAAGGCAATTTGAATTGAATGACTTTGTGTTGTCTGCCTGACTAGTAACTTGGTCGTGTTCAGAAGGCATTTTGGATTGAATGACTTTGTGGAATCTCCTGAGATGTCCTTGGTTGGGTTGACAATGACATTTGAATTGAATGACTTTGTGGAGTCTGCCTGAGTGGTACCTTGCTAGGGATTATAAGTCCATATGAATTCAATGAGTTTGTGGGGTCTGCCTGAATTGTATCTGGGCGACTTCACGACAATATTTGAATACAATTACATTGTGGAGTCCGCCAGATTTGTATCAGTTGGACTTCACAAGGCCATTTGAATTGAATGACTTTGTGGAGTCCGCCAGATTTGTATCTGTTCGACATCACAAGCCCAATTAAAATGAATGAAATTGTGGAGTTTGCCGGATCTGACACTTCGTCGAGTTCTGAAGGCCATTTGAATGGAATGAGTTTCTGGAGTCCACTAGTGTGGTACCTGTTCGTTTTCACTAGGCGATTTGAATTGAATAACGTTGTGGAGTGTGCCTGATTTATATCTTGGTTGGGTACAAAAGGCAATTTGAAGTGAATGACTTTGTGGAGTTTACGTGAGTTGCACCTTGGTAGGGATTACAAGGCCATTTGAATTGAATAATTTTGTGGAGTCTGCCTGAGGTGTACATTGGTACGTTTCACAAGGCCATTTGATATGAATAACTTTGTGGAGTCTTCCAGTGTTGTACCTTGGTCATGTTCACAAGGCCCTTTGAATTGAATTAATTTGTGGAGTCTGTCTGAGTTGTATATTGATCTATTTCAAAAGTTTCATTTGAATTAAATAACTTTGTGGAGTCTTCCTGAGTTGTACCTTGATCATGTTGACAAGGCTCTTTGAATTGAATAAATTTGTGTAGTCTGTCTGATTTGTATATTGGTCAGTTTGACAATTTCATTTGAATTGAATGACTTTGCGGAGTGGTCGTGTTCACAAGACATTTGCATTGAATAATTTTGTGGAGTCTGCCTGAGTTGTACATTGGTACGTTTCACAAGGCCATTTGATTTGAATAATTTTGTGGAGTCTTCAAGAGTTGTACCTTGGTCATGTTCACAAGGCCCTTTGAATTGAATTAATTTGTGGAGTCTGTCTAAGTTGTATATTGGTCAGTTTCAAAAATTTCATTTGAATTAAATGATTTTACGGTGTGGTCGTCTTCACAATACATTTGAATTGAATGATTTGGTGGAGTCTGCCTGAGTTGAACATTGGTCGGTTTCTCAAGTTCATTTGTATTGAATGACGTTGTGCAATCTGCCTGAGTTGCATCATAGTCGCGTTCACAAGACTCTTTGAATTGAATTACTTTGTAGAGTCTGCCAGATTTGTATCTGTTCGACTTCACAAGGCCATTTGAATTGAATTAGTTTGTGCAGCTCGCCAGATTTGTACCTCTTCGACTTCACAAAGCCATTTGATTTGAATTATTTTGTGGAGTCTGCCAGATTAGTATCTGTTCAACTTTACAAGCCCATATGAAATGAATGAATTTGTGGATTTTGCCTGATCTGAAACTTCGTCGTGTTCTGAAGGCCATTTGAATGGAATGACTTTCTGGAGTCCGCTAGTGTGGTACCTGTTCGTATTCACTACGCGATTTGAATTGAATGACTTTGTGGATTGTGCCTGATTTATATCTTGGTTGGGTATAAAAGGCAATTTGAAGTGAATGACTTTGTGGAGTTTGCGTGAGTTGCACCTTGGTAGGGATTACAAGGCCATTTGAATTGAATGATTTTGTGGAGTCTGCCTGAGTTGTACATTGGTACGTTTCACAAGGCCATTTGATTTGAATAATTTTGTGGAGTCTTCAAGAGTTGTACCTTGGTCATGTTCACAAGGCCCTTTGATTTGAATTAATTTGTGGAGTCTGTCTAAGTTGTATATTGGTCAGTTTCAAAAATTTCTTTTGAATTATATAACTTTGTGGAGTTTTCCTGAGTTGTACCTTGATCATGTTGACAAGGCCTTTTGAATTGAATAAATTTGTGTAGTCTGTCTGAGTGTATATTGGTCAGTTTGACAATTTCATTTGAATTAAATGACTTTGCGGAGTGGTCGTGTTCACAAGACATTTGCATTGAATGATTTTGTGGAGTGCCTGAGTTGAACATTTGTCGGTTTCTCAAGTTTATTTAAATTGAATGACGTTGTGCAGTCTGCCTGAGTTGCATCATAGTCGCGTTCACAAGACTATTTGAATTGAATTACTTTGCGGAGTCCGCCAGATTTGTATCTGTTCGACTTCACAAGGCCATTTGAATTGAATTAGTTTGTGCAGCTCGCCAGATTTGTAACTCTTCGACTTCACAAGGCCATTAGAAATGAATGACTTTGTGGAGTTTTCCTTATCTGAAACTTTGTCCTGTTCTGAAGGCCATTTGAATGGAATGACTTTCTAGAGTCCGCTTGTGTGGTACCTGTTCGTTTTCACTACGCGATATGAATTGAATGACTTTGTGGAGTGTGCCTGATTTATATCTTGGTTGGGTAAAAAAGGCAATTTGAAGTGTATGACTTTGTGGAGTTTGCGTGAGTTATACCTTGGTAGGGATTACCAGGCCATTTGAATTGAATGATATTGTGGAGTCTGCCTTAGTTGTACACTGGTAGGGTTCACAACGCCATTTGAATTGAATAATTTTGTGGAGTCTGCCTGAGTTGTACATTGGTACGTTTCACAAGGCCATTTGATTTGAATAATTTTGTGGAGTTTTCAAGAGTTGTACCTTGGTCATGTTCACAAGGCCCTTTGATTTGAATTAATTTGTGGAGTCTGTCTATGTTGTATATTGGTCAGTTTCAAAAATTTCTTTTGAATTATATAACTTTGTGGAGTTTTCCTGAGTTGTACCTTGATCATGTTGACAAGTCCCTTTGAATTGAATAAATTTGTGTAGTCTGTCTGAGTTGTATATTGGTCAATTTGATAATTTCATTTGAATTAAATGGCTTTGCGGAGTGGTCGTGTTCACAAGACATTTGCATTGAATGATTTTGTGGAGTCTGCCTGAGTTGAACATTTGTCGGTTTCTCAAGTTTATTTAAATTGAATGACGTTGTGCAGTCTTCCTGAGTTGCATCATAGTCGCGTTCACAAGACTATTTGAATTGAATTACTTTGCGGAGTCCGCCAGATTTGTATCTGTTCGACTTCACAAGGCCATTTGAATTGAATTAGTTTGTGCAGCTCGCCAGATTTGTATCTCTTCGACTTCACAAAGCCATTTGATTTGAATTACTTTGTGGAGTTTGCCAGATTTGTACTGTTCGACTTCACAAGCCCATATGAAATGAATGAATTTGTGGATTTTGCCTGATCTGAATCTTCGTCGGCTTCTGAAGTCCATTTGAATGGAATGTCTTTCGTGAGTCCGCTTATGTGGTACCTGTTCGTTTTCACTACGTGATTTGAATTGTATGACTTTGTAGAGTGTGCCTGATTTATATCTTGGTTGGGTATAAAAGGCAATTTGAAGTGAAAAACTTTGTGGAGTTTGCGTGAGTTGTACCTTGGTAGGGATTACAAGGCCATTTGAATTGAATGACATTGTGGAGTCTGCCTTGGTTGTACACTGCTACGTTTCACAAGGCCATTTGATATGAATAATTTTGTGGAGTCTGCCTGAGTTGTACATTGGTATGTTTCACAAGGCCATTTGATTTGAATAATTTTGTGGAGTCTTCAAGAGTTGTACCTTGGTCATGTTCACAAGGCCCTTTGATTTGAATTAATTTGTGGAGTCTGTCTAAGTTGTATATTGGTCAGTTTCAAAAATTTCTTTTGAATTATATAACTTTGTGGAGTTTTCCTGAGTTGTACCTTGATCATGTTGACAAGTCCCTTTGAATTGAATAAATTTGTGTAGTCTGTCTGAGTTGTATATTGGTCAGTTTGACAATTTCATTTGAATTAAATGACTTTGCGGAGTGGTCGTGTTCACAAGACATTTGCATTGAATGATTTTGTGGAGTCTGCCTGAGTTGAACATTTGTCGGTTTCTCAAGTTTATTTAAATTGAATGACGTTGTGCAGTCTGCCTGAGTTGCATCATAGTCGCGTTCACAAGACTATTTGAATTGAATTACTTTGCGGAGTCCGCCAGATTTGTATCTGTTCGACTTCACAAGGCCATTTGAATTGAATTAGTTTGTGCAGCTCACCAGACTTGTATCTCTTCGACTTCACAAAGCCATTTGATTTGAATTACTTTGTGGAGTTTGCCAGATTTGTATTTGTTCGACTTCACAAGCCCATATGAAATGAATGAATTTGTGGATTTTGCCTGATCTGAAACTTCGTCGGCTTCTGAAGTCCATTTAAATGGAATGACTTTCGTGAGTCCGCTTGTGTGGTACCTGTTCGTTTTCACTACGCGATTTGAATTGTATGACTTTGTAGAGTGTGCCTAATTTATATCTTGGTTGGGTATAAAAGGCAATTTGAAGTGAAAAACTTTGTGGAGCTTGCGTGAGTTGTACCTTGGTAGGGATTACAAGGCCATTTGAATTGAATGACATTGTGGAGTCTGCCTTAGTTGTACACTGGTACGTTTCACAAGGCCATTTGATATGAATAACTTTGTGGTGTCTTCCAGAGTTGTACCTTGGTCATGTTCACAAGGCCCTTTGAATTGAATTAATTTGTGGAGTCTGTCTAAGTTGTATATTGGCCAGTTTCAAAAATTTCATTTGAATTAAATGATTTTGCAGTGTGGTCGTGTCCACAATAGATTTGAATTGAATGATTTTGTGGAGTCTGCCTGAGTTGAACATTGGTCGGTTTCTCAAGTTCATTTGTATTGAATGACGTTGTGCAGTCTGCCTGAGTTGCATCATTGTCGCGTTCTCAAGACTATTTGAATTGAATTACTTTGTGGAGTCTGCCAGATTTGTATCTGTTCGACTTCACAAGGCCATTTGAATTGAATGACTTTGTGGAGTCTGCCAGGTTTGTATCTGTTCGACTTCACAAGCCCATTTGAATTGAATGAAATTGTGGAGTTTGCCTGATCTGAAACTTCGTCGGATTCTGAAGGCCATTTGAATGGAATGACTTTCTGGAGTCCGCTTGAGTGGTACCCGTTCGTTTTCACTACGCGATATGAATTGAATAACTTTGTGGAGTGTGCCTGATTTATATCTTGGTTGGGTACAAAAGCCAATTTGAAGTGTATGACTTTGTGGAGTTTGCGTGAGTTGTACCTTGGTAGGGATTACAAGGCCATTTGAATTGAATGACATTGTGGAGTCTGCCTTAGTTGTACACTGGTTGGGATCACAACGCCATTTGTATTGAATGATTTTGTGGAGTCTGCATGAGTTGTACCTTGGTCATGTTCACTAGGCCCTTTGATTTGAATTAATTTGTGGAGTATGTCTAAGCTGTATATTGGTCAGTTACAAAAATTTCTTTTGAATTATATAACTTTGTGGAGTTTTCCTGAGTTGTACCTTGATCATGTTGGCAAGGCCCTTTGAATTGAATAAATTTGTGTAGTCTGTCTGTGTTTTATATTGGTCAGTTTGACAATTTCATTTGAATTAAATGACTTTGCGGAGTGGTCGTGTTCACAAGACATTTGCATTGAATGATTTTGTGGAGTCTGCCTGAGTTGAACATTTGTCGGATTCTCAAGTTTATTTAAATTGAATGACGTTGTGCAGTCTGCCTGAGTCGCATCAGAGTCGCGTTCACAAGACTATTTGAATTGAATTACTTTGCGGAGTCCGCCAGATTTTTATCTGTTCGACTTCACAAGGCCATGTGAATTGAATTAGTTTGTGCAGCTCGCCAGATTTGTACCTCTTCGACTTCACAAGGCCATTAGAAATGAATGACTTTGTGGAGTTTTCCTTATCTGAAACTTTGTCCTGTTCTGAAGGCTATTTGAATGGAATGACTTTCTGGAGTCCGCCTGTCTTGTCCCTGTTTGACATCTCAAGACCATTTGAATTGAACAAATTTGTGGAGTCTGCCAGATTTGTATCTGTTCGAATTGACAAGGTATTTTGAATTGAGTGACTTTGTGAAGTCCGCCTGAGTTATATTTTGATCAGGTTAGTAAGGCAATGTGAATTGAATGCCTTTGTGGAGTTTGCCTGAGTTGAACCTTGGTCGAGCTCTGAAGCCCATTTGAATGGAATTACTTTGTGGAGTCCGCCAGTGTGGTACCTGTTCATCTTCACAAGGCCATTTGAAGTGAATGCCTTTGTGGGGTTTGCATGAGTTGCACCTTGGTAGGGATTACAAGGCCATTTGAATTGAATGACTTTGTGTTGTCTGCCTGACTACTAACTTGGTCGGGTTCACAAGGCATTTTGGATTGAATGACTTTGTGGAATCTCCCTGAGTTGTCCTTGGTTGGGTTGACAATGACATTTGAATTGAATGACTTTGTGGAGTCTGCCTGAGTGGTACCTTGCTAGGGATTATAAGTCCATTTGAATTCAATGAGTTTGTGGAGTCTGCCTGAATTGTATCTGGGCGACTTCACGACAATATTTGAATTCAATTACATTGTGGAGTCCGCCAGATTTGTATCAGTTGGACTTCACAAGGCCATTTGAATTGAATGACTTTGTGGAGTCCGCCAGATTTGTATCTGTTCGACATCACAAGCCCAATTAAAATGAATGAATTTGTGGAGTTTGCCGGATCTGACACTTCGTCGAGTTCTGAAGGCCATTTGAATGGAATGAGTTTCTGGAGTCCACTAGTGGGATACCTGTTCGTTTTCACTAGGCGATTTGAATTGAATGACTTTGTGGAGTGTGCCTGATTTATATCTTGGTTGGGTACAAAAGCCAATTTGAAGTGTATAACTTTGTGGATTTTGCGTCAGTTGTACCTTGGTAGGGATTACAAGGCCATTTGAATTGAATGATTTTGTGGAGTCTGCCTGAGTTGTACATTGGTACGTTTCACAAGGCCATTTGATATGAATAACTTTGTGGAGTCTTCCAGAGTTGTACCTTGGTCATGTTCACAAGGCCCTTTGAATTGAATTAATTTGTGGAGTCTGTCTAAGTTGTATATTGGTCAGTTTCAAAAATTTCATTTGAATTAAATGATTTTCTGGTGTTGTCGTGTTCATAATACATTTGAATTGAATGATTTGGTGGAGTCTGCCTGAGTTGAACATTGGTCTGTTTCTCAAGTTTATTTGTATTGAATGACGTTGTGCAATCTGCCTGAGTTGCATCATAGTCGCGTTCACAAGACTATGAAGTGAATTACTTTGTAGAGTCTTCCAGATTTGTATCTGTTCGACTTCACAAGGCCATTTGAATTGAATTAGTTTGTGCAGCTCGCCAGATTTGTACCTCTTCGACTTCACAAAGCCAATTGATTTGAATTATTTTGTGGAGTCTGCCAGATTAGTATCTGTTCGACTTTACAAGCCCATATGAAATGAATGAATTTGTGGATTTTGCCTGATCTGAAACTTCGTCGTGTTCTGAATGCCATTTGAATGGAATGACTTTCTGGAGTCCGCTAGTATGGTACCTGTTCGTATTCACTACGCAATTTGAATTGAATGACTTTGTGGAGTGTGCCTGATTTATATCTTGGTTGGGTACAAAAGGCAATTTGAAGTGAATGACTTTGTGGAGTTTGCGTGAGTTGCACCTTGGTAGGGATTACAAGGCCATTTGAACTGAATGATTTTGTGTCGTCTGCCTGAGTTGTCCTTGATAGGGTTCACAAGGACATTTGAATTCAATGATTTTGTGGAGTCTGCCTGATTTGTAACGTGATCGCGTTCACAAAGTCATTTTATTTGAGTAACTTCGTAGAGTCTCCCTGAGTTGTCCTTCGTAGGGATCACGAGGACATTTGAATTGAATGACTTTGTGGAGTCTGCTTGAATTGTACCTGGTCGACTTCACTTGACTATTTGAACTGAATTACTTTGTGGAGTCCACCAAATCTGTATCTGATCGACTTCACAATGCCATTTGAATTGAATAACTTTGTGGAGTGCGCCAGATTTGTATTTGTTCGACTTCACAAGCCCATTGGAAATGAATGAATTTGTGGAGTTTGCCTGATCTGAAACTTCGTCGGGTTCTGAAGGCTATTTGAATGGAATGACTTTCTAGAGTCCGCTTGTGTGGTACCTGTTCATTTTAACTACGCGATTTGAATTGATTGACTTTGTGGAGTGCGCCTGATTTATATCTTGGTTGGGTACAAAAGGCAATTTGAAGTGAATGACTTTGTGGAGTTTGCGTGTGTTGTACCTTGGTAGGGATTACAAGGCCATTTGAATTGAAGGACATTGTGGAGTCTGCCTTAGTTGTACACTGGTACGTTTCACAAGGCCATTTGATATGAATAACTTTGTGGAGTCTTCCAGAGTTGTAACTTGGTCATGTTCACAAGGACCTTTGAATTGAATTAATTTGTGGAGTCTGTCTAAGTTGTATATTGGTCAGTTTCAAAAATTTCATTTG
This sequence comes from Narcine bancroftii, assembly GCF_036971445.1. Lineage (NCBI taxonomy): Eukaryota > Metazoa > Chordata > Chondrichthyes > Torpediniformes > Narcinidae > Narcine > Narcine bancroftii. The sequence continues at coordinate 233,694,414 of NC_091469.1, forward strand.
AATTAAATGATTTTGCGGTGTGGTCGTGCTCACAATACATTTGAATTGAATGATTTTGTGGAGTCTGCCTGAGTTGAACATTGGTCGGTTTCTCAAGTTCATTTCTATTGAATGACGTTGTGCAGTCTGCCTGAGTTGCATCATTGTCGCGTTCACAAGACTATTTGAATTGAATTACTTTGTGGAGTCTGCCAGATTTGTATCTGTTCGACTTCACAAGCCCATTTGAAATGAATGAATTTGTGGAGTTTGCCTGATCTCAAACTTCGTCTGGTTCTGAAGGCCATTTGAATGGAATGACTTTCTGGAGTCTTCTTGAGTGGTACCTGTTCGTTTTCACTACGCGATATGAATTGAATGACTTTGTGGAGTGTGCCTGATTTATATCTTGGTTGGGTACAAAAGCCAATTTGAAGTGTATGACTTTGTGGAGTTTGCGTGAGTTGTACCTTGGTAGGGATTACAAGGCCATTTGAATTGAATGACATTGTGGAGTCTGACTTAGTTGTATACTGGTAGGGTTCACAATGCAATTTGAATTGAATGATTTTGTGGAGTGTGCCTGGGTTGTACATTGGTACGTTTCACAAGGCCATTTGATTTGAATAACTTTGTGGAGTCTTCCAGTGTTGTACCTTGGTCATTTTCACAAGGCCCTTTGAATTGAATTAATTTGTGGAGTCTGTCTGAGTTGTATATTGGTCAGTTTGACAATTTCATTTGAATTAAATGACTTTGCGGAATGGTCGTGTTCACAAGACATTTGAATTGAATGATTTTGTGGAGTCTGCCTGAGTTGAACATTGGTCACTTTCTCAAGTTCATTTGTATTGAATGACGTTGTGCAGTCTGCCTGAGTTGCCTCATAGTCGCGTTCACAAGACTATTTGAACAGAATTTCTTTGTGGAGTCCACCAGATTTGTATCTGTTCGACTTCACAAGGCCATGTGAATTGAATTAGTTTGTGCAGCTCGCCAGATTTGTTCCTCTTCGACTTCTCAAGGCCATTAGAAATGAATGACTTTGTGGAGTTTTCTTTATCTGAAACTTTGTCCTGTTCTGAAGGCTATTTGAATGGAATGACTTTCTGGAGTCCTTCTGTGTTGTCCCTGTTCGACATCACAAGGCCATTTGAATTGAACGACTTTGTGGAGTCTGCCAAATTTGTATCTGTTCGAATTGACAAGGTCATTTGAATTGAGTGACTTTGAGGAGTCCGCCTGAGTTATATTTTGATCAGGTTAGTAAGTCCATGTAAATTGAATGCCTTTGTAGAGTTTGCCTGATGTGAAACTTCGTCGGGTTCTGAAGGCCATTTGAATTGATTGACTTTCTGGAGTCTGCTTGTGTGGTACCTGTTTGTTTTCACTAGGCGATATGAATTGAATGACTTTGTGGAGTGTGCTGATTTATATCTTGGTTGGGTACAAAAGGCAATTTGAAGTGAATGACTTTGTGGAGTTTGCGTGAGTTGTACCTTGGTAGGGATGACAAGGCCATTTGAATTGAATGACATTGTGGAGTCTGACTTAGTTATACAGTCGTAGGGTTCACAACTCCATTTGATTTGAATTATTTTGTGTAGCCTGCCTGAGTTGACCTTGAAAGGGTTCACATGGACATTTGCATTGAATGATTTTGTGGAGTCTGCCTGAGTTCTACATTGATACGTTTCACAAGGCCATTTGATTTGAATAACATTGTGGAGTCTTCCACAGTTGTACGTTGGTCATGTTCACAAGGCCCTTTGAATTGATTGAATTTGTGGAGTCTGTCTAAGTTGTATATTGGTCTGTTTCAAAAATTTCATTTGAATTAAATAACTTTGTGGAGTCTTCCTGAGTGGTACGTTGGTAGGGATTACAAGTCCATTTAAATTCAATGAGTTTGTGCAGTCTCTCTGATTTGTACCTGGTCGACTTCGCGAGACTTTTTGAATTCAATTACTTTGTGGAGTCCGCCAGATTTGTATCAGTTCGACTTCACAAGGCCATTTGAATTGAATTACTTTTTGGAGTCCGCCAGATTTGTATATGTTCGACACCACAAGCCCATTTGAAACGAATGAATTTGTGGAGTTGGCCTGATCTGAAACTTCGTCGGGCTCTGAAGGCCATTTGAATGGAATGACTTTCTGGAGTCCGCTTGTGTGGTACCTGTTCGTTTTCACTAGGTGATTTGAATTGAATGACTTTGTGGAGTGTGCCTGATTTATATCTCGGTTGGGTACAAAAGGCAATTTGAAGTGAATGACTTTGTGGAGTTTGCGTGAGTTGTACCTTGGTAGGGATTACAAGGCCATTTGAATTGAATGATTTTGAGGAGTCTGCCTGAGTTGTTTTTGGTAGGGATCACGAGGACATTTGAATTGAATGACTTTGTGGTGTCTGCTTGAATTGTACCTAGTCGACTTCACTAGACTATTTGAACTGAATTACTTATTGGAGTCTGCCAGATTTGTATCTGTTCGACTTCACAAGCCCATTTGAAATGAATGAATTTGTGGAGTTTGCCTGATCTGAAACTTCGTCGGGTTCTGAAGGCCATTTGAATGGAATGACTTTCTGGAGTCCGCTTGTGTGGTACCTGTTCGTTTTCACTTGGCGATTTGAATTGAATGACTTTGTGGAGTGTGCCTGATTTATATCTTGGTTGGCTACAAAAGGCAATTTGAAGTGAATGACTTTGTGGAGTTTGCGTGAGTTTTACCTTGGTAGGGATTACAAGGCCATTTGAATTGAATGACATTGTGGGGTCTGCCTTAGTTGTACACTGGTAGGGTTGACAACGCCATTTGAATTGAATAATTTTATGGAGTCTGCCTGAGTTGTACATTGGTATATTTCACAAGGCCATTTGATTTGAATAATTTTGTGGAGTCTTCAAGAGTTGTACCTTGGTCATGTTCACAAGGCCCTTTAATTTGAATTAATTTGTGGTGTCTGTCTAAGTTGTATATTGGTCAGTTTCAAAAATTTCTTTTGAATTAAATATCTTTGTGGATTTTTCCTGAGTTGTACCTTGATCATGTTGACTGGGCCCTTTGAATTGAATAAAGTTTTGTAGTCTGTCTGAGTTGTATATTGGTCAGTTTGACAATTTCATTTGAATTAAATGACTTTGCGGAGTGGTCGTGTCACAAGACATTTGCATTGAATGATTTTGTGGAGTCTGCCTGAGTTGAACATTTGTCGGTTTCTCAAGTTTATTTGAATTGAATGACGTTGTGCAGTCTGCCTAAGTCGCATCATAGTCTTGTTCACAAGACTATTTGAATTGAATTACTTTGCGGAGTCCGCCAGATTTGTATCTGTTCAACTTCACAAGGCCATTTGAATTAAATTAGTTTGTGCAGTTCAGCAGCTTTGTACCTCTTCGACTTCACAAGACCATTAGAATTGAATGACTTTGTGGAGTTTTCCTTATGTGAAACTTTGTCCTGTTCTGAAGGCTATTTGAATGGAATGACTTTCTGGAGTCCGCCTGTGTGGTCCCTGTTCGTCGTCACAAGGCCATTTTAAGTGAATATCTCTGTGGAGTTTGTGTGAGTTGTACCTTGGTAGGGATTACAAGGCCATTTGAATTGAATGACTTTGTGGACTCCACCAGATTTGTATCTGTTCGAATTGAAAAGGTCATTTGAATTGAATGAATTTGTGGTGTCCGCCTGAGTTATATCTTGATCAGGTTAGAAAGGCCATGTGAATTGATTGCCTATGTAGAATTTGCCTTAGTTGAAACTTGTTCGAGCTCTGAAGACAATTTTAATGGAATTAGTTTGTGGAGTCCGCCAGTGTGGTACCCGTTCGTCTTCACAAGGACATTTGAAGTGAGTGTCTTTGTGGAGTTTGCGTGAGTTGTAGCTTGGTAGGGATTACAAGGCCATTTGAATTGAATGACTTTGTGTTGTCTGCCTGACTTGTAACTTGGTCGGGTTCACAAGGCCTTTTTGATTGAATGACTTTGTGGAATCTCCCCGAGTTGTCCTTGGTTGGGTTCACAAGGACATTTGAATTGAATGACTTTGTGAGTCTGCTTGAATTGAACCTGGTCAACTTCACTAGACTATTTGAACTGAATTAATTTGTGGAGTCCACCAGATTTGTATCTGTTCGACTTCACAAGGCCATTGAATTGAATTGCTTTGTGGAATCTCCCTGCATTGTCCTTGGTTGGGTTCACAAGGACATTTGAATTGAATGACTTTGTGTAGTCTGCCTGAGTGGTACCTTGGTAGGGATTGCAAGTCTATTTGAATTCAATAAGTTTGTGGAGTCTGCCTGAATTGTACCTGGTCGACTTCACAAGACTATTTGAATTGAATTACTTTGTGGAGTCAGCCATATTTGTATCTGTTCGACTTCACAAGGCCATTTGAATTTAATGACTTTGTGGAGTCCGCCTGAGTTATATCTTGGTCAGGATAAGACATCCATTTCTATTGAATGACTTTGTGGAGTTTCCGTGTGTGGTACCTTTTCGTCTTCACAAGGCGATTTGAATTCAATGACTTTGGAGACCGCCTGAGTTATACCTTGGTCAGGTTAAGAAGGCCATTTGACTGGAATGACTTTCTGGAGTCTGCTTGTGTGGTACCTGTTCATTTTCACAAGGCTATTTGAATTGAATGACTTTGTGGAGTCCACCAGATTTGTATCTGTTCAACTTCACAAGGCCATTTGAATTGAATTACTTTGTGGAGTCCGCCAGATTTGTATTTGTTCGACTTCATAAGCCCATTTGAAATGAATGAATTTGTGGAGTTTGCCTGATCTGAAACTTCATCGGGTTCTGAAGTCCATTTGAATGGAATGACTTTCTGGAGTCCACTTGTGTGCTACCTGTTCATTTTCACAAGGTGATTTGTATTTAATGACTTTGTGGAGTGTGCCTGATTTATATCTTGGTTGTGTACAAAAGGCAAGTTGAAGTGAATGACTTTGTGTAGTTTGCGTGAGTTGTACCTTGGTAGGGATTACAAGGCCATTTGAATTGAATGACTTTGTGTTGTCTGCCTGACTTGTAACTTGGTCGGGTTCACAAGGCCTTTTTGATTGAATGACTTTGTGGAATCTCCCCGAGTTGTCCTTGGTTGGGTTCACAAGGACATTTGAATTGAATGACTTTGTGAGTCTGCTTGAATTGAACCTGGTCAACTTCACTAGACTATTTGAACTGAATTAATTTGTGGAGTCCACCAGATTTGTATCTGTTCGACTTCACAAGGCCATTGAATTGAATTGCTTTGTGGAATCTCCCTGCATTGTCCTTGGTTGGGTTCACAAGGACATTTGAATTGAATGACTTTGTGTAGTCTGCCTGAGTGGTACCTTGGTAGGGATTGCAAGTCTATTTGAATTCAATAAGTTTGTGGAGTCTGCCTGAATTGTACCTGGTCGACTTCACAAGACTATTTGAATTGAATTACTTTGTGGAGTCAGCCATATTTGTATCTGTTCGACTTCACAAGGCCATTTGAATTTAATGACTTTGTGGAGTCCGCCTGAGTTATATCTTGGTCAGGATAAGACATCCATTTCTATTGAATGACTTTGTGGAGTTTCCGTGTGTGGTACCTTTTCGTCTTCACAAGGCGATTTGAATTCAATGACTTTGGAGACCGCCTGAGTTATACCTTGGTCAGGTTAAGAAGGCCATTTGACTGGAATGACTTTCTGGAGTCTGCTTGTGTGGTACCTGTTCATTTTCACAAGGCTATTTGAATTGAATGACTTTGTGGAGTCCACCAGATTTGTATCTGTTCAACTTCACAAGGCCATTTGAATTGAATTACTTTGTGGAGTCCGCCAGATTTGTATTTGTTCGACTTCATAAGCCCATTTGAAATGAATGAATTTGTGGAGTTTGCCTGATCTGAAACTTCATCGGGTTCTGAAGTCCATTTGAATGGAATGACTTTCTGGAGTCCACTTGTGTGCTACCTGTTCATTTTCACAAGGTGATTTGTATTTAATGACTTTGTGGAGTGTGCCTGATTTATATCTTGGTTGTGTACAAAAGGCAAGTTGAAGTGAATGACTTTGTGTAGTTTGCGTGAGTTGTACCTTGGTAGGGATTACAAGGTCATTTGAATTGAATGATTTTGTGTAGTCTGCCTGAGCTGTCCTTGATAGGGTTCACAAGGACATTTGAATTTAATGATTTTGTGGAGTCTGCCTGATTGTAACTTGGTTGGGTTCACAAGGCCATTTGATTTGAATAACTTTGTGGAGTCTCCCTGTGTTCTCCTTGGTAGGGATCACGAGGCCATTTGAATTGAATGACTTTGTGGAGTCTGCTTGAATTGTACCTGGTCGACTTCACAAGACTATTTGAACTGAATTACTTTGTGGAGTCCACCAGATTTGTATCTGTTCAACTTCACAAGGCCATTTGAATTGAATTACTTTGTGGAGTCTGCCAGATTTGTATCTTTTCGACTTCACAAGCCCATTTGAAATGAATGAATTTTTGGAGTTTGCCTGATCTGAAACTTCGTCGTGTTCTGAAGGCCATTTGAATGGAATGACTTTCTGGAGTCCGCTTGTGTGGTACCTATTCGTTTTCACTAGGCGATTTGAATTGAATGACTTTGTGGAGTGTGCCTGATTTACATCTTGGTTGGGTATAAAAGGCAATTTGAAGTGAATGACTTTGTGGAGTTTGCGTGAGTTGTACCTTGGTAGGGATTACAAGGCCATTTGAATTGAATGACATTGTGGAGTCTGCCTTAATTGTACACTGGTAGGGTTCACCACGTCATTTGATTTGAATAACTTTGTGGAGTCTTCCTGAGTTGTATTTTTGTCATGTTCACAAGGATCTTTTAATTGAATTAATTTGTGGAGTCTGTCTGAGTTGTATATTGGTACGTTTCACAAGGCCATTTGATTTGAATAACTTTGTGGAGTCCTGCAGAGTTGTACCTTGGTCATGTTAACAAGGCCCTTTGAATTGAATTAATTTGTGGTGTCTGTCTGAGTTGTATATTGGTCTATTTCAAAAGTTTCATTTGAATTAAATAACTTTGTGGAGTCTTCCTGAGTTGTACCTTGATCATGTTGACAAGTCGCTTTGAATTGAATAAATTTATGGAGTCTGTCTGAGTTGTATATTGGTCAGTTTGACAATTTCATTTGAATCAAATGACTTTGCGGAGTGGTCGTGTTCACAAGACATTGGAATTGAATGACGTTGTGCAGTCTGCCTGAGTTGCATCATAGTCGTGTTACAAGACTATTTCAATTGAATTACTTTGTGGATTCCGCCAGATTTGTATCTGTTCGACTTCACAAGAACATTTGAATTGAATTAGTTTGTGGAGCTCGCCAGATTTGTACCTCTTCGACTTTACAAGGCCATTTGAATTGAATCACTTTGTGGGGTCTGCCAGATATGTATCTGTTTGAATTCACAAGGTCATTTGAATTGAATGAATTTGTGGAGTCCGCCTGAGTTATATCTTGATCTAGGTTAAGAAGGCCATTTGAATTGAATGCCTTTGTGGAGTTTGCCTGAGTTGAACGCTGGTCGGGCTCTGAAGGCCATTTGAATGGAATTACTTTCTGGATTCCGCATGTGTGGTACCTGTTCATCTTCACAAGGATATTTGAATTGAATGACTTTGTGGATTCAGCCTGAGTTGTACCTGGTCTACTTCACAAGGCTATTTGAACTGAATTACTTTGTGGAGTCCACCAGATTTGTAGCTGTTCAACTTCACAAGGCCATTTGAATTGAATTACTTTGTGGAGTCCGCCAGATTTGTATCTGTTCGACATCACAAGCCCATTTGAAATGAATCAATTTGTGGAGTTTGCCTGATCTGAATCTTCATCGGGTTTTGAAGGCCATTTGAATGGAATGACTTTCTGGCGTCTGCCTGTGTGGTACCTGTTCATCTTCACAAGGACATTTGAATTGAATGACTTTGTGGAATCTGCCTGAGTTGTACATTGGTAGGGGTTACAAGTCCATTTGAATTGAATAACTTTGTGGAGTCTACCTGAATTGTACCTGGTCGACTTCACAACGCTATTTGAATTGAATTATTTTGTGGAGTCTGCCAGATTTGTATCTGTTCGACTTCACAAGGCCATTTGCAGTGAATGTCTTTGTGGAGTTTGCGTGAGTTGTACCTTGGTAGGGATTACAAGGCCATTTGAATTGAATGATTTTGTGTAGTCTGCCTGAGTTTCCTTGATAGGGTTCACAAGGACATTTTAATTCAATGATTGTGTGGAGTCTGCCTGATTTGTAACTTGGTCGGGTTCACAAGGCCATTTGATTTGAATAACTTTGTGGAGTCTGCCTGAGTTGTACATTGGTAGGTTTCACAAGGCCATTTGATTTGAATAACTTTGTGGAGTCTTCCAGAGTTGTACCTTGGTCATGTTCTCAAGGCCCTTGAATTGAATGAATTTGTTTAGTCTGTCTGAGTTGTATATTGGTCAGTTTCAAAAATTTCATTTGAATTAATTAACTTTGTGGAGGGGGGGCGTGGCAAGATGGCGTAGCGAACAGACGTGTCTTCCAGATCTCTCCTGACTCTGATTTATTCTTTTGTCTTTAAGTGCCTGTTAAAGTTCTTTTAAAAGTTTACAAATGATTAGAGGTGCTTGATTAGTGCCTAATGGTTTATATCAAAAAAAAGGGTAAAAGAAAACATCAACAGACTGTTAAAAACCTACATTTAACGAAATTGTCTGAGCCAACTTGTTTACAAGAAGCTAGGACTCAGCGTAGAATGGATCCAGAATAAGACGTACAGAATTCGGCATTGAAACTCCGTTTTAAACCGGTAAGGCTCTCTGACGGTCGCATTCAGCAGCTTTCAGAACAAAGGGCTGGCCGGGTGCCAGTATTTCACACAACGGGCACTGTGAGTGCTGTTACTGAGACTTTAACAGTTGAATCAGCTGGGGCGCCACCAGCTGGAGAGTTAAAGAGCTGTCATTCGACTGCTACAGTGGTGGCGCTGCAAAATGCATCTTCGATTACAACGGTTTTTCCAGACATCGATTCAGTGAAGATGATTAAAGAGATTTGGCTTCAAGATAACTCTGATCTTCAGTCTCCTGGCATTGCTGGGGGGACTTTGAGAAGGATTTTTATACAAAGTCAAACTGCTAGAAAAGATACTAAATTAAGGGAAGAGACAGAAGATCCCGTGGTCTCTCTAAGGAACAGCAAGACCCCATTATGCCTGAATCTACTTCTGTTGAAATGTCTGTTAAGGATCTTGAAGATAAGATATATTCTGTATTGAGTCACTTAGCTAATTTTGTGAACCCGTTTATTTCCAAGATTAAAGCGATGGCGGAAGCCATTAATGGAGCTTTTAAGCTTGAAACCATTGAAAGATTTGAAATGTGTGATCAAGGTTTAGTCGATGTACAGGATCAACTGCAAGATGAAAATAGAATAATTGAAACATTGCAGATCCAAAATAAAAATTTGGCAAAAAAGGTTGATTATTTGGAGAATCAATCTAGATGGAACACGTGAAAATTGTTGGTTTGCCAGAAGGCATAGAAGGACCAGATCCAAGAAAATTTTTTACTGAGTGGATTCCACGAGTGTTAGGACAGGATAAATTCCCTGAAGGTTTAATACTGGAACGTGCTCATAGAGTTTTAAGAAGAAAATCTTTTTCAGGACAGAATCCAAGACCTGTTCTGATCCGTTGTTTAAACTATTGTGACAGAGAGACAATTTTACGTACGGCTATTAGAAATGCCCAGCAAAATAGATCTCCTTTGATGGTTCAGAATAATCCTGTTTTCTTCTATCAAGATTTGAGTCAAGAAATTATGTTTCAACGACGCGAATTTAATTTGGTGAAAGAACGGTTGTGGAAAAAAAGACATAAGGCAACATTGAGGTATTCTGCGGTACTGAAGATTTTTCAGGATGGAAATCAGCCAAAGTTCTTTGAGAATCCTAAAGAGGTTATGAACTTTGCTCAGTCTCTACCAATCATGCAGTTTCAGGAACGATGTAGTCCTTCAAGGTCTCCAAAGAGAGTAGAGATGTAAGGTGGGATCCAGTTTTTTAAAAGAAATGGAGGTAATGGTGACCGAAGTGGTAACGTTGATTTAAAAAAATAAATCTTTTATCTTTTTTTTGAGAAGAGTTTAAATAGTTTAAATAATGATGATAGTTTAATGAAATGGGAGTTGGGAGAGGGAACTGGGTGAGCACTAGTTTCCAGAAGTCATCAGCTACCTGTGAGCTATCTCACACCCAATATTTTGGGGGAGTTACCACTTTGGGCGGTTTAAACAGGAGGAGGTAGTTGTGACCTCCAACCTGTTTTTTTTTCTTTTTAATTTTTGGGTTAAGAAGTGAAGGTTTTTTTAATTATTTTTTTTAAATAAATAAATTTTTTTTTAAAACTCTTTTTGTTTTCTGATTGTAATTGAGAGGGAATTAGGAGGTTTTTTTCTCTCCTTTTTTTCTCTTTTTTTTGGGTTTTTTTTTTTCTCTTTTTTAAGAGGATAATGTCACGGAAGATAATAAGTCAAAAATTGAGGATGTTGAATTAGATGAAGAGGAAGATGAGGGGAAAGGTGATAAGAAGAAAAAGAAGAAAATCAAGTACAAATACATTGAGGGAGAAGAGTTTAATAAAATTAAGTTAATTTCGATAGAGAATTTTGAAGATGTTATAAATGAAGAATATGGAGAATTTTATAAGAGTTGGAACATTTTTTTTATTTTTTTTTATTTTTTTATATAAGGGGAGGGGAAGGGAATAAAAAGTTTATCTGATTGTTTTTCTAAGGGATGTTTTTGTTCTCTCGATGAATTATAAAGGAAACTTGGTATTAATGGAAATTCTGTATTTATGTATTATTAATTATGATTTTTTGTATAAGAGATATGTGGTTGATATATGATTTTAATATTTGAACTTAGTTTTAAAGTTGATTTCATTTGTTAAATATATTTATTATGTTTGATTTAAATATATGTTTAAGGGTATTATTTTAGTATTGATTTTTTTTGTTAGTAATTTTTTTTGTTGTTAAGTTTTATACTTTTTCTTGTAAGTGGGGTTTTTTCTATTTTATTTACAACATTGTTAATTAATTCTTCACTCTTTATTTGAGGGGGGAGGGTTGGACTAATTTTAATGTGGTGTTATAATTATTGGGGGGGTTAATTTGTGAAGTATAATGATGTAGTATTCTAATTTTTATTATCTTATTTTTTATTATTTCTTTAAATGTAATTTTTATTTTATTCATGTCATAAAATTTTAAATAAAGTTTAAAAAAATAACTTTGTGGAGTCTTCCTGAGTTGTACCTTGAACATGTTGACAAGGCCCTTTGAATTGAATAAATTTGTAGAGTCTGTCTGAGTAGTACATTGGTCAGTTTGACAATTTCATTTGAATTTAATGACTTTGCGGAGTGGTCGGTTTCGCAAGTTCATTTGTATTGAATGACGTTGTGCAGTCTGCCTGAGTTGCATCATAGTCACGTTCACAAGACTATTTGAATTGAATACTTTGTGGATTCCGCCAGATTTGTATCTGTTCGACTTCACAAGGACATTTGAATTGAATTAGTTTGTGCAGCTCGCCAGATTTGTACCTCTTCGACTTCACAAGGCCATGAGAATTGAATGACTTTGTGGAGTTTGCCTGATCTGAAACTTTGTCATGTTCTGAAGGCCATTTGAATGGAATGACTTTCTGGAGTCCGTCTGTGTGGTCCCTGTTCGTCATCACAAGGCCATTTGAATTGAATGACTTTGTGGAGTCCGCCAGATTTGTATCTGTTTGAATTCATAAGGTCATTTGAATTGAATGACTTTGTGGAGTCCACCTGAGTTATATCTTGATCAGGTTAAGAAGGCCATTTGAATTGAATGTCTTTGTGGAGTTTGCCTGAGTTGAACCTTGGTCGGGCTCTGATGGCCAATTGAATGGAATTACTTTCTGGAGTCTGCATGTGTGGTACCTGTTCGTCTTCACAAGGACATTTGAATTGAATGACTTTGTGGAGTCTGCCTGAGTTGTACATTGGTAGGGGTTACAAGTCCATTTGAATTCAATAACTTTGTGGAGACTACCTGAATTGGACCTGGTCGACTTCACAGGATACTTGAACTGAATTACTTTGTGGAGTACGCCAGATTTGTATCTGTTCGACTTCACAAGGCCATTTGAAGTGAATGTCTTTGTGGAGTTTGCGTGAGTTGTACCTTGGTAGGGATTACAAGGCTATTTGAATTGAATTACTTTGTGTTGTCTGCCTGACTAGTAACTTGGTCGGGTTCACAAGGCCTTTTGGATTGAATGACTTTGTGGAATCTCCCTGAGTTGTCCTTGGTTGGGTTCACAAGGACATTTGAATTGAATGACTTTCTGGAGTCTGCCTGAGTGGTACCTTGGTAGGGATTACAAGGCCATTAGAATTGAATGATTTTGTGTAGTCTGCCTGAGTTGTCCTTGGTAGGGATCACGAGGCCATTTGAATTGAATGACTTTGTGGAGTCTGCTTGAATTGTACCTGGTCGACTTCACAAGACTATTTGAACTGAATTACTTTGTGGAGTCCAATGAATTGTATCTGTTCGACTTCACAAGGCCATTTGAATTGAATTACTTTGTGCAGTCCACCAGATTTGTATCTGTTCGACATCACAAGCCCATTTGAAATGAATGAATTTGTGGAGTTTGCCTGATCTGAAACTTCGTCGTGTTCTGAAGGCCATTTGAATGGAATGACTTTCTGGAGTACGCTTGTGTGGTACCTATTCGTTTTCACTAGGCGATTTGAATTGAATGACTTTGTGGAGTGTGCCTGATTTACATCTTGGTTGGGTACAAAAGGCAATTTGAAGTGAATGACTTTGTGGACTTTGCGTGAGTTGTACCTTGGTAGGGATTACAAGGCCATTTGAATTGAATGACATTGTGGAGTCTGCCTTAGTTGTACACTGGTAGGGTTCACCACGCCATTTGATTTGAATAACTTTGTGGAGTCTTCCAGAGTTGTACCTTGGTCATGTTCACAAGGACCTTTGAATTGAATGAAATTGTGGAGTCTGTCTGAGTTGTATATTGGTCTATTTCAAAAGTTTCATTTGAATTAAATAACTTTGTGGAGTCTTCCTGAGTTGTACCTTGATCATGTTGTCAAGGCCCTTTGAATTGAATAAATTTATGGAGTCTGTCTGAGTTGTACATTGGTCAGTTTGACAATTTCATTTGAATTAAATGACTTTGCGCAGTGGTCGTGCTCACAAGACATTTGAATTGAATGATTTTGTGGAGTCTGCCTGAGTTGAACATTGGTCGGTTTCTCAAGTTCATTTGTATTGAATGACGTTGTGCAGTCTCCCTGAGTTGCATCATAGTCGCATTCACAAGACTATTTGAATTGAATTACTTTGGTGAGTCCGCCAGATTTGTATCTGTTCGACTTCACTAGGCCATTTGAATTGAATGCCTTTGTGGAGTTTGCGTGAGTTGTACCTTGGTACGGATTACAAGGCTATTTGAATTGAATTACTTTGTGTTGTCTGCCTGACTAATAACTTGGTCGGGTTCACAAGGCCTTTTGGATTGAATGACTTTGTGGAATCTCCCTGAGTTGTCCTTGGTTGGGTTCACAAGGACATTTGAATTGAATGACTTTCTGGAGTCTGCCTGAGTGGTATCTTGGTAGGGATTACAAGCCATTTGAATTGAATGATTTTGTGTAGTCTACCTGAGTTGTCCTTGGTAGGGATCACGAGGCCATTTGAATTGAATGACTTTGTGGAGTCTGCTTGAAATGTACCTGGTCGACTTCAAAAGACTATTTGAACTGAATTACTTTGTGGAGTCCAATGAATTGTATCTGTTCGACTTCACAAGGCCATTTGAATTGAATTACTTTGTGCAGTCCACCAGATTTGTATCTGTTCGACATCACAAGCCCATTTGAAATGAATGATTTTGTGGAGTTTGCCTGATCTGAAACTTCATCGGGTTCTGAAGGGCATTTGAATGGAATGACTTTCTGGAGTCCGCTTGTGTGCTGCCTGTTCATTTTCACAAGGTGATTTGTATTTAATGACTTTGTGGAGTGTGCCTGATTTATATCTTGGTTGGGTACAAAAGGCAATTTGAAGTGAATGACTTTGTGGAGTTGCGTGAGTTGTATCTTGGTAGGGATTACAAGGTCATTTGAATTGAATGATTTTGTGTTGTCTGCATGAGTTGTCCTTGATAGGGTTCACAAGGACATTTGAATTCAATGATTTTGTGGAGTCTGCCTGATTGTAACTTGGTCGGGTTCACAAGGCCATTTGATTTGAATAACTTTGTGGAGTCTCCCTGTGTTGTCCTTGGTAGGGATCACGAGGACATTTGAATTGAATGACTTTGTGGAGTCTTCTTGAATTGTACCTGGTCGACTTTACAAGACTATTTGAACTGAATTACTTTGTGGATTCCACCAGATTTGTATCTGTTCGACTTCACAAGGCCATTTGAATTGAATTACTTTGTGGAATCTGCCAGATTTGTATCTTTTCAACTTCACAAGCCCATTTGAAATGAATGAATTTGTGGAGTTTGCCTGATCTGAAACTTCGTCGTATTCTGAAGGCCATTTGAATGGAATGACTTTCTGGAGTCCGCTTGTGTGGTACCTATTCGTTTTCACTAGGTGATTTGAATTGAATGACTTTGAGGAGTGTGCCTGATTTACATCTTGGTTGGGTACAAAAGGCAATTTGAAGTGAATGACTTTGTGGAGTTTGCGTGAGTTGTACCTTGGTAGGTATTACAAGGCCATTTGAATTGAATGACATTGTGGAGTCTGCCTTAATTGTACACTGGTAGGGTTCACCACGCCATTTGATTTGAATAACTTTGTGGAGTCTTCCAGAGTTGTAGATTGGTCTTGTTCACAAGGACCTTTGAATTGAATGAAATTGTGGAGTCTGTCTGAGTTGTATATTGGTCTATTTCAAAAGTTTCATTTGAATTAAATAACTTTGTGGAGTCTTCCTGGGTTGTACCTTGATCATGTTGACAAGGCCCTTTGAATTGAATAAATTTATGGAGTCTGTCTGAGTTGTACATTGGTCAGTTTGACAATTTCATTTGAATTAAATGACTTTGCGGAGTGGTCGTGCTCACAAGACATTTGAATTGAATGATTTTGTGGAGTCTGCCTGAGTTGAACATTGGTCGATTTCTCAAGTTCATTTGTATTGAATGACGTTGTGCAGTCTGCCTGAGTTGTATCATAGTCGCATTCACAAGACTATTTGAATTGAATTAATTTGGTGAGTCCTCCAGATTTGTATCTGTTCAACTTCACAAGGCCATTTGAATTGAATTAGTTTGTGGAGTTCGGCAGATTTGTACCTCTTCGACTTCACAAGGCCATTAGAATTGAATCACTTTGTGGAGTTTGCCTGATCTGAAACTTTATCGTGTTTTGAAGGCCATTTGAATGGAATGACTTTCTGGAGTCCGCCTGTGTGGTCCCTGTTCGTCATCATAAGGCCATTTGTATTGAACGACTTTGTGGAGTCCGCCAGATTTGTATCTGTTCGAATTTACAAGGTCATTTGAATTGAATGACTTTGTGGAGTCTGCCTGAGTTACATCTTGATCAGGTTAATAAGGCCATTTGAATTGAATGCCTTTGTGGAGTTTGCCTGAGTTGAACCTTGGTCGGGCTCTGAAGGCCATTTGAATGGAATTACTTTCTGGAGTCCGCATGTGTGGTACCTGTTCATCTTCACAAGGACATTTGAATTGAATGACTTTGTGGAATCTGCCTGAGTTGTACATTGGTAGGGATTACAAGTCCATTTGAATTGAATAACTTTGTGGAGTCTACCTGAATTGTACCTGGTCGACTTCACAACGCTATTTGAATTGAATTATTTTGTGGAGTCTGCCAGATTTGTATCTGTTCGACTTCACAAGGCCATTTGAAGTGAATGTCTTTGTGGAGTTTGCGTGAGTTGTACCTTGGTAGGGATTTCAAGGCCATTTGAATTGAATGACTTTGTGGAGTCTGCCTGAGTTGCAACTTCATTGAGGTCACAAGGCCTTTTGGATTGAATGACTTTGTGGAATCTCCCTGAGTTGTCCTTGGTTGGGTTCACAAGGACCTTTGAAATGAATGACTTGTGGAGTCTGCATCAATTGCAACTTGGTCGGGTTCACAAGGCTTTTGGATTGAATGGCTTTGTGGAATCTTCCTGAGTTGCTCTTGGTAGGGTTTACAGGGATTTTTTTCTTGGTTGGGTACAAAAGGCAATTTTAAGTGAATGACTTTGTGCATTTTGCGTGAGTTGTACCTTGGTAGGGATTACAAGGCCATTTGAATTGAATGATTTTGTGTAGTCTGCCTGAGTTGTCCTTGATAGGGTTCACAAGAACATTCGAATTGAACGACTTTGTGGAGTACGCCAGATTTGTTTCTGTTCAACTTCACAAGGCCATTTGAATTGAATGACTTTATGTTGTCCGCCTGATTTATATCTTGGTCAGGTTAAGAAGGCCATTTGAATTGAATGCCTTTGTGGAGTTTGCCTGAGTTGAAACTTGGTCGCACTCTGAAGGCCATTTGAATGGAATGACTTTCTGCATTCTGCCTGTGTGGTACCTGTTTGTCTTCACCAGGCCATTTGAATTGAATGACTTTGTGGAATCTGCATCAATTGCAACTTGGTCGGGTTCACAAGGCTTTTGGATTGAATGACTTTGTGGACTCTCCCTGAGTTGCCCTTGGTAGGGTTTACAAGGACTTTGATTGAATGATTATGTGGACTCTGCCTGGGTTGTACCTTCGTAGGGAATACAAGACCATTTGAAATGAAAGACTTGTGGAGTCTGGTTGAATTGTACCTGGTCGACATCACAAGACTATTTGAACTGAATTACTTTGTGGAGTCCACCAGATTTGTTTCTGTTCGGCTTCACAAGGCCATTTGAATTGAATTACTTTGTGGAGTCCGCCAGATTTGTATCTTTTCGACTTCACAAGGCCAGTTGAATTGAATGACTTTGTGGAGTCCGCATGAGTTATATCTTGGTCAGATTAAGACGGCCATTTGAATAGAATGACTTTGTGGAGTTTGCCTGATTTGAACCTTGGTCGGGCTCTGAAGGCCATTTGAATGGAATGACTTTCTGGAGTCCACCTGTGTGGTACTTGTTCATCTTCACAAAGCCATTTGAATTGAATGACTTTGTGGAGTCTGCCTGAGTTGTAACTTGGTCGGGTTCACAAGGCTTTTTGGATTGAATGACTTTGTGGAATCTCCCTGAGTTGTCCTTGTTAGGGTTCACAAGGACATTTGAATTGAATGACTTTGTGGAGTCTGCCTGAGTTGTATTTTGGTAGGTATTACAAGTCCATTTGATTTGAATCACTTTGTGGAGTCTGCCTGAATTGTACCTGGTCGACTTCACAAGACTATTTGAATTGAATTACTCTGTGGAGTCCGCCAGATTTGTATCTGTTCGACTTCACAAGGCCATTTGAATTGAACGTCTTTGTGGAGTGTGTCTGAGTTGTATATTGATCAATTTCACAATTGCATTTGAATTGAATGACTTTGTGGAGTTTGCCTGAGGTGGATCTTGGTCAGGTTGACAAGGCCATTTGAATTGCATGCTTTTGTGGAGTATATCTGAGTTATAGCTTCGTCGGGTTCACGAGGCCATTTGTGTTGAATAAGTTTGTCGAGTCTGCCTGAGCTGTACCTTGGTCGGGTTCACAAGGCAATTTGCAGAATAAAAATTATGGAACATAATGAAAGTTATGACAACACTGACCCAACTTGAAGTCAGCATATAGAATTCTGACGATGTGTTTGGATTCTGTTTTTGTCTCCCTAAATGCTACCTGACCTGCCAATGTTTTTATTTCCAATTTTCAGCGTCACCTGTCTTTTGCTTTTGTGTGTATTTTCGTTCAGCAATGCTTGGGTCAGGTAGGCAAGCTCTACGGCAGAATGTATTAATTAAGAGCTGGGGGATCACTCTGTACGGTATGGCATCTGCTGAAGGACTTTGCCCGTGCGTATTGTCTTCTCTCTTGCACACAGGATGACTGCACAAGGATGTATTCCATTTGCAATGTGGCCTTAATGGAAGAACAGAGATAACTCAAAGAGGTGCTTATAGAAAAAAAGTGGAAATGAGGAAAGACTTTCAGCAGGAAGCCACATCACTGAAAATGTCTCCTTGCTGAAGCCACAAATATAATTTCAGGACAGTTGGTTGAAGAGATATATTGCCAGTGTCCTCAAGATAAATGTGGTAATGGACTTCTATGTTTTGGAATTTACCAGTCTACAGCAGAACATACTTACAACAACCTACAATTTAGGACATTCCTAATATCCTTTATTTAACAACATTAGACTCCTTCCATTGAATTCCAGATAGAATGGTCAGGTTGCTTCTCCATGACATAGAGTATTGTACAGAACTATAGAACCATAGAACATTACGGCACAGAAAACAGGCTCTTCAGCCCATCTCTTCTGTGCTGAACTATTACTCTGCCTTGTCCCACTGATGTGCACCCAGTCCATAGATGTCCATACCCCTCCCATCTATGTACCTGTCCAAATTTTTCTTACATGATAAAATTGAGCCCACATTCACCACTTCAGCTGGCATCTCGTTCCACATATCCTCTTTGTGTGAAGAAGCTCACCCTAAATTCTTCCCCTTTCACCTTTAACCCACTGGTTTGTATCTCACCCACCCTCAGTGGAAAAAGCCTACTTGCATTTACTCTATCATAATTTTGTATACCTCTGTCAAATCTTCCCTTTTTTGTTGTTGGTGGTTTTTTTGGTTATTTTGGTAGGTTAGGTGGGGTTTTAACAATTTGTTTTTCTCTTTTTTGAATATTCCAAATTGAGGAGAAAGGGACAATATGTTATAATGTTTACATTGTGTAATGTATTGCAATATATTTATGTTTCTGGTTTCTCTATTCGATTCTGGATTCTATTCTCCCTTTTATCTGGAATTCTGAAAAATGGCAACCTCCAAAAACCGGCACTCTTTTGGTCGATGACATTACACATAAGTAGTGTTAATTTCCCATAATAAATTCTCTGTTTTCAGAGGGAGAACCCCCCCTCCCCAGTCCCCGTTCCTCTCTTACCTTCGGGGGAAAGGTGACTCGGCCCCCAGCACCAGGTGGGAGAGAAGCAGGCAGCAGCTAGCTGAATGTGGGAGCAATGGCTGTTTTTCTGACCATAATCCCCCATGCAGCTGGAACCGCTCTGGCACTGGCAGAGCGGTTCCAGCTGCATGGGGAATTATGGGTAATGAAGATGGCCATTGCTCCTCCATTGAGCCAGCCGCTGCCTGCTTCTCTTCCACCTGGTGCTGGCAAACTTCGGGCTCTGCAGCACTGCATCCCTGCTGCCGTGTTGGGAGTTAGATTGGGGGGGAGCAACGGACGGTACTGCGCTGCCAGGGTGTGCCCGAAGGCTGGGCCAACGAGTTGGTGGAATGCCTGAAAACTAATCGGCTCCACCACCCCAACGGCCCACTGCTCCTGCAGCTCTGCACCTCATGTCTGGCCTTGTGTGCCACTTGGCCACAGGTTCCGAGCAGGCAATGCTGACCGTCGTTTTGGCTGAGCTCCTGGGCCATCCCATCGCCTGCAACCTCCACCTGACTGACGTGCTGGTCAAGAGCCTCCTGTTGAACCACTGCTCAGCCCAGACAGCACTGCACCCCACTCAGCTTGGCCAGCACCACCCCACCCACCTGTGCTTGGCACAGCCAGCACTGCCACCCCCCTTACCATTCTCAGACTGGTCTAGGGTGTAAAATAGACTATCATCGGCCAAGGGTGGGGGGAAAGGTATTTGCTTAAAGGGACTGAAATCAAAATGATTCAGAAATCCAGAAGATTCTGAACAATGCCAGGTGGCCAGTCCCGACAATTCCAGATAAAAGGTTATGGACTTGTACTATAATATGTTTAATAAAAAGATTGAAAAAGAAAGAAAGAAATCTTCCCTCATTCTTCTACGCCCCAGAGAATAAAATCCGAACCTGTTTAACCTTTCCCTGTAATTCAGTTCTTGAAGTCCTGGCAACACCCTAGTAAATATTCTCTGCACTCTTTCTATCTATTGATATCTTTCCTGTAGTTAGCAGACCAAAACTGCACCCAATACTCAAATTTGGCCTCATCAATGTCTTGTACATCTTTACCAGTAAGCAGCTCCTCCTCTTTAATATGTATAGGTTCCATAAACTCAGTCCCTGCTTTCCTAACTTCCCCAAATTCTGTGCCAGTTTCCTGAGTAAATATTGATAGAAACATACAAACTCTGAACTCTCAAAATTTTGCCTTTGAAGGCTTTCAACATCCTGAACACATCCTTGCCAGAAAACAACTTATCCCAATCCACACTTTCTTGATCCTTTCTCATTTCCTCAAAATTGGCCTTTCTCCAGTTTAGAAACTCAACCTGAGGACCAAACCTATACTTGAGTGGAAAGCATTTCTGATATCTACTGCAAATGCCCAAATAAAAATGATTTGTTTCCAATATCTGATCTCTCCCCACACTTCATTAACTTGTTTGAGCCAAAAGATACAATTATGGATTCAAAAATACATACTTTACTTCTGATAGTACAGATCGTTCACCATCAGAACACTGAGAGCGGCGGTATTGTCGAAAGCTCCTAGGTGAATGCGAATGCCTGATTCGTATCGGGTTACCTTGAGTCCTGGAGTCAGAAAATCAGCACAAATGAAAATATATTGTTACTATTTTCTTCTAGCAATTTATGATTTCTTTTAACTAAATTATTAATTATAAATATTTGCTAGTAAATGTGATACACTTGTCACCATACATTTTCATTAGTTTCCTGAAGATGGTGGTTCATACAGGAATTCTTCTTTGGCTTGGCTTCGCGGACGAAGATTTATGGAGGGGTAATGTCCACATCAGTTGCAGGCTCGTTTGTGGCTGACAAGTCCGATGCGGGACAGGCAGACACGGTTGCAGCAGTTGCATGGGAAAATTGGTGGGTTGGGGTTGGGTGTTGGGTTTTTCCTCCTTTGTCTTTTGACAGGAATAGTTGCAGAGGAAATAACTACTCTCTAGAACCACTCCCTAGACACAAATCTGTCAGTGTAAGCCTTTTCTTAACTAAAGAAATTACTCAATTGCAAAAGTTCCAAGTCAAAGTTGATTTTACTCAAAATTAGTAATCAAACAAATATTAGTTTTGGTTTAGTACATCAAACTTTTGCTTCTCAATCAAAAAAATCACTGGCTTTGATTCTACGTTAAAATAATTGAGTATAAGATTCAGATTGAAACTTCAATGAGACATGGAGGCATTGTGTTACTGTTGGAAGTAAGATCTTAAAACTAAAACCTCATTGGTCACCACAATTAGTTATAAAGGAATAAGTGGAAAAATAATTATTTCCATTGTCCTGGCAACATCTGTCAAAAACAGATTATCTAATCATTTTAATATTGTAACATTGGTAACGGTGGAACTTTGTTGTGTGAAAGTTTTTTGCTCTCCTTTTCATGATGTTATAATAGACACTCTTCAAAAGTATTCATTGGTTGTCAAGAGTTCAAATTATTTTGAGGTCAAGAACATCAGAATAGAAGCAGGAGTGGCCATTTGTGCCTCAAGACTATTCCAACATTCATGAAGATCATGGATGATTTTTGCCCTTAACATTAATTTCCCCACTATCCATTGATTTCCATAATATCTAAAATGGATCACATTCTTGAACATATTTAGCAAATGAAACTCCATTGCCACCTTGGGTATACCATTCAAGTGACTTTGCTTTGGCTCTCCCATTCCATGTTCTGCACTGTTATCCTTATGGACATCAGCTAAGTTCATTGTGAAATAAGAAATAGGCCTTACCAGCCTATTCCTCCATTGATCAGGATCATGGATGATATTCAACCCCAGTATCATCTTCATGGACTACCCCTCATTTCCCTTGATTCCCTATCATTTTGAATGCATTCAATGACTGAACCTCCGCAGCTCTCTGCAATGGAGAATTCCAAAGATTCACCTTCCTCTGAATGAAGAATATTTTCTTCCTTATTCTGATGCTCTAATCCTGACTGTAGATCCTGAAAGGATCCCCCCTGAATCTTGCCACTAAAACCCCTTCAAAATATTGTACATTTTGATGAAGTAATTTACAATTCTTGTAAATTTTAACGAATATAGGTCTGGTTTTCTCACTCTTTCCTTATGTGACAAATCTGCCACTTTTATCAGAGTCATGAAATCAGTGAATCATCACTGCATCCTCTCTTTAGAAAGTACATTTGCTCTTGGGTAAGGAGACCAAACATGTAAATGATATTCTATGTGTGATCTCAAGGCCCTACCCAATTGTAATAAAATTTCTCTACTTTTTCATACAAATTCTCCAGAACAAAGGCTATCATTTGTCTTCTTAATTGCTTGTTTCACCCGCAATATTGGCTTTCAGTTGCATGTACAATCATCCTAGGTCCCTTCAAAAATTAAAACTATCCAATTTATCAGTGGTTAAAATAGTTTGTTTTTCTGATGTGTGCAAAGTGGAAGGCCTCACATTTTTCCTCATGATATTTCATCCTCTTTGTTCCTGCCTACTCAATCAGCTTGTCTATATCCATTGAAGTCTCTTTATGTCCTCCTCCATATTCACTATTTCACCTATTTCACCATCATCCACAAACTTGGAAATGTCACATTTAGACTACTCAGTCAAATTGTTGATGAAGATTGTGAATAGCCCAAGCATATGATCATTGTGTGTCAATCTGATCACAATCTATTTAGTTGCTCTCTATGGTGTAATAGCCAATTCTTAATCCATGTCAATAGATCACCTCCAATTCCCTGTTGACCAATTTGCTTATTAAAAGATCATCTGAAAGAAAAGAGAACTTCTATGCAATTGAATGATGATGCTTGATGAAAACAACTTTAATAATGACATCAAATATAACTAATAGTTTTTATGGCCTCATTGCAATCCTTTATCTATAAAAATAATAACACTCATGTTCACTAGAACATTTTGGTTAAAAGTACATCACTATCTTATCCTGGGTACAGGCATTGCTGAAGGTAAAACTGACTGAATAATTCAAGATCTGGAAAAAAATTCTCATGCATTGAACAAAACACCAATTTAACTACCAAAGTCAAGTTTTTTCAACTAACTGAAGACTAAATTTCCAGTATCTCAGCTTTCCCATCTGATGAACCACAGACACATACAATATAGACCAGTTATAAGACCAGTTCAGTTAATTTAAAACATTGTGGGCTGAGAATAGAGTTTTAAGTAACTTCATGTAGAGAAATATAACCATCATATGAAGTCTGAATTTCCACAATGAGGACATCTTCAGAACAAGATTAATTTTAATATATACTTATTCTAGTACATAGAATAAGTTTTCTATCAATAATTGAACGATTTGTAAAGTTTTGTCCACTTACTCTTACAGCAGCCAGCAAACTTCAATTTTGCAATTTACCCAATACCAAATTGCAAGTACATTTAAAAATGATATCAGAAAGATCAAATGTTAATTATTAATGAGAAAATACATTAAGGTCTAATAAAAACAATCCTTTCAAAATGTTAGAAATCTCTTTTAAACTCATTGGAAAATCATCTTCAAGACAATTATTTGGCCAATACAATTTTGATCTTTAGTATTGATCGATGACAGGAAATGAGGTTGTTTTAACTGAGCAAACTCACTCTACTTTGGTGTATGGTATCTCTTTCAGCTCTTCTTCCGTTAAACCAATTGGATCCACCAGCTCCCGCCTAGAGAATGGAATTCAGAAACAAATTCTGTGTAAGACATTATAATAGCTCTCCAAATTAAATTTCACTTCAACATTCAGGAACTGAATTTTTCCATCTATTCTTTTCATCACATCCCAAAACAGCTTTAGATGATGCTTGTTTTCCTTAGTCTCTTTGAAGCCATTTGAATAAGGTGCAAGATGATCAAAAACTGCTCAGTAGAGCAACCAAGTTAAAAAAAAACAACGTATGTTGGAAATCAGCAGGGATCTTCAGTCTGAAATGTTAACTCAGTTTCTCTTTCTACAGATGTTTTATGACCTGCCTGGTTTTTACAGCATTTCTGTTTTTAGAGTAAAAATACCTGCTTCTTGACAGCATGCACAGCTTACACAAGCAGTTATGATTTTGATAAATACCAATCCTTGTGTAAGAAACATAGAAACCCCACACAAGTGTCCCTAAAACTAACAGAGAGCAGAAAATTAGTAGGTAGAAGTTGGTTTCTTTCCCACAGCTAAGGTTGAGCCAGAACCCCAAGAACATCTATTCTAATTATTAGCTTCTACTTTAATGGTTGAGTTGTCCACCTTGATCTGACCAAGGCTCTATATAAATACACAAAGACATATTTGTCAGCAAACTATTTGCCTTTGTAGTTGCTTGCAGTGAAATTCCTCAAAACCTTGTGGTTATTTTTATCTTCCTAGTTCTTTGTCTATTCAATTTCTCTATTCTAAAGAATATAACAGCACAGAAATTGGCCCTTCAGCCCTTCTAGTCTGTGCTGAACTATTATTCAACCTGGTCCCACTGACTTGAACCAAGACTATATCCCTCCACACCCCTCCTGTCCATGTATCTGTTCAAATTTTTCTTAAATGTAAAAATTGAGACTGCATTCATCAATTCAATTGGCACCTCATTCCTCTCTCTCTGTGAAGAAGTTCCATCTCAGTTTCCTTTAAACTTTTCCACTTTCACCCTTAATCCATATCATCTAATTTTTTTTATTTCACCTAACCTCAGTGAAAAAAGCCTGCTTGCATTTATTCTGTCTACACCCATAATTTTGTATACCTCTACCAAATCTCCTCTTATTCTTCTGCACTTCAGTGAATAAAGTCCTAACCTTACCAACCTTTCCCTGTAACTCAATTCTTCTCTTCTCATCTTATCCTTATAAATCTCTGCACTTTTTCAATCTTATTGATATCAATCCTGTAGTTAGGTGACCAAAACTGCATACAATACTCCAAATATGGCCTCATCCATGTCTTATATAATATCACCACAGCATCCCAAGTCCAATACTCAATACTTTGATTTATGAAGAACATTGCACTGTTACAGAGTCCAGAGGACCCCAAAAACTAGCAGCAATAGATATGCACCACTACAAAGGGTCACTTAAATAAAAGTAGTTTTTAATTATAATTGAACAAGCAAACAGAATTAAACCCTAACTTAATACTTAACCTACTAACTTAACCTACCTAACTATTTAATCCCCCCTCTAATACTAAGCGTGGGTATGTGTCATGTATATTTAAGATTAGAAAAGTTCTTTGGTTCACAGTCCAATCTCACTGGCTGCAGGCAATTTTTGTACTGTGCACAGAAGTTAGCATTACAGTCTTTGGTGTTTAACAGGCAAATGGTTACCACTCAGGAGGGTTCTTGCTAGTCTTCAGAGAGAAATTCCTTTTTTGTTCT
This sequence comes from Narcine bancroftii, assembly GCF_036971445.1. Lineage (NCBI taxonomy): Eukaryota > Metazoa > Chordata > Chondrichthyes > Torpediniformes > Narcinidae > Narcine > Narcine bancroftii. Next base: position 233,719,967 of record NC_091469.1, read on the forward strand.
AGGACATCCGCACTTGATTCCTGTTTAATCAGTATTGCTAATGGAACTTTCCCCCTTCAGTGTTCTCCAGATGATCCTCTTTCTTTCAGGTCATCTTTCAGACCGCTAACCTCTCCTTTGACCAGGCAGCCTTCCAAAGTTTGCCAGCTTTGTCCTTCTGGAACTGATTTCTGTGTCTCACACCCTCCTTCACTGAGAGCAAAACTGTTCTCCCTCTGCCTGCAAACATCATATGCTCTCCCAGGCAAGCTGTTGTCGATAATTTGTTGCCTCCTGCAAAAAGCATTCTGCAAAAGTCCTGCAAATATTCTGTGTTTTAAAATGTGTGTGTGCAAGCTGCTCTAACAATTCCTCCCAAACCACCTCTAAATACTCTGTCTCAGCACCAAGATCTCTCTTTACAACCCTATCTAACTGTGACACCACTTTCAACGAATTATGTATCTGTATTTCCAGATACCTCTCTTCTACCATATTCCTCAATACCCTACCATTTACCATGTATGTCCTATCACGTTTTGTCCTTCCAAGTGCAACATCTCACATTTGCCTGCATTAGATTCCATCTGCCACTTTGCAGCCCATTTGTCCAGCTGGTCCAGTTTTCTCTGCAAGCTTTGAAAGCCTTCTCTGGTGTCCACTACTTCTCCTATGTTTGTGTCATCTGCAATGCTTCTTATTTTGAGGATGTCATCAAGATCAAATGCTTTGCAACCAGGGCTAACCAGAAACCATGCTTGGATGCAGAGGTCCGGGCACTTCTCAGAGCTCCTGATGCTGTCTTCAAGACATGGGATAGGATGGCTCTAACATCAGCCAGGGATGAACTCTCCTGTGCAATCCTGAAGGCAAAGTGGGGTATGCACAGAAGATCCACAGACAGCTGTGCAACACTGCAACACGAAGTGCATGTGGCAAGGAATCAAACCTACAACTGATCACAAGTCAATCGTGCAACTACACCTCCCTTCTGGACAGACTGAACATTGTCAATGCACAGTTTGATGAAAAGAGCAGGATTGGTATTGTATTAACTATGTTATTTTGTACTTGTATTACTTTATTTTGTATTTTTTCAGTACGTGAATTACTTACTTTCTTCATATGTTAAAATTAATAAATAAAGTTTCGAAAAAAAAAAGAGCAGGATGATGGTGAAGAAAGCTCCATGTCCCCTGATGAATGGGCATCCCCTGATGAATGGGCATCCTGCATAGCCACGGTTGAGGTGAGGAGAACTCTATCCTAGGTGAACCCACACAAGGCCTCAATGACTACCTCCCTGTGGCATTAACCTCTATCATTATGAGATGCTTTGAGCATCTGGTGATGGATCGCATCAAAGTACACCTCCCAGAGAAACGGGACCCATAAATTGTCTGTAAAAGAAATTATTCCAGAGATTATGCTATAGTCTTGCCCTTCACTCTGTCCTGACCCATCTGAAGCACACTTGGCATTTAATACGATCATTCCCCCGAGGCTGGTGGAGAAGCAGTCCTCACTGGGACTCAACATCCCTCTCTGCAACTGGATTCTGGACTTCCAAATGGAAAGATCACAGTCTGTCCTGGTCGGTAGCAGAATGTTAAGCATGATTATGGTGAGCACTGGTGCACCTCAGGGCTGGGTGCTCAGACTACTCCTGAACCACGTCTGCATTGCAAGATTGAGCTCTGTCTCATCAAGTTTTCAGATGACACAACAGGAGTTGGCCTCATCACCAACAATGCGTCACACTAAAAAGGAAAAGGTGGAAAATCTTGTGATATGGTGGAAGAGGAACAACATGAGTCTCAACATTGCCAAGCCAAAGGTGATAATTGTGGACTTCAGGATTAGGAATGAACACCCTCCACTACACATCAACAACTCGGGAGTGGAGAGCACCAAGAACCTTGGAATTCACTTAACCTGTGACCTATCATGGACACACATCTCCTCACTGGTCAGGAAGGAGCTATAGTGACTGCACTTCCTTGGAAGAATGAAGTGGGCAAGGCTTCCAGCGACCATCATATCAACCTTCTACAGGAGCTCTATCGAGAGTGTCCTCGCCAGCTGCTTCACAGGGTGGTATGGTTGCTGCACAGAAATGGTTCGGAGGTCAATCCACAGGACCATAACAGCAGCAGAGAGGATCAGTGGAGACTCCTTCCCCCCCACCCCTCTCCTGCACCAGATGTGATCTAGCAGGATCTTTGTCTGAAGAGAGAGCGCAAAATCATTGAGGATCCTTACTACCCTGAACACATCTTTCAGCTGCTCCCATTGGAACAGAGATACAGGAGTATTAGAGGCAGCTCCACCAAGCTGAGGAACAGTTTCATCCCACGGGCAGTGAGAGTGCTGAACGAACAAAAAAACTATGCACATTAACCATCCAAAACTCTCATATTCACAAAACAATATTTATTTAATATTTGCCCTGCATGTATATTGTTTGTCTGCATGTGTGTTATGTCTGGTTGCGTGCCTGAGTGCTTTGCACCAAGAATTGGAGATGGCTGTTTTGCTGGGTTGCACCTGTGTAATCAGATGACAATAAACTTGACTTGATTTTCTTGAAAAGAAAAATGTGAAGACGTCTTGCTCCAATTGTATAAAATCCTCATGAGACAACATCAAGAATACTGCGTAGATGTCTGGACTTCCTTCCAAAGAAACCATATACCTAAGGAAGGATATTCAGGGAATACAGTGAAGGCTTATCAGATTGATCCCAGGGACAGGAGAAGTACTGGAGGATTGGAGAGTTGCAAATGTTGTTCCCCATTCAAGAAAGAGAGTAGAGGTAACCTAAGAAATTATAGACCAGTGAGTCTTACTTCAGTGTTGGGCAAACTGTGGGCAAGAAAATTCTGGATTTACAAGCATTTGGAGGCATAATGTCATTGGGATAATCAGCATGGCTTCATCCGAGGAAGGTCGTGTCTCAAGAGCCTGCTTGAATTCTTTGAGGATGTAACAGAGCACATAGATGAAAGCACATCTTTCAAGAGGGTGAACCCTTGCAAGGCAGCAGGCTCTGATGGCGTTCCTGGTAGGGTATTGAAAATCAGTGCCAACCAACTAACTGGAGTGTTCACGGACATTTTCCATCTCTCACTGCTGCAGTCAAAGGTTCTTGGGTGCTGCAAAAGGGCATCAATCATACCGGTACACAAGAAGAGCTGCCTCAATGACAATTGCCCAGTAGCCCTTACATCTGCTGTAATGAAATGTTTGGGAGGTTGGTCATGGCAGAATTAACTAGTACCTAAGTAAAGACAGGAACCCGTTGCAATTCACCTACCACCACAATCATTCCACATTGTCTCTCCACTCAGCCTGGATCACCTAGACCACAGCAACATGTACATCAGGCTGATTTTTTATTGCTTACAACTCAGTTTTCAATATCATCATTCACTCAGTAGTGGTTAGCAAGCTTCAAAACTTCGGCCTCTGCATCTACTCCTGCAACTGAATCCTTCACTTCCTCATCTGAAGACCACAGTCAGGGCAGATCGATAACAGCATATACTCTTCACTGACCATCAACACAGGTGCACTTCAAGGATACGTGCTTAGCCCACTGCTCTACTCACTCTACTCACCAAGACTGTGTTGGTAGGCACAATTCAAATGCTATCCACAAACTTGCCAACGACACCACGGTTGTCAGCTGAATCATAGATGGCAATGAGGAAGCATCCAGGAGTGAGATGGATCAGCTGATTGAGTGGTGTCACAACAACCACCTTGCACTCAACATTAGCAAAACTATGGAATTGATTGTGGACTTCAGGAAGGGGAATCCAGGAGAATACAAACCAGTCCTCATCGAGAGGTCAGCAGTGAAGAGGGTAAAGAACTTTAAGTTCCTGGATATCAACATCTCTGAAGACAAGGGTTTGCCAGTGGCTGTATTTTGTTAGGAGTTTGAGGAGATTTGGTACATCACCAAAGACTTTAGCAAATTTCTACAGGAAATGTAGAGCATGGAGAGCATTCTGACTGGTTGCATCAGTGTCTGGTATGAAGGTGCCAATGAACGGGACAGGAAAAGGCTGCAGAGGGTTGTAAACTCGGCCAGCACAATGACAGACACTATTATTCACTCCATTAATGATATCTTGAAAAGGTGGTATCTCAAGAAAGCAGCCTCTATCATCAAGGACCCTCACCACTCAGGCCATGCCCTTTTCTCACTGCTACCATTAGGAAGGAGGTACAGGAGCCTGAAACAGCCTCTTCTCCACTGCCATCAGATTTCTGAATGGACAAGGAATCACAGACTCTACCTCGCTTTTTTTTGTCTTCTTTTGCGCTAATGATTTATTTTTCAGTAGTGTATTTACTGAAATACATTTTATAGCAGTTGCACCAGCAATGAACAATGCATCTGCTGCAAAACAACATTTTGTGACACATTCATGACAATTAACCTGATTCTGATGAAGATCGAGCGGTGGATACAGTGGCTATAGATTTCCGTAGGCATTTGATAAGGTTTCCATGCAAGGATCATTCAGAAAGTAAGGAGGCATGAAATCCAACATGGCCTTGCTTTGTGAATACAGAATTGGCTTGCCAAAAAAGGCAGAAGGTGGTTGTAGATGGTTCATATCTGCAATGGAGATCAGTGACCAATGGTGTTCGCATGTTCGGGGATGTCTCTTTGTGATTTTTTTATAAATGAACTGGATGAAGTAGAAGAAGGATGGGTTAGCAAGTTAACTGATGACTACCAACGAAGGTTGGTAGTGTTGTAGGTAGTGTGGAGGGTTGCCGGAGGTTACAGAGGGCCTCTGCATCTACTCCTGCAACTGAATCCTTCACTTCCTCATCCGAAGACCACAGTCAGGGCAGATCGATAAGATGCAGAGTTGAGCTGAGAAGTGGTAGATGCAGTGTCTCCCAGAAAAGTGTGAAGTGGTTCATTTCAGTCGGCCAAATTTGAAGGAGATATACAATGTTAATGGGAGGACTCTATGTAGTGTGGACAAACTGACCGATGTTGGGGTCCATGTCCATAGGACACTAATGACTGCTGCACAGATCGGCAGTGTTGTAAAGTAGGTGTATGGTGTGCTGGCCTTCATTAACCATGGAATTGAGTTCAAGAGCTGTAAGATGATGCTGCATAAGACCTTAGTTAAACCCAATTATGAATATTCTGGTCACCTCATTGTAGGAAGGATGTGGATGCTATAGAAAGAGTGCAGAGGAGATTTACAAGGGTGCTGCCTGGATTGGAGAGCATGCCTTATGAGGATAGGTTAAGTGAACTTGGTGTTTTCTCCTTGCAGTGACAGAGGATGAAGGGTGGCCTGATAAAGGTGTGGTCATGATTGGTGGATGGCCACAGGCTTTTTCCATAGCTAACATGAGGGAGCTTATTTTAAGTCCTTAAGGTGTAAGTTAAGGTTTTTACTCAAGAGATACAATGGGATCTTTTAAGAGTCTTTTAGATAGGTACATGGAACAGAGAAAAATAGAGAGTTATGCAGTAGGGAAATTCTAGGCAGTTGTTAGGGTAGGTTAGTAAGTCAGCACATCAATGTGAGCCGAAGGGCCAGTACTGTGTTGTAGATTTCTATATTCTGTGTTTAATGGATACCATGTTTATGTCATGAGATTGTTAAGCAGATCGAGATAAAATTCTCTCTAGAAAAAAGAGTGATCTCAATGAACCATTCAAAATTTATAAAGGGCTGTAATGGAAGATTCTAACCTATTTTTTAACCAGTTTTTTCTTAATTTGCAGCTCTTGGTTCTGCAGAGCTGAGAACCTTTTTTTTAAACTTGCAGCTTTGGGTTCTGCAAGGCTGAGAACCTAATTGGTTTTAGAATCAGCAGACATAAGCAAAATTCCACCGAGGGGCCAGAGATGCTGTTATCTGAAGAAAGGACATCTGTGTACCGAGAACATTTAATCTTCCTGCTTGTTTTGGTCACAGACTGTCAGAGGCCTAGCCTTGATGCAAAATAAACCATTGTATTCAAAGTGATAAGCTGAAAATTATGTTATTCGTTAATAGCCTAGCATGCTAGCTTGCTTGCTTATCTTTTTGTTGTGCTGGGAATAGGTGCTTGGGTAAGCAGTTTTTGGGTAATATAAGTCATGGTCCCGCTGCTGAAGTTTGAGACTCTCCGAGAGGTGGCAACATCTCTCAGCAAGAAGAAGAACTTCTGGAGTCCAGCCAACGTCCCGGTCAGGGGAGGTGGAGAAGCTGCTACCGGCGCCCTGACAACCTACTACAAGTGTGCAGTCGTTGCTTCGCTTCGGCAGTTGGGACCAGTCCAAGTGTTGATAAGTATAGTTTGGAAGGGCTTGCATATTGTAGTGCGAAATCAGCTTTTGAATTTGTATAAACATTTGTATAAACTGAACTGCTCTTGGTGTGTGTGTCTATTTTCTTTCGGTAGTTCAAACACTGTGACAAATCTAAAACGGACAAAGTGAGAGGTACAAGTTTACCCAAGACAAGGGCTTGATAGATAAATAAAGTGTTGATGCTTGCTTTGGTTAGGGTATCTGGATCCAGGTAATGTTACAGGCCCAGAGGACCCCAAAACCCAGCAGCAATAGAAATTCACCAAGACAAATGGTTACTTAAACAAAAGTTACTTTTAATTATCTTTAAACATGAAAACAGGATCAAACTCTAACTTATTACTATTAACTTAACTTAATCTAATTTAACCCGGTTCTAATTCTAAGCACATGTGTATGTAATGTGTGCATGAGTTCAGGAAAGTTCTTTGATTCACTCTTCTCACTCCTCCAAGTTCACTGGTATCAGGCAATTCTTATACTGTGCACAGAATTGAACATTTGTGTATCTTCACCAGGCTTTGGTGCTTGAAAGATAAATGGTTACTGCTCAGGAAGGTTCTTGTCAGTTTTCCGATTGATTATTGCTTGTTAGACACACATAGAAACTGATTTCTTCCGATCCACCACTTCAGTGTCTTGCCAAAGAAACTTGCCCCATCGGGATTTTCCCGACGATAACCTCTTTTCTCCAGGTCACCACAGAGTTCCTCTTATTTCCTTTATTTCAAGAGAAACATTATACAGCCAGCCATCTCCTCTTGTATAGACCACAAGGGCTTTGAACAGGCTGAACTAAGAACTCACAACCTATCTTCAAAATGTTTTTTTCCACAAGCTTGCCAACTTGTCATGTTCCAGTCTCAGCTGCTGCTACTGAACTGTAGAACTGAATTCTCTCTCTCTCTCTCTCACACACACACACGTACACGCACACGCATGCACGCGCACGCACGCGCACACGCACGCGCACACACACACACACACACACACACACACACACACACACACACACACACACACACACACACACACACACACACAGAACAAAACCACACGACCCTCTTAGAACAGTAAATTGCATTCAGACAGACTTCAGAACCAGACCCAGTCATCCGAGTCCATTCATCTGTTGCTTTTCAAAACATGTCCAATTAACACCTCTATAGGCATTCTTAAAATTTTTGCAAAGGCACTCGGAGCCTGGACTGTCTGGCTTGAGTAGAGCTCTGGTATTTTAAATGAGATCTGTGTTGTGAAGTGTTTGTTTGTGACCTACACTAACATATCTTTTAAAACATATTTATATACAATATAAAATACAACATAATCTGTCACAGTACCATTGTCTGAAAATTAGAGCAAAAATGACAAGAGGGTGGTGTATCTTTGGACTCCCTCTAAACTATGGAGATTCAGTTAATGACCATACTCAAGACATGAACTCAATTAGATACTAAGTGATCAAAGGTAGACAGGGTCGGTGCACAACGTTATTAAATGATGGAGCAGGTAGGGGAGGCTGAAGCCCCCTTTCCACTGGCATCCCAGTTAATTGGCTGTGCAATGTCCCGGGATAGGAAGCCCTTTGTGCCATTTCCACTGGGCCACCCTTAAATTGCACCCTAATTGCTTTATCGATGAGCACAACTCATCTCTGGGGACCGCAGTGTTCTCCCTTCAACTGGAAACAGATGACTTTCTGCTGTCCCTTTTCCATTGGTTTTGTCAGCACGCCGGCATCAGCAAATGCTGGGGATTTGAGTAGGGATAGAGGCAATTAATCACTGGCTCGAAATGATTTCATTTGATGTCGGGGTTCAGACAGTGTTTCTTTTCTACTGGACCCCGTCCCAGTAAATTCCTAGTTAATTCCTGGGATAGGGTGCCAATGGAAAAGGGGCTACTGTGTCCTACTGCTTCTGCTTCTTGTGTGTTTACAAAGAATACAGCAAAAATTATTTGATTCAATTCTCATCCAGACTAATGCCTTCTCACCACCACTTTGATTATGGAATTCTCTACTGCTAGCTGTATATCATGGAAAAATTAAAAAAACAGACTCTGTATTATGCTGAGGAATAACCATTACCAGACAAAATGCCTCTGGGCTTCAAACTGAACCGAAAGTTGCCTAATATAAATAATAGTTGACTGGACTTAATTTTAAAATTAATTTTTTGGAAATATTAAGCTTGATTGGTTTAACAATATAATCTCCTCGTTTGTATGCAATGGCATGATCCAGCTTTCTTCAAAAAACTAAACCCCGCCCCCCGCCCCCCCATTCATGACTGTTTTCATATTTAGACCACCGATTGTTAAGTTCTCTTCTGAACTAAAATGGAGGTGGATTGTCCATTACATTTTTCCTTTCAATTACTGGTAAATATACAGAGATAAATGACTATGGGTAGTTTTCAGTTGAACCACGATTAATAAATATTGTGGTGACGTGCACAGATGTTTTGATTTGAATATTATTCTGATTAATCCTTCATCCAGAATTCCAGTAGGAACTGTTATGTAAACTCATCATTCAGCCATTACACACTATTGACTTGAACATCAAATCTTATCTCCACATCTGGGAGGGATATACCAGGAAACTTCAGAAATATGTATTCATGGTCATATTCAACGAGGGAGACATCCAACCCTGATTACCACCATGATTTCTATTGAGGTCTTTCCCCACTGTTTTTCACAAAGTCAGTCATTGTCAAGATCCTCCTCAACCTCAACCTCCCAGTCACCAGAGCTTCTCAGACAAGCATAGTGTAGATTCCTTTCATCTAAAGGTATATTGGACATGATCATGTGACAACTCCAAGAAAAATACAGGGAGGTGCACCAACTATTATATATTACATTTTTCATATTCACTAATGCCTTTGATTCAATCTAGCGGGATGAGTTTGCTACAATTTCTTCAAGTTTAGCTGTCCTCGAAAATTCTTCACCACTTTATTTTTGCTTCAGGATAGCACAAAAGCCTGACCCTAATCAATGGGTCTATAAAAGCAGCAATCTCAGTGATGACCAGTACCAAACAAGGCTATATTATTGCCCCAACAATTTTCTCAATCTGTCTTGCTGCAATGTTATACCTCACTGCCCACAAACATCCAACAAAATTGGAGTTAATTTTTAGAGTTAACGAAAAACAGTTCAACTTCTTCTGACTAAACTCCAGAACCAGACACCCAAACAACAGTGGTTGAGCTACAATATGTTGAGTTCTGAATTATTGTTGACTTATTTGTTGCAGCACAAAAAAGGATGTCTTACGATATTTAACAGTATTTTCTCATGAACAATGTATTGACACATAATGGTTCACCTGAATGGGTTAAGGAGAAAGTATTATCATTTAAGTTAATACAAAACAACTTCAGACTCACTGAATGTGTTTCCACAATTCTTCCTTTGCTTGCACATCTGGGCTCCTCCTGCAAAAATTAATAAGATGTGGCTAAAATTTATAAAACAAGTCCCGAGGGAAGAACTATAAAAGCATTCTTAAGGGGATTAAATTCCATTTAATAAATATCAGTTTTAATGTTTCTAGATTTCAGATTTATTGTCAGAGACATACATGACATCACAGAAAACCCTAAGATTATTTTTCTTGCAGGTGAGGTAAAATTACCACTAATTGGTAGTGCAAAAAAAAGATTCACCGTTCACAAGTAAACAAATAAAGAAATGTAAACAAACTGATTGTGCATTACAGAGATCGAGAGAAAAAAATCAGTGCACAAGTAAGAGTCCTTAAATGAGTCCCTGATTGGGTTAGTTGTTGAGGAGTCTGATGGTGGAGTGGTCGTAACTGTTCCTGAACCTGTTAGTGTGAGTCTTGTGACGCCTAGACCTCTTTCTTAATGGTAGCAGCGAGAACAGAGCGTGTGCTGTGTGGTGTGGATCCTTGATGATTGCTGCTGCTCTCCAATGGTAATGTTCTCCCTAGATGTTCTTGATGCTGGGGAAGGATTTACTTGTGATATCTTGGCTGTGCTCACTACCTTTTGCAAGGCTTTATCAGGCCATGATGCAGCCAGTCAGCACACTTTCCACCACACATCTGTAGAAACTTGCCAGGGTTTCGAATGTCACACCAAACCTCCTCAAACTCTTTGAGGATGTAGAGGTGCTGATGTGCTTGCTTTACAATCTATTTGTGTGTTGGGTCCAGGAAAGATTCTTCAAGATAGTGACTTCCAAGAATTTAAATTTCCTCAGCCACTCCACCCCTGATCCCCCTGATTTTCCCTTTCTGAAGTTAATAATCAGCTCCTTGATTTTGGTGACATTGAGTTGTGGTTGGGGCACCATTCAGCCAAGTTTTCAATCTCCCTCCTATACGCTGACTCATTGCCCTTTTTCATACAACCCACCACCGTGGTATCGTCAGTGAATTTGTAGATGGTGATGTCCTACTGAGCCACACAATCATAGGTTATAGAAAAGAGAACAGGGGCTAAGAACATAGCCCTCTGGTGTTCTGGTACTGATGGAGATGTGGAGGAGATGTTTTTACCAACCCATACTGACTGTGGACTGGAGGTGAGGAAATCCAGGATTCAATTTCACAGTGGGGTGTTAACTCCCAGGTCTTGAAGTTTGCTGATCAATTTTGAGGGGATGATGGTGTTCAATGCTGAACTGGAGTCGATAAAGAGCATTCTGATATAGACTTTGCTTTGTTTTGCAAATATTTTGCTTCCACATAATGTTTGGGACAAAGGCACTTTTTTCCTTAATTTGCCCCAGTGCTCCACAGTTTTAAATATGTAACCATACAATTCGCATGTAATTAAAGTGCACAGTCCAGATTTTATTCAAGGTTATTTGTATACATTTTGGGTTGACAATGTAGAAATCACAGCACTTCTTATACATAGTTCCCCTATTTCAGGGCACCATAATATTTGGGACATTTGGCTTCACAGGTGTTTGTGAGCGCTTCTGAGTTTTGGATCACCTCTGGAGTCTGTAATTGCAATTTTTCAACATGAGGACCACCAAAGTTGTGCCAATGAAAGGTAAAGAATCCATTATGAGCCTGGAAAACAAAAATAAAATAGGAAGAGATATCGACCAAGCCTTGAGATTACCAAAATCAACAGTTTGGAACAACATTAAGAAGAAAGGGCAAAATAGTGACCTCAGTAACTGCAAAGGGATTGGTAGTCAAGGAAAACTTCCACTGCTGATGGCAGAAGAATTCTCATCATAATGAAGAAAAATCCCCAAACATATATTCAACAAATCAGAAACACTCTTCAGGAAGCAGGTGTGGATACGTTAATGACTACTGTCCGCAGAAGACTTCATGAAAAGAAATACAGATGCTATACTGCAAGGTGCAAGCGATCGCAAAGGTAATATGCTTTGGATCTTGGGCAGTTCTTTTACATCTCTACTCTTTTCTCTTGTCATCACTCTGCTACAGGTTAATCTTGGTCTCATCTATCCACAAGATCTTTTTCCAGAATTCTGCAAGCACTTTTAAATACTTTTTGGAAAACTGTAATCTGGCCATCCCATTTCTGTGGCTAACTAGTGGTTTGCATCTTGTAGTGTAGCCTCTGTATTTCTGTTCATGAAGTCTTCTGTGGGCAGTGGTCATTGACGTATCCACACCTGCCTCCTGAAGCATGTTTCTAATCTGTGGGAAATACGTTTGGGGCGTTTTCTTCATTATGATAAAAATTCTTCTTATCATTAGTAATGGAGATCTTCCTTGGAATACCAGTTCCTCTGCGATTACTGAGATCACCAGTACACTCTTTCTTCTTAATGATGTTCCAAACAGTTGATTTTGGTAACTAAGGTTTGGGCAATGTCTCTTACTGTTTTATTCTTGTTTATCAGCCTCATAATGGCTTATTTGTCTTTCATTGGCACGACTCTGGTCCTCATATTGAAAAATGGCAACTACAGACTCCAAAGGTGATTCAAAGCTCAGAAGCAAGCCTAGCTCTCTTATATCTGCACCAATGAAGCAATTAAACATACCTGAGAACTCACAAATACCTGTGAAGACAAATGTCCCAAACATTATGGTGCCCAATAAAAAGTGCTGTAATTTCTACATGGTGTTAGGTCTGCTTTGTTCATGAATGAGTGAGACAAACACCAGACTGAGTCGAAATCAGGGTTCTTTGTTCTTTATTACCGGATTGTAACACTTGCAACTAACCATGTTAGTCGGTGAATGCATTCTGCCGTTATCAGCAAAATGGTGATTTTTTATACCCTTGGATACGTGCTTAGAACATCATCATATCATTACTTGTCCAATGACTAAAACTGTTGCTATCCTTTCCCTGCTAGCTTCCTGCCTCTCAATCCATCAATGTTTCTCTTATCTTGTAAGTACAAGGATGCATTCACATCTTGTTACAGCCCTGTACAGGGTAACTCCTTACACATTCCCATCTCATGATGTTTTACCTTACAATGGATAAACCAAAATGTATACAAATAACCTGAATAAAATCTGGAATGTGCACTTTAATCATGTATGAATTGTTTAATTACAAATTTAAAGCAGTGGAGCGCAAGGACAAATAAAGGAAAAAAAATGTCTGTCCTCCAAACATTATGTATCAATTACACATTTCAGCTGGAAAAGTTTGTTGCACGTTTCATGCATTAATACTTAATAAACCATAAATAATTTATTACTGGAATTACTTCATATTTTAAAATTTACAGGTGGTTGAACACATACGATCGTGATCTATGTTTTGAACGTCTGTTGTTGGGATCAGCTAGCGATCGCTCTTTTTGCCGTCTCAACACTTGTTCCCACTGAGGAGCTGAGTTCACCATCTCATTCTCCTGACGTGACCTGAACAGTAAATTTTAAGAAATGAAATGCGACAGATGATAAAAAAATACAATCATTCTCTTCAGCAAAAAAAATGTCTTTTTGTGTTTGAGCAAAGCAATGTGGCCACCTGCTGGATATTTTGCAATGAAAAAAGTAACAAGGGAAAGGCAGAGGGAGATGACATCTGAAGCCATCTGAATAGTTACATGCACCAGATCTTGTGTAGGATGTAGTACCTGGAGAGAGTCCCGTGTATATTGGCATAATTTCTAGGGCTTCAAAGATCAAACTGCAACAACAGATTACAAAACTATGTTTTTACCTAATATTTAGAAGGATAAGGGGATTATTTTATTGACAGTTTCAATATGATAATATCAGTAACAAAGGTAGAAAAAAAAATTTCTACTAAAATATACGGCGAGGGAGAAAAGTCTAAAATAAGAATCAGGTCTTCAAGAGCAGAATTTGGATACTATCCTATATCCAAGGGTGCAACTTTCTTCCCAAAGAGTCCAATTGGCTCTCTAGTGCTTTTGGTGCTATAGACCAGAGATCATCATTAGGTCTGCGTTCTAATTGCAGACCTAATGACAGACTTTTTCCCATCCTTAATCCTCTTTCCATTTAGCTCTTTTATGCATTGATAAACTTCCAATACAGTTTGTGTGAGAAGCTGACAAACCTGTTTCGTTTTTTACGTTCCCTACTTGAATTTTCAGATTCACTCCCACTGCCACTGGTATTTCCACGGGATCGGGACCTGCAGTAGAGAAAATGTTACTTTGCTGTTATTAATTAGAAAATAAATGAAAATCTATGTTGCAAGAATAATGGCTCAGCTTTTGAACTTAAAATATTGGCAAGGCTGTGAGTATTTACCAAATAATTCAGCAACTTCTGGAATCCAAACTTTTGCAATGTAATTAATCATGGAAATCTGGAAATTACTCTCCTATATTACCCTCTTTTAGTCTCTGGCACACTACTTGATTTTACAATGAATTTAATATTCTGATTCATGTTTTCTGGTTTCATTTTTATTTGTCTCAATGAGGATTTCATCAAAATAACTGGTTGAACAACCACCCCTCTGCTTTTTTTTTGCTTGCATACATCACTGACAAAAGGCAAAGGAGGAAAAACCCAACACCCAACCCCAAACAACCAATTTTCCCCTGCAACCGCTGCAACCGTGTCTGCCTGTCCCGCATCGGACTTGTCAGCCACAAACGAGCCTGCAGCTGACGTGGACATTTACCCCCTCCATAAATCTTCGTCCGCGAAGCCAAGCCAAAGACAAAGACATCACAAATGACCAGTATGAGGATTGAAACTGATAGGAATTGTAAATTACTGTTCAAAAGCCTGTGAAAATGATGTATTCTAAACAATTAGTGTTTTTTCATCAGAGATAACAATTATAATGACTTTCCTTTTGATTATTTTCTAGTTATGGAATTGCTACCATTTCACAGTTTAAGTGCCAGATAATAAGGCCGGTTACATTTTTTATTGTTTGTGCCTATTGTTTTATTATTTGCAAATGCCTTAAGTGATCTTCTATGATTTTGACCTTACGATTAAGAGAAGGTAATTCGTTAAGTAGACAGAGATGATACCGTCCAGAGCAGTCATTCTCACCCTTTTATTTTGTCTACGGCCCCCTTAGGACTTGACTTTGAAGCAGTCAATACTCCACTGTGTGTAATGGGATCTGGATCACAATTAGTGAGCGTTGGTAAGAATTTCTCCTCCACAATCTCCATCAGTACAGGAGCACCACAGGGCTGTGTTCTTAGCCCCCTGCTCCACTCACTTTGCACCTATGACTGTGTACCTGGGCACTACAATAACACCGTTTACAAATTTGCTGGAGATACCACGGTGGTGGGTTGTATAAAAAGAGGGCGATGAGTCAGCATAGAGGAGGGAGATTGAAAATGGCTGAATGGCGCACCAACAACAACCTCACACTCAATGTCACCAAAATCAAGGAACTGGTTGTTGATTTCAGGAAGGGAAAATCAGATGTCTGTGATCCAGTGATCATTGGGAGGGGAATCAGAGGTAGAGAGGTTGAGAAAGCTTAAATTCCTGGAAATCACTATCTCAGAGGATCTTTCCTTGACACTTGTGAAGAAAGTACGGTAGCACCTCTACTTTCTTGGGGGTTTGTGGAAGTTCTTCTATGGGTGTGTACTGGAAAGTGTGGTGACCAGCTGCATCATGGCCTGGTATGGGGGGCTCTAATACCTCTAAGCGGAAAGCCCTGTAAAAGGTAGTGGACACAGCCTAGTATGTCACAGGCAAAACTGTCCTCACCAACAAGAAAGTTTACATGTAATGCTGCTGTCAGAGCAGCAGCAATCATCAAGGATTCACACCACCTAGGATATGCTTTGTTTTTACTGCTGCCATCAGAACTGATACCAAGCTCAATCAGAGACTCATTTAAGGACTCTTAATTTTAAGAATGGCTGGTCTAGAACACCACCCTGTGAAAATCTTGGTGCTCTTATAGTTGGCTTCTATCATCTAATTGTCTTCTTTGTGCAAAACCTTTCATTCACCCCTCCACCCAGACTATTTCATTTTGATGTCACGCTCAAAGAAATGAGTGCATTATTGAAGGCAGTCACTTTCACCTCATCTCTAAAACTGAGTTCCTTTGATCATATTTGGGCCAAAGCCTTGAAAGAACACAAACTAAGCACAAGTAATCGTGTTGTTTATGGGGAAGCATATATTAATTTGAGCCTCTTGTTTATGGACTCCACAGTCTTCTGCATCAAACCTGCCAAGCCTTTTAAGAATTTTGTAAGTCTTGATGACATCTCTCATTGTTCTGAACTCTGGAAAGTACAGTCCCTTTCAACTCGATCTCTTTTCAAACAGTAAACTTACTTTCCCTGGAGTCAGGCGAGTCAATTTTAATTGCAGGTACCTCTTTTGTTTGGTAAGGAGACCAAAACTGTAATGCATTACCTTCGGTTCAATATTGGGTTTTTTTTGAATTTTTTTTTCCAAAAATTATACATAGTAACATTTTAAATATACATTGTATTAAACTTTTTCTCACAAACGCAACAAAAACAAAACAGTCCCTCCCTCCTCCCTTTCATACATACAGATCAGTTCACTGTCAGAGCTTACCTATATTTTAAATATATAAAGTACAATTGGGAAAACTTCATTTTTGAATATAAAGTTACTTTTTTACCTTTTTTTGTTCCTTTTTATTACTGTATCTGGGCCCTATGTGGTCCAGACCTTCACAAAAGTGTCATATTTGTTCCTTAAGCTATATGTGATTTTATTTTTCCCCGTAGGTATACAGCTGTTTATTTCCACAGTCCATCGTGCTATAAGTAGAGGGGAGTTGGACTTCCAAGTGATCATGATACATTTTTTCGCTACCACTAGTGCTATTTTTATAAATGAGATTTGATGTTTGGTCAGTTTGTCACTTATTTCTACGAAATTAACTAATAGGTATAGCTCTGGGTTGCCCATGAAGACCATTCTCTGTTATCCTAGTTAATTTCTCTGCCATTTCTTGCCAAAATGGCCAAGGTTTGATATTTTTGATGCCCATTTACATGTATTCAAATCCACTCATTACAATACCATTAGCCCTCATACATATTTGTTGCGATTTTTATGTTGGCTTTGAACATCAACACATCCACTCATTCACCATTAACAAATTCTCTGCTTTTCTTTTATGTGCACCAGAGGGGATAGTCTCACATTTTTCCACATTGTGTAACAAACGCCATGTTCCTGCTCATTCAGTCAACTTGTCTTGAAGCCTCTTTACATCCTCGCTCATACTCATAATCTTACCTAGTTTAGTTTTGTCAGCAAGTATGGAAAAGATGGAACTATTACATTTGGCTGCTGCCACAAAATGATGGACATTGGTTGTGAATAGTTGAGCATTCAAGCACCAATCCTTACAATATCTTTACCAGTCACTAGCTCATCAATTTTTGCAGCAGTTTTTTTTTGACCATTAAGTTCTTTTGGTTCCTCATTCTCACTGGATCAGTAACTCTCTTATATATCTGGATGTTTTTAATGTGTCTTCTTCTATGCAGACAGAAGCAAAGTAATTGTTTAATTTCCGTGCCATTTGCTTTTCCCTCATTATAAATTCTCCTGTCTCTTTCTATAAAGGCTAACACTAATATCTTTTATTTCCCTATAATACCTACTAAAGTTATTTTTTAATGTTTCTACATTCATACGCCATCATGTTATTTTCATCAATTACTTGTTCTTGTTGCATGGGTTGATTTAAATTAGATCTGGACTAGAAGAGCATTGCCATCAGAATCATCACTTCTGAAATACAAAGGGATGTTATTGGAGCTTAAAGCTTTTCTGTAATCCTGTATTTAGCTTTCCAATTGTTGACTTAATGAAGGTGGTTTGAGAAATGGAGTGGAATTTCAAGAAATGGTGTACATATCTGTTGAACTGGACAATGGAAGTAGTTCACAGAAGGTTTACTGGCCTAATATTTAGAATGGGCAAAATGTCCTAAGAAGATCACAGGAAGACTAGACTGTATCTACAGGACTGCAGAAGAATAAGAAATAGATTGATTGAAACAAAATCCTGAGGAGCCTTGAAAGGTTGAATGTAGAGAGAATGATACTTTGTTCTGCAAAGGAATCTAGAACTAGGGGTCACAGTTTAAAATTAAGGGCCCATCAATTTACGGCAGAGGTGAGGTGAAATCACTTCTCAGTAAGTCACAAATTTTGGAACTGGGTGCTGGAGACAAAGTTTTTGAACTTTTTAAAGTCAGAGCTGGATGGGCTTGGAAATAGTTGAATGGGTTAAAAGTTGCTGTGGGTAGGGGAGAATGGTGAGTTATAATCATTTTAGCATGGTGTTAGGTCTGCTTTGTTCATGAATGAGTGAGACAAACACCAGACTGAGTCGAAATCAGGGTTCTTTGTTCTTTATTACCGGATTGTAACACTTGCGACTAAACATGTTAGTCGGAGAATGCATTCTGCCGTTATCAGCAAAATGGTGATTTTTTATACCCTTGGATATGTGCTTAGAACATCATCATATCATTACTTGTCCAATGACTAAAACTGTTGCTATCCTTTCCCTGCTAGCTTCCTGCCTCTCAATCCATCAATGTCTCTCTTATCTTGTAAGTACAAGGATGCATTCACATCTTGTTACAGCCCTGTACATTCCCATCTCATGATGTTTTACCTAACAGGAGTACAAGGACACCTCCCCTTCTTGTTACTGCCCTGTACAGGGTAACTCCCTACACATTCCCATCTCATGATGTTTTACCTTACAATGGTCAAATGACAGATGTTTCTCACTGACAAATTCCTGATCAGGAAATAAAACTTGATGCTCTTAAAATTACACAAGCAACAGTATAAACAGGTGTTCAATTTTTAAAAGCTTTGATTTCACTTGGCACCTAAAGTAATTCACAACAGCTGAAATTATGCAAACATATAACCATTAATTATTTATTACTTCCCTTGACTCTATGTACATTTAAGGATTATTGTCAATATAAGGAATCATTTCCTCACACAACTCCTGTGCTTCCTGGAATTCTGCTCTCATTTCATACCCACAGCTATTAGCAGAGGAAAGCTCCAGATTTATGTGACCCTCAGAGCATTTCACTCCTTAAAGACAGTTTTTTTTTAAATTTTTTAGACAATAGCCCTAATCCAGATTTGATAGCCAGTGCATTATTTTCTCTACCTCTTTGGCTTGGCTTCGCGGACGAAGATTTATGGAGGGGGTAAAAAGTCCACGTCAGCTGCAGGCTCGTTTGTGGCTGACCAGTCCGATGCGGGACAGGCAGACACGATTGCAGCGGTTGCAAGGGAAAATTGGTTGGTTGGGGTTGGGTGTTGGGTTTTTCCTCCTTTGCCTTTTGTCAGTGAGGTGGGCTCTGCGGTCTTCTTCAAAGAAGACTGTGAGGCGCCAAGATGCATGGTTGGAGGCGATATCAGCCCACTGGCGGTGGTCAATGTGGCAGGCACCAAGAGATTTCTTTAGGCAGTCCTTGTACCTTTTCTTTGGTGCACCTCTGTCACGGTGGCCAGTGGAGAGCTCGCCATATAATACGATCTTGGGAAGGCGATGGTCCTCCATTCTGGAGACGTGACCCATCCAGCGCAGCTGGATCTTCAGCAGCGTGGACTCGATGCTGTCGACCTCTGCCATCTCGAGTACCTCGACGTTAGGGGTGTGAGCGCTCCAATGGATGTTGAGGATGGAGCGGAGACAACGCTGGTGGAAGCGTTCTAGGAGCCGTAGGTGGTGCCGGTAGAGGACCCATGATTCGGAGCCGAACAGGAGTGTGGGTATGACAACGGCTCTGTATACGCTTATCTTTGTGAGGTTTTTCAGTTGGTTGTTTTTCCAGACTCTTTTGTGTAGTCTTAATCCCCCATATATATTGAAAATTTTTATTAAATAATCTCTTAACAATCGCAGTTTATGAAGAAAAAATATTATTAGAATCCTGAGAACATCTACATGAATGGCTCAGCCCCCCAAATGTATGTTATTTTTAATGATGTATAGCTTGGAAAAAAAATTAGTAATTGTAAAGGGCAGTCAGCATGACTTTGTGAATGGTAAGGCTGTGCCTCATGAGCCTGATTGATTTTTATGAGGAGATACCAAAAGAAATTGATGAGCGTAGGGCGGTAGATGTGGTCTATATGAATTTTAGTAGGGGATTTGACAAGGTCCCCCATGGGAGACTCATTTAGAAAGTCATGAGGCATGGGATCCATGGAACCTTGGCTGTGTGGATAAAAAATTGGTTTCCATGTAGAAAGCAGAGAGTACTAGTGGAAGGAAAGTGTTCTGCCTGGAGGTCAGTGACTGGTGGAGTGTCGCAGGGATCAATTCTGGGACCCCTGGTCTTTGTGATTTTTATAAATGACCTGGATGAAGAGGCAGAAAAATGGGTCAGTAAGTTTGTGGATGATACAAAAGTTTGAGGAGTTGTGCATGGAGCTGAAGATTGTCAAAGGTTACAAGAGGATAGAGACAGGATCCAGAGTTGGGTGGAGAAGTGGCTAATGGAACTCAATCCAGAAAGTGATATAGAAAGTGATGCATTTTGGAAGGACAGACCAGAAGGTTGAGTACATGGTTAATGGTTGGTTGGTTACTGAAGAGTGTGGATGAACAGACAGACCTTGGGGTCCAGATCCAAAAATCCCTCAAGGTTGCCACACAGGTTGATATGATATGGTTATGCTAGGTTTCATTAAGAGAGGGATTGAATTCAAGAGAAGAGAGATCATGTACAACTTTACAAATCTCTGGTAAGACCATGTTTAGAGTATGTGTTAAGTTCTGGTCACCTCATTATAGGAAGGATATGGAAGCTATGGAGAGGGTACAGAGGAGATTTACCAGGATGTTACTTGGATTGGAAAATGTCTTAGGAGGCAAGGTTAGGAAAGCAGGGACTTTTCTCTGGAGCGCAGAAGGATGAGAGGAGGCTTAATAGAGGTCTACAAAATTATGAGAGGGTGGACAACCAGCACCTGTTCCCCAGGGCAGGAATAGCAAACACCTGAGGACATGTACAAAGTGAAGGGAGGGAAGTTTAGGGGAGACATCAGGGGTACTTTTTTTTTTAAATGCAGAGAGTTGTGGGTGCCTGGAATGTCTTATCAGGGATAGTGGTGGAGGTTGAAACATTAGGGGCACGGAAGAGACTCCTAGATAGACACATGGATGGAAGAGAAATAGAGGGTCATGGGAGAGGGAGGAATGAGTACTTTTTATAAAAGAATATATGGGTCAGCACAACATCGAGGGCAGAAGGATCTGTACTGTGCTGTAGTGGTCTATGTTAGAAGTTAGTCACTAAATCACCATTTTGAATTATTTTCTTGCAATTATGTATATTTTATTTTATTTTAAAAGAACGTACCTTCTTCGATGCTGCTTTAGATCTATATCTTCACCATTGTTTTGAATCTTCCTGTTTGGATTGAACAAGTTAAAATCAAATTACACTTGCCTTCCTTTTCTCTGTCACATTCACCTAAGAATAAATGTTTCCACATAGAGGTACAGTATGTGTCTCTATACTCTTACACTGTAAAGATTCTGCTTGCGTGGGCAAATAACTGAGATGGAACTAGCAGAAGACCACAGTTTACTGAAGATAACACACTTACAACCAAACAGTGCCTGAAATGGCAATGCATCAAGGCCATACCATTACCCTTAGTTTTTAAATATACACTGCTACTCTCTTAAAAATAAAGTAATCCCATCACAATTTACATATTAAATTAACTCTTTACATATGTTCACAAAGTTATCAAATTTAAGGGATCTACTGGTCTTTTTAAACCTTGGTAATTTCTCAACTGCAACATATTTATCATCCGCACTCCATCCACCTTCCATTCTGCTTGGATCACCTCCTTCTCCATGCTGGACATCCTTCAAGTTTATTGTCATCTGATTTTGTAGAAGTACAATCTGACAAAGCAGCATTCTCTGGTCCTTGGTGCAGGCACACATCCAGACATAATGCACATACAGACAAGTGATACACACACACACACACACACGTGTGTTGAATACATGGTAGAGTCTTGATTCAGAGTACAGTGAATGCATGTTCCTCTGCTCCTGCAACTGTGACTCACAATGACAGTTTATACTGCATTCTGACCTCCTCACACACTCCAGTCTCTGATGTTTAAAATCAGGGAAGCCACTCATGCCCCTGATGACTTCACCTGCAAGAAATACATCCAAATGGAACTCCTTGACTGCATTAGGGAACTGGACGTGGATGAATTCATTTGGGATGCAGATGAGGTGATAGACAGGAGTTTCATGCCCAAGGGTCAGGAGGCAAGTAACTGGATGACTGTCAGGAGAGGGAAAAGGAATGGTCAGTCAGTACAGGGTAACACTGTGGCCATTCCCTTCAATATCACATTGAGGGGGATGACCTACAAGGGGTGTCACAGTGATCAGATTTCTGGCATCTGGCCCTTTGGCTCAGAAGGGAAGGGAAGAGGTAAGCTATAGTGATAGGAGATTCAATAGTTAAGGGAACCGATAGGAAGTTTTATTGCAGTGATCGAGACTCCTCAGTATTATGTTGTCTCCTGGGTGTCATGTCAGGAATATCTCTGATGGAAATTCTTGGAAAGGCTGGACTCACTAGAAAAACATAGCAGACAGCAGAATGTAAGAATTATGGGGTTAACAGAAGGGGCGGAGGGTCAAAAATATTTTTTTTTGGGAAGTGGATCCCAAAGATCCTAGGGCTGAAGGATGAGCCCATCATAATTGAGAGGGCCCACTGAACGTCCGATCCCAATCATGGCCGAATCAACACCCACATCCAGTCCTAATAAGATTACTTAAAAATGATATTACGCATGGACAGGGAACATGTTGAACCATTGAGAGATGAAAGAAATAGGATCAGTTTTTTCTCTGATCTAAGCACGGCATCAGTTAAAAAGAAAAAAAGAATTCAATGCAACAAGAATTTTAGGTACAAAAAAGATTGTGTATGCCTTATTATATCCGGCGACGTTACGAGTGGAGACGTTGTGGGGGGAGTGGGTCGGAGAAAATATTTTAAAAATCCTCAAGAGGCGATGGAGTTCGCATGGAAAATAAAAGGAGCACACAAAAAGATGATGGAAGAGCAAGAAAATTAGACTAAGGGACAAAGGGTATAAGGGATATGGACAATTATGAGATATCCTTTTTCTTAGTATCTTTTGTACAAAGCAAAGAGCAGTAAATGGAACAGGATATAAAATTTAAATGATGTAATGTAGCTAGTGAAAACAAGGATAATGATGTTGATAATGTAAATGTATAAGAAGCATTAATGAGGAAATTAACAATTTGGAAAAAGTATTAGGGAAAGAATATCAAAAATCCAGTTCAAAGGACAAATATCAAACTTTAATAAATAAAAAAAACTTAAATACAATACAATAGAAACATATAAAATGTTAAAAGATATAATGAGATTGAAGAAAAAATACGACAAATTAGAGAGAGCACATAAAGTTTTGTCTTAGAGAGGAAAGCTCAAGGACAATTAACACAGCTTGGCTGGAACCAGACACGATATCTCATGATCCAAAAGTAATTAATGATACTTTCAAACTGTTCTATGCAAAAGTATATAAATCAGAATTACCACAGGACAAAACAAAAATAGATGACTTTTTGAATGGAATCGAACTCCCGAGATTGAGCCAAGAGAACCAGATGGAGTTAGATCCCTCCATTTACTAGGGAAGAAATTGAAACTTTGGGACTGTTGCAACCAATAAGTCTCTGGGTGTGGATGTTTTCCACTTGTTTTTTATAAAAAATTTAAAGATTTGTTGATGCCACTCGTGATGGATTTGGTTAACAAAGCGGAGGAGACAAAGATGCTCCCGGACACCTTTTCAACAGTGAAAATTGTGATGTTAACCTAAGAATAATAAAGATCCATTAGAACCTTCTTCTTATAGACCCAACTCATTACTAAATACAGATTACAAGATAATAGCCAGGCATTGGTTGAGAGATTGGGCCAATATTTACCAAAATTAATAAATCTGGACCAAGCAGGTTTTATAAAGAGAATACATTCTGCTGACAACTTGGGAAGGTTACTGAATATAATACATTTGGCACAGTCCAGAAAGGATTCCAATGTGGAAGTATGTCTGGATGCAGAGAAAGCCTTTGATACACTAGAATGGAAAAAAGTAATGGAAAAATTTAAACTGGGATAAATATATATCAATTGAGTGAAAATATTATATTGTAAACCACAAGCAAGGATTATTACAAATAGCTAAATCCCATCAACATTCCCTTTAATTAGGTCTAGCAGACATGGTTGTCTGTCTGCTGTCTCCATGATTGTTTGTATTGGCTACTGAATTATTAGCAGAATGCATTAGAAAAAGACCTGAACCTAAGGGGATTTAGGGTGAACCAAGTTGAGCACAAAATTAACTTTGCAGATGATATGCAATTATATGTGACAGAACCAGCTGAATCTTTGCCTAAACTACAGGCCACTACAGAAGAATACAGTATAATCTCCGGATATAAAGTAAATTGGGGAAAAAATGAAATTATACCTTTAACTAATTCGTATTATAGGAGATATAAACAAGGGAGTCGATTTAAATGGCAGGCTGGTGGTATAAAATACCAATTGATAACAATAGATAGAGACCTGGGAAACTAATATGAACTAAATTGACCCCCATCCTTGCAAAAATCAAAGATGAATTAAATAGATGCAGAAGCCTGTCCATCACTGATGGGCAGGATGAACTGTATCAAAATGAAGGTGTTGCAAAGGTTGTAGTATCTTTTTCAGTCCATTCCCATTTACCTGCCATGGAGGTTTTTTAAGATACTAATGGTAATATAAGAACTTTTCTTTGGAATGGCAAAGTCTCCAGAATCTTTCTTTTCTTTTTCTTCTTTCTTCTTTGGCTTGGCTTCGCGGACGAAGATTTATGGAGGGGGTAAAAAGTCCACGTCAGCTGCAGGCTCGTTTGTGGCTGACCAGTCCGATGCGGGACAGGCAGACACGATTGCAGCGGTTTCAAGGGAAAATTGGTTGGTTGGGGTTGGGTGTTGGGTTTTTCCTCCTTTGCCTTTTGTCAGTGAGGTGGGCTCTGCGGTCTTCTTCAAAGGAGGCTGCTGCCCGCCAAACTGTGAGGCGCCAAGATGCACGGTTTGAGGCGTTATCAGCCCACTGGCGGTGGTCAATGTGGCAGGCACCAAGAGATTTCTTTAGGCAGTCCTTGTACCTTTTCTTTGGTGCACCTCTGTCACGGTGGCCAGTGGAGAGCTCGCCATATAATACGATCTTGGGAAGGCGATGGTCCTCCATTCTGGAGACGTGACCCATCCAGCGCAGCTGGATCTTCAGCAGCGTGGACTCGATGCTGTCGACCTCTGCCATCTCGAGTACCTCGACGTTAGGGGTGTGAGCGCTCCAATGGATGTTGAGGATGGAGCGGAGACAACACTGGTGGAAGCGTTCTAGGAGCCGTAGGTGGTGCCGGTAGAGGACCCATGATTCGGAGCCGAACAGGAGTGTGGGTATGACAACGGCTCTGTATACGCTTATCTTTGTGAGGTTTTTCAGTTGGTTGTTTTTCCAGACTCTTTTGTGTAGTCTTCCAAAGGCGCTATTTGCCTTGGCGAGTCTGTTGTCCATCTCATTGTCGATCCTTGCATCTGACGAAATGGTGCAGCCGAGATAGGTAAACTGGTTGACCGTTTTGAGTTTTGTGTGCCCGATGGAGATGTGGGGGGGCTGGTAGTCATGGTGGGGAGCTGGCTGATGGAGGACCTCAGTTTTCTTCAGGCTGACTTCCAGGCCAAACATTTTGGCAGTTTCCGCAAAGCAGGACGTCAAGCGCTGAAGAGCTGGCTCTGAATGGGCAACTAAAGCGGCATCATCTGCAAAGAGTAGTTCACGGACAAGTTTCTCTTGTGTCTTGGTGTGAGCTTGCAGGCGCCTCAGATTGAAGAGACTGCCATCCGTGCGGTACCGGATGTAAACAGCGTCTTCATTGTTGGGGTCTTTCATGGCTTGGTTCAGCATCATGCTGAAGAAGATTGAAAAGAGGGTTGGTGCGAGAACACAGCCTTGCTTCACGCCATTGTTAATGGAGAAGGGTTCAGAGAGCTCATTGCTGTATCTGACCCGACCTTGTTGGTTTTCGTGCAGTTGGATAATCATGTTGAGGAACTTTGGGGGACATCCGATGCGCTCTAGTATTTGCCAAAGCCCTTTCCTGCTCACAGTGTCGAAGGCTTTGGTGAGGTCAACAAAGGTGATGTAGAGTCCTTTGTTTTGTTCTCTGCACTTTTCTTGGAGCTGTCTGAGGGCAAAGACCATGTCAGTGGTTCCTCTGTTTGCGCGAAAGCCGCACTGTGATTCTGGGAGAATATTCTCAGCGACACTAGGTATTATTCTATTTAGTAGAATCCTAGCGAAGATTTTGCCTGCAATGGAGAGCAACGTGATTCCCCTGTAGTTTGAGCAGTCTGATTTCTCACCTTTGTTTTTGTACAGGGTGATGATGGTGGCATCACGAAGATCCTGAGGCAGTTTACCTTGGTCCCAACAAAGCTTGAAAAACTCATGCAGTTTGGCATGCAGAGTTTTGCCGCCAGCCTTCCAGACTTCTGGGGGGATTCCATCCATACCTGCTGCTTTGCCACTTTTCAGTTGTTCGATTGCCTTATATGTCTCATCCAGGGTGGGAACCTCATCCAGCTCTAGCCTTAGGGGCTGTTGAGGGAGCTGGAGCAGGGCGGAATCTTGGACTGAGCGGTTGGTACTGAAAAGAGATTGGAAGTGTTCTGACCATCGGTTGAGGATGGAGATCTTGTCGCTGAGGAGGACTTTGCCGTCTGAGCTGCGCAGCGGGCTTTGGACTTGGGGTGAGGGGCCGTACACAGCCTTTAGAGCCTCGTAGAAACCCCTGAAGTCGCCAATGTCCGCGCTGAGCTGTGTTCGTTTGGCGAGGCTAGTCCACCACTCATTTTGGATCTCCCGGAGTTTGCGCTGAAGATGGCTGCATGCGCGACGGAAGGCTTGTTTCTTCTCTGGACAGGACGGCTTTGTAAGGTGAGCCTGGTGGGCAGCTCGCTTCTTTGCCAGCAGCTCCTGGATTTCCTGGCTGTTTTCGTCAAACCAGTCCTTGTTTTTCCTGGAGGAGAAGCCCAGTACCTCTTCAGTGGATTGCAGTATGGTAGTCTTCAACTGATCCCAGAGGGTTTCAGGGGACGGGTCCGTGAGGCGGGTTGCAACGTCGAGCTTTGCTTTGAGGTTTGCCTGGAAGTTTCCTCTCGCTTCGTCTGACTGCAGTTTTCCAACATTGAACCTCTTTCTGGGGGCTTTATTGTTCCTGGGCTTTGGCTTGAAGTGAAGGTTGAGCTTGCAGCGAACCAGCCGGTGGTCAGTGTGGCATTCCGCGCTAGGCATGACCCTGGTGTGGAGCACATCTTGTTTGTCACTTTCTCGCACCAGGATGTAGTCCAGGAGGTGCCAGTGTTTGGATCGGGGATGCATCCAGGTGGTCTTAAGGCTGTCCCTCTGCTGAAAAAGGGTGTTTGTAATGACAAGCCACTGTTCTGCGCAGAGCTCCAACAGGAGGCGCCCATTGTCGTTGCACTTGCCGACGCCATGCTTGCCCAGGATTCCTGGCCAGGTTTCTGAGTCTTTGCCGACACGAGCGTTGAAGTCGCCCAGGATGACAACCTTGTCGGCTGTAGGGGTACGTTGGATGAGGTTGCGCAGGTCGGTGTAGAACTTGTTCTTTTCTGCTGGTTCCGCCTGGAGGGTTGGAGCATAGACACTGATGAGGGTGATGTGACGCTTGTTTTGAAGTGGGAGTCGCATGGACATGATTCGGTCCGAGAGGCCTGTCGGAAGGTTTTCGAGTTTGGAGGCAATGAAGCTCTTGACCATGAAGCCTACACCAGATAGGCGTCGTTCATCCGAAGGCTTGCCAGACCAGTAGAGTGTGTAGCCCGCGCCGCGTTCTTGGAGGCTGCCTACATCTGCCAGGCGGACTTCACTGAGAGCGACTATGTCGATGTCAGGTCTGAGGAGTTCATGTGCAATGAGGGCAGACCGACGTTCAGGTCGGTGGCTGTCAGTCTTGTCTAGCATGGTTCTGATGTTCCAGCATGCTAGCTTGAGTTTGTGAGCATCTTTTGAGGGGGAGGACGTGGAGGGGGAGGACGTGGAGGGGGAGGACGTGGAGGGGGAGGACGTGGAGGGGGAGGACGTGGAGGGGGAGGACGTGGAGGGGGAGGACGTGGACCTGTCCTCGGGCCTGCGCAAAGGAGCTTTTAGGTGGAGTGCAGTGCGCGCAATACTGGCCCCACCCTTTACACCCATGGTTCGTGTGCCGTGGCCAAGCAAGCTGGGACGTGGCAGCGAGGTCCTTGGGTCGTAGGTTTTATATCGGAGTGGCCTTCTCCTATGCAGGTTTCTTACCCGGGCTGGAGGGGTCTGCCTCCCCTCCTAGGTCGGTCCATACTGCCCGGACCGGGGCCGAGGCCGCCGCAGTTCACCCTGTGCCTGGACAGGAGCAAGGGGGAGACGGCGGCCCCAGTCCGGGCACAGGGAGAGCAGCAGCGGCCCCGGCCCCGGTCCGGGCGAAGGGTAGACGGCGGCGGCCCCGATCCGGGCAGGAGCAAGGGGGAGACGGCGGCCCCAGTCCGGGCACAGGGAGAGCAGCAGCGGCCCCGGCCCCGGTCCGGGCGAAGGGTAGACGGCGGCGGCCCCGATCCGGGCAGGAGCAAGGGGGAGACGGCGGCCCCAGTCCGGGCACAGGGAGAGCAGCAGCGGCCCCGGCCCCGGTCCGGGCGAAGGGTAGACGGCGGCGGCCACGATACGGGCAGGAGCAAGGGGGAGATGGCGGCCCCGGCCTTGGTCGAGTGAGGCAGGCGGAGGCCCCGGTCCGGACAGGGAGTGGGAGGCGGCGGCCCCAGTCCAGGCACAGGGAGAGCAGCAGCGGCCCCGGCCCCGGTCCGGGCGAAGGGTAGACGGCGGCGGCCCCGATACGGGCAGGAGCAAGGGGGAGACGGCGGCCCCGGCCTCGGTCGAGTGAGGCAGACGGAGGCCCCGGTCCGGGCAGGGAGTGGGAGGCGGTGGCCCCAGTCCAGGCACAGGGTCCAGAATCTAATGTACAGCAAATTGACGTGGGATTATGGATGGGGGGGGGGGGGGTCACAGGACTATGATTACCATATCTTAGGAAATACTACTTAGCAGCCCAGTTGAGGTTCCTCACATCTTTATTTGAAGGTGACCCACAACAATGGGTTAACAAAGTATGGGGGAGAAGAAGACAAATACCAAATTAAAAGGTAAAAGAATGGATAACCCCATTCTAAAAAATTTTATAAGAATCTGGAAGGAAGTTAATGATTGTATTGGTAAAGATATTGTAATATCGCCAAAAGCACCCTTGATATGCAAGGAGTTGATGCCTATGAACTTAGGCAACAAAATTTTGGATATTTGGCATCAGAAGGGAATCCAAAATATCGAGGACTGTTATGAAAATAGACAGCTTATTTCCTTCGAACAACGGAAGGATAAATATGATTTGCCTAATGGAACCTTTCACTATTTTCTCCAGTTAAGATCCTTCCTGAGGGAAAAAAATGGGGCCCTACAATAACCCCACCTGAAGAGAATGAGGTGGAAGGGTTACTTCAACTTGAAGGTGCTCCCAAATTTATATCTAGGATATACTCTGTGCTTCAAAATGAGAGAGGTGGGAGTTGAACTTGGGAATAACAATCAATGAAGAGTGTTGGTCAGCTTTATGTAGGGAGAGCATGACATCAGTGATCAATGCCAGACTTAGATTGATAGAATACAATTTCCTACACCAATTATATCTCACACTACTAAAATTACATAAAGGAAAAACAAGGATATTGGAAATGTGCTTTAGATGTGGGTTAGAAATTAATACTTTTATGCACTCCACATGGACGTGCGCGAAGGTGAGACCTTTTGGCTTGAATTAACTAATATATTAACTAGGATTATGGGGGAAATCTTCCCACTGGACCCTGAGTTTTATTTATTGGGAAACCTGGAGGACATGGCAGAAAATTAACAAAATTTCAAATTAAATTTGTAGATATTGTCTTATCAGTAGCAAAAAAATTGTATTGCAATCACCTGAAAGCCCAACTTCCCCCAGTCATCCCATTTATATTAAAAAAATCCTCTGCATTCTCTATTTTATCCAATTCTATTTTCACCCATGCAGGTTTATCTCCTTCCTAAAAACAGAAGGTAAGAAATCTCATCTGAGTTGCTCGATAATAATTTTTTTAAATTAGGGAGTCGTAAATCTCCCAGCTCATATTTCCAGCTTAGCTTTTCTATAGAGTAATTCGACATCTTACCATTCCAAATAAATTTTCTAACATATTTGTTTAACTCATGAAAATATCTCTCAGATAATGGTATGGGCAGTATTTGAAAGAGATATTGTACTCTTGGAAAAGTATTCATTTTAATACAATTAACTCTTCCCACTAGTGTTATAGGTAAGACTGTCCATTTGCTGAGATCTTCTTCAATCTTTTTGATAGTAAATAATTCAATTTGTATGAATTTTAAAAATTATTATATGTACGTAGTCCTAAACATTTTATCTCATTTGTTGGCCATTAAAATAGGGTATCTCTTTGACACTGAGTATAGTTTCCTCCTATAAGAGGCATCATTTCACTCTTATCCAAATTTATTTTATAACCTGAAACTTTTCCATATTCTTACAATTTCAAGTACAATTCTGTAAAGAGTTTGCTGGTACTGTCAAATATATCAATACATTGTCAACAAATAAACCAATTTTGCATTTCTCCTAGTTAACCTTAAATCCCTCAATGTCTGAAATGGGTTGCTTCTGCAAGAGGTTCTATAGCTAAAACAAATAAAGCTGGAGATAGTGGACATCCTTGTCTACTAGATCTTGACAACTGGAATGATGTGGAAATTTGTCCATTAGTCGCTATTTTATCTTTTGATTTATTTTATGGTGGCTTAATCCAATTCACACAAAAAAAAGACCTAATCCCATTCCAATCTATCAAATGCTTTTACTACATCTAATGTACAGCACCACTCAGATCACCTAGCTCTCTTTTGTTCTAAATGAATTATAATAATCAACCTGCTGACATTATTCACAAAGCCTGTTGGGTCCATATTAATCAATTTCAGAAAAGTTTTGCCAATCTATTTGCCAAAGCTTTGGCAATAATCTTACAATTGGAATTTAACAATGAAATAAGTCTAGAACAGGGGTGTCAAACTCAAATTCACGGAGGGCCAAAATTAAAAACTTGGACTAAGTCGAGGGCCGAACTAAATATTTATTGAAAATTTTCAACGACATCTGCATGTTTTCTCTTCTTTCAACATATGTAATGTTAAACTTTAGGATATAACTTTAGGAGGATAATGTTACAGGTCAGGAGTAGGTAGCTCAAGTTCACCCTTTGCTTGATCTGAGGGAAACCTATTTGGTCCCTGTGGAGATGTAGTCAGCATTCACAGGCTGTGTCCATTTTGGCCTGCATCAGGACTCAGCATTTCCTGCTCACTCCTCAGGCTCTAGGCCTCTATTCACCCTCGACCCACCATCCCTCTACCTGACCAGTCCTTTACCCAACCTCTACTCACCCATCACTCCACTCGCTCTGCCTCTACCCACCCCATCCTATACACGCCCCTCTACTGCCTCTCCCCTCAACCTGTTCCTCCCTCTACCCATCTTTCACCCTCTAATCACCCCTCCCCTACTTGCCCTGCCCCTCCCCTTTTACCTCTTCCCTATCCACCCCTCCTTCTACTCATTCCTCCCTCTAACTGCCCCTCGCACCACCATAACTTCCCCTGCCCATTACTCCTCACCTATACCCTCTGCCCACCCCTGCTTACCCACCCACTCAGGCCCAGCGCGCTGCTGATCAGCCTTTGCGGACAGCCACCATCTCTCTTCACGTGCAGGGCCGAACCAGCTGTCCCTGGGGTCCGCGCGGGTGCAAGCGCTGAAGGCCGTGGCGACCGGGAGAAGTGCTCGCGCTGTGGAAAGGCCGTCCGGTGCCAGTCGCGTGGGGCTCGCGCTGCCCGGGGGCCCTGCACAGCCTGCCATGCCCGTCGCACCGACAGGAAATCACAGGCGCTCGCCAATCTGCCGCACCGCTCGACAGGTGGGAGAAGTGACTGGTTGTGCGGGGAGCCTTCCAACTGGCTTGCCGGCTGATGACATCGACAGACTTCTCGTGTTACAATGGGGAAGGATGTGCAATGAAGGGGGAGGATGGTGGGGGTGACATTACCAAAAATCAGCATCGGGTCTCGCTGCAGGGCGGGCCACCTCTAATACATTTTTGAAATGATCTTGCGGGCCAAATATAATTATATCGCGGGCCAGAGTTTGACATGTGTGGTCTAGAAGATGATGGTTTCAACAGATCTCTATCTTTTTTGGAATCAAAATTACAATTGGAAATGATTCCAGGAGAGTATGTGTTTCAGATGCCTGATTTAACACCTCCATAAATAGAGGAATCAACAAATCTTTAGATTATTTATAAAATTCATGTGGGAAACCATCTTTCCCTGGAGATTTATAGCTTTGCAATGAATTCAGTGCATCCCTGACCTTCTTCTGAGTAAAAGAAGTATTTTTTCCACCTGAATTTCCAAATCTAACCGTTGAAGTCTTGTTTCTTATTAAAATTCTTCTATTGTACTAACATCTCTTTGGGATTCTGATTGATAAAATTTAGAGTAAAATTGTTTAAAAGCCTTATTAATTTCTTTAAGTTTATTACTTGTCACATTTGTATCTGTTTTTAATCACATTTATTGTTCTTGAGACATGCTTTCAACTGCCAAGAAAATACTTTATGGGCTCTTTCACCCAATTCATAATATTTCTGTTTAGTTCTTGTTATCACTTTTTCCATTCTCTATGTTTGTAATGTATTCAAGTTTTTTTTTAAATAAATTGTCTATGTTTTTCTTCAGACCCCTCATTTGCAGGTTTTTGTTTTAAGTTAGTTTTTGTTTTTCCAATTTTCCACCTCTCTTATATATTCCTTTTTAATCTTAGAAATATAACACAATTTGCCCTCTTAAATATGCTTTCAAGTCATCCCATATAATAAATTTATTGGTAGCTGAATTACAGTTAGTCTCACAAAATATCTGAATTTGTCTCCCAATGAGGTCACAAAGTCTGGTCTTTTCAACAATGATGACTATTGTGGCCGTTACTGAGTCTTAGTTGCAGGAGGAACAGCAATGGCAACTTAACTGTCCAGGGTTCTGTTTCTCAGATGTGATAGACAGGAAGGGATGAAGGGGGATAGGTGATTTGCTCATTAGGGAAAACGTCTTGGCAGTGCTCAGACAGGACAGATTAGAAGGGTTCTCTGCTGAGACTACATGAGTGGAACTGGGTAATGAAAAAAGGATAACATAAATATATATTTTTGGCATCCCATTAATCAGCAGGAATTTGAGGAGCAAATGTGGAGCGAGATAGCAGACAGGTGCAAGAAACATAAATTTGTAATAGTGGGTGATTTTGATTTTCTACATTGACAGGGATTCCTGTAAAAGATCTCAATAGGTTTGTCAATTATGTTAATGAAAGTTTCCTTAATCAATATATAGAGTGAGTGCAGTTCTGGGAAGTATTGTATTGAAGAACAGGAAATAAAGGGAGTTATTAATAAACTTAATAATAAAAAGTTCCCATGGACTGATGGGATTCTAAGAGAATCCTACAAGTGTTAAAAGGAAGACCTCTCCCCGATTTTGGCTAAGGTCTATAATTTTGTCATATTGGAAGAAATCCTCCTAAATCGAGGGCAGAGGCTATAATCTCTGTTATTCATAAGGATGGGAAAGACCCCACTAAGTGTGAAGGTTATAGGCCAATAAGTCTTTCATGTAATGATCAAAAGATACTTCAGAGAATTCAATGGGTTTTAACACCGTTGATACACCCTATTCAAATAAGATTTATACCTGGTAGACAGGGAGAAAATAACATCAGGTGTGTTCTTAACATTATGCCATATACAAAAAAGAAACATCAGACATCTATGATACTTAGTTTAGATGCGCAAAATGTTCTCAATAGAGTAGGTCGGGTCTATCTCAAGCATACATTAGACAAGATGGGGTTTCACCCGAAATTTATAAAATGGGTGAAAGTAATATATTTAAACTCAAGGTCAAATGTGGAGTTGGGCAGGAAGACAGTTTGAGACCCCTGCTCTTCAATATATGATTAGAGCCACTTGCTGAAATTATTAAACAAGAAGGGTATAAAAGATGATAGAGGGGTGGAATGCAAGATACCCCTATTTGCAAATGATATCGTGCTGTATGTGACCGACCCTATTTCTTCAGTGCCTTGCATGATGTAAATTTTAAAAGAATATTAAGTAATATCTGGTTATAAAATTAATGACTCAAAATTGGAAGCAATGATGCTATTGGGTCTGTAGCCATCACAATTAGATAACCAGGTCAGGTTTCATTGGTCTTGAGAGGGCTTCAGATACCTAGGCGTTATTATCACTCCCTCCATTTTAAAACTGTATGAAGCCAATTATAGAAAGTTACTGAAGGAGATAAAGGGAAATATGTTCAGATGGGAGATTCTCCCCTTATTGGTAGAATTGATAGAATTGAAACTGTCCAAATGAATGTTTTGCTCAGACTGATTTTTTTAATTCCAATCTTTGATGGTAGGAGTAAGCATGATAGCATTTAAAGGTCTTGACAAATTGATATCAAGGCTTGTATAGCAAAATAAAAAACCTAGAGTTAGACTTAAGACTTAACATAACATAACATAACAATTACAGCACGGAAACAGGCCATTAGGCCCTTCTAGTCCGCACCGAACCAAACACCCCTTTCTATTCCCACCTCCCTGCACAATGCCCATAACCCTCCATCTTCTTCTCATCCATATACCTGTCCAACCTTTTCTTAAATAATACAATTGACTCCGCCGCCACTATTTCTCCCGGAAGATCATTCCACACGGCTACCACTCTCTGAGTAAAGAAGTTCCCCCTCATGTTACCTCTAAACCTCTGTCCCTTAACTCTTAACTCATGTCCTCTTGTTTTAATCTTTCCTCCTCTTAACGGAAATAGTCTATCCACATCCACTCTGTCTATCCCTTTCATAATCTTAAATACTTCTATCAAATCCCCTCTCAACCTTCTACGCTCCAAAGAATAAAGACCTAATCTGTCCAATCTCTCCCTATACTCTAGATGCTTAAACCCAGGTAACATTCTGGTAAACCTTCTCTGCACTCTCTCCACTCTGTTTATATCCTTCCTATAATTAGGCGACCAGAACTGCACACAGAACTCCAAATTAGGCCGCACCAACGTCTTATACAATCTCAACATCACCTCCCAACTCCTATATTCCATGCAATGATTGATAAAGGCCAGCATACTAAAAGCCTTCTTCACCACCCTATTCACGTGAGTTTCTACCTTCAGGGAACGATGTACCGTCACTCCTAAATCTTTCTGCTCTTCTGTATTCCTCAATGCTCTCCCATTTACCACGTATGTCCTATTCTGATTCTTCTTACCAAAATGAAGCACCTCACACTTATCAGCATTAAATTCCATCTGCCATTTTTCAGCCCACTTTTCTAAGCAGCCCAAATCCCTCTGCAATCCTTGAAAACCTTCTTCATTATCCACTATTCCACCTATCTTAGTATCGTCT
Organism: Narcine bancroftii; assembly: GCF_036971445.1. NCBI lineage: Eukaryota > Metazoa > Chordata > Chondrichthyes > Torpediniformes > Narcinidae > Narcine > Narcine bancroftii. The sequence continues at coordinate 233,755,514 of NC_091469.1, forward strand.
GCATATTTACAAAAAGGGGGCCTTAATTTGCCCAACATATAATATTAGTACTGAGCAGCACAGCTGAGGACTCTGATAACATGGATAACAAATGATATGGAAATAGGTTGGATGAGTATAGAACAAAATTCATGCCCCAGTATTTCTCTGGAAGGGCTATCATTCCTAAACCAAGCAAATTGGAAGAAATTAAGAATAGACAATGAATGGATTACATTCACAATGAAAACTTGGTTGGCTAGTAAAAAACATCTCAATCTTTTTAACTCTTGAATATAATTTAAAAATAGTAGATATTCCAGAATTCCAGCTGGAAAAGTAGATAACGGCTTTAGAAAATGGACAGATAAAGGGCTAACTATTGTGGATCAAGTATTATGTGTGGAAACTTTGAAATCATATGAATATCTTCAGAAAAAAATTAGTTTGTCAGGGATGGATTTTTTTTAGATTTCTTCAAGTGCAGCACGACTTATAGACACATGCAGATTAGGAGCAGGTATGTAAACTCCACTAGAAAAGATTTTCATGCTGACTATGGAGGGAGTGATAAAGAAGAACCTGATAGCTCAATTATACAAATGGCTTCAAGATAACGTAACAGGAAATAAAACAGAAATGGGAATTAGAATGAATATTTGTGTTACAGATGGAATAAGGGAAATGTCATGCCTTGATGGTCACAAATTAACAAGTAGTCCTAGCTGGAGGGAGTTTCAATGGAAAATTAAAATGAGAGTATTTCAGAAATATGTTGGTGAGAATGCGGGAAGATTGGCGATCATACCCATATATTTTGGGACTGTCCAAAACTATATCAATATTGGAGAGATATTCAGGTGGAAATTAAGAAAATCATGGGAGTATATCTACCTTTGGAGCCAGCATATTTTATTTTGGGAGTGACTCTAGAGGATATAGATACCAAAACCCAGACATGACTACTTGGGGTGTTGCTGTTGATCGCAAAGAAGATGATGACAGTATTATGGAGAAATGTAAAACCACCAAATCTCCAACTATGGAGTGAAGATTAAAAAGTGCATATTCGATCGAAAGCATAACAGCTAAACTCCAACTAAGGAATGATGTGTTCAACATCAAGTGGTCATCGGTAATACTAGATTAAGGATATAACCTCTCTGTAATCTCAGCAGTGGGAAGGAGTTTGACTGGTGCACTCTATGTGTAATTGGAGTAATGTATACAGATGAGATGGAAATTGTACGTAAGTGCATATACAGTATAGTGATGACACAGTGATAAATTCAATAAGATTTACTCTGACCCCCTCCTCTTTAAGCTTAAAGTGTCACATTGGGCATATGAAGAAGTATATGGTTAAATATATAAGTGACTGCCTATTGGTTAGAATGAGGTTAACTGGGTGCCTAAATCTGGAATGCTTCCATGAACAGAACTCACATATAGATAGATTGATGTGTTGTATACATCTGTCAGGTAATTTATATATTTTGTTTGCATGCTCAGATGATATGACCGCATAAGGAATTAAAAGTTAAGTTAAAAAAAAATACTGGATCTCCAATTAGGAAATGAGACCAGGTGGATGACAAAAGTGTGTGCAAGGGAACATTTTGGATCTTGTGATAATTATAGAAAAGGGTAGATCTGGTCCTCCGGTTGAGATTCTAAATTGGAGAAAGGCCAATTTTCAATGTATCAGAGTGGATCAGTTTGTTTTCTGGCAAGTTCTATGCTTGGTAAATGGGAGGCTTTCAAAGGTGAAATTTGGAAAGTACAGAGTTTGCATGTTCCTGTCAGAATTAAAGCGAAGACTAAAAGGTATAGGGAACCTTGATTTTGAAGAGATATTGAGGCCTTGGTTAAGAATAAACAAAGTGCATAAAAGGTACAAGCAACAAGGAACAAATGAGGTTTTTGAGGAGAAATAAGAAATACAAGAAAACACTTAAGAAGGAAATCAGGAGGAGTATTGAGGCATGAGGTGGCTTTGGCAGACAAGGTGAAGGAAAATCCTGAGGGATTCAATGGATATATTATGAAGAAAAGGATACCGAGGCAAAATTGGTCCGTTTGAAGATCAGATTGATCATCTATGCATGGTGCAAAAAGAGAAGGGGAAAATCTTAAAATGCATATTTGGCATCCATATATACTTGGAGAAGATACAGAGTCTATAGAAGTGAGATGAAACAGCAGTATGGTAATGATCTGGGACAAGTTATAGAGGAGGGTGCTTACTAGCCTGAGGCAAAACAAAAATATGGACAAATCCCCAGGGTCTGACAAGATATTCCCTCTGAATTTGAGGGAGGCTGGTGTAAAAATTGCAGTGGCTCTTTAAAATGACCTTAACCATGGGTGAGGTACTGAAGAATTGGAGGAAAGTTGATGTTGTCCTATTGTTTAAGAAAGGTCTGGGAATAATCGAGGTGAATATAGGATAGTAAGCCTGGCAGTAGTTGTGGGTGAGTTATTGAAAGGTATCTTAAGAGACCAGAAATACAAGTATTTGGAGAGACAGGGATAGTCAACATGGCTGTGAGGTAGGTCATGTCTCACTGATCTTTGAATTTTTTGTGGCGCTTACTAGGAAAGTGGATGTCATCAATATGGGCCCTTTGACAAGGTCCTGCATGGGAGGTTGGTCAAGATGTTTCATCACTCGGTATCCAACTTGAGCTAGGAAATTGGATTAGACCTTGTCTTTGCGGGAGAAGCCAGAGAGTGGTGGTCAATGACTGGAGGCCTCCGACCTGTGGTGGACCTCGGGGATCGGTGCTGGTCATTGCTGTTTGTCGTCTATATCAATGATCTGGATGATAATGTGGTGAACTGGATAAGCAAGTTTGCTGATAACAGTGAGATTGGGCGTACAGTGGACAGCGAGGAAGGCTTTCAAAGCTTGTAGAGGAATCTAAACCAGCTGGAAAAATGAGCTGTGAAGTGGGAGCTAGAATTTAATGTGGTAAGTGTGAGGTTTGGGAGGATAAACTTGTACTGTAAACAGTTGGGCACTGAGGACTGCAATAGAACAGAGGGATCTGGGAATACAAATGCATAATTCTATGAAAGTAGTATCGCAGGTAGATAAGGTCATAAAGAGATCTTTGGCACATTGGTCTTAGTATATCAATGTATTGTATCGGTGTTGGGATGTTACATTGAAATTGTAAAAGTCATTGCCGTATTGTGTGCAGTATTTCCCCCAAGATCCACAAACCCAAATGTTCCAGCAGACCCATCATGTCCGCGAGCACCTGCCCCACCAAATTGGCCTCCGTTTACCTTAGCTCTGTTTCGTCCCCCCAGTCCGGTCCCTCCCAACCTTCTTCCAGGACACTTCACATGTCCAACATCACTTCAACCACTTCCAGTTTCCTGAACTCAATCACCTCATGTTTACCAAGGATATCCAATATCTATACATCTCCATCCAGCATACTAAAGGCATCAAAGCCCTTCCTTTCTCTCTGGACAACAGAACCAACCAGTCCTCTTCCACCACCACCCTCTTCCAGCTGACAGAACTTGTTCTCAACCTCAATAATTTCTCCTTTGACTCATCCCACTTTTTTCAGGTCTAAGTCATAGCCATGAGTACCTGCGTGGGCCCCAGTTATGCCTGCCTGCCTTTTTGTTGGCTATGTGGAGCAATCCATGCCACAAGCCTACACAGACAAGGCCCCTCAACTCTTCCTCCACTACATGACTACTTTGGTGCTGCCTCATCCACCTATGATGAGCTCGTTGACCATCCATTTTGCTGCCAACTTCCACCCCGACCTCAAATTCACTTGACCCATCCTAGCAACACTCTTCCTTTCCTTGATCTGTCTCCTTCTTAGGAGACAAACTCTTGACAGACATCTTCTACACAGCTACCTTGTCTACACCTCTTCTGACACTATCCCCCTAGAAGGATTCCATTCCATTCTCTCAATTCCTCTGACTCCATTTTGTCTGCACCCAGGACGAGGACTTCCATGTCAAATCATCACAGATGTCCTCCTTCTTCAATCAATGGGGTTTTCTCTCCACCACCATCATCTTGGCCTCACCCACAGAGCCTTCATCTCCCCTGTTCCCTTCTGCCCCACAAGTAACAAGGAAAGGATTTCTCCTGTCCTCACCTACCACCCCACCAGCCTCTGCTATTTCTGCTGACAACTACATCATCCCACCACCAGACACATTCCCCTTCCACCTTCTGCAGGGATTGCTCCCTTTGTGACTCCCTTGTCCACCCCTCGCTCCCCACCAATTGTCCCCTTGGTATCTACATTTGTGACTGCAGGAGATGCTTCACTTGTGCCCATACCTTCTGACTCACCACCATTCAGGGCTCCAAACAGTCCTTCCAAGTGTAGCAACATTTCACTTGTGAATCTGCAGGGGTCACCTACTGTATCCGGTGCTCCCATTGTGGTCTCCTTTACATTGGAGAGACTAGGAGCAATCTGGGAGATCACTTTGTTGAGCTCCTTGGCTCTGTCCACCACAATAGTGGCCACCCATTTCAATTCTCCATCCCATTCCCTTGCTGACATGTCTGTCCATGGTGTCATGCACTGCCAGACTGAGACATCCCACAAACTGGAGTAACAACATCTGACTCTGCACCCTCCAACCAGATGGCATTAATATTGATTTCTCTGGCTTTTGTTAAACAACACCACCTCCCCACCCCCACTCATTCACTTCCTCCCCATCACCTTCCCCCAGCTCTGTCTCTTACCCTGTCTCCTTTTGCACAGATATAATCAATTCTCATTTCTCCTCCATCATATCCAATTAACACCTTTGTTGGTCTGGACTCCTTCCCCAGCCAGCACTATCAGTATTCTGGGATTTCCTGTGTTTTGCTCATTCTTCATTCTTTGGTCCATAACGTCAGCAATATAAATTTGTCTCCTAAGGACACTGAAAGACCGACTGAGATTGTCCAGTATTTTGGTGTGTTTTTACTACAATCACAGCATCTTTCGTGTTTCACTCAGTTTTGGCCACCTACCTGTAGAAAAGATATCAATAAGATTGAAAGAATGCAGAGAGATTTACAAAGATGTGGTCAGGACTTGAAGAGATGAGTTATTGGGAACGGGTTAAATGGGTTAAGATTTTATTCACTGGAGTGTCTGAGAATGAGGGAAGATTCGATAGTTATACAAAATTTATGAAGGTATAGATGGGTAAAAAGCCTGCAAGCCTGCAAGCAGGCTTTTTCCACTGAGGTTGGGTGAGATAAGAACTAGAGGACATGGGTTAAGGCTGAAAGGTGAAATGTTGAAGGGGAGATTAGGGAAAACCTTCACTCAGAGGGTGGTGAGAGTGTGGAAGCCAGCTGAGGTGGTGGATGAGATTCAATTTCAACATTAAAGAGAAATTTGGATAGGTATGGAGGGCTAGGGTCTGTGTGCAGGACAATAGGATTAAGCAGAAAAATAGTTCCAGATGGAGTACCTGGGTTGAAGATCCTGTTTCTGTGTCATAGTGGACTATGGTTCCAATCCTATTTTTAAAATATCCAAAAATTGCAACACTTTACCAGCTAACTTTGTCTGGCTAGGAGTTCACCAACTATTTCCTTTTGGTTGTAAATGCCAACCTTCTGCACTCTTTCAGTCTATTAATATTTTTCCTGTAGGTACATTGCCAAAACTGCACACTAATGACTTTTACCACCTCAATATAACATTCCAACTCCTGTATAATACTTTGATCTTCATAGATCAATGTGCCAAAGGTCTCTTTATGACTGTATCTACCTGTGATACCACTTTCATGCTTTCATGCTCAAAAATTACCAAGACTGAATTAAAATGTCTCTTTAAGGTTTTCAATATATTCTCATATGATACATGTTCAGCAATCTATGGTGTGATAGACTTTCCAGGAATAAAATCACCTTCTCAGTTGTGGCCATATTTCATATTTCTGTGTTCAGCCTCAGGAACATTTCCACTTATTCTACATATAGCTGAGACAACTTGTAAATCTCAAGCTCACCAGTGTACCCCAGTCCATTTCCTTTGCAAACAGTGTTGTCTGTTTCCTGCACGCTCGGCCACTGTCCTGCTATTATTGCAAGTGGAGTGTAGTGTATATAACCTTAATCACGCTGCTGCTTGTGAAGGCAACTAACAGGTAGAGTAATCAAAAAAAATCCTTTATTGAAGGCAGTAAATGTCCACTAAAGAGACCAATATATTACAATCATATCATATGGCACACTCAAGTGTGCTTTGGGAATGGCAGGCATCGTTGGAACTGCAATAAAATCAATGACTTAAAACAACACTTCCTACCATCGTCTCCCTGGCTGAGCTGACTCACAGTCACTTCCACCAGAAGCAGTTCGCCGTTTATGATGAGGGAACTTTGGTGATTTGTTGCGTTCATTTGGAGAAATGTATAATCCACTGAAAAGAAGCAATCCAGTAGATAAATAGATTAAGGACAAAATTACAAACTATATTCAATGGTTTTGTAACTAAGGTACTTCGTGGGTAATCCCTTGTTATACATAATTTTCTGGTCAGGCACACCTATTGGCCGGTTTTACCTGTGGCCCCCTCCCTACATGCTCCTGTATAAAGGTGACTGTTATTTTATACTGGCCCCTGCAGCTTAGTGCAGGACAACCAAACAGTATGGATATGCTTGTGTTCTTAAGTGAATAAAAGCCTATTGGTTTCTCTACAATAGTCTTTTGAGTAATTGATGGTGCATCACTTCATGCACAATATGTTTTTTCAGATATAAAGACTTGCCATAGATCAACAGAAGATTGGAAGCTAATATTCTTGTTGTGCAAGATGTTGTGCAAAGGAAAGAAAAAAAGTAGACCTGAGGGTAGAATCTCATTGTACATGAAAAGCTACACTAAAATTGGGACTGCAAAGAGGATCTGAAGCAATTCTCCCTACCAACATTGGAAAAAAATCTTTCATTGGCTCAAGGCTTTTTGTGCATAAACACTACAATGAATGATTTTCCTTGTAATTGCACAATTAACCTTGAGTGGTTTCAGGAGCTGTAGCACCAACCTAAATTTAACTCCATGCTTAAACTTCTTAAAATAACAGCTGTCATGATAGAGTGGTACCACCAGGGGGTGACAGATGGAGTGTGTAGCATTTTGGAAATGCTGTTGCATCTTGGGCAGATTCAAGATGGATGCCTCCACATGAGGTCTGGCATGTGTATATTCTGTCCTTAGTGCTGTTTGTTTAGTTAATAAATCTAGTCATTTTAAGAAGAACTCAAAGGTACCAGGAGTAGAAAAAACAGCCAGCAGTGGAAGAAACAGCCAAGTTCTGTTGTGCACAGGAGAAAAAGAAAAAAAAAGTGTGCATTGGGAATGACAGTAGATATCAGCAGATAATATGAAGGGTTTAAAAGCACCTAACTCTCTAAATTGGACTGGAAACATCGACCACGAGTGGAGGCTGCTTAAGCAAAGGTTTATGCTTTACCTGCAAGTGATTGGAATCAATGGCCAACCGAATACATGGAAGATTGCATTGCTACTTACTGTGACAGGCCCTCAAGCATGAGAGGCTTTCAACGCATTTGTTTTTGTTGAGGCAGAAAACCAGAGCAAATTTGACAAGGTTATCAAGATGTTTGATGAACACTGTTCACCAAAGAAAAATGAAACCTTCGAGAGGTATGAGCTTTGATTTTTTTTTTTAACCGACTTGAAATTAAAAGCAAGAACATGCAAGTTTGGATCGCAGCAAGATTCAATGGTCCGTGATAAAATTGTGTTCGGAATTAATGATAAGAAAGTGAGAGAGAGGTTGCTGTGAGAGACAGAGCTTACCTTAGCTAGAGCTGTGAAGATATGCCACGCCAGTGAACTAGCTCTGCAGCAGGTGAAAAAGTTCAGTGATAGTGTAAAAGCCAGTGAGAATGAAAGCACAGACATAGCCACAATGTCTGGATATAGACACAAACAAAATATGAGACACAGGAAACAACAAAAAGATGGAGAGACATTCAATTATAAATGATGTGGCACTAGACATGCACCAAAGCAATGCCCAGCTTATGGGAAAGTCTGTAATAAGTGCAAAGGGCAGAAACACTATGCAAAGCAATAGTGAAACTAAACAGAGGTAAAAGTGTACACACTTTATAAGACACTGTAGAAGAAACTGCTCTCTGTGATACACTTTTCATGAGCATGGTGGTGCAGGAAATGAATAGTGTTGAGCAGGATAAATGGACTGTGTCATTGCATATAAATTGAACAAATATTCCTTTCATGTTAGACACAGGGACTAAGGTCAATTTGGCTCTGATTGCGACATCAGGGCAATGAAGATAAAGCCATACATTCATGCATATCCTGTACTGCTCAAAGCATACAATGGACAGAGCATCAACACGAATGGCATGAAAACTCAAGGGTTAGAAGAACCATTTACTGATTCGCAAATTAAAATGGCTATGCTGGAAATGCCGAACGGTAAATCGCCTGGTGATGATGGATTTTCGGTTGAATTTTATAAAATTTTTTATGATGATTTATCTACAGTGTTTGGGGGTGTATTACGTCAAGTTGGAGAACATTATGAATTACCTGAGTCTTGTTCTAGTGCTTTAATTACAGTAATTCCTAAAAAAGATAGAGATCATTTGAAAGTATCTTCATATAGACCAATTTCGTTGTTAAATGTAGATTATAAAATAATAGCTAAAATATTAGCGAATTGATTGGCTAAATTTTTACCAAAGTTGATTCATATTGATCAAACAGGTTTTATAAAGAATAAATATGCTTCAGATAACATTTTGTGCGTGATTAGTTTGATTAATAGATTTCAACAAACTTTCAATCATCCGATGGTGATAGCCTTAGATGCAGAAAAATCATTTGATAGAGTTGAATGGAATTTTTTGTTTAAAGTTTTGGAGAAATTTAAGTTTGGTCCTTCCTTTATTGGTTGGATTAGGGCTCTATATAGTAAATCGGTAGTTAGAGTATTGACGAATGGTTTGATTTTGGAATCTTTTAAGTTAACTCAATCAACTCATCAAGGTTGTCCTTTATCATCAGCTTTATTTGCGTTAGTGATTGACCCTTTAGCACAGCTGATGAGACAAAATACACAGATATAAGGTATGAAAGTTTTAGATGAGGAGTATAAAATTAATTTATTTGCTGATGATGTATTGGTGTATTTAACAAACCCAGCTCAGTCACTTTTGCATTTGAAGGAATGTTTAATACAATATGGACGTCTTTCTGGATATAAAGTTAATTGGGAAAAAAGTGAAATATTACCGGTAAGCGAAGGAGATTATTCAGTTTATAAGAATATTATTAATTTGAAATGGACTGATCGAATTAAATATTTGGGTATAATTTTGAATGTTAATTATCAATCTTTATATAAATTAAATTATGCTCCATTCATGAAAAAAATTAAAACTGATTTGATTAAATGGAAAGATTTACCTATTAATTTAATGGGAAGGATATTGGAGGTTTAAAGGTGTGAAAAATTTGGGAGATTGTTTCAAAGAGGGTAAGTTTTTATCTTTTAATCAGATGAGGGAAGATTTTGGTATTGATAAGAATTCTTTATTTCTTTATTATCAAATTCAATCTTTGGTGAAATGTATGTTTGGTAGAGATATGATTTTACCTAAAATAACTACATTTGAGACTTTTCTTATGAGGGTACCAGAGAAGGGTTATATTTCATTTATATATCAAATATTACAGGATGGTATGGATAAAAAGTGTTGGGATAGATCTAAAATTAAATGGGAAGCGGATATTGGTTTTATTTTTTCTGAAGATGATTGGTTAGATATTTGTTATGATAGTGTAACTAGATTGATAAATGCACGTTATGCAATGATTAATTACAATTTTTTACATCAATTATATTTGACACCTGAAAAAAAATAAAAAATATGGTTTTAATGAATCAGATTTGTGTTTTAGATGCGGTGATATGGTTGGAACATTTTTTTCATGCTGTTTGGTTATGTATACATATACAATCTTTTTGGAAGAAAATTCAATTGTTTCTAGAATACCTGTATAAGATTAAAATAGTTTTAGATCCAACAGTATTTTTATTGGGTAGTTTGCAACCTCTGAAAGGTTTGGGATGAGATAAGTTTCAACTTGCTTTTGTATATTTAGCTTTATCCGTAGCGAAAAAATGTTTTGCTAGTACGTGGAAAGATACAAATATGATTGATATTAATAGATGGCATAATGAGATGAAATATTGTTTAATAATGGAAAAAATTACATATGTTTCACATGATAATTATAATTTTTTTATTAATAAGTGGCTGTTATACTCAGAATATTTACATTTCAATTTATATTGATTAGATTTTCATATGTATATTTAACTTTTTTTTTAATATTCTTTCTTTTTTCTTATGGCTCTCCTTAGGAGAGTTGGCTGAAGGGGGGGGGGGTTCTTTTGTTTTATTTTTTTCTCTTTTTTGTCATATATATATAAAAAAAAGTTCATGTTCATGTTTAATTGCTGTATATGTCATATATTATTTTTGAACGAATAAATAAAGTTTTTTAAAAAATCAAGGTGAAAGTTAAAGATAAAGATCACCACCTCAGGTTCTCAGATGGACATGAATAACTGCTTGGTGACAAAGCATATGAAAACTTAAACCTAGTCAAGAGGGTGTACCACATTAACAGTGCCAATGCACAGAACAGCGTAGAGGAAATACTGGATCAATTTCCCGACATCTTCAAGGGATTTGGAGTTCTAAATTCATCTATAAGATAGAGTTAAAAGAGGCTGCACAGCCAGTAATGCACATCCTGAGGCAGGTTCCAGTGCCACTAAAAGATAAGCTCAAGCAGGTACTTGACCCAATGGCGACATCAGGGGTCATAAAGAAAGTGGAGGAGCTACTTGGCACAGATGATGCACCTGCCCTTTTCAGGTCCTTAGTTTTTTTTTTCTTTTGCGTTCCCTTCTTTTCTTTTTAGTGTTTTCTTTTGAATGCCGTTCCCACCGTTATTTCTTTTCATTACAGTTTTGATAGGAGTCATATGCCCCACGATGATTTGGATCGAGATAAGTTTTTGGAATGTATTCGTTGAATATGTATGAATATGCACATGGATGGTTTTGTAAGTTTGTGAAAGCTAAAATAAAATTTTCAAAAAAAAGAAAGCAGAGGAGCCCATAGAATGGGTGAATTCAATGGCGTGTGTCAAAAAGAACGCTGACCTACACTTGTAAATGGATCCAAAATATTTGAACGCCAATATAGAAGGAACTTTATCAGATTCCAACCAGAGATGAAATTGCAAGTGAGGTGGCCGATGCAAAGTTTTTCACTAAATTGGATGCATCCCAGGGTTGCTGGCAAATAAAACGACATGATTATAGCACAAAATACTGTATACTTATACACCATTTGGCTGATACTCCTGTCTGAGGATGCCTTTTGGAATTTCCTCAGCTCCAGAAGTGTTCCACAGGATAGAAGGCATAAATGGGGTACATGTGTACATGGATGACATGATCCCATGGGGATCACACAAAGACAACATAACGAGAGGCTCATCAAAGTGCTACAACACATCTAGAAGTATGGATTAAGGTTAAACAGAGAAAAATGTCAGTTTGGTGTGAAGGAAATCACATTTTTAGGAGATAAACTGTCAGAAGCAGGTACAGAGCCAGACAAGAGCAAGGTGAAAGCAATTTTAGAGATGCCTAGACCCACTGACAAAAAAGGCCTATTGAGAGTGTGGGAATGATTAATTTCATTGGTAAATTCATACCAAACTTGACTTACAAAACAATGTACCTAAGGAAGTTGTTACAGGACAAATGGAAATTCAAGTGGACAGACAACCATGAGGAAAAGTGTGGATGACTGAAGACCATTCTAACTATAGAACCAGTACTTTTGACGCTCTTTGACGTGTCCAGAAAGATGAAAATATCCATGGATGCTTCAAAAGATGGAGTAGGTGCTTGGGAGGCTATAGGAGAAGATTTTGGACCAGTAGGATACGCATCAAGGATGATGGCAACATCTAAATGTCAATATGCTCAGATCAAGAAAGAGTGTCAGGTCTGGTCTATGGATGAGAGAAATTCCACAGTTATGTGTATGATCTACCTATATTCATGGCAGAGACAGACCACAAGCCATTAATAGCAATAATCAAGAAAAATCTCAGTGAAATGTCACTGAGAATCTGAAGACTGAAGATGAGCCTACAACATTATGACTTTGAATTGGTGTACACATCAGGGAAACTTATCGTGTTAGCTGATGCGTTATCCATGGAAACAATGCAGAGTGAAGCACACAATGAGAGCTCCACAGAGACAAATGTAAATCTCCATGTGAATCTGATCACTGAATCTCTTCCTGTGTCTGACATGAAATTCAAGGAGATCACAGCTGAAACAGAAAAGAACACAGTTTTACAGGTCACCTAGAATCTGAATGAAGAATGGCCTAAAGGTGAATGTCAGCCATGCTATAACATCAGAGCTGAGCTGATGTTATAGCAATGGGCTTCTGCTCAGACAGAGCAGAATTGTCATTCGTCAATCACTGTGACATGCTGAAAAGGGTGCACAAGGGGCACCTTGGAATGGAAAATTGCAAGAGGAGGGCCAGAACTGCTGTTTATTGGCCAGGGATAAATTCTGACAATGACAGGATGGTTTCAAGCTGTGAGACTTGTTTGAAACATCATGCAAAGCAGTCAAAAGAACCCTTGATAATAAGTGAATAATAAACAGAACCATGGCAGAAAGTTGGGACTGATCTGTTCCACATGAATGGAAAGAATTATTGCTGGTTATTTATTATTAATTGATTGCGCTGCTTCCAAGCATATCTGCTGCTTGTGTGAACCAATAAATGAAATTGATCTTTGCAAGACATGGAATTCCTCAAATTGTCTGCAGTAATAATGGACCATGCTACAGTTGTAGACAATTCCAGAAATTTGCAGAAGAGTATGATTTCTGACTTGTGACTTCAAGTCCTCTGCATCCACAGTCAAATGGCAAAGCAGAGAAAGGAGTTCATATAGTTAAACAGTTGCTCAAGATTCGTATTTAGCTCCATTGAGTTACAGAGCTTTGCCATTTGAACATGGCATGTTACCAACTTCCCTATTTAAAAGAACCAAGATGTCAAACAGAAACAAAATCGTCTACGAGGGAGGCAAGTCAGTGAGAAGCTTAGGGCCACTGGCACAACATGACTCAGTGAGACTCAGAGATTCCAACACTTGGGACAAAAGGGCCACTGTTCTGGGAGAAGTAAATCCAAGATCTTTCACTGTCAGAACAGAGTAGGGTCAAATACTGAGGAAGAATCGAAGGAGCCTGCTGAAAATGCCAGAGATACAGCAGAAACAGATAAATGCAGAGGATTCAGCCAGCACAGAAATAGGGGAAACACCACTCATGCTAGACAGTAGTGGATCAGCAGAGCCAATACAAGCACCTGCAGAGCTAACAGAAGCACTCTGTGTTAAGAAGATCCACACAAGTTATCAAAGCACCTGACAGACTGAATCTATAAAATAAAAAGAACTACGCCTTAAAAGTTTGTGTTGCTGATGTTCATGTTACCTTTGTGTTGAACTTTAAATTGAAAGAATACTGTATTAATGTGTTATGTTTGATTAAACATTTCAGGGGAAGGGGATGTAATGATAGAATGCTACCACCAAGAGGAGTCAGAGATGGTGTGTGTAGCATCTGGGGAATGCTGTTGCACTTTGAGTGGATTCAAGATGGATGCCTCCACCTGAGATCGGGCATATGTATGTTCTGTCCTTTGTGCTGTTTGCTTAGTTAATAAATCTAGTTGTTTTAAAAAGATCCAAGTTTCTTTATTGTAATAAAAGAAACACCATAACAGCTACTACAAGTAGGGCAACAGCATGGCCTCATGGGCCAGAAGGGCCTATTACCATGCTGTATCTCTAAATTTTTTTAAAAATTGAATTAAAATAATGGGATAACTTTGGTTGAAGGCAGTTGTAGGTACAGGCAACCACTTTTCTGGCAATAGTCTCCATAGCATCATATTGTATATCTAGATAGAGGACCAGCATTCCCTCCAAAAATAGAGATGGTGGCACCTCAATAACTAACGAAATGTCCTCTATTGCAGTTTAGCAAACACCATTGATATCTTCTCCTACAGAATGCCAAACAAAAGATTTGTATTGGTATGTTCTTTTAGATATTGCACCAGCAGCGTCTCCTTACATTTCTTATGACCTACATTTCTTTCTTTTTCAATCTTTTTATTATTATTATAATTTATAAACACATACAGTTCAAAGAGATATAAAAAAAATACATAGTAAGTAATGAATTAATACAGAGATATTAAACAATAATATTACAGAATAAAAATATATCATAAAAAAAAAATTTTGATCAGTTTAGGGTGTGAACTATCTCTAAAAAAAAAGATATAATTAATAACAATATATGAAAAAAGAGAAAAAAAAAACCCAAAAAAGAAGAAAAAACAAATCTGAATTAAAAAAAACTTAAAAAAAAACTTTTTAAAAAACCTACAGATATAGCTAAACCACGCCGATCACTCCGATCTCATCCTACAGCCCAATTATCATACATAATCATAGAAAGAAAATAGAGCCAGATCAACTCACCACAAATGAAAATATTGAATAAATGGTCGCCAGGTTAACTCAAACTTAGAAGGGGATTCATAGACAGAGATTCTAATTTTCTCTAAATTTAAACATAGTATAGTTTGGGTAAACCATTGGAAAACAGTGGGAGGATTTACCTCTTTCCAATTTAATAGTATAGATCTTCTAGCCATTAGTGTAAGAAAAGCAATCATACGATCCGCAGGAAGAGATAAATAAGTCAAATCTATCATAGGTAATCCAAAAATTGCAGTAATGGGATGTGGTTGTAAATCAATATTCAAAACAGTATATATAATGGAAAAAATTTCCTTCCAATAATTCTGTAAAGAGGGACAGGACCAAAACATATGTGTAAGGGAAGCTATTTCCAATTGACATTTATCACATATAGGATCGATATGAGAATAAATGCGATGGAGTTTATCTTTAGACATATGAGCTCTATGAACAACTTTAAACTGTATTAGTGAATGTTTTGCACATAGAGAAGAAGAGTTTACCAGTCGCAGAATTTTATTCCAATTTTCATTAGAAATATGAAGGTTGAGTTCTCTTTCCCAATCATTTTTAAACTTTTCAAAAGTCCCAGAATTTATTTTTGTAATTATATTATATAATTTAGATATCACACCTTTTGGAGGGAATTTTGAATATAGTATATCCTCTAAAACAGTCGTAGTCTCCTGATTGGGAAAAGAGGGTAAAGTCGAAACTATGACCTACATTTCTGTGCATTGTCCATTCATTGTTGCATGGATTCAAGCCAAAGTGGTGGCCATGTTACAAATTTCATACACATGGAGATATCACTTGAAAATTTCATTGTGTGCTGCACTGAAGATCATCAAACATATCTGCAGATCGATTCAACACAATTCAATCCATGGGCACTTCAATGAAAATGGTTACCATGACTGAATTTCTAGATCAATAAATATGTTTCTTCCACAGAATATCACGATTTGACAAGGATCTGAACTAGTTTCAGAAGTTAGAGATTTCACAATAAATCATAACTATTTTATATACAAACTGTGTACAGAGGAATTGGAATTTATTTTCTCTGGGGAAAGTCATTTATTTGAATGCCACACTAAATCAGAAACTGCTGCTATGCTAAGAGTAAGTAAAGTCATGCTCTGAAAATAGCAGGAAAAGCTATAATTTTTTTCAGAAGTACAGCTTGCAACATTATTCTGGTGAATTGGTGACGAAGAGAACATCTAGCAATTTCAATGACTGGCGGTTTAGGATGAAGGCTAAGTTGAAAAGATACCGTAATTAATGCTCCTGACCTCTGAGGACCATTTTCCTCCCATGGGGCACTGGTTCTGTTCTGCGTGGCTGAACAACCATCCAGTTTTGTTACCCTGGAGCTAAGAAGAAGGTTAAAAAAAAGTGCAAATGTCAAGATAATTGAATATCTACAAGTGATAGCTACACAACTACTGCAGTGCCCCTCCCATGATTTTGCCCTAGCTACAACATTACATGATCTGCATAATTAAAAGTCAAAATACCACAAACATGGATATTTTGAGTGATAGCCTGTGAACTCCTGTTTTTTTTTTGTTGCTTTTATTCCATGTTCTTCAATGACAACTGCACATATATCTTCTCAGTCATGGCGTCTCTCTCACTTCATGTTGTTCCCCATTTACGTTGTGACAAAGAACACATCTGATTCTAACTGGTTAATTCACTTACACAAAATTAATATAATTGAAAATGAAATGTCAACTAAATTGGATTTGTTTTCTTCCTTTCTGAGCCACAGCTTGAACCAATGGCCTTCAATTCAACCAGTATCATTATTAAAAGGATAGATGGGGCTCAAAGCACAATTTTGTATAATTTTTACAGATATTATACTAAAAAGTTCAAATATATTTAAACTCAAGGAAGTAAGACATAACTAAATAGAGATAAATGGAACTGGGGTTATTTCTTAATTTGTTATGCATTAATTACCATCAATGAAAGAATATTGAGCATTAAAAAATGCAATTTTTCCAAACAGGAATAAAAAAAAGACATTTATTAAAATAATATTGTTTTTGATAATCGTCAATGGGAAATGGATTCTCTACAATATAATCAAACAGCCTTTCAAAACACTTCATCATTGTGATGTAAGTGCTACTGGTTGATAGTCAGTAAGACCGGCTCCTGCACTCTTCTTGGGCACCAGGATGATTGACACCTGTTTGAAACCATTGGGTAAGAATTTGGGATATGATAAGAGTTTGCAAATTGGATTAAAGCTTTATATAATGGATCAAAAGTTAAAGTTGTTACAAATGGGAAAATATCTGCGCCTTTTCATTGAATGAGATCGAGTAGGCGAGGGTGTCCATTGTCTCCAGCTTTATTTATTTTAGTAATAGATCCATTAGCAGAACTGATTTGATCAGATACTGATATTAAAGGTTTTAAAGTAGATAGAGAGGGGTGTAAGATTAATTTATTCGCAGAATAATTTATTTGACAGAACCAGAAGGGTAATTAAGAAAATTATTTTTAAGATTAAAAGAGTATGGAAAATTATCTGATAATAAAGTAAATAGGAATTAAAATGAAGTTAGGCCCCTTATTAGAGGTGACTATACTCAGTGTAAAAGAGATACCCAATTTAAATGGAATAAAATATTTAGGGATATGAGTAGATATCAATTTAAATAATATATTTAAATTGAACTATACCCCCTTACTTAAGAAAATTGATGAAGATTTAAATAAATAGATGGAACAGCAAATAACATTATTGGGAAAGGTTAATTGTAATAAAACTAATATATTTCCAAAAATACAATATCTTTTTCAAACATTGCCTATATCTTTGCCACAAAATCTCTTTCAGGAATTAAATAAACATATGTAAGAAAATTTCTTTGGAAAGGCAAGATGTTTATGGTTTTGTTAGAAAAATTAACATGGAAATTTGAATTAAGAGGTCTACATCTAAATTTTAAGAATTATTACAAAGCAACACAAATGAGATTTCACTCTTTTTTGGAAGAGGGAGAGAAACAAGCATTGATTAAGACAGAGATGGAAAAGATAGGAGAGAAGACACCAGAAGATTTTACATTTAAATGGGAGTGGAGATTAATATCTGGAGACAGGGAAACCCCATTGTTGAAGAATTTGATGAATTTATTGAATAAGGTAAACTTTGGAATGGAAATAAGGAATCCTATGTTATCTAAAATTCCTTTGAACCAAAATAGATTTATCCCATTTACAATGAATAACCGACTATTTAATATTTGATTTTCTAAGGGAATTAGAAACATTGAAGATTGTTAAGAAAATTTAATGTCATCCGATCAACTAAAACATAAGTATGTTATTATAAAATAAAAGCATATTTAAGAAATAAAATTAGTCCAAAAATGTTATTACCTAAAAGGAGTGAAATAGAAATTTTGATTTGTAATAGATCTATTAAGAAATTTATTTTAACCGTGTGTATATTAATGCAAAATGGAACTCAAAAACAGGGAATTCATTTTTCTAAACAGAGATGGGAAACAGATCTAAATATCATTATTAGGGAGAATAATTGGATGGAATTATCTCATGATAGTTTGACAAATACAATAAATGTTAGATATAGATTGGTTCAGTATAACTTTTTACATTAATTATATCTTACCTCACAAAAATTAAATAGATTAAAGTCAAATTTATCAGATAAATGTTTTAGATATGATCAAGAGATTGGTACTTTTGTGGATTCTGCATGATTATATTCAAAATTGAGAGCATTTTGGATAGAATTTTTGGAACAAGTCACGTGAGTTAAATTTCCACAAGATCCAATGTTTTTTTTAACTGGGTAATATTTCAGGGATAAGACTAAAATTGAAATTGATTTTTTTATCAGTAGGAGTTTATGAAAATTGCATTACCAGTTGCATGAAAAAATATAGAAATGAAATGGAAATCAGATTTGCATTTAGGTATGGAAAGATAGCATGCGGAAATAAAGAGTTGTATATCTCTTGAAAAAAATTACATATAATTTAAGGAATAAATATGATACTTCTTTTGAAAATTTGGATCCAATTTTTATAAATTTATGATTGGTTTTCCTCATGAGACCTCAATAACTCCTTGGAATAATTAAATAATACTGAAAAGGCTAAATTTGACTGAATGGTGCTGACACTTTAGTAACCAGGTGTAGCGGTACACTTGGAGATAGTGGGCAGATCCAGCACTGACAGCTCCCGTCTTGTGACACCTAGACACAACAGCGTCCTATCTATGGGCAACTAGCCACTACAGCCACGAGTCATAGTGATTCAGCAGCACCCGTAGGTCTACTGAGAAGCCCTGGCCTACTCAACGTAGCTACATCATGAGGTCATTAGCACTTTAGATGTCATAATGCCAGGTCACATATTGTGTGTCTATAGCAAGCCTGATAACACTGTAATAAACGCTTCTCTCTTCGCTGGCTGACAACTTCAGGTGTGGTCTCGTTACTTCAACATGATGGCGTATGAGGTGGGGCGTGGCAAGATGGCGCAAGGATCAGACGTGCCTTCCAGTCCTCTCCTGACTCTATCTTATTGTTTTGTCTAGAAATGCCCATTAAAATTCTTTAAAAGTTTAGATAATTTCAGTGCTGTTAATTTAACTTATGATGGTACAATTGGTGGAAAAGAGCAAAAAAAAACGACAACAGATCATCAAAAAACTACATTTTCCAAAAGTTCAAGTTTTGGAGCCTACCTACAGGAAAGACACCGGGACTCAGCGTGAAATGGATCCCAGGAGAGAGGTACAGTGTTCAGATGTAGAGCTCTATGTTACATCGGTAGAGCCCCCTAAAGAGGGCGCCAAATAGCCTTTAGAACAAAGAGTTACTCAAAGGCATTTGTCAGCTGTAGAGGTGGCGCTGCAAACTGCATCTTTTGAGATACAAGAACCTATACAACTTGATGTACTGGGAGAATTTAATACATTATGGACTGAGGAAAACCCTGGCCAGCGTCCTCCAGTCATTGCTGGAGAGGCTGTGGCTGGGGTTTCCACACGCAGTCATACTACAAGGAAGGCAACCAGAATGAAGGAAGGAATAGAAGATCTTTTGGAGAAGAAGCAGGAATCTGTTGAGCCAAAATCTCTTCCAATTGAAAAGATTTTTGTGAATCTTGAATCTAAATTATCTTATACAATGCAGGGATTATCCAAGATTATGACTGAACTTGGTACTAGGTTTAATACTTTGGTGAAAATACATTCTCAACAGATGGCTGAGTTTGGAGCTTTTAAGCTTGAAGTGAGAGATAAATTTAATTCGTGTGAAGAAGATATAGACGAAATACGGGATCAAGTTTTTGATGTGACCAAAATGGTCGAAGACTTACAAACTCAAAATAAAAATTTGGTGAAAAAGATTGATTATTTGGAAAACCAATCCAGACAGAACAATATAAAGATTATTGGTTTGCCGGAAGTTATGGAGGGACCAGACGCAAGAAAATTTTTTACTGAATGGATTCCGCAGGTGTTGGATCAAGAACATTTCCCGGAAGGTATAATACTGGAACGTGCTCACAGAGCCTTGCGTAGAATACCTATTTCAGGTCAAAGTCCAAGACCTGTTTGGTTTGTTGCTTGAATTATTACGACAGAGAAATAATTTTACGAGTGGCTATTAGAAATGCACAACAGAGAAAATCACCCTTGATGATTCAAAATAATCGAGTTTTCTTCTATGCGGATTTGAGTCAAGAAGTTATGTTCCAACGACGGGAATTCAACTCTGCTAAAGAGTTGTTGTGGAAGAAAGGTTATAAGGCAACCTTTAGATATCCAGCTGTTTTGAAGGTTTTTCAAGATGGTTACCAACCAAAGTTCTTTGATTCTCCAAAGGAAGCTATAGCATTTGCTCAAGAGCTGCCAATTACTCAGTTTCAACAGAGACGTAGTCCGCCGCGATCTCTAAGGAGACAAGAGATGGAAGAAAAGAGCCGTGCTTCAAGAAGGAATGGTTGTAATGGTGACTCGGCAGTTGGAGCTGATTAAAAGAAGAGTTGTCCTTTTATTTTCTGATGTTTTTTTTTAAAAAAAAGGGATATTATTGTTGGGGGAGAGAACTGGATAGGCACTATT
Source organism: Narcine bancroftii (assembly GCF_036971445.1). Lineage (NCBI taxonomy): Eukaryota > Metazoa > Chordata > Chondrichthyes > Torpediniformes > Narcinidae > Narcine > Narcine bancroftii. The sequence continues at coordinate 233,776,314 of NC_091469.1, forward strand.
TTCTGAAAGTCATCTGCTACGTGTGAGTTATCTCACACCCATTTTTTTTTGGGAGTTATCGCATTACGCGGTTTAGACGGGAGGGGGTATTTTTAACCTCCTACCCGTTTTTTTTTCCTTTTTTTTGTATTATTAGATTAAAGAGTGAAGGGGTTTTTTTTGTTTAAACATTAAAAAAAAGCATAAGAATGTATTTGATTGTTTAAAAAACTAAAAATTGATGAGGTTTTTTTTGTAAAGTTTATTCAGTAGATAAGGAATATCTGAAATTTAAATGTGAATGGGATGGATAAGTTTTTTTTAATATTTTTTCTTTAACTTTAAGGTGAAAGGAGTGGTAATTCTGGTGTATATTATTTTGCTATTTTAGTTATAGAACGAAGGGAATAATGGTGAAAGTTATAAATTGAATTGTACAATTTTTAATGAGGCTTGAATTTTGTTTGTGGTTTATGCTCCATTTGTTGAAGATATAGATTTCATTGTAGATGTGTTTTTATTATTTGGATATCTGAATTTTAACGTAATGATTGGGGATATTTAAATGTGGTATTGGAGCTTTATTGGATAACTATTCAATAGTAAAAGGGAAAAATGATGGAAGAGTACTAAAATTGAATTGTACAATGCTTAATGAGGTTTGAATTTTGTTTTAAGATGGTGGTTTATGTGACTAATATGATGATAGATGTGAAGTTAGTTGATATTTGGTGAAGGTTTATCTCTATAGAGAAAGTTTTTTTTTCATTTTTTTTTCATGCTACAATTTTTTTTAAGAATTTATTATTGTTTAAGAATTTTTGATAGATAATGTTACTAACTTTACTAATTTTTTATATTAAGTTTGAGTTAAATATATGTTTCATCTTAACTCCGTTTGTTAAATATATGCATTTAAGATTAATTTAAATATGTTTTTTAAGTCTGAAATTACTTTTCTTTTTGTTAGTATTTTAATCGGTTATGTTTTTGTTTTTTTTTGTAAGTGAGTTTTTTTTCCTCACATATATTATTAACTTTATTAATTCTTCACTCTTTATTTTGGGGGGAAAGGGGGGGTTGGACTAATTTGAGTTGGGTTATTAATGTGTAATAATTATTGGGGAGGGTATAGTTTATTTAGATTACTGATATTGTATTGTAATTTTATTATTTTATTCTTAATTTTTTTTAAATGTAATTCTATATGTTATTCATGTTATAAAATCTTAAATAAAGTTTAAAAAAATGATGACGTATGAGCACAAACATCTTTTTCTTTTCGGTTTTTAAGGGTTATTTTGGGATGGGGTTTGTGGGGTTTTTTGGGGGTATAAAACATCATGTACAATGGATTTGATTTGGTTATGTGACTATTAATTATTGTATCTTGATTTCAATACATGCATGGAAACAAATAAAATATTCAAAACAAACCTCAGAGGGGTCAGGTTAATGATGATTAATCTGGATGGCCTTGAGTGGACTTAAATATATTGACACACAGCATGGAGGAGTAAGGGAAATAAATCTACACAAGCAATTTTGGGGGAAAAAGTGGTCAGTGTTAAAAGGAATTTGCAGAGTTTAAACAGGTATGTTAAAAGGCAGTTAGTTGGTGGTTTAAGGATTGTGGTTATGTGGGTATTATGACAGCGCATCGGGGATGGATGGCTCAGCTTAAACTCTCATGTATCAGATGTTGTCTGAGATTTGCGGCAGCAAGTAGAATATGTTAGTGTTGATTTTTAAAAATTTCTCCTATTCCTCTTCTTTCTGACTAGGTGCTGTCTCAACTAATAAATCTAAATCATCAATGACCTTAGTATGCAGAGTTTTAGCAATGTGAAAAGACACTGAAGAGGTTATTCTTGTATCAATTTTAAACCATTATTTTCAGATTATACCATACATAACTTGATTCATCTTAATAAAGGCAAAAGGTTTTTTGTGGATCTTAAACTATGGTATTCATTATTTCAAATAAGTCTATCAACTTAACACTTCATTTCATTTTCTAACAATGGGACTTAAATTAATTGAGTCCATCTTACGTTAAGCATGTTGCAAATCTGTCACATGATTTGTTTGCTTATTAAATTAAGGAATGCAATATTAATGTGATAGTAAGTCGCATTATCAAAGCAAAACATAGACATTTTCTTGGTATAAATAGGTCAGCACAACATTGTGGGCTAAAGAGCCTGTAATGCTCTATGTCCATAGTTCCTCCAGGGTTCAGGGGAACTATGGATATAGAGGGCTCTCAATGTGGCACTGAGCTTCGGGCGTCTGGTGATGGAACGCATCAAAACGCACCTCAGATACTCTGTATCCATTTTGATTCTCCTACAGAAGAAACCATTCCACAGACGATGTTACAGCCTTGTCCCTTTACTCCATCCTGAGCCACCTGGAGAACGATGCCTCATACACCTGGCTGCTGTGCATTGACTTCAGCATGCTGTTTAAGCAATACATCCCCAGAGGCTGGTGGAGAAGCTGTCCTTGCTGTGACTCAACACCCCTCTCTGTAACTGGATTCTAGCCTTCCTAACAGAAAAACCACTGTATGTTCAGGTCCATAGCAGGATGTCGAGCACTTTCACGCTGAGCACTGGTGCACCTGAAGGCTATGTGCTCAGCTCGCTCCTGTTCATGCTACTGACCCACGACTGCATTGTCAGATCCAGCTCCAATAAAGTCATCAAATTTGCAGATAACACAACAGTCGTTGGCCTCATCAGCAACAATGATTAGTCTCATTATAGAGAAGAGGTGGAAAATCGTGTGAAATGATGCAAGAGTAACAACCTGAGTCTCAATGTGGAAAAGATAAAAGAGATGATCCTGCACTTCAGGAGGACCAGGAATGACCAGCCTCCACTACACATCAATGACTCTGTTATGGAGAGAATGGAGGGCACCAAGTTTCTTGGAGTTCACTTAACTAGTGAGCTATCCTGGCCACACATCATCTCCTCACTTGTCAGGAAGTTGCAACAGTGACTGCACTTCCTGAGAAGACTGAAGTGGACAAAGCTACCAGCCACCATTATGTCAACCTTCTACAGGAGGTCTATCAAGAACATCCTAGCCAGCTGTATACGATTGCTGCAGAGAAATGGATCAGAGGTCAATCTAAAAGACCAAAAGAGTGGCAGAGAGGATCACTAGAATCTCCCTGCCCCCATCGACAGGATCGTTGTCTGAAGAGGGCATGCAAAATCATTGAGGACCCCTTCCATCCTGCACACAGCATTTTCAGCTGCTTCCGTTGGGACAGAGATACAGGAGGATCAGAGCCAGCACCACCAGGCTGAGGAACAGCTTCTTCCCACAGGCAGTAAAAATGTTGAATGACAAAAGAAATTGTTCTCACTAACCATCGGAAGCTTTCATATTTATGAAACAATTTTTATTTATTTATTTCTATAAATAAATAATTGTCCTGTATGTGTATTGTTTGTCTGTATGTGTGTTATATCTGGTTGTGTGTCTGCGAGTTTTGCACCGAGGACCGGAGATCGCTATTTCAACAGGTTGTACTTGTGCAATTGGAAGACAATAAACTTGACTTTGCTTGACTTGTCTTGATGTTCTATTTGAAGATCTGTATTTTATCGTTGAAGAGGTTTTATTAACTGAGTCCTCGAGATTATATAATCAAACATCATTATCATAAATATCTTGAGAACAATAGAAAAGTCATGCATGAAGGTTTTTCACAGTGCTCATAATTTATTGCATCAGATAGATGAAGTCATGAGGAGTCACGTGATGGAGTAGTGGCCGATAGTAGAATACCAGCCCTCTCCAGAAAAGAAGGAAAAAAGTGAGAAAAAAACAAAGCCCCAGACACACAAATCACAACAAAGAAAAAATAAAGGTGTGGAGGAAATGGCACCAAAGAAAGAAAAGCCAAAAACAATGGGAAGAAAAGAAGAAAGAAAGATGCCGGAAGAGAAAGGTGAAAGCCTTACCTGTATGTAAAAGCAGGGACCCACCTTGGAAAGAGGAGCCCACTCCCCGAGGTCAGTGGAAACCCCGCAGGGGCGTGACCCACCGAACGCAGGACTTCAAAGATGGCTCACGGAGCCAAACAGAGGCGCAACCGCGCATGCACAAGGAAACGCGCATGCGCGATGCGCATGACAAAGACAACACCGACGAGAGGGGGGACCAGCTGTGGAGTGGAACTCTACTGCACGAATAGCTGAGAGAGACCCGACAGCAGGGCTCCCAGCTGGAAGATAAAGGAAATAACGGGAATGGGAGGGGTGAGAATGAAAAAAGGAAACCAGAGGCACAACAGATGACCAGCCCAGAAGAAGAGGACCAACATCAAGACACCATTAAAAAAAAAATAACCAGCAAACTGAGACAAACAAGAAAGTCAGAAGAGACACAGATACAGGGAAGAGAAGTAGAAGACATAAACCCTAGAGCAGACACAGAAGAAGAAGAAGGAGAACATCAAGCTCTGCACAGAGAAATAGAAGATAAAGGGAATGGACAGTACATAGATAAAAAAAATTTGAAGAATATATGGAAGCATTAAAAGAATTGCTGACATGAGAATTTAATGAAATAAAAAGAAGAATGAAAAGTACAGAAGAAAAAAATGAGTAGATTAGACCTGGTCATTACAGAAATAGGGAAAAGATTAGACAAGGTGGAAGAATGAGGAAACAGCCGTAGAAATGGAAGTGAACGACTTAAAAAGAAAATTGGAAGAAATTGATAAAAAAGTTAAAGAAACACAGCAGTTGTTAGCTCAGAAGATGGATATAATGGAAAACTATAATAGGAGAAACAACATAAAGATAATGGGCCTTAAGGAAGATGAAGAAGGGAAAGGTATGAAAGAATTTATAAAAGAATGGATCCCCAAGGTCCTGAGAATGCCAGAAACGCAGGAAGGAATGGAAATAGAAAGGGCACACAGAACATTAGCCCCGAAACCACAGCCACAACAAAAACCAAGATCTATTTTAGTAAAATTCCTGAGAAATACGACAAGAGAAAATATATTGGAGAAGGCAATGAAAAAAATGAGAGAAGACAAAAAACCTCTGGAATACAAAGGTCAAAAAAAAAAATTCTACCCAGATATAAGTTTTGAGCTCCTGAAGAAGGGAAAAGAGTTTAACGCAGCAAAATCAATCCTATGGAAGAAAGGCTATAAATTTATGTTAAGATATCCAGCAGTGCTTAAAATAGTTATCCCAGGGCAGCAAAGCAGACTGTTCTCGGATCCGGAGAAAGCATGAGAATTTGTAGAATGCCTGCAAAACAGAAAGAGAGATGAAGAGATGTAACAAGAACAAAGAATGATGACAAATTTCATATAAAGAAGAAAAATAATGTATAAGTAAGAACTAAGGAGGGGAAGAAAAGGGAAGAAAGGAAGTAAGGGGGGAATAAAGAGGATGAGCTTTGTTTTATGTGAAGATAAAAGTCTTTTCTGGAGGGAGTTGTGTGGGAGAGAAAAACAGTCACTGTGAAATCAGTTGACACTTGCGAGCGGGTTTGCAATCCAAATGGAGAGGGGAGTTGTGGTTGCCCGGCAAGGGACAAGGGGCAACTCAGAGAGGGGGGGACATTTGGGGTTAAGGGAATTTTAGATGTGGGAATAGTGGAAATATTTTATGTTTTAGAAGTGTTGTCTTACAGTGCGTTCAAAAAAAGAAAACAGAAATGGATAAGAAGGGAAGGTGGTGATGAGGAAACGGAAAGGAAAGATAAACAAAGTATGAAATGACCATATTGAACTATATGACTTTAAATATTAACGGAATACATAATCAAATCAAAAGGAAGAAGCTGTTTAAATTTACTGAAGAAAGAAAAAATTGATGTAACATTTGTGCAGGAAACACATCTAACTGAAGTGGAACACAAGAAATTAAGGAGAGACTGGGTAGGACACGTAACGGCAGCATCATATAATTCAAAAGCCAGATGAGAAGCTATATTAATCAATTAAAATGTACCAATCAAAATAGAGGAGGAAATAATAGATTCAGCAGGGAGATATGTAATGATAAAGTGTTAGATATATTCAGAATTTTGGAATTTGCTCAATGTATATGCACCTAATGAAGAGGATCAAAAATTTATGCAAGATATCTTTTTGAAGATTGCAGATACGTAGGGGAATATACTGATAGGAGGGGACTTTAACTTTAATTTGGACTCAAAGATGGATAAAACTGGAAAAAAAGACTAGCAGAAAAAACAAAGTAACCAAATTTATGGTTACATCGATGCAGGAAATGCAACTTTTGGATATATGGAGGAGACAACACCAAAAGGAGAAGGAATATACATATTATTCAGGTAGACACAAAACATACTCAAGGATAGACCTATTCCTGTTGTCAGCCCACATCCAAGGGAGAGTTAGAAAAACGGAATATAAAGCTAGATTGTTATCGGATCACTCACCCGTTATTAGCAATAGAGCTGGAGGACATCCCACCGAGAACATATAGATGGAGATTAAATTCCATGCTACTTAAAAGACAGGATTTTAGAGAATTAATTGAGCGCCAAATTAAAATGTACATTGAAATGAATATGGAATCAATGAAAGATAAATTTATACTATGGGATGCAATGAAAGCTTTTATCAGAGGGCAGATAATAAGTTATATAACTAAGATGAAGAAGGATGACAATCGGGAAATAGAACAGCTGGAAAGGGAAATAGCAAGTACAGAAAAAGAATTAGCAACAAGGGAAGATACAACAAAAAGAAGAGAATTGGCGGACAAAAAAATAAAATATGAAACACTACAAACGTACAAGGTGGAGAAGAACATAATGAAGACAAAGCAGAAGTATTATGAGCTAGGAGAAAAAACGCACAAAATACTAGTTTGGCAGCTTAAAATAGAACAAACTAAAAGAACTGTATTGGCATCAAGGAAAAAGGACAGACAAATTACATATAACCCAACAGAGATCAATGAAAACTTCAAGGAATTCTACGAGCAATTATATGGAACTGAGAATAAAGGGAAAAAAGACAAAATAGATGAGTTTCTAGCTAAAATTGAATTACCGAAATTTCAAGAAGAGGAGCAAAACAAATTAATAAAATCATTTGAAATAGAGGAAATACAGGATGTATTAAAAAAAAATACCGAACAATAAAACACCGGGAGAGGACGGACTCTATAAAACATTTAAAGACTTATTAATTCCTCCTCTCCTGGAAGTAATGAACCAGACTGAAGAAACACAAAACATGCCAGATTCATACAAAACAGCAACAATTATAGTAAAACCAAAGATGGGAAAAGATCCAATAACACCAGCATCGTATCGACCAATATTTCTACTCAACACAGATTAGAAGATAATAGCTAAACTATTAGCAAACACATTGGCTGACTGTGTGCCAAAAATAGTAAAACTAGACCAAAATGGATTTATTAAGAAAAGACGAACAATGGACAATATCTGTAAGTTCATTAACTTAATCCATGCAGTACAAGGAAACAAGACACCAACAGTGGCGGTTGCTTTAGACGCAGAGAAAGCCTTTGACAGAGTAGAATGGAATTATCTATTCAAAGTACTACAGAGGTTCAACCTACCAGAGAAATATATTAATTGGATTAAAGCATTATATAAGGGACCATTGGCGAAGGTGACAGTAAATGGATATATATCAAACCAATTTAAATTATGCAGGTCAACTAGGCCTCACTGTTCGCGTTAGCTATAGAACCCTTGGCAGAACAGATAAGAACAGATAAAATGAATATTCATAAAATGAAAATATCTTCCCAAGGATACAATACCTATTTCAATCATTACCAATTCACCTAACAGAGAAATTCTTCAAGGAGGTAAAGAAAATAATAAGGAAATTCTTATGGAAAGGGGGGAAACCGAGGATAGTGCTAGATAAATTAACAGAATGGTACAAACTAGGGGGCTTACAGCTACCAAACTTTAAGAATTATTATAGAGCAGCACAATTAAGATATCTTTCAGATTTTTATCAAACAAGGGAAAAACTAGATTGGACCAGATTAGAGCTAGATAAAATAGGGAAGAAGGTACCTGAACATATACTATATAAGTGGGATGAAAAGCTGGTGCAACATAGGAATTCACCATTACTGCACCATCCGCTCAACATTTGGAAGAAGATTCACGTAGAAAGGAAAAAAAACAAATTATCAACTATCAAAATTAATATTGATGCAAAATCAACTAATCCCTTTCACAATAGATAACCTTTCCTTTAGAGAATGGGAGAGAAAAGGGATCAAAAGAATATAAAAATGTTTTTTGGGAAATAAATTATTATCTTTTGAACAAATGAAGTACAAATATGGTACAATGTTTGCATACCACCAACTGAAAACCTACTTGAAGGACAAATTGGGAAGCAGACTGAGGTTACCAGAAGGAAGCAATTTTGAATATGTGGTTACAGACACAATGATAATTAAAAGATTTATAACAAACATGGACATCAAACTGCAAGAAAAAGAGAACGATGAAATAAGCTGTAAACCCAAACAAAAGTGGGAACAAGATCTAAACATAAAGATAAAGAATGAAACATGGGAAAAGCTATGCTCTGGAACTAAGAGAAATACAATAAACACGAGGTTACGCATGATACAATATAATTGGTTACACAGGCTATACACCACGCCCCAAAAGTTAAATAAATGGGACCCAATAGAATCAGACAGATGTTTTCGCTGTAAGAAGGAAACGGGAACAACAGTACATGCAATTTGGGCATGTGAGAAAGTGGAAAAGTTTTGGGAAGATCTAAATCAGGTATTAAATAAAATCACAAAAAGCAACATACCAAAAAATCCAGAGATCTTTCTTCTAAGTAATACAAAAAGAACTAGGCCTCGATTTGGATGGAGCACAAAAAAGATTTATTATGATAGCCTTAACTGTAGCAAAAAAATGTATCATGTCAACTTGGAAATTAGAAGATAGCCTGAGAATACAGCAATGGTACATAGAAATGAATAAATGTATTCCAATGGAAAAAATAACATATAATTTAAGAAATAACATCACAGTATTCGAACAAATTTGGGAACCGCACATGGAACACAACAGAGAAGTCCTACCGCGGACCTCTACCACCTAAAATGACAGAATGAGAAGAAGGCGAAATGAACCGACCCGGTATGTAAAAGTGGATGACACAATTTTCTTGTTTATTTTCATTGTGTGATGACATTGTTTAATGGGTTTAATGTATCGTATATGTTGAACGTTTAGTGGGTGGGGAAGGGGGTAGGAAGGAGGGAGGGAAGGGAGGGGGGAATAAAGGGGAGAAAATTACACTGTGTATATTCAAGAGGGAAATGTTTATGTGTATTTTGGTCAATATGGTTCATAGTGTGAAAAATAAAAAAATTTAAAAAAGATAGATGAAGTCATGATTATTTAAATAGAACATAATTTTATTGTACTAACAACATCATCTACACTGCTTCATCTTTTTTTTTCAATTATCACTTTTTAAAAATCTTGTTAATCAATCAAAATTCCAGTTCATTCCATGAAATATCAAGAAAAGGACGAAAGTTTTACATGCAGCGTAAGCACATCTCAATTGTAGTACTGAAGACTATTGCTCCAGAACTAGCCACAGCTCCAATCAAGTTATTCCGGTACAGTTACAACACTAGTTTGATGTAGAAAACTGCCCAGATACATCCTGTACACAGAATACAGGAAAACCCAATTTATCTAGTTCCCTCCCAGATGGTCGATTGTCAATCATCTGCAAAGAAATGGAACGTTTTGCTGACAAGTGCTATTTGTTCATCAGTTATCTGCATGCTGATGCCCAATTTGGTTAAAGGTGCTAAAATTATTTATTTACTGCAATGCAGTTTGCCAGCAAGATATTATTTACAACTATGAAAAACAAAAGGCATTTTTTCCTAATGTAATTTGCTATTTCACTTGTGGAAGTGTAAATTCTGATGTGCACCTTAAAACATAGTTTGTTTGGCGAATCTTCTTTACTGATGGATCAAAATACATTGAGGGTGGTGGTTATAGGATAATACAAAAAAAAGAACATATTCATTTTAGAAAATATTTTTCCAAATTTCTTTAAAGAATTAAATATTTGCTTGTACATTTCTCAATCTCATGAAGCATTGCATATAGGAGATCTAAAATATATTTACTGAAGCAGGTTAGATGGAAGGAAATAATTTAACCAATGTGTACAGATCTGGTTTCATGAAGTGAGAAATTTTGCCTCTATTCTTAATATTTACATTTTCATGTAATACTATTTACTAGTAGGTAACAAATCATATACCAAAGAGAGGAGAAAACTAGATGGGACAAAATAATTTAAGTATAAGCCAAGTAATTTTGAGAGACAAAATTGAAGTACTGTCATACATCCACTTGCAAGAGTCTGTAACTATTTTACGTAACAGGTTGAGATAGGCAGTTCCATCAGAAATACATTGATAATTGATAGTAGAAAATAGCAACAAGTATATTCATGTGGGTGTAAAATCATTAATAGTATAATCAATATTTAAAATAAAGCTTGGCATTTGTGAGTTTATCCATTCAAACCCAGTAGAATATGTGATCCCTGAATAGAAATACTTCTTCATATTATTTAACTGTAGAAAATTAATGAATAAACTTGTTTCCAAATTCAGGATCTAAGCATTTGAGAAAGGAAGTTTCAAGACCAAAATGAAAATTTAATCCAGAGAATTTCAACAAGTATTCTAATTCAAATCTGAAATTGAAATTCAGTTTTTATAATACTAATGTCCTGAGATAAATGCTTCCTATCAGATGGTTCTGATATGCTTAAACATGGAATAACTTTACCTTTTCACTGGTGAAGGTGCAATAATTTTGGTAGGGCCATTATATTCCACGTGGTCTGTTTTTATAACATTATTCGCTCCTATGATAAGAAAGTCACAGATAAAGATTAAATGTTAATTAATACTTAGTTATAAAACAATTCATCATGAAATTACTGGATGAGCATATCATTCTTTGTAAATATATCTGGTTTGATTAGCAAATTTCTCACAGGAAATTAAAAGGGATGAGCAAACAAAAAAAAACATCAAATTATTGTCTTGATGTATACTATTTTCCACCAAGGGTTCAAGTTTTATCCATATGAAACATGTCCGATTTGTGTCTGGATGACATCTTCCAGTCTATTATGGCCCACACTTATAAATGTCAACAGTTCACCCCAAATGGAAACCAAGGCGTAGCACCTCTAAAATTTGCCAACATTGACTCAATCCAGGGCAGTATTGTATACAGTCCTGGTTATCACAATAGAGGAAGAATGTTGTAGCAAGAGAGAGAGATTCATCAGAAATGTTGCCAGAAAGGAAAGGCTATAGTTATATAGGAAGATTGATTGGACTGGAACATCAGGGGTTGAAGGGTGATGAGGTGCTGGTCTTCACAATAGAGGAAGAATGTTGTAGCAAGAGAGAGAGTTTAGAAGAGATTCGTCAGAAATGTTGCCTGAAATGAAAGGCTATAGTTATATGGGAAGATTGATTAGACTGGAACATCAGAGGTTGAAGGGTGACGAGGTGCTGGTCTTCAGGCTTTTGCTCTATCCGGTTAGCAATGAGAATAAGTTGTGATCATGGTGATACGGGTCATTTATGGTGTTGGCTGCCTTCTTGAAGCAGCACCTCAAATAGCTGTATTCAATGGACGGGAGGTCAAAGAGTGTGATGGACCTGCGTATGTTTGCTAACTTCTGTGTTCCTGGGCAGTTGAATTCCCAAACAAGGCTGTGATAAAACCTGTCAGTATGCTTTCCACAGTGTATTTGCAGAAGTTTGATAGTATTTGATGACATGCCAAATGTCGTCAGACCCTTTAGAAAGTATGAGCTATTAAATATGTTGGTATAAGCCCGCCCTCTGCTGGATATCATGATGCCCACGTCATGATGTCACCCTTCCATATATATTTACATATTATTTAAACCCTGTGTGTCAGTAGCCATGTTAGTCTAATAGAAGTAAAGGATGAGAAAGATTCACGTCTCTGAGTCTTAATTGTGCGAGTGCATACATAACAGTGGTGACAAGGAATGAAACGAACCCTTAACACACTCCATTCACCAACCATGAGAAGGAAAACAAAGGAAGAAAGGTAGAAAATGACTTCCTAACAACTCCAACAAATTCCCACCAAAAGATCAAGGTGAAAGCACACCAAGATGGCAGATGGAAAGTTTGGGGTATTCAGCAAAGTAGAAGAAAGTTGGGATAACTACGTAGAATGGTTTAACCACTACTGGGTAGCCCACAATATTGTGGAAGGTCCAGTAAACTGCAAGCGTGCCCTCTTCCTCAGGATAATGGACAACAAAACATTCAACCTCCTTAAGTCCTTGCTGGCCCCTGTGGATCCAGGGACGAAGACATTCAACAAATTAATCACAGCTCTAAGGAACCATTTAAGCCCCAAACCACCAGTTATGGCAGAAAGGCAACATTTCTATGAAAGGAGACAAGGATCAGGAGAAACAGTAAGTGAATACCTGGCATCCTTGTGCAAACTGGTGGAGCACTGTCATTTTGAGCAGTTTCTAAATCAGGCACTGAGAGACAGATTAGTGATGGGGCTGGCAAATCGCCAGGCAAGGCAAAAATTATTAGAAATGGATGAAGACGTTATGTTACAGATTGTTTACAGGGCAGCCTGCAGCTCTAAAATGGCAGATAAAAACTTGGATGGGGTCAACCAGACCTACTGGTCAGGAGGTCTTCCCACCAACAATGCTTCTGTTGTGGGAAATAAACCACCAACCAGAAAACTGTTTCTTCAAAAATTCTAAATGCAACCATTGCAAAACAGAAGGACAAATCAAAGCTAAATGTTCACTTTTAAAGTGCAGGTGGCCTGAAAATAAACAGGCAGCTAAAGTCAAAACAATTGCAGAGAGAGAGAGAGAGAGAGAGAGAGAGAGGCAACCGAGCAATGACGATCATGACAGCCCAACGGCTGACCTTCGAGCTCCTGAAATTTCAGCTCCTGAGATATTACACATCTGAGTAATAAATGGAGGAAACACAGCAATCTTTAAAACAGCTAAAAAAACAGCTTCCTACCATGCCTCCCGGTAAAAACAAATGAAATAACACTAAAATCAGGAGACAGAATCAAAGTGTTTGGGGAAATGTACAGTCCAAGTACAATTCAAACAACAGCAACTAAATACACTTTCTCTCTACATCATAGATGCCCAGGGACCAGCACTTTTCGGAAGGAACTGGCTACAACACATTCCCCTAGATTGGCTGGAAATAGGTTCAATACTAAATGTAAACCACACGGACACCTCCCAGCCAGAACTTGAACAAATCCTTAACAACCACACAATGGTTTTCCAACAAGAATTGGGGAAAATCAAAGGTGTTCAAGCCAAACTGCAATTAAAAGATAACACGGAACCAAAATTCTTCAAAGCCTGAACAGTCCCATTTGCTATGAAAGGAAAAATTAAATTGAAACTGGATTAAACAGACTAAAACATGAAGGCATATTAGAACCAATACAATACAGCGATTGGGCAGCACCCATCGTACACGTACGAAAAGCAAATGATGAGATTAATATTTAAGGCGATTACAAAGTTATCATCAATCCATCACTCAAAATACCTGAACACCCCATGCCCAAGGCAGAAAAATTGTTCCAAGGACTAAAAGGGCAAAAATTCACAAAACTAGATTTGTCACAAGCACATCAACAGATATAATTGGATAAAAAAAAATCAAGGGAGTATGCGACAATCCATACCCACCTGGGACTATTCACCTGTACACGGGCCTTACGGAATTTTAGCAACACGTGCGATTTTTCAAGCAACAATGGACAAATTATGTCTCTCAGTTGGGTGTTACCTGGATGATGTCATCATCACGAGCCAAAACGACAGTGAACACTTACAACACCCTGACTACAACAAGCTAATATGTCTTCATGCACCCCTCAGTTACATACCTTGGGTTTACAATCGACAATGAGGGGGAGCGAATGAATCCAGCAGAAACAGAAGCCGTTCCCAAGGCCCTATACCCACCCAACAAATCAGAATTACAGTTCTTCCTAGGACTTGTTAATCACTACCGAAAACATATCCCTAATATGTCTACACTACACAGCCTGCTGAACCAATTACTCAAGGAAGATCAAACATGGTATTGGAACACAGTCAAGCAAATAAAAGAAATACTAACGTCAACAAATAAGGTGCTCATCCACTACAACCCTAGTAAAGTCGTGGATGCTTCACCAGTGGGACTAGGAGTGGTACTATCGCAAATCACAGAAAAAGGTGAGCGTATGCTTCACGAACATTAACTTCAAGCAAATGCAGTTACGCCCAAATAGAAAAAGAAGGTTTGGCCATATTTTTTGGTATAAAAAAATTCTACCAATATCTTTATGGAAGAGAATTCACTCTGATCACAGACAACAACCCTCTTAGTTTAATCCTGGGGCCATACAAGGGTATATCAATATTAGCTGCGGCCAGAATTCAAAGATGGGCCATGCTACTAGCAGCGTATAACTATGATATAAAACATAAACCAAGAACACTCAACAGCCATGCAGATGCCTTATCTCACATGTCACTGCCCGAGACAGAATAACGAGAAGAAATTATTAGATGGCCAGCAGAGGCAGCAGCCGTCAACCCAGAACAACTTCAGCAACTGCCCATTACAGCACAGATGATCACAAAGGAAACCAGAAAAGAGGCAACATTAAGCAAGATCCTATACTTCACCCTTAATGGGTGGCCCGAATCTGAAGCCATACCTTACCAAACACGCCACCATGAACTATCAGTTGAAGAAGGATGTTTACTGTGGGGTACCCGTACAATTATTCCAGCCAAATGGTAAACTGCCATGTTATCAGAACTGTACCACAATCATCAGGGAATGGTACGAATGAAGGCACTGGCCCAGATGCATGTCTTGTGCCCCTCCATAGACAGACATTTAAACAACAGTAAGAGAATGTAAAGTATATCAGTCAATGCAGCCAAAAATGCCGTAAACCAAAACTAACCCATAGAAATGGCCATCCAAACCCTGGCATCAAATTCATGTATTGTTTGCTGGACCATTCATGGGTGAGTCTTTTCTAATAGCCATGGATGTACACTCCAAATGGCCAGTAGTTTCACAGCTGAAAAATACCAAAGCAGATCCCATGATTGACTGTCTATGAGCTATATTTGCCACTTACAGATTGCCTCATGAATTAAGTTACGGACAATGGGCCTCAATTTACATCACAACATTTTTTTAAATTGATGCGCGACAACAATATCAGACATATTTTGTCCGCACCCTATCACCCGAGTATCAATGGGGAGGCAGAATGTTTAATACAAACATTCAAAAAAGCAATGAAAACCATGAAACTTCTAAATGTCTCCTGGACACCAAAAATCGCTGATTTCCTATTGGGGTACAGAAACACATGGTGGGGGGAAGGAAAGAGTGTTGGATATTAGCCCGCCCTCTGCTGGACATCATGACACCCACATCATGATGTCATCCTTCCATATATAACCCTGTGTATCAGTAGCCACGTTTGTCTAATAGACAGTCCAGGTCTCACTGGTGTAAAGGAGAGTGTTAAGGACCACTGCGCAGTAGACCTTCAGCTTGGTTGTAAGGCTGAATCTTCTCTGCTCCCAAATGTTCTCACGGAGTCTCTGAAAGGCAGCGCTGGCTTTGGCACTCCTGTTGTTGACCTCAGTGTCTATGTTCATTGCGCGAGAGAGTACGCTGCCCAGGTAGGTGAAGTTGTCGACTGCCTGGAGGTTGTGGCCCTTCACCGTGATGTGTGGCTCCTGGTATGACTTTCCTGGGGCACGCTGATACATAACTTTGGTCTTTTTGGTGATGATAGTGAGACCGAAGTTGTCGCCGGCTTGTGAGAAGCAATCCATTTCACGCTGCATCTTCTGCTCTGTGCTGGCATTGAGTGCGCAGTCATCACCAAACAAGAAGTCTCTGATGACCTTTGTAACTGCCTGCAGGCTCCTGAGGTTAAACAACCAGCTGTCAGTCCTGTACCTGACGTGGATTCCTCCTTCTTAGTTATGGAAGATATCTTTCAGCATGGCAGAGAATACCATACTTGACTGTCTACAGCAGACATGCCAAACATCTCAACCATTTTCACCTGAGCTGTCTCCACAGACTCCTCCACATCAGGTGGCAGGACAAAGTCCCGACACGGAAATTTTGGAACAGGCTGGGCTCTGTAGCGTCTACACCCTCCTGCTGAAAGCCCAAGTCACGTGGGCTGGACATGTGGTCAGAATGCCAGACAGCCGATTTTCTAAGCAGCTGCTTTTCGGAGAAATATGTCTGGGCAAGTGCTCAGTCGGGGGTGGGCAGAAGAAACATTACAAAGACTGCTTCAAAAATGTCCCTCAAAGGCCTGGTGTCGACATCAACACGTGGGAGACATTTGCCTTTGACCGTCCAGCTTGGCGCAGCAAGATTACCACAGGAGCCCGTGCAACTGAAGTCAGGCACATAACCGAGGCACAACAAAAGCATGCTATGCACAAGGCCAGAGCAGCATCCACTGCCATGACAGCACCCACCCATATGTGTCCCTCATGTGGGCGAACCTTCAGGGCCTGGATTGGCCTCACAAGTCACCTCCGGACCCACAGCCACCAATCTCCCAT
The DNA here is from genome assembly GCF_036971445.1 of Narcine bancroftii. Lineage (NCBI taxonomy): Eukaryota > Metazoa > Chordata > Chondrichthyes > Torpediniformes > Narcinidae > Narcine > Narcine bancroftii. Next base: position 233,793,055 of record NC_091469.1, read on the forward strand.
TTGATTTTGAAGTCATGGTCATTTTCGACTATGAAGGATGAACAAAAATAACAATAGTCTAATGAGAAAGCATCACATCTCCAAGACTTAATTGTGTGAATGTTAAGTATGAACATTAAAATAATAGATGAGAGAGCAATATTCCCATAATCATAGTTTTCATTATATTTTAAGGAATTTTCATTATGCAAGGTAGCACGATTCTTAAAATGCTTACCTGACTGCTGAGAGTGAATAATCCTCTTTGGGTAGGTTTTACTGCGAGATCTCTGCACATTCTGATCAGGCCGTGGAAGTTCAATGGACTGGTCTCTATTTAGTTGAAATGCAGTCTTTCCACTGCACAAAAACAAAATATTAGATTTTTATTACTTCATGCATTTGTTCAACAAAGACAAAAAATAGTCTAAATATATTTAAACTGTGAACCAATAAAAATGGAAGATCAGTTCCCTAAAGTCTCAACATTTGTGTATAAAACTGAAATTAATTAACAGGCCTAATTCAGCATGACAGAAACAAGAGGTCATGAGTTAAGAGCTAAGGAGCAAAAGTTTAGAAATTACAGGAGGGGGATCTTCTTTACTCTTATCACGATTAACTTAACTACCCAACTTAACTCCCTTCTAATTCTACACACAAGTGTATGTAATGTGTGTGTAAATTTAAGAAAAGTTCTTTGGTTCACAGTTCAATCTCACTTCTCATTCTTCTAAGTTCACTGCTTGCAGGCAATTCTTATACTGTGCACAGAATTTAACATGTATAAAGTTCACCAGACTTTGGTGCTCAAAAGGTAAATGTTTACCACTCAGGAAGGTTCTCATAGGGTTTGCAGAGAGATTTTTTGATGTTCCAGGATTTCCACAACTGAGGTACCACCATTAGTCACCTAAATGTCTTGGTGATGAAACTTGCCCCATCAGGGTTCTCCAGATGATAACCTCTTTCTTTCAGGTTCCCATAGAGTTCCTTTCTGTTCCTCTTATTCCAAGAGAAACATCAAACAGATAGCACTTCCAGCCATCCACAACTCTGGAGCTTCTGTTTCAGTTCCAACAAGCTTCTCCTGGCTGACACTGTTCAGTCTGTGTGTCTCTCTCTCTCTCTCCATCAGAGATTCCAACTGCCAGCCACATGCCCTTCTCTCTCTCACTTGCAAAATCTCCCCTCCTTAGCCAGCAGTTAGTAGGAGCTAGTCTTCTGTTCCCATCTCTTGTTTTAGGTAAACAAACCTCTCAATGATCTTTTGAGTGAGCACTTTCCAGAGAGGTCAAAAGTCTTGCAAAAATGTCCAACACAGCCAAACGGACTCCGGTTGTTCTTCCAAGACAATGGTCTATTCATTTCATGACATAATTTCAATTAGCACCTACTTGTGAAATATGCATAGCATTCTCCTTAGTTTCTGTAAAGTCACTGAATATGAATTGTTCAGTATTGTTCAAATAAGATCTGTTTTAAAGTATGTGTATGTATGTAACCTACTCTAATTTTACCAATTTATCTCCCAAAAATATTTCCAAATATTCCATCACAAGAGTACTTAGTTCAGTGCAGACTAGAAGGGCTAAAATAGCCTGTTTTCATGCTGTAATTGTTATATTGTTATCTGGTTTCAACTGGAACAGCAATAAAATTACACAATAGTAAACCTAAGTATTACCTTTGCTGTAGATGCAAGGAACAGGAAGGTCTAGATTCTGATGTAAAACTGGTTCTTTTTAAATGTAAGTCTGGAACTTGTATGTGTAGCCTGATGTTCAGGTCAGGCAGTTACTGATGGATTTGTCCAGGGGAAATGACTCTCAAGTCTAAGCCAGGATTAACACCCAATTGGTTTCAATGGGGACTGGAATGCCAGAGAGAAGAGAGGAAAATAGTATTGTTTAACTTTTTAACTTATTGATGTGGTTTTAGCTTTTTGTAGTAGTTAACAAAGAAACATAGAAGATAGGAGCAGGAGTAGGTCATTTGGCCCTTCGAGCCTGCTCTGCCATTCAATGAGATCATGGCTGATCTTAAAGTTCAGTACCCCGTCCCCGCCTTCTCTTCTTAACCCCTAATTCCCTTATACTGAAGAAATATATCTAATTCCCTCTTAAATATATTCAATGAACCTGCCTCTACTGCTCTCTGTGGCAATTAATTCCACAGATTCACCTCCCTCTGGGAAAAGAAATTCCTCCTCATCTCACCCTGCCCATTCTAAATAGTTTGCCTATTATCCTCGAACCATGGTCCTGGGTTCTGGACTGCCTAACCATTGGAAACATCCCTTCCACATCCATTCTGTCCAGTCCTGCCAGAATTTTATATGTCTCTATGAGATCCCCTCTCTATCTTCTAAACTCCAGCGAGTACAATCCCAAATTGCACAATCTTTCCTCATAAGTTATTCCTGCCATTCCAGGTATCAGCCTGGTGAATTGCCTTTGCACTCCCTCCATTGCAAGAACATCCTTCCTCAGACAAGGCGACCAAAACTGCACACAATACTCCAGATGTCTCACCAAGGCTCTGTACAGCTTCAATAAGGTATCCTTATTCCAATACTCAAACCTTCTTGATATGAAGGCCAACATACCATTTGCCTTTTTAACCGCCTGCTGTACCTGCCTGCTCGCCTTCAGTGACTGGTGCACAAGAACCCCTAGGTCTCTCTGCACTTCCCCATCTCCCAATCTTTTGCCGTTCAAATAGTAGTCTGCCCTCCGGTTTGTATTACCAAAGTGGATAACCTCACATTTATCCACATTGTAGTGCATTTGCCATGTATCTGCCCAGTTCCCCAATTTATCCAAATCACACTGGAGCTTCCTGACCCCCTCTTCAGTGCACACAACCCCTCCTAGCTTAGTGCCGTCTGCAAATTTGGAGATATTACATCCAATCCCCTCATCTAGATCATTAATGTAAATTGTGAACAGCTGGGGTCCCAGTACAGATCCCTGTGGCACCCCACTGGTCACCGCCTGCCACTCAGAAAATGAGCCATTTATCCCAACTCTCTGTCTTCTATCTGCCAGCCAGTTCTCAATCCACATCAATACCTTGCCCCCAATCCCATGAGCCTTGATTTTGCATGCCAGTCATTTATGTGGGACTTTATCGAAGGCCTTTTGGAAATCCAGGTACACCACATCCACTGGCTCTCCCCCATCTATTTTACCTGTCACCATCTCAAAGAATTCCAATAGATTTGTCAAGCACGATTTACCTTTTGTAAATCCATGTTGACTCCGTCCGATCCCTTCTCTGCTAGTCATATGCTCTGCTATTACATCCTTAATAATGGATTCCATCATTTTGCCCACTACTGATGTAAGGCTCACTGGCCTATAATTCCCCACTTTTTCTCTACCCCCCTTTTTAAATAGTGGGGTAACATTAGCTACCCTCCAATCCATGGGTATTGATCCTGAGTCTATCGAGTTCTGGAAAATAATTCTTAAAGCATCTGCTATCTGAATGGCCACTTCCTTAAGTACCCTAGGATGTAGATTATCAGGCCCTTGGGATTTCAATCCCTTCAATTTCCCCAAGACCATGTCCTTAGAGATACTGATTTCTTTCAGCTCCTCCCTTGCATTAGTCTCTATGTTTCCCAACATTCTTGGGAGGTTATTTGTATCCTCTCTTGTATCTTCTCTAACATTTTCAACTACAATAAAAGCAAAGGTATGGCAGCACCTCATTAATCGGGATGCTCTTGTAAACACTTCAGCATCACACCAGGATGGCACTGAGAGAGCTCCATATTGACAGCAAAAAAAAAAGCATTTTGACATAAAAAATGTTCAACTGATTCATATTGAGAGTGGTCTGCTGCTGCCTGATGGAATTGATAAAATATAATGACATGATAATAGATTGGTTGGTGAAGTACAAAAAGGGAGCCGTGAGCAATATTGTGTTAACTGCCATATTTAATTAGCCAGCACCTGTCAAGGAATTTCAGGAATGCACTTCTACATTTCACTTGGAGTTCGTCCATCATTTTGTGTTTTAATTTTCTTCTAAATTTAGACATACAGCAAGGTAACAGGCCCTTTTGGTCCATGAGCCTGTACCACCCAATTATACCCAATTGATCTCCAACCCCCGGTACATTTTTAAGGGTGGTAGGAAACCAGAGCCCATGGGATAAACCCACGCAGTCACAGGGAGAGCTTACAGATAGCATGGGATTTGAACCTTAGTATCGAATGCTGGCACTGTAACAACATTGCGAACATTGCTGCCCTTAGCAAAATAAGCCCTCCATACGAGGTAAGAACAGGCACTGAGTGATTGTGCACAACAATTACCAATGTAGCAAAATTTGGTCTGAAGAATCTCTGTGTTCTGTGACCAGTCTCAAAAAAGAGAGATGTTGCCGCTCAACCTTTTTTGTCTTATTTCAAACAAAAAAGTAATGCAAATGTTAAAGATATTTAAATATTCCTGGTTAATTCTCCATTGTTTAAAATATTATGTAAAGAAGTAAAATATATGGAAAGGAAGATGACTCAAAAAACACAGTTGACTTGATCATTTAAACTGAATACCTTGGTCTGAGAGAATTACAATTACTAAAGCATAATATCAAATATAAGTAACAAAAAATAATGTTTTTAGATCTCTGTTTTGGGACTGATAAAATGCTGACATGCAATCAATACTTCAGTTACAAAAATTAGCTGCTGCCTTCATATGGTATCACACAATTCCATTCAACCTGATCTTGGAGGGAAATATCTTATTGTAACATTTAAAGTATTGATTTAAGTTTTGACTTCGGCTGGCCCTAGTTGGGTTGATTGGCTCAATATAAATGCAGCTTCTTGAATATTATTAAATTTTAGTTAAAGAACTGTGAAAGTGCAATTTCTTTAAAGTGGAAGCAGAAGAATTGGATATTTGTTAGACAGTAGATTGATAGCAAAATGGCTATGCCATTACCAGAAGCAGTATTCATTAAAAATAACCAAATTGATCAATTATAAATGAGAAATAGTTCAGTTACAATAGTGTTCTATATTTAATGTTTTCCCAATTTTAACAATAATACTCATATAACCTTCAAGCAAAACTACCACAATTCTTCATATAAACCAAAGCATAATTACAAAAATCTTAAAAGATTAATTCAGTGGAGTAACTTCTCAGCAGAATGTTTCAATCCTTAAGCAAAAATATTATTTAACAAAATTTAATTACCTGTATCTATGTCTGTACCCCAGAGATCCCAACTTGCTAAGTTTTCGGGACATAAAATTTGAATAGTCATGAGTCTCAGGCAATCTGATTGAATAAAATAAAAGAAAATATAGTTAAAATATTCTCAGATGAAAATTCCTGTAAGTACTACTTTATGAGATGAGGTTTTAAAAAAATTATTTGCATGTGTTGTATATCCACTAAAATCATAAACCAAGATCAAGATCAGATTTGCCTACGAAGAGCCCTGCAAAACAATAATCTTTGATAGTCATTGCCTCAATCACTTAGGATGCAATTATATTCTTGGATAAATCATTCTCTAGGCAGAAAAGAGAACAAAAGCTGTAAAAGATAAGATGTGAGGAATTTAGCAAGGCCTGTGACAAGGTCCAGCATGGCAGTTTGATGTGGAGGGTGGGATCACATAGAATTCAAGGTGCATCAGCCAATTGGATTAAAAACTGGCTTGATGATCGGAAACAGAGGATGGTACTCAAATTGGAAGTCTGTGACTGGTGGTGTGCCACAGGGGTAGGTGTGAGGTACACTATTGTTTATCCATATTAATGATATAGAATGCAATGTCATTAACATGATTAATAAATTTGCAGATGACTCCAAAGTTGGTGTTTTAGAGGAGAGTAAGGAAGGATATTTAAGTTCACAGTGGGTCAGAGGACACAGTGGGGCAGATGGAGCAGTGACAATGTGCAAATTTCTGAACTTTGATAAATAAAACCAGGGTAGGACTTGCTCAGTAAATGGTAGGGTCATAGAGAGTGCTGCAGAACAGGAGACCCAAGGATACAAGTGCATAGTTCCATGAAAATTGTCTCTCACATAGTCAAGGTGGAGAACAAGGCATTTGGGAAACCAATCTTCACTGGATGGTGTATTGGGTACAAAAGTAGGACACATCACACAGCTTTACAAGGATAGGCAGAAAAAAGGGAAGAAGGGGAAATAGGAAGCAAGGAGGAATAAAGGGAGGGAATATAGGAAAAGAAGGAGCAAGGAGCAGATGGAGAAGATGAGGAGGAAGATGTGGTGAGGAGGAAGCAAGGAGAGAAGGAGAGCAACAGTAGAGAGATGGAAGGTAGGAATGTGGAGGAGAGAGACTGGGGAGGAGAAGAGCAGTGGAAGGGGGAATAAAAGGAAGATCTCATGAGATTGAAAGGAGGGCAGCTAGGTGGTTGGGAAGTGAACAGTCAGAAGCGTCAAACAGCAAAGTGGCAAAGAAGAGGAGCTATGGGGTGTTGTGTTGAAGAGGGTTAGATCGAGAAGGAAAATAATGAGTGAGGAGTCTCAGAAGGGGACATGAGGGAAGAAAAAGATAGTTAAATAAGGAAATCTGCAGATGCTGGGGTCAAGTGCAATACACAAAAGTTCTGGAGAAACTCAGCAGGTCATCCTGCATCCATAGGAAGTAAAGGGTAACCAATATTCTGAGTTTGGGCCCTTCATTAAAAATCTGGAAAAACAGGTAGACACCTGAATAAAAATGTTGGGGAAGGTTGGAAGAGGAGAGAAAAGGGTGGGGGGGGGAAGGGGAAGGAGCATAGCAAACAGATACAGGTAGGAAGGTAGAAGAGAAAGAATCTGAGAAGTGATGGGGAGAGGGCAGAGGGCTAATAATGATATCTCTCTGATCAGAGGAAGGGACAGGGTGGGGAGCTGGAAGGAGATAGAGGGCCAGGGAAAGGGGATTACTGGAAATTGGAGAAATTGGAGAAGTTCTCCATACCAAAGCTGTCTTGTTGGAGACAGCCAAGATGGAATATAAGGTGTGATTCCTCCAATTTGCGGGTGGTGGGGGGCTTGATTTGGCAGTTGATGAGGCCATGGACAGATGTGTCAATGCAGGATTTGTGTATGGAATTAAAATGGTTGAACTCTGGGAGGTCCCTTCTGTTGCAGCAGATAGAGCGAAGGTGCTCATCAAAACATCTCCCAATCTATGTCCAGTCTTAATGATGTAGAGGAGACCATATCGGGAGCAGCATATGCAGTAAATGATCCCTGCAGATTGACAAATGAAGTTTTACTTTGCTGGGTAGGACTGTTTGGGCCCCTGATTAGTGGTGAGCAAGGAGGTGTGGGTGCAAGTGTAGTATTTCTTGCAGACACAGGGGCTAGGTGCCAGGGGTGATTGGAGGGAAGGGATAAGTGGACAAGAGAGTCACGGAGAGAGTGATTCTTATGGAAAGTGGAGAGGAAAGTAAAGGGGAAGATGTGTCAGGTGGTGGGATCCCGTGGTAGGTGGGGGAAATTGCAGTGAATAATATTTTGGATGCAGAGGGTGGTTGGTGAGCACCAGGGGAACCCTGTCCTTGTTACATCTCAGAGGAGGAAGGGGCCAGGGCAGAAGTGTGAGAAATAGAGGAGATGCAGTTGAGTTAATGTTAGTAGAGGGGAAGCAATGTTTTCTGCAGGAAGACATCTCAGTCATTTTATTTCCCATGGACAATGCATGACCTGCTGAGTTTTTCCAGAACTTTGGTGTATTGTGCAGGGAGGGGAGAAAAATGACTGAGGGAGAGTGAAAGGGACACTGAAAGAAAGAGGGGATTGGACTAAGGAATGTGCGTAAATGGGATCAAAGAAATGAATCTGGGCAGGGCCAGTGGATCAATCTTTCACTCTCTTTAAACAATTTGGTACACACCGACACTGTAAAAAAGATATTATATAAAGGCATCTTCCAGTCCTCAGAACACCGGAGTGGATGCTGCATGAATCTTTAACTCTATCTTCATTTCTGAAAAATTATCCAAGCAAAGTTATTGCACAGTGCTCAATCACTGGAGAATGAGAAAAGAATGGTGTTGTATGGTCTATTTTAACATTTTGCAAAAGATCAGTTCTTGCATATATTTGAATGAATTTACAGTATATATCGTACTTTCTTTTTATTGCCTTTCATCAATTTTAATATAAACACACATTAGCAGATGCCAAGGAAGTAGGACTTAACCATAACCATATAACCATTTACGGAGCGGAAACAGGCCATGATGGCCTTTCGAGTCCGCACCGGTTCACTGATTTTGTGCGCCCTCTTCAGGCATTGGTTATCTACAGGATTTTCAGAAATTAAGATGTGAGCAGTTCAGATCAGGAGTAATGAAGCATTATGATACATACCTAAAAAATGTATGATATTCAACACAGCACTTCCATAGATGTTTACAGGCTGCTTTATTGGGTACCTCAAAAAAGTATGATGTTTCAGAGCACTACAAGTGAAAAAGAAGCAAAATATAAAAAGAAATTTAGATTTTCATTGTGATGCTTCACATAAACCATACAAGCCTGGAGATGAGAGATAATCAGATCCCTGCTGTTCAAATGGATGACAATGGCTCTAAATTAGAGAGAGACACATATGCTGGAATCTGGAGCAACTGAATTACAGAATTAATGTGGAGGAAGTTTAAGAAGCATTTGTGCTGGGTTCAGGATAGGTTTGTCCCACTGGGACGGGGATAAAATGGTAGAAAAAGGGGAACCGTGGTTGACGAATCAGGTGAGGCAGCTAGTTAAGAGGAAGAAGGAAGCATATATTAGATATAGGAAGCAGGAAACAGAAAGGGCTCATGAGAAGTATATGGTAGTCAGGAAGGAGTTTAAGAAAGGACTTAAAGAGAGCTTGAAAGGGGCATCAGAAGGCCTTGGCATGAAGGATTAAAGAGAACCCCACGGTGTTCTATGCATATGTGAAGAATAGAAGGATGACGAGAATGAAGGTTGGGCTGCTAAAGGAGGCAACATGTGCCTGGAGGTGAAGGAGGTTGTGGAGGTCCTAAATGAATACTTTACTTCAGTATTCACAAGAGAAAAGGACCTGCATCAGGGTGAAGTCAGAATAGAACAAGATAATATTGAGGATATGGATGAGTACATGTTGGATCTTGATAATCCCTGGGGTCAGATGTGATATAACCCTATCCCTACTCCTAATCCTAACCTTAACCCAGGTTGCTATGGGAAGTTAGGGAAGAGAGAATAAGTCTCTCATGGGGCATCTTGTCAAATGCTTTACTAAAATCCATATAGACCAATGCACTACCCTACATCCATCAATTCTTTTGATACCTCCTCAAAAAAACTCAATTAGGCTCATGAGGCATGATCTTCCCTTCATAAATCCTTGCTGACTATCCTTGAGTGGCATGTACTTCTCCAATGACTCATAGATCCTGTCCTTAAGAATCCTCTCCAACAGATTGCATACCACTGACGTAAGACTCACTGGTATATAATTCCCAGGATTCTCCCTATTACCTTTTATAAACAAGGGGGCCACAGGGGAGGGGCTGATGCCACTTTCAGGGAATCATGTATCTGTATTCCTAGATCCCTCTGTTCGAATGCACTCCTCAGTGCCCTGCCATTTACCGTGTTTGTCCTTCCAAAATGTAATATCTCATATTTGACTACATTAAAGTCCATCTGCTATTTTTAACCAATTTTTCCAGCTGATCCAGATCCCTCTTCAAGTTTTGAAATCCTTCTTCGCTGTTCACAACACCTCCGATCTTTATATCATCTGCAAACTTGCTGATCTAGTTTACCATATTATCATCCAGATCATTGATGTACATAGAAACAATGGTCCCAGCAAAGATCCTTGAGCCACACCTAGTCACAGGCCTCCAATCTGAGAAGCAATCATCCACTACCACTCTCTGGCTTCTCCTGTAAGGCAATGTCAAATCCAGTTTACTACCTCACCATGAATACCAAGCATTTGAACCTTCATGACTAACTTCCCATGTGGAGCTTGTCAAATGCCTTTCTAAAGTCCATGTAGACAACATCTACTGCCTTTCCTTCATTACCTTTCTTGGTTACCTCCTTGAAAAACTCCTTAAGATTGGTTAAACATGACCTACCATGCACAAAACCACGTTGACTATCCCAAACAGTTCCTGGCTATCCAAATACTTGTATATCTGATTGTTTAGGACCTTCCAATTACCTACTACTGACATCAGACTCACCAGCCTATAATTTCCTGAGTTAATTTTGGAGATTTTATAAACAACGGAAAACCATGAGCTACCCTCCAATCTTCCAGCACCTTACCCGTGGCTAAGAACATTTTACATATTTCTGCCAGGGCCGCTGCAATTTCTGCACTAACTTCCCTCATGGTCCAAGGGAAGATCTTGTCAGGTCCTGGGGATTTATCCACCTTTATTTCTTTAAGACAGAAAGCACTTCCTCCTCTGTAATCTATACAAGTTATATGACCTCACTGCTTGTTTTCCTCACTTTCCTAGATTCTGTGCCAGTTTCCTGAGTAAATACTGATGCAAAAAATAACGTTTAAGATCTCTCCCATCCCTTCTGGCTCCATACTTGGCTGAACCACTCTGATCTTCAAGGGAATAACTTTGTCCCTTACTATCCTTACTGAGAAGATTGCTTAAGGAGAGGAAACAGCATTCAAGGGGCACCCAATTAATATTAATAATGCTTAAGATCAAAAACAATTTTGACCTTGAGTTTCCAAATTTAGTCATGCTTCATGGTGCCAACAAATTTGTAGCCCAATAGCTAAAATGTTAATTACTGATGTTAACAGTTCTACTCAATGTTTCCAGCATATGCTTGATTTTACTTTAAAATAGCCTAGAGGTTCTACTGCCCTTAATTAGTTGCATTAAGTTGGTCTTGTCTCTTTGGCTTGGCTTCGCGGACGAAGATTTATGGAGGGGGTAAATGTCCACGTCAGCTGCAGGCTCGTTTGTGGCTGACAAGTCCGATGCGGGACAGGCAGACACGGTTGCAGCGGTTGCAGGGGAAAATTGGTTGGTTGGGGTTGGGTGTTGTGTTTTTCCTCCTTTGCCTTTTGTCAGTGAGGTGGGCTCTGCGGTCTTCTTCAAAGGAGGTTGCTGCCCGCCGAACTGTGAGGCGCCAAGATGCACGGTTTGAGGCGATATTAGACCACTGGCGGTGGTCAATGTGGCAGGCACCAAGAGATTTCTTTAGGCAGTCCTTGTACCTTTTCTTTGGTGCACCTCTGTCACGGTGGCCAGTGGAGAGCTCGCCATATAACACGATCTTGGGAAGGCGATGGTCCTCCATTCTGGAGACGTGACCCACCCAGCGCAGCTGGATCTTCAGCAGCGTGGATGATAGTGAATTGGTAAACTGCACCATTCTATCAGTCCCACATTTGGCCTTTAGGTTTTGACCTGTTAAACTAACTGTATGGGAAAAACATTTCCTGTGGAGAGCAATTTAAGTTATGTCCAGCAAATTTTAAAGGTTGAAATTAAAGCAAAAGATTAGTTAAAACAGGTATGTTTGTTATGAAAATGAGCTGGTTGTTCTGTTAAATATGCAATCTTTTGATTCTTTAATAGATTTTTTTAATATATATACATAAAATAAAACCAACAAGCAAACATATTATATTTTAAACTTAATCCAAATACATGTGCTATTTTATAAAAAGCAAAAAAGAGACTAAAGAAAAACCTCTGATTAATCCACCCAGCCCCTCCCCCCAACACCCTACAAACTAAAAAAAAGGGGGAAAAAAAGGGACAAGGAAAACACAACAGGAGTACTTCACTTTCTGATATATAAATATTTATAGAGATCTGTAAGAGAAAGGGAATGTTTGAGATTCATTTAAATTTTAGAACTAGCAGTTTATAAATATGAGCTCCATATTTTTCAAAATGTATGATATTTATCTCTTAAATTATAAGTAATTTTCTCAAGTGGAATACAACTCCAAACTTCTGCATGCCATCTCTCCATTCCCAAATCAATATCTGACTTCCAAGATATAGCAATACATGTTCTAGCTATTGCTAAGGCAATTTGAACAAATTTTACTTGATACATATTCAGTTTTAATTTAGGTTTAATCCCTGTAAAAATGGCATTGGATTCTGTGGGAATTTTACTCCAGTTATTTGTTCTAATAAATTATCCATTTCAAGCCAAAAAGGTTTAATTGTGGAACATTGCCAAGTTGAATGCAAAAAAGTACCAACTTCCTTTCCACACCTAAAACATAAATCCGATAAGTATAGTTTATATTATGTAATTTTTGTGGTGTCAAATATTAACTGATGAATAAAATTATATCGAACTAACCAATATCTCACATTTATTGTACTTTTTTATACTCTCTCTACTTATCTGAATCTATCTACTTTTGTCTATTTGCTTATTTAAATCTACCTCTCATTCCCCTTGGGTATAACTGTATATGCATGAGTACCATGAGTACCATGAGTTTCTGTTAATAAAATTGAAGTGGCAGTTGATGAAGTAGAAAAAGATGATGTGGTCAAACAATAATCATGGCTTTTATTAGCAGAAACTCATGGTACAATAATGAAAGACAATAGGTGCATATACAGTTATATCCAAAGGGAGTGTCCTTAACAGTAGAGATAATGCACAGCCAATGTTAGTACAGCAAGGCTCGCCAGAGGGGAGACAGGCACCTTGGCAGACATTCACCACAGTTACATATTCCATTTTTCCAAATCCTCTTTAATTTTCTTTAATAAAGATAAATAATTTAATTTAAATATTTTTGTCCAAACTGATTGCATGCAAATACCTAAATATTTTATTTCAAGATCTGGCCATATAGATTCAATTACTTCATTACATTTCTGATAATCTCCATTAATTGAAGACATTATTTCACTTTTCTTCCATTTAATTTTATAACCTGATATATATTCTTTTATTCTAATTTTAAATTGTTGAAAAGAATTTAAAGGATCTGTTAAAAAAATTAAAATATCATCTGCAAATACATTTATTTTTTATTCTTCTTGCTTCACCTCAATATCTACAATCTTTGAATCTTGTCTTATTAATTCAGCAAATGGTTCTATTGCTAAAACAAATAAGGCTGGTGACAATGGGTAACCTTGTCTTAATGAGCTCATTAAATCGAAAAATGTCGAAATCTATTCATTTGTCACTACTTTTGCAATACATTTTTTATACGACATTTTAACTCTATCTATAAACATTACCATATAACCATAACCATATAACCGTTTACAGCACATTGAACCCAATCTACATTTCTCTAAAACATTAAAGAGGAAATCTCATTCTAAACTATCAAATACTTTTCAGCATCCAAAGTCACTGACACACTTCCCTTTTTTGAACCAAATTTATCAAATTAAGAAGCCTTGCTCCATTATCTTCAGATTTCCGACCCTTAACAAATCCAGTTTGATCCATATGCATTAATTTTGGTAAATACTTTGCCAATGCATTTGCTAATATTTTATAATCAACATTTAATAATGAAATTTGTCTATAAAATACTGGTGTCATTGGATTTCTATCCTTTTTTGGAATTACTGTAATAATTGCAATTAAGAAGGATTCTGGCAGAGAATGTACCTTCATAGCATAATTTAAAATCTCCATAAATGGAGGTTTTAAAAGATCTTTAAATTTCTTATAAAATTGTACAGGAAATCCATCTTCTCCAAGCAATTTGTTATTTTACAATGAACTCATTACCTCACTAATTTCCCTTGCCATAAATACTACATTCAAATCTTTCTGCTCCCTATTATTCAGATTATGTAAAGTAATTTGGGATAAAAAATTTGTCAATCTTATTTTCGTCATGTACCGATTCCGAATGATATAATTCAGAATAAAATTCCTTATATACATCATTTCTTGTGATTTATATGTAATAGTTCCTTAAGATTTTTTAACTACATTAGTCTGTTCTGCTTTCAATTGCCATGCTAAAACTTTATGTGATCTTTCTCCTAATTCATAATATCTCCGTTTAGCTCTTTGAATTAATTTTTCTGTTCTATATGTCTGAATAGTGTTCTATTGAAGTTTTTTAAATTAATTAATTGCTTTTTCTTTTCTTCAAAAGGATTATTTTGTAAATCTTTTTTTCTAATTTGCCTATGTTCTGTTCTAATTGATTTGTCTCTTTTATATATTCCTTTGTAATTTTAGCCAAGTAACTTATTATTTGACCTCTTCTATATGCTTTCAATGCATCCCAAATAACACATATATTATCTATTGAATTAAAAGTCACTTCTAAAAATAATTTATTATAAAAATCACAAAAATCTACTCTTTTTAATAATGCAGTATTAAACCTCTATCTATAAGGTATATTTTTTCCTCTAAGGTTGAACAAGTCAATAAAATGGTGAATGATCAGAAAGAATTCTTGCTTTATACTCAACTTTACTAATCCTTACTTGTAACTGTGCCAATAATAAAAATAATCTATTCTCGAATAAGTCATGTGTGTGAAAATAAAAAGAATAATCTCTCTCTAGGATTCAACTTCCACCAAATATCAACCAAATTTAATTGCTTCATAAAACTTATTTTAGCCTTTGCCACTTTAGCTCTTATTACTGTTTTAAAATGATTTATCCAATAATGGATCAAGACATCAATTGAAATCACCTCCTATTAAAACCTTTTCCTGCACTTACACCAAAAATTTTTTTTAAAGTATTCTTTATAAAATCTTCATGATCTACATTTGGTGCATAAATATTCATAAGTGTCCACATTTCAGAATAAATCTGGCATTTAATCAAAACATATCTCTCCACAGGATCAATTATATTTACTGGTAAAAGATTTTTTAATTAAAATAGCTACTTCCCTTGCTTCTATTGGCCCACCCAATTTAGAATCTTAATTTAGAATGTTCTTTTTCTGTCAAATGAGTTTCTTGTAAAAATGCAATATCAACCATCTTTTTCATAGAACTTAATATTCTTCTCCTTTTAATTTTACTGTTTAGCCCATTAACATTAAAACTAAAAAACATAATTTATTTTTATCATCCATTATCCCAGTTCAAAATCTCTTCCAATTCTATTCTCCCAGGTCTCTTTATCAACTCTAACTGACTCCTGTGTATATCTCTGTCTCTTAAGAAACATAAATATAGAAAAAGAATTTAAAAAAGAACATTTCATTCATAATCAAAGAAAAGAATTATTACTTTAAAAACTATAAACCACCTCCCCCCCCCCCCCCCCAAAAGAAAGTGCTAAATAAAAATATATCAGCACTAATTCCCTCCGCCATGTTGTGGCTCCTGCCACGACATGGCACATCATGGTCCAGGCAAGCAAGGAAGTGACTCTGTAAATCTTTGTCTGTCTCCTTCATCCCTAAAGAACTTTGGTCGTTCATTCACCAAAATAATTTTCAATGTAGCTGGATATCTAAAAGTAAACTGAGAGCCTTTCTTCCAAAGAATCGCCTTCACTGGATTAAATTGTTTTCTTCTATCCATCACTGCTTTACTTAAAGCTGCATAAAAGAAAATTTTATTTCCATCAATAACCCATGTTCTGCCTTGCTCTCTGGACTGCTAATCTTAAAATTTTCTCTTTATCTTGATAATGCAGACATATAATTAATATAGGTCTAGGTGGCTGATTTGGCTGCGGCTTCCTCGGTAAAGGGCTATGAGCCCTTTCCAATTCAATTCCATTTGGAAAATTTTCTTCTCCCAAGATTCCAGAAATCCATTTATGAAAAAATTCCACAGGGTCACCACTTCCTTCAAAATATTCTTTAAGGACAACAAATTTAACATTGTTCTGTCTATTTTGATTTTCCAACATATCCATCATGTCTTTCCTCTGTTTTTCTCAAAGTTTTTCTGAATTTTCAGCCCTTTCAATTCTATCCAAGTAGATGTCCATATTAATTTTAACTCTCTGCAGATCCAAATCAACTCTTTGGACTGTTGCTTTAACTTCATTCACTCCTGAAGCATGCTTCAACATTTCACTTTTAACCTCCTTCACGTCAGATCTAAAACCTTTAATATCAGCCCTTATAACTTGATATTGACACATTATTAGTAAGTAAAGATCTTTCATATATTTCCAAGACCTGTATTTCCTCTCCATCTTCTTGATCATCTTCATCTTAATCTGATTCTTCTTGATTTCCCTTCTTCTCTTGATCAGTCAAAACTGCAGGTTTGGCATGTCTGCAGTTCCTTCACTCCACCAGCCCTAATGGGAATGGTGCTATGGAGCAACCATTCCAAAGCATAATCTTCCTCTTCAGTCATGCATGGCAGTAAACCTTTGCGCATGTGCATAAGGTTAGTATATTCTTCAGGCAAGATCTAGATTGATCCGGCGCCATCTTCCCCGCAGTCCACATGAGGTGGCGCTGGCTTTAAATGAAAGTAAGTCATCATCGCCCGAGTTGGTCACGGGGACTTCAGAACTTGAGGCCCAGGCTCCAACTGTAAAGGCTGGCCATTCTTCCTCAATTTATTTTTTAGTATCTTTACTTACAATTTTCTTCTCTCTTGCTGCGTTCCTTCCTCTAGCTGCCATATCCGACAGCTTCCAAGTAGGTTCCGGAGGATTTTAATATTTTTTAAATTTAAAATCTAATTTTTAATTTCAGGCTTTATATTTTAATCCCCTGGGAGAGGTGTAAGTCCAGCTTCTTCCCCTACATCATTACGCTCTGCCCCCCCCCCCCCCCGCTTAGATTATAATATTTGATGACAATAATCCATGATCAGGTATGGAGTACAAAAAATATGTAATATACATTTCACTAAAAACCATCTATGTTTAGAATATTCAACATTTTGGCACTTCAGCAATGAGCCTAAAAGTTAAATTTTCATATTGGCCAGAGAACTATGATATAACAATACCTAATATTCAATGAATAGTTGTATTTTGATCATTTTCATGAAGAATTTGGTATACTTAAGGTTTAGCTATGGTGCTGTGCTATAATGAATTCTGTGTCTCGGTAATCATACATATTGCTGGATAGTAAGAGTTGCTAAAGAACTAATTGCAGGCAAAATCTTCGCTAGGATTCTACTAAATAGAATAATACCTAGTGTCGCCGAGAATATTCTCCCAGAATCACAGTGCGGCTTTCGCGCAAACAGAGGAACTACTGACATGGTCTTTGCCCTCAGACAGCTCCAAGAAAAGTGCAGAGAACAAAACAAAGGACTCTACATCACCTTTGTTGACCTCACCAAAGCCTTCGACACCGTGAGCAGGAAAGGGCTTTGGCAAATACTAGAGCGCATTGGATGTCCCCCAAAGTTCCTCAACATGATTATCCAACTGCACGAAAACCAACAAGGTCGGGTCAGATACAGCAATGAGCTCTCTGAACCCTTCTCCATTAACAATGGCGTGAAGCAAGGCTGTGTTCTCGCACCAACCCTCTTTTCAATCTTCTTCAGCATGATGCTGAACCAAGCCATGAAAGACCCCAACAATGAAGACGCTGTTTACATCCGGTACCGCACGGATGGCAGTCTCTTCAATCTGAGGCGCCTGCAAGCTCACACCAAGACACAAGAGAAACTTGTCCGTGAACTACTCTTTGCAGACGATGCCGCTTTAGTTGCCCATTCAGAGCCAGCTCTTCAGCGCTTGACGTCCTGCTTTGCGGAAACTGCCAAAATGTTTGGCCTGGAAGCCAGCCTGAAGAAAACTGAGGTCCTCCATCAGCCAGCTCCCCACCATGATTACCAGCCCCCCCACATCTCCATCGGGCACACAAAACTCAAAACGGTCAACCAGTTTACCTATCTTGGCTGCACCATTTCATCAGATGCAAGGATCGACAATGAGATAGACAACAGACTCGCCAAGGCAAATAGCGCCTTTGGAAGACTACACAAAAGAGTCTGGAAAAACAACCAACTGAAAAACCTCACAAAGATAAGTGTATACAGAGCCGTTGTCATACCCACACTCCTGTTCGGCTCCGAATCATGGGTCCTCTACCGGCACCACCTACGGCTCCTAGAACGCTTCCACCAGCGTTGTCTCCGCTCCATCCTCAACATCCATTGGAGCGCTTACATCCCTAACATCGAAGTACTCGAGATGGCAGAGGTCGACAGCATCGAGTCCATGCTGCTGAAGATCCAGCTGCGCTGGATGGGTCACGTTTCCAGAATGGAGGACCATCGCCTTCCCAAGATCGTGTTATATGGCGAGCTCTCCACTGGCCACCGTGACAGAGGTGCACCAAAGAAAAGGTACAAGGATTGCCTAAAGAAATCTCTTGGTGCCTGTCACATTGACCACTGCCAGTGGGCTGATAACGCCTCAAACCGTGCATCTTGGCGCCTCACAGTTTGGCGGGCAGCAACCTCCTTTGAAGAAGACCACAGAGCCCACCTCACTGACAAAAGGCAAAGGAGGAAAAACCCAACACCCAACCCCAACCAACCAATTTTCCCCTGCAACCGCTGCAATCGTGTCTGCCTGTCCCGCATCGGACTTGTCAGCCACAAACGAGCCTGCAGCTGTCGTGGACTTTTTACCCCCTCCATAAATCTTCATCCGCGAAGCCAAGCCAAAGAAAGAAAAGAAGAGTTGCTAAAGAACTAAAGGCTGCTTTTGACTTTACACGTGAAAAAACACTTAATTTTGATTGATAATTATTCATGATATATCTAAACTTTTATTTAAAAAATAACATGTATCATAATCATTTCAATAGATGAAATTAAACCTTTTCGTTGTTGAAGATTTTGCTTTGAACCTTCATAATTTCTATTTGCAGTTTTTAAAAATTTCTTCAGTGAAGTTATTGCTCTGGAGTATGTCTTCTGATTTATAAAATATAATAGGCACATTCCCACAACAATGCATTTGATGTATTTTTATCTCCAGGTTTTTCAGGTTCACTGAATCCATTAGTAGCTGAGTTCACTGAAAGCCTATCTCAAAAATGATAACCCAAAGCAGCTGCAGGTTTTCCAAATTGAATACTGTCAGCAGATTGATTGATGACTCACTCATGCACAGTGGTTTCATGACTCAGACTTTATCTGCCTTGTTTTAAGAACTTCATGAGAAAATTAATTAAAGCTCTTTTTATCTTTTTTCAGTCAAGTAGCTGCATTTATTATTCAAAGTCAAAAAACAATAGAAAGGAGTTGTTGGCCCCAGGATATGTGTGAGATCTGTACCAGAATTAACATTTTTAGCTGACAGGAGAAACATGAGGAACAATATTTTTTTCTCATCTATTTATGTACTGGTTAGCTTAACCCTTTACCAGCAGGCTATTTTCTAAGTTAACAGTGCACTGATAATTTTCCCAATTAATAAATTCGAGGATTTGAGGGAAATCTTTGTAACACAGTTCTGGTATGTCATAATAACAATAAAGGCTTTGAAATGCAAGAAGTAAAATAAAAATAGGGAGATTCTTCAACATGACAAAAGCTAGTAGGTCGGTCAGCTTTGCAGTTAGCACAAGGCTCTTACAGTGCCAGTGACCCAGCTTCAAGATCTGCGCTGTATGTAAGGAATTTTTTCATTCCAGGTACTCTGGTTTCCTTCCATCCTTCAAAGATGTACAGGGTTAATAGGTTAATTGGTCACATGGGTGTATTTGGGCAGTGTGGGATTGTGGGGTGGAAGACCTGTCACAGTGCTGTATCTCTGAATTTAAAAAAAATTATTTATATCTCATGCTAAATGCCCTTGGAATCTCCAAATTATAATTTAATTCTCTCTACCTTTTTCTCACTTGCAATGGTTTTTTTTATAATCCTCACCCAACCTGTTATTCTCCCTCTTAACCCTTTAATATTACCATACATCATTCCCGAAGGCTAAACTACATTTTCTGAATTGGCTTCCTAGCCTTTTGATGTGGTGCCCTCAATCTTTTATCTCCTTAAATAAACGTTTTTAAGCCTGCATAACAGTGAATAAGATGGAAGTTTCTGAAGCAAATCAGGCAAGAGAAAAAATTGTCTTGAAAACAAGAAAGACCGTAGATGCTTGAAAACCACAGCAACGTACAAAATGCTGGAGGAACTCAGTGGGCCAGGCAGTGGAAATCATAGCCAGCATACTGGGCCATAACCCTTCATCAAGAATAGCAAAAATGGGCAGAAGCTCAAATAAAAAGGTGGATGGGGAGGGGAAGAGCACCGACTGGCAGGTGATGGTTGAATACATGTGGTAGAGGGAAGAAATGGGTAAGAAGCTAGGAAGTGATGGGTGGAAGAGGCAGAGGACAGATAGGAGGATGAAAGAAAAAGGGTTGAGGAGCTGCTGAAAGGGTGTAGGTGATGGGCAGGTAGAAAGGATGGGGAGGAAGGTGATGGGCAGGTAGAAAGGATGGGGAGGTAAGAGAAAGAAAAGGAGTTGGGTCAGAGAGATTAAGGAAATCAAGGGTGGGGGGGGTGTGTTGAGGAAAAGTGTTTCAATTTCGGCAAGCTTGGCAGTAATCGTCACTATTTTTGGCCAGCTGTACAATAATGTGATAAGTTAAAATGTGCATTTCATTTCAAATAATGTAATAAAAGAGTGGGATTAATCTTCATTATCAGGCTGCATAAATCTTCAGGTCCAAACCAAGTGCATCCCAGAACATTGGCAGGAAGAAAATTGCTGTGTCCTTGACAAACATTTTTAACTTATCATTGAGTACATGAGAAATTTTGGAGGACTGGGTGTTTGTTAGTTACAAAGTTTGACATCTCTCTTTGGCTTGGCTTCGCGGACGAAGATTTATGGAGGGGGTAAAAAGTCCACGTCAGCTGCAGGCTCGTTTGTGGCTGACAAGTCCGATGCGGGACAGGCAGACACGATTGCAGTGGTTGCAAGGGAAAATTGGTTGGTTGGGGTTGGGTGTTGGGTTTTTCCTCCTTTGCCTTTTGTCAGTGAGGTGGGCTCTGCGGTCTTCTTCAAAGGAGGTTGCTGCCCGCCAAACTGTGAGGCGCCAAGATGCACGGTTTGAGGCGTTATCAGCCCACTGGCGGTGGTCAATGTGGCAGGCACCAAGAGATTTCTTTAGGCAGTCCTTGTACCTTTTCTTTGGTGCACCTCTGTCACGGTGGCCAGTGGAAACTGCTGATGAGGTTTCTGAGAGATTAAATCTATCAATATTTGGATAGCCCAGGGGAAAATTAAGGGAAGCCACCATGGGAAATCATATCCTACAACCTTGACAGAATTTTTTGAAGATGTGGCAATGAGGGCAGATGAGGACAAGAGAGTATTTCTATAGCTATTAGTAAAGCTTTTGATAAGATCATACATGGTAGGTTGGAATGGAAGGCTAAACAAATGGGATAGGAGGGCAACTATCCAACCATGGTGGACAACTGTCGGTCAGGATGGAAGCCTGTGACAAGTGGGGTGCCTCAGGGATCGGTGCTGGGTCCCCTGTTGTTTATCATTTATATTATTGATTTGGAGGAGGGTGTGGTTAACTAGGTAAGCAAATATGCAGATGATGTGAAAATAGGGGGAGTGGTGGATAGTGAGGAAGGTTTTCTTGGATTACAAAAGGATTTGGTTTGTTTGGAAAAGTGGGCTGAAAGATGGCTGATGGAATTTAATGTAGACAAGTGCGAGGTGCTGCATTTCAAAAAAAATAACCAAAATAGAACATCTGCAGTTAAGGGGAGGGCATTGAGGTATGCAGAGGAACAGAGGGACCTGGGGGTTTACGGTACAGAGTTCATTGAAGGTGGATTCCCATGTAGACAGGGTGGTTAAGAAGGCATATGATATGTTGGCCTTCATAAATCATAGTATAGAGTATAGGAGCTGGGAGATGATGCTGCAGCTGTTTAAGGCATTGGTGAGGCCAGGTTTGGAGTACTGTGCTCAGTTCTGGTCTCCAAATTATAGAAAGGATATAGATAAGGTGGAAGGTGCTTTTTGTAAAATGTGTATGATTTGAACAAGAATGGTTGTAGCAAGGTAAATTTACTAATGATATGAAAATACGTGCCACAGTGGACAGTAAAAAAAGGTTACCTGAGTTACTAGATCAGATGGGGAAATGACGAAGGAATAGCAGATGTGATTCAAATCGGAGAAGTGGGATGTACTGCATCCGGGTAAATTGAACCAGGGTAGGAATTGGTCTGTTACAGCAAGGCCCAAAAGAATGTAATGGGGCAGAGGGACCTTGAGGTGCAGGTACATAACTTTTTTTAAATGGTAAACAGAGTAGAAAGTGTTTGGGATGCTTGCTTTCATCAGTTGGGGCATTGAATACAAGTGATCTCATATTGAAGTGAAACAGGATGTTGGTGAGGCCTCATTTGGAATATTGTGTGCAGTTTTGGTCATTTAGTTAGAGTAGGGGTACTATAAAGTTGGAAAAAAAATCACAAAGTTATTCCCAGGAATAGGGTAGCTGAGTTATCGTGAGAGACTGGAAAACTAGGACACTTTTCCTTAGAGCATAGGAGGTTGAGAAGGGATCTTTTTGAGGTGTACTTGTGTAATGGTTTATACAACACTATTACAGTACCAGCAAATGGGTTCAAATCTGGTGCTATCGGTAAGGTGTTTGTATATTCTCCCCATGTCCTATATGGGTTTCCTCTGGGTACTCTGGTTTCCTCCCACCCTCCAAAAACATGTGCTGTTGTAGGTTTATTCGTGTATTTGGGCAGATGGGCCAAAGGGCCTGTTACCATGCTGCATCACCAAATTTAATAACAATTTAATAAAAGCAAATAAAATCTTGAGGGGCATAGATTAGGTGAACAGTGACAATCTTGATCCTAGAATAGGAGAATTTAAAATGAGAGGACATAACCATAAGGTGATGGGGGTATGATGGAGGGAATGTCATCACTCAGAGGTTGGTGGGCATCTGGAATAACTGTAACCATAACCCTGTCAGGTGTTGGAATCTAGGGGTTAAAACAGTATGAAATAAATGATTAATTAATAAGTGTATATTTACTGCATGGTTCAGGGAAAAAGGAATGTGATTAAGTGGCAATCACAGCATGGAGCAAAGTTGGCTGAACAAAATTGTCTCTCCAAAATACAGGGAGAGGAAATGCATAAAACGATTTAGGAGGAATGCTCAAACTAAAGGAGGTGGTGAGTAGCACAGGAGACACAGGCCAGATCAGAACAAAGAATGGCCTGCAAGAAACAAAGGGAATGGAAAACCAGTCTAGGAGGAAGATTAAGGCATGAGGAGGTGTTAAAGAGAACAGCAGAAATTGGCCAGACAAGAACAGAATGGTGATTAGAAATATCTGGGGATGAATTAATTTCTGATCAACACAACAGGATAGTCTGGCCTGGAGGATTAAGATGGGAGTGCTACACCCCAGATATCTGCAAAACAGGAGATGACTTGTGATAACCCTTATGCAAAAAGATCTAGCAAAGGAAGACAACTTTTGTTCTGTATGATAATGAAATCTAGCAAAGGAAGCCAACTTTTGTTCTGTATGATAAGGTTGACCTATATAAACTGAACCAACTGGACAATAGGGGTCAGTCTTGGGGAGTAGCTCACTGTGCAGGTGACCTATGAACTAATGAGTGACCCAGAGCTCTGTTAAGTTTTATTCTTGTGCTGTGTAATAAATTGACTGTTGAACCGAATACCTTCTCCTATCACTTCATTCAAAGAACACGCTGGACTCAGACTACACATAGACTAAATTAAGAGTAAGGTAAAGCCAGAGTCCGACAATTTGGTGACCCCGACGTGATGAAGATGGAGAAGTGACGGAAGAAAAAGTTACGAAACACCGGTCGATTGTGGTGTGGTGATAACAACAAGTGACCATCCTACAAAGGGAGGTAAGCAGACGCCTGTTTTAACGAAGTTCTGCTATTGGCAAAGATAAATTGTGTGTTGTCACTACTCTGCAAAAGCCCTTGTTAAAGCCAAAGAATAAAACAAAAGGGGGTTGGAGTCCCCCTAGTAGAACGGGGTTGGAGTCCCCTGTAGTAGAAGGGGGTTGGAGTCCTCCTAGTAGAACGGGGTTGGAGTCCCCTGTAGTAGAAGGGGGTTGGAGTCCTCCTAGTAGAACAGGGTTGGAGTCCCCTGTAGTAAAAGGGGGTTGGAGTCCTCCTAGTAGAATGGGGTTGGAGTCCCCTGTAGTAAAAAGGGGGTTGGAGTCCTCCTAGTAGAAAGGGGGTTGGAGTCCTCCTAGTACAACGGGGTTGGAGTCCCCTCGTAGCGATCTCGAGAGATAGGTTTAGACACTTGGCCAATTAGAATAAGGTGTATGGTGATGGTTATTTGTTTCTGTAGTGTGTAATAAGTATTTGATTAAGGATCGTGAACCATAGTAGTGTATAAGTATCTGTATAAGGTGCATTGTGATAGTTATTTGTTTTTATAGTGTGTAATAAGTATTTGATTAAGGATCGTATACCATAGTAGTGTATAATCAGTATCTGTATAAGGTGTATTGTGTTATAGTTATTTGTTTCTATAGTGGATAAGTATCTGTTTAAGAATCGTCTAGTGTATCATAATAGTTTATAATAAGTATTTGTTTAAGGATTGTGTACAGTGTGCCGCTGGTGTTTATAATAACGTGGGAAGGGACGAAGTAGATTGCAGGGTGTCAAAATCCTACCGGGAAGAGACCCAGTGAAGTACGAAGTCTAAAGGGTTAAAGATCAGAACGGAGATGGAAGGAGTAAATAGGGATGTAGGGCAAGAGCTCGGGGGAGACAGAGGGGTTCCCCCATCTGTAAACCGACAGTGGGAAAAAACAAGGAATCAATTACTGGGAGGATTACCGAAGGGAGAGGAGGTACAGGCTATAGCACGGTATGAACAGATATGGAAAGAGCTGCAGAGTCAGGGGAAGGTACCGCTAGGGTTTGAAAAGATCCGGCTGGTACTGTACTTAGGAGAAGCAGAGAGGGAAGCAGCCAAGGAGGTACAGGAACATGAGGCAAAAGGACAAGGATCTATATGGAATAGAAGAAGGTTTAAACAACAGAGAGAAGTGAAGGAACAGAGAAGGGCAGATTTACACATTATGACATTGGCTTGCATGGCTGTGGAAGCGAACCTTCAACATGATATTAAACAGGGATCCCATAACACTAAAGAGAATATGGGGGAGGTGAAGTCGTCTGTCCCGTTATATCCAGAGTTACCGGAGACATTGCCACCACCTTATCCTATTCCCCAAATGCCAGCGATGCAGATAAGTGAGGGAATAGTGAATGTCACTGAGTTAACAGGTCCAGAACTACATGAGGCGAAGGAGAGACTGAAGAGAGTTGCACAGGAGAGAGTGGAGGAAACAAAAGAGTGGGTGCACGAAGTACAGAACGATAGATGTGCAGTAAGGAAAAATAGTAGGGGCTTGGGAAGTACAGATGAGAGAGAGCTGGGACAAGAGGAGAATAGGAAGGGAAATGACCCAGCGAGTGTCAGATGGGAACGGGAGAGAGAGCAGAACGAGGATACTGATCTAGCTAGTGTGAGTGTTGAGAATGAAGAGGAGGAACAGCCAGTCACGATCAGGGGAAGCATGATCACACATAGAAGACAGAGTCAGGATTACCCTCGTTCCCCTTTGGGATATGCGTTGCGGGACAGGGAGGAAGTACGGCTTCCAGAAAGGTATAGACAGATGCCGCTAATTTATAAGGGTCTGCAAATTGGGGAGAGGTATCAACCCTTCTCATTCACTGACATGAATTGTATTTTGGATAAAATGCCACCTCCGACTGAGGGAGGTGGAGCGTGGATGGGAAAGTTCTGCCAATATACGATGGGACATAAGATAGCCATAGGGGATTGGAGAGCATTATTGGGTAAACAGCTTGGGCTGTGGGAGATTCAGCAGATAGAAATGATCGCAGGAATCACTAGGTGCCTCGATGCCGAGCCATTTGCCAACCATGCTACGGCAGTAGGAGGGGCAATGAGAGATAAGTTCCCCATTCCCCCCGGTGTCATGCAGTCCCTGACCTTTTCCATAAAGGAGGATGAGGAGATCTCGACTTTTTTGAGTCAGTGTAGGGAGAGTTGGACTGATAAAGCAGGAGTACACCCAGCCACAGATCCCTTGCAGACTACACTCTTTAGGGCTGCAGTAATGAGTGGACTGCCAGCTGTAGTTAGGGAGGCATTAGATAATAACCCTGATATTCCTGGCTGCTCGAGTGAGCAATGGGAAAAACATTTGACCCATCACATGAAACGTTACAGGGCTAAGCAAAAGGAGGACAAACACACTATGGAGTCGGCACAAGTGCAACTCCTTAAGCTTCAATTGGAAGAGGCTAGAAAAAAGGCAAACGAGGCAAAAAAGATTTCCTCAAAGGGTGCGAACCAGATGATTCAGCAGCCAACGCAACCACCACAAGGGAATAATATGAGTTGGCACCCGGCCCCATATTGGGCACCGGGTCCCACCTATGTGGCCAGAATGGGAGGTCCAATGGGGGGATTCTGAGTAAGAGGGAGAGGTCGGGGTGCTCCACGAATGCAACCAGCCGTGTGTTTTGTATGCGGTCAGCCAGGACACTGGAAGAGAGACTGCCCCCTGGCTTGGGATCCTCGGGACACTGGGGGAAGGGGATATGGACCACCACAAAATGAGCATTGGGTCCAGTCCCAGAGATCGTCAGTGCCACCCCCGGTACATCAGGCACCCCATGCGGCTTTAGCTCCAAAGAGACAATTCCCTTTGCTGACAGAGGAGGAGCAATATTGCCCACAGTGACGGAGCCCGAGCACCCACGAGCAGGCTAGGTTGGCAGACCCTTTCCTGCAGATTAAAGTTATGGACATGGAAGTATCCTTTTTAGTGGATACGGGAGCCAGATTTTCAACACTCACTGGCACTGAATTTCAAGATAAAACATCATCCTCTAGCATCCAGCTGATAGGGTTCTCGGGTACACCAGAAAATCTGCTGTTTTCTACACCACTAGTCACTTCTGTGGCGGGACAGACTTTTACACATCAATACATTTTGTCAGCCAGGTGCCCTACAAATCTCTTGGGCAGAGACCTGTTGGTCAAGTGCGGAGCATCGATCCTTTGTGGACCCAGCGGAATAGAGGTCACCTTTCCAAATGGATATTCTATGAACTGTTCAGTAACTACACTGCATTCCAGTTCTCAGATGTTGTTGGCGGCAGCTGGAGGATCCGCGTCTGATGGACAATGGGCTGACATTTACTGGGGGCTGCTGCAACCAGAGGACCCACAGAAGGGAGGGCTGCTAAAGCTTTATAATCAATGGAAGCCGTGGATCCAGACGTTACACCCGTATACCCCTCCCTCGGACCCTCCCCATATGACCCTCTTTTTCAATAGGGATGGGGATGAAATGTATCAGCATGCCTTTTATGAAGAGGTAGAGGGCATGCTATGGGAAATTAATTCGGACTACATAGTGGTAGGAAAGGAGGGAGTGGCCGCTACGGTAGGACTGACATCTGAACAGCTGGAATGGTATGAGATGGCAGGTGAGGCCATTCCTCATGTCACCCTTGCAATTGGCACTACTCACCAGGCAAAAGATTTGGGACCGATGTGTCGGAACTTGATGTCCCTTAGTGACTGGTCTAACACCCAAATACCGACAGTGCAGTTCTCCTCATCTGGTCAGGCATACAGAATTTTGTCTCCGACATATGATCAAGTCCTCCTTGAGCATAGACAGATTGAACGCTTTCATTGTAGAGAGAAGATGGATCACCCCGACTTGGCCCCTATGCTAGATTCTCTCCCTGAGAACCTGTGGTCAGTGGGACCAGCAGATGTGGGTTTTTGTCAGCAGGTTGATCCCATAACCTTCGAACTGTCAGATTACACCCCTATTTGGCAGATGCAGTATCCCCACAAACCTGAAGCTGAGGAAGGTTTGGCAGAGACCATGGATGGCCTTATGTATTCAGGGGTGTTGGAACATTCGCGTTCTAGTTGGAATACACCCATTTTACCTGTTCCTAAACAAGACACGGGCAAATATCGGATGGCCCATGACTTAAGGCGCATCAATGGTATTGTGAGAACACCCACAGTTCCAGCACCAAACCCATATACTGCCATGACTGCTTTAACCCCCAACCACAAGTGGTTCTCTTGCATAGATTTAGCGAATGCTTTCTTTTGCTTGCCGCTGGCAGAACCATTAAGAGATGTGTTTTCGTTCACGTATAGAGGTAGAAAGTTGCGGTATACTAGGCTTCCACAGGGCTTTATTTTATCTCCAGGGATTTTCAATCAGGTGTTGAAAGAACAGCTGGGGGGGCTAGCACTGCCAGGTGGGGTAGTTCTGATCCAGTATGTAGATGACATCCTATTAGCAGCACCTGATCATACTTCCTGTTTGGAGGCCACCTGTCTCCTGCTAGTGCAGCTGTTCAAGGCAGGCTTTAAAGTCTCTCGCTCAAAGCTGCAATGCTGCAGGCAGGTGGTCACCTTTTTAGGGAGAATAGTCTCAGCGAAAGGCACAGGGATTTCCCCTGCACATCGAACAGCGATACTACATCATACAAAACCAAAGACAGTTAAAGAGATGCTTTCGTTTTTGGGTTTGTCAGGTTATAGTAGGCAGTTTATCCCATCGTATGGTGAGTTGACACATCCACTGCGAACTTTGGTGAATGAGCAGGGGATGAGGAATCTGGGAGCTACACTTGATTGGACTGCACAGGATGAGATGAGTTTTATTCTATTGAAGCAAGCTCTTACAACAGCTACAGATTTGGCGATTCCAAATTATAAACTACCTTTCTTTTTGGATGTTTCTGAAAAAGCACACACAATTGATGGTGTTCTTTTTCAGAAAAAAAGGGGGTGGAAGATGTGTGCTCATGTATGTGAGTATCACACTAGACCCAACGGAAGACAGACACCCACCATGTACGAGACATGCAGCGGGAGTAGCAAAGATTTTACAAAAGGTGGCACACATAGTAATGGGACATGGCCTGACGGTATTAACAACACATAGCATTGTAGCATTTGTGAGCTCGACAGCATTTACAATGACTTCACTAAGGCAGACGAGACTAGAAAAGATCCTGAATGCTCCAAATGTTACATTTACCCATGAAGGCATTAACATGGCAGACAATATGGGAGAGGGAGAACCACACTGTTGTGAGAAGAGGGTAGTGAAGGATATTAAAATAAGACCTGACTTACAGGCTACACCCTTAAGAGAACCAGATGAAACCTTGTTTACAGATGGGTGTTGTTACAGACACCCCACAGATGGATTGAAAGCTGCCTATGCGGTGGTACGAAAAACTACAGGAGGATTTGAAGAAATCCTTACAGGGACAGTGAGAGGAAAGGAGTCAGCACAACTCGCAGAACTACAGGGAATGATAGCAGCATTAGAATGGGCAGAAGGGAAGGAGGTCAATATATATACAGACTCGGCATATGTGGTAGGGACAATACAGGTTGAACTTAGTCAATGGATTAGAAGTGGGTTTTTAACAGCAGCAATGACCCCAATTAAACACGAGAAGGACGTTAGGAAACTGGCTGAGGCCCTCCTGAAACCAAGGGCATTAGCAGTTCTTAAATGTAAAGGACATGATAGAACAGATACGATGGTGGCTCGGGGAAATCAGGAAGCGGACATGGCCGCTAAAAGGGCAGCAGGATACGGCCCTCAGTTTATTATGATACAGGCAGACAGAACAGCACATGACTTATTACCACCGTGTAGGGTAGAAGTAATAATACAGGAACAAGCAAAGGCATCACCTCAGGAAAGGATGGTATGGGAGGAAAGGGGGGCAACCAAGGATCAAGGATCATGGAGATCGATAGACGGGAGGCCAGTTTTACCATCTGGACTCATGAAACCCCTCCTCGAGGAGGCGCATGGGCTAACACACTGTGGAAAGAAGCAGATGATAAGGTACTTGATACATTGGTGGCACCCCTTCCTGCCGGCGATGGTGGAGAACCATATTAGAGAGTGTGATGTATGTATAGCTTTCAATGTAAAGGCGACTGTAAAGCCACATGAAGGTCAATTCCCTCTACCTAAGTTACCAGGGCAGGAAATCGTACTTGATTATACGGACATGATTGAGAGGGTAAGTGGCTATCGATACCTCTTAGTAGCAGTAGATGTGTTCACAGGGTGGCCGGAGGCAATCCCTGCCAAAAGAGAAGATGCAAGGACGGTATGTAAATTCCTGATCAACCAGTATATTCCGAGACACGGATTTCCTAGAAAAATCAGGTCTGATAATGGAAGTCATTTTAAGAATAATAATCTACAGGAGGTAGAAGCAATGTTGGGATTGAAACATGCCTTTGGAACGGTGTACCATCCGCAATCCCAAGGGAAAGTGGAGAGGATGAACCAAACAATAAAAAGTAAGATCGGGAAAGTACAGGCACGGACCAAACTAAATTGGGTGGATGCGTTACCCCTGGCATTAATGTCAATAAGGAGTTCGGTAAGTTCTGTGACAGGATTTACTCCATATGAACTACAAACAGGGCACCAGTTTCCAGGACCGGGAGCCGGAATTCAGACAACGAAGAATGAGGTAAGCTCAATGGGATGCAAGCTTTATTATGAAAAACTAACGGCTCTGGTGTCAGATTTTTCACAACAGGTCACAAGTCCCAACAGAGAAGGGGAAACACCGATACCTTCAGTCGCGGAGTGGGTTCTGCTAAAGGTCATCAAAAGAAAGTGGTCGGAGCCCAGGTGGACAGGACCCTACAGAGTGGTGGAGAGGACGTCCCACGCGGTTCGACTACAAGGAAAAGGCGAGACGTGGTATCATTGGAGTCAGTGTGCAGCAACGGACCCACCGACACGGACACTGGAACAGATTCGAACGGAGGTGACTGAGAACCTGTGAAGCAACCACGGACTAAGAACACTTAACGTCCCTTTTTAAAGAGACTATTGGACTACAGTGACTGTGTATCAGTGGTTGACGGCATAATCAATTTATTGGCATCAAAACAATGAAAGGAGCTGGGATGAATACTATGTGGGGACTATGGGTACTGGTATTCCGAGCCCTTGAAGGGGCTAGAGTAGAAAACCACTGTACAAAGTGTGTGCACTCGGCCTGGGGGTCGCACAACGAAAAAGAACAGTACTTTGCTGATTGGACTAACTTTCCTGAACACTGTGTGGGGACTCACACGGGACGTAAGTGTGTGCATAATGGACAAGTGTATGATGTTAAATTCAATAAGGGCTCTTTACAGTTCACGTCAAATCGAGACCGCTGTCACCAAAGAGTAACATGGTTTTGTGCCCCGGAGGGAGACCAAGATAAGGAGAAAGGGGGCTCAATTCCCATTCAGAGGATACAGTGGGACCCCATGTGGCAAAAGAAAAAACAACCATACGTATGGGACAGAGAAAAGGGGGATATCTATGACAACGCTAAACGCCAGGCTGCCACTCACAGAGTAGGGGACAACAGATGGGTAGACCTTTGCCAAACTACGGCAGAACTCTTGGGGGTTAAAAACTGTTGGGTATGTGGGGGACCCACAAGAGATGGATCATGGCCATGGAGCGGGGAGCCCCTGGAAGTATGGGAGTTGATGAGTTTTCACGGATCGGCAGATGAAACGCGCCCCCGCCAGACATGGCATCTAGCTAATCACCCATTAGGAGAGGAATGTATCAGGAAGGAGCAAGGCAAGCATTATAAAGGAGATTCGAGGTGCACAAGGGTTAAGATCTTGGGGAAGTTCCCTCGATGGCATCCTCAGCGACCCCGGTGGTTCCTGTCCCCACAGAAGGTAACACATTGTAGACCTATAACAGATAACTCCCGTGGGAAAGGGGTATGGAATTGCACGGGCGTTAATCCATATGAAGGGGTTCCCTCACTCAGACAATTTTGGGCTCATCCCTATCCACACGGATTTGCCCCAGAGGGTTTATATTGGATTTGTGGGAATACGGCTTACACTTTTTTGGAGCCAGACTGGAGGGGAATGTGCTGTATAGGTATCATTCAACCACAATTTGTGCTGTTACCACAGAACGACTCCCATCAGTTAGCAGCGCGTGTATATCAGGGGCTCCGCCAGAAGAGGGATTTAAAGATCGGTGAGTGGGGAGAGGACTGGCCTCCAGAGCACATTATTTCTTATTATGGACCTGCTACTTGGGCACAGGATGGGTCCTGGGGATATCGAACCCCAATTTACATGTTAAACCGTCTGATTCGTTTACAAGCTATTTTGGAAATTATCACCAATGACACCGCCGCAGCCCTTGATCTGTTGGCAGAAGAGCAGCAACAGATTAGGGCCACGGTGTTTCAGAACCGCTTAGCTTTAGACTACTTGTTAGCCACTGAAGGGGGTGTGTGTGGGAAATTGAATCTCACTAATTGTTGTTTAAAAATCGATGACAATGGGCAAGCAGTAAAAGAGATTTCATCTAGCATTCGCAAATTAGCTCATGTCCCGGTTCAGAACTGGCGACCCTGGGGCAGCTCATGGCTGGGAAACTTGTTCTCTGGAGCCTGGGGATGGATACAGACTGCAGTGCTAGCTGCTGGAGTTGTGGTGTTGGCGTTGGTCCTGATCCCGTGCATCCTTCCCTGCCTCCAGTGCCTGATTCAACGAGCGTTGTCACAGAGAGACATCCCCAGACCCCAAGGCATGTATTTGTCACTACTGCCCTCCCAAGAGTATAGTGACTACAAGAGGTCAGAGATGCCGGCCCTTGCAATAACTCCTGAGGTCTCGGTCTAATAAGGGAACAGGTGGTTGGTCTCATTTTCATGAGACCAAAAGGGGTTAAAACAGTATGAAATAAATGATTAATTAATAAGTGTATATTTACTGCATGGTTCAGGGAAAAAGGAATGTGATTAAGTGGCAATCACAGCATGGAGCAAAGTTGGCTGAACAAAATTGTCTCTCCAAAATACAGGGAGAGGAAATGCATAAAACGATTTAGGAGGAATGCTCAAACTAAAGGAGGTGGTGAGTAGCACAGGAGACACAGGCCAGATCAGAACAAAGAATGGCCTACAAGAAACAAAGGGAATGGAAAACCAGTCTAGGAGGAAGATTAAGGCATGAGGAGGTGTTAAAGAGAACAGCAGAAATTGGCCAGACAAGAACAGAATGGTGATTAGAAATATCTGGGGATGAATTAATTTCTGATCAACACAACAGGATAGTCTGGCCTGGAGGATTAAGATGGGAGTGCTACACCCCAGATATCTGCAAAACAGGAGATGACTTGTGATAACCCTTATGCAAAAAGATCTAGCAAAGGAAGACAACTTTTGTTCTGTATAATGAAATCTAGCAAAGGAAGCCAACTTTTGTTCTGTATGATAAGGTTGACCTATATAAACTGAACCAACTGGACAATAGGGGTCAGTCTTGGGGAGTAGCTCACTGTGCAGGTGACCTATGAACTAATGAGTGACCCAGAGCTCTGTTAAGTTTTATTCTTGTGCTGTGTAATAAATTGACTGTTGAACCGAATACCTTCTCCTATCACTTCATTCAAAGAACACGCTGGACTCAGACTACACATAGACTAAATTAAGAGTAAGGTAAAGCCAGAGTCCGACACAGGCAAAGTGGCAGAGGAAAGCACATTAAACAAGAAACACTTGGATAATTACATGGATGAGAGGGGATTGAAGGGGTATGGGGCAAGTGGGACTAAAGCAGGAGGGCACATTGTTTGGCTTGCATAAGCTGGGCCTGTAACACTCGATCAAAGATATGAATTAAGGGCCACAAGAAACTATGATAACAATGTCAATGTGTGTGGAGGTGAAGGACAAATGTGTCAACATAGAAGAAGATGTAGCATTACCATCTCCACAGAATACAATCTCAGAATATCATTAGACTCATGGGCAAACCGATGTCAGAATCCTTTCTCACTCCAACATCCCCAACAGAGATTTCAGTCCCTCTCAGTCCCTCATTCTTACTCTCACTTCAGTCAGACACTTGGGCATGGTGCTATTTAGATACTTGGTGCTGTGAAATGATCTGGAAATAGATGTTAAACATTTTCACTGGAGAAAAATCAATTTTCAATTGCATACTTCTAACAATTTATCAATGTAGCAATGAATTTCTGGACAAGTTTGTTTCTTTGTTACTTGGGTCACACTAATATTGTGAAAACTGGATGAAGAACAGAATTTTCAAATGCGAGGTTCGGCATTGTTTGATTTTCTTGTGTAATGTTAGAGTGAAATGTGCATTCTTGGCTTCAACACAGTGTTTCCCATTGATGTATTATAAGTTCTTGTTGATCTTAGTCTGAATCATTGCACAAGCTTTTAAACTTGCATGCCATAATGCAAGCAACATTTTCCTAGTTACAGTGTTTCTACAGAAAGAATTAGTCCTGAAAGATCAGAGAGGAACACAAGAATATTATCAAAGGATCAGAGTGGCTTTGCATAGGCTGGGGAAGAAAAATGCCCTCAGAAACTAACTGTGTGATTCCCCATAAAAATTTCTAGGAATAAAGTCAGGTACTTTTTAAAAAAAAATTATATTTAAAAAAAAATTAAGTTCAGACATAACAGGACGGTAACAGACCATTTCAGCCCACATGTCCGTGCCACCCAATTTAGACCCAATTAATCTACACCCCAATACATTTAGAACAGTGGGAGGAAACCAGAGCCCCTGGGGCAAACCCATGCAGACACGGAGAGAACGTACAAACTCCTTACAGACAGCACGGGATTCGAACCTCAGTACCGATTGCTGGCACTGTAACGGGGTTGCGCTAACCGCTATGTCAACCGTGCTGCCCCATGATAAATCTGAAACCGTGCTATTTAAACTCTTGGCAAGACGTTGCCAGGAAGCTCTTCGTAAGCACAAGTGCAGTCTATGTATGACTGCAATTAGTGAATATTGAAGTACAGGCAAAAGCTCAAACCTACACTGCCAGACTGAAGAAAAAGACGTAGTTTTTTTAAATCCTTCACTCTGGAGTTACACAGACAGTTTGAATAATGCAGCATTAAAGAGCAAATTGTGAGATGAGCAGCAACCTAGAGTGACCTGAGACCAGGAAGCTGTGAAAGATTGTGACCCCAATCCCATGGCAAATGCAGTCAAGGCACACACAGAATCTGTTTTCCATTGATAGTTATATGAAAATCAAGAGGGCATGGGGTTTAAGTAAGGAGAAGCAGCTGTAAAGAGGACCTGGGGGGATTTTTTTTTTCCTACACAAAGAGTGGTTAATATCTGAAACTCACTTCTAGAGGAGATGGTGGAGTTAGATACAACCAAGATTCAATTTGTTGTCGTGTAACAAAAACAGTCACATTGCACGAAATTGCCTTTAGACTGCTGTAAGGCAGGCAGATTTGCCATTGGCAAAAATTGCCTGAAGAGCCTCTTACAGTCAAGAGAAAGAGAATCCCCCCCAGAGTCGCTGAGGGCCTATGGAATCACCTCCAGAGCTTCTGCAGCCACTCAGACTCCAGATCAAACCAGCAGCAACTCAAGCTCCAGATCCAAGCCTCCAACACGATTAGGAACCCTTCAGCACCCTTGGCACCCTCTTGCAACCTGCTTCCAATGCCTGGTACTTCTTCAGCCAGTCTCAAGCCAGTCTAGCAGTCTGCAGATTGGTATGTGTCCCTTGATCGCAGGCTCCAGCAGCCTGCAGCTAGCGTAGGTTTCGTGGTTCAAGCTGCCAGCTGTGTGTTCCTCAGCCGCAGAACCCCTCAAGTTTGTTGCCGTTATCACTGTCCTGTAGGGTTGTCTCCTCTGCTTCTCCTTCTCAAACAGGGGCTGTTTTTTTTTCTGGTGCCCTGCAGCAGTCCTCCACTTCCCTGGAGTCTGCAACCCCTCGTGGCTGCTGCCGATCATAGGCGCCGCCACCTTGGGCCCAGACCCCGAGGACGCCAGGATTTTCTATTTTGTTTTGAAAATTTTGTTTTTCAATTTTTTTCCAAAAACATATTATCACATCTAAAAAAGCAATTATTTTTAACTTATTTACACTTTCTTTTAGTATACTTCACTTCTCAGATACAAACACTATGCCAGCCTACTTACAATTTCCTTCCCTCCCCCCCAAAACTTTGAAAATTAAACCAAAGCAATTAAAGTGACAAACAGAAAACTGGTTAAAAGAAAAAGAAAAGGAAAATTCAGCATAAGTCAGTCTCTCTAATCTACTTCCACTCCTTGAGGTGCTTCATTGCTGTTATCTTTAGGTATTTCGTTAGGTCTTTAGAACTGTGGGGTGTTACTATAGTTGCGCACCAAAGTGCTCTAGATACGGTTGCCGTATTTTGGCAAAAGTATCATACTTATTTCTTAAATTATATGTTATTTTCTCCTTGGGGATGCAGTTGTGCATCTCCATGGTCCTTCGAGTGATGAGCGGAGGTGGCAGGGGAGAGTCAGTCTTCCAGGTGATCTCAATGCATTTTTTTTCCTACTGACAGGGCAATATCTA
Organism: Narcine bancroftii; assembly: GCF_036971445.1. Classification (NCBI taxonomy): domain Eukaryota; kingdom Metazoa; phylum Chordata; class Chondrichthyes; order Torpediniformes; family Narcinidae; genus Narcine; species Narcine bancroftii. The sequence goes on from NC_091469.1 coordinate 233,829,497, forward strand.
CAAACTTAATTTCGAATTTAGGTTTCTTTAGGTTTCCCAATAAATACAGCTTCGGATCCAGCGGGATGTCTGTCTCCGTAATCCTAGTTAATGTATGAGATAATTCAAGCCATAGGCCCATGTGGAGTGTATAAAGGTACCAATTTCTAACCCACACCTAAAGCACGTTTACGATATCTCTGGTTTTCATTAATGTAATTTTTGTGCTGTAAGATATAATTGGTGTAAGAAATTATATTATACCAATCTTAGTCTGGTGTTGATCACTGATGTTATACTTTCCCTACATAAATCTGATCAACACCCTTCATTGATCATTATTCCCAAGTCTGACTCTCACCTCTCCCTCGATCTTTGCAGGCCTGGTTTTGGGTTCTCACTTTGAAGTACAAAGTACATTCTGGATATAAATTTGGGAGCACCTCCCTGTCAAAGTCGCCCTTGCACCTCATTCCTTTCGGGTGGGGTCATGGTAGAGCCCCATTTTTCCCTCAGGAACTGTATAAAGTAGTGAAAAGTTCCATTAGGCAAATCATGTTTATTCTTCAGTTGATCATAGGACATGAGTTGTCTATTCTCATAGCAGTCTTCAATAGTTCAGATCCCCTTTCAGTGCCAAATATCCAGAATTTTGTTGCCTAAATTCATAGGCATCAGTTCATTAAATATTAAGGATGCTTTTAGCGATATTACAATCTCTTTACTGATACAATCATTAAGTTCCTTCCAGATTTTTACCAGTTGTTTTAGGATGGGGTTATCTGTTCATTTATTTATTCATTTGGTATTTGTTTTGTAAATGAAATCTTTCACCACTCCTTCCTCCATGCTATGTAATCCTATGTTTACCCATTTTGGTGGTTCACCTTCTTCAAATAAAGATGCAAGGAATCTCAACTGGGCTACCAAGTAATAGTTCATAAAATCAGGTAATCGTAGCCCCCCACAATTTATAATTCCACGTCAATTTTTCCATGGTGATTTCCCATTCCATAGGAAAGTCATATTCTGCCGTTTAATTTTTTTTTAATTGAGGTAGACAAATAGGAATGGATTGAAATAAATATTGTAATCTCAGCAACACCTTCATTTTAATACAGTTTACCTTGCCCATTGAAATGATGGGCAGTCTTCTCAATCTGTTTAAATCATCCTCAATTTTTTTCAAGGATAGTGGTATTCTTGAGTTTGTAGGTTTCCCAAATCCCTATCCATTGTTATCCCTAGATATTTAAAATTACCTGATTGCCACTTGAAATGGCTCTCCTGTTTATATCTTTCATAGTCTGAATCAGTTAGGAGCATAATCCTACTTTTTTTCCAAATTTACCTTATATCCAGAGATTATGCTGTAATCTTCTAGGGTGGCCTGTCATTTTGGCAATGACTCAGCTGGTTCTGTCAAGTATAATAGCACATTATCTGCGAAAAGGTTTATTTTATGTTCAGCCTGGCCCACCTTCAATCCCTTTATGTATGGGTCCTTCCTAATATATTCTGCTAATAATTCAATAGCTAATATAAACAGCCCTGGAGACAGTGGACAAACCTGTCTGCTAGACCGACTTAAGGGGATTCAGGATTTTCAATAAAACCACCATCGGCTCCTTTAACAGGCCGTTTAAAGACCAATGGCGGTTGGACGCTGTGGTGAGCACTGCTCTACGCGGGTCTGCACCAGTGGCCACGCTGCCATTGCAGCAACTCAGGCAGTGCCGCCATTTTCAATACAGCTTCTACTTTTATAAGACATTCAGATAGGCACATTAATAGGAACGGTGTAGAAGGATATGGACATAGCACAGTCAAATGGGATTAGTAGATGGGCAAAAAGAATACAGTGTGTCAAAGGGTCCAAATCTGTGCTATTCAATTCTATAGCTCAATGATATATATTTGAGGTAGCAGGTTTGCATTTGTGGTAGGTCATCAGTTGTGGGAGGACAGAAGATAAAGTTTGCAGTTTAAATGTTGGCCCATTAAATAGCACTGGTTCAGACTCACAAAGGGGCAGCACAATTGGGATAGTGGTTAGCACAACGCTGTACAGTGCCAGTGATCGGGACCGGGGTTCGAATCCTATGCTCTCTGTAAGGAGTTTGTACGTTCTCCCCGTGTCTGATGGGTTTTCCCCAGGCCCTCCAGTTTCATCCAAACATTTGAAACGTACTGGGGGTGTAGGTTAATTGGGTGTAAATTGGGTGCCAGGGACTCGTGGGCCAAAATAGCCTGTTTTTTCAAAAAAAAACAGGGCTGTTTTAAACGTAAGTAAGAACTGTCATGTGAAGTAAAAAAATTAACTGAAGATTAATTTTGCTTTTTGCACGATTGTTAATATTGTTTAAGAGAGGCTTACACAGAAAAAGTACAAGCAAGAAAAAAAAATTGAAATTGATTTTTCCAATGAGCTTCAAGGCATCCAGAAATGAACACTCAATTTTAAACAGTAAATGTATTTTGGGGGTTGTATGAATAAACTACTAGTTCAAACTTTATTGCAAGGTAGAAAATGAGCAGTAGTCTGTTTTACACCCTAAATAATACATTTTGTTTAAACAAAATGATTAGATGCAATCTAAGAATAGTAGAATGACAAAGCGGATTTTTGCTTTTCTTTCAACCTTAACTTTCACATTCTAAGAACATATTGAAAGAAATTAAAACAAAATCATCTGAATAGTTCATTCATATTTTCAAATCATTTAGCTGAAAATTACAGAGCTTCTAGTCAAATGGATGATAATTTGTTTGGTAAATTATAACTGAAGGAGTTGGGTTATCTGTTGGCGTTTTTTGAGGAGGAAACCCTACAACTCATTTTCAAGAGATTCCTCAATTAATTGATAGCTATGGCTGAGTTCACTGATAAAGGGGCACTTTTATCTGCCTGTTGCATTATTCATTCATTGCACAAAATTGTATTGACAGGAAAATGAGACTTTTTTTGGCTAGGAAACCTGGAGCTTTCTTTCATGTTTCAGGCTTTAAGTCCATGTATTTTAAAAAGAATAAAACAACAACCAGTTTACTAAAAGGATACTATCATTTGTGAGTTTCTAGTTTAATTATAATATATGCCATGAAAAAGAGTGTTATATTGCTATTTAATAATGCACCGTCTGTATAATATTTCAAAGGGACTCAATATTTTCCTTCCCCCATTTATCTCAAAATTCCAAAATTATATTAAATACATTTTAAATACATTAAAATCCAAATGACTGACTCAAATTGATTATGTATTCTAAAGTTGTTAACATGGGAGATGGATAGTTGGAATTTTAATTAACATAAACATACATACTTGATATAATTCTGTTCAAATAGAATGTTCATTGTCCACAGAACTAATCTCACTTTGCAGTTACATAATTTGTTTGTTTGAATCACTAGTAAAAGTGACGATTATCCAAGTTAAGTGAAGACTCCATTTGAAGATTTTCACGGGCCAAATTTGGTTTGGTTAGAAAAGAGTAAGCACAGAGAATACGAGAACCATAAAAAGTTAGTTGCAGGTAATCAAAAAGGCAAATGGGACGTAGGCCTTCATTATTAGAGGGGTCAAATTTAAGAGCAGGGAGGTTCTGCTGCAACTCTACAGGGTCCTGGTGAGGCCCCACCTGGAGTAGTGCAGGCAATTCTGGTCTCCTTACTTGACAAAGGATATAATCGCTTTGGAGGTGGTGCAGAGGAGGTTAATCAGGATGATTTTGGAAATGAAGGTGGTTAGCTTGTGAGGAGAAATTGTGTAGCTTGCGACTAACTGGAGTTTAGAAGTATGGAAATGTAAAAATTATGAAAGGAATAGTTAAGACGAAGCAGGGAGATTGTTTCTACTTGCAGGTGGGATGAGAACCAAGGGACATACCCTCAAGATTTAGGGAACTATATGAGGAAGTATGCCTCTCCCAGAGAGTAGCAATCTGTAGAATTTTCCATCCAATAAAACAGAAAAGGATGCCTCATTAAATGTATTTAGGACACTGAGAGATTTTTTTCAATAATAGTGGAATTAAAGTTAAATTTACATTTTTTAATTTAGACGTACAGCACGGTAACAGATCTTTTTGGCCCACAAGCATATGCCGCCCAATTACACCTAATTGACTTACACCCCTGTTATGTTTTAAATGGTAGGAGGAAACCAGAGCTCTGAGAAAACCTACATAGACACAGGGAGGATGTACAAATTCCTTACAGACAGCGCAGTTTTCCAGGCCAGGTCGCTGGCGCTGTAACAGCCTTGTGTTAATCGCAACACTAACTATGCCGTGGGTGTTATGAGGAACTAACAAGTAAGTGGAGCTGAATCAACAGCCAGAGCAGCCATGATTTTACTGAATGGTGGAGCAGGTCGATGGCCAGAAGACTTACTTCTTTAAATTTAAAGTGGCAGAGGAAAGATGCTAGGAATGGCAAGTAAAATGAAATAAAAAATCATTTACAGTATCTGATATTCAGAAATGTGTATGGTTGCAAGGTGGAAAATAAGTCAACCATTATATCTGTAGATTGTAAGAATGGGGAAAAATTAAAAATAAAGGAAGGAGAAAAGAAGGCATGAGAGAAAACAAGAGAAGACAGGTTAAAAGGAGAGGGGAGGGAGGAAGGGGAAAGGGAAGTAAAAAAGAGAAAGAAGAGAAAGATACTTTGCACTAGATTATTAGCCACAAAAGCTTCCAATTCACTATATTTTTTCAAGAAAGTCTGCCAACACAGATGCTATGATTCTATCACCGTACATTGATGCCCTCCACCATCTGAGGCACAACAAACAACTATTCAGTTGAGAGAGCTGTCTCACAGGCAGCTATCTTAAACCACATTATCTACACAAATGAATCACTAGATTTGCCTCTATCTCCCCCATGAAATGCTCCGAGCACAGATGAGGACCTGCAAGAGCTATAATTTGTTTCTTCAAACAGGTGCTGCTAACAAAGGGTGATATATGCAGGTAACACTGATTCTCACATAAAGGCTCGATGCACATCTATTAGTTGAAGTGGACGGAAATTAGGTCCTATGAAATTCAGTCCTATTAAAAAACTGTTTTGAAAATCAACTTTTAACATGGTAAAGTGACTAACTGTGCTATTCAAATTGAATGCCCACTGGGAGAAGGGACACACAGTAAGTCTATGAATTTTGTTTTTACTTTGAATACATTCCAGACCTGAAGGATAGTCATTCAGAAATGAGTCAAAATGCAGGGAGAAATGAGTACAAGATTTAGATAACCAATGACAGCAGGAGATTAAATGGACATTTACGCTGACTTGTTGGATTGAATGGTTTCTTTTTGTGGCATATTTGGTCAATATTAATTCAGTTCTTACACAATGGCATAACTTGTAATTGAAGTTAGAAATAATGATTTTAGAGAGTGGTGAAGAAGTAAAATGGAAGTGAAAAAAATGATGGTGGTATGAAACTTACATCTTTGCCCAGCACCCTCAGCTCAAACTGGGTTTCTCTAAAATTCACCTTGGTTATTCTTGGCCTGTTATTAAAGAGAACATTTTCATTTAAAATGTAAATCAGTGATGTAAGAAAACAAAAATAATTTGGCATTGTAGGTCACCTACCAGAAATACTTTCCAACTTGTATTTTATTCTTGTAGACAACAACTCCAACTGGTGTTAAACCTAAAAAATATTCAGTTTGGTTTTCTCCCTGAAATTCAATCAGAGATTTCATTTGGAGGCATTATTTAAAATATTCTTATTATCTATGATTTCATTTTCATATTCATATTTTTTATACTATTTTAGATATATACTTTTTCAGTTATCGACATTTACATGCAACCTTTACCACATCAGTATCAGTTTAGAGTTTAAAAGAATGAAAGGAATCTTAGTGAAGTACACAACATCCTTACTGGGCTTGACAGGTTGAATACAAAGAGCATGTTTCCTGTGGCCTCGGGGTCTAGATCCAGGAATCAAGGATGCAAGATAAGACATTTAGAACGAAGATAGGGTATATGTTTTCATTTAAGAGTGTGGTGAACTTGTGGAATTGTATACCAAAAACTGAAGGCCCGATCACTGAATATATTGAAAGGAGATAGACTGTTTTCTGAACACAAAAGGGATCTGAGAAGGAGAATAAAAAAGACATACAATGTTGAGAGAGGATCAGCCGTGACTTACCTCCTGACTACCCAAAATCCTTCCATCATCTCGAGGTACAGTCAGGAGTTCGATGGAATAGTCTACAAGCGTCTGGATATAAGTACTTTTACACTCAAGTAGCTCAGTATTATCTAGAACAAATAAGCCTATTTGATTGGTAGCCCATCCACCAACCTAAACATTTATTTCCTTCAACATCAGGGAATCATAGCTAAAAATGCACCATCTATAAAGTGCACTACATCTACATCCATAGAATACTCTGCCATCATTTCCTACACCCTCAACATCTACCATTTTTAAAAAACATTTAGTTTACAAATTCAGGTTTTCTACCCCACAAACCCATGCTGCCCAAATACACAATGTGACCAATTAACCTTCTAACCTTGTACATCTTTGGAGTGGGCGGAATCCAGAACACTTAGAGTAAACCCACATGGGCACATGGAGAGCATACAAACTGTACAGTTTGAACACGGGTCACTGGTGCTGTAATAGCTTTGTGCTAACTGCTACACTAACCATGCTGCCAATTAAGAAGGACAAGGACAGCAGATTCACAAAAACATCATCTCTACCAAGGTGAAGACAGTTCTGATTTGGACATATATCACAGTTTCTCCACTGTCTCTGGGTCTAATTTATGGAAACTTTTCCCTAACAGCAATGTGGGAATATATATCTTCACCAGAAGATGACAGATGTTTAAGGTAATAACTCACAAACACCTTCCCAAAGATGAGAATTGCTGCTCTGGCCTGTGGCAACCAAAAAATAAATACTTTGACCAATCTCTGGATATAACATCTTATCTTGAAATCCTTATGATATGACTGAGGTATTATTTTATTTATACCAAAGTAGTCTTGCAATTGTCCATCTCATCAGAGTTCCCTTTTTTAAAATACATGAACTGACACTGGGCAAGAACAGGATATAGTTTGATTCCAAATACGAGTATTCGGCATAAATTGATGTAACCAGTTATTTTTAATCCAATTCAGCCATGAAAAACAAATGGAAAGCTAAAATATTGAAAATCATTATTTGCTTACAAAAACAGGATGGAGATCTACTCCGTACATCTCTAACAGTTTGGCAACTTGCAAGTAATTAAGTTCTGCCTCAGCAGGAACTTGACCCCTAAGGAGAAATAAAAAAAAATGAAATTACAAGATGAAATGTATTCTGTCCTTAGAAACATTTACATCACAACTAGTTAAGGAAGAGATTGGTTATTATAGAGTACTTTTCACAATTTCTCAATATACAAAGCTCTTAACAGTTGATAAAGTATTTGAAGTGTAATTGCTCAAATATTAAGAAAGGCCAAGCAGGCTCATTAAGGCCAAACAAGGTCCACAAACAATAATATGATAATTACCAAATCATTTATTTTAATAATTTTTAGAGAGATCTTCTGAAGGCAGATCTCCTCTCCAGTTCACTGAGTAGTTGAATATTCCTGTTCATGATTTATTTTAATGAGAACTGGCAATTGCACCACAGCTATGAAACAAACTCGACAGAGTAAACACTTAGTCAATAGTAAGGAGATCCAGGATAACTCGCAACTAGGTCTGCTGGTCAGATTTAGCATATGTACACACGATACACAATACATGTGCTGCAACACCTTGATCAACACAGTCATATAGACAGAAACACAAACATGTTCTTGCCCTCGCATGCTTCCTTGGCCTGCTCACTCTCTCACTACCTATCCTAATCTCCCCCGTCCTTATTTCCTCTTCTCTCAATCTTCATTCACCTAAACCCTTCCCTTAGTCAGTTTGCCATTAATCTTCAAAGTGTACTTACAAGATTTCATATTTCATCAGAAGGATGGCACCTTTGATATTCCTCTTTTAAGGCAGTTTGTCAAGATCAAGGAGGTCATGCTTCTATTCTAGATTAGTGGGTTCTAAGATAGATAGTGAGGCTAATGTACGTTTTGGAGGGTGGGAGGAAACCAGAGCCACCGAGGGAAACCTACGCAGACATGTGAAGAACGTATAAACTCCTTACAGTCTACACCAATTTGAACCTGGGTCACTGGCACTGCAATAGCATTGCGCTAACCGCTACTCTAACCATGCCCCTCATTGTTGGGCATGTGAACAATGTGTCTGCCCAGTGGAGTCAACTAGGAGTGATTTGGGCCTCAATGCTGGAAACATTAACCTGGGTGAGGAAAATGAATTTGGTTTATTTATCCTTTCAGTGATCATCAAGGAGTTTGAAGCACTACAAAAATTCAACCTACCAGAGAAATATATGAATTGGATTAAAGCATTATATAAGGGACCATTGGCAAAAGTGACAGTAAATGCTTATATATCAAACCAATTTAAATTAAGCAGATCAACAAGGCAGGGATGTCCACTATCTCCCTCACTGTTCGTGTTAGCTATAGAACCACTAGCAGAACTGATAGGAACAGAAAATAAAATAAAAGGGATAAAAATAAAATAGAAGGAATATAAAATCAGTCTACTTGCAGATGATGTTATAATATACTTAACAGAACCAGAAATATCAATAAAAGAATTACATAAGAAATTGAAGGAATATGGAGAAGTATTGGGGTACAAGATCAACGCAAATAAAAGTGAAGCAATGCCAATGAATAATGCGGATTTCACAAAGTTTAAGAAAGAATCACCATTTAGATGGCAAACACAAGCAATTCGATACCTAGGTATACAACTAAATAATAATCTCGGCCATCCATATAAACTAAATTATCAGCCATTAATGAAAAAAATTACAAGACAATTTAGAGCACTGGAAAGACTTACCACTAACACTGATAGGAAGGATAAATTGTATTAAAATGAACATCTTCCCAAGGATACAATACCTATTTCAATCATTACCAATTCACCTAACAGAGAAATTCTTCAAGGAGCTAAAGAAAATAATAAGGAAATTCTTATGGAAAGGGGGGAAACCGAGGATAGCACTAGATAAATTAACAAAATGGTACAAACAAGGAAGCTTACAACTACCAAACTTTAAGAATTATTATACAGCAGCACAATTAAGATACCTATCAGATTTTTATCAAACAAGGGAAAAACCAGATTGGACCAGATTAGAGCTAGATAAAATAGGGGAGAAGATACCTGAACATATACTATATAAGTGGAATGAAAAGCTGGTGCAACGTAGGAATTCACCAGTATTGCACCATCTGCTCAACATTTGGAAGAAAATTCACGTAGAAAGGAATAAAATAAATTATCAACTACCAAAATTAATATTGACACAAAATCAACCAATCCCTTTCACAATAAATAACCTTTCCTTCAGAGAATTGGAGAGAAAAGGGATCAAAAAAATATAAAATTGTTTTTTGGGAAATAAATTATTATCTTTTGAACAAATGAAGGACAAATATAATATAACTCACGATACAATGTTTGCATACCACCAACTGAAAACCTACTTGAAGGACAAATTGGGAAACAGTCTGAGGTTACCAGAAGGAAGCAATTTTGAATATGTGATTACAGACACAATGATAATTAAAAGATTTATAACAAACATGGACATCAAACTGCAAGAAAAGGAGAATGACGAAACAAACTGTAAACTTAAACAAAAATGGAAACAAGATCTAAACATAAAGATAAAGAATGAAACATGGGAAAAGCTATGCTTCGGAACTGTGAGAAATACAATAAACACGAGGTTACGCATGATACAATATAATTGGTTACACAGGCTATACATCACACCCCAAACGTTAAATAAATGGGACCCAACAGTATCAGACAGATGTTTTCACTGTAAAAAGGAAATGGGAACAACAATACATGCAATTTGGTTGGACATGTGAGAAAGTGAAAAAAATTTGGGAAGATTTAAACCAGATATTAAATAAAATCACAAAAAGCAATATACCAAAAAACCTAGAGATCTTCCTTCTAAGTAATATAAGAAATAAAGAATTTGGACTCGATTTGGATGGAGCACAAAAAAGATTTATTATGATAGCCCTAGTGTAGCAAAAAAATGTATTATGTCAACCTGGAAATTAGAAGACAACTTGAGAATACAACAATGGTACATAGAAATAAATAAATGTATTCCATTAGAAAAAAATAACATATAATTTAAGAAATAACATCACAATATTCTAACAAATATGGGAACCATACATGAAATTCAATAGAGAAATCCTACCATGAACCTCCACCACCTAAAATGACAGAAGGAGAAGACAACGAAATGAACTGACTCAGTATATAAAAGTAAAAGATAAAAATGTCTTTTTATTTTTATTAAGTGACGACATTGTTTAACGGGTTTAATGTATCTTATAGATTGAACTTTGAATAAATGCGAAGGGGGGTGAGGGAGGGAGGGAAGGGAGGGGGAAAAGAGGAGAAAATGACATTATATATTCAAGAGAAAAATGTCTATGTATTTTGGTCAGTATGGTTTATAGTTGTGAAAAATAAAAAAAATTATAAAAAAAAGGAGTTTGTGGTGACAGCATTGTTGGTATTTTTCATTACTGTGGAAGAATGAGTGCTGTGCAATCACATTTTTAAATAGTGATTCCAGTTCTAGTTTTTCCAACATTCAAAACATCCTTTCCAGATCCATCCTGGTATCTTCCAGATACTCTCAAGATCTAATTTGCTCAATCAAGATCCATCTCACATGTCTAAACTCCAGCAGATACAAGCTTAGCCTGTCCCACTTCTCCTCATAAGACAACCACCAAATCCAGGCTATGGTGTAGGAAATCTACGCTGAACTACTTGCTTCCAATGTATTTACATCTATTATTAAACTAGAACACCAACAAAATATCTAATATGAGACCAATTATAGTCTCACCAAGGCTCTAAACAGATTTATCTACTGTGTCTATGTATTGACTTCTCATATATTATGCAATCAGATATCCTCTCACCATCTGGAACGTAGAATAGAGAACATTATGGCAGAATACATAAATACGATGTTGTGCTGACCTATATATACCTACTCAACAAACTAAACCTTCCTGACCTCACACCCACAATCTATTTTTCTTGCATCCATGTGCCTAAAAATCTTTCATATTTCCCTATTGTACCAGCCTCCACCACCACACCGGCAATGCATTCCACTAATATCCATGTAAAAAAAACTTAATCTTCACATTGCCCTTAAACTTTCCCCTCCTCACCTTAAACAGATATCCTCTGGTGTTTGCTACTCTCACCATGTGATAAAGGTGCTGGGTGTCCATCTATGCCTCTCTCATAATCATATAGAATTTTATTGTGTCTCCTCTCATCCTTCTTCACTCCAAAGAGAAAAGCCGAAGATCTGTTAACCTGTTGCTTTCTCAGGCAAAATCCTGGTAAATCTCCTCTGCATCCTCTCCTGTGTAATGAGGTGACCAGAACTGAACACATTCCAAGTGTGGTCTAGAGTGTTATAGAGCAAAAAAGAAGTTGCCTCCTTTATCCTTAAGTGACCCTACCTTCATTCTCATTATCCTTCTGTTCTTCACGTATGCATAAAATGCCTTAGGGTTTTCCTTAATCCTACTTGCCAGAGCTCTCTGGTGTCCCATTCTAGCTCTCTAAAGTCCTTTTTTAAGTTATTTCCTGGGTGCAATATAATTTTCATGAGCCCTTCCTATCCCTTTGCTTCCTTCATGTTCTTTCACCTATTTTGTCAACCGTTCCCTTATCTTACCATCTTTATCTAGAACTTTGTGCAAGTTGTCCTTAAACATTTTCCAGACAACATTGTTTCCCAGTTTACTCTCCCTAATCCCATCGTTTTAGCACTTCCCCAATTAAACACTGTACCATTTATCTACTCCTATCCTTGAGCATAGCTATGCAAAAGGTGAGAGAGTTGTGGTCACTTTCACCATAATGCTCACCCATCGAGATGTCTGACACCTGACCAGGTTCATTACCCAGGACTACATCCAGTATGACCTCTTCTTCAGTCAACTGGTCCACACTCTCTGTCAAGAATCCTTCTTGGATGGGAGGCATGGCAAGATGGCATAGGTTGAAGATGTGGGATAACACCTCTCCCTGACTCAACTGTTCAAAGCCCCAATTATGTTTTTTAAAAAGTTTTTTAAAGTGCTAGAAAATTGATGAAATATTTCTTACAGCAGCAATGAAGAACATTAAAGGACATATTGCAAAAAGAAGAAGAAAAAAAAAAAAAATCGGCATTTAAACAAGCTGGAAATATGGAAGAAACTCGGCCTGCCTCACAGAAGGAGCCTCAGGAGTTGCTTACAGCGCCACCTTGGCTTCAGAGGACATCGGTCGGCAGGTTGAGTACAATGCCGGTACCTACCTTGCAGTCCGATCTGCAAGATGGCACCGACCATCTCCCGAGCAAGATCCACGTATGGGTGGAAGTTCACGCGTGTGCAAGCATACATGTGTGCGCGTGGCCGAGGACCCGGACATGTGCGAGGATCCACGCATGCGCACGTTGTTGGAATGGGCTCGGCCTGCAGGGGGACCCGGTGTCCATTGGCTGATGATATCGGCCTGGCGGGGCGGGGGGGGGGGTCCGAACCCACAGGCAAGTAGCCCAAAGTGCCTATGTGATGGAGGAAGAGGAGGAAGGAGCTGTACCTGCATTGAGGGAAGAAGAGGAACATTTGTTGATGAAGGCTGCAAGTTTGATGGAGGATAGGCCACAAATTCAAAAGTCTTTACGTTATGGAGCTGAAACCTGTTTTAACTGATATAGCTAAACAAATGGAATATTTGGCTATGCAAGTGAATCAAGGTTTTGCTGCTGTTAAAGAAGAATTTGCTGAAATGAAAGGTGCTTTGACTGATATAAGAGGTGAAATTTCAACTGTTGAAAGGGATGTTAATAAATGTTTGAAGGCAGTTGATAGTGTTCAAGATAAGTTTAAGAAGATTGAAGACGCTTTGTTGGATTGTAAAGATGAAGTGGATCGGAATAATGAATCAGATTGAGGACTCTTTTACTGGTTAGGAAATTTAGAAGAGGGAGTTGATGAAGAAAATTGATTCTTTGGAAAATCAAAGCCGACGTAATAATATTAAGATTGTGGGGCTTCCAGAAAAGTTTTTTGAGAAGTGGATCCCTGAGTCATTGGGGGTGAATGCTTTCCAAATGGATTGGAGTTGGAAAGAGCACATTGGGCGATAAGGAAACCGTTTCCAGGCCAACTTCTGTGGTCTGTTCTGGTTCAAAGTTTGTGTTGTCAGGATCATGAGATGATTTTGCACCTTGCTGTGCAAAATACCCAGAAAAATCAAGGCCCTTTGATGGTTAAGAATAGTAGAGTTTTTTTATGCGGATTTAAGTCAAGACATAACAAAATATTGTAAGGAATTTAACTCAGCTAAAGTGGTATTATGGAAGAAGGAGTATAAATTTGCTTTTGAATACCCCATGGTATTGAAGGTGTTTTACGGGAATGATCAATCTCAGTTTTTTGATAATAATCATGACGCTTTCATTTTTGCTAATTCTTTGCCAGGTAACAGGCGAAGTCAAGATCTGTTTTCTCAGCCACCAGTGGTGCTTGTGGGGGTGAAGAATGGGCAAGAAATGGAGACACTACCGTTGATTCAACCGCATAATGGAAGCAGCATATCATACATGAAATGGGTGTTTTATTTAGTTGAGTTTAGTTTGGGGGGGGGAGTAGTTTGATTGCTGACACTTCTGAAGTTGTTTGCCACTTGCGGCGTTGACCGCACCCGTGTAATTGAGGGGGTAACTACACTTATATTGTAGTTTTTTTTGGGGGGGGCGAGGTATTTTTTTCTTTTTTTGTGGAATTTTTTTAAGTTTTAAAGAGTTTCCTTTTGTAGTTTTGGAAGCTCTGTGAGGTGCCACTCTGCGAGAGATACAAATAGTTATGACTAATTTGAATTTTGCAACTTTTAATGCTAATGGGCTTAATAACCCGATTAAAAGAAAAAAAATCCTCCTTGGATACACCTGACAAATTCTGTCCCATCTATCCCTGTTGCAGTAAAGAAGTGCCAGTCAATATTTGGGAAGTTGAAATCTCCCTTAAAAACCCTGTTACTTCTGCACCATTCCAAAATCTGCCTACTCATCCACTCCTCACTATCCCAGGGCTATCTAGATCATGCATTTCTTCTTATTTTTCCTGCCAAAGCAGATGATTTTACATTTTTACTACATGATGTCTTATTAGCCAGATCTTTGCCCCATTCACTTCATTTTCCAATAAATGTAGCTTTGCTCTACTCAGATTTATCCAAGGCTGTTAATGCAGCCTCTAAACAACATCTGGCATCAATTGGCAAGATACTTTTTGAATAGAATATTTCAATAGCTTGTTAGGTTGTCAAGAAGTCGTCCAATCACCCACCCCACAATCTTTCCATTGCCAATCCTCAAACCACAAGATTCATTTTATGGCTGCTACTGGCAAAGCATGTGATATGATATTAATTTTTTTTCAGTGGATGTGCTGCCACAATCCTGGAATCAGCAGAATTTCAGTTTATATTTAAAGGCCTAAAGTCCAATTTTTGTCAGCCTCAAATGTGTGCTGTGCCTGCACATTCATACCTCAAATAGAATATAGAAATTTATGGCACAGTATAAGGCCCTTTGGCCCACAGTGTTGTGCTTATCTAATAATTTACTCTGATAATTGCCTTGAATTTCCTTCCTTCATAACCCTCCATTTTTCTCAGCTCCAGTACCTAAATAACTAACACGGAGTCTGCATTGGAATAGTATTATTCTTGTCCTACTTGGGGGCTCTCCCTCAAAACCTTTCACATAAATTGCCACCTTCACTAATACAGAACTTGAAATTTTCACTACTTTTGCTGCCAATTTCAACCCTGTTCACCTTTATATGGCCCTTCTTTGACTCACCTTTCCTTTTCTTGATTTTATTTTCCACAGCTTGGGTAGATTAGTGACAAACATCCATTACATGCTGACTAGATTCCCACAGTAACCTCAACTACACTGTACACTGTTGTCCAACTTGACCGCTGTAAAAATCACATTCCATTCCTCCAGTTCCTCTGACGATTAGGCTTTCTACACAGATACCTCTAAATTTTCATTTGGTTAACAATGGTCTCCTTTCTACTACAGTTGACCACATCTTGTCTATTTCTTCTTCTCTTTCACTGCTGTCTCCTCTCAGACAGAGAAGGATAGTCTTCATCCCACCAGCCTTCATATTCAATGGACCATCTTTCACCATCTTCATCACCTTCAATATGTTTCTTCAACCAGATACATTTTACCTCTCCTTTCAGCATTCAGAAGAAACTATTTATTTGGCAACTTCTTCATCTCTTCTTCTATCTCAACAAATTAGTTGCCATCTCATAGCTCTTTCAATGTAAGAACAGGAGATACATCTGTTGTTTTAACTCATCCTTTACCCCTTCCAAGGTCCTAAGCAGTCCTCTCAGGTTATATATGGTCACAGTTGCACATCCTCCAATTTAGTGCATTGTGTTAGATATCAGGGAAACCAAAAGCAGTTTGAATTTTTTTTGACAGAGCATATTCTTTCATTCAATTGGGCTGATCCTGACCTTCCAGTTGCCAGTTACATAAATTCCCCATCCTGTCCCTCCAATTTACTTGTCAGTGTTATTCTATATATAGTCTTACAATGAATCCCATAACTCAGGATCTTTTATCTAGATACATTCCAGACTTCAGCACTAAATTCAACTATTTCAGAGAACTCACTATAATGATAGAGTGCTAGCGATCCTTTTGACTACTAGAGGGAATTGGAGACTAGAGCTTGGGTTGGATTCAAGATGGATGGCTCCACACTTTTTTGTGTGTACTTTATCTAAAAAAGTATAGTTGTTTTAAAAGAATCCAAGTTTATTTAATACAATAAAAGAAACATCACAAGGTACCAGAAATGGAAGAAACACCAGGAGTGTGTATCAGTCATTATCAGGAGAGATATGGAGAGTGTAAAGACTCCTGACGCTGTACATTGGATTGGAAATGTCGACTATGAGTGGAGGTTGTTCAAACAAATTTTCATGCTGTACCTGCAAGCTATTGGACTCAATAGCAAACATGATGCATAAAAGATTGCACTGATGCTTACTGTGATGGGACCTCAAGCACTAGAGGTTTTCAATATATCTGTTTTTACAGAGGCAGAAATCCAGGGCAAGTTTGACAATATTATTGAGATTTGTTTGATGAAGATTGTTCACCAAAGAAAATTGAAACATTCAACAGGTACGTGTTTCACTTGCATATGCAGCAGCAGGGAGAGAGCTGTGATTTTTTTTAACAAACTTGAAATTAAAAGCAAAAACATACAATTTTGGATCGTTGCAAGATTCAATAATCCATGATTAAATTGTGTTTGGAATTATTGATAAGTGAGAGCAAGATTGCTACGAGAGACAGACCTTACCTTAGCTGGAGCTGTGACGATAAGCCATGGCAGTGAAATAGCTCTGCAGCAGGTGAAAAAATTCTGTGATAGTATCAAAGCCAGTGAAAATGAAGGCATAGTCATAGCCACAGTATCAGGCCACACACATAAACAAAAAAATGAGATGTAGGAAACAACTAAAAGATGGAGAGACTGCATTAGATCTGGCACTCAACATGCAGCAAAACGATGCTCAGCCTAAAAGTGCAAAGAGCAGAATCATTATGCAAAGCAATGTTTTTCTAAAGGGAAACAAAACAGAGGTGAAACTGTACATACTATAGAAGAAACTGGTCTCCGTTACACAATTTTTATGGGTATGGTAGTGCAGAAAGACTATAAACCAACAGATACTGAACAGCCAAGTGTGAACAAGTTAAGCAGGTTAAGTGGACTGTGTCATTGCATACAAATGGAGCAGATATTCATTTCATGCTGGACACAAGCAAAGGTTAATTTGATCTGTGACACCAGGGTAATGAAGATAAAGCCATACATCCAAGCAAACCCTGTGCAGCTCAAAGCCTACGATGGACAAAGCATCGACACGAATGGTACATGTAAATTCAAGGTGAAAGTTAAAGATAAAGAGCACCATCTCCGGATCATAGTCATCCCAGATGGACATGAATCACTGCTGGGTGATAAAGCATGTAAAAACTTAAGCCTGGTCAAGAGGGTATACCACATTAACATGCCAATGCACGGAACAGCATAAAGGAAATACTGGATCAATTTCCAGACATCTTCAAGGGGTTTAGAGATCTACCATTCACCTATAAGATACAGTTAAAGGAGGACACACAGTCATTAGTACATGCCACAAGGAGGGTTTCAGCGCCACTAAAAGAATAGCTCAAGCAGGAACTTGACTGAATGACATTACTGGGGTCAAAAGAAAGTGGAGGAGCCAACAGAATGGGTGAATTCAATGGGGAGAGTCAAAAAAAGGAAAGCTGACTCACGTGTGTGCATGGACCCAAAAGACTTGAATGCCAATATAAAGAGGGAACATGATCAGATTCCAACCAGGGATGAAATTACAAGTGAGGTTGCCAGTGTAAAGTTTTTCAGTAAATTGGATGCATCCCAGGGCTTCTGGCAAGTAAAACTGCATGAAGATAGAACAAAATACTGAACAATTAATACACTGTTTAGCCAATACTCCTGTCTGAGATGCCTTTTGGAATTTCCTCAGCTCTGGAATTGCTCCAGAGGACAATGGAGAACATTATGGAAGGCATATACGGGGTACAGGTGAGCATCAGTTTGTTGTGAAGGAAATCACCTTTCTGGGAGATAAACTGTCAGACGCAGGTGTGGAGCCAGACAAGAGCAGGGTGAAAGCAATTTTAGAGATGCCCAGACCCACTGACAAAAAAGGCATATTGAGAGTGTGGGAATGATCAATTTCATTGGTAAATTCATATCAAACCTGTCTTCCAAATCAATGTACCTCAGGAAGTTGTTACAGGACGAATGTGAATTCCAGTGCACAGCCAACTATGAGGAAGAATGTGGACAACTGAAGACCATTCTAACTACAGAACCAGTGCTTTTGATGTTCTTTGATGCATCCAGTAGGACAAAAATATCTACGGATGCTTCGAAAGATGGAATAGGTGCCATACTACTTCAGCTGTGGGAGAAGATTTGAGGCCAGCAGCATATGCATCAAGGACAATGACATCTGAATGTCGAGATGCACAGATCAAGAAAGAGTGTCTAGGTCTGGTTTACAGACTCGAGAAATTCCACGGTTATGTGTATGGCCTACCAACATTCATGGCAGAGACAGACTACAAGCCATTAATATCCATAATCAAGAAAAATAGCAGTGAAATGTTGCCGCGAATCCAAAAACTGTTGATGAAGCTACGATGTTATGATTTTGAATTGGTGTATACACCAGGGAAACTTATTATGTTAGCTGATGTGTTATCCAGGGCAATGACACAGAGTGAAGCACATAATGAGAGTTCCACAGAGACAGATGTGAATCTCTACAAGATCCTGATCACTGAATCTCTTCCTGTAACCAACATAAAATCCAAGCAGATCACAGGTTTTTTTTATGGTGTTTTTTTTGGAATGGAGTTTATTATCAGTAGTAACTATAGTCAGCTGAGTATAACTTTACATTAATTTTGTTTCAGGATTTGTAGGCTGCACCTCAGTTTGATGGGTACTGTGTTAAATTATATAGAAAGCACCTGCATCTGTCAAGAATGGTGACCCAGTTCTTCATATAACTAGGTAGCTTTAACTCTTAGCATTGAAATTTGCCATTTAATCACACAAGTATGATTTCTGATAGCTATTTCAGAACTGGATATTTAAACTGTATTTACCCAAAAATGTCCACACTTTTGGGATTACTATTTCAATTTGCACAATACAAAATTCTCAAAAAAATCACATTCAATTGTATGTGGAATATTGCTTTTAAGGTTCAGGATCTTATCTAGTACAATACTACATGCTGACATTTTCTGTAGGTACTGAACATGCAAATGTTCATGTCAGGGTACTGTAAATTACATTGCTATGCAGGAAGGTGGAGGCTCCATGAATGGCAAATCTTCTGGTGCTTTCTTTACAGCTTCCTCATTTAAGGGCAACTTCATAGTTTCTATAAATGCTGATGGCCAGATTATTGATTATACCAGATTATTTCAGCAGATCACAGCTGAAACAGAAAAGGACACAGTTCTACAGAAGGTCATCATGAATCTGAATGAAGGATGATTGAGAGGTGAATATCAGCCATTTTTTGAATACTTTATTTAAAAGTTTTGAGTAAACAATACAAAAAAAGAACAACCCCCCCCACCTCCTCTCTTCATAACCCACCTTCCTCCCATCCCAAATAAACCCAAAAGAAAGAAGAAGGAAGAGATTAAAAACATCAAAAACACAAAAAAGGACCGCCATGAATCAAAGCAAACCACCACACCGAACTCTATGGAATTCAACATTTTAAACCCATATAATCCAAATAAGGTGCTCCACACTTTAAAAAAAAAGATAATTATCACATAAATTGTATGTTATTTTTTCCAAAGGAATACAGGATCTCAATTCTGACTGCCATCTCTGCAACTCCAAATCAATCTCATTTTTCCAAGTTACACATTTTCTTGCCACAGCCATTGATAACCTTAAAAATGTAATCTGATACTAGGTCAATCTCAAGGTCAAACTCAACATTTTAACATTACCTAATAGAAATAATGCTGGGTCCATTGATAACTGAATCTTTAAAATGTTCTCTAAAAATTCCTTAAGTCATATCCAAAAAGGTTTAACCTTATCACATAACTAAGTCGAATGAAAAAAGGAACCTACTTCTTTGGTACATCTAAAACATCAATCTGAAGAAATTAAATTATATCTCTTTAATTTCTGAGGGGTTAAATACAGGATGTATAAAATTATAATTCACTAATCTCTATCGAACATTAATAACGTTAGTCATACTATCCTTACATATAGATCTCCAATCATCTTGGTCAATTAATATTCCAAAATCATTTTCCCATTTTAAACTTGATTTATGAATATCTAATTGAAGCATCTTGCTTTGTAATAATTTATACATTTCTGAAATAAACTTTTTTGTACCACCTTCCATAAGCAAATTTCAAATTTAGTTTGTCTTGGTAATCTTAAAGAAGGTCCAAAATTGTCCAATAATAAAGCCTCAACTTGATAATAATAAAATAATTTGGAATTTCATATTTTTCTTCTTTCATTCTTTGAAAAGAAATAAAATATCCGGCTTCATAACAATCTCCAACAGTTTTAATTCCTTTCTGATTCCATATTTTCAAAAACTGGTTATTAAGAGTAAAGGGAAAAAGTTTATTCTGATATAAAGGCGATTTAACTGAAATTTTCCCCCGCATACCTATCTCATTATTTATCTTATTCCATAATTCAATTAAGTGCCTCAAGATAGATGGATTATTATTAACAATTAACAACTTATTATTCCATTTATAAATAAATTGTATGATAATCTTCTCACCAATAGTGGATAATTCAATATTGACCCATACTAATGAGCTATCCAAATCAAACATTCTATTAATAAACCTCAAATGTGCTGCATTATAATAATATTGAAAATTTGGGAATTGCAGTCCTCCCAATTCATATTTCCAAGTTAAATTTTGTCAAGAAACCCTAACCATTTTATCTTAACATCAGTAATATTACATCAGAGATGAGCTGTCAATGGGATTCTACTCAAAGCAGAATTGTCAATCCTTAATCATTGCAACATGTAGAAAAGGGTGAGACCTATTTGAAACATCATGCAGCCCTACAGCTTAATACTTGCTGACTTGTCATAATTTCCTTTTTGTCTTCATTGCAGACACTTTTGTTTCTGTTTGACATCTTCGACATCTCTGTTCTTGTTTGGGTTTGCAAAGTAGGGAAGTGTGGTGCATAGTCTACGTCCCATCAGAAGTTCAGTGGGTGACAAGCCATGTTCAAGTGGCAAAGCTTTGTAACTCAACAGAGCTAGAAATGAATCTGAGCTACTGTCTAGTGCTTCCTTGAGCAACTGTTTAACTATGTGAACTCCTATCTCTGCTTTACCATTTGACTGTTGAATATCATACTCTCCTGCAAAGTTCTGGAATTCACGACAGCTGTAGCATAGTCCATTGTCACTGTAGAGGAATTCCACGTCTTGCACATCTTCGTGAGCAATGTATTTCTAAACCTAGAATACATAACCAATTGCCGGTGAGGATCGAAATGGGCCTCCTCTAGGCTCCAAACATTGGAGTGAAGATTTAAAAAGGAAACGCCTGATTATCCCCACAGTGGACTCCACAAGTTCAGTCAAAGTGAACAAAGAAAAGAATACTAAAAATGGCAGAAAGCACAGTTTGGAAAGTTCGTGGACTCTGAAGAAAACTGGTACAACTATGTCCATAATATTACTGAGATTGCACCTTTTAACTGAAAACGGTCACTGTTTCTATTTGTATAGTGGGGGACTAGAACAATCATTCCTACAAAATTGCAGACAGTCATGCTATCATAGCTGCACAGCAACCACCCAGGGATGGTTTGGATGAAGGTGTTGGCACGTATACATGTCTGGTGGCGCTCAATAGGCATCGATATTGAACAGATGTTAAGCAGATGTAGCATTTGTCAAGATGTGCTACCCATGGAAATGGCCATCATGACCATGACACAGGATTCACATTGATCTCACTGGTCCTATTATGGGAGAAAACCTCTTAATTGTTGTCAATGCTCACTCTAAATGCCCTGTGGTATCACACATGAGAAAAGCAACAGACCAGGCAATTGAAAGACTACAAAGTATATTTGCATTATATGGATGACCTATTGAACTGGTTTCCGCAATGATCCACAGTTTGTATTGGAGGCCTTTAAGGTATTCCTATGCGATAACAGTATCCAACATGTCTTGTCAGGACCCTACCACCCAAGCACCATTAGGGAAGCAGAATGTTTTGTAAAGACTTTCAAAAAATCCATGACAACTAAGAAACTCCTAAACATGTCATGGAGTCACAAAATCACAGATTTCTTTAAATATCAGATGAATTGATGTTTGGATGTAACTTAAGAAAAAGACTTTCCACAGTACAACTGAACATCAGCCTTCCAATAGAACAATTCACATCTTCAAGTAAACCTTCCAGACCTCTTCAACTGAGAGAGCCAGTCCTGGTATGGGACTACCAGGTCAACAGGGTGCCATAGGTATGAGGGGTTATTCTTAAAAAACTAAGCTCCTGTTCTTATTCTACACTGGTAGGAACTAAATATGGAAATGGCACATTGACCAATTGAGTGCAATGGATGATCCTATGGCTTCGCCCAGTGCTCATGATCCTGATGAGATCCAGAAATATCTTTGAGAAGTGATGTCTCTTCTCAACCGAGCAGCCCTACAGCTTAATAGAGCATTCCTACACTACGTCCCGTTCAACAACACAGTCTGATGCAACGTCTGAATGGGGTTCACCAAAGACAAAGTTCACAGTCCTTACCACCAACCAAGGTACTATCCCAAAAGGCAAAGAGTCCAGAGAAGACGCAAAGTATCCAGATGGATTCTGCATCTTTGAGAAGATCAAAAAGGGAAAAATGTCCTCCAGAACGACTGAAGGACTATGTACAGTGACTTGGCAGTTTATCATTTCATACTTACATTATAGTTTAATTGTAATTCTTACCATTAGTATAGGGGCACCATGTAGTATTCATAGTTTATTATAAGTGCCATCCAATGTTATTTTCGCAAAGCATTTATTTTGTGGGGGAAAAGTGTACGTATGACGTTGTCACTCATATATACTGTGTGCTGCAGGGAACGATATTGGATTTGTATTGAACAATGAATAAAGCATCACGTCTCCATCTGCAATGAATTTCTAAACCTAGAATACATAACCGCTTTCAGATCTTTGATACAGCTCTGATGTGCATTTTAAACTTTTATATGTCTCTCTGTTTGCTTTCCTTCACTTAAATCTGCTTTAAATAATCTAACAATTAGATGGTTTCTTAAACAACATTTAATTATGGCAACTCTGACATCCTATCAGACACTTATCCATCCATCCATCCATCCATCCCTGACAATCTCTGCAATTAAAAACTAATCTGTTTTCTATCTTCCAGTTAGAACCATAGAAACTACAGCACAGAAACAGGCAGATCTAATCCGTACCAAACTATTTATCTACATGATTTTCACCCAGACTATTGCCCTCTATACCCTTCCAACCCTACCTATCCATTCTTCTCTTAAATGTTAGAACAATAGAACACTATAGCAGAGGCCCTTTAGCCCGTATAGTCTAGCCGACCCATTATTCTGCCGAATCCCAATAATCTGCACACGGATCAAGTCCTACAGTTCCCTACTATTCATGTACGTATCTAAATGTTTCTTACTTGTCAAAATGGAGTCTGCATTCTCCACTTCATCTAGCAGCTCACTCCACACTCTCATCACTCTCTGTGTGAAGAAGTTCCCTTTAATGTTCCCTTTAAACATTTCCCCTTTTATTCTTAACCCATGCCCTCTAGTTCTTGTTTCACCTAATCTTAGTGGAAAAACCCTGCTTGCACTTATTGTATCTATACCCCTCATAATTTTGTATACCTCTACCCTCATTTTTCTCCAAGCAATCAAGTCTTAACATTTAACATTTCCCTTTAACTCAGTTCTTCAAATGGGTAACTCAGTGCCCTACTGTTTACTGCGTTAGCCCTACCCCAAAGGTAGGAATCATATCCCCAAAGTCCAACACCTCACAGTTCTCCACATTAAATTCCACCTTCATTTTACAGCCCATTTTTCTAGTTGGTCCAGATCCTAAAGCAAGCTTTGAGAGCCTCCCACACTGTCCATGCACCCCCAATATTTGTGTCAAATTTACCACATTGTCATCCAGATTGTTGAAATAAAAGACAAATAACAATGAACCTGGCACTGATCCTGGAGGCACAGGCTCCAGTTGGAGAAGCAAACATCCATTGCCACTCTCTGCCTTCTCTCACAAGGTCAATGTCTAATCATGGCGAAGTGTCTTCAACCTGAAAGATTGCTTCTCTCACCATCAGTGCTGCCTGTTTCCAATATTTTCTACTTTTTAACTTAACTCTACTTCTCAGTCCCTCTGATTCAGACCTCTAAATTTCATATTAAAGTGCCATACTTACTGTCTCCATTCTAGTGACATAAAACATACCACAGCTATCAATGTTCTGATCGTTCATAGCAAAAAGCACAGGAATTTTGTTTTTATGGTTTCCAATTACATCAAGGGTGGAGTGTACTCTATTCAGGGGTAGTGATGCATTTCAAAAACCATGTCATGTTACAGACTAACTCTATAACACAATAACTTAAACCTCAGAAGCTTTAATAGTTCAGCAGAACTTTTTACACACTATGTAGTTATGTCCAATTGGAGATAATGTTTGTAACCCAAAATACAAGCTCACTCATGGTATACAATATTTTGCCAAAACGGATCACATACATTTTATATTTATTCATTTATGTCCAGAGGCTACTTTCCTATTTCTAAGTCAAGCTCAGTTCTGAGTTCAATTTGTGGTTATATACTAGGTTAAAATGTTTTCAATGCTGATTGAAAAATAATCTCATTAATCTTTGTTCTTTCAAGAGTAATGGATAATTAGATACCAAGGAGAAGTAAATTTACTTAAAAAGTCATGTTATGGATCTTGGGCAATTTTATTTCAGGACCAGGCTCAGGTCCACTGCTGTGAAAGACACTGGGAAAACTTGTAGCTGTGTGGAAAGTGCTGAAACAGTGCTGGGAAAGCTGACAGATGTCAGAAGCGCAAGAGCCATGCACTGGAAGCTGGTAGGCTCACAGAGAGCATGCGTGCTGCTGTCAACCTCTCTCCATCACTAGAGAAAGCTGAAGGCATGCACTGGGGCAGTTGAAGAGCCCAGCGTGCAGAGTTTTGAATTGGCTGGTTGGTTGGTTGGAGGGCAGTCAATCAGACAGTTGGTCTGTGTATGTGTCCTCATCTGGCAGCTTCAGCAAACAAAAAGCTGAGTTGCTTCGTTCACGGATGCTAGCATTGCCATCCATAACTGTCAGTCAGGGTGCTCACCCAGTTGTTTTAGTGGAAGAAAGAAGACTGAGCTACTTTGTCTGCAGGTGTCAGCGCTGTGTCACTCTGATACCCAGAGTGTGTATGTGTCCAACCTGGGCTTCCCCAGTCCTCTTCAAGAGGAGGATTTCATGTGACAGGAGTCACTTGATGATCCAAGGCAGGATGATTCGAGGGGAAGACTTGTGTGACAGAAGGTCACTTGCTAACCCTAAAGTGGGCTTCAGAGGCATGAACCTTGTGTAGTGACTAGGAAGTCATTGGATGAAAATTCCCATGAGAAAAATTCAAAGGTGGTTGTTGCCGCATTCAAAACTCAGGAAAGTCGTAAGTCTACAGTGATCACGGCCATCTGTCTCCACATCCAACTAAAGACCAGTGTGCAACCAAACTAAGAATCTCCAGCCTGGAGACCAGACTCTGTGAGCTGTTCCTTTTTGACTGATGGACTTGATGGGACTGACTTGAGGTTTGGTTTTGGGAGTTTTCTTTTGGGGCATTTTGAGTTTGGATCGTAATGGTCTGGGTTTTTATCCCCACATACACTTTATAAACATGTTGTTAATTAAAGTTGCCATAAAGGCTTATGTTGGGGTGTTAAGTTTATTGAGGTAATTCTATTGTTAATTTGTCAATAAATTTTGTGTTAAATTTAACCCATCTATTTATTTGTCTCTCAATTGCCTGCTGGTGAGGCGTAACAGTTAGAAATTGTTTTCTGCTTTGGACAACCGTATCAGCAAGGGCGACCAATCCATCGAACAAAATATATTTAAATGCCTGATGAGCTTATTTAAATGTATATTCATCTTTGAAATTTTTGAACTGCAATCAGCAGATTCCAGCTTTAACTAGGGAAAATAAATTTGGAACTTAGCCATATTCCTTTTGTGACATTGCAGGAAATCTCAATCAATATTTAGATTTCCTTTTGGTAGGAAGCCAAATGATGGTAATCTGACCCTTTGAAGCTACTCGACCACTTGCAACAATTTTGGTGTTACCCTCAAACTTATTCACCATGTGAACAATATTGTTAGTCAAATCAGACATGTAGATGATGAACAACAGGTATCCAACACCAATCCCTATGGCACACCATGAATCACAGGCTCCCTATCTATAAAACTACCCTCCACTTCCAACCTCTGTCCCCCTCCACCAAGCTATTTTGAATTCAATTGGCTAGCTCACCCTGGATCTATAATTTATCCTTCTGTACTAGTCTTGTCAAAGATCTTGCTAAGTCTATGTAGACAACATCCACGACCCTATCCCCCTTTATGTCAACTATTAAAAATTCAGACTAATTTGTGAAATATGATTTCCAATGCAATGACTATTCCTATCCAGTCCTTGTATATGCAAATACTGGTCGATTCTATCCCTCAGAATCCTTTCCAGTAACTTTACAATGACTGATATTAGGCTTACAGACCTGTAGTTCCCTGGCTTGTCATTGCACCCGTTCTTTAAAAAAAACATTTGCCATCTTCCAGTCTTCCATTACCTCACCCATGATTAAAGAACAAGTGACTTTGCTTAATGCAACAGATGGAAAACCTATAATTTGGGTAAAAGATGAAATATAAGTGAGACTTTTTAATATAGAAGTTTGGAAGGTAGTATTGTACTGCAGTTCCTGAAGCAAAACCTGGATGTTTGACCTATCATAATTAATATTGTGGTAATGTTTACCTATATTACTATGTTACTAGTAATTATAGTGAACAAACTTTCTACTCATTCAGAACACCGCAGGGTAATTTCCAGATTATAGATTAAGAAATAGATCCTATGTTCCATTTACTTTGTAGATTTACCAATGACAGCAGCCCCAGGTTGCTGTCAAAGAGATGGGCAACAATGAGAAGGGGAGGTATATAGCACCAATTGCACAGAATAAGTGAGCTTACATTCCTAAGAGCAAGAAAAATAAATTTAAACTGACAGCCACCATTGTTTGGCTGCAGTGGCTGAAGTATTCAGATAAAAACAAGCAAAAATGTCACTTATCTATCTCCATTTTCAGAAATATACCAGAAAGAAAGGAAAGGCATGTTGATGCCTACCAAGTCCAAATAAATTTGTAGTTAATAGATTGGTTTTGAAGAAATGCAACTTTTTATATGGCATAATTTAATCAACTCCAAATGGTTATGTAAAGATTACGACTATGTATTGTTTCAAGATAGCACATCAAACTGAATTTGTCTCCTTTTTAATCAAGTACTGTACATGTTTGGACTGGATGTATTTTATATATTATTATCAACCCTTCCCACTGTGAATTATTTCTCCCTATTTTTAAAAGAAAATGCCTTAGTTAATTTGTTGATATAATGATACTCTTCTTTGAATTATGACACTGCATCATTCATAATTAAATATCCCAGATTCCTCACAAGTGTTAGCATCCATATGCCAACTAACTTTACTGCTTGCCAAGTTGCTGGACGTTTTGTCATTTACAAGTAAATGATATAAACACAATTATATTACACGTGTGTAAATGCTAACACATCATTGAACATATTTTGCTCTTCAAGTTGAAATGATCATTCATGTAATGAATATTTTTCATCTTCCAACATCTTAATGATGATGTTTGGGAGAACAGCCAGAGAAATTATTGTCATTGGTAGTGTGACAGAGTATATAGATATGTTTTTGGGAGATAAATTGGGAAAGGTTTATTAGAGTAGATTACATACAAACACTTTAAAACAGATCTTATTTGAAATACTGGAGCTCTGCTAATGCTAGACATATCGGCTCCACAGCTTTTGCAAGAGCTTTGGAGAGTGTCCAAGAGACTTCACTAATGGATTGTTGTTTTCAAAAGGCAACAGATGAAAGATCTTGCTGGAGCCGCAGATTGTCTGGTGTTGTTCTGAGGGTCATGTGGTTTTGCAGGCAGAGAGAGTCAAACAGGTTTTCTCTCACAGAGAAAATGAGACACAGAGATCACTTCTACAGTGTTACAGTCAGTAGACAGCAGCTGGGACTGGAACAGGCCAAGTTGTCAAGCTTGTGGAAAGTCCCATTTGGAAGACGGCTTGGTCAAAGCACTTGTGGTTCATGCAAGAGGAGAGGCTGTCTAATGTTTCACTTGGAATAAGAGAAACAAAAAGGCACTCTGTGATGACCTGAAAGCAAGAGGTTATCATCTGGAGAACCCTGAAGGGGGCAAGTTTTGTCAGCAAGACACTGAGGTGACTGATGGAAGTACACCAGTTGTCGATGTCCTGAAACAACAAATCTCTCTTTGAAAACTGGCAAGAACCTTCCTGAGCAGTAACCAATTACCTTTCAAGCACCAAAGCCTGGTGAAATTAATAAATGTTAAATTCTGTGCACAGTATAAGAATTGCCTGCAACCAGTGAACTTGGAGGAATGAGAAGTGAGATTGGACTGTGAACCAAATAACTTTTCTGAACTTACACAGACATTACATACACGGGCACTTAGAATTAGAATGGGGTTAAGTTAGATTAGTTAAGTTAAAGTGCGATACTGTTTTCATGTTTAAAGATAATTAAAAACAACTTTTGTTTAAGTAACCATTTGTTTTAGTGAATATCTATTGCTGCTGGGTTTTGGGGTCCTCTGGGCTCGTAATGGTAGTCACTGGTC
This sequence comes from Narcine bancroftii, assembly GCF_036971445.1. Lineage (NCBI taxonomy): Eukaryota > Metazoa > Chordata > Chondrichthyes > Torpediniformes > Narcinidae > Narcine > Narcine bancroftii. The sequence continues at coordinate 233,858,383 of NC_091469.1, forward strand.
ATTTTCCCAACAATTCCTTTATATGTTGTCAAAATTTTCCACTTATTTTCACTAAATCATTTTAAATGTATGTGCCAGTACTATGGAAAAGCAGTACCACAACATAATATTATACCAGCATGCTCAAACATACAAAACATTACAAACCTTCAGAGGTGCAGTGTGGGTTCATGTCCAAGTGTTCTACAAAAATCCCTTATAATTAATTCACTTATTTAAAATTATAACTAAATCATATTACCCTGGGTTTTCATATTATTCCATGTTATTGTGAATGTGTATTTATATATCAGGGAATACAACTAGTCGTAAACAAGTCAGAAGGGAAATAAAAATGTAAACCAACCTAAAGAAGGGAAAAGAAACAAGAGAGAAAGAAAATGAAGCAAAATGGGGATGAGGGGAAAGGTGATAATGATTATCACTAACCTGTTCAATCTTCAATCTCTGCTTGAGTACAGAATACATCTTCCACAGCCATAAATAACAGTACCAAAGACACAAACATGATGGAACGACAACTTTAAAATCAGTGTTAGCAGATTGATAATCCAGATATAAGAGGGAGATTGCCAAAGGAGATGGCATTTTATCAAAATTTAAATGTCTGATAAGGCTAATTGATCTGGTAAGTGTTGAGCTGTGAATGCATTAATGATCCATGTTAATCAGAACTTTATTACTGATAGGTTTAGAGTGGGCTGTCACTAAATGGTCTCATAACAAATGTTTTCTTCATATTAGTTACAAAGCCAAATTTATTGCATTTGACAAGATTTCAGATTTATTGTACATACATGACATCACATACAACCCTGAGATTCCTTTCTCCTGCAGGCACGACAGAATTACTCCTAATTGGTAGTGCAAAAATAAACCGTACAAGGAACATGTTCAACATGATCTGCAATCTATAAATTGAAGTAGAGAGCAGATGCTGAACAGTAACATGGGACAAATTTCTCTCCATTTATTTTTCAAACGATATGTCAAAATGATTGCCTTGGAATGGAGATGACCCAACACAGACTGGCAGCCAAGCACTAATTACCATAAATTTTCATGTATAATGCAAAAAAAATTACCCCCTTTTTCCCCTCAGATAAAGGGGGGTCGCATTATACATGGGAATAGAATTTAATTTTTTTTTTCTGCAACTCGCAGGGAGGCTCGGGCAGGTGAGCGGTTGTTGACGGCGCAACTCGTGCGGCTGGGCAGGCGGTTCGGGCAGGCGAGTGGTAGTCGCCAGGACGACTCAGACAGCCAGCTGGCCGGGCGAGCGGTAGTCGGCAGCGCGACTCAGGCGGCAGGGCGGGCGGGTGAGGGTGGGGGGGGGGGGGGGTCACATGAAACACGTATTTTGCTGTTGCTCTAATTTCTATCCATGGTGTTTTCTCCTGGAATGAAGAGAAAACACAGTGTTTATGTTGCATCATTTAAGCTGGAAGTGATCAAGTATGCAGACAGCATTAACAACTGTGCAGCCTCCAGAGAATTCACCGTTGCTGAGAGTAACGTCAGGCTTTGGAGGAAACAGAAATCAGAGATAGCCCAGTTGCCCATGACCAAACATGTTCAAAGGGGAAAGCAGGTTCTGTATCCAGATCTGGAGAAGGCACTGGTTGACTGGGTAGAAAGGTGGAGAAAGGATGGCTACATTGTCATCTGTTTCCATATCCAGCCTAAAGCTAGGAAACTGCAGAAAGATAGCAAATATGGAGTGAATGGCACATTCAAGGTATCAAATGGTTAGTGTCAGAGGTTTATGAAGAGGCACTCCCTGGCCACACATCAGAGAACCAAGATATCAAAGAAGCTTCCCAGTGACTTGGATGACAAGATAATTAGTTTTCATAATTTTGTGATTAAGTTAAGGATGGAGCATGACTTTGATATGAATAATATTGGCAATATGAATGAAATTCCCTTGTGTTTTGATATGCCTGGTAACAGAACTATTGACAAAGAAGGTAGTAAGATGGTTTATGTAAGGATGACAGGTCATGAAAGGACCCATTTCACTGTAGTTTTGTGCTGCTTGGCTGATGGGTCAAAGTTACAGCCAATGGCGATCTTTAAGCATAAGACCATTGCAAAAGGAGAAAGGTTCCCACCAGGCGTTCTTGTACACTACCATCCCAAAGGGTGGATGGATGAAGAGGGCGTCAAACTGTGGGGGGAGAAGGTGTGGAATAGAAGACCTGGATCTCTTTTAAAGAAACCGTCAATGTTAGTGTGGGACCAGTTTCAAGCCCATCTGACAGAACGGGTAAAGAAGCAGCTCAAGCGATTCAAGATACACCAAGCTGTTATTCCTGGTGGCTTGACAAGTGTGCTGCAACCCCTTGATGTCGTGCTTAATAAGCCATTTAAGGACCATGTTAGAAAAAATTGGATTTCCTGGATGGCCTCAGACCAAATGGAGAAAACAGCAGGGGGAAATCTCAAGAAGCCAGGCCTATCCATTGTTGTTTCATGGGTGAAGCAGGCTTGGGATTCACTTCCAAGTAATATGGTCTCTCTGAGTTTTGTAAAGACAGGAATCAGCAACAAAATGGATGGGACTGAAGATGAGTTTTATGGGACAATGCAAGTTCCACTACTACTTCAGACTATGAAGATGAAATAACAGACACAACAGGCTGGGACACAGATGAGAAGATCAACAGAGAAGAATGGGAAGCTCTTTTTGGAGCATCTGATGACAATGAGTCTGATTTTGAAGGATTTTTAAATAATGTTTTTCTTTTTATTTACATTTATATTTTGAACAATAAATTGATTACATTTATTATGATGCTTTTGTAATTTCATTCAGCACATCACCACTTTTCTTCCACAACCTGTCAAAGTGGCCTTTCCATGATGATTTTGGGCCAATAAAAAGGAAGAAGGGGGTCACATTATACATAGGGGTAAAATTTTTCCCATTATTTCCCCTCAAAAATGGGGGGGGGGTCACATTATACATGAATATTTATGGTACACTCTAAAAGACCAAAGGATGAATTTCATTGCAACATCAATAAATAAAGGATTTTGGTGCATGCAAAATGTTAAGGAGTGGTTGAATTTTGCAATGAATTTGATCAATCTGAATCATCTGATTCTGGAATAATTTTAAAACATTTTCAGCTGCTGCCTATTTCGCCTTTGGAACAAATAAAATAACAGTTGGACTAATTCCCAGTATCTGAATCTCTCCAATAAAAACACAGAAACAAACTTGCCCAATTCTATTTCACCAACCTACTAATTTCAGAATGCTTACATTTAAAGCAGTGGTTCTCAACCTTTTTCTTTCCACTCACATCCCACTTTAAATAATCCCTATGCCATCGGTGCTCTGTGATTAGTGAGGGATTGCTTAAGGTGGGATGTAGGTGGAAAGGGAAGGTTGAGGATCACTGCTCTGGACCCAATTGTTACTGAAATGTTTTGCTTGAGAAAAATTGTCATTGTCCCATTTCCTTTGGAGTTATGAAACCGTGCACATAACGAGTCAATTAGGACTTTTAATTGTGCACTTTATTTATTTTCTCTGCTCTCCCTGTATTGCACTTTGCTTGCATTTGTTATCTGTTTCTAGTTCTTTCTTTCATGTTCATGCTGCGTGCAGTTAGTTTTTGCACTACCAATTGGGGGTTACTCTGCCACACCCACAGGAATAAGGAATCTCAGAGTTGTATGTGATTGTCATGCATATACTCTGACAATAAATCTGAAATCTGAAATCAATTTGTCATAGAGTTCTCTCACCTGGATGCCCTTCTGCTCAATTTGTCCATGTTGACTAAACTATTTCCATTTACCTGCATCTAGCCCATAGTCCTCTAATTTTCTATCCATGTATCTAAATGATTTTTGAACATTATAATTCTCTGGCAGATCATTCGATATATGAAGAAAGTGCCTCTCAGATCTCTTTTAAATCTTTCCCCGTTCACCATAAATCTGTGCCCTCTAGTTTTAGAAAAAGATTGACTTATCTATGCCCCTCATGATTTTGTTAAAGTCTATAAGTTCCTCCCTTAGCCTCCTAAACTCAGGGAGTAAAGTCCCATCCTGTCCTCATAATTCAATTGTAGTTTGTTGGAGCTGCATTTGGCTACGGAAGAAATATAGTAGAGGGCTAAGCATGCAGCCTTGAAGTGTCCCTGTGTTAATGGTTAGCAAGGAGGAAATGATGTTGCCAATCCACACTAAATGGGGTCTGTCAATAATGAAATCAAGGAGTCAGTTGCAAGTGAGGAACAGGGTCCCAGATCCTGGAGTCTGATTATGAGTTTATATGGTTTGATGGTATTAAATGCAGAGTTATTGTCAATGAACACAACTTGGCATAGGTGTGTTCATGTGTTCAAGGTTGACCATCATGGAACAAAGGGCCAGAAAGCTGGCTCCCACTGTAGATCTATTGTGGCGGTAAACTAATTGAAGTGGTTGCAGAATTTTACTGAGGCAGGAGTTGAGTTGCATCATAAACATCCATCCAAATGTCACTAGTTATTGATGTAGGGCACCTTCGACTTCTTGGGAATCTGTGTGGTGGGTGTCATTTTAAGTCAGGTGGGAATCTCAAACCATTGCAACAAGGAATAGAATTCATCATGTGAGAAATACTTTTGTTCAGTGAAGTCAACAAGATCTTTACAAATGTCCTGCAGAAAAGGCCTTGCTGAAATAGACAATCCCAAGAGCATGTGCAGAATGAAAGCAGGATGTAATACAACTGACATGTTCATAACACTGTTAGTTGTAAGAAACAAAGCATGAACATATATATCCCCTCTGAAATATTTGTTGACTTACAAAAGACAATCAACCACCCAGAATGAGAATGAAGCATCATCCAAGTTCAACTTTGAAAATTGTAGGGCACAAATTACAAATTAATTATTACTAAGTATCCAACCTTCAGTGCTCAAGGGAGCATCTTGAGGAGGAGTACACAATCAACAATTGGATTCATCTATCAAAGGATGTGACCAGAATGAAATTCTTTAATCACTCTTCCCTCTAAGCTGCGCATATGTGCATACGCACACACATTTTGCAACCAATGCACAAAGGAAATTAATGTGCAAACAAAAGGTGAGTTACCTAAAATAAAATCTTAATTAAATACGTTACTTCATAGAATGCAATCATGTGCTCGCTTCGGCAGCACATATACTAAGATTGGAACGATACAGAGAAGATTAGCATGGCCCCTGCGCAAGGATGACACGCAAATTCGTGAAGCGTTCCATATTTTTTAAAAAATAGAACGCAATCATATTTATTATATTAAACCTGTATTATATTAAAATATGCCAATATTTTTATTAGCCATGAGAGATAGGTTGAGCCAAAATTATCTTGAAACAATTTCAAGTTTACATTTGCACGAGCATTCAGTGTGCACATACTTTTGTCACAGGGAAAAAAAAATTGCACAACATAAGATTTTTGTGCACACAACTAAAAATTAGAGGGAACATTGCCTTTAATATTTTTCCAGTGAGGCTGCTCCTCCAAATAGAAATATTACATGCGGTTTGTGCTACTTATGCAATGCAGGCAATTTGTGACATTTTTAAGTTAAGTACACCCTCCCCTTCATGTGCTTCGCTCACAGTTGAGTTAAGTCATACGTGAACCACAGCTCTTTTTGGTGGTAATCTATTTTGAGCTTGTAATATTATAGAAAGACATGACAACATAATTAGAAATAATTTATAAATCATAGGGTACAAAGAAATATTTTCTTCTGCCTTTCTTTCCTTGATGCTTGTCATAACATCCGAACTGAAATAAAGAACATCACCAGATGGAACTAATCCCTCTGAAGAGAACAAAGGGAACTAGATGCTTAATTAGGAATGAAATCTTTCATTGTCACAAGTTAATTGACTGAAATAGTACACTGCTCTTCCTACCAGACAGAATATGGCTTATAATATATACATCGGCAAGAAACTAGACTGGTTATAATCAAATGTATTCTGCAAGTTCCCCTTGGCCAGGTTGCAGTGATTATTTCAACTCCTGACCAGTGACCTATTGATCAGATTCTGGGATCTGCTCGTATATTGAATGTTGAGTTTGGATTGTTTGAATCTATCTCATACACCAAAATGTTCATCATCACCTCAGTTTAAAGCAGCATGGAAACCAATGAGGTACAGAAGTGCAATTTACAAGGCAGTTAGGTTTTAAATGAGGAACTGTCACCTTGAATAAACCCATTGTCTCGCTCAGGCTTGCATATTAAAAATAACTGGCATGCTTTGATGAAAAATACTTTTCCTATAAAATGTCAAAGCAAAATAACCTGAAATAATCTTTTTCAATCGTATGTTCCACTATTTATTTAATTGAGTTTTAAACTTGGTCCAATTAGTGGATTCTTATTTCTGATTTTGTGTTCATAGCACAAAAGCAGAATGCTAGAGTCTAGCATCAAAATGCCATCTGTCAGTAAAACATTCAACTCAGGCAAAAGTTATAAAAACCTCAAGCTTTTCCCCAATTCTGTTACAGTGACATGCATTGCTTTATCGGCAGTAATTGGGTATTTCAGAGGTAGTAGCTGTCATCATAATAAGCTTTCATTAAGGTTAAGAGCACAGGTATATCCAGAATAAATATTTTAGCCCCTGGAAATTTTTCTTCAGCTACTGAGATATTGAAAATATATCATATGGGATAATATACATCTGAACAAACCAAGAAAAGAATTTAGATACAAGGCATTCTCGAAGGAAAAAAAACTCAATTGTATTGCCAAAAAACAATGAAATACCATTAAAAGTAAAATCAGATATTATATATCACTGCAAAGGATTCAGCTATCCAGGGGGTGTAGCTTGTTTGTGCACACAAGAACTAAATATACTCCTGTGTGTGGGAATTTTATGAACTTAATTGGGAGATTAGAGCAGGAATTTCAATAAATTAAGCAATTTCCCAATAATATAAGCAATCTCATCCAAGAAAAAATATACCATTACATATGACAAAGTATACCATTACATTTTTGATCCTGCTCTTTTCAAGGATATCATATTTAGATTATGAAATTATCTAATATTTTTGGTAGCTTCTGCTGTTTACTAAAAAAAACAAAGTCCTTACATTAAAGATTTATGAAATTGTTCTATTGCTTCTTCGAGATCCTCCTTCTGATCAGGAACAAAGCGGTATTCAGATACATAGTTGGCCATGTGCTTAAAAGGGTCATAGTCTCCAAGTTCAGCTGAAAAGTAAAATGGGACATCATTTCAGCATTATTACTTAGAATTTGTTTTATCATCAGGCCTGGCTCATTTTTTAAAAGCACTGATACATAAATTATGGACTATAAAGTCTTCATCTAGGGTTTACAATTTTAAAAGAAATTATTTGCCACCTCATTTGATAAATACTAATCATATTTATCAAAAATGAAAATAAACAGAATTTGTCTATTTGAAATGAAATGTTTGAGCTGTATTCACAACACTCTGCAATTTCTTGTGGTTTTGAGTAGAGCAGTTCCCACACCATGCTGTAATGCATCCAGAGCGGATGCTTTCTGTGGTACATCTATAAAAATTGGAAAGAGACATTGGGGACATGCAGAATTTCTGTAGGCTTCTCAGGAAGTAGAGGTGTTGGAGTATTTTCCTGGCTGAAGCATCAACATGGTTGGACCAAGACAGATCATTGGTGAACCAAAACAGATTGTTGGTGAAATAAATGAGGCTCAGAGTCAGGAATAATGACAGAACTTAAGCGTATGATTGAGTTTGGCAAAGTCCTGCTTTTACTTCCTTTGTCCCCAAGTTCAATCAGAGTTGTGGAAGATAGACAGAAGTTACAGTGGAGGTAGATACATTTTTGAAAGAGAGGGAATGAGGAATTGCACAGAATATGCTCCCAATATGTTAAAATACTGAGACTGAAAAACTGAAGCCAAAATTTCTAACCATTTCTATTCAATAGATGTACCAGGTTTGCTTCCAATTAAATGTCTTTTAAACTGTCATGACGCCAACAGAACGGTCACAACAGTAGCACATACAATTAATGTATTATATTTCATCAAATCATTAAGCAGTTAGAATGGAACAAATTCACTTACACTGAATAGCATATGCACCTAATTGTGCAGCAATATTTAAGGGGCAGGGCAATCTTCCTTGAAGGACATCCTGTTTGACCTGAAGAAAAAACTGGTATCTAAAATAAGAAAAGGTTGCAACATTTAGAAAAATGTATTCACGGACCCATATAACCATTTACGGAGCAGAAACAGGCCATGTTGGCCTTTCGAGTCCGCACCAGTTCACTGATTTTGTGCGCCCTCTTCAGGCATTGGTCCCGGTAGATCTTCATTCAATAACGATGGACCCATCCAAAACGTTTCTAAGATTAGGTTAAAATTTAAGTACAACTATGTTAGGCTTCTTATAAATGAAATTCACAGAAACATGCATTTTTTTATGTTTCATTTGATCAGATATCCAACATGATCTTTGTGAAGACAAGAATGTTGAAGCACCTTTTATTTCCAAATGGCATTTTACTGGAGACCCAACACTAGAACCATAGAACAATTACAGCTAATAATCTACATGAATTTGCTAAAGGCATCTGACATAATCCAACATAAAAAGTCTATAATATAAACTGTGACCCATGAAATAGATTGGCCAATAATAATATTAATTTTTTAACAAAACATTAGAGACTAAATATGAGTTCCCAATGCTTTTCCGAATGGAGGATCGTGAACAGTGGCCATTTCATATAAATAACACTGTCATGGATGCAGTGGATATAATTTCAAATTCCACAGGTGACACCAAGCTTCGATGAGTAGTAAAACAGCAGAGTGAATGATGATAAAGGACAAAGTAAAGGCTTTTTGATTAGGTAAACAAATACTTATTGAAATGTGAAGCTATACACAAGGCAGGCAATACAAGTTAAATACCATAGTAAATACAGTAACAGAATTTGGCTATATATATGCATATTGAGTGAAGTTCTGTTGAACCTCCATTTTCTTGAATATTATATCTAGCTTGAATTGCGACATGATGGATCCTACTCAGGATTCAGAAGACAATTACAACATTTGTTCTAGAACAGGGATTTTAGCTGTAGGTTATATTGGACAAATTGATAGCATAGAAAATTGAGGAAGGGTTAGATAGAGATGTTCAAAATCATGATGGGTTTAGAAAGGGTAAGTAGAGAGAAGCTATTCCCATTAGCAGATGGGTTGACATCTGTGGTTACAGATTCAAGTTAATGGGTAAAAGATACAAACATAAGTGCAAGGAAATATTTTCTTTATACATAGTGGTCATGATGTGGAACTGTGCTTGATAGGCAATTGAGGCAGAATATGGGATGGATAGAGGGAATGAGATTGAACTGATAGCTCTTCAAATTGTTGGCATGGATCTGATGCAATGAACTACTCTGAAATAGTTTTATGACAGCATTTCACTAAGCAGCAATTTACTGCAGTGTTTGATCTCCACCAAACCAGGATCCAGCACTGGTCACAAATCAAGGGCTGCCCCAACCAGTAAATTACAAAAAAACTAGGAAAGAAATGCTGAACATTCAGTTTATCTCAGATCAAAAATATTAAATCTCACTGTGGCCATCCAGAGGCAAAAAGACTATTTTCACAAACTCCACAACTGGAACTGCCAAGGAAAGAAGTGGAAATTCAGTGCAACAGGGACTAAATTGGATAGCTTCCTCTCTTCCCAAAAATGTAAAGTAAAAAAGCAATATACAGTAATTCATTCTAGATTAATGCATGTAGGGCATGCCTATTTGCTCATCTGAATAATTTTGGAGTTCACCCGATACTAAACACACCATTTATAGGCTGCATGGATCATGTGCCAGCTGAATCAATTTACAGACTGAGTCCACAGAATTTTATTATAGAAAATAAAAATGGAAAATCTAATTGATACAATGAAGAAGATGAATAGACACAAACAGGACCACTGATCCTATTCTGAAAGGAGGGCAAACAATGCAAGTATAAGAAGTTAACATGTTGATTCACTCAACAATAAAGCCATAGGGGGGAAAAAAAAATCAAACTTGCATTCACTCTAAGCAAGGAAATAGTCATCAATATTTTGGAAGCTAGAAAAATCTCTAAAAGAATTGCACAAAAAAGGGATGATACATAAACCTAGATGCAAACCAATGCTTCATTTAATGCCAAAAAGAAATAATTATGTTATAGATTTCAACAATGAACAAGCAAAAGTTTTATGTGATAGGAGATTTTAATGGAAAATTAGGAGAAATAAAAGCAAAAAGATTATTTTACGTCTGCCACAAGTCTTCCTTCTTTAAAAAAAAACGAAAGCAATTAGAGCCGAAGCTCGAAGAGTCAACCAGCAAACTGAAATGGATAATTCCTTGAAATAGCAAGATGGACAGGTCTTTCTTTCAGCTGCATGCATGTACCATGTGCCACACATGTTTAGTTAGGACTCTGAGTTCTCAAATGCCACTGCTATTGTCAAATCTATATTAGCATACTGAAAGACATCTTGAACTGGCTGTCCTCCATTCATTTGCCACATTTACGACTCACAGAACACCCACCAGTAATGTCTGTGCAATTAACTCACAAGTGTGGGCACATGATATTAATAACATTATTGAGTTTTGAGAGCACTCAAAACAACCCAGAACAAACATTAATGATCCCAATTTCTCATTCAATATTTTTTGAAGCAGGAATATTGAAATTATATCACTTGTCCTTTTTTATTTTCTTCATTCAGCATAAATGAATATTTAAATAAAAATTATTTCTGCTTTACTTCCTCACATTTATTCCCAAGAAAAGCAGACCACCGCGTGAAATTTAACAGGCTAATTTATGAATAGGATTAAAAAGTGTTACAATATGAACCACTCAGCACTAAGTTAATATTTCTCATTTCACATATCGTGGGTAGATATTTAAATTTTTTTGAATGGCTTAATGCCAGAAAAGGAAATTAAAAAGGACAAAAATGGATAAATGGCATCCACTCATATCAATTTCAGCCATTCCTTTTTATTAATCACTTTTCAGGTTGCAAACATCACAGAAAATCCATAGTTTTTTGCCCATCCTTTGCTGTCATTTAGAACGTGACAGTGAGCCGTTTTTTGCACAGCTTCAGTTCTTCTGATGAATATAGTTATTGGATGGAGGCAGTTCCAGAATTTAGGCACAGCATCCACAAATGAATCTCAATCTATTTTTAAGTTAGATCTATCTTGAAAGAGAATCTTCAGATGGTGATATTGTCATGCACTTGAAGCTCATTTTTCCTGATGATAGAGGTTTAGATTTTGGTGATGTATTAAAAAATGATGGCAGTACTCCAGAGACGCAAGAAATGGATGCTGAAGAGGAGGAGTAGGTATCAATCAACTACACTGCCTTGGCCTGCATGGTGTTCAGTTTCCTATATATTGTTGAAGCACCATCCACCTAAGCAAGTGGCATGTGACCCTGACTTTTGGCTTGTAGATGATCAAAAGATTTGAGATGTTTTAAGGGAATCATTCACTGAAGGACATCAAGCCTCTGACCTGCATTTATGGCCACAATCTTTAGATAGTTGATCAGATTTATCTCTGGTCAACGATAGCCCTAGGATGACAGACTTGGCAATATTAATGCCATAGTTCAGCTCCGACTTGTTGTAAACAGTCATTGTCTGGCACGTCCATTGCACTTTTCACAAGACTGAGCTCAGGAAACACTGTAGATTGACATTCAGGGTCAAAGTCAATATATGCTCAAGAATAAAAAATATCCCACTCTTAAGTTTTATCAAAATTTCTTGAGGTCTCATTCAGTCAGATTTGAACCAAATAACAATTCTGGAATTCAGCTCTTTAATTTCTGTTTGCACAAAGACTTTGTGAAGTTTAAAGCTGAGCAGTCTTGGCGAAAGAGAAAGTGGGCATTCCTGAGCATGTTGGTAGCACTATTAATCACAGCCAGATACTAAAAGGCGAGATTAGAAAAAATGTACTCAAGTAGATTTATCCCTCTTGTTGGTTTGCTCACTGTCTGCCACAGACTTAGTCTGGCAGCTGTGTCCTTTATGACTCCTTCACTATTCACTTCTGCTTGCATACTATTCCAGGGATCCAGAGATTGAGATGGGGAGGTATGAATTTATGTCAGGTGATTCCAACATTATTTGGGAGACAGCTCTTGAAAATCTCACATATTCCCTAGATGAGGAGGCCTTTTAACCATATAACCATTAAACAGGCCATGTCGGCCTTTCAAGTCCGCACCGGTTCACTAGATATTAGGCAGTGAATTAGCACATTCCAAAGCTTCAGATTCATTACCAAAAATTTGTGTTTGAAATTGTCCATAAAAACTTTTAAGAACTGCTGGGTATCACAAAACAAATTTATACCCCTCTTCCACAAAACTGACTTTGCTGGGTTAAATTCTTTTCTTTTTTTAACTATTTCATTACTTAAATCCACATAGAAAAATACTCTGTTATTCTGAATCATTTCTGGATCATTGAGCTCTCTTAGATGATCAAAATTTCAAATTTGTAAGGTTAACTTACGTCAACTTTGCCATTTTTTAAAATCTCTGTCAATGCCAGGTGATTCATCCATTTTCTTGTTTTAATATAAATGTTTAAAATTAAGATTAAACTTTAAATTTAGACATACAGCACAGTAACAGGCCATTTCAGCCCATGAATCCATGCTATCCAATTATACCCAATTAACGTACAACCCCTGGTATGTTTCGAATGGTGGAGGAAACAAGAGCACCTAGGGAAAATCAATGCAGGCACGGGGAGAACGTGCAAACTCCTTATAGACTGCACCAGATATGGACCCAGTCCCGATTGCTGGCACTGTAAAGGTATTGCGCTAACCACTATGCCAACCTTGCCACCATGTAATGGTTATCGCACTACTTGAGTGGTTTGCTGGGCCATTTCAGAGGATGCTTAAAGGACAACAATACTTCCATGGATTCTGAACAAACAGTAGTAGATTTCTTTTCCTGAAAGACATTGGTGAACCAATTGGGTTTTTATAATTTTTCAGTCATTTCATGATGACCGTGACAGACTGCCTTTTTTCCTTAAGATTCAAAAAAAATTTAACATGAATTTAAATTCCACAGCTTCAATAATGAGATTTGAATTACATGTCCAGAATGTTCAGTGTAGGCCACTGGGTTATTAGATTGATAATTCAACATTCAGCCATCAGGCAAACCTCATTTACTTTTAACTACCTTCCCCATATTTGTATTAAATATTCTATTCATTTGAAAATATTTGCAAAAGCAAACATAATACAAATATCATCAAGCTGGCCTCATAGAATTCCTTAAAGCCAACTGAGAAGAAATGGCAGTGTTCATTTATGCATAACTAGATAGCAAAGTATTTACACCCTTACCTTGTTATTTCTTCTTTAAGTTTACAAGGATCTTCTGCATAGAATTTCACACCAAAATACAACGTATAGGGTGGGCCAGCTACAAAAGAAGAAACATTAACATGGGGTGCCATCTATATATTGAATGTTTAACATAAATATTTTGCAATTGATAGGCACAATTTAATTAACTAATCTTGATATTCGCATTACCTGTGAAATACTATTTTCAATGTGAAAAGGATGTTGCCTGGATTGGAAAATTGGTCTTATTAGGCAAGGTTAGCAGAGCTGGTGCTTTTCTCTTTGGAGTGAAGAAGGATGAGTGGTGACTTAAAGGTCTACAAGATTATATAAGATAGACAGCCAGTATCATTTTCCCAGGATGGAACAAATAAACACCAGAAGACATCTTTAGGGAGAAACGTTGAGGGAAGATATCAGGAGTATGTTTTTTTCTTTACACAGAGTTAAAGCATTTTAGGGGGCCTAGAATGCATTGCCAGGGGTGAATACAATAGGGGCATTTAAGAGACTCTTAGACAGGCACATGGATGAAAGAAAAATAGAGGGTTGGAAGGTAGGGAGGATAGTTTTTTTTGCGGGTAGATGTGTATAAGTCAGCACAATATCGTGGGCCGAAAGGCTTGTACTGTGCTGTAATATGCTATGTTCTACAATTTGGTTTCATTGTAGGTACTCATTCCAGAAATGAGTATCACCTGTGAAAGAACTACACCACTAAGAGTGGAAAAAAGAGATGAAGTAGAAACCTGTGCCCAAGCCCCACGTGATGATGCATTTTCAGAGACAAGAAAATATATTTTGATGAACTCAAAGTTGCTTCTTCAGGTAAGCTATTCCTTGTGATGGAATACTTTAATAAAAGAACTATGACACGTTAAATACAGCTTAAGGAATAGATCTGATCATAGGATGTCAAGAAAATTGTTGACAGATGGAGTATTAACACCACCTCCATAAACCCACACATTATTTCATTACATTGACACACAGGTATTCTCTTGGTACATGTCAAACAGCGTAGATACAAAAAAGCCAGATCATTCTTGTATATCCTCACAAACCTGCAATCGGAATAGCGGATTTGGTTAACAACATTGACCACAAGATGGTGCCCCTAACTACAAATAAATTTAGGTCAAGGAGTGTTATCAATCGACAGCAGCACCACCAAAACAAGGTACTAAACAGTACCTACAGTATTTTTTTTCAACTTACAACTTTTTCGACTTACGACGGATTTGACAGAACACAATCCCGTCGTAAGTGAAGGGATACATGTAAAGAAGAATCAAATATTTAGATAGTTCACTTTGTAAAGAACCAGAGAATTTTCAAATCAGTCAGGCATTAGAAAGAGTCTGTGAATAATAAATGCAAAAAATTCTGTGAGAATAATGGGAGCAAATGGCAGCAAAAGTTTGTGATGAAAGGAAAATACTGTAACATTTAAAAGCACACGACAGCAAAATGAAATAATACAAAACAAACAAAAAAAAACAACAGCATCAAATGGTTTTGGCCAAAGCTGATTAAGTGTATATGTAGTGATTAGAAAGACATAAAACAAAACACATGATAAATAAACCAAACAAAGCAAACCTAGATTTATTTTAGAAAATATCCTAGGGAATAAAGAAAGGGCAGCAAGCCAGAAATTCTACTGGAAGAGGAACTTAATTGTAAGTTGAGTCAAGAATATTAGTAAATTGAAGAAAAAGCTGTGCATCACCAACGACACAAGGCACATGTAGCAAGGAATCAAGACCATAACAGATCACAAGTCAACCTTGCAAGATAAAGACAAAGACACTTTCCTTCTGGACAGACTGAACATCTTCTGTGCACGACGCAATGAGAAGAACGGGCAGCAGGGCCAGACAACATACCTGGTCTACTGAAGGACTGTGCAGACCAATCGACGGAGATCTTTACAGAAATCTTCAACACCTCATTGCAGCAGTTTATTGACCCAGCAGATTTCAAGACAGTCACCATCATCCCGGTGCCAAAGAGGGTGACAGTAACAGGCCTCAATGACAACCACCCTGTGGCATTGTCCTCCACTGAAATGCTTCAAGCATCTGGTGATGGAAATCATCAAAATGCACCTCACAGAGACACTGGACCCATTTCAATTCGCTGACAGACAGAATTGTTCCACATATAATGCTATATCCTTGTTCCTCCACTCCATCCTGACCCACCTGGAGAACGATACCTGATATACCATGTTGCTGTTCATCAACTTCAGCTCGGCAATTAACGTGATCATTCCCCAGAGGCTGGTGGGGAAGTTGTTCTTGCTGGGACTCAAACGCCCATCTCTGTAACTGGATACTGGGCTTCCTAACAAAAAGACCATAGTCTGCCCAGGTTGGTAGCAGAGAGTCAAGCATTGCCATGTTGAGCTCTAGAGAATCTCAGGGCTGTAGCCTGCTCCTGTTCACACTACTGACCCATGACTGCATCGCCAGATCTAGCTACAACAGAGTCATCAAGTTTGCAGATGACACAACAGTAGTTGGCTTCATCAGCAACAATGATGAGAGGTAGAAAATCTTGTGATATGATGCAAAAATAACAACCTGAGTCTCAGCATGGACAAGAAAGAGTTGATCATGGACTTCAGGAGAACTAGGAATGACTACCCTCCACTACATATCAACAACTTGGTAGTGGAGAGAGTAGAGACCACCAAATTCCTTCGAGTCACCTTAACTAGGAACCTATTGTGGACATCCAACATCTCCTCACTTGCCAGGAATGAGCAACAGTGACTGTACTTTCTGAGAAGACTGAAGCGGGCAAGGCTACCAGTCACCATTATGTCAACCTTCTATAGGAGCTCTATTGAGAGCATTCTAGCTGGCTGCATCAAACTGTAGTATGGTTGCTGTAGAGAATTGGATTGGAGCTCAATGCACGGGACCAAAAAGAGTAGCAGAGAGCATCAGATTTCAGATTTATTGTCAGAGTACATACATGACATCACATACAACCCTGAGATCCCTTTTTCCTGCGGGCGAGGCAGAATTACCACTTACTGGTAGTGCAAAAAAACATGTAACTAGATCTGTTTGTCTCCATGTGTGTTATGTCTGAATGTGTGTCTGATGTTTTGCACCAAGGACCAGAGAACACTGTTTCGTCAGGTTGTACTTATGTGATCGGATGATAATAAACTTGAACTTTACGCCAGATAAAATAATATCTGCAGTGAAAACCTATTTACATAGAAACATAGGATCACTAGACTCTCCTTCCCACCTCGAAGTGATCGACCGGGATTGTTGTCTGAAGAGGGCGTGCAAAATCATTGAGGACCTCTTCCACCCTGCACACAGTATCTTTCAGCTGCCCCCATCAGGGAAGAGATACAGGAGGATCAGAGCCAGCACCACCAGGCTGAGGAACAGCTCCTTCGTACAGGCAGTGAGAATGAGGAACACCCAAAGGAACTGTTCAAATCATCTGGGACTCTTATAAATACAGAACATATTTATTTGTATATATGAAATACTTATCCTGCAAATGTATTGTTTGCCTCTATGTGTGTTTTATGTCCAGGGGTGTAGTGCTAACTTTTTTAGGTGATGGAGCTGACAAAATGCCTGCCATTTCCTATGTCTTCTCTCCAGATATGACAGAAATATATGTATTCCAGAGGTCCACAGAAATATAGTAAGTCAAGATATTAACAAGATTAT
Organism: Narcine bancroftii; assembly: GCF_036971445.1. Lineage (NCBI taxonomy): Eukaryota > Metazoa > Chordata > Chondrichthyes > Torpediniformes > Narcinidae > Narcine > Narcine bancroftii. The sequence goes on from NC_091469.1 coordinate 233,875,563, forward strand.
ACCTGATTATACATTTCAGCTTACATCTGGTACAATACCTAATTTAATAATATGACAAGAATTACATGGCTGAACTCATTAATATAACATAATTATCAACATGTAAAGAAAAAGACGACAATCATGTATTTTACCAATTTAAAACTAATTACCTACTTCCCAAATGCCACCAGTGAGAAGTTTCATAATAATTTCCACAAAGGGCCAGGCACAATATGTTTTTGGGGGTCTGAAGCAACTCTTGTCCTGGTGTCATCTGCTGATCTGTGGGACCACAGCCATGATGTGGCAGACGGCTCAGGATTCCACTGAACTAAAGGAGGTCCATGTAGTTCAACAAATATAAGTGATGATACATGATTGATGTGAATTCTTGAGCACGTTGTTGTAATTATCAAGTTCATGTGACTGAATCCCCTCTCACACTCAGCAGTACTAATAGAAATAACGTGAACAGCTCAGTAAAGGCCGTAAATCTTGGGAGATGCGCCATCCACAATCTTCCAGATAATCTCTGAAGGCATTTATTACAGAGAAAGGAGAACTCTTAAACGTCTTAAGGAGAGAGGATAGTACAGCTACTCCATAATTAGGCAGTATTTCAGCAGGCCACAGGACTCACATTTCATTTAGTAGGGATTTATACAAACTTTTGAGGTTCAGAAATTTGAGAACCTTTCAAGGATGTTGTTTATAAGACGAGTAAGAAATTGTAGATAATTAACAGGGACAATTTTGTTGTTGCTTGTTAAGGTAATTTCTCCAAACTTCCCCTTTTCAACTGTGCCTTGAGCTTCTAGAGTTTTTGTACCAGGTCCATGCAGTGATCTGATGCTCAGTTGGATCACTCTGTCTCCATAAACAATTAGAGCAGAGCGTTTCTGTAAAAACTGACAGTAAACCAAGTTCATGCAACGCATTAGAACTAAGTTCAATAGAAACTGTTCTGAAGAGACTGTTCAATAGACCTTCATAAATTTTTCGGTCAATCCCAGATCTTGTTTCACCCTTCAGTGCTTTTTCAAAATGTCCAGATAGTGCGTCATAATTTTGCAACGCTGCTGGAACTGTTCAAAACGAGCTAGCTACATTCAGTTATGAAATGGGCCTAAAGGAGGCAGGTTCCAGTCTTTTTTGGGGATCACTGTAATAATTGCTCTTGTGAAAGATTTCAGAAGGGGTATGTGGCTGGTGTCCAGAACATGGCCTGTTTTGAAAATATGTTGTCCTAGTTGAGAGGCACAATCAGACAGTTCCTTTTGAATTAGAGGTGTGTGATAGTACAGATTCTATCACCAATGTGTCTATGTACAGATGGTAGTGTAGGATGACTGTGATTGGCTGAGAGTGTAGCCACACCTACTGGCAGGCCTTAAAGGATGGCTCCTAGCCAGACCAGGTCATTCTGGACTGGTCGACCTACTTGTGATACGCTCCAGTCTTTTAGTTAATAAAAGCCTTGGTTTGGACCAACAAATCTTTGGTTCTTTCGACCCGCCTTACAAGGTGATTACTGTAAACAGAGTACAATTTGTCCATAAATGATTGAAAATGATTTAATTCTATGAACTTATCTCACCGAATCACCTTCTGCAAGTTCTAATCTGTGATTAAGACACTGTTAAATTATCACATGAGGGTAATGTTGCTTGAGAATTGTAGCAACACCAGATTTGGCATCAAGCATTAGACTTGTCCCACCATTAGCAAATGCTACAAAGTTCTGTTTCAAGTAAGAGTCATTAACAAGTCAATGAGGAAAGTGTCAAAGACTAAGGTAGCCAAATCTACGCTGGCCTTCATGAAAAAAGTTGAATTTAATAGATATCTGGAGAAGGCAACATCTGAGAGAAAGGGATTATCCCTTTTGCTTGAGACAATGTGATTCCTACACTAGAATTGATTTATTTTTGGCATCGGCACAATTGGAGGGTAGGATAATGGAGATCAAGTATGTGGCTCGGTTATTGTCTGACCATTCACCCTTGACTTTATCCATCATAATGCCAGATAAACAGGCCATGGTGTATAGGTGGAACCTTAATTCATTGCTGTTGGGAAAACCGGAATTTTGTAGTAGCTCCATTAGAGCTCAGATAGATTTGTTCTGTGAGACGAACTGTCCCTCTTCTGCCAGTAGTTTCTTACTATGGGATACACTGAAGGTTTATTGAAGGAGCCAGATAAATGGATATACCAAAGGTATTAACAAGGGGCATATGAAAGAGATAAACAACTTGGAGCAGGAAATAACCAAATTGGAAAAAGATTATCAAAGATCGGGCTCTGAGGAAAACTATAGAAATTTAATGAACAAAAAGCTCAAATACAACACAATGCAAACATACAAGATAGAAAAGATGATCCTAAGATCTAAACAACAGTATGATGAGCTGGAGGAAGGGGCCCATAAAGTCTTGTCTTGGCAGGTGAAGGTGGAAGAGGTCTCAAGAACAATCAGTGTGGTTTAAATGGGGGGGGGAGACCAGATTTCATATAAACCAAAGGAGATAAATAAAACCTTTAGGAAGTTCTATACAGAGCTGTATAAATCAGAATCAGTGGAAGAGACGACTAAAATAGATTATTTTTTGCTTACATTGGAACTACCAAGTTTAGATCAAGATGAATGAGAGGGTCTGAGTGCCCCTTCTCTAGAGAGGAGATTGAGAAAGCCCTGGGCTCATTGTAGGCTAAAAGATCACCGGGGGAGGATGGGTTTCCTGTTGAATTTTATAAAGACTTTAAGGATCTTTTAATGTCCCTTATTGTGAAGGTGGAGTACAGATGGCAGAGACACATACCCCTTCTGAAATCTTTCACAAGAGCAATTATTACAGTGATCCCCAAAAAAGACAGGAACCCATTGAACCCTGCCTCCTTTAGGCCCATTTCATAACTGAATGTAGATTATAAAATTATAGCAAAAGCATTGACCAATAGATTGGCTCAATATTTATCGAAGTTAACAAATCCAGATCAAGCTGGATTTGTACAAAAGAGACCATCAGCAGAAAATATATGTAGATTACTCAATATAGTGCATCTGGCACATTCAGGGGTGGATTCCGGCATGGCCATAGCTCTGGACATGGAGAAGACCTTTGACAAACTGGAGTGGGACTTCTTATTTAAAGTACTGGGGAGATTTGGATTTGGACACTCTATCATAAACCCCAAGATAAAATCATTACAAATGAGCAAATGTCTCCATTGTTCCCATTGGGTAGGTCCAGTGGGCACGGTTTCCCACTGTCCCCAGCATTGTTTATTCTAGCTATTGATCCGCTAGCAGAAGCCATCCAACAGGATCCAGACATAAAGGGGTTCAAAGTGGGCCAGGAGGAGCATAAAATCAATTTATTTGGAAATGATGTGTTAGCGTATTTGACTGACATGCGGGGGGGCGGAGGTTATTGATCAGGCTGAGGACCACACTGGAGGATTATGCCAAGATCTCTGAGTACAAGATAAATCTGGATAAAAGTGAAATCATGTCCCTGATAAAGGGGGATTACTGGCAATACTAACAAGGGAGTCAATTTAAATGGTGGCAAGAGTGCATTAAATATTTGAGGATAAAAGTCGATCAGGATTTACATAATTTATATAAATTCAAATAAATCCTTTTGCTCCAGAAGACTGAGGAGGGCCTTGGTAGATGGAGAACCCTACCCATAACTTTGGTGGGCAGTTAATTCATTAAAATGAATGTGATGCCAAGAAAACAATATCTATTTCAGTCCTTGTCCATTCCGTTGCCCTATGGCTTCTTTAAGATGCTCAACAGATGTATCAGAAAGTTCTTGTGGAATGGTAAAATGGCTAGAATCTCCATAGAAAAGTTGATTTGCGATTATAAATTGGGATGTCTAAAATTTCCGGATTTTAAAAAATATTATTTGGCGGCCCAGTCAAAGTTTATCGCCTTACTCTTTGAGGGAGGGGGCATTCCCTCCCGGGCACAAATTGGACTATATGCGTGAGGAGAAAAGATAGGAGTTTATATATAAATGGGACACTAAATTGATATCAAAGAAAACAGATAACCCTATATTAAAACATGTAATTCAGACTTGGCAAAAAATAAATCAATGCATCAGAATAAAGGTGGGGATATCTCCTAAAGCATCCTTGACCCAGATCAAATTAATACCCATGACTCTGGATAATAAGATCCTGGACATCTGGTGCCATAAGGGGATCAGGTGCATTGAGAATTATTATGAGCAAGACATCTTATGTCATTCGAACAGCTAAAGAATAAATATATGTCTAATAAAACTTTCTTCAGCTAAGATCTTTCTTAAGGGATAATTTGGGATTGTCTATGGCCTTGCCCATGTGCAGTGAAATGGAGATTCTAATGCGAAGGGGGAAGATGTGCAAGCTCATCTCTTATGATGTATCTCCTATTTCAAAGTGAGAGCCCAAAGACTGGCTTACACAAGTCGAGGGAAAAGTGGGAGATGGACTTGGGCACAACAATTCATGAACTGTGCTGGTCAGACCTGTGCTTGTACAGTGTGACAGCAGTCATTAATGCCAGGTACAGTTTGGTGCAATACAATTTCCTGCATCAACTGTACCTCACATGACAAGAATTACATAAATCCAAACCAGAAATTTCAGAAATGTGCTTTAGGTGTGGTCTGGAGATTGGAATCAACCTGGCTATGTACAAAGGTGAGATCCTTCTGGGAAGACCTGGGGGACATTCTGAAAAAATTTACCAAGGTGGATTTTTCCACAGGATTCGGGATTGTACCTTCTGGAAAACATTATGGACGTGAGTTTTAAACTTTCCAGATACTAAATTCAGTTTGTGAGGGTCGCCTTGTCAGTAGCCAGGAAGTGTATAGCGGTCACGTGGAAGTTTGACTCTCAACTAAATATTACATGATGGAATATAGAAATGCAGAGTTGTATTCCCCTGGAGAAAATCATGCACAATTTGAGGAGGAAATATGACACATTTGTAATAGTGTGACAACCCTTCTAAATAAAGGAAATGCAATAATCTGTGCCAGTAATAGAATGAAGTAGATCGTGGCACAGATGATGTGCACTTGTATTCTGTTCCTTATCTTTTTTATTTTGTATTTCTTTGGGTTCTTCTTAAGTTCCCTTAAGGGTTTATGACTTTACCGATATTTGGTTATTTGTATTTGTTTAATTTATATAATCTTTTCTTTGTTGTATTAGTGTATGGGAGGGAGGGGAGAGGGGTAGGGGAAAAATTGACTCTGTATGCTATATACTATTGTTGAAAGAGATTGTGTTATTTGGATTTGTACGAGTATTTGAAAATCAAAAATAAAATATTTTTTAAAAAGAGTCATCAAACCCACAGTTATTGAAACAGCTCAATAGATGCTTTGCAATAGTTGCTACTTTCTGATCAAGTAATTCAATTAGAAGTAAAAACATAAAATGGGGATCACCTTCTTTATCACTTCCACATTTCAAATAAACTATTTGTCCTGTCTTAATGCTAAGGTTTCTTGATTCATCAATGAGATCAGAAATTTTGCCATTTATCTGTTTGATAAGCTGGCATATTTTCTTTTTCATATTAATGGGTAGATGATTAATTATCTCTGTAGCACTAGTACAGGAAAGCAGTCCAATTCCAATGTCAATACCATTTTTACTTTGAAGTTCCAGACAGCCAAAGTGATCGGAGTATGGTCTTGAGGATGTTGCCGGCATCGATCATGAGATGGGTTGCCTGGATGCGGTAGAAGGCACCGATTTTAGTCTGCTGGCTCAGCACCTGGTAGTTGGCTATTGTTGGAATCTAAGGGTTAAAATATCACGGAATAGAGGACTATGTAACAATTTTTATATTTACTTCATGGTTAAGGGAAAAGTATAAGGTAATTAAGTGGCAATCACAGCATGGAGCAAAGTTGGCTGAGTCCAGTAGGGACAGAATTTTCTGCTCCCAAAATACAAGGGAGAGGAAATGGATGAAACGATTTAGGAGGAATGCTCAAACTGAAGGAGGTGTTGAGTAGCACAGGAGACACAGGGCAGACCAGAAAAAAGAATATCCTGTAAGAAACAAAGGGAATGGAAAGCCAGTCTAGGAAGAAGATTAAGGCACGAGGAGGTGTTAAGGAGAACAGAAGACATTGGCCAGACAGGAACAGAACGATGATTGGAAATATCTGGGGCAGGAATTGATTTCTGGTCATAACAATAGGATGGTCTGATCTGGAAGATTTAAGATAAGAGGTCTACACCCGAGATAAACTGTAGAATAAGGAAATTGCGGGTGATATACTTTATGTAAAAATCTAGCAAAGGAAGCCAACTTTTGTTCTGAATGGTAAATTGTAGCTATATAAACTGAGCAGACTGGACAATAGGGGTCAGTCTTGGGGAATAGCTCACTGTGCAAGTGACCTATGAACTAACGATTGACCCAGAGCTCTGTTAAGTTTTATTCTTGTGCTGTATAATAAACTGATTGTTGAACAGAATACTTTCTCCTATCACTTCATTCAACGAGCACGCTGGACTCAGATGACACATAAACTAAATTGAGGGTAAGGTAAAGCCAGAGTCCGACACTATCTCGATTAGCTGCTCCATCTCCTTGTCTGGGTGCTTCTGCTTCAGCTCCTTCAGGATGCATGCCATGTCACACCTCAACTCTTCCTCTTGGTCCTTGGAGCCTACCACCAGTGCCACTGACACTACTGCCTTGGGGGCATCGGCCTCGCCACTGGCAGCTGCCACTTCATGTGAGTTGAGCATCTGGGCATCCATCTTGATGTTGGCCTTGGCAGGCTGGTCAGCCTTACTCTCCACGATGACGCTGCCCTGTCAGCCTGCCCAATACTTCTTGTAGATGAGCAAGCAGTGGTTGGCCACCCAGGCGAAGAGCACACAGATTGGGAAGAAGATGAAGGTGAGCAGCCTTGACCACAGTGGGTGAGAGGACAGCCAGGATGAGGTAGAGCCAAGCATAAACGAAGATGCTCTAGGTGGGCATGACGAAGAAAATGCAAAAGTGCTTGATACGCTGCACCTGCCATCAGCCACCACATACACAAAGATGCGATGATCACGGAGGTGTTGCAGGCGGTGCTGCCCACAATGGTGCTGGGCCCAAGCTGGCCAGTGTGGAAGCCATAGCCACACACTATGATGACCAACAGCAGGATCTCGAGCGCCGATGAGCCGAGTGCCATCAGTGTAAGGTTGGGCATGGTCTCATTTCACAGGCACACTGTGTGGTGCTGGTCTCACCATTGGGATTTTTACAGAGGCGCCAGAGCAGCATTCAGGTGAGTTCTGGCAGCACTGCACCCCTGGTTATGTCTGGATGTGTGTCTGACGTTTTGCACCGAGGACCAGAGAACGAACGTTGTTTCATTGGGTTGTACTTAAGCAATTTGATGATACTAAACTTGAACTTTATTGCCAGATAAAACAACATCTGCAGTGCAAACCTATTTACAAAGAACATAATAACAAAAAAAAATAGAAGAATTTGTGAACCTGTTTATTTCCAAGATTAATGCGATGGCGGAAGTCATTAATGGAGCTTTTAAGCTTGAAATGTGTGATCAAGGTTTAGTCGATGCACAGGATCAACTGCAAGATGAAAATAGAATAATTGAAACATTGCAGATCCAAAATAAAAATTTAGCAAAAAAGGTCGATTATTTGGAGAATCAATCTAGACGGAACAACGTGAAAATTGTTGGTTTGCGAGAACGCATAGAAGGACCAGATCCAAGAAAATTTTTTACTGAATGGATTCCACGAGTGTTAGGACAGGATAAATTCCCTGAAGGTTTAATACTGGAACCTGCTCATAGAGTTTTAAGAAGAAAATCTTTTTCAGGACAGAATCCAAGATCTGTTTTGATCCGTTGTTTAAACTATTGTGACAGAGAGACAATTTTACGTATGGCTATTAGAAATGCTCAGCAAAATAGATCTCCTTTTTTTTTTTTTAAATTTTTTTATTTTTCACACCATAAATCACATTAGCCATGATATACACTATTCCTTTTTCACACATATACAGTGACTTTTTCTCCCCCCCCCCCCTTTCCTCCCAAACCACCCCCCCACCCCCCCCTCTCATCCATTTTAGGTATACAATCTAGGTTGCATTAAGCCAGTCAGACAATGTTGTCATTCAACAAAATTACACCAGAAATTCTACTGAGTCCATTCTTTTCTTTCCTTCTCCTTCCATCAACTTAGGTAATGTTTGTCCCCGGTAGGTTTTCGCTATTGTATTTAATGTAAGGCTCCTATACTTGTTCGAATATTTCAATATTATTTCTTAACCAATATGTTATTTTTTCTAATGGAATACATTTATTCATTTAAATTTGGTAGTTTCTTCCTTTTAATTTGGTTATGTATTCCATTAATATTTAAAGACATATAGTTCAGCGTAGCCCTTTTATATTTTGTTTATCTTCTCTTTCCGTTTTTCCATCATTACCTTTCCTCCTTTTCCATTTCTGTTTTCTTATTTTCAACTCTTTATAAGACAACATTCCTACAACATCTAACATTTTCCTTATTCTCCTATTTCTATCTTATTTATCCCCAATCTCCCCTTCACCTCCTGAGTTGTCCTTTATCCCTTGTCGGACAACCACATCTCCCCTCTCCATTTGGATTTGCGAATCCACTCGCAAGCGTCAACTGATTTTGCAGTGACCGCTATTTCCCCCCACCCCGCCTCCCCCAGAAAAGATTTCACTTTTCATATGTCACAAAGGTCCCTCTTTTAATTCCCTCCTTATTCTCTCTATTCCATTACCTTCCCTTATTAATTCTTGTCTATACTATCTATATTTTCCTCTAAGTACAGATACATTCATGTATGCTCATTGTCTCTATTCACTCTTATACCTCTTTACCTGCATACATATCAATCGTGATCATTTTTACTCTCATTACCCGTCTTCATCCCTCAGTCTATTTTTGTCTTTACCCACATACATATCAGTCGTGATCATTTTAACTCTCATTACCCGTCTTCCTCCCTCAGTCTATTTTTGTAATTGTTCTGCAAATTTTCGTGCTTCTTCTGGATCCGAGAATAGTCTGTTTTGTTGTCCTGGAATAAATATTTTCAATACCGCTGGATGCTTTAGTATAAATTTATACCCTTTCTTCCATAAAATCGCCTTTGCTGTATTGAACTCTTTTCTCTTCTTTAGGAGTTCAAAACTTATATCTGGATAAATGAAGATTTTTTGCCCTTTATACTCCAGTGGTTTGTTGCCCTCTCTTACTTTTTCCATTGTCTTCTCCAGTACCTTTTCTCTTGTAGTATATCTTAGGAATTTTACTACAATAGATCTTGGTTTTTGTTGTGGTTGTGGTTTAGAGGCCAATACTCTATGTGCCCTTTCTATTTCCATTTCATGCTGTAGTTCTGGACATCCTAGGGTCTTAGGGATCCACTCTTTTATAAACTCCCTCATATTCTTGCCTTCTTCATCTTCCTTAAGGCCCACTATCTTTATGTTATTTCTTCTGTTATGGTTTTCCATTGTATCTATTTTTTGAGCTAGTAGTTCTTGTGTCTCTTTAGTTTTTTTATTAGATTTCTCCAATTTCTTTTTTAAGTCTTCTACCTCCATTTCTGCTGCTACTGCCCGCTCTTCCATCTTGTCCATTTTTTTTCCCATTTCTGTTAAGGTCATCTCCATTTTAATTATTTTCTCTTCTGTGTTGTTTATTCTTTTTCTTAAATCCTTAAATTCCTGTGTTTGCCATTCTTTAAATGACTCCATGTATCCTTTAATAAGAGCAAGTATATCCTTTACCTTGCCTATCTTTTCTTCTTCTATTTCACCATACTCTTCCTCTTCTTCTTCCTCTGGGTTGACCATCTGTTGTTTCTTTGTTGCCCTTTCCTCCTCTTCTTTCTTGTTTCTATTGTCTTCTGTGGTCTCTTCTTGCTGCAGGTGTTCTGCAGCTGTCGTTGCCGGCTGTGGAGATCGACTCCCCAGCTGGTCCCCCCTCCCGTCGGTGTGTTTTTTTTATTCGCATCGCGCATGCGCGAAACTTCGCGCATGCGCGGTTGCGCACTTTTGCTCGGCTCTGCGAGCCATTTTTGTAGTCCATTATTTACCGACCTGAGGGAGCGGGTTTCTCTCTCCGCAGCGGGCCTCTTCGGACAGGTAAGGCCTTCACCTTTTTCCTCCTTTGTCTTCTCTTCCTCTCTTCTTACCGTTGCTTTCGACTTTTCTTTTTTTGTCGCCATCTTCTTTCCACCTTTATACTCACTTTTCTGTAACTTTTATTTCTGTGCCTTTGTGTTTTCTCTTGTTTTTCCCGACTTTTCTGGAGAGGGCTGGAGTTCACCGTCCGGCCACTACTCCATCACGTGACTCCCCCCAAAATAGATCTCCTTTGATGGTTCAGAATAATCCTGTTTTCTTCTATCAAGATTTGAGTCAAGAAATTATGTTTCAACGACGCGAATTTAATTCTGTGAAAGAACGGTTGTGGAAAAAAAGACATAAGGGAACATTCAGGTATTCTGCAGTACTGAAGATTTTTTAGGATGGAAATTAGCCAAAGTTCTTTGAGAATCCTAAAGAGGTTATGGACTTTGCTCAGTCTCTACCAATCATGCAGTTTCAGGAACGATGTAGTCCTTCAAGGTCTCCAAAGAGAGTAGAGATGTAAGGTGGGATCCAGATTTTTAAAAGAAATGGAAGCAATGGTGACCGAAGTGGTAACGTTGATTTAAAAAAATAAATCTTTTATCTTTTTTTTTTGAGAAGAGTTTAAATAGTTTAAATAATGATGATAGTTTAATGAAATGGGAGTTGGGAGAGGGAACTGGGTGGGCACTAGTTTCCAGAAGTCATCAGCTACCTGTGAGTTATCTCACACCCAATATTTTGGGGGAGTTACCGTTTTGGGCGGTTTAAACAGGAGGAGGTAGTTGTGACCTCCAACCTTTTTTTTTTTCTTTTTAATTTTTGGGTTAAGAAGTGAAGGTTTTTTAATTTTTTTTTAATAAATAATTTTTTTTTAACTCTTTTTGTTTCCTGATTGTAATTGAGAGGGAATTAGGAGGGTTTTTTTCTCTCCTTTTTTTTCTCTTTTTTTTTGGGGGGGGTTCTCTTTTTTTTTGGGGGGGGTTCTCTTTTTTCTTTCTTTTTTAAGAGGATGATGTCACAGAAGATAATAAGTCAAAAATTGAGGATGTTGAATTAGATGAAGAGGAAGATGAGGGGAAAGGTGATAAGAAGAAAAAGAAGAAAATTAAGTACAAATACATTGAGAGAGAAGAGTTTAATAAAATTAAGTTAATTTCGATAGAGAATTTTGAAGATGTTAAAAATGAAGAATATGGAGAATTTTATAAGAGTTTGAACTTTTTTCTTTTTTTTTTCTTTTTTTTATATAAGGGGAGGGGAAGGGAATAAAAAGTTTATCTGATTGTTTTTCTAAGGGATGTTTTTGTTCTCTCGATGAATTATAAAGGAAACTTGGTATTAATGGAAATTCTGTATTTATGTATTATTAATTATGATTTTTTTGAATAACAGATATGTGGTTGATATATGATTTTAATATTTGAACTTAGTTTTAAAGTGGATTTCATTTGTTAAATACATGTATTATGTTTGATTTAAATATATGTTTAAGGGTATTATTTTAGTATTGATATTTTTTTTGTTGTTAGTAATTTTTTTTTGTTGTTAAGTTTTATCCTTTTTTTGTAAGTGGGGTTTTTTCTATTTTATTTACAATATTGTTAATTAATTCTTCACTCTTTATTTTGGGGGGAGGGTTGGACTAATTTTAAATTAGATGATTAAGGTTGTGTTATAATTATTGGGGGGTTAATTTGTGTAGTTTAATGATGTAGTATTCTAATTTTTCAAGCGCTGAAGAGCTGGCTCTGAATGGGCAACTAAAGCGGCATCGTCTGCAAAGAGTAGTTCACGGACAAGTTTCTCTTGTGTCTTGGTGTGAGCTTGCAGGCGCCTCAGATTGAAGAGACTGCCATCCGTGCGGTACCGGATGTAAACAGCATCTTCATTGTTGGGGTCTTTCATGGCTTGGTTCAGCATCATGCTGAAGAAGATTGAAAAGAGCGCTTGACGTCCTGCTTTGCGGAAACTGCCAAAATGTTTGGCCTGGAAGTCAGCCTGAAGAAAACTGAGGTCCTCCATCAGCCAGCTCCCCACCATGACTACCAGCCCCCCCACATCTCCATCGGGCACACAAAACTCAAAACGGTCAACCAGTTTACCTATCTCGGCTGCACCATTTCATCAGATGCAAGGATCGACAATGAGATAGACAACAGACTCGCCAAGGCAAATAGCGCCTTTGGAAGACTACACAAAAGAGTCTGGAAAAACAACCAACTGAAAAACCTCACAAAGATAAGCGTATACAGAGCCGTTGTCATACCCACACTCCTGTTCGGCTCCGAATCATGGGTCCTCTACCGGCACCACCTACGGCTCCTAGAATGCTTCCACCAGCGTTGTCTCCACTCCATCCTCAACATCCATTGGAGCGCTTACATCCCTAACGTCGAAGTACTCGAGATGGCAGAGGTCGACAGCATCGAGTCCACACTGCTGAAGATCCAGCTGCGCTGGATGGGTCACGTCTCCAGAATGGAGGACCATCGCCTTCCCAAGATCGTGTTATATGGCGAGCTCTCCACTGGCCACCGTGACAGAGGTGCACCAAAGAAAAGGTACAAGGATTGCCTAAAGAAATCTCTTGGTGCCTGCCACATTGACCACCGCCAGTGGGCTGATAACGCCTCAAACCGTGCATCTTGGCGCCTCACAGTTTGGCGGGCAGCAACCTCCTTTGAAGAAGACCGCAGAGCCCACCTCACTGACAAAAGGCAAAGGAGGAAAAACCCAACACCCAACCCCAACCAACCAATTTTCCCCTGCAACCGCTGCAATCGTGACTGCCTGTCCCGCATCGGACTTGTCAGCCACAAACGAGCCTGCAGCTGACGTGGACTTTTTACCCCCTCCATAAATCTTCGTCCGCGAAGCCAAGCCAAAGAATTCTAATTTTTATTATCTTATTTTTTATTATTTCTTTAAATGTAATTTTTATTTTATTCATGTCATAAAATTTTAAATAAAGTTTTAAAAAAAAGTCTCAGGCCCAAAATATCAACTGCCTTTTGCTTTCTATGGATGCTGTGTGGCCTGCTGAGCTTTTCCAGCACCTTTGTGTACTCCACTAGACATCAGCATCTGTAGATTTCATTCCATGAATCTGAGCAATTTTACTTTAAATTGTGAGAGAGCAAGTGGTTCAGACACCCATTGAGGATCAATGAGGATACGAAAAATATTTCCAAAGAGCATAGAGCAAAAGGAAATGGGTATAGAATATGTGTATTTTATATCCAAAGTTCAAAGTTCAGATTTATTGTCAGAGTCCATAAATGACATCACATACAACCCTGAGATTTTTTTTCTGCAGACCATGCAAAATTTCACCTTAGGAGTAGTGCAAAAAAAACTGTACTCAAGAAAAGATATGACTACTAAAGAGAGAAATGTAAATTAAGAAGGAAGTACAAACAAACTGATTGGGCAAAGTAAATATTCAATAATAAATAATATGCAAAGTAGCAGTCCTGAAATTAGTCGCTGATTGAGTTTGTCATTGAAGAGTCTGATGGTGGAAGAGGAGCAGCCATTCCTGAACCTAGTGGTTTGAGTCTTGTGGTAAGGGAGCAACCGCATTCTTTGGAGGTGATGCCTTTTGGAGCTGTGTCCTTGCAGGACTGCTGTGGTGCGCTTGCGCTGGTGGCCCACCGACGCATCGCGGGGTCTGGACAGTGAGCACACAGTTCGGGGGGGGCACTTTTGGGGAATGTGCTCGGGGGAACAGTCTGCCCTCTGGCATCTGGGGAGGAATAGCTCTGAAGGTATTTAATTCTCTTTGGCTTTCAAAATTATCATAAATTAGTGATAAAAGGTGTAAGTGTGATAAAAATATAATGTTGGAAAAGTGGACAGAACATCAAATTAAAGTCTACCCGCAAATTATATGTTGTTTACAAGCCAAAACACTTTGGCACAAACTAACATATTTAGCTAAGATTTTATTCTATACTTTGAACCACATTATTTTAGGTAATTAACTTTCGTGTGCATATTAATTTCCTTTTGTACCCACACACAGGGCACAGCGGTCATGGCACTTTTTTTGTGCTTGTTCCCCCTTACATTAGAACCTGGCTATGCAGCTGGCCAGGACGAGTCATAAATCTGTGCTCAGGCGTCATGAGTTTGAATGAGTAAGTGGCTAGAGCCTAGGTGAGAGTCCACGGTCGGGGAGTTGGGAGCTCTGGTGGGCAGGTGGCTGGGGCTTAGGCATGTGTCCACGGTCAGGGCATCGGGAGCTCCAGTGGGTGGGCAGTCAGGGCCAAAAATAGGGGGGTAGACTTTTACAAGGTATTGATTATTACATGAGCATGTACAGTATGCATGCTCTGCTTAGCGGACTCCGTTTACCTTCTCAATTTATCGGTACCTTTTCTCCAACCTCTGAGCCCTATTCATCCTTCCTAATTAATTTCAATCCTGCCCAACAACACTAGCAAATTTCCCTCGAAAGATGTTCCAGTTCAGAAGCAACTACTTCAGTTTATCTAATTCCCATCTTCCGCATGAAATGGTTCCAACGTTCCAGAAATCTAAAGCATTCCTTCCTACACCACGTTATTTTTAGTGAAATTCTCCTCTGATCTATCATCCAATTCCTATATATGCTTCCATAACACACAAGTAATCCAGAGACTACAATAATGGAACACAAGGAAAATATTTATCATTAATTTATTAGGTGATTCTTTTTAATTTAGTTTCTATATTGAACTCCTTAGTTTAGCAATCTTGATATCATGTACTTCATTTCTAAGCTTAGAAACTGAAAAAAATTTAAATTACCATTTACAAAAGCTATTTTTGTAAAGTAGTTGTAATCCTAAAGTTTCACAGTATTTGCCCTGTTCCAAACATAATAATTCTTTTCAGTCATTACAGTTTCAAACATGGTACACTTCTAATTCTGCATGTGTTTTTAAGATCAGACCTATTTTAATGGATGTTCTCAACATCTGGATTTGCATCAGTGTTAATTAACAGTTATAACTGTGACTTAAAATTCAGGAGACATAATTTTTTTTGTAATCCATACGCCTGTTACCATAAGGTGATATTTTACAGCCAGTTTTGGCTGGTTTTCTTTGGTTATATAGATAAAGTCACTTAAAAACTCTAGATGCCTGCACCCCGATTTGTGTCCCACTCAGGATCATGTGTTCACTGACTTACTGTGGCTCCAAGGTAAGCAAGTCTTATTTTTAAAATATTTATCTTTACTTTCAAATCTCTCCACAACTTTACTTCTCCCTCTTTCTGTAATCTCCTTCAAATCTACAATCCTCAGACTGTTGGGTTCCTTTATTTCTGCTTTCTTGCACATTCTTCAACCATTGTTGTGTTTACATTAGCCAAGACCCCAAGCCCTGGAATTTTCCCCCTCAACCATGCTGACTCTCCACCATCTTCCCCAACAACTATCACGACTTTCCTTTATGAAAATTATAGCTCCAAAAACCAGGATATTTTCCCTTTGATTCCACCATCTTTGGTTTTGCTCGAACTTCTTCACGGCACATTCAGTCAAATGTTGCTTGTAGTGGATGATAATTTTCTCATTTCTGGAAATCTGCTCTTTGGTCCACTTTGGTCAAAGTGTTGCGGTGAAACTTAAAGCACAAACAGGCTTTTAGTGACTAATTTAACAGCACTGTTGATGATAGCTGCCATTACTTTGATCAGCCGTTCTTACGGCCCCTGGGTCCACAGCACATTTAAGTAAAAGCCTTGTTTTATTTTCTCCTCACATAACATATACATTTTAATGTTTTTTATGTAGTTGGTAGGAGAGGAATCCAGAAGAAACCAAAACTTAACTACTTCACATGGAAGGAGTTCCGTAAACCTTGAGCTGAGCTCCTCATGTGGATAAGAGTGGAGACTGTAGGAAGGATGAGCAACCTGATCATGACACTGTGGTTCAGGAAGTCATTTAAGTGGAGGGAGAGAAGAAGAGGCTTTGATAATAATTTACCAACAGGCAGGTCCCAATCCAAATGGCAAATGTCAGGCTACTATTCAAAAGAGAATGTAGGCAAAGGTAAGGGAACTATAGGCCAGTTAGTTTAACATCTGTAGTAGGGAAAATGCTTGAAGCTACAGTAAAGCCTCATTAGAATGTGGCAGTTGGGCTCCAAGATTTCATACCGCATTACACCTGAGTCGTGGAACAGATGCATATATATCAGAGTGCCCATGGATAATCAAACCCAAATATTACCAGTTTTCAAAGGATCTGCTATCTAGAACTAACAATTTCAATGAAAGGAAGCAAGCGCATTCTTTTAATATTGGTATTCTGAATTTTAATCAACTTATTTGCAAAGTTTGGGGTCCACAGACACCTCGCGCTATAAGCGATTCCACGGATTAACGAATCGTGTTCTAAAGAGGTTTCACTGCATCATTAAAGGAGAAATAGTGAGACGACTGGAATGAAATGGATCCAACTGGCAGTGGTATCACAGATTCAGCAAAGCCAGGTCCTGTTTGACAAATTTACTGGAGTTCTTTGAGGATATAACTAGCGCAGTAGAGAGAGGGGAGTAGGTGGATGTTGTTTACCCCGATTTCCAGAATGTGTTCAATAAGGTGCCACAGAAGATAAGGATGCATGGAGATGGGGGATGATGTATTAGAATGGATAGAGGATTGGTTATCCAATGGAAAGCAGCGAGTTGGGGTACAGGGGTGTTTTTCTGATTGGCAATCGGTGGTGAGCAGGGTGCTTCAGGGGTCAGTGCTGGGTCCGCATCTGTTCATGATATACATAAATGATCTGAAAGAGGGGAAGGAGTGTAGTGTATCTAAGTTTGCTGTTGACACTAAATTGAGTGGAAAAGCAAATTATTCAGAGGATATGGAGAGTCTGCAGAAAGAAATAGATAGGTTAAGTGAATGGGCAAGGTTCTGGCAGATGGAACACAATGATATCAAATGTGAGGTTATCCACTTTGGAAGGGAAAATGGAAGATCACATATTCTTTAAAAGGAAAGTGGTTGCATCATGCTGCCATGCAGATGGATGTTGGAATCAAATTGTTTTGATGTGCAGATCTTTGGTACTGCAGCTGGGATGCTGCCTGATCTCATTGTCTTTGTGTACCTGCTACTGACCGTTTACAACCATATTCAAGAGTGAAATTCAAAGATTTTGCACTGTTAGCGTATAGGTGGCACAGTCGGTGAAGCGGTTAGTGTATTATCGCTGTTTGTACATTCTATCTGTGTGGGCTTCGTTCAGGTGCTATGGTTTCTTTCCACTCTTCAAAATGTATAGGGGTAGTAGGTTAATTGGGGCATTTAGTTCAGCACAGCTTCGTAGGCCAGAAGTGCCTGTTACCATGTTGCATGCCTTCATTAAATGCTTGAAAAATCAACCTCTGGACAACAACATTTCTTTTCATCTGTCCTGAATTGCTGAGCATTTAATTTGAGACTATGATCTCTGGTTCCAGCAAGGGAAAGCAATCAACTCTGCATCAATCTTGCAAAGTCCTATAAGAAATTTTTACATTTCAATGAAATCACCCCCATCTTTCTAAAAAGAAAGCTGACCAAGTCTGCTGAATTTCTTATTTATATATTTATTATTATTATCCCCCCCCCCTCTATTTATATTACTATTATCTTTTTTTCCTCTTCTGACATGTGTGATGCATGCACCTTGGAAGCTATAACAAAGTAATTCTTTCTTTGCATTTGTAAACTATAGTTACGTATATGACATTGTACATTCAATCATATTGAGATCAAACGTGCAAATTATTTTAGATGTAGAATTGCCAGCTTTCAATAATATTTGGTGATTTATGTACATGGATATTTGGATCCCTTTGAACAACACCTTTCACTATCACCATGTTGTGTAAGTGGCCCTAAGCTTCTTGCTGACGTCATAATTTGCTTTTTTTCTCCATTGCAAATCCTTTTGTTTCTGTTCGATATCTTTGACATCTCTGTTCTTGTTTGGGTCTGCAGAGAAGGGAAGTGTGGTGCATAGTCGATGTCCCATCAGAAGTTCAGTGAGTAACGTGCCATGTTCAAGTGATGAAGCTCTGTAATTCAATAGAGTTAGTAAAGGATCTGGCCACTGTCTAGGGCTTTCTTGAGCAACCGTGTAACTATGTAAACCCCTTTTTGTGGTCTGGATGCAGAGGATTTAAAGTCACATGTTGAAAATCATACTCCTGCAAAATTCTACAATTCTCTACAGTTGTAGAGTGGTCCTTTGTCACTGTTAACAATTTGAGGAATTCCATGTCATACAAAGATCCATTTCATATATTTGATCACACAAGCAGCAGACATATTAGGAAGCTGTGCAATCTCCAAATAGTTCAATAGATAATCAATAATCAGCAAGTAATTATTTCCATCCTTGTGGAACATATCAGTCCCAACTTTCTGCCATGATTCCGCTGGTGTCAGTTATTACCATGCGCCTGCTTTCAATGATGTTTCAAATGGGCCTCACGGCTTGAAACCATCCTGTCAATGTCAGAATGTATCCCTGGGCAATAAATAGGAGTTCTGGCATTTTTGCATTTTTCCATTTTTCCATTCCCAGGTGTCCCTCATGCACCTTTTTTCTGCATCCCTTGTCGAAGTGATTGAGGAATAATAATTGAAAACCTGCAGCTCAACTCTGATGTTGTATTATGGCTGACATTCACCTCTAAATCATCCTTCATTCAGATTCTTGATAATCTTTTCTGTTTCAGAGGTGATCTGCTTGGATTTCATGTTAGATACAGGAAGAGATTCAGTGATCAGGTTCGCATGGAGATTCACACTTGTCTCTGTCGAACTCTATTGTGTGTTTCACTCTGCATCATTGCCTGGATAATGCATCAACTAACACAATACGTTTCCCTGGTGTGTACAACAATTCAAAGTCATAATGTGGTAGCTTCCCCATCAGTCTTTGGATTCTCTGCAACATTTCACTGAGATTTTTCTTGATTTACACTATTAATAGCTTGTGGTCTGTCTCTGCCATGAATATTGGTAGATCATACACATAACTGTAGAATTTCTCGTGTCCACAGACCAGACCCAGACACTTTTTCTTGATGTGTGCATATCGACAGTCAGATTGTCATCTTACTTGATGCCTCCAATTTTCTCCCACAGCTGAAGTAGTACGGCACCTATTCCATCTTTTGAAGCATTCGTAGATATTTTCGTCCTGCTGGATTCTTCATAGAACATCAAAAGCACTGGTTCTGTAGATAGAATAGTCTTCAGTCATCCACATTCTTCCTCATGGTTGGGTGTCCACTTGAATTCATTTTTGTCCTGTAACAAACTCCTTAGGTGCATTGCTTTGGAAAGCATATTTGATATGAATTTACCAATAAAATTGATTATTCCCAGCACTCTCAATATGACTTTTTTTTTTATCAGTGGGTCTGGGCATCTCTAAAATTGTTTTCACCTTGCTCTTGTCTGGCTTCACAACTGCCTCTGACAGTTCATCTTCAAGGTGATTTTCTTCACATCAAACTGACATTTTTTTCTGTTTATCTTTCATCCATACTTCTGGATGCGTTGTAGCACTTTGATGAGCCTCTCGTTGTGTTGTTCCTGTCTGGATCCCCATAGGATCGTGTCATCCATGTACACACGTACCCCATTTATGCCTTCTATGATGTCTCCATTATTCTGTGGAACACTTCTGGAGCTGAGGAAATTTCCTTTGGAAAAACATTGCTTTGCTTAATGATTCTGCCCTTTGCACTTATTACTGACTAATCCGGAGGCTGGGCATTGTTTTGCTGCATTCTGAGTGCCACAGCGTTTTCACTTAAATGTCTCTGCATCTACATGTTGTTTCCTATATCTTGTTTTTTGTTTATGTGTGTGGACACACACTGGGGCTACAACTATGCCTTCATTTTCACTGGCTTTTGTACTCTCACCAAACATTTTCACATGCTGCGGAGCAAATTCACTGGCATGACATATCTTCACAGCTCTAGCTAAGGTAAGCTCTGTCTCTCATAGCAACCTCTCTCTCACTTTCTTATCAATAATCCCAAACTCAATTTGATCACGGATCACTGAATCTTGCAGCGATCCAGAATTGCATGTTCTTCCTTTTAATTTCAAGTCCATTAAAAAAGTATCAATGCTCTTTCCCTGCAGCTGTCTGTGTGAGCAAAGCACATATCTCTCAAACATTTCATTTTCCTTTAGTGAAAAATGTTCATCAAACATCTCGATAACCCTGTCAAACTTGCTTTGGTCTTCCGTCTCAGCAAAATCAAATGTATTGAAAACCTCTAGTGCTTGAGGTCCTGCCACAGTAAGTAGCAATCTTCCATGCATCAGGTTTGCTATAGAGTCCAATGGATTTCAGGTTAAGCATAAATCTTTGTTTGAATGACCTCCACTTGTGGTCGACATTCCCAATCCAATTTACAACACCAGGAACCTTTACGCGCTCCATAACTCTGCTGATAATGACTGATACACACTCTGTACACAAATGGTACCATGTAATGTTTCTTTTATTGCAATAAAGAAACCTGGGTTTGATTAATATAACTATATTAGCTAGAACACACACAGACAAGACCTTGTGGAGGCATCCATTTTGAATCTACCCAAGCTACAATCAACTAGTCTCTGACTCCCTCTAATAGTCAGGAGGATCACTAGCACTCTATCATTACAGCCTACTCCAGAATCCTCCTTTTCCTTTTCCTCTCAGTAGTTTGCCTCTCCTTTGATGAATACTGATATCTTCTGACTCTTCAGGCTTGCTGGTTTTTTGACAGTATTACCTTTTCTTGATCATTGTGGCTGGACCATTTTTTCTGTGGGATCTTTATGTGATAAATTCAGATTGCCTGAAGTGTGTGCAGCAGTTCATTATCTCGGATGTTGAAAAGCCTTCATGAGTCCAGGGGTGATTCAACGCATTGATACTTTTGGGTATGGGATGTGGTATTCAAAAGGCCAGGTGCTTATGAAAACTCTAAAATAATTTTCACAGTTCAAGAATAATCAGTAAACTGAGTGGCTCATTCAAGTTTAAAATGTTTGCCAAAGTGAGAAATCAATGCCATCTCCATTGTATTTCACTTCTTTGCTGGCAATGAAGTCTAATTCAGTTGATCTGAACTGAGGAGGCAGTAAAGATCAACCTCATCAGGGACTCACACATGGGCAAGAATGGGAAGGACAAAAATAAGTTTTTAATGACAATCTTAAAGTTTCATGGTTTCTATTACTAAAACAAAATGTTATGAGTTGCAGGAAGGAACACGACATTTGGTATATTTATTGGAGCAGGTACTGCAGATGTCTGCTTTTCCCTCATTCCTGTAGGTACAATGGTGGTGCAACAGAACATAATCAGACTATGAATCCAGAGTTTGAAGCAAAAATAATTGGTTTTTGAAAAGCTGAAACCAAAATAAAATCAGGAAATCTCAGCAAGCCATATAATATCTGTGTAATAAGAAACAGAATTAACATTTCAGGTCAATAATCTTTCTTTGGCTTGGCTTCGCGGACGAAGATTTATGGAGGGGGTAAAAAAAGTCCACATCAGCTGCAGGCTCGTTTGTGGCTGACCAGTCCGATGCGGGACAGGCAGACACGATTGCAGCGGTTGCAAGGGAAAATTGGTTGGTTGGGGTTGGGTGTTGGGTTTTTCCTCCTTTGCCTTTTGTCAGTGAGGTGGGCTCTGCGGTCTTCTTCAAAGGAGGCTGCTGCCCGCCAAACTGTGAGGCGCCAAGATGCACGGTTTGAGGCATTTTCCGCCCACTGGCGGTGGTCAATGTGGCAGGCACCAAGAGATTTCTTTAGGCAGTCCTTGTACCTTTTCTTTGGTGCACCTCTGTCACGGTGGCCAGTGGAGAGCTCGCCATATAATACGATCTTGGGAAGGCGATGGTCCTCCATTCTGGAGACGTGACCCATCCAGCGCAGCTGGATCTTCAGCAGCGTGGACTCGATGCTGTCGACCTCTGCTATCTCGAGTACCTCGACGTTAGGGGTGTGAGCGCTCCAATGGATGTTGAGGATGGAGCGGAGACAACGCTGGTGGAAGCGTTCTAGGAGCCGTAGGTGGTGCTTCATAGTTTAATAATACTTCATGATTTGCAAAGGATTAATACCTGGAGGAACTACAATGCACCTTGCGCAAAACTGCAGAGACTTTTAGACCAATAGGCAAGTAGTATTATCAGTTGACCATCTGATTGTTAAATTGGTTTAACAATTTGGCTTTTAACTGCTGACTTCAGGAAAATGAGAAGGCAATGAAACAAGATCCTGAGGGGTCTTGACAGGGTGCTGTGGCAAGTATGTTTCCTCTTGTGGGAGAATCTAGAACTGTGGTCATTGTTTTAAAATAAGAAAAAAACAGATGATTTTTTTTCCCTCAGAGGTTTTCAGACTTCAAAACTTTTCCATAAATGGTGGTGGAGGCAATCTTTGAATAAATTTAAGTCAAGATAATACTTGATAAATATGCATGAAAGGCCTCTACGGTGGCCCAGAATGCAGAGCTGAGATTGTTTTGATATTGTTAAATGCAGTCGAGGGGCTGAGCGGCCTAATTGAGCTCCTAATTGTTGCATATCCCATGTACTGAATGTCACATGCATTTCACATCAAAATGCCAGGTGCAAATTATGACATATTTTGAGTACATTTAGCTTAATTATATGGAACAGGAGCAAATATTACCCTTCTTGTCCAAAATAAAATTGCACAACTTAGAATAAAAATTCCCAAAAGCAAAGATGTGACCAAAATAGAGGGGAAGATCCATTAACTAGTGTTGATTCTGTTGGCACTTGGAATACAAATAACAATGCATTTTGTCTGGTTCTTGAAAAAAAAAGATTTAAGTTAGTCAATGAGTGATTAGGGATCAAGAGGCAATTGGTTGGGGTTTTTGAAAGTAAACCTTTTTCCGAACAGGAAATTCCCAGAAACACTAAGGAATCATTAAATGCCTGGTTTCCATCAATCGGCCTGTCCCACTGATGTTTAGTGGCTTTCTCATTTATATTATTTATTTATATTATAAATAATATACATTGAATACTTGATCATGATACTTTAATTGCATGCTCCCTTTACTGTGAAAGAAACATCTTTAAAATGTCATATCTGTGTTTCTCTCACTTAAGTAGTACTTGTTCCACTTTTGGAAATACTTAAATTATTTACTGCATATACTCATGTAAAAGTTGATCTCATGTAAAAGTTGGTCCCCTATTTTTGGCCAAAAGATTTGGAATTTTCCATACATCTCATGTAAATGTCAACCCTAGTTCCACAAAGATAACAGATAAACAGTTACAAGTACCTGTACTTAAATGTTACAATGAGGAAATTATTTTTTAAAATCTGTGTTATTATGTGTTTTGATGTACAATTCATACAAACATTAGGTTACAGATTCCTTAAGTTCATTATCGACCAAGCTATAATTACCGATAGGGTAATTCATGTGATGATCGCAAAGTATATCACATTACCATTTCTTAGAAAAGATGCTAGATTATATGAATTTACTTCAATATATAATTATTGTATCCTTGAATGGCTACTTATTACCGTAAAATTACAAAAGCTTTAACACATTGCCTGGTCTGCCTGCCATTGACAGATATAAACAGTCACGGGTATATCAGATATCACTAAGCTAGTCTTTTAGGTGTGATGGACACAGATAAAAGAGTAAGTGTAGGAAAATATTTATAAGAGCATAATCGCCTTATTTTTGGTTTTTGTTACTTGGTAGGACACGCGTTTTGATGCACAGACTATTATTACTTTAATTCATTGCGTTTTTGTTCTTTATTCATTTAGAGATCATTTAGACTTCTGCTACTAATAGGGTGTTTTGGGTTCTATTGTGAATTTCAACCCCTAAAAAATTGTATCCATGTAATAGTCGACCCCATAAATGTATATATACCTTAATATACTTGTGTAAAAGTCAAAAATTTGACTTTTACATAAAGATATATGGCATACTAATGCCAAACTGAAAGGACAAGTAAAGATAGAGCAGACTTTGTGAACCCGACAAAAAACAGCCAAGATACTGTGGGGAAAAACTGATGTAGCTGATCCTGAGTACACTATGCTTATTGTCTGAAATATATAACTAAAATAATATGCATAGTTTGGATTTATAGAACAAAATTGACAATATTTTCCCAGAATACCAAAATATCATCTTTCATAATTCATTGAACTCCAGCATGTGAAAGAAATGTGATTTGCATTTGCTTTGGCCCATGCACTGAAGGAGACTTAAAAATGCCAAAATTTTCCATCCAGTTTTTAATTTATTTTGGATAATCAGCTTGGTAACAGGCCTTTTGGCCAATGAGCTCATGTTACCCAATTGACCTACGACCCCCTGGCATGTTTTGAACAGTGGGAGGAAGCCAGAACAGCCACAGGAAACCCACACACGGAGAGAACATATAGACTCCTTACAAAGCTGCAGGATTCGCACCCATTCCTGATTGTTGACACTGTAACAGTTAGTGTTGCGCTAACTGAGGCCTATAAACCAGAACATGCAGGTTTTGAGAGGTAATTGAATGCATTACTCACTGTTTATGAGATCCTTGTGTTCAGCCAGCGTTTTCATGGGATCCAGCCAATACTGTTTAAAATAAATGGTTAATATGAGAACAAATTACTTCTTTTTTGTGGATTCTCACAGAACTTCAATCATACATTCAGAAATAAATGAAAGGTTTTGAAAATAAAATTATAGCAAGACCACCAGAAAGCTTTTAGCCAAATGCTCCCATCTTCAGAATTATAATTTTTTTATATTTGAAGTATGTACATGTGAATAAAATTAATGTCTTTATTGGGAGAGTTAATAATTAACATATGTATTTCCTTCCATTCTTTTTTTTTTGAAGACTTTATTTAAAATTTTATAACATGAATACAATAAAGAATTACATTTAAAGAAAAATTTAAAAAAAATTAAAATAGTATGCTTACAATATTACATCAGAAAATTACACAAACCCCCCCCCCCGTTAATTGTAACACAATATTAATAGTCTAACTTAAAATTAGTCCAACCCTCCCCCCAAAATAAAGAGTGAAGAGTTAATAACATTAAAAATATTATGTATGAAAAAAAAATACCCACTTACAAAAAAAGAGATAAAACTTAACCTAAAAATAATTCTAACAACAAAAAAAAATTGTCAATACTAAAATATCACGCTTAAACATATATTTAAATCAAACTTAAATGCATATAATTAGCAAACGGAGTTCACTTTAACTTATAAAAAGACATCTTATCCTGAATTGAAAAAGATATCCTTTCCATAGTCAAACAAAATTTCATTTCCAAATATCACTTATCTAAAGTTAGTATATTTCTATCTTTCCAAGTAAGTGCTATACATTTCTTAGCCACGACTAAAGCTAAATAGATAAATGAAATCTGATAATCCTCTAAACCTAAATCAATTAATGATTGCATATTCCCTAATAAAAATATATCGGGATCTAATACAAGATGAATATTATATAAACTGTTAAAAACAGATTGAATACCTTTCCAAAACTGTTGCAATCGATCACAAATCCAGACAGTATGCAAAAAAGTATTGGCCGTCTGATCACATCGAAAACAAGAATCCAACTTACTAAGACCAAATTTTTTAAATTTCTCCGGCGTTAAATATAGCTGATGAATAAAATTATAATTAATCATCGCTAGTCTAGCATTAATTAATTTCCGAATACTATTCTGACAAATTTCCATCCAAGGTTCTTCAGCTATTTAATGTCCTAAATCTTTTTCCCATTTCAACTTATCTTTATCCCAGTCTTTTTTACTATCAATTTCTTGTAAAATACAATACAAATCAGATATATATCCCTTTTTTGGTATTGAAAGTACATATTCTTCAAAACTAGATTCAGGCAATAAAATCATATGTTGACCACATAACTGTTTTACAAAAGATCTTAATTGATAATATACAAATATAGATTTTGCATTAATACCATATTTCCTTTGTAATTCGTCAAAGAATACCATATTTCCTTTGTAATTCGTCAAAGGAACAAAAACAACCCTCAGAAAAACAATCAGATAAATTTTTTATTCCCTTCTTTTCCCATTGTTTCAAAGTGGCATTGGAGACCATAAAAGGAACAAGTTGATTATTATATAATGGCAATCTTCCAGAATATATATTTTTAAGTCCCAATTTTTTAAGTTTACTTGTCCATAAATTCAATAAATGTTTCAATATTGGTACATCATAAGTTCGTAATAAATTTTTATTCCATCGAAACAAAAACTCATGAGGAAATTTTTCTAAAATAACCACCATTTCTATCTTTACCCAACTAGGTGGGTCATCCATATTCATTAATGCACTAAGAAATTTGAATTGAGCTGCTTCATAATAATGCTGAAAATTCGATAATCTTAAACCTCCAAATTGAAAATCCCACATCAATTTTCTCATTGCTACTCTCGGAAATTTTCCCTTCCATAAGAATTCTCTAATCGCTTTATATAAGTCCTTAAAAAAACTTTTTTTTAAAAAATAAGGAATTGATTGAAACAGATATTGTATTCTAGGAAAAATATTCATTTTTATGGTATTAATCCTCCCTAGTAAACACAAAGGTAGATCCCTCCACCTAATCGAATCTAATTTAATCCTTTTTAATTAAAGGAAAATAATTAATTGAATATAATTCTTGAAATTCCGTATTAACATTAATTCCTAAATATTTAATTTGTGTAGTCCATTTCAAATTTGTAATATTTTTAAATACTGAATAATCATCGTTACAAATTGGCAAAATTTCACTTTTAGCCCAATTTACTTTGTAACCAGATAATTGGCCATAAATTTCTAAACATTCTTGAATTGCAGGTAAAGAAATATCCGGATCCACCAAGTATAATAAAACATCATCAGCAAATAAATTAATGTTGTATTCCTCATTCAGAACTCTCATACCTTTAACATTTTCATTTTGATGTATTAATTGTGCTAAAGGTTCAATAACTATAGCAAATAAAGCAGGTGACAATGGACATTCTTGTCTTGTAGATCTTGTCAAACTAAAAGATTCTGAAATTTGGCCATTAACAGCAATTCTAGCCTTCGGGCTATTATATAAAGCCTTTATCAACCCAATAAATGAAGAACCAAAACAAAATTTCTCAAGTACTTTGAACAGAAACTTCCATTCCACTCTGTCAAAAGCCTTTTCTTCATCTAATAAAACCACTATTGGATAATTCGACTAAAATTTAGATTTATTTATCAAAGTTATTAACCGTAAAATATTATCTGACGCATACCTATTTTTTATAAATCCCGTTTGATGACCATGTAGAATTTTAGGCAGATATTGAGCTAATCTTTTAGCCATAATTTTAGCTACAAT
Source organism: Narcine bancroftii (assembly GCF_036971445.1). Classification (NCBI taxonomy): domain Eukaryota; kingdom Metazoa; phylum Chordata; class Chondrichthyes; order Torpediniformes; family Narcinidae; genus Narcine; species Narcine bancroftii. The sequence continues at coordinate 233,903,168 of NC_091469.1, forward strand.
TTTATAATCTACTTTCCTTCCATTCTTGATAGCCTTCTTCCTTCAATAAATTGCATTTGATGTCTAGTCAGAAGAGAATGGTTCAGAGTATGGTGGAAGAGAGGAAGCGAGGGATGCAAGGACCTCAAGAACAGGATACCATCTTTGTGCCTGAATGTTGAACAATGACTTTGAGTCTTAAGCCTTGGAAATCTTTTTCAGTAATTTGGTAAACTGCAAGTAAATCAGCTATTTTTCATATCTCATACTCTCATGAAATAACAAATAGATTTGATCTCAAGAATATATTTTTTGCTTTATAACTTCAAGAAATATAAAAAACATACACCACAGATCCCCTTGAATATTCCTTCCTCTTACCTTCACCATATGTGCTCTTGATTTTCATAGCTTCGCTGTGGGAAATAGAGTTTGACTGTCTACCCTGTCTGTGACTCCCATAATCATGCATATTGTATATCTATTAGGTTGGCCCTCAGCTTCTTTTGCTCCAGAAAAAAATTTAGATCCCATGTGTTCAGACACATGTGTCCTTCTGGACCAGTCAACCATGTAAGAATTCTCATGTTTCATTAGGGATGTTAAACTTTATCAAGGGGCTTTCTTGAATTGATTCCTCCGTGCACCTGATAATCTCTTGTTATTCTTTTTAGAAATACAGCACATTAACAGGTCCTTCTGGCCAACAAGCTCATGCCATTCAACTATCCCAATTAATTTACAAACCCCATACATTTTTTGAAGGGTTGGAGGAAATCAGAGCATCCAGAGGAAACCCACGCAGACATGAGGCAAACGTACAAACTCTTTACAGTCATTACCAGAGGCAAACCCAGATTGCTGACCCTGTCACCATGCTGCTCCGTTATGACAGAGCTCAGAACAGAATGCCTGATCTGGTGCCAGTTGTTGAGCATATGAACAAAATGGCCTGTCCATCAGAGACTGTGCTATTAGGACCTTTGTGGTGGGATGTTGGCCTGGGAGGGGACATTGATGATAGTTTATTTTTTTTCTGCCCATGGACAGAGAATTTTGCAAAAGAGCATTGGTAATATTTCTCCAATGCTTGGCGGTGCCTGCTGTAGATATTCAAGGTACATAGGGTAGCAATCACTGCCGCCAAGTAGACCATGGCATTTCTGTCAGGTTTGATACTTGATAAAGATCTAAAACTTCACAAAGAAAATTCTGTCACAAAATACAACATGTCATCTCCCATATCTGAAAAGAGAATGGCATGTCAAGGTTTCTCACAAATTCCACAGTTGTTACCTGCTCTTACTACATTAATCATGGGCTGCTCCAATACCAATAAAGAATCCCTTGCACTATTGCAATGCCATTTTTCTTGCACAGTATTAATTGCAAATATTAATATCCATCTTTCTTTTGTATTTATTATCTCTTAATTTAATGTATACTATTGTAATTTTTTTAAATGAAGTACTTGTCCCATTTTGGAGGACATGCTCATTATACAATGTATATGACAAGAAACTCATTATCATTATCTCGATCAAGAAGCGAGACAATTCTATTAATGGTAGCTACAGAGAGATCTCAACAGGGTGGGCCTTTAGGTTTTTAAGTAGCAGGTGACCTTGTCAAAGCAGAAGAATCTATGCACATCATGTACAGAGATGCCAAAACTCATGTGGTCTTTCTCACAACCAACCATTCTTTAATTCAAAGGTTTGAGGAAAATGAGTAATGATTTTCTGCAACAGTTATATAGAATGTTGTTAATAATTTTAATCAGAGCTGTTTCAAGCTGAAAACTAAATTGAAGGATTTACACAAGGTGCTTTGTTGAATATCATCATGAACTTGGAAGGCCTAATCATATTGAAGGATTGTGGAAAAGAAAAGGAGATGGAGAGCAAGGTCTCAGGGACAGAGGAGATGGGTGATGACAGCAAATTTAAAAGGGGACAATGCCTTAATATAAAATTGATAACAATGTCATGAGCACAGACCTTTGAAGAGAAGCTGGGTGATCAGCAGTTTAGTTGGAAGAGCAATGAGAAAGGAGATGAAAATGATTCAGAAAGGTCATATTCTGAAATGTGACAAACTGAGAAAACATGCAAATTTGAGGTTAGGGATTGACCAGCTGCTAAAATTCAATTGTTTTTAATTTTGTGTCTCCACTGATATATTTACCTAGTTTCTTATCCTCTCTAATATCCCATTACAGCTCCTTTCCAGTTCACTCATGCTTTATTTTCCGTTCAAGCCTTGAATCAGCGATAAATTTGGATGCATTTGATCCCTACATCTAAATTATTGGTAAAGACTGTAAATATCTAAGTCCATGCACTTATCCTTTCAATATCTTATAGCTTATCAACTTGAAAATAGCACTTATTCTGACTTCATTTTCTATTTGTTAACCAATTCTTAGTCCATGCTAATTTCACAAATCCTATGAATGACAATTTTCTATAATAAAATGTATACAACATCTAAATTCTTGGTTTTTTTAGAAATCTACAATGATAGGCTCTTTTAACTTCCCAGTTGCTAAAATCTTATTAAACAAATTGTAGATTTGACTTATCTGTAATAATTTCTGATTTATGGAATCTTCCACATATATATTCAGCATGCCAACTTAGTATTTTAAAGTTGAGTACATTTGGTATTTAGTTTCGATTCAATCACGTTTTTAAGGTAAATTACATCAGACTTATTTGTTAAACCGTTCATCCCATTTCATCTTTTTTTCTACTACTTACAGTTTGGTGACTCCTGTCACAATAGCGCAAACCAAAGTATTCGGTCTCCATTAGGTTTACGTGTCGAAAGATATAATCCAAGATAACAGATCCCTTAGTGGACTTCTGTAGGAAAAAATTCAAAGACACAATTTCATTTAAAAAAAAACACTGTCTTCATGAACACAAATGCTGGAGGAACTCAGCAGTTTCACAGCACCCATAGCAGCTAAGATATAGAAATGACTTTTTGGGCCTGAGCCCTTTTTCAAGGTTGAAGAAGCTCTTGAAGAAGGATTCAGACCCACAGTATCGGTTCTATATCTTGTCTCCTCTGGACGCTGTGGAACCTGCTGACATCCTCCAGCATTTCTGTGTTTTACTACAATCTGCAAACTTTCATGTTTCACTGTCTTCACGAACAACCATTACAATTTTATTATAGAGGTTGAAATTACGAGAAAATAGTGACCATAGGCAAAATGCAATGATGAGAAAAGAAGTATAAATATAGCAAAATTCAGATTTATGATAAGCATGAAAAATCATGCCTTTATGATGATAACAAAAATGTGACTTTGGGATTTATCTGTGTACTGACAATAACCACACCAGCAGTGTGAGTATAAGACAGAACAATTTAATAAACTAATATGTATGCTAAGAGGTTTTATCTCTCTGCAAGACGAACCTGGAAGGCTGGACTGTAGCTCTGGACTGTTTTATATACAAGGGCACCGAATGACCCCTGGTGACCTAGTGGTGTAATTACATGTCATCACAATCTGTTCTTTAATTTAAAATATATTCTTTACCTAGAGTATATTTAGACCAAAAAGCTTTACTTTAAAGGTAAAGGATCCATTATTGTCACATAATACTATATTTAGAATGTGACGCACATGAAATTCTTTATCTTTTGTCACCACTTTGTCCAGTGCCCCTCTTTTATTCCGTGAATAAATTTCTGTGGTGATGCAATGCCTCTGCTTTGTGTCTCCCATCTCCTTAATATGCAGACATAAAAACAAACCAGCTGTATTTCTGTTCTTTCAAAATTACCATAACATGATTTCAAATCAATGCAACATTATTAGATTATATATTTGACAGATAAAATATATGATGTATTGAAAACAATTTTTTTTTAAACAGAGATGTAGTGCTGAAATGCATCACACCATGGTATGGAAGCTACTCCACTGAAGATTGGAAGAAACAAGAGAAGGTAGTGAATGCAACTCAGAACATAATGCAAACTTCCCTCCACTCCACAGATTCCATCTCCAATATATCTTCTGCTGCCTAGGAAAGGGAACCAAAATACTGAAGGACCCAACACACCCCATGCACAGTCTCTTCTCCATCTTGCCATTGGAGAAAAGGCTTACTTATGATGTGCCAATATTGAAAACTTATGATGTGCCAATATTGAAACATTTATTGAATTTATGGACAAGTAAACTTAAAAAATTGGGACTTAAAAATATATATTCTGGAAGATTGCCATTATATAATAATCAACTTGTTCCTTTTACGGTCACCAATGCCACTTTGAAACAATGGGAAAAGAAGGGAATAAAAAATTTATCTGATTGTTTTTCTGAGGGTTGTTTTTGTTCCTTTGACGAATTACAAAGGAAATATGGTATTAGTGCAAATTCTATATTTGTATATTATCAATTAAGATCTTTTGTAAAACAGTTATGTGGTCGACGTATGATTTTATTGCCTGAATCTAGTTTTGAAGAATATGTACTTTCATTACCAAAAAAGGGATATATATCTGATTTGTATTGTATTTTACAAGAAATTGATAGTAAAAAAGACTGGGATAAAGATAAGTTGAAATGGGAAAAAGATTTAGGACATTAAATAGCTGAAGAACCTTGGATGGAAATTTGTCAGAATAGTATTCGGAAATTAATTAATGCTAGACTAGCGATGATTAATTATAATTTTATTCATCAGCTATATTTAACGCCGGAGAAATTTAAAAAATTTGGTCTTAGTAAGTTGGATTCTTGTTTTCGATGTGATCAGACGGCCAATACTTTTTTGCATACTGTCTGGATTTGTGATCGATTGCAACAGTTTTGGAAAGGTATTCAATCTGTTTTTAACAGTTTATATAATATTCATCTTGTATTAGATCCCGATATATTTTTATTAGGGAATATGCAATCATTAATTGATTTAGGTTTAGAGGATTATCAGATTTCATTTATCTATTTAGCTTTAGTCGTGGCTAAGAAATGTATAGCACTTACTTGGAAAGATAGAAATATACTAACTTTAGATAAGTGATATTTGGAAATGAAATTTTGTTTGACTATGGAAAGGATATCTTTTTCAATTCAGGATAAGATGTCTTTTTATAAGTTAAAGTGAACTCCGTTTGCTAATTATATGCATTTAAGTTTGATTTAAATATATGTTTAAGCGTGATATTTTAGTATTGACATTTATTTTTGTTGTTGTTGTTAGAATTTTTTTTAGATTAAGTTTTATCTCTTTTTTTTGTAAGTGGGTATTTTTTTTTCCATATATAATATTGTCAATTTTATTAACTCTTCACTCTTTATTTTGGGGGGGGGGAGGGTTGGACTAATTTTAAGTTAGACTATTAATATTGTGTTACAATTAACGGGGGGGTTAGTTTGTGTAATTTTCTGATGTAATATTGTAATCATACCTTTTTTAATTTTTTTCTATTTTTCTTTAAATGTAATTCTTTATTGTATTCATGTTATAAAATTTTAAATGAAGTCTTCAAAAAAAAAGGAGAGAAGGCTTGAGAGTGTGAAAGCATGCACCGACAGGATTAAGGAGAATCTGTTCCCTGCATCCATCTTATGAATCCCATAACAGTGCTACCATGTTGTCCTTGCTTCATTCAAATTGATCTTCCTTTCATTGTAATATAAATTGATCTTTTTGATTGTTGATAGCTGCATGATTGTTAGAGATAAGTTGTTACACTGCTTGCAGAAGAACCCATCTCCTGTACAAGGTACTTGGCGAGAAATAAACTTAAATATAATTTACCACACACTGAAAATATTTGTTTGGTTGTAAAGCTACCATATGATTACAAGTCTCATATCAAAATCTATTTTGGTGTTGAAATACATAAAGTTCAAATATTAGTAAGTTGTATCTAAATATGTAGCTTCTCCTGATGACATTATGTGTGAATTAAAGAATATTTGAACAAAATATTTTGTAATTTTCAGTCTTTTTGTAGTGTGCCGAGTGACTACGCAATTAGATGGGCCGAATCGCCGCCCCAGTTGTCCAATACAAGATGGTGTGGGGCCCCCCTTCCCTTCCAAAGAGAAGCCTGTGGTTGGTGGCACGCGTGGCCCGAGAGACGGCACCACTTCCTGGTTGCATGCCGCTGGACAGGTAGTGACACCACAATGCGCTGACATCATTCCCTAATGCCAGCATGCCCCTCACAGGAAGTGGGCAGTCCCCTTGAGCAGTGTGAGGAATTCTAAATAAAGTCAGTTGCTGGTTCACCCTCATGCTGTGCGGACGTCTCTCATCTCAGTGACGCTGCCATTAGCAGATGATACAGTGGTGACCCCAATGGTTCCAACGTCTTTGGAACCCACCTCGAACATGACAAAATGCAGGATGCTACTCCCACTAAGGTTGCAATGGCTGAGACCAATGCTGTGGGTGTGCATTTGCCGCCTTTCTAGGCAAACCAGCCCAGGAATTCGTTACAACTGGCCGAGTCACCGTTCCAGATCAGAGGCATTGTCTTGGAGGACACCAAGTTCTGGCACGTCGTCAGAGCCCTGAACACTGCTACCGCAGCAAAAGTAAGCTCCTTCGTGAAAAATCCTCCTATGGAATGTAAGTATGAACAATTCTGGAATTTCTTCCTCAATTCCCTGGAATTCACCCTGCACAAGCGTGTGGTCCGCATCCTGAATATGCAAGACCTGGGAAATAGGAACCCCTCCCAAGCTCATGCATGAAATCGTGGCCTTAGCGGATGGACACATGAACTGTTTCTTGTTCGAGGCCCTGTTCCTCTCCAAGCTACCAGTGCACATTTCCTCAGCAATATCCAACATGGATTTCAGTGGCCCACACCTGGTAGCCAAGGAAGCAGACAGACTTTTCAACACCCTGCAACAGAGCTCCATACACATGCAATCAATCTACACCATCGCTGCCACCTGTTCAGTCCCCACTGCTGGGCCACCCAGCAGTAGCTGCAGCCCAACTGCAATGTAATGAGCGCTCAGACAAACAGAGCAATTACTATTTCTACCACCACAGGTGGGACCATAATGCTTGGTGGTGCATCCTTCAATGCTCAAACCCCAATGCCAAGTCAAACACAGCAATGGGAAATGGAAAGGCCGGCCGCCAATTGTAGCCTCAGAGGTTGGCACACATAAAGGCCTACTCTCCCTCAGGGACCAGCGAACAAAGAGGGAATTCCTAGTTGACACAAGCGCAGAGATAACCCTCATTCCGCTGACTTATTTTGAACTCAAGCACAATTCTAAAGGCCTTCCCCTATAGGCAGCTAACAGCTCCTCTATTCCGAGTTTCAGCTCCTATCTGGTCACAATCCACGCTGCGCATATGGTTTTCCACTGGAAAAGTAAGATTGATTGCATCCGTGTGGCAAGTCTTACTCGAAGCAGATTACCTCTGGGCATATGAGCTCCTGGTAGATATGAACAGATGCCGTTTGGTCAACACTACCACGTTCCAGTCATATTCCCTTACTCTATGGCAATGATCCTTTCTACCATTAGGAATCCATGCTCTGGACCGTAATGAATATGCCCACCTACCGGCCAAGTATTAATCTCTTTTGGCCCCCAACTTCCACGACACTAAACCAACACATGGCATGGAGCACCACTGTGCCTCCAGAGCACGCATGGGCACAGTGCCTCCCGCAGGACAATCTCCTCCAAGCCAAGACTGAGCTCTCTGCCATGGAGGAGCTGGGTATCGTCCACCGTTCAAACAGCCCCTGGGCATCCCCGCTTCACATGGACCAGAAGAACTCTGGCGGTTGGCGCCCATGTGGCAACTACAGATGACTCAATGACGCCATTGTCCCAGATAGATAACCCATCGCACACATTAAGGATTTTGCCATGAGGCTCCATGACTGACGAATTTTTTCCAAGATGGATCTCGTCAAAGGGTGCCATCAGATTCTGATGCATCCCAACGACATCCTGAAAAGGGCCATTATTACACCTTTCGGCCTTTTCAAGTTCCTTCGGATGACATTTCAGCATCTTGTGGTTGTGGTTGGCAGGGATCTCGATTTCATTTTTGTCTACCTGGATGACAGTCTCATTGCCAGCCCCGATGCCAGCACACACAGGACGCACCTGACTCACCTTTTCAACAGGCTGCAGGAGTTTTGACTCATGGTGAACCAAGGTAAGTGAAAATTCAGCCAAAATTCAGCCTGGAAACAATCAATTTCCTAGGACACTGTATCACCTGAGAGGGGGCCACACCATTGCCGGATAAGGGGAAGCCATCCAATGTTTTCCCAAGTCCAGCACATTCAAAGGCCTACAGGAATTCCTAGGGAAGGTGAACATTTATCATAGTTTCCTCCCAGGAGCAGCCACCCTCATGCAACCCCTATTCGACCTCATCAAACTCAATGACAAGGTGCTCCAGTGGACACACAATACCATTGAAGCATTCCAGGCAACGAAAGCAGCACTGCAGAGGCCACATCTTTGGCCCATCCAGACTCTTCCTTACCCTGGCTCTTACAACAGACACATCGGACAGAGCGGTCAGCATGGTGCTGGAGCAGTGGGTCGATGAACAGTGGTGCCCCCTAGCTTTCTTCAGCAAATACCTCCAGACACCAGAACTCAAGTACAGCGCATTCAACTGCGAACACTTGGCCCTGTACCTGACAATACGACATTACCGGTACATATTGGAAGGGTTTTTGTCATCTACACAGACCACAAATCACTCACCCACACACTCAGCAAGGTCTCGGACCCGTAGTTGGCAAGGCAACAACAACACCTCTCCTACATTTCGGAGTATACAATGGACATTCGCCACGTCACAGGCAAATCCAACATGGTGGTCAACACGCTGTCCGGACCAGCCATCGCCGCTACCTCAGGAGGACTAAATGTTGCTCAGCTGGCCAAAGACCAAGCAGAGGATGTGGACATCCAGGCCTTCTGGACTGCTATCGCCAGCCTGAAGGTTAGCAATTTCTGTCCTTCACTGGGGTGCCCGACTTTACTGTGCGACACATCCACAGGCTTCCCCATTCCACCCACGACCTGGCGACAGCGGGTGTTTGACCAAATCCATGGCCTGTCACATCCTTCCTTAAGGTCCATGCTCCACCTGTTGTCTAAGTTCGTGTGGCGCAGCCTCCGCCACAATGTAATCCTGTGGGCTAAGACTTGTTGGGACCGCCAGCGCACCAAAGTGCACAGACACACCAAGGCCCCGCTCCAGAGTTTTGACCTGGTGCAGCGTTGTTTTGACCTTCCCGTGAGCCAAGGTATGTGTTATTATTTACAGTAATCGACTGTTTTACCCGTTGGCTGGAAGCGATATCTCTGTCCACGTGTGACACATTCCTTCGGAATGTGCCAGACCTTTCTGGTCCACTTGGGTCGCAAGCTTTGGAGTCCCAACACACATCATCATGGATCGAGGGACCCAGTTCACGTCCTCGCTCTGGGCCAACTTAGCCAAGTTATGTGGCAACCAGTGCCACCACACCACGGCCTACCATCCTCAGGCAAACGGCCTCATCAAACATTTCCACCACCACCTGAAAGCAACCCTGAAAGCTGGACTACAAGGCCTGAATTGGATGGACAAACTCCCATGGGTGCAGTTAGGAATTCGCACAGCACCAAAAGAAGACCGACCAACGTCATCTGCTGAGATGGTGTATGGGTCCCCACTTACCATCCCAGGGATATTCACTTCAACCCTCCTAGCCCACAACCAAATGCTCTAGACATCCTCCAGCAACTGAGGGAACAAACAGGTAGACAGAAATTTCTGCCACCTTCCAGACACGGTTCTCCACCCTGCCATGTCCCAATGAACCTGCAGTCCATCAAATTCATTTTTGTTCGAAGAGGACAGCAAGGGACAATTCTACAATGCTCCTATGAAGGCCCATTCAAGGTGCTGCAGGGCAATGGAGTCATTTTCACTTTGGACATTGGCGGGTGGCAGGACAGGTTTACCATTGACCACCTCAAGGCAGTGCATCTGGACTCAGGCCAGCCTGCCCCAGATCCCCAGGTCAGACACAGAGGCAGCCCACCCAAAGACAGTATGGTAACTTGCTCAAAGGGCGGCAATGATACTTGGGGGTGGGGGTGGGAGGAAGTGTAACGGGGCGAGCGATTGCACAGCTAGATGGGCCAAATCGCTGCCCCAGTCATCTGACGAGATGGCGCAGGCCCCCTTCCCTTCCAAGAAGCCCACAGTTGGTGGCACGCATTGCCTGGGGGATGGCACTGTGACATGTTGGCGTCACTCCCCAAGGCCAACGCGCCTCTCACAGGAAGTGGATGGTCCCATCGAGCAGCAGGAGTAATTCAGAAATAAAGTTCAGTTACTGGTTTACCCTAGTACTGTGTGTCTCATTTCGGTAGCGCTGCTGTTAGCAAACACTACATTCTGAAATAACTGCTTTAGTTGTTTAAATACTGTAAAACTCGATTAATTCAGCATACTCTTGGACTTTGGTAGTGCTAAACTTGCAGATTTTCTCGACTGTCAGATTTTATCTTACAAATACTCTCTCTACTTTGAATGGTAGATATGTGGAACATGCATCCAGAGGAAATGGTGGAATCTGATACAATTACTACAATTAAGAGGCATTTAGACAAGCAAGAATTCCCTGGAGCAGAGGAGGCTTAGGGTGAACAAATAGCGGTGTATAAAATCATAATGGGAATGGATAAAGTAAATGCTCATAATCTTTGACCCAAGATGAATAATTCACCCAAGATGGATCATTCCACAACTAGAAACATAGGTGTAAGGGGAGATGAGGGATCTGACAGATAATTTTTTTCATCTAGAGGACAAGTCTGTATCTGGAATGAACAGCCACAAATAAACTTGTACAGCAGTTAGTTCATTCTATAGGAGACTAGTTTTGACCTGCCCTGAACCATTCAAGGCTAAGTCCTACCAGAAACACCAAAATGACCGTAGATTTTGGAAAAAAAACTTGCTTTGAAAATATCTTGAAAACATTCAGAAAAAAAGCTTCTATAAAAGTCATTTCTGGAAGACTATAATTTACAGGCTGCAGCCATTTATCACATTTAGTGTTCTGTAAGTTTAACATATTTCAGTACAAAGCAAACTGAGCTGATAATTACTGTCAGCAAAGAATGACTCAGAGCTTTGGAATTTTAGATCGAATAAACACAGAAGGTGATGCAGGAATCCAGTGCTATTCAGTACTGTCCCTTCAAAGTATGAAACTCAGGATTTTGATAAATGGAGGAATTAGGTAAAGTGGGGAAAGAAGATACTATTTCTACTGTCTCAACCATTCTTGTGAGCATACAACTAGCTGCTGCCAGTTCCTTCGTCCTAACCATCTCGCAAAAGTTACTTCACTTTGGCTCTTGCAGTGGCCATGTTCAAACAGCCAAAGTGAAGTAACTTTTGTTCATACTTTGTCGAAGGGTTCAGGGTTAGTTATATACTTTGCTACAAAAATAATGCAAAGCAATCTGCTGAATTTCTCCAGCACTTTTGTGCATCGAATATCTTAGTCTACCCATTTTCCCTTTGTATGGTATGACACAAGTGGTCACCCACTCTTCTTGCACTAATGTGTAGCCAAACAGGATTGGAAAATTACAGCAGGAATTGGTGCAATTTCTTCCCTTTGGCAGTATGGAACACATTTCTCAGGACTTTCTTTGGCTTGGCTTCACGGACGAAGATTTATGGAGGGGTATGTCTGCTGCAGGCTCGTTGGTGACTGACAAGTCCGATGCGGGACAGGCAGGCACGGTTGCAGCGGTTGCAAGGGAAAATTGGTTGGTTGGGGTTGGGTGTTGGGTTTTTCCTCCTTTGTCTTTTGTCTCAGGACTACTCATTAGAAAAGTTTCCAAACATCTTAATATTTCCACTCAGCATGTTTGTTTCACTTAATATTGATAGCCCTTTCCACACTGGCTAACTTGTAAATTGGTCATTCAATAAACCAGTTAAAAATAAATGTTTTTGCCATTCACAGTGGACCACTGTTAACCTGTTCTGTGTCCTTTCACACTCACCGCCAGGCATCCCCGTGGAGAGGGGCATCCATCCTCCACCGGTGACATCTGGGTGATGCATCGAGCAATGGCAGTTCTGCCCTCCCAGAATTCCATGCGGCAAGGAAACCCCTTCATGAATGCTACATGCATGCAGCCCTTTCTCTGCCGCATGGAATTCTGGGAGGGCATGTCCGCTATCTCTCTCTCTCTCACTGTGACTTTCTCACGGTCTTTATAAATTGTGTGCCTATGTATTTTATTGCCACTACCACTTTCCTATGGTCCTTTATAAATTTATAAAGATTTAGATAGGTTTATATAGCACTACAACAGGGGCTGAAGGGCTCATACTGTGCTGTACATAATGCCTAATTATGTTATGTTATAATTAGGCATGATTAATTTTATTTAAATACAAGATCATAATACATTGATCAGGATTTAGTAAATTGAATACAATGTTTTTACCTTTTTAACTTTTTTTTTCTTCACGATCCAGGGTTCATGCAAAAATGTTATCAACGCGTCACTACTTTCTCCCTGGATAATCCATGTCCCTTTCTCCCTGGGGATGATACACCCTACTTCGGCGGTCCATCTCCAGGGTGATTTGACGCCTGCGTGTCGATTCTTGAGCGTTCACACTGGCCCTTTAACCGGTATATTTGCCATTAATTACTAGGATAAAGTGCCAGTGTGAAAGTGGCTAATATTTCTCTCTCTCATAAAGACATGAAATTATCCTGCTGTATCATAGGTTCTAGAGATACTTTCCACTCTACAGTGACTAATTTAATTAGCTAGAACTTATGTTTGAGTGCCAACAGTAAATTATATTAGCTTAGCACTCAATTATATTGAATGTTCTTGACAATTGATTAGAAAACTTGTTAAATCTCAAGCTTCTGAAGTTATTGTCCCTAGTGTAAAAATGATCATTGTGTTTTAAATTTAAACAAATTTTTGATCCAATTTTGGAGTAATTACTGTATAAATATTATTATAAAGTTGCTTAATCCATTGTACAGTACATATAATCTCATTTTCCATTTGATTTAAATTCCTGTCTGTAAAGAATATTTACATGCACCTGCATACCATTCTCACCTCATTCCTGGACATGAGGAAAATCCAATATTCTTTTATAATTTCATTGACTTATATTACAATGGAATGCATCAAAAGCCTATAAAATTTATGAAATTGTATACATTACACAAATTAGAAAACCCCTTCACAAAAAATTTAAAAATGTACTCAATTAAAAATTGAGCCATCTTATGTTCTATATTTTAATGCCACTTAGAATTTATAGATTTCAATTTCACTTCCCGCTCATCTTCTGCAATAGTGATAATAGAATATTTTTAGTAATCTGCTTTTTTTTGCCTCACATGTACCACAGTAACAGGCTCTGCCAGCCCGTGTCACCCAATTTAACTTACAATCCCCGCTACGTTTTGAAAGGTGGTAGGAAACCTTTGCAGACATGGGGAGAACATACAAACTCTTTACAGACAGTGAGGGATTCAAACCCCTGTCCCAATCACTTGTGCCATAACAGTGTTGTGTTAACCACTACGCCAACCGTCCTGACAGTTTTAATTATTTATATGTCCTCTATCCAACTCCTATATCAATTTTAACCTGTTCTTCAAGCTCCTAGACACCCACCCTCCAGTGTTTTTCTGTTTTGTCTTCATAAATTTCAATATAGTTTCCTTACCTTATCTACTCATTTATTTATTTCATAGTTTGCGAGTGCATGTGCGTATGTGGTGCACTCATGTATGCATGCGTGCCAAGGATATTCGACTTGGTTTTTTTAATTGATATACTGTTAACCAGCATTTCCCAGCTAATTTCTTTCTTGGAATCCTTAATTCATTTGATGTATTTTCTTTTTTTTAACTGGATGTACATCCAATTAATTGCATATTCATCCAATTAAATCATAAAAAAATGAATCCAGAAGTGAATGTGTGAAAAAAGTGTAAACAAAGATATCACTAACATTAATGATAAATGGTAGAAAGATTTTAAAATATACATGAATGCAACAATTAAGTTATTCTGACATAATCTCAATCTGATATAATTCTTTAGATGTTGAAAAATTCAGGTGTTGAAGGCAACAACTATGTGTTGGGTATACCCTTTCAAGAAGTTACCAATCATTTTGTACTTTTAACCACAGTATAGTCTCAGAATGTTAAATTTGTGAAACACATGACTTGAAGACATTAGCTTTCAGCCATGTAGCTAACCACCAAGCTTCATATATCATGATTTCACTTTCAAAGAAGGAACATCAAGATTTGATACACGTAGACCACTAATTCTTATTCTATTGTGTTAAGAGATGTATATTCCGTTTTGTTGAATCTTAGTTTATTTAGCCTTTGATCCTTGAGAGCTGCCTTTTATATAGTTATTTTCAGTTTTGGCATAAAACTAATGGCATAGAACTCTGACATGTAACAGCATTTTAACCTTCAAAAAAACCCTCCACAAAATCAAGTTTTAATATAAGAAGGGCTTAAAAAGGGTGAGAAAAGAATGATGCTTTTGAAGCAACTTAATTGATAAATACATATTGAGTCATGCAGGCCTGGAAGGTTGAAACTTTTTTAAATTAAATTAGATGCAGGTATCAAGCCTTTTGATAAAATTCAACCAATGGCTTTGCTAATCTCTCCGCCACTTTCTTTAGTCCTTTTACATGCAGATTATCAGATCTAGGCAACTTGTCGCCTTTAGTCCCACAAGATTTTCCAATACCTTGTCCTTCAATAGGCATAAACAGAGTTTTCTCTCCTTTTTGATAATGGGCCATCTGGTATCTTTCAGATATTTCAGTACCATACATCATAAAGAGTGATGTAAAGAATTGGTTTCAGCTACAGTGCTCTCCATAACGTTTGGGACAAAGACACTTTTCTTTAAAATTTGTCCCTGTGCTCCAGTTTTAAATTTGTAATCAAACAATTCATATGTGATTTAGGTGCAAATTCCAGATTTTATTCAGGCCGTTTGTAGACATTTTGGTTTGACCATGTAGAAATACAGCGCTTTTTGTACAAAGTTCCCCCAATTCAAGGCACCATAATGTTTGGGACATTTGGCTTGTGAGTACTCAGGTATATTTAATTGCTTCATTGTTACAGATATAAGAGAGCTAGGCTGGATAAGCCTTTGATCACCTTTGGAGTCTGTCATTGCCAATTTTCAGCATGAGGACCAGAGTTGTGCCAATGAAAGTCAAAGGAGCCATTATGAGGTTGAAAAACAAGAATAAAACAGTAAGAGATATCACCCAAACCTTAGCATTACCAAAATCAACTGTTTGGAACATCATTTAGAAGAAAGAGTACTCTGATGAGCTCAATAATCACAAGAGACTGGTAGGCCGAGGAAGACCGCCACTGTTGATGACAGAAGAATTCTCATCATAATGAAGAAAAATCCCCAAACGCCACTACAAAAGATCAGAAACACTCTTCAGGAGGCAAGTAGGATGCTTTCCATAGAAAACTTCATGAACAGAACTACAGAGGCTACACTGCAAGATGCAAACCACTAGTTTGTCACAGAAGCAAGATGGCCAGATTACAGTTTGCCAAGAAGTATTATGTTTCTGTGTTATTTGGGATGCTTCTTAAATAATTTAGAGATGCAAGATTCAAATAACAAAAGAGAATTTACTTACTGATGCGAATTTACTTACTGATGCCTTCCACCATCTCAGGAAACTGTTCACACACTCACATTTACATGTGCCCCACAGTGGTGCACTACAGTTACTACAGTGAGAAGAATGTATTACATGGTTACAAAATAGTTCACATTATCCTGACTATATAACATCCCTCCTTCTCAAGATGAAGAAAAATTTAGTGCTCTTTATCACTTTATTTCCAGTGCAATTTAAGTATCTGAACTTGTACACTAGTTTATTTACTCAACTATTTTAAAATAATTATTGATATCACATTGGCAGCAGTATGTTCCTTCGCCATCTTGTGGAGCGTTGGACTCTGTGTTGTTGGTTCATGTGTTGGTGATGTAATTGTTATGCTTCACCTGACAACTGCTGTGTTGATGTTTCGGTATTTGTAGTTGTGGTCTCTTCACTTGATACCTCACTTGCTGTTGGTGTTGCAGGCTTTGTTGGTATTAAAGCTTTCTAAATTCTGTTCCTCCTCAGCTGATTGCCAGAGTGTTTCAACAATGTACGATCCTGGTGTCTCAGCTTCTCTGATGACCTTTGCTGGGGTCCATGTTTTCAACAGTGGCTCCTGAATATGCACATGCTGCCCTCTGAAACATTCTGGCAATATTTGTTATAATGCTGCCGTCCTTCTTCTTGTGTGTCAGCCAGTCTTATTCTAGTTTCCTGGAAGGTGTATTTTGCTTGGCAGAGTTGTTTTAGATCTCCTGCCATTTAGAAGCCCTTAGAAGAGCTAGGGATGGGTCTTCTTTTGTTTTGTGAACCTTAACTAGTGCATGTTTCACAGTTTGCACTTGTTTTTCAAAGAACCCATGACTTTTGGGGTAGTGTGAGGATGATGTAGTGATAACAAACCCATACTCTGTAGCTAGCTTTCTGAATTCTTGTGATGTGAACCGGGTTCCATTGTTACATATTAGTTGCTTGGGTATTCCTTGTTCAGCAAGGAGCATTCTAATTTCTGTTGATACTCTCAGGTCTTTCACCCTTTTGACAAATGGAAACTTAGAGTAGTAACAGGCTACTATTAAATACCACTCGTGATTCTTGGTGAACAAGTCTGGTCCCACTGTGTGCCATGGCCTGGCAGGTACTTCTGTGGAAATCATTTTCTCTTTTTGTTGTGTGTTTCTATTGATCCTTTTGGATATCTAATTCATCTAGATCTCATAACTGACAAAGATCAATTGCAACTCCCAACAGGTATCCAGACCTAGAATTGTTGGTCTGTGTGCATCTATCACATAGAATTATGACAGCCATTGACCTTACCTCTCCTCAGCTGCCTGATCATGGGTCCACCATAGGTCATTAATGTGACATTTACTGTTTCTAATGCACCGTCTTTTGGATCCCCCTTTTATTATGTTCTCTGGGAACATCTGGAGGTAGAGTCTGAGTGGAAGGATGTTGCTTTGTGATCCAGTATCCATCTTCACCTTTAAGTTAAATACCGTAGGCTTGTTCTGTATTGTCCTCTGTATTTGGATCCTTGTGTGCAACTCACCCGACATCTCGTGAAGATGTATGGATTCCATGTCCAGTATCTGGGTGTCGGAGTCTTCATTGTTGTTTCCTTTTATGTGGTGGATCTTCTCCTTGCCTTTTTTCTTCACTAGTATCACTGTTTTTCTTCATACCAGACTTGCACATATTTGCCCAGTGGTTCACTTTACCACAGGCTCTACTTTCAAAACCGTATGCGGGGCATTTGTTTTGGTCATCGAAGGGGTGTTGTCTGCCACACTTCCTGCAGGTCTTGGGGGGTTTGCACTTTTCTGACTGTGTTCTTTATAGCATTAGCTCTTTCTTCTCTTTGCTGTGGGTAGGTCTGGATAGATAGGGATTTCATTTGTATCCTCATGGCTTCAAAGGCTCTGGCTGTGTCTATAGCTTCGGCCAGCTTTAAGCTGTCCTTCCCTACAAGAGACTTTTGCACTTTGGGATGGGCACTCCCCCATATTAGTTGATCAACTAATCTTTACTCTATATCTTTAAATCTGCAATTTGCTACAACAATATTTTGTCAAGTGACAAATTTATAAAGTTTCATCAGTCTCTTGCATTAAGGCTTAAAATTCATAGTGTTTAATTCTATGATTAGACTTGGGTTCAAGGTGAGAAGCAAACTTTGCAAATATCTGCTTTGGATCAATTTTCTCCACCTCTGTAAGCTCTTAAATAAGTCAAGGCCTCGCTCCCCTGTCCAGAGAAGTATATAACTGCCCTTCTTCTCTGCTGTTGCATTTTTAAAATAGCTTTTGAATGTTAAATTGTACATCTGCTGAAACTTTTTAAATTATTCAACAATGTCTTCAGCCTCCCATTTCATCACTGGATGAACTGCTGTTGCTCCAGCCATTTTTTTTCCAATAATGTTTTTTCTCTTCTTCCCCTTCATATTTCAGTGACTTACAATCAATTGTATGGCTTTATTCCTGTTCTCTTATACCACTGCCACCATGTTATGTCTCTGTGTAATTTTGGAGGCTTCTTAAATAACTTAGAGACGCAAGATTCAAATTAAAAAGTAGAGTTTACTAACTGATGCCTTCCACTATCTCAGGAAACTGTGTACACACGCAAACACACATATGCCCCACAATGATGTGACAGAGTATACATAGGTGTTTATGAGATAAATTGGGAAAGGTTTGTTAGAGCAGATCGCACACAAACACTTTAAAACACAGAATTTTTGCAGGAGCTTTTGCAAGAGTGCTCAGACTCATGATGGACTGTCATTTGTAAAAGGCAACAAATGTAACAACAGGCAGTAGCAGCTTTGTCTAGAAAACAGAATTTACTGTCTGGAACATCATGTGATCTTTGCAGGCAGATAGGAGAAAAAAAAACAGGCTTTTCTCTGAGAGTTGGAGGGAATGAGAGAGAAATAGAGAGGAGAGACACAGACATCGGATCCAGAGAGACAAGCTGGCAAGCTTTGGAAGACAGCCTAGTCAAAGAAGGACTGGCTGTTCAGTATTTCCCTTGGAATAGGTGAAACAGAAAGGAACTCTGTGGTGACCTGAAAGAAAGAGGTTATCATCTGGAGAACCCTGAAGGGGGCAAGTTTCATCATCAAGACACTGGAGTAGCTAATTAAAAAGGAATCAGTTGTGGATGTCCTGAAACAAGAAAAACTCTCTCTCTGAAAATCAACAAGAACCTATGAGTGGTAATTATTTACCTGCTAAGCACCAAAGCCTGGTGAACTTTATTAATGCTAACTTCTGTGCACAGTACAAGAATTGCCTGCAACCAGTGAGATTGGACTATGAACCAAAGAACTTTGCTGAACTTACACACACATTACACATGTGTGTGCTTAGAATTAGAAGGGGGTGAGTCAATAGAGATAAGTTAAAGTTTGATTCTAATTTCATGTTCAAAGATCATTAAAAGCAACTTTTGTTTAAGTAACCCTTTGTCGTGGTGCATATCTATTGCTGCTGGGTTTTGGGGTCCTCTGGACTTGTAACAACTATGGTTACTACAGTGAGAAGGGTGTGTTCTTACATGGTTGCAAAATAGTTCACACTATCCTCACTATATAACAAGAAGTATTTAATAAAGCCTACAGAATTTTGGAAAAGTTTGTTGTTGTCAGATGAGATCAAGATTAATTGGTATCAGAGTGATGGCAAGAGCAAAGTGTGGAGGTGGAAAGGAACTGCCCAAGATCCAAAGCAGACCACCTGTAAAATATGATGTTGCGATTGTTATAACCTGGGCATGTATGGCTGCCACAGGTACTCGTGCACTTATCTTCATTCATGATGTAACTGCTGATGGCTGTAGCAAAATGAATTCTGAGGTGTGTAGAAACATCTGCTCATGTTTGAGCAAAGGCCACCAAACTCATCCTACAGAAAGATGATCTCAAATATACTTCTAAAGCAACAAAGGAGATTTTCAAAGCTTAAAACCGGAAAATAATTGAATGGCCAAGTCAATCACCTGATCTAAATCCAATTGAGCATGTCTTCCATATGCTGAAGAGAAAATGTAAGGGACAAGCCCCCGAAACAAGCAGGAGCTGAAGATGGATGCAGTAGAGGCCTGGCAGAGCATCACCAGAGAAGATACTCAGCACTTGGTGATGTACATGATTAAAAACATCAAGCAGTCATTGCAAGCAAATGATATGCAACAAAAAACTAAATATGACTACTTTAATATACATACTATTGTTGTGACCCAAATATTATGGTACACTGAAATGAGGGGACTATTTATAAAATGTGGTGTCATTTCTACATGGTCTCTTCTTTTTCTTCTTTGGCTTGGCTTCGCGGACGAAGATTTATGGAGGGGGTAAAAAGTCCACGTCAGCTGCAGGCTCGTTTGTGGCTGACAAGTCCGATGCGGGACAGGCAGGCATGGTTGCAGCGGTTGCAAGGGAAAATTGGTTGGTTGGGGTTGGGTGTTGGGTTTTTCCTCCTTTGCCTTTTGTCAGTGAGGTGGGCTCTGTGGTCTTCTTCAAAGGAGGTTGCTGCCCGCCAAACTGTGAGGCGCCAAGATGCACGGTTTGAGGCGATATCAGCCCACTGGCAGTGGTCAATGTGGCAGGCACCAAGAGATTTCTTTAGGCAGTCCTTGTACCTTTTCTTTGGTGCACCTCTGTCACGGTGGCCAGTGGAGAGCTCGCCATATAACACGATCTTGGGAAGGCGATGGTCCTCCATTCTGGAGACGTGACCCACCCAGCGCAGCTGGATCTTCAGCAGCGTGGACTCGATGCTGTCGACCTCTGCCATCTCGAGTACTTCGACGTTAGGGATGAAAGCGCTCCAATGGATGTTGAGGATGGAGCTGAGACAACGCTGGTGGAAGCGTTCTAGGAGCCGTAGGTGGTGCCGGTAGAGGACCCATGATTCGGAGCCGAACAGGAGTGTGGGTATGACAACGGCACTGTATACGCTTATCTTTGTGAGGTTTTTCAGTTGGTTGTTTTTCCAGACTCTTTTGTGTAGTCTTCCAAAGGCGCTATTTGCCAAGGCAAACATGGTCTAACCAGAATGTACACAAATACCCTTTAATAAAATCTGGAATTTGTACATTAATTACATGTGAATTGATCGATTACAAATTTAAAACTGTGGAGCACAGCCAAATAAGGGAAAAATGTGTGTCTTTGTCCCAAACATTATGAGGGGGACTGTATCTGCCAATTCTTTATTTTCCATTATTAATTCCCTGTTCTCACTTTACAGGGGTCACACACTTACTTTAGCTACCTCTTTCCTTTTTGTATAACCACAAAAGCTCTTTGGTGTTTGCTTTTTTTAAAATTGCCAGTTTGCTCTTATAATCAATTTTCTTGTCCCTGTTGGTTGCTGAAACATTTCCCAAATATCTGGTATATCACTCACTTTTGCTACTTGGCATGCTCTAGTTTTTTTAATACATTCCTTGATCTATCTTGTTTACCACTGAAGATACTTCTTTCTCATGGAGTCTCTCTTTCTAACTGGGTTGAATGCCTGCTGAGGAACGTGAATGTCTGTCACTGCTTATCTATTAAACGTTCCTTTGTGGCGGTGCACATCTCTCGTGCTATACAGGACCCCGCTTGAATCGCTGCACCGGTGGGGCAGCCGCGGGAAGATGGCACCGTCAATGGACCTCAGTATCTCGTGGCTTAGGCCAAAGCGCGCGCCTAGGGCGAATGTGATGACATCACCACCAGCACGGGGCAGAGCTCATGCCGCCCTTAAAGGGCGTGCGCGAAGTATGAATAAATCAGTTCATCTGAAACTCCTCAGTGTCCTGTGGTGTGTTTCAGAGTTAGTAGTTGCCGCTACACCTTTAGCCTTTTTTCCAGTCTGCTAGAGACAATCCCTCCCTCATTCCCTTGCATTTGCCCTTATTTGAGGGCACTGGTTTTGTACCCAAGGTGCCTGATATTTTACCTAAACTATAACTGTAAGACTTCTTAATCCTACATGATCAAACCTAAAATACTCTGTTCCTGTGAAGGTCAAAGAGATGATGAGCACAGACACAAGCATTTCAATTCACCATGTCCACATAAATTACCCAACTACACTAATCTCATTTGTCACTTTTTGGTCCTCACCTTGACAATGCCTTCCATGTAGACAATGTAAGGATTCATAATAAGAGTCACAGAGCTGGAAAGCAGGAAATGGACCATTTATCCCACTTCATCCACGCTAACCATGATGCCCATCTACTCTAATGCATTCTATATTCCTTTCTAATTCAAATTTCTGTCCAAATGTCTTTCTTTTTTTCTTGAATATTTTATTTAATACTCCATACATACAGTAACTACAATTATTATAATATACAGATATCAAAAAAACAAATTGAGAGGGGGGGGGAGAGAGAGGGGGACAGAGAGAGAGGGAGACAGAGAGAGAGGGAGACAGAGAGAGGGGGAGACAGAGAGAGGGGGAGACAGAGAGAGGGGGAGACAGGATATATATGCATAACTGTAGATAAAAATACAAAGAAAAACCCTCCCAACAAGTGTTATCTAAAACTATACCAATTCCCTCCATTTTACAGGCTGTGACCAAGGTCACAAACACACACATAATCCCACAGAAACCAACAACTCGCACTCCTCCCATTCCCTTGATTTATTCAATATATAAGCTTTAATAACTTAATTCAATTGATTAATACAAAGAAATAAATAAATCATCAAATTCTACCATCCTATTTAGGAAATCAAGATAAAAGAAAGAAAACATAACTAATTGCATCAGGTCCATAGTAATTAAGGGCTGAGCTTAAGGAAGGCTCCGAACGTATTCTTCCACTTGAGCAATATTTGCAAAAAATATATTCTGTGGTCCCTGAACAAAGATCTTCAAAGTAGCTGGGTATCAAAGTACAAACTTGTAACCTTTTTCGTGTAACATCTTCTTAGCAGTATAAAATTCTTTCCCCCGCCCCTCCAACGCCTCACACACTTGCCGATCCAGGCCGCCCCGGCACCTGCCCTAGCCGCCCCGTCTAGCCCTCAGACACCCAGCATACCCTCGCCGACCTTTGACCAGGAGCCAACCCTGCGACAGTCACAGAGACTCCAACGGCCACCGGAGCTAAGAATGTTGCTAAACCACCACCTCACCCCCCACCCCTGGACAATTTTAGAGAAGGGGGTGAATGTGATGATACACCAGGGGGCGATCTCTGTACCTGCAGGAAGATCACCAGAGGGCAGATCTCACCTGGCCAGCTGTCAATCAGCTGACATGAATAGACCTAATTCCACCTGGCTGGCTGTCAATTAACTGTCCAGGATATCATCCTGAACCAGCCCTTCCTGAGCCAGTCACTCGGGAGTCACCAATACAGCTACAACTGTAGCAGAGACTTTTAACTGAATAAAGCCTATTGTACAGTCTTTCTCGAGTTTTGTATGTGCTTCCTGATGTAGCAGTGCACCTCACCCTACTGTTTACTCTGCACACGTGCAAAATAAATTCCATCTGCCACATCTCCTGTTCCACATTCCAGCTGATCATCGCACTCCTTCAGGCGATCTACCCATTTCTCCTATCTCAAGCTTTGTTGGCCTGTGCTCCTCCCCCTGCCCCTTCCCTCCTCCCTCCCACTCCCACCCCCACCCCCCCAACACCTTTTTATTCAGAAGCTTGCCTACTTTCTGCTCATACCTTGATGAATGGCTCAAGCCCAAAACTTTGGTTATCACTTTGCTTCCAATATATGCTACATGTTCTGTTAAGGTTCTCCAGCACTTTAGTGTATTGCACAGTATTTGCAGACTTTCCTGTTTAACTCAATCTTTGAGCTACTTTGCCAATTCACATGTGGAAGTTATCACATATGTGGTTCTGGCTTTTCAATTTTGTCCCAGCTGTTCATAATCCCCCAACAAAACTCCCTTCTATTTTGATCAACGTCATTATTGTCTACACAATGGGGTAGGGGTGGGTCAAAAGCAGATTCTTTTGACCACTTTGCGAAATACCCTCTTCAGCTCCTAAGCATTACTTCAAACATGTAAACACCTCCATTTAATTTTATACCCTAACCCAGTGGTTCTTAACCTTTTTCTTTCCACTCATATATCACTTTAAGTATCCCAATGCCATCGACACTCTGTGATTAGTAAGGGATTGCTTAAGGTGTTAAGTGAGTGGGGAAAAAAAGTTTGAGAACCACTGATCTGGACCCAGTTGTTACTGAAATATTTTGCTTGAGAAAAATTGTCATTGACCTATTTCCTTTAGTTATGAAATTGTGCACATAACGAGTCAATTAGGCCCGATTCAAACAGTGGTTTTCAAACTTTTTCTTTCCATCCACATACCACCTTAAGCAATCCCTTACTAATCACAACACCAATGGCATAGGGAATGCTTAAACTGGTATGTGAGAGGAAAGAAAAAGGTTGAGAACCAATACCCTAACCACCTTCTAGCCTCTCCATTCTTAGCCTTTCAAGCTGTTCAATTGAAGCTCATATAACAACAATTTTTTTTAATTAGTCATATTACAGGTCACATACAAATCTGAGTCAAACAATTTCAAATAACAGAGCTACAATTCATATTTAACGTTTCCTCAAATCAATATTTATTTGTATGTCCACTTGCCACTCCCTTTTATCTTACATCATCATTCTTCTTTTCCCCATATTTGCATCTTGAAACTAATTTTAACATAAAATTATCAACCTGAAGGACTTTTTTCTTCTTCGGACATTCTCTGTGTCCTGCTTAGTATTCCCAACAGTCTGTACTTTGAATTAAATGTTTCAACTTAATTTGCATTTGACAACCTCTTGCAATGGGAGTGCATGTTCTTGCTATGCAGAACAGAACAGAACAGGCTCTTAAACCAACAATATCTCTGGTGACATAATAGCCACTTTCAGGTGCATTCTCCAAGAATGTGCCTGCAGAAGCTGATTCAGACCTGTGAAATGGTCGTTCAGGTGGCAGCACTAGAAGTGTAGCACTGGCCACCTGCAAGGGACAGCTGCACGGGAGGCACATTGGAGCGCACTCCGGTTCCTGTCCCTTCAGGATGTCAGGGCTGGGGCGGCCAGTGCGGATTTCAGGGCTGGAACAGCCGGCGTGGGATGCCCCAGTCCTGACATCCCGTGCCGGGGGCAGGGGCAGCGGGGAGGGGGACTGTCAGGCGCTCGCCTTTCAGGCGGCTGCATTCAGGTGCCTAGGGGGACTTCAATGCTCTGGCGATTACCTCTCTCGGAGGAGGGTTGGAAAGTGCGCCTCGGAGGTGCCTCCCGCTTTTTCAGGTGGCCTCCTGACAGCTGAATAGGGGTAGAATATGTGGCTTTACATCGGGGTATTTTGGCCACCTGAAGGTGCCTAATGACAAATTAAACTAATCTCATCTGCATGAACATACATCCCTCCATTCCCTGCATTTTATTGTGCCTGTCTACATGTCTCTTAAATTTCACCATTGCATCTTCTTCAACCACCATCCCTGGTACTGTGTTCAAGGCCCCTGCTACTCAGGGCAAAAAAAAACCTCATCTTGCACATCTCCTTTCAGCTTTCTTAATCTCACCATAAAGCTATGCCCTGCAGTATTTGATATTTCTATCCTGGTTAAAAAAAACTGTCTGCCACTCATCATTTTCTACACTTCGCTCAGGTTGCCCCTCAGCTTTCGATGCTACAAAGAAAACAGTACAAGTTTGTTCATCATTTCCTTATAGCTAATACTCTTTATTCCAGGCAACATCCTAGCAAACCTCTTCTGCAGCTTCTACATCCTTCATCTATGAGGTGAACAGAACTGCAAACAATACTCCGAATACAGCCAAACAAGAGTTTTAAACAAGTGTAGCATGACTTTCCAACTTTTATACTTAATGTCCCAACCAATAAAGGGACAACAAGATCCCTCTGCTCATCAATGATAATTATTGTTTTCTTCCCCCTTACATTTGACCTTCCAAAGTGCAACAATTTTACCATTGCCCAGATTAAAATCCATCTGCCATTTATTGTACATAACTCCAACTAATCTACATCCTGATGTATCATTTGACCATCTTCTCAATTATCTACAATCCCACCAACATCTATTTTATCGACAAACTTACAATCAGCCAACTACACTTTTATCCAAGTCAGAGTTTTAGAACATGGAGACAGGCCTCACTGGGTGAACTTGTCTCTGCTAATCAAGCTAGTCCCATTTGCCTTAATTTAATCCACATCCCTGTAAATCAATCACATATTCACTATGCCATAGGTGCTCTTCGAATAGTAAAAGATTGCTTAAGGTGGTATGTGAGTGGAAAGAAAACATTTGAAAACCACTGTTTTAATTGTACCTAATTGACTTGTGCACAGTTTCATAACTCCAAAGGAAATGGGGAATGACAATTTTTCTCAAGCAAAATATTTCAGTAACAATTGGGTCTAGAGCAGTGATTCTCAATCTTTTTTTCCCACTCACATACCACCTTAAGCAATCCCTTACTAATCGCAGAGCACCGATGGCATAGGGATTACTTAAAGTGGTATGTGAGTGGAAAGAAAATGTTTGAAAACCACTGCCATACACTAATAATAATACTGCATGGCATGAACAATATTAAATTCATTGAACATAAGTAACATAAAATTGGGAAAAGGCCATGTTCCATGCCTGCAAATTTATCATAGCAGCTGAAAAGAACCTGGAATTCACAGCGATTAGAATGGCATGACATTTTTATATCATTTCTTTTTTACCGTCCTGAAATTTAATCAAAATTATTTCCTGATAATTGTCAATGAAATAAAACCCCATGATAATCGAGAAGAAAATTCCCAGTCATACTTTCCTCAAAAGAAAATGCTTGTGATTGGTGGATGCCATCTCAGCCCCTGGACCACACATGTCAAATTCTGGCCCGCGGGCCAAATTATATTTGGCCCGCAAGATCATATTAAATATATATTAGAGTTGGCCCGCTGGCCGCCGCACCAGTATAGCGCATGCACACCGAAGGTGAAAATGAAGACGCTGGAGGTGTGGAAGGATCTCAGAGTCCCAAATCCCGGGGATCGGAGCGCCGCACTCAGCCCGCCCGGCTCCCGGACACACAGACGCAGCTGGAGTTGGGGACCATCCTTGCTGGGTCTGCGCTTCAGCGGCGACGCCAGACCGAATGTCTCGTTGGCGATGCCTTCCCCCTCGCTCCGTGCGCGGCGGACCCTGCCTCCCGCTCCTTTTGTTGGAGACGAGCCCGGCGCCGTGAGATCGCAGTTTAATCCCTCTCCAACCATGGGAGGGGGGGTGGGAGCAACGCGCTCTTCTCAGCCAATTCCTCCACCGCCCCGGACGCCGGCGTTTCAACGGGGGGTTCGGGTGCCTTCGTCAGGCAACCGACCTGTTGGTCCAAGACAAGGGGTGAGCGTACAAACTCCACACAGACAGCACCTGAACTCGGGTGAACGTGGAGCTGCGACCCCACATTCCACATCAGGACTGTGTGTAAGATTGGGAGCAGTGAGACGGAAGCTTATTTTGTTCCTGTGATTTAAGCCTTTCTTGGGGTGGGGGGGGGGGTCCTTCTCTGACCACTTGCCTAACAATTAACCTAATCAGATGTGGAGTTACCACAATACAACAGTTCTCAACCTTTTTCTTTCCACTCGCGTCCCTGTGCCATTGGTGATCTGTGATTAGTAAGGGATTACTTAAGGTGGTCTGTGGGTGGAAAGAAAAAGTTTGAAGATTGCTTTAATCATCCCTCATTGACTCGTCATGTGCACGGTTTCAGACGCTAAAGGAAATGGGCCAATGACAATGAAAGAGTTGATCCAAAACTATTAGTAAACATTTATTTTAATAAGAACAAGTTTAACATTACATATGTTGAAAGAAGAGAAAACATGCAGATGTTGTTGAAAATTTTCAATAAATATTTAGTTCGGCCCTGGACTTAGTCCAAGTTTTTAATTTTGGCCCTCCGTGAATTTGAGTTTGACACCCCTGCCTAGACAATCATCTTCAGGGCCACATTAATGGTCTTAGTTAAAAGTGGGAGTGTTCCACAATAACTGGACAGTTCCCATGACAAATCTTCTGATAATGCAACATGCACTATTTCTACATGCAGCAAGATCTATAAAATTTTGAGGTTTGGGCTGATTAAAGGCCATGATCATTTTCACATATATTTGCCACCTCCAGACACACTCTAATCCAATATCATCCAGGAAAAGGCAAGCTGGTTAATTGACTCATGAAAATGTACCCTGTGCACTATTGGCGCCCTTTAGTGTCTTCAAGATGCGCTGCATCAACTCACCGAGGCTTTTTCTACAGCAATCCCACCCATTCAACTTCTACCACATAGAAGGACAATGGCAGCACATGCAGAGCAATGTCATCACTTCCAATTCCCTCCATGAAACTCCCTACATTGATTTAGAAAGGTTTCACCATTCCTCCACAATTACTGAGTCAGTCCTGGAACTATAAACTTGACAGCACCATGAGGGTACTTTGACCACATGGACTGCATTTATTAAAGGGAAATGATAAATGTACCATACAGCCTTGGTATCAGCAAGCACCTCCCACAAAGCCAATTTTAAAAACCACAATAAAAATAACCGATACCAATTAATGTCTTGTTTCAATTCACAAGCAGCGACCAATCAAAACTGTAAAATCCACACTTATAGTATGGCACAAACCTGAAATTTCCATAACTCACACTTCCCACTCTGGTATCTTTGAATCACGGTCATGAGCTTATTGCATATCTTAACATTGTAGTTGAGATCTCTTTCACATCTCTTCCAAGCACACTGTTATGTTCTGCTGCTTGAAGAGCTATGAGAGAGAGATCAACTACCTGGATAATATCCAAGAGCAGGTACTTGGTTACACTTTGCTGGAACTGATATGCAGACTGACTTGCATGAAATGCATTTCTATGAGGATCAGGTATCTTTCGGTAAATGCTGGAATAAGTCGTCCTAGATCAATTCAGTACAAATATGGCAGTGGCATTCTTGCTGATTTGTTTAAAAAAAAACCTGCTTTACCATCAGGAAATGTCACTGTCTACAAAACATTGTTGAAAATATATATGCTCTGGGATTACTTAAGGTGGTATGTGAGAGGAAAGAAAAAGTTTGAAAACCACTGCTCTAAACCTTCCCAATCTCAGTATCTTTTAAATGTTACCTATTATCCTGTACCATTTCCTTTAGCAACTCATTCCATTTATCCACCAGCCTTTTAAATCTTTTCCTTCTCCCCTTAAATGCCCTTTAGTTTTAAATTTCCCTAATCTGTTATTTATATACGACAGCCAAATCATTTACTTATATGTTCTTTTACATGTGTCTAGGACTAATCAGCAAAGTCCAAAAAAAGTTCAGAACCCATCTGGGAATGAACAATTCTTGCAAAGTGCTTTTGAAAACTGGGAAAGGTGTTGTCTTGACAGTGCCAAGTAGCCCCACAGAAGATTAAGTCGTCAGATAATTTTGGTGAAAAAGACAAGATAAGATATTCATCTGACTGACTAATGGGCACATGAAAACACCAACAATCATAAAAGGTACAGTTGCTGCAATAAAACACTAAAGTATTAGTAAATATTTGAGCGGAAAAAGCAAGATCTTGGAACAGGAACACAGATATTATGTCATGGTTCTAACATACTGAATTGCTACAGAACTGAACTGCAGCCTATATTTTTCAATATTGATTTCCTGGAAAAGCAACTCGCTTCTTTTAATTTTCCATAAATTTTCTTCCCTTTGAAGGAACGCAATTTGTCCAACAATTACCAAGGTTACCGACATATCAGACTCTCAGATTTCCTCTTCCACCCTGAAATCTCAGTCTTCACCAAATAGTTTATGCATTAATGATCATTTAATGATCCTGAGTGTAAATACACTATATTCAATTACATCTTAATAGTATATCCATTTTTAGATATTCTGAAAGAATTCCTTATTTCAAGTCAATACAGTAAATGCCATTGGGACAAGGATACAAAATAATCTAATTGTGAAAGCAGTTCACACTTGCGTTGCTATTGCAGGAAGTAAGTAAAACCAATTGCATTTCATTTACTCTTCTATTTTATATCGCTCTTTTGTCTTGTTTAATAATTTGGGCCTGCTCGCTTACTGGATGCGCGACCTTGTTTGTAAATAAATTATAATTAGTAGACTCAGGCAATACTAAAAAAAATACAGTTTAAGATTTGTATAGATTATTTACAATTTTTAAGTTAAACCTTAAAGAGACCATAAGGTTCCAAGGCGTGCATTGAGACAATTGATAATGACAAACAAGGCATACTCGATGGTTGCTAAAGTGGTTGAGACTATTAGACATCAACAACACTCAATTCCTAACATGCAGTTCCATTAACTGCAATGGAATTTCGGCACGTCCAAAACAGCAGTATTCGTAGACGAATGCATTATATTCAACTTAATCTACAATTAAGTGATTCATACCCATATGCATCATAAAACACACAATATTCAGGTTTGAGTTAATTAAGTCATAACCAACATTTGTTCCTATCAGACAGTGAGCAAAACTTCTTGACATTCAATAGCAAAACTAGCAAATTCTGAAGGTTGCCCAATGACCAGCAATTTAATTGAACCAGGGCATGAATGTAATTAACAAAATAAGAGACCCACTTGTGTTTTAAAGTGAAGGTATGAGGCTAGGACATTATGTATAATAAGTGGAGGAAGCAAAGAATAAATTCTTGAAATAGTAAATGTAGTCATTTTCTGGAGCGTTTCATTCCCCAATATGAATCCATGAAAAATCTTACTGAAGCGCAGGAAATAACTCAAGAGGCAGAGACGAAGAGACCTCACCCTGTGCCGTGACCTGGGCTTTCTGGGGAAGGGTCAAGGTGTTAAAAGTTTTATACAAGGTCAAAGAGGGAGGTGCCACAGGCACAGTCACAGAACGGGGCCGAACCAGATAATCAGGAATACAGCAGTTCTGGAAGCAAAAATTCTTATTTTTAACTTTACATACTGTTAAACTATGAAGAATCAATTTTTGAAAAGAAACTAGATTGTCAGAATCTGTTGCTCATTTAGATTTTATTCTATCTATTTGATAAATTGTATGTTTATTCCTATAGTATTAACAAGATCCAGCATAATTACATCAAAGTATGTAAAATTTAAATTGAGAATAATAACAGGTAATTTTTTTAATGTCCTGGGGGCATGATACAAAAATTCCCAGCACTAATTTGGCAAATTCCTTTAGAACATCACTCTAAAGTGGAAAACAAAATGACACTGACCAGTATAATCCTGGGGTAGATCAGAGAGGACACTACTCTCAATTAAACAGTCCAGTATAGAGCCTAACAGTGGGTGCCCAAAATTAACCTTTCTCACCAGATGTGTCCTTCATTTTAATCAGTCAAAAATAGCAAGATATTAGCTTATGCTTATGTGTATGAGGACTCACATTTCTCAGCCTCAAATGTGTCACTGTAGGAAGGGATAACGCAGAGGCTAGATGGTGACACAAGAAAATGCAGATACTGCAATCTGGAGCAAAAAAAAATTGCTGGAGGAAATTAGTGGGTCAAGCTGCATCTGATGAGGCAGTGGAGAAGGCCAAGAACTGACAGGTCAATGTGGGAATGGGAAAAGGTATTGAAATGAAACGCAATCAAGAGCTCAACGTAACCATTGCAGACAGATTGCAAGAGCTGCTCAAAACGGACTAGGGCCATTCCTCCCCATCCATTTCTGCTTTCCGCAGAGACCAGTTATTCTGTGATTCTGGTTTGCTCATCCCTCCCACTTACTCCTTCCCGACCCCTGGGACCTGTGCAATAGTAAGAGGTGCAACACTTGTGCTTTCACTCCTCCCTCAACACCATACAGGAGCCAAAGCAGCCTTTCCAGATCGGCTAGATTCACATACATCTCCTCCAACCTCCTCTACTGTAAATAATTCTCTCAATGTGGTCCTCTACATCAGCAAGACAAAACATAGACAAGCTGACTTCCCACAAAAGTCACCCTTGACTCACGCCACATGCTACTTGAACCCTCCATTCCCATTCCCACACAAACCTGTCTATCCTCAACCTACTCCACTAGCAGGGTGAGGTCAAATGCAAACATCAAAAACCACACCTCGTCGTCCACCATAGCAGACTACAACCTAATATACAGTATGAGCACTGAATGTTCTAATTTCAGATAGACTACAACCATGTTCCTTTCTCTCTCCATCTGATCAATGCAGATTCGCTCCCTCTTTTTTCATAAACTCCCACAGCTGCACCCTGTTATCCAGTTTCATTTCTCTTACCCATCTGGATTTTTCTGCCCATCACCCACACTCTCATCTTACATAGTCTCCTATAACCTCCCCAAACTGGTTGATTTGCCTCCTTTAACTGATCATCGCTCCTTTAACTGTTTCCACTTAATCAACTTTTTGACATTAGATTACAGAAAATACAGCCTCTTGTATCTCTTCCCCCTACACGACTTCATCTCCTTATCCTTCTCCTCACCTGGTTCTACCTATCACCTGCCAACATGTGTCTCATTCCACCCTCTCACCTCTTCATAAAAGGCGATTTCCACTCTACACTCTCAGTCTATCAAGTTTTTCCAGCAGTTTTTCTCTCCCCTGCCCCTCTAATGCCTCATACACATTCCGACTCTGGCTGTCCCGGCCTCCCCACTATGCTGCACCAGCTCCCGCCCCAACACCCCATCTAGCTCCTGTGCACCTTCACCGACCTTTGACCAGGAGCCAACCCTGCGACGGTCACAGAGGCTCTGACGGCCGCTGGACCGTCTGAACTTGTAAATATGTTGGGTCCTTTGGAAGATTGTCATGTAACCTTTCCCTGCCCAGGGACAATTTTAAAGAAGGGGGTGAATGTGGTGATACACCACTAGCCTCCTGCAGGGAGCGACCATTGTACCTGCAGAAAGATCACTGGAGGACAGAGCCGCCCGGGATATAAGCCACATCCGGCCCCTCTCGAGGTCAGACACTCGGGAGCAGGGCACAGCTAGCAGAGACTTTAAGCTGAATAAAGACTGTTGTTTCAGTCTTTGAATCTTGTGTCTGCTTATACATACAGACAAACAATACCTATGCAGGGCAAGTATTTCATCTATACAAATAAATATTGTTTCATAAACACAAAATTCTCAGATGGTTAGTGTGAGAGTTCCTTTGATCATTCAGCATTCTCAATGCCTGTGGGAAAAAGCTATTCCTCACCCTGGTGGTGTTGACTATTCCCCGACAGGAACAGCTGAAAGAAGGGATCCTCAATGATTTTGCGTGCCCTTTTCAAACAACGATCCTAGTAGATCATGTCAAAGGAGGGGAGAGAAATACTAGTGATCCTCTCTGCCACTCTTACGCTCCTGTGGATTGACCTCTGATCCATTTCTCTGCAGCAGCTGTACCACACTGTGATGCACCTGGCCATTTTGCTCTCAGTAGAGCTCCTATAGAAGGTTGACATAATGGTGGCCAGTAGCCTTGCCCGCTTCAGTCTTCTCAGAAAGTGCAGTCACTGTTACGCCTTCCCGGCAAGTGAGATGTTGAGTGTCCACAATACGTCACTAGTCAAGTGAACTCCAAGGAACTTGGTGCTCTCCACTCTGCTTACTTGTTCATGTGTAGTAGAGGATGGTCGTTCCTGGTCCTCCTGAAGTCCACGATCATCTCCTTTGCCCCATTTCACAAGATTTCCCACCTCTTTTCTATAGTGCGACTCATTGTTGTTGCTGATGTGGCTCAACTACTGTTGCATCATCTACAAATTTGATGATATCATTGGAGCTGGACTTGGCAATGTAGTCATGGGTCAGTGGCATGAACAGAAGTGGGCTGAGAACACAGCCCTGAGGTTTTAGTTAATATTAAGAAAAAAACATTAACATTATAATTGGACTATATGATGCTTTTTTGTGGACACTGAATTAAAACATTCTTTTTGGTGAGAAATATGTTCATATTTTTTTAATAATGACCATTTGGGTGGCAATTAACCCACACCACAAGATGTAAAAGCATTAGATCTGACCTGATCCAACACTAGAAATACTAGTTGCTTTGTCATGAGACAAATTACAACGAAACCATCAGCATTAAGTATTTCCACAGAAGTAAGACCGAAAATTGTACAGGCCCCATTAAGTATGAGAGATTTGCTTGGTCATCTTCACTGAAATCCCCCATAATTACAGTGGAGGATCCATGCTCCGACCTGGTTTTTGATCAGAGCTTTAATTGTTTAGACTCAGCTTGGAGAATAGGGAAAGTTATTTTTTTTTACTGTATTTTACTTTTACTACAGTTTCAAAGGGCTTAATTTTCTCTAATTGTCAGTTTATTTTGAAAGCTATTAAACGTCACAACATTGATAAAGCAATGGTCCACCTCTAGCTCCAGCTTCACCTTCCATTAAATCCTGTCCAAGTGTGCCTGATGCTGGGGCCTCAGCCTTATGCTACGTGAGACCTACTCACAACATGACTTCATATTGCAGAGATTCAATGACTTTGTCGCTCCCCATCTTGTCCAGTTGGGATAGGGGACTGTTGGTTTAGAAAGCTTAATGATAAAATAAGATAAAGTGATTCCAAGTGATGAACTGAGTCCATGAATATCAAGACCAGTTAACAGGGCAGGCACTGAGGTAAGATGGAAGGAAAAGTAACAAGTCCCCTTAAAAAAAAATCAGACATACACAAATTAGTATGATAATTATCTATTGTAAAAGCTGTCCCTTGCATAGTAGGAGAATAGGTAATAGGGAAAATGAGTGGGGGGTAAGTAGGATTGTGAGCCAGCATAGATTTAATGAACTGAATGACCTGTGTTGTCAGGAAATATGGAGATTTTGATCTGACCTGTTCTAAAATCAGCGAGGTTTACTCTGATTTCACAAAATAAAATTCAGCAAAGCAAGGCACCAGCCACCACCATTTAATTGATTTTCTTTTCAAACTGTAAACAGTTCTGTTGTAAATATTTTAATGAGTAATGATTTATAAAACAATTACAATATATTTAAAGCACTGACGTGAAAACTTGAATCAGCAATCTCACAGCATAAAATTCTTAAACTACACATAACTTTGTTATGAGGATCGACTTTGTGCTAAAATAAATAACCTTGCATCTTACGTTCTGAGCTAATCTGTTCACATTTTAAAGAATGCAATATTGATTTTTTTTTCTGTGCATAATATTGATCTGAACTCTTAAGCCCCACCACCCCCCCCCACCCCCCTCCAAACTAATTCAACCCTATGATAAATTGATTACTGGCCCTATTATTCTTGCATTGCTAAAGGTCTCATTACACAAGAAAAATCAATATGTTGATCAGATTGGCTGGTCAGGCTTGAAAGCTCACAAAATCATTTTAAACTGTAAGACAACAGGATGTTAGGATTTTCAGAGACCCCCTCTCTAATTCTTTACCTCACTCCCAGTCTCCCATGAGGCTGAATGGAGAGCCTAGTGAATAATGAAGCCATGTTTAGGTAAAACTTGCAAAGTGCTTTAAGATAGGTGAAGACAAAGATATGGAAATGTAGAAACAACTTGTGTGGAAGATGGAAACAGTTCAAGCTGGTATTCATGTTGCAAAATATAAATATAATTGACCAAGGTTTACATCTCTTATCATTCCAAGGCAGACAGTAATTTGGAAAACAGCTTGGACCCGCTTCAAGGACAGTACATTTCTTTCATCTGTGTTCTAAAATATAAATACTACATTCAGAATTTCATCTGCATATTTACTTCGCCTTACTGAGCTTTTTCATTTCTAAACCTCAAGTAGCAAAGTCTAGCATTCCAATCACTTCTTTTTTTTCTTTCTCAAAGGGTGCTATTATTTGGTTATTTTGGCCAGGAGATCTTAAATATATTATTAAATGCAGAATTTACTGCAATTGTTAAAAAATAAATAGCCACACCACCGGAGTAAATTAATCAGTTTTTTCTTTATTATACATGATCAGGCCATAAATTATGTGGGTGCTTATTTTAGTTAATATAAGGAAATACAAGAACATTTATATTACAACAACATACATGACGTTACTGAACGGTAAAAGTTAAACATAAGGAGAAAAGTCGTATATCACAACATGTTCTGCCTTGCTGTTTAATACGATTCTGCTCTACCATCAGATTTCTAAATAACAAACTCAATCAATAGACAATAGACAATAGACAATAGGAGCTGGAGTAGGCCATTTGGCCCGTCGGGCCAGCACCGCCATTTTAGAGATATTGAATAATTCTTACTTTGTCATTGACTATTTATTTTCTCTGTATTTGCACTTTGTTTATTTACACTTTTTTTGTTTACATTTCTCTCTTTTATACACATCTTTTCTTGAATACACTTTTTTTTGCATTACTGATAAGTAGAAGCCTGGCCTGCAGGAAAAATACCATTTAACATATACATATCATATATGTTGTCTGACAATAAATTCAAACTTTAATAGGTGCAGCTCATTGTGTATTTTGCTCTGTTCTGAATAGATTTTCTGAAGGTGGAAGCTGTGACCAAAAGTAAAACAGATAACAAGCTTAAGAAATCAAATCACATAATTTATAGCACATTAACACTGGATTTTATTTATATGTTATCAGAAAAGTTCTATGAGGCTGTTTAATTACAGCTTGATGCTATAAAAAGCTACTGGTGAGAGCTTACTCCACACGGGAGTGTGATTCAGAATTGAAGTGGTTGGCCACTGGGAGGTCGCTGTGGTGGCGAACAGGGCGGAGGTTCTGAGCAAAGTTATCTCCCAATAGAGAATACTACAAAGGGTTCACCGGATGGAGTAAATAAGTCCTTTAGATGTACAAGTGAAGTATTCGTTTTTGTGGCCCTGGATTGAGGTGAGGGAGGGGGGTATGAAAGCAAGAGTTGCCAGGGGTGCAATGGGAGGGGAAGGATGAGTGAATTGCGGATGGATCAGACCCCGTGGAAGGCCGAGAGGGGAGCCTTATGTACTGTCCCACCCTGATCACCCACAGATTGGAGGAACACCTTATTTTCCATCTGGGCACCCTCCAGCCACATGACATGAACATTGACTTTACTGCTTTCTATTAAATTGCTTGCCTTTTATTTGCCCTCCCCCCCAACCTTTTCCTGTCCTTCCAGTTCTTTCACCCACACAGCACTACTATCCCCCCTCCTCCTCATTGGTGCTGCTCCTCCCTCCTTTCCCCACCTATCATCTCCTGCCTTGCCACCATCCCTCCCCCCCTTCAGACACTTGCCAAAACATCAGTTATATATTTTTGCCTTTGCTACATAAAGGACAATGTTTGACCTGCTGAGCTTCTACAATATTTTGTGTCCTTTTCTGTTTTAACTGCGATTTGCTTGGATTTCTTTTCAAATATGGGAAGAGATTCAGTGATCAGATTCATGTGGAGATTCACCTCTGTCTCTGTGGAACTCTCATTGTGTGCTTCACTCTGCATCATTGCCCTGGATAACTGCCATCAGCTAACACAATAAGTTTCCCTGGTGTGTACAACAATTCAGTCATAACATTGTAGCTTCATCACCAGTTTTTAGATTCTCAGCAACATTTCACTGATATTTTTCATGATTATGGATATTAATGGCTTGTGGTCTGTCTCTGCCATGTATGTTGGTAGGCCATACACATAACCGTGGAATTTCTCGAGTCCATAAACCAAACCTAGGCACTCTTTCTTGATCTATGCATACAGACATTCAGATGTTGTCATCGTCCTTGATGCGTATGCTACTGCCCTCCAATCTTCTCCCACAGCTGAAGTAGTATGGCACCTATTCCATCTTTTGAAGCATCTGTAGATATTTTCGTCCTTCTGGATGCGTTGAACTTCAAAAGCACTGATTCTGTAGTTAGAATAGTCTTCAGTCGTCCACATTCTTCCTCAAGTTTGGGTGTCCAATTGAATTCACATTGGTCCTGTAACAACTTCCTTAGATACATTGTTTTGGAAGATTGGTTTGGTATGAATTTACCAATGAAATTGATCATTCCAACACTCTCAATATGCCTTTTTTTGTCAGTGTGTCTGGGCATCTCTAAAATTGATCTCACCTTGCTCTTGTCTGGCTCTGTACCTGCTTCTTACAATTTATCTCCCAAAATGACATTTTTCTCTGTTTAACTTTAATCCATACTTCTGGATGAGTTGTAGCACTTTGATGAGCCTTTTGTTGTGTTGTTCTTGTGTGTATCCCCATAGCAACACATCATCCATGTACACACACACATGTACCCCATTTATGCCTTCTAAGATGTTCTCCATTGTTCTATGGAACACTTCTGGAGCTGAGGAAATTCCAAAAGACATCCTCAGACCAAATGGGGTATTAAATTTGGTATTCACCAAATGGTGTATTAAATGTATAGTATTTTGTGCAATAATCATGCAGCTTTATTTGCCAGAAACCCTGGGATGCATCCAATTTAGTGAAAAACTGCACCAGCCACCTCATTTGTAATTTCATCCCTGATTGGAATCTAATAATGTTCCCTCTTTATAATGGCATTCAAGTCTTTGGGTTTATGCACACACATGGTCACTGTTCTTCTTTTTGACACACATCACTTTCCTTATGACCCCTAGTGCTCTCATTTGGTTGAGTTCCTGCTTGAGCTTTTCTTTAGTGGCGCTGGAACCCGCCCCAGGTTCCAGTGCCACTAAACTGTATCTTATAGGTGAATGGTAGAACTCCAAACCCCTTGAAGATGTCTGGCAATTGATCCAGTATTTCCTCCATTCAGTTCCGTGCATTGGTGTGTTAATGTTGTACAACCTCTTGACTAGGCTCAAGTTTTCACATGCTTTGTCATCAAGCAGTGATTCATGTCCATACTGTGAACCTGAGGTGGTGCTCTTTATCTTTAATTTTCATCTTGAGTTTACATGCACCTTTCATGTCGATGCTCTGTCCATTGTAGGCTTTGAGCTGTACAGGATTTGCATGGATGTATGGCTTTATCTTCATTGCCCTGATGTCACAGATCAAATTGACCTTTGCCTCTATGTCCAGCTTGAAAGGAATATTTGTTCCATTTGTATGCAATGACACAGTCCACTTATCCTGCTGTTCACACTTGCTGATCAGTCTGGCTTATAAACTTCCTGCAGTACCATGCCAATGAAAAGTCTATCACTGAGGGCAGTTTCTTCAACATTGTGCATACTTTCACCTCTGTTTTGTTTCCCTTTGGAAAAACATTGGTTTGCATATGTCTCTCCATCTTTTTTTTTTCTAGATCTCATTTTTTATTAATGTGTATGGGCACACACTGTGGCGATGCCTTCATTTTCACTGGATTTTGCACTTTCACTGAACTTTTTCACATGCTGCAGAGCTAATCACTGGTGTGGCATATCTTCACTGCTCCAGCTAAGATTAACTCTGTCTCTTGCAACAACCTCTCTCTCACTTTCTTATCAATAATCCAGAACATAATTTGATCATGGATCATTGAATCTTGCAGCAACCCAAAATTGCATGTTCTTGCTTTTAATTTCAAATCTGTTTAAAAAAAGTATCAAAGCTCTCTCCCTGCCGCTGCCTCCATTAGTGAAACATGTACCTCTTGAAGGTTTCATTTTTCTTTCGTGGACAGAGTTCATCAAAAATCTCGGTAATCATGTCGAACTTGCCCAAGTCTTCTGCCTCAGCAAAAATAAATGTATTGAAAACCTTTAGTACTCGAGTCGTGCCTCAGTATGTAGCAGTGCAAATTTCCATGAATCAAATCTGCTATCAAGTCCAATGACTTGCAGGAATCTTTATTTAAACAACCTCCACTCGTGGTCAACATTTTCAGTCCAATTTACAGCATCAAGTTTCTACAGATAAGATCATGACTGATACATGCTCTGCACACTCCTGGTATTTCTTCCACTCCCTGGTACCATGTGATGTTTCTTTTATTGCAATAAAGAAACTTGGGTTCTTTTAAAACAACTATCTTTATTAGCTAAAGGACACAAGACCGTGTGGAGGCATCCATCTTGAACTGGATTAAAGCTGCAACAAACTAGCTTATGACTCCCTCTTAATGGTGTGATCCACCTTGGGCCTTTGAGAGGTTGACATGGAGATTCATCCAAAAGATAAAAGCCCTTGGGATCCAGAATAAGATTTCTAATTCAATTGAAGTTTGTTTGATGATTAGGACAGAAAGTGACCAACAAGAATAATTTTTGTAACTGGATACTTGTGACTTGCATTAACAATTTGGGCGTGAATGTAAGAGGTATGATCCAAGAAAACAAAAAAACGGTTAGCATTTTTGTCAGTGAGGAAGGGGGTCTTCGGCCATGGAGTGTACAGAAAAATGGCAAGCAGAATTTAATCTTGAAAAACATAAGATGATGCATTTGGGAGGATCAATAAAGCTAGGATACACATAACCTTGGGGATGATCGAAGATTTACTGTACCAGCCAAAAGATATCTGAAGGACACAGTAGTGATCAATAAGGCAAAAGGAATACCTGCCTTATGAAGTGGACCTATATTTTTGGTCCAGGTTACAGCACAAACATCTGAAACATTTGTTAGATCATAACTGGAATGCCATGAGCAGTTCTGGTTCTGCACCATTGGAAGGATCTAATTAAATAGGTGAGGTGCAGTGGATATAGAGGATTTGAGCTATCAGAGAAAACATGATAGAATATGTTTGTGATTTTTGGAATGCTGAAGGGGGACTTAACTGAGGTATTCAAAATATCAAAGATCATGGCACAGCTTGTGCAGTGGTTATTGCAAGGCTATCACAGCACCAGCAATCTGGGTTTGTCTCTACCAATGTTTGTAAGGTGTTTGTACGTTCTCCCTGAGCTTGAATGGGTTCCCTCCCACATTCCAAAGACGTCGCGGGATAGTAGGTTCATTGGCCAAATGGGTGTATTTGGGTGATACAGGATTGTGGGCTAGAAGTGCCTGTTACTATCCTGAATCTTTAAAAATAAGGTAGTTTGTGAGATTTATTTTTCCTGCATGGAGATTTCAATGACAAGAGGACTCAAGTTTAAGGTAAGGGGTAGGAGGGGGTTGAGGATTTCGGGAAGAATTTCTGATACCCAAGGGTTGATTGAAATCTGGAGTGGATTGGCTGACAGAGTGGAGGAATCAAGTAGTCGCACAACATTAAAGACATGTTTAGGCCAGCACCATTGTATAGAAGTCACCAGGCCAAGTGCTGAGAAATACAATTAGTGAAGAAAAGTACTTTGCAGGTAGCATGTACAAATATCCCAAAGGGCCTATTTCCACGTTCTTTGATTCCATGACTCTATACCAGAGCACTTTCAAATGTTGCATTGGTGATGAGCTCATCGTATGGTTGGTTTGGGGATACCAGGAGACCAACTATGAACTTCAGAGGGAACATTTTAGCAGTGATGATGGCATGCAGTGGATGACAGACATGTACATAAATTCAAGCTATTTGGCCTGTCATGAGCAAGTGGAAATATTCTTAATGGTTCAGGTCCCAGGAAGTATATGGAATCTACTAGTGACACCATGTATAGAAAGTATTGGGGCATGCCACTGATGCTAAAGGGCTGAAGGTGAACAAGGTATGGACAATATTTCTTGGCAGGACATTGTGAAAACCTTCAGAGATTTAGAATTGTATGTTCAGCACTTGCTAAAAGCATCTGGATGATATAGATGGCAATTATATGACTAACCTTAACCCTAAACAAAAAGACATTACAATTTTCAGACCTTTTTAAATCAACTTAAAGTGAAAAATGACAAATGAGAGAATTCAGGTAGAACTACTCAACATGCTGGGTTTAAGATTTAAGAAAATGCACAAGATAGCCACAAAAATTAAGAAGTTCTTTAACTCAGGGCACAGTTTCTGGGTGCAGGTCCACAAAATGGAAATGAGAGCTTGGTCATCTTAATCATGAACAAGTATTACCATAAAGTTCGTTGGAATAAAATTAGCAAGTCATATGATGGTAAATAGCAGGAAGATAACAAATCTTGTGGGTGCAAAATATGTTAAATTTTGCCATGAGACTTTGGAATGCTTGCTTAGTGCGGCCCAAATTTGCAAATGTCATAGAGTAGGATACAATGAATGGGTGTGCATGTTCCCAAAAAATGATAATGCCAGCAAAGATGACAATCCATTTTGTATCAGATATATGGAGTTTGAGAGGTGGTCAGCATGACTGCTCCTGGCATCAAGGAGCCCTGGTAAAACATAACCTATTGGGTATCAGGGGCAACAAACACCAATATTTGGAATAAAACCTTTGTATGGTTGTCAGGGATTAATCTTCCCAGCCCAGAACATCACAGCACAAGTTCCGCAAAGCAATGTTCTGGCCAACTATCTTAAGATGCTGTATCAATGATCTATCTTGGATGCTTGTTCTTTATCGACTACAGTTCAGCATTTAACACCAGTACCCCCTCAAAACTGATCAGGAAACTCCAAGACTTGGGGGTTAACACCCCACTGTGCAATTAGATCATGGATTTCTTCCCCTCCAGACCACAATCAGTGAAGATTGGAAGAACTTCTCCTCCACTATCTTCAGTACTTGAGCACCACAGGGCTGTGTTCTTAGCCCCCTGCTCTACTCACTTTACACCTACAACTGAATAGCTCAGTATGACAACACCATCATGTACAAAGTTGCCACCGATATCACGGTAGTGGGTTATATAAGGGAAGAGGATGAGTCAACATACAGGATGGAGATTGAAAACTTGGCTGAATGGTGCACCAACAACAACCTGGCATTTAATGCCACCAAAACTAAGAAGCTGTTTGTTGATTTCAGGACAGGAAAGCCAGAGGAAGCCAGAGGGATACAATCCAGTGATCATTCGAGGATCAGAGGTGGGGAGGGTGAGAAAATTTAAGTTCTTGGGAGTCACTATCTTGGAGGATCTTTCCTGGACCCAACACACCAATGAAATCGTGAAGAAAGCATGTCAGAACCTTTACTTCGCAAGAGTTTGCGAAGTTTTGGTATGACATAAGGAACCCTGCAAATATCTACAGATGTGTGGGAAAGTGTGCTGACTGGCTGCATCACGGTCTGGTATGGGAACACCAATACCCCTGAGTGTAAAGCCCTCCAAAAAGGTAGTGAACACAGACCAGAACATCACAAGAACATCACAGGCAAAACCTTCCCCACTACAGAGCACATCTACAGGGAACACTGCTGTTGGAGGGCAGCAGCAATGATCAAAGACCCTCACGCCCAGTACATGCTCCATTCTCGCTGTTGACATCAGGAAAGAGGTATAGGTGCTACAAGACTCGCACCACAGGTACTGGAACAGCTGCTACCCCTCCACCATCAAACTCATCAACAATGAAGTCAGAGACTCATTTAAGGATTCTTTCTTGTGCACTTTATTGATTTTCTTTTTGTTCTCTCTTTATTGCAGTTTGTTTACACGTTTTACACTGTGTACAGTTTATTTTTTGCACTACCAGTTAGTGTTAATTCTGCCAGGTCCGCAGGAAAAAGTAATCTCAGAGTTGTGTACGATGTCATGTATGTACTCTGACAATAAATCTGAAATCTCTTGTTCGCTGACTATTTGGCAAATGAAGTTATCCATGTTGCAAAAAAGGGAGATAGAGACAACAGTCAGGCATTGGCTGCAAAGTGGTAAGGAACATTCACACCACACAAGTTCAATGACCATCTCCAACAAGAAAGGATCTAATCACCGACCTTGGAAATTTAAAGACATTACTGTTGCTGAGGTGTCTACCATCAACATCCTGGGAGAATCACCATTGGGCCATTCTCTAAACTGGGCCACCTACCTACCTACCTACCTATATATAGAGATCTCTCTCTCTCTCTCTCTCAGAATAAATAGCCCATTCAATTGGCACCCCATGAACCATTCAAGCCATTCATTTTCTCCATCAATGCAGTGAATGCATTGTGTACTATCCCCAATATATGAACAATTGATTGCTATCACCACAGCAAAATAAGACACAAAACATGATAAAATTGCTGCAAAGATAGGGTACTCCAGATGGCATGTGGCAATCAAAGTGTGATTAGAATGCACCTGTACCCAACCACAGAGAATTTGATAATAATCCATCTGAAGGAGAATGTGCATTTTAAGATAAAAGGCAATCTTATTCAGATTTGGATCAATTACAGTATGGAGATCAAGAACAGAGCCAAGGATT
Source organism: Narcine bancroftii (assembly GCF_036971445.1). Lineage (NCBI taxonomy): Eukaryota > Metazoa > Chordata > Chondrichthyes > Torpediniformes > Narcinidae > Narcine > Narcine bancroftii. The sequence goes on from NC_091469.1 coordinate 233,947,163, forward strand.
GTAGTGAACAACTTGGCAAAAATTTGGAACATGATATCCCAAGAAGTGGGTCAGTAACAGTAGTTGGTAGCATCAGCAAGAAAATGCTTCCATGATAGAAAGAGACTATTAAGGGCATTCTTTGAAATCCATGGACTTCTGTGTTTCTGTCAACAAAGGTTAGATACATACCTATTTATTTTCAGGTCAACAAGCAATACAAAACATTGCACAGTTGTGTAATGAGATATTGGGACAGTTATTCACTTCAGTATCCGCCCAAATTGTTACCTCTACCGCCAAGGACAAAGGAAAATGGAAACATCATTATTTGGAGGTTCCCCTCCAAGACGTCCACCAGCCTGAAAATATATTATTGTTCTTTAATCATCACTGGGTCGAAATCTTGAAACTTCCCACCTAATAGGATTGTGTGAGTGCAGCACTTACAGCTTTGAGGTATCTTTGGGAAATGATGCAATGGAACTGTTATACTTGAGGAGGATATTTTAGAAAGTTTAAGTATAGCTCATAACTGGAGAATACTGCTATTGAGGAGGCTATGAGACTGAGCAAATGTAGGTTTGGTCAAATTTAAAACAGTATCAGTACATAATTGCATACCTATAAATAGGTAGCTGATCATCATCCATAAATAGTTTATTACTTTTTTGAGGCTTAAGAACTGTGTGCACCGTATGGTATTACTTCACACTGCTGTAATTGTCTTCAACAAAGGATGTTTTGTTGGTACCTCTACCTATCATTTGTTTTTTTAATTAATTAAATTTAGACATACAGCACGGTAACAGGCCATTTTTGGTCCACGAGTCCATGCTGCCCAATTTACACCCAACTAACCTACGCCTCCAGTACATTTCGAATGATGGGAGGAAACCGGCAAGTCCGGGAAAAACCCACACAGACACAGAGAGAACATACAAACTCCTTACAGACAGCGTGGGATTCAAACCCAGTCCCGATCACTGGGCTTGTAAAGGTATTGCGCAAACCGCTACACCATCCATGCCCCCCATGAGCAACACCTCCAAAGATATTACCTTATATTTTAATAAAAATAAATGTTACAAAAATACAGCAAAGCATATAGCATGAACTCAGATTCCAGATTTCCTCATCCAGTTGGAAGGAAAAATTAGGTTTCATTTTGGATTTTATCAGGAAGAAAATGAATTTCCATTGTTTGCAAAGATACCTCATCATAGTAAACTATTAACAAGGAGTTAGCTAAGGCATGTGAAGTATGCTGCTCATTCAACCATGTTGTGGGGAGCTGGGGGAAGGGATCTCTGTATATTCTGCACATTCTCAAATCCCAAGGTCACTACACAATGAACAAACAAATGGCTCATTATTGAAATTTTCTGGCTATGTCAAAAACTTAAGTGTGAAAAATATTAGTCTTTGAAACTAAATCCAGTGAGTCTAATTAATAACTGTCAACATTCAGTGGTTCTATATTAACAGTAGGGTAAAGGGATAAGGAAATTTCATTCCTGCCACTTACGTTACTGCAGATTAATAATAATTTATTGGTCAACTTATGAACTGAAGCTTGAGAACAAAATATACAGCTGAGAGAGGGGGAGAAAGAAACATATCACCATGTTTAAGAGTTCCAAAAATAAATTGCATAAAAATACATTATATTTTCTTTCTACCTGTATTGAAGCACCCTGCCTCCTCAAAAGGACATGCCTATTCAAGATGAAGTTACTGAAACTAAAGACTGATGATAGAGAACCTGCAGGAGTTCTGCTAAAGCCCATATACTTCATCAAAATAAAAGGACATGTTCAAATAGCTCACTGAAAAGCTGAAAATTTAAAGAACTTACACTTTACTCATGCTTTCCTGTAAAAATGTTTTTACTTCAAGTTATTGTTTTCAGTAACTTTGACCATGATAAATACTGACCAATCTTGTTAAATATTTTGTCTGGATGGGAGTTTAACATAACAATTACAGCACGGAAACAGGCCATTAGGCCCTTCTAGTCCGCACCGAACCAAACACCTCTTTCTAGTCCCACCTCCCTGCACAATGCCCATAACCCTCCATCTTCTTCTCATCCATATACCTGTCCAAACATTTCACTTCACACAACTGGACACAGCAGATGCCTGCAGGCCTGAAATCGCCGCCGTAGCCACCGCCAGAGATAAGTTTGCTGACATCCTCTGCGAGTTCCCTGCCATCCTAGAGCCTCGTTTCAATGCTGCTGTGCTCCACCATGGGGTTTTCTACCACATCACCACTCAAAGCCCAGACAGCTGCCACCTGAGAAGCTCCAGCAAGCAAAAGTCAAGTTCTCCAGACTCCAAGAACTCGGAATCGTTCGGCGCTCGGACAGTGCCTGGGCATCACCGCTCCACATGGTCCTAAAATCGTCTAGGGGCTGGAGACCATGCGGGGACTACCCGTGGTTGAATGATGCAACCACCACATATAGGATTTCTCCGCCAACCTTCACGGCGCACGGATCTTCTCCAAGGTGGACCTCATGCGGGAATACCATCAAATCCTGGTGCATCCAGACGACGTGGGTAAGACTGCCATTATCACCCCTTTCAGCCTCTTCGAGTTCCTGCATATGCCCTTCAGCCTAAAGAATGTAGCCCAAATGTTCCAGCACCTCATGGACGCAGTAGGGAGGGATTTGGACTGTGTTCATTTACCTGGACGATATACTCATTGCCAGTCGCAGCCTCGACGAACACAAGGCCCACTTCCGCACCATCTTTGCTCGCCTGGCAGATTTCGGCCCCTCGGTGAACGCAACCAAATGCCAGTTCAGCAAGGAGACCCTCCAGTTCTTGGGGTACACCATAATCGGCGGCTGGGGCCACACCAGCACTGGAGAAGGTGGCGGCCATCCAACGTTTCCCCCAAACCCCCCACCCTAATAGGCCTTCAGGAGTTTGTGGGGATGGTGAACTTTTACCATTGTTTCATCCCCGGAGCTGCTCGCACCATGCGCCCATTGTTTGTGCTGATGGCCACCAAAGAAAAGACTCTATCCTGGCCGGAAGAGGCGAATAAGGCTTTTTTCGCGACGAGGAGGCTCTAGCCAACACAACACTACTAGTGCACCCACGGCCAGAGGCACACACAGCGCTCTCCGTGGATGCCTCAACTACGGCAGTGGGGGTGGGGGGGGGGGGGGGGGGGGAGTCTGGGAACAGTGGCTCAATGGACACTGGCACCCGCTGGCCTTTTTCAGCAAGCAGCTGTGCCCACCAGAACTCAAATATAGTGCCTTCGACTGGGAGTTCCTGACGCTATACTTGGCCATCCGCCACTTTTGCTACTTCCTCGAAGGCAGACCGTTCACAGTCTTCGCAGACCACAATCCCCTCACCCAGGCACTGGCGATGGCCAAGGATCCAAGGTCCGCCAGACAACAGCGCCACCTCTCGTACGTTTCGGAGTTCACGACCAACATCTGACACAGGGCTGGTAAGGATAACGTGGGACATGCACTCTCATGACCCGCCATCAACACTCTCGCCCCCAGCCTAGATTACAGTCAACTGGCCCAGGCCCAGAGGAATGATGCGGAGACACAGGCCTAGCGGTCCACCATCTCGGGCCTCAAACTTGAAGACGCCCAGTTGCCCAGCAGCCCAGACACACAGCTCTGTGATGTGTCAACAGGTAGGCTGTGTCCGGTAATCCTACTGCACTGGAAAGCGAGGGTCTTCAGTCTAGTCCGCGACCTCGCTCACTCAGCAGTGAAGACGACGGGATAGTGCATATGGTCGCAGAGCGGTTCGTGTAGCATAGGCTCAAGAGAGAGGTGGTGAAGCTCACCAGGAACAGCACCAGGTGCCAGACCTCCCAAGTCCACTGACACACGCAGGCTCCCTTATAAAACTTTGATTCTGCGGCTTGCAGGTTCCAACACATCCACGTTGATATCGTTGGACCCCTGCCAGTATCAAGGGAGGCTCGTTACCTCCTCACAGTGGTCAACCACGCTACAAGGTGGCCGGAAGCTATCGTGATCAAGGAAGCCTCTGTGGAGATGTGCGCCAGGACTCTGGTCAAACATGGATCGCCCGATTCGGAGTCCTGGCACACATCACCAGCGATGGGGACGCTCAGTTCACATCCGCTCTGTGGACCCAGATGGCAAAACTCCTGGGGGTGAAGTTCAACCACACCACAGCATACCACCCACAGTCCAACAGGTTGGTGGAGAGTTTCTACAGGCACCTGAAGGCATCACTCATGGCCAGGATCTCCGGACCAGATTGGGCAGATGAGCTACCCTGGGTCCTCCTCGGGATTAGGATGGCACCCAAGGAGAACTTACAAGCCTCGGCAGCGGAGATGGTGTACGGCGCACCACTTTCCCTACCGGGTGAGTTTTTCGGCTCAGACCCCAACACCGCAGCCACTGACGCAAACCTGCTGGCGGACCTCCGCAGGAAACTGGGCTCCCTGGCTCCCCCACCCCCAACATGCCACGGCACCTGGCCAATCCACCACCCCAAAGAACTCAATTCAGCTCAGTTCATTTTCGTGCGAAGGGGCCGCAGGGTGCACCGCTGCAGCGACCGTACAAGGGGCTGTACAAAGTCTTGCACCAAACCGGAGGAACCTTCACCCTAGACATTGGGGGGAGGGAGGAACTTTTTACGGTGGACTGCCTGAAGGCGGCCCGTCTAGACTTATTTCAGCCGGTGCAGACAGCCAAGTCTATGCGACAGGGCTGCCCGCCCATGCGGCGGGATGCATAGCCGGTTCTGGGGGGGGTGGGTTGTGTGGCGCCACACTCACTCAGGGCGAACCGGCCCCACTTGTAATGCATCGTGCCGGAGCAGCCCTGGGAAGATGGCGCCATCGGGGTTTTCTTCCCCAGTCGAATCTCCCACGTGGCGCACGCCCCAGGCAGCTTCTATGACGTCATCACGCACAGGGTGACTGAGCCAGCGCTGCCCTTAAGGGGCCCGTGCCAAATTCAAATAAAAGAGTCGTTAACGACCCTCAACGTGGTGGATGTGTCTCTCTCACTGCTCACCAAGAGAGAGGTGGTGAAGCTCACCAGGAACAGCACCAGGTGCCAAACCTCCCAAGTCCACCGACACACGCAGGCTCCCTGATAAAACTTTGATTCTGCGGCTTGCAGAATATCAAATGAGTGCAATCATATTTAAGGTTACTTCGTGAATTTGCCAATGAAAAAATACTTTCAAAATGTATTTCATCTTTACGTGTTCCAAGCACACATCCATATGCCATAGTTTGATCAGCACTTCAATTTATTTGAAAACCATAACCTTCTTGATTTTTAACCAAAGAGAGGCCTCTGTGTCTAAGAAGGAACAATGTGGCAAGTTGAGTTGAGACAGTGTGATAGCACAGATCTATCACCAATGTACATAGTGTATATAGTTACTGTATCTAGACTGTGCTTACAGCGATTGGCTGAGAGCTAAGCCACGCCTACTGTCTGGGCCTTAAAGGGTTGTGTCCCTAGCCAGGTCGGATCATTCCGGACGGGTCGGCCACCTGTGAAGAGCTCCTGTCTTTTGCTAATAAAAGCCTTGGTTTGGATCAACAAGTCTTTGGTTCTTTCGACGAGCTCTACAGGCAGCTAAGATCCACATAAAGAGCCATTTTCAGGAGAAATCCCATGTACTTGCTTGTTCAAGAAGGGAATGAAACAAAAAAAATGGGAAATTACAGGCCAGCTAAGTCAACAACTGTTATTGGCAAGAAGCTGGAGTCGATAAATAAGAAAGAATTAGCTAATCCAAGATAAGGTGATGCTATGAAAGGAAATTCATATTGGACAATATTCTGAGATGCCATAAGGACAGGATTCCCCTTATCCTCACTTACTATCCTCACTTACCACTCTGCCAAACTCGCATCCAACATATTACTCTGCTAAGATCATCATATTAGGACAGATTTACAAAGGTTCTCTGAAGATGTAACAAATAAAAATCAACAGAAGAAAATATGAAAAGTTTATATGCAATTCCAGCAGGCATTTAATGTATCAAATTAAAAAAAACTGGTGTACAAGATAAGAGATTATGGAGGTGGGGAAAGTCAGCTACTGATTTTCACATCGATGAAGTGGAATTAAAGGATTTTTTTTAAGAGAGAATTCAACTGATAGAGTGCTGCGAGGATCAGTTACTGGCCCTCATTTGTAATCTATACCAATGACTTGGGGTAGGGGCAAAGTATAAAGATTTGCATTTAACAAAAATAGATGGGAGGATATTTAAACTCAGCACAGGATATAAGTTAAGTTGATTGGCAAAAACTTGGTAAGCAGATTTACTTAAAGAACATGGTGGGGTAACCTAGAGCAGACACTGTTCTAAATAGAAAGAGAACAAATGAATGGATTACAGAGGGATTTGGGTGTTCTTCATGAAACACAAAATGTTAGCACACAGGTGCTGCAAGTATAGGAAGAAAAGAGGCATATTGGCATTTATTGCAAAGGAGTTTTATTTTTAAATTATTGTTACAATGTTATGGGGCAAGGCTGTGTCTAGATTTCTGGGTTTTTAAAAAATGATTAAATTGACAATGGAGATCACCAAGAAGAGATTTACCAGCCTTAGACTGTCCCATTATAAAGAGATAAAACAGTTAGAACAAGGGCTGATCTTATTGAAACACATGAAATCCGAAGAGGGAATGACAAGGTCCACTTTGAGATGTTTCCACTGAAGAGCATCAAATCAGGTAGGAAGGTAAAGAGATCAGTATTTAAAACTGAGCTGATAAGAAATTTCTTGTCACAAAGGGGGGTGAATCTCTGGAATTATCTACCCCAAAGTGTTCTAGAGGCATTTAAAGAGAAAATAAGTACATTTTTGAAAAAAATTGGGAAATTGCAGGCTCCAGCGATTTAGTTCAAAAAAGGAGTGGAAGTCAAAGACAGATGAACCATTATCCTGCTCCTATTTTTTGAGTTTTTAATGTTCATTTGAATGCAGCGAATTGTATTGAGGAAATACAGAATATTATTGTATTATTGCATCATGAGTGGTCAAATACTCTGGATATTAGGAAGGGAAAGGGAGAGCTGTTGCATCTCCTACAATTATATTCAAAGTTTAATGAATAATCAAAGAGAAGCTCGCAATGTTTAGGGAGTGTGATCATGTATCACAGACGGTACAGTCCACATGGATCATTGGAAAGGGAAGAGAGAAATATTATTGAACTGTTGTCACATGTATCAACTTTGTACTACAGCAAGTAGTGCAAGAATAATGATCATAAAGAATATAAAGAGAAAATCTGTTAGGGAGCAACATACAAAAAGTTGCAATGCTCTGGGATGATGCTTTTGGTATACCAACATATCTTCTCCTTTAATAGCACTATAGATAATCCAGAAAGATTCACTGGGATTTTTTTGAGTGAAAGGATTTTAATTTCATAACCAGCTCAAAAACTTTGATCTTTATTATGGCATTTGGAGTTTAGAAGAACGACAGGGTGATCTTATTGAAACATAAATGGTCCCGGGGACATGATAGGTTAGATGTTATCTTTTCAACCAGCAGTAGAGGCTCAAAGGTTGTGCAAAGAAAGACAGTCACTTGAAATGGAAGTGCAAGGGATATTTTTCTCAGAGTTTGGTGAATCAATGGAATTCTCCGCCCGAGAAGGTTTGTCAGCCATATTAATGGAAGTAGTCAAAGGTGGCAATTTTTTTTAAAAAAGATTAGGGAATTGATAACTTTGTGAAACTGAGACAGAAATATCTGGGGCAAATTAACATTGAAGGAATGCAGCAAACTTGCACCAGAGTGGACCCAGAAATCTATCACGAGGAGAGATTAAGTTGGCTAGATTTATATTCTCTGGAGTTCAGAAGAATGAGAAGGGACCTTAAGACAAAATTCTTTGAGGGCACTGCAAGGTAGGTGGGGGACGATTCCACTGGCTCAGGACTCAGGAAACAGTCTCAAAATAGATGTATGCCATTTAACAATGTCAAGAGAAATTATTCTCACAGAAAGTGGTAAATCTTTGAAATTCTCTGCCCAAAGAGCTGTGGCGGCTCTGAAATTGATTGAATTTAAAACACAGGTCTATGGACATTTAAGGAATCAAGGGAATTGAGGGTAGTACAGGAATATGATGTTGAGCTAGAAATCAACCATGACCTTTTTGAATGGCAGAGCAGGCATAAGAGACTGAATGGCTCCCATCTTTTGATGGATTTTCCCACCAGTTGGACAAAATGTATTCTCAAATTGTTTGGTTTAGATGTTTGTTTTAAAGATGTAATTCTGTGAGTGCAATTATGTCAAGAAATTGTTTGATCGGTTTGTTGGATATCTCTTTCAACTTAAATACCAAATGTTCTTAACCACAACTTGAAAATAACTGCCAAATCCAAGTTTTGTGTCCAGGTCAATGCATAGTAGCACATGCTACATAACTCATGTTTTAATGTAGAAATTTCATTCAACTGATTGCTTTTTAAGGCTCAGAGAATGAAGAGTCAGCCAATCATTTTGAAAAATCTAGTCCTAACAATCCAACATTTCATGTTTTCTAATACTTGTACCATCTTTTCAATTCAAAATAATATATTAACTTTTTTGAATGAAAAGTAATCACAATTTTGCTAGCAATTACTGAAGCAAGGAAGAAATGAGAAGCAACTAATGGTCAATAGGAGAAAGAGAGGAAACAACTCTACAGGATGGTGGTCTTGACAATGGACCAGCAAAGAGCTTAGCAGCTGAAAGGCCTTACAGGATGGTGACCATGGCAGCAGTCCAGCAAGGGGCTCAGAAGCTGAGGGACCAACAGAGGCTTTAGGTGACTTATAGTTGGGGGACCTGCACAAGCTGTGGGCAGCTTGAGACTGGTTCATGAGAATCAATCATAGGAACTGGGATTCAAGAGGGTGCGGAGGGCAAGAAGGGCTCCCAAAGGACTTCGGGTTCTGAAGGCTTCCTGATCATTGTTGAAGGATTAGATCTGGAGCTCAGGTTGCCAATGAATCAAACAGGAGTCTGTGCAGTTGAAGAGGCTACAAGGGCGCTGTTGTTGAATCCACAGATGCTCAGTGACTCTGAAGGGACTCTCTTTTGTTTCTCTTTCTCCTATTGTTAAGGGCCCTGGGCTCATGGCGACTCTTTGTTTGCCTTACAGCAGACAAAAATTAAAAGTATATCATGTATGTTACTTTTTTAACATATTATTACATGACAAAAAAAATGAATCTTGAACCTTGATGTTCAATTTCAAAACACTACTGGGTCCACTTTAATTTTTCAAAAAAACATACGCCCCACCATTACCAGAAAAAAGTTATGTTTTAATTAAATCACTTACTGCAAGTGTATTTCAACTGCCAAAATGTTTGGCCTGGAAGTCAGCCTGAAGAAAACTGAGGTCCTCCATCAGCCAGCTCCCCACCATGACTACCAGCACCCCCCACATCTCCGTAGGGCACACAGAACTCAAAACGGTCAACCAGTTTACCTACCTCGGCTGCACCATTTCATTTGATCCAAGGATCATCAAAGAGATAGACAACAGACTTGCCATGGCAAATAGGGCCTTTGGAAGACACAAAAAAGAGTCTGGAAAAACAATCACCTGAAGAAACAAACAAAGATCAGCGTGTACAGAGTCGTTGTCATACCCACGCTCCTGTTCGGCTCCGAATCATGGGTCCTCTACCGGCATCACCTATGGTTCCTAGAACGCTTCCATCAGCGCTGTCTCCGCTCCATCCTCAACATTCATTGGAATGGGTTCATCACCAACATCGAAGTAATTGAGCTGGCAGAGTCCGCAAACATCGAATCCATGCTGCTGAAGACCTAACTGTGCTGGGTGGGTCACATTTCCAGAATGGAGGACCATCGCCTTCCCAAGATCGTGTTATATGGCGAGCTCTCCACTGGCCACCGAGACAGAGGTGCACCAAAGAAGAGGTACAAGGACTGCTTAAAGAAATCTCTTGGTGCCTACCACATTGACCCCCACCAGTGGGCTGATCTCACCTCCAACCATGCATCTTGGCGCCTCACAGATCGGCGGGCTACAACCTCCTTTGAAGAAGACCGCAGAGCCCACCTCACTGACAAAAGACAAAGGAGGAAAAACCCAACACTCAACCCCAACCAACCAATTTTCCCTTGCAACCGCTGCAACCATGCCTGCCTGTCCCGCATCGGACTTGTCAGTCACCAACGAGCCTGCAGCAGATGTGGACATACCCCTCCATAAATCTTGGTCCGCAAAGCAAAGCCAAAGAAAGAAGAAGAATTTCAATGCAGTTAGGATTGGGAATACACATTTCATATTCAACAACTACTTCAATATGTTAACCATCTCAAACACACATTCAACAAATGTCATCTCTTCAGTGGGAACCTTGCCCCTGATGCTGGCTGCAGATTTTTTTTTGATTCGAGGGACTAATTTTGTTAGTATCAACCTTAAATCTCCACATTTTGTAATTTCCAGTCAGTTTCACTTAACTTGTAACAAATCACCAACAGCACTGAAGCCACATCTACTAAATAAGATAATGGAAAATGCACCAATAGTTCCCTTGCTAAAGTGGTCGAGTTTGATTATTTCTTTTTGATCTCGTTAAGACAGCCACATCATAGTTCCTTTCACTTTGAACAGAGTTTTTCAGAGATTCATGATGCTGCAACTCAGGTAACTCCTCTTGGTATAGATGACACTATCCAAGCTCTCATATTTCCCAATTTCAAAGCATGTAATCTTCACAGAAACGTTCGCAACAATATTCTGAATTACTATCCTATAAATCCAATTAAATCAAACTTTGTAGTTGCAGCTGTAAAGTAGCTTTAATTTGTTGATAAAACAAATAAATATTTTGCATAAATTTGCTTTGAGATTTTTATACGATGAGTAAACAAAGCATACTGTATAATGATAATGATATTCAACTTTAAATAGATATAAACCAAAATAAGGTGATTAAGATGAAATAAGATAAATTCAAAGAAGAGCATCTCGAGCTCATGTATCTTTCATGGTTCTTCGAAGAATAAGATACAAACTTCACGTCCGCTTGGATATTATGACATATGACATCATACACTATGGTAACACTACAAACAATTCCTTAAAAGGGATAGGCACAAAATTAACAAAAATAAAAAAAAAAACAAGATTTTAACCTTTACATTCTGCCCCCTAATTGTAATAGACATTAATGATTAATATATATTATAATTGCTATTACAGATACAAAAGTAAATATGGTAAATATAAGATTAGAAATCAAAACTTTCTGCTTCCTGTAAAAGACAGATTTTGGTAATAGATTGATTTAAGTAACCAGTCTTGGTTTTAATCTGCACTTGCTGAACAAAACCTTTTTTGTCCGGAAGAGTATCCACTTTTTTTCCTCAGCAACCAAGAATTCCTTGGTGCAGAATTGTCCATGATAATTACAATGTCTCCTCATACAAAACTGCATTTAGCTTTAGACCATTTTTGTCTTTCTTGTACTAATGAAAGATATTCTTTAACCCATCTTTTCCAAAATAAATCCGCAATAAACTGCACTTGTTTCCATCTGCACCTGGCATAAATATCTTCTTTCTGAAATTGACCCAGAAGCATTAAAGGTTTAGATTAAAGTAGTAAGGGATGATACGACAGAAATTTTAATTATTGGACGACTATTTAAAATAGCTTCAATTTCACACAATACTGTCTGAAGATTGTCATCATTCAGTATTTGATTATTCAAAATGGAACTAAGAATTTTCTTGATTGATCTAATCATTCTTTCCCACACACCTCCATGATGTGATCCTGTGGGTTGGTTAAATATCCAATTAATTTCCTTTTAAAGTAACATATCATGAATTTGATGTTGATTTCAATTTTGAATTACTTTTCGTAACTCTAATTGAGCTCCTGTAAAATTAAATCCATTATCAGAATGTAATTCTTTTACCTGACCACGTGTGGCAATAAAACATTGATAAAAGAGTCTATATCAAGTGATGACACTACTTCAATATGAATTGCTCTTATAGTCAAACAAGTAAAAATAGTTCTGTATAATTTTTCAACACTGCTTTCTCATTTTACTTGTAAAGGACCAAAATAACCAACTCCCATGTATGCAAATGGGGGTTCATCAGGCGAAACTCTATTCTGTGGCAAATCCACCATTTGTTGTTGTCCAGGTTTAGCATTTGCATGTTGACAATTAACACATTTTGATACAATTCTTTTGATCTATGTTGAAGCACCAAGTATCCAATATTTCTGGTGTAATTCTGATACATGATTACAACCACCATGACCTGTATTTTCATGTACATGTCAAAAAATCGTATCAGAAATATGAAATTCCTTAGCGAAGATAATTGGATGTTTCACTTCTTCTGGCATTATTGCTTTTTCCAATCCTCCTCTTACTCTCAATAAATCATTTACCAGAATAGGATTTAGCTCGTAAAAATGACTTGCTTTTGTAACATTCAAATTCTTCACTTTTGATCTCATTATCAAATGCCTTTTTCTAACAAAAAAAATGAATGATCTCCAATTCAGTATTCACCAACTCATCAACTGTTAGGTAACAGCTCTTTCGAAACTTCAGATTCTCTTTCTTGATATGAAGTAGAAAACAGTTTTTAATCTAAGAATCCATGAAGAATAATACAAATTAATTGAATAACCGGATCACTCTCATTAGATAGTATTCACATTAGTGCTTTGGATTTCTGAATCCTCCATTGAAACTTCTTTGAACTCTTCTGGATCTTGAAGCCATTCTTAAGATTGCAAATGAAATTGAGGACTGAACACCCAAGTGTTGGCTTTTTTTCAGAAACAATTGAACATTTGATCCTCGTGAAGCCATATCAGATGGATTATCCACTGTTTTAACATATCTCCATTGATTAGCATGCAAAACCTTCTCAATCTCATTAATTCTGTTAGTCACAAAGGTACAAAACCTCATGGTTTTGTTATTAATGTATTTAAGCACTGATGTACTATCAGATCAAAACAAAGAATCTGCTAACTCCATCTGTAATTCTCTTCTTAACACAGCGTCCATTTTGCTCACCATAGTAGCAGCAGTCAATTCCATTCGAGGTCTGGTGACTGGCTTTAATGGAGCCACTCTGGCTTTTCCCATGACAAATCCACAATGTACTCGCTCTTGTTTATTTTGCAGTACAAAATAACTGACAGTACCATAACCACCTTTGCTTGGTGTAACTGAGCAAATGGTGTAACTGAGCAAATGTGACAATTCCAAAGTCTGTTGGTTTAAAACATCTGTTGACTTCAAAACTTTCTAACATTTCAAGACTCTCAAACCAATTCATCCAACCTTGTGCAATGGAATCTGGTATTATTTCATCCCATCCAAATTTTCTTCTGCATAATTTTTTCCAAAGTTTTCTTGGCTATTAATATTACTGGTGCCAATATTGAGCTTACAATCAAAAGAATACCTCTTCGTATCAAAAGTCATTCTTTTGAAACAATTTTGAATTTGGAAACATAAGATTGAACACACCATTTCACTCCCAGAATTCTTTCATCAGTAGAATGTCATAATCCAAGTCAAGATCTTTTATCTCCTTTGCTCTTTCTGCCTCAAGAATAACAGCCAATACATCTTGACTGCTACTAATCCATTTCATAAGGAAAAAAGCCTCCTTTATTACAGATTTCTGAACTCATGATAAAGATTTATTGCTTCTTTTTCTGAAACCACTGAAGTAAGACAATCATCAACATAGAAATTATTTCTGATGATGTTTATAGCTTGAGAACTAAATGCTCTTCATTACCTTCAGCGCATTTCTTGAGAGCAAACTTTACGCAACTCAGTGAAGATGTTCCAAATAAATGAACTGTCTTTCTATATTCAATCGTATTTTTTAACTGTAATCGCCATTAGGCCACCATAACAATCATAGAAAATCATGATCTTCTGATGGTACTTTCACTTGATGAAACATCGCTTCAATATCTGCAGCAATTACAATAGGTTCTTTACAAAATCTTATCAAAATGCCTATTAAAGTACTGGTTATGTCCAGACCTTGTAAAAATTGAGAATTTAATGAAACTCCTTGAAATGCTGCCCCACAATCAACATACTGTCTCCTTTTGTGGATGTATAACTCCATGATGAGGTAAATACCATTTTCTACCATCTTGACATTCCAAGGTATCTTCTGATACCTTTTCTACATAACCCTTGGTTATCACATCTGACATATTGGTATATTCCAAATGAAAGAACTAATTTCTCGAATTTTCTCTTCAAATTCACCATACGCTGTTCTGCGATTATTTTATTACCTGGCCTACAAATTTCTCTTTGCTTCAAAGGAAATGCTATGCAATAATGACCATCAACATGTGTCACAGAATTTGAAACTAAATCCAGAAACTGCTTGTCCTCCTTCAAAAGGTTCTTAAATATCTTTGTGACATTCAAGAAAATCAATTTTAAACTGTTGTTTCCACAGATCATTAAGTTTGAAAACTGAAATTCTGTTGACATTTACATTCAGCAAATGTAAATAATGTAAATAATGATTTACATCCTGATCATTATTCATTTTTCCTCCTAATGGTCCATTAATTGTCCATCCAAGCAATGTTCTCATGGCATTAGGTCCATCATTTTGACTCCTTATTACTTCTAGAGCCTTTAGTTCATCTAATCCAGTTAACATCTTGATCTTAGCATCAATCTTGGGTAAGAAAATGTCTTTTAGATGATTTCACTGCTTGATATCATCCTGATAGGGAATATTCTCCTTATTCACAGGCATAATCTTCTGAGTATATGGTTGGAAGATTGCCAAATTCATTGCTATTCAATCCAGCAATCTCTAAACCTGAAACTATATGAGTTTCAATGTTCCTTTCAACATTCATTTTCTTCAACATGATTTGTGATCTTTTAATTTATCACTTCAACAGTACAAAATGATGCGGTACTGCCTGGATCAAGAAAGGCGCAAGTCTTTAGTATTAAGGTTCCTTTTTTAAGCTTTAAACTGCACAGGAACTATTGAGAGCCCCAGTAAGACTGTTTGACTGAAATGAAGCTGAAACATTCTCTTTGACTGCGTCTTTAGTCTTGGATTCAGATTGTTTGACTTCTTTCTCAACTTTACTTTGTTGAGTATGCAGTAACTTGGGAGGTTTTAAACTGCACACATCACAACTGAGTTGCTTGCTACAAGTTTTGCTGATGTGTCCTTTACACAAGCAACCAAAACATATTCCATTCTTTAAAAAGGTTAATTTCTCGTCATACGATTTTTTTTCTCCAATTGTAAATATTTTTCTAAAGCATGTTTATCTTTGCAATACCAACAGCTTTCCTGAACGGTCTGATCTTCCGTTTCCCTTGTTTCTTTGTTCTTTCTTGTGCTTGTATCTGACACAGCAGTAACAAAGGTACTTCCCTTTGGTTTCTGTTGAGACAATGATTTAGACTTTTTTAGGAACTATTGAAGTATCCTTAATATTTCCAAATGCTGGTATGGTGTAAACATGCACATGCCATTCCAAAAAATAGTACAACATCCACAAAAGTGGCGTCCATTTCAGAAAGAACCTTAAGCTCCACAACTTTGGTTCTCCACAAGTCCCTCAGCTTAAAAGGTAATTTATTGACAATAATTGACAAATTAGTAAACAAATTCAGCTCTTGCAAATGTACACTTCTTCCCATTGCGTTCAAACCTCCTCTCAGAAAGAGTGCATTTGCTTGTAAAGCCTTTGCATCCTTTGATTTTATTGCTGGCCAAGAAAGAATCTTGTCTGTGTGGGCCCTTGTGATTTTATGTTCTTTGCCATAATGACGATGCAATAATTCTTTTGCCCTTTTGAAGTCTTGGTCTGGATCCATATTTTGGCAACTTTTGACTAACTCCTTCACCTGTCCTCCAGTATACTGTTCCAGGTAATACAAATGATATTTGGGGTTTTTAGTAATTACTTTCAATGTGATGTTCAAAGGAATTCATGAACGTCAGATATTGTAATGGATCTCCATTTAAAAACTGAAATTTCCTTCTAAGGTAAACCATAGGAACCTTGTCACTGTGCTAACATAGCAAAACAAAATGAAATTTCTGCTATGAGTGATAATATATTGTCTTGTCCACCATGGCTTGTGACTGGTTGTCTTGTTGTGAATGGAGTACATGGAACTTGAACTGGTGCCATAGGTGTAGGACTTCAAGCTGTAACTGATGGCATTGATAGAGATCCTTGACTTGTCACTGGTTCTTCAGCAACATGAAGAGACATCAGTTGTTGAGTACGATCAACTCGCATGGTTGAACATGGTTGAAATGCTCTGCTTTTGGGAAGATTCATAAATTGTGCGCTCAGAAGAGATTGAATGTCGCTAGCCTTTTCCACAGGGTTGGTCATTGACATTCGAGCACTAGCAGCGCTACCTGTAACTCATTGCTCAAGTCGACTCGATTCTGGCGGCTGTAGTACCCATTGACCTGCTGGAATGTTAGATGCGAGCCCTTTGGGAATTTCACTTTGTGATAATGCTTTTAGTTTGGCCATCTTCATAGCATATTGTTCCTCTAGATTTAGTTTCTTTTCTTTCTTCAATAATCTTTTTTGATCTTCTTGCTGAATCCTCATTTCAGCTTCTTGCCTTAGTTGCTGAATCTTCATTTCAGCCTCTTTATCTTCCAGACCATGTCTTTTCTCCAACCACTCACATTGCATCTCAATAGTAGCCAAGTCTACTTGCGTCTTAGCAGGCATAGCTGATATGCTTGTACTTGCTCTAGATGCCTTTGAAGACTTTGAAGATCCTCCTATGCTCATAATCCTGGAAATATGATCAGCAGAATTCACATCTGAACTTTCAAATACTGCTGATTGAGTCTCTATCTTCAGCATTTCACTGGATACAGCACCAATGGGGCTTTGCAATGTACATTCATCTGTTTCATTTCCACTAACCTTTAAGTCAGCTAATGAGGCCTGGAGTGCCTTATCGCAGTCTTCTTCTTGCTTGGTAGCTGAAGCCGCTTCCTCAATGGTGGCTGGCTCCAATCTCCTGCCAAGTGTTGTCAGTCCGCCATGCTGGCCCAACTCACAACCAAACAGCTCTTTGAGAGGAGCTGTTTGTTCGAGGTCTTTAGCCTGATTAGACTTCTTTTTCTCCATCTTGGATTCTTCACACTGCAACCAGTTTTCTCAGTTCCTCAGAACTTTAAACAAATTTGTATCTTGCATGGTCCCTTTAAGAGGATTTCTCTGGCCGAATTGTCTGTGTTTGTTACACAGACCTCTTTATCAGTTGTTTATAGAATACTTTCCAAAGTCCCAACTATAAGTTTAACAAAGCTAAGCAACCACTAAACAATCAAAATATTCAAGTTGGAAAACTTAGAGTCGAATGTAGTCAAGTGCTTACTTGTCCTGGGGAGAAGTTAAAACATTTCCTAAATTGTTTTTTGACCAGGCTCCAAATTTTATAATATTGCAAGGATTTCCTGGGGCTTGGTTAGATTCAACAGTATTTTCTTATTTAATACTTCAAAGTTCTTTCCAAATAAAATCATCTTAGCCAAATGATTCCTGAGCCCTCATTCATGACCTGTCACAAGATTAAAGCTGAGCCCAGGATAGGCTCCATTGATATTAAATATTCAATTGAAGATAACTCTTGGCCTGCACTCTTACAAGTTGGTGATCCAACATATGCTGTGCAAAAAGGAAAGCTGAATATTGGACTCAACTTAGGCTGGAATCACTACATACAAATCTTTCTGGGATGTTGAAAACTGCCTCATAACTTCAGAGTTTAGCATTTTACTAAATTCTTTTCCCCCTGAAATAAACCTCCACTATACCCCGACAGGGCTGCTGATAAAAGGGATCACAATGATGTCTGTGAGGAATCAATCATGACTTGGCTTCGTGAATGAAGATTTAAGAAGGTGGGGGGGCTATCCACCTCTTCTGCAGGCTTGCTGGTGGCTGACAAGGCCAATGCGGGACAGATGTGCCCGGCCACAGTGACTGCAAGGGAAATTCTGTCCTGGGTTTGGTGCTGCTGTGTCACGATTCTTTCTCTATCTCCTTTTGTCCTCAAGGCCAGCCCTGCATTCATTCTCAAAGTAGATGGTGCACCCCAGGTAGTTGAACTCGTGGACTGTCTTTAGTTCAGTCTCGCCGATGGTAATGCAGGGAGGGTAGTACTCTTCCTGAGGTGCAGGCTGATGGAGAACTTCTCTCCTCTTCAAGCTGACTTCCAGTCCAAAGAGTTCAGCAGCCTTAGCAAAGCAGGATGTGATACGCTACAAGGGTGTCTCTGCATAGGCAACAAGGACAGCATCGTCGGTGGAGTAGCTCTCGAATGTGAGGAAATGCCTTTTCCTATTAAACAGTTTCACATGATCCTATGATTCCTGTTCTGAATCCCAACCATGGTGTTTATAAGAACATTAGAACTACGTGCAGGAATAGGCCATCCAGCCCATCAAACTTGTTCTGCCATTCACTGAGATAATGGATGATCTGATGATAGGCTCATCTCCACCAACCAGCCTTTTCCCCTTAATTTGCCTACTTTGTAAACTTCTATCCAACCTTGTCTCCACTGCTTCAATGGGCAGTGAATTCCAGATTCACCACCCTCTGGGAAAAGCAGCTCCTCCTCATCTCCATCCTAAATCTACTACCCTGAATCTTGAGGCTATGTCACCTAGTTCTATTCTCCAATGAGAACAGCATACCTATGTTATCTATCTTATCTATGCCTTTCATAATTTTATGTTTCTAGAAGATTCCTTTTCATTCTTCTAACTTTCAGCAAGTACAGTCCCAAATGACTCAATCTCTCTTCTTAGGCAAAGCCCCTCATCTGTGGAATCAATCTGGTGAACCTCCTCTAGACTGCCTCCACAGCCAGTACATACTTCCTCAAGTATAGAGACCAGAACTCCATGCAGTACTCCAGATGTGGCCTTGCCAGTACGTTGTACATTGCAACATAACCTCCCTCCTCCTAAATTCAATCCCTTAAACAATGAAGGCCAACATTCCATTGCCTTCTTGATAGCCTGCTGCATCTGCAAACCAATCTTTTGTGATATATGCACAAGCACTCCCAAGTTCTTCTGCACAGCAGAATGCTGCAATCGCTTGCCATTTAAGTAATAATCTGATCTTCTATTTTTCCTTCCACAGTGGATAATCTCACATTTACCAACATTGTACTCCATCTGCCAGATCCTTGCTCACTCACTTAACCTATCTATCTCTCTGCACCTTGTGCACAATTTGCTTTTGAGGCCAATTTGAGGCCAACTGTGTCATCACCAAAATTAGGTACTCTCTCCCCTCTTCCAGATTGTTTATGTATATCATAAACAGTTGCTAGCCCAGTATGGATATGAAATAAATCAGGTGAGGATACAAGCAAATTCAGCAGCTCATTCAATTTTATGGAATGAAACTGAAAGTGTGCAGATGCTGTGATTGTAGGAAAAACACACTAAAATGCTAGAGGAACACAGCTGGTCTTTCAGCATCCGTAGAAGGCAAAGATAATATTGCTGATGTTTCGGGCCTTAGCCCTTCTTCAAGAATTGAGCAGGAAGAATAAGATTCTGCTTATTCCTTGAAGAAGGGCTCAGGCTGAACGTCAGCAATATCTTTATCTGAAAGATTGGTTGAGTTCCTCCAGAATTTCAGTGTGTTTTTACATTCAATTCTATGGACCTGCTAATCACGGATTCCCTGAATACAAAACAATTTAAGAAGTATTTTAAAGAAAGAAAAATAAAGACATCAATCCCATTCTACTGTCAATATTTAATCACACATAAACCAAGGCACATTTCAAATTTTCAAGTCAAGTTTATTGTCATCTAATTGTATAAGTACACCCAATGTTATCCCGTCATCAGTACAAAAACACAACTAGACATTATACACATACAGACAAACAATACCAAAGCAGGGGAAGTATTTCATCTATACCAATGAATAAATACTGTTTCATGAATACGAGTCTTGATAGTTAGTGTGAACAGTTCCTTTGGTCATTCAGCATTCTCACTGCCCATGGGAAGAAACTGCTCCTCAGCCTGGTGGTGCTGGCTCTGATACTCTTGTATCTCTTCCCTGAAGGGAGCAGCTGAAATATGCTGTGTGCAGGGTGGAAAGGGTCCTTGATGATTTTGCATGCCCTCTTCAGACAATAATCCTATTCACATCGATGGTGGGAAGAGTAATCCAGTGATCCTTTCTGCCACTCTTATTGTCCTGTGGATTGACCTCCAATCCATTTCTCTCCAGCAATTGTACCACAGTGTTATCCAGCCAGCTAGGACAGTCTCACCAGAGCTCCTAGAGAAAGTTGACATAATGGAGGCCAGTAGCCTTGCCTGCTTCAGTCTTCTTAGGAAGTGTAGTCGTTGTTGCACCTTCCTGACAAGTGAGGTGTGAGGAGATGTTGAGTGTCCACGATAGGTTACTAGCTAAGTGAACTCCAAGGAACTTGGTGCTCTCCACTCGCTCTACTACAGAATTGTTAATGAGTAGTGGAGGGTGATCATGTCTGGTCTTCCTGAAGTCCATGATCATCTACTGCATCTTGTCCACATTGAGACACAGGTTGTTACTCTTGCACCACTTCATGAGATTTTTCACCTCTTCTCTGTAGTACAACTCATCATTGTTGGTGGTGAGGCAAACTGTTGTTTTGCCATCTGCCAACTTGATGACACTGTTGGAGTTGGATCTGGCAAGGCAGTCATGGGTCAGTAGCATGAATAGGCATGGGATTTGTTCTCCAGGTGGGTCAGGACGGAGTGTAGCATTGCCTGTAGCTACAGGCTGTAGCCTGTGGAATGGTTTCTTCCATAGATGAATTGAAATGGGTTCAGCATTTCTGGGAGGTGTGCTTTAATGTGTTCCATCACCAGAAGCTCGAAGCATTTCATAATGGTGGAGATCAGTGCCACAAAGCAGTAGTCATTGAAGCCTTCTGTCACCCTTTTTGGTACCGGGATGATGGTGGCTGTCTTGAACCCTGTGGCAATGATGGACGGCTGCAGTGAGGTGATGAAGATGTCCATGAAGACCTTGGTCAATTGGTCTATACATTCCTTCTGTATCTGACCAGGTATGTTGTCAGGTCCCTCCACCTTGTGTGGATTCACCTTGGATAGGGTTCTCCTGATCTCAGCTGTGGCTATGCAGAGGGTCTGCTCATCTGGGGATATGTAGATTTCTTTAGCGTCATCCAGCAAACCATACATAGAAGAGGTTGAGTCTTGAATTTGAATCATGCTAAATTCATACCAATTAATCAAATCATTTAGTGGTAATAATGCTTTTTCATTAAGCTTGTTTTTTTTTTTTAAATTACATAGGTAACAACAAGTCAACATATGCTTGTGGAATTAATGTATCCCCCTAATCAAATAGCCAACCTATTTAGCAGGGTATCATGGTAAATTGTAAACATTCAAGTTTTGGAAAGAAATGGAACAAAATATTACACAAACGAGTAAAAATACGCAATCAAAATGGCTGGTCAACATTGCTATTTATGTAATGGTATCTATAACCTACAGCTCCTAGAACGCTTCCATCAGCGCTGTCTCCGCTCCATCCTCAACATTCATTGGAATGACTTTCATCACCAACATCGAAGTACTCGAGCTGGCAGAGTCTGCAAGCATCGAATCCACGCTGCTGAAGACCCAACTGCGCTGGGTGGGTCACGTCTCCAGAATGAAGGACCATCGCCTTCTCAAGATCGTGTTATATGGCGAGCTCTCCACTGGCCACTGAGACAGAGGTGCACCAAAGAAGAGGTACAAGGACTACTTAAAAAAATCTCTTGGTGCCTGCCACATTGACCCCCACCAGTGGGCTGATCTCGCCTCCAACCGTGCATCTTGGCACCTCACACTTCAGTGGGCAGCAACCTCCTTTGAAGAAGACCACAGAGCCCACCTCACTGACAAAAGATAAAGGAGGAAAAACCCAACACCCAACCCCAACCCACCAATTTTCCCTTGCAACCGCTGCAACTGTGCCTGCCTGTCCCGCATCGGACTTCTCAGTCACCAACGAGCCTGCAGCAGACATGGACATACCCCTCCATAAATCTTCGTCCGCGAAGCTAAGCCAAAGGAAGAAAAGAAAGAAGAATCTATAAAAATCAATGGAAGGTCATTTTTAACTGAAATGAAAATAAAGAAAATTGATAATTTCAATAGGTAATCCATAATATATTTCAACCAGGTTTATATTGTTTATGAGGAAATAACCAACGTCCTTGTGTTAATCTCCTCCTCCTGCAGGGATTGACAAGAGGAGGAAATAAAAATAGGTGAACAGGTGAGTGTGTGTAAAGCACTGGGTTGTGGTTACCTGAATAGGAAAATTCAATATTCACAGCACTGGGTTGTAAATAGAATTCTTCCAGTTTGTATTTGGCATCACCATAGCAATGGAGAAGGACCAAGGATAAACAGGTTAGTGTGGAAGTGGGAAGGAGAATTAAAAATGACATGTTATCAGAAGCTTGAGTTTTCCATTGTGCTTAATTTCTTCCCCCCCCCCCCCACCCCCCCCCCCCCCTTTATCTCCTGAGGATAAATATCTTGCCTACAATTTTCTTTTGAATAGTAGCAACCATTGACTATTATGCGCACACTTCATTGTTTCTACTGTTTATCTCTACAAACTCACCAATCACATTAACTGCATATTGGGTAATCAAAGGACAGGTTTAAAAAAATTTTTTTATAAAAGAATTGTACAAAACCTTTTGTGTTTTAAAGTGAACATATATTTGAAATACTTTCTACGAATATCATAGTCACTTCTAAAGAAAAATTGATTGACCTCGACTGTACGCACCTGCATTTCACCACCACAGTGAGCAATGACAAAGCCTTTGTAATGATGGGTGAACCTGACACTGATGAACAATCCTCAGAGGTTTGATTTTCCACTAGCTTTTGATGCCATAAATTTTCTCAGTATAACCAAGTTATCAGCTTGCTTTTGTGAGATAGCACAAATTCAGGGAGAAAAGATCTCTTGCAAAAGTGTTTCACCAAGATGTCTCAATGAAACAGAAATGTATGAAGAAACAAAAATGATAAATTTAGTTATGAACAGCACCAGATTACCACAATACTGCACCTTCTTGAATGCCAATGCTTGAAATTGTACATCCCTTTCAAACAATGGAGTGATTGTCTCTTAAATGCCTAACTACTCTCTTTCCACAAGCTTCACCTAATATCTGCTGTTCTTTCAGATCTTAACATCAGCAACTGTGAGTTATATAATGCCCTTTTTGTTGGGTTTCCTGTCAGTCATCAATATATATTTCACTGCCCTTTTAATACTTGGCTAGAGCTGTATACATTTTCATTATGTTTGTTCGATTCTCACATTACAGCTGTATAAATCCCTATATTTACGCAATTATTCACCTCATGAAATACCACCAGGATCTATCATTTTTCTCTTCAAAACCAGTGTGTAAGTCACAAAGAATTTAAATGAAAATTTTGTAGAGGTAATTTCAGCTCTCACATTCCTAATGTTAACTGCTTATCCGCCAAGTTTAAAAGCACCTTACCCCTATAGTCCCGATTCTCCAACAGAACAGTCTGTCAATAAAAGGAATTGCGGTTATACACTGAACAATCTTACACCATACACAACTGTTTTGATGTGACATTATTTCTCTGCCTTATCCTAAGCAATTTGAGGATGGAGCTAGTGGAGTTGTTCAAGTGAACCGGTACGGACTTGAAGGGCCGACTCGGCCTGTTTCCGTGCTGTAAACGGTTATATGGTTAATAAGGATTTATCAAATTCAGATCACGATTTCTATTTTGGAATATCAATGGATCCTGCTCATTTAAGAAACATTTGTAATTATTGAATGAGATTAAACAAAATTGGAGTATTAACATAACAAGAATTTTCTTTCAAACACTGTTGGACTGTTACAATAGCTAATGAATTATTTGACATTTAACAGGGTAAAATAAAACAAAATTGATGCATGTACTTCTGCATTTACTCCGTTATTGTTCATAAAGTTATTGTTCATAAAGTTCTGATCACACCAAGAAAGGTACGATGAGTAATTTATTCAATCGGTTTTCATAAAAGCTTCGACTCACTCATTACAAGGCCTGAAAACAGAATGGTGACAATATTTCAGTGACAACAAAACAGCACCATTGGATAACCAAAAACTAAAGGCGTAATAGGCAATGGGTAATGGTAAAATCTAACTTGTATGTACCAAGTTGCCCCCCCACCACCCCCCATGAAAATACTTTGTTTGTAGAAGACCCATTCCAATATTGTATTCAAAACAAATCAGGATTTAATTTGGCAAATATAATTGTGCATAAACACTCACACCAAATTCTACCTAAAATAGAATTGTAGAGGATTTTAAGGCAAAATTCAAGAAGTTTACACTCTGGCATTAAATCTCATTCGACAAAAACATTGATCAGAGAGAGGACTGAGTACAATAATTAGAAAATCCAATCTGGGCCCACAGGATCATCAATCTTAATTATTGGAAGCTACAGAGTCTACGAGTTATGCACAGACCTGCATGCCTGATCATCTGATCCATGTTTCAACAGTGACAATAGCAATTTCACCGTAGTTTCTCAAAACTTGTTAATTGTTTAATCCAATAATGTACTTTCTCCTAACATCGACCTTTTCTTGTGTTATTGCATGATTTCTGATGTGAACCTGATGCTACACGCCAATCCTTGTACTTCTTCAAACAATGTGGCTTTCCCTCTACCACCATCAACGTGGACCTCACCTGCATATCCTCCATTTTCTGCACATCTGTCCTGGCCCCTCCTGCACCCATATGCAACACAATTCCCCTTGTCCTCACCTACCATCCCACGACCCTCTGTGTCCAACATATCCTCTCTGCCATTTCTGGAAATGACTATGTGATCCCACCACCAGACACATATTACCCTGTCCTACCCTTGACACGTTCTGCAGGGACTGCTCCCTCTGTAATTCCATTGTCCACTCATCCCTCCCCACCTATTGTCCCCCTTGCCACCTACACCTGTGACTGTAGGAGATGCTCCACTTGCCCCCTCATGTTCTCCCTCACCACCATTCAGGCCCCCAAATAGTCCTTCCAAGTGAAGCAACATTTCACTTGAATCTGCAGGGGTCATCTACTGCATCTGGCGCTCCCACCATGGACTCCTCTGGATGCAGACTGAGAGATCACTTAGTTGAGCACTTTGGCTCTATCTGCCACAATAGCATGTATTTCTCAGTGACCACCCTTTTAATTCTCCATCCAATTCCCTTTCTGACCTGTCTGTCCATGGTCTCATGCACTGTCAGACTGAGACCACCTGAAAATTGGGGGAACACCCCATCTTCCATCAGGGCCCCGTCCAGCCTGATAACATTAACATTGACCTCCAAATTCCATTTAAACCCATCCTCCCTTCTTCCCCATCACTTTTCCCCCAGCTCTGTCTCTCTCACTCTCCTCCTTTTCTGTGTCTCTTGCTCTCCTCCCTTTTCAGAGAGCCATAATTCTCCCCTTTCCTCTTACCAAATCCAATTAACACCTTTTGTTGTTCTGGACTCCTTCCAATGTCATTTAAAAAAACGACTTTATCATCAGGAAATGTCACTGTCTACAAAACATTGTTGAAAACTTATATGTGAATAATGTGCATAAAAAGGTATAATTAATGTAAAGTGTGGACACTTTCATCTGGATTATTATGATGCCCTCCTGTTCCTTGCTCATTCCTTGAAGGTCAGGCCTGAAATGTTGTAAATCTATCTTTACCTTCTATGAATGCTGCAAGACTGGCTGAGTTCTTCCAAAATTTTTGTGTATTTTTACTACAGTCTGCAGACCTTCATTTCACACCAAACCTTGTACATTCTGTTTCCTTATCATTAACAAGAATACCCAAACCAAATTGGTTTATTTTTAATTGACTTAATTAATTTACACTAAATCTTAAGATGCACTTTCATCCTTTAATATCTTTGGCTTGGCTTCGCGGACGAAGATTTATGGAGGGGGTAAAATTCCACGTCAGCTGCAGGCTCGTTTGTGGCTGACAAGTCCGATGCGGGACAGGCAGACACGGTTGCAGCGGTTGCAGGGGAAAATTGGTTGGTTGGGGTTGGGTGTTGGGTTTTTCCTCCTTTGCCTTTTGTCAGTGAGGTGGGCTCTGCGGTCTTCTTCAAAGGAGGTTGCTGCCCGCCAAACTGTGAGGCGCCAAGATGCACGGTTTGAGGCATTATCAGCCCACTGGCGGTGGTCAATGTGGCAGGCACCAAGAGATTTCTTTAGGCAGTCCTTGTACCTTTTCTTTGGTGCACCTCTGTCACGGTGGCCAGTGGAGAGCTCGCCATATAACACGATCTTGGGAAGGCGATGGTCCTCCATTCTGGAGACGTGACCCATCCAGCGCAGCTGGATCTTCAGCAGCGTGGACTCGATGCTGTCGACCTCTGCCATCTCGAGTACTTCGACGTTAGGGATGAAAGCGCTCCAATGGATGTTGAGGATGGAGCGGAGACAACGCTGGTGGAAGCGTTCTAGGAGCCGTAGGTGATGCCGGTAGAGGACCCATGATTCGGAGCCGAACAGGAGTGTGGGCATGACAACGGCTCTGTATACGCTTATCTTTGTGAGGTTTTTCAGTTGGTTGTTTTTCCAGACTCTTTTGTGTAGTTTTCCAAAGGCGCTATTTGCCTTGGCGAGTCTGTTGTCTATCTCATTGTCGATCCTTGCATCTGATGAAATGGTGCAGCCGAGATAGGTAAACTGGTTGACCGTTTTGAGTTTTGTGTGCCCA
Source organism: Narcine bancroftii (assembly GCF_036971445.1). Classification (NCBI taxonomy): domain Eukaryota; kingdom Metazoa; phylum Chordata; class Chondrichthyes; order Torpediniformes; family Narcinidae; genus Narcine; species Narcine bancroftii. The sequence continues at coordinate 233,974,078 of NC_091469.1, forward strand.
ATGGAGATGTGGAGGGGCTGGTAGTCATGGTGGGGAGCTGGCTGATGGAGGACCTCAGTTTTCTTCAGGCTGACTTCCAGGCCAAACATTTTGGCAGTTTCCGCAAAGCAGGACGTCAAGCGCTGAAGAGCTGGCTCTGAATGGGCAACTAAAGCGCATCGTCTGCAAAGAGTAGTTCACAAACAAATTTCTCTTGTGTCTTGGTGTGAGCTTGCAGGCGCCTCAGATTGAAGAGACTGCCATCCGGGCGGTACACACAAAATATGTGAAATATTACCATACACTAATAATAATACTGCATGGCATGAACAACTTTAAATTCATTCAACATAAGTAACATACAAATGGGAAAAGCCCATGTTCCATGCTTGCAAAATATCATAGCAACTGAAAAGAACGTGGATTTCACAGCGATTAGAATGGCATGACATTTTCATAACATTTCCTTTTCATTGCCCTGGAATTTAATCAAAATTATTTCCTGATAATTGTCAATGAAATAAAAGCCCATGGTAATCGAGAAGAAAATTCCCAGTCATACTTTCCTCAAAAGAAAATGCTTGTGATTGGTGGATGCCATCTCAGCTCCTAGACAATCATCTTCAGGGCCACATTAATGGCCTTAGTTAAAAGTGGGAGTGTTCCACAATAACTGGACAGTTCTCATGACAAATCTTCTGATAATGCAACGTGCACGATTTCTACATGCAGCAAGATCTATAAAATTCTGAGACTTGGGCTGATTAAAGGCCATGATCATTTTCACATATCTTCACCATCTCCAGACGCACTCTATTCCAATATCATCCAGGAAAAGGCAAGCTGGTTAATTGGCACCTCATGAAAATGTACTCTGTGCACTATTGGCGCTCTTTAGTGTCTTCAAGATGCGCTGCATCAACTCACCGAGGCTTTTTCTACAGCAATCCCACCCATTCAACTTCTACCACATAGAAGGACAATGGCAGCACATGGAGAGCAATGTCATCACTTCCAATTCCCTCCATGAAACTCCCTACATTGATTTAGAAAGGTTTCACCATTCCTCCACAATTACTGAGTCAGTCCTGGAACTATAAACCTGACAGCACCATGAGGGTACTTTGACCACATGGACTGCATTTATTAAAGGGAAATGATGAATGTACCATCTTTCTTTTCTTTGGCTTGGCTTCGCAGATGAAGATTTATGGCGGGGTAGATGTCCACGTCAGCTGCAGGCTCGTTTGTGGCTGACAAGTCCGATGCGGGACAGGCAGACACGGTTGCAGCAGTTGCAAGGGAAAATTGGTTGGTTGGGGTTGGGTGTTGGGTTTTTCCTCCTTTGTCTTTTGTCAGTGAGGTGGGCTCTGCGGTCTTCTTCAAAGGAGGTTGCTGCCCGCCGAACTCTGAGGCGCCAGTGATGCCGGTAGAGGACCCATGATTCGGAGCCGAACAGGAGTGTGGGTATGACAACGGCTCTGTATACGCTAACCTTTGTGAGGTTTTTCAGTTGGTTGTTTTTCCAAACTCTTTTTTGTAGTCTTCCAAAGGCGCTATTTGCCTTGGCGAGTCTGTTGTCTATCTCGTTGTCGATCCTTGCATCTGATGAAATGATACCATACAGCCTCGGTATCAGCAAGCACCTCCCACAAAGCCAATTTTAAAAACCACAATAAAAATAACCGATACCAATTAATGTCTTGTTTCAATTCACAAGCAGCAACCAATCAAAACTGTAAAATCCACAGTTATAGTATGGCACAGACCTGAAATAAAGTCATTTCCATAACTCACAGTTCCCACTCTGATATCTTTGAATCACGGTCATGACCTTATTGCATATCTTAGGTACATATCAGTGCTTGACGTCCTGTTTTGCGGAAACTGCCAAAATGTTTGGCCTGGAAGTCAGCGTGAAGAAAACTGAGGTCCTCCATCAGCCAGCTCCCCACCATGACTACCAGCCCCCCCACATCTCCATCGGTCACACAAAACTCAAAACGGTCAACCAGTTTACCTACCTCGACTGCACCATTTCATTGGATGCAAGGATTGACAACGAGATAGACAACAGACTCGTCAAGGCAAATAGCACCTTTGGAAGACTACACAAAAGAGTCTGGAAAAACAACCAACCGAAAAACCTCACAAAGATTAGAGCATACAGAGCCGTTGTCATACCCACACTCCTGTTCGGCTCCGAATCATGGCTCCTCTACCGGCATCCACTACGGCTCCTAGAACGCTTCCACCAGCGTTGTCTCTGCTCCATCCACAACATTCATTGGAGCGACTTCATCACCAACATCGAAGTACTCGAGATAGCAGAGGCGGACAGCATCGAATCCATGCTGCTGAAGATCCAACTGCGCTGGGTAGGTCACATTTCCAGAATGGAGGACCATTGCCTTCCCAAGATCGTGTTCTATGGCGAGCTCTCCACTGGCCACCGATACAGAGGTGCACCAAAGAAGAGGTACAAGGACTGCCTAAAGAAAGCTCTTGGTGCCTGCCACATTGACCCCAGCCAGTGGGCTGATCTCGCCTCAAACTGTGCATCTTGGCGCCTCACAGTTTGGCGGGCAGCAACCTCCTTTGAAGAAGACCGCAGAGCCCACCTCACTGACAAAAGACAAAGGAGGAAAAACCCAAACACCCAACCCCAACCCACCAATTTTCCCTTGCTACCGTGCCTGCCTGTCCCACCTCGGACTTGTCAGCCACCAACGAGCCTGCAGCTGACGTGGACATTAATCTTCGTCCGCGAAGATTTATCATTGTAGTTGAGATCTCTTTCACATCTCTTCCAAGCACACTGGTATGGTCTGCTGCTTGGAAGAGCTATGAGAGAGAGATCACTCCCTGGATAATATCTAAGAACAGGTACTTGGTTACACTTTGCTGGAACCAATATGCAAACTGACTTGCACTTCTATGAGGATCAGGTATCATTTTGATGGAGTAAGTTGTGCTCGATCAATACAAATATGGCAGTGGCATTCTTGCTGAATTGTTTTTAAAACCCCCACTTTACCATCAGGAAATGTCACGGTCTACAAAACATTGTTGAAAACTTACGCAAGTGTATAAAAAGGTTGAATCAATGTTAAATGTGGACTCTTTAATCTGGATTAACTGTAAACAAAGCAGACCCTGGTTTCAAGTTCTTTGTATGAACATTGTCATTAACAAAGAAATGTTTTATTCATAATCTATTCCCTGGGGTGATAGAAGGCTCGACAACATGAAATGGTTGATCTCCCAGTTAAGAAAATGTAAAAATCAGGCATTAGAGTCTTAAAATATACATTCAACACATACTCCTGGATCGCTGGTGAGAAAGAGTACTTACTGTATGATGTTATAAATAGATTGAGAAAGAATTTAAGGAAATCAATTAATCAACCTGAAAATATCGGAATAAATCAGCAGGTGCATGGATCGGGCCGAACTTACTTTTATTCCTTGTTGTTGAGCCGTTAGAGTTAGCTTCGTCCCATCTAAGAGTAATACTTCGCAATAAAATTCTTCCTGTGTCGTGCAGAGGCAACCCATTGCTGGAGGCGAAACCTCGTCTGAAGTCCCCTGAACGTCCGCGGTTTTTAAAAAAAAGTGGTTGAGAGTCCAGTTAAAATAACACTGGTGAAAATCCTCATCGCCAAACAAGAGAAAAATCTATCAATTTGGTCGGGTGCAGGAATATCTTTCCTCTCTTCGGGCGGGTCAAGAGAAGAAGCCGCCACTAATACACCACCAACTTGTCTACTTTGAAGGGAATGTTGGCGAAGTTCGTCGACTTGGCTCTTGGAAGTGGATCTGGAGAAAGGAGAACAAAAGCAGCCGTGAATTAACTATTCCACACTTCGGACACCGCAAGGGGAGGAATGTGCCCAAACATCACCAGGGCAAGAATCGTGAGCTCTATTCGACGTTGGAGCCACAATCCGCGGACGCACAGTCGCAAATGCGATGTTTATTGAAGCAAACACATCAGTCAATTCATCAAGCCCGTGCGCTATTGATTGCTGGTCATTTTAAAGGCATCCGACCTGCCCGGTGAGACAGCAGATGGTGAACTAACTGCAGGGAATGTCGAGCCTCTTTCGCACCAACTTCTCGCCCTCACCTTCCGCTGCTGCTCCTTCGCAAGGCAGGAACCGACGCCGAGCCCAACTCGGTCGATCTCCGGCTCCCGGGCGATTCCCATGCTTCAGGAGCCGCACTCCCTTCCCCTCCTTGTGCCCGGTCAGTCGCTCCTCCCCCCCACCCCACCCACTCACCCTCTGCGGCTGCGGCTTGACCCCAGGTCGCGCTGCCCCGGTAACCGGGGAGACGCCGCCACCCTTCACCCGCTGCCACGGAGCGTGAGCCCGGCGCCGGCGCGCACGCACCCAGCGCGACTTGGCTTGCCGTCTTTGTTAGACAAAGACGTCCACAGTCAGTGTGCTCCAGCTTGTTTTTATTCCATACCAAAATAGCACCAGCAAACTTTGCAGACGTGACAACGACCAAACAATCTTTGCCAAGGGAAGGATGCTAATCGAAGCCTGGGTGCTTCTGACCTGCAACGTGCCAGCGTTTCTTTTTATCTTTGTCGTTCCCTCACAAAACACTAATTGCATTTTAACTGAGGACCTTTCAACCTCGAAAACGTCTAAAATGTTAACCGCGGAAAAACAAATCTGATTGTCGGACACACACGAGATTGATCGGCTTTGTCATTAACGTGCCAACCAATATTAATCTTGATGAGAATCAAACAGAAATACTTCAATGGGCAATGAAGTATCAACCAAAATTGGAAAGCATTGACTGCAGGTCGGAATGGCTCATCTCAAACGGATGGAAAATTAACCCGATTCACATAGAAATCAGTGGGATTTTCAATGTCCTCAAAAAGCTGACTCGAAACTGATGGATTGGGAAAAGAAAACACCCCGGATATGTATTACGACCTGGATCTGAAATGCTGAGGAGAAGGTGGAGAGGATCTGCTGATGTCCTTGCTAAGTTTTTTTTTAACTGATGAAAACACCTACTTGTTCATCGTACCTGTTCCTGTTGAAATCAAGCCCGGCAAACAAGGAACGTATTGAATAAAGGCTTATTCAACAAGTTGGTCCAAGGAAGCGTTTCGGTGCTCTGGAGTCGTGACTGAAACATAATAGACTGCAGACGCTGTGATTGTAGTTAACACTCCGAAATGCTGGAGACAACGATCTATTGTCGACGTTTCGGCCTGTGCCTTTCTTCAAGTAAAAAGAAATCAGAATTAGGCAGAAGCAGGATAATTCAGAAAGTCTCAGAATTCAAACAATGGGAATCCAGACCCACAAAAGTTGTAAATTGGATATGATAAGGGTCGAGGTGAGAATTTATCATGTCTGTGGGAAAGGAGACAGGGAATGGAGAGACAATGGGGTTTAACAAAAGCCAGAGAAGTCAATATTAATGCCATCTAGTCAGAGAGTGCCAAATCAGAAGGTGAGGTACTGTTCCTCCAATTTATGAGTGGTCTCAGACTGGCAGTGCATGAGACCCTGGACAGACCTGTCAGCAATGAAATGGGATGGAGAATTGAAATGGGCGGCTCCTGGAAGATGCAAACTCTTGCAGAAGACAGAGCTGAGATGCTCGACAAAGAGTTCTCTCAGTCTGTGTCCAGTCTCTCCCATGTTGAGACCACAAAGATGCAGTAGATGACCCCTGCAGGTTCACAAATGAAATGTTGCTTCACTTGGAAGGAATGTTTGGAGCCCTGAATGGTGGTGAGAGAGGAGGTGTGGACTCAAGTGGAGCATCTCCTGTGGTCACAGGGGTAGGTCCCAAGGGGACAATTGGTGGTGAGGGAAGAGTGGACAAGGGAATCATGGAGGGAGCAGTCCCTGTGGAAGGCGGAGAGGGGAATAGATCTAGTGGTGGGATCATGGCGTAGGTGACGGAAACGGTGGAGGAGGATATGATGGATGCGGAGGCCGGTGGGGTGGTAGGTAAGAACAAGGGGGACCCTGTCCTTGTTGCATGTGGGGATGGAGGGAGCCTGAGTAGATGTGCGGGTAATGGAGGATATGCAGGTGAGGGCTGAGTTGATGGTGGTAGAGGGACAGTCATGTTGTTTGGAGAAGGAGGACATCTCTGATGATCTGCCATGGAAGTCCTCATCCTGGGTGCAGATGCGACGGAGACGGAGGAATTGAGAGAATGGAATGGAATCCTTACAGGGGACAGGGTGGGAAGAGGTGTAGTCGAGGTAGCTGTGGGAGGTGATGGGTTTATAGAAGATGTAAGATGTCTGTCGAGACCTTGTCTCCTGAGATGGATTTGTCACTGGAGTCATGAAGAGGCTTAGTTCTCAACCATTTTCTTTTCCACTCACATGCCTTACTAACCCCAGAGGACCAATGGCATGCCAGGAGTAAGGTATTACTTTAGATGGTATGTGAGTGAGGGGAAATTCCGAATCTCCTTAGCTCCACTCCAGCATCAGAGGGGGATCCGGTGATTCATGGACTTGAATCAACAGAAGAACAAATCTGATTCATCAAACTAGGACTCTGACAAAAAGACTGGAAAAGGCATAACCTACCAGACAGGGCAATATACAGAGGGATAGAGAATTTTAGGGTTGATGAAAGTTGGAGTAAGGATAAGATGATTGTGGGATATGACCATGAGAATGATTTTTTTGTGTGTGTGCATGAACTAATGTGCTACTTGGAGTTGACTTAAGTCAATAAATGAGAATTTGACCCAAAATAGGACATTAACAGCAACACTTTGGATGAGTTCATGGAAGGAGAAAAGGGAGGTGCCAAGAAATATCTGGGATGCTTGCATCTGAGGCGAAAAGAATATGAATGAAAGTTTCAATGGTAGATGTAGACATATATAATATTTGAAATACAGATAATATGGTGTTGCATTTGTATGTTAACTTAGAAAAGAGTGACAGTGCGCATCGTTGTTTCATGCAGAGGGTAGGAATGGAATCCATCGTGGAGGTATGGAATTTATGACTGAAGGGTGATGACTTTAGTCTTTCCTAAATTTCTCTAGAAGGAATTATAATTGGATGTTGAAACAATCAGACATTAAGCAATTAAAAGGCGAAGCAGATGCAATTCATTCAATTGTAATCTGCCAACAGAGAGCAAAGTAGTGAAGATGGTGGTAGTTGGATCAATTACTACTTGCATAGAATCTGACACCATGTCTTAAGGTCATATTATCAAAGGACAGAATGTAGTTGAGCCAGAAAATGGGGCTGAGAATAGATATTTTGCATGGGAAAGGAAACCTTTGCTGGAGATGTTCTGAATATGAAAGGACTGAAACATGATTGAATATAATGTAATGTATTCCGGTCCCCCAGTCTCTCTCTCCCTTCTGTCTCATTTCCTTCAGCTTCCCATCCACTTCCTTCTAGGTGAAACCCTCTTTAGCTCTCTCCCCCAATCAATTCTCTGTTTCTTTTTATTTTCTACCCTCCCACTATTACCTCTTACCTGTTAGACTGGGCTCTCCCCCCTTGCTCTCACCCATTCCCTCCACCTTCTCATTTCAGGCATCTGTCTGATTGTCAACATTCCTGAGGAAGGGTTCAGGCCCAAAACAGCTGCGTGTCCTGCTGAGTTTCTCCAGCACTATTGTATACATCAGACCCCAACATCTACAGATTTTCTTGTTTGCCAGGTAATTATGCTTTACTGAATTTTCCTTTCAATTTTTGAACAATTTTTCCAAACAAGAACGATACTTAAAAAATACAAATTGAACCAAAAATAAAGATTACAACTTTCATTATATTTTTGTTTGCAAAGTAATTTTGACATCCAGGAGCTCAAAATCAGACTGATTGACTGTTCTGTTTTGATTATGAATTTGATATTTGCAGTTTATCACTCGTACTTTCATTCCCATACCATTTGCAGACCCTACAATTGATAAACCTTCAGACAAATTAACGCTTCTCAGCCTTGGCATTCAGAACTAAACTTTGGTGACAGAAGCAAAACGTCCCTTGTATTTTTATTGTTTTATATTATTTTGTTTTTGCACGTCGGCTTACCATACTGGAATGATCTGTCATACCCATTCAAACTATTTTCCACTGTGTAATTGAAATAATAGTTATTTATACTTTTTCAAATTGTCTAAATTACTTGCCTTTCTGGTTTCAGTTCTGTTGAAGGGTTATACTTTAAATGTTATATTGCTTTTTCTCTTCTGAACTACAACTGATTTCCTGCGTTTTCTGTTTCTTTCTGTCATTCCAAACCAATGAATTCAAGCAATTTAAATATTCCATTTCAATAGATGGCTATAATCTAATCTTCTATACAATATGACATGCAACAAGAAAATAAATGTGACGTTATTACAGTTCAGGATATTGAATGAGCACTCATAGTCCAATCATGTAACTGAATACTTGCATAATTTGAATATCAGTACTATTCCAGTTGTAGCTGTAAATGAGAAAACTCTGACAATTTACTCTGTGACATCCATTCCTGGTAATAAAACAGTAAAAAAAAATCCATTTATATAATTCCTTTAAAGCAGGGGTGTCAAACTCAAATTCACGGAGGGCCAAAATTAAAAACTTGGACTAAGTTGAGGGCCAAACTAAATATTTATTGAAAATTTTCAACAACATCTGCATGTTTCCTCTTCTTTCAACATATGTAATGTTAAACTTTTTTTTATTAAAATAAATGTTTAATAATAGTTTTGGTTAAACTCTTTCCAGAAGAAGCATTAACAAATGAGAAATAAAATATTCAATCAATAATATTTCTCTATAGCCTTTAAGCTCCTTTTAAATGTATTTTTTTTCACAAGCCAACAAGTCAAAAACTTGCTTCAATGAAAATCCAATCTTTCAACAGTCCAAAGTTAACCAAAGAAAATATTAATCCAAGCCTAGCTTGCGACACTGTGATTTACTCTGATGCTCCTGGGTCTAAACCAGATACTTGGCATCTCTTCTTAGATGCAAGTTCATCAAACTCTGGGGTCAGAGTTTGCCTCCCACCTGTCTTGAAAGGTCCTGTTTCCTGTCTTTCGTTTGGCCATTTTTCGTAAGGGGTTTATTACATGTGAGTTGGGCGACAGGTCGCAGATGCTAATGAAAGGAAACAGAGGAGGTAGGGGCGATTAGCGGGCTGAAGGGGCGGCGCCAATGCATTTGCAAAGCATTCTGGGATTTGTAGTATTAGCTGTGCATGCGCTATACTGGCGCGGCAGCCAGCGGGCCAGCTCTAATACATATTTGATATGATCTTGCGGGCCAAATATAATTATATCACGGGCCAAATTTGGCTCATGGGCCTGAGTTTGACATGTGTGCTTTAAAGCCTTAAAACATCTCAAATAATGTTACCTTTAAAGATATGAAATGTAGTCACTGTTATTTTCTAGACAAAGTCACCAAATTCATTGCAACAAAGTTCCAAAGGAAAATGTGATTAATTCACAACATTTTTTCTGTCTTTAAAGGAAATTGTTGGCTAGAATGTGAAATATATTCCTACTTTTCTCATCTTTTGCCCTGAAACTCTTTTCTGTATGTCTGAATGGATATATAGGCCTACTGTTTAACAGCTTAGCTTATAAGTAGCATCTCCAACAAATCATTGCTCTCTCAGCAAAACACTGAAGTGACCATTTAGTTTGTGGGATGGAGCTTGACCCTTGACATTCTGACTCATTGCAGAAGCAATGCATCTCTCTAGAAAAAAATTGCAAACAAATCAGATTTTTAATATGCTGTGCATAAATTAAAGTGGATTTCAAGCCTATAATTATGTTGAGAAGACAGAAATGTCATCTGATTTCATTTTGTTTTCTTGTGTTTTTGGCCTTCATTATTTAGACATGCTGGCATGCTTTGTGGTTCAACATGCTGTGTGAACAAACTGCTTCCATAGTTGGCCATTTGTTTCTACATCAGAATTGCAGTAATGTTTGAAATATCAGAAAGTACATTTGGAAATATCTTCTGATTTTATGTATCGGACCACAAAAAATCTTCTTCATTTTGTTTTACTTTTCACAGGGTATATTTTTTATCCTTTTCCTTTAATTGTGCTTAATGTTCAATGTGTCAATTGTGGAATTCCCAAACTTAGTGTCTACTTTTTCCAAAGAAGGTGAGCACTTCACCTACTTTATTTCAATACCACAATTCAAAATGTTGATCAAGTGCTCTGCCACATGTTCAGGTTTCAGTTCTGGTTTCTATAGTGCACTCAAGTGATTTCTGAACAAGTGCTTATTTTGGAATGGGTCTTCATCAGACACATGTATCTTGCATCCTGACAGAGATGTTATGCTAATTTGATAACATCAGAAAAGTTTAAAGTTATTTAACCTTTTGCCCCTTTGTGAATTTCATTTACAATTCAGTTCAGTATTCTTCTTTTCTTTGGTTTGGCTTCGCAGATGAAGATTTATGGAGGGGTATGTCCATGTCTGCTGCAGGCTCGTTGGTGACTGACGAGTCCGATGCGGGACAGGCAGGCACGGTTGCAGCAGTTGCAAGGGAAAATTGGTGGGTTGGGGTTGGGTGTTGGGTTTTTCCTCCTTTGTCTTTTGTCAATGAGGTGGGCTCTGTGGTCTTCTTCAAAGGAGGTTGCTGCCCGCCGAACTGTGAGGCGCCAAGATGCACGGTTGGAGGCGATATCAGCCCACTGGCAGTGGTCAATGTGGCAGGCACCAAGAGATTTCTTTAAGCAGTCCTTGTACCTCTTCTTTGGTGCACCTCTGTCTCGGTGGCCAGTGGAGAGCTCACCACAGAACACGGTCTTGGGAAGGCGATGGTCCTCCATTCTGGAGACGTGACCCACCCAGCACAGTTGGGTCTTCAGTATACCATCCTGATAAAATGTTGTGGTTTGTCCAAAGTAGAAAAGAAGACAGAAAGAAAGGAGGTGATTAATGTCATGAGACATCATATCAGAACTACCTCTCCATATCAATCAAGATAAAGACATTCAATTCTAAACAGACAATTAATTGTAAAACAATAAATTCTGCCCAAATGCTAATTTGCAGTAGCAGGTTGAACAAGATATATTAAGGAGTGGAATTTATCCATATAAAACTGTGATCCAGTTTCATGAATAGATTTAATCCACAATGCATGTGAAATGTTATTTTATGATGTGGGGTAAAAGTATTCATTAAAAATTAAAAGAAATTACCACTTTCAGCAACTTTGGACTCATTCCAATTTGCCCTCTGTTCAAACTGGTCCACAGATTATGTTATAGCCATGACCCTCCACTCCATCCTGACCCACCCAGCGAATGATGCCCACCCAGAGAATGATGTTGAAGCTGAATCAGGCTTCAGCTTCAACATGATCATACTTTAGAGACTGGCCGATAAACTCCTCGCAGGGTCTTAACACCCTGCAACAGGATGCAGACTTCTTGACAGAGAGACCACAGTCCAGATTGGCAGCAAAATCTCAAGTCCCATTGTGCTGAACATAGGCACATCTCAGGGCTGTGGGCTTAGCTCGCTACCATTCTCATTGCTGACTCATTACTGCTCTGCCAGATTCAGTTCAAAAAGAATCGTTGTTTGTGAATGATGGAACAGTAATTAAGCCTCTTTGGCAACAATGATGAGTTGACTGTCCAAGAGAAGGTTGAGAGGCTCATCAAATGGGGTCAGAACAACAACCCGAGTCTCAACATGGACAAGACAAAGGAGATGATTGTGAACATCAGGAGGATAAAGGTCAGTGCAGCAAATACTTTCCTTTCTAGTCACTTGGAGGATATCAGAATGTTATTACTCATTCAAATAAATTCATACTAAAGTTAAGGAGAGTTTTCCAAAATTTATCAAACATTGTTAACATTATTATCAGTTTCTATACATTGTTATAAGCTGTTAAAAAGTTATTAAATGGTCAATAGAAATTGTTGGAACTTTTCCAATCCCTCTATTTCACAGAACAAAAGAATTAAATTAAAACATGTTATCTTTCTAACATGCTGAGAAACCAGCTGTAAAACTTTGTTCAAAGATGTTGCTCAGAGACAAAATAAAAACATGTTAAACAACAGCCAGAATCAGATTGATTACAGGTATGAAATACATTTTAGCCCTTACAGTCAGCAATTCTCTATGCATGGTTCCATAGTGGAGTGCACAAAGTTCCTTGGTGTGAATGTGAAGGATGACCTTTCCTGGACCCATACTTCTTCCTTAGTCAGGAAAGACACATCTGAGGAGATACAGAAACATCAAACTGCCAGGCTGGAAAATTGCTTCTTCCCAGAGGCTCTGAGATTGATGAACGGTAGGTATCCTGTGACCGAGTAAATTATATATTCTTTCTTTTTTTCTTTGGGTGGCTTTGCGGATGAAGATTTATGGAGGGGTATGTCCACGTCTGCTGCAGGCTCGTTGGTGACTGACAAGTCCCATGCAGGACAGACAGGCACGGTTGCAGCGGTTGCAAGGGAAAATTGGTGGGTTGGGGTTGGGTGTTGGGTTTTTCCTCCTTTGTCTTTTGTCAGTGAGGTGGGCTCTGCGGTCTTCTTCAAAGGAGGTTGCAGCCCGCCGAACTGTGAGGCGCCAAGATGCACGGTTGGAGGCGATATCAGCCCACTGGCGGTGGTCAATGTGGCAGGCACCAACAGATTTCTTTAAGCAGTCCTTGTACCTCTTCTTTGGTGCACCTCTGTCTCGGTGGCCAGTGGAGAGCTCGCCATAGAACACGATCTTGGGAAGGCGATGGTCCTCCAGAATGGAGATGTGACCCACCCAGCGCAGTTGGGCCTTCAGCAGCATGGATTCGATGCTTGCGGATTCTGCCAGCTCGAGTACTTCGATGGTGGAGATGAAGTCATTCCAATGAATGTTGAGGATGGAGCGGAGACAGCGCTGATGGAAGCGTTCTAGGAGCCATAGGTGATGCCGATAGAGGACCCATGATTCGGAGCTGAACAGGAGCGTGGGTATGACAACGGCTCTGTACACGCTGATCTTTGTGTGTTTCTTCAGGTGATTGTTTTTCCAGACTCTTTTGTGTAGTCTTCCAAAGGCGCTATTTGCTTTGGCGAGTCTGTTGTCTATCTCTTTGTCGATCCTTGCATCAGATGAAATGGTGCAGCCGAGGTAGATAAACTGGTTGACTGTCTTGAGTTCTGTGTGCCCGATGGAGATGTGGGGAGGCCTGGTAGTCATGGTGGGGAGCTGGCTGATGGAGGACCTCAGTTTTCTTCAGGCTGACTTCCAGGCCAAACATTTTGGCAGTTTCCGCAAAACAGGACGTCATGCGCTGGAGAGCTGGCTCTGAATGGGCAACTAAAGCGGCATCATCTGCAAAGAGTAGTTCACGGACAAGTTGCTCTTGTGCCTTGGTGTGAGCTTGCAGGCGCCTCAGATTGAAGAGACTGCCATCCGTGCGGTACCGGATGTAAACAGCGTCTTCATTGTTGAGGTCTTTCATGGCTTGTTTCAGCATCATGCTGAAGAAGATAGTAAAGAGGATTAGTGTGAAGACGCAGCCTTGCTTCACGCTTTTGTCAATGGAGAAGGGTTCGGAGAGGTCATTGCTGTATCTGACCTGACCTTGTTGGTTTTCGTGCTGTTGGATAACCATGTTGAGGAACTTGGGGGGGCATCCAAAGCGCTCTAGTATTTGCCAAAGCCCTTTCCTGCTCACAGAGTCAAAGGCTTTGGTGAGGTCAACAAAGGTGATGTAGAGTCCTTTGTTTTGTTCTCTGCACTTTTCTTGGAGCTGTCTGAGGGCAAACACCATATCAGTAGTTCCTCTGTTTGCGTGAAAGCCACACTGTGATTCTGGGTGGACATTTTTGGCGACACTAGGTATTAGTCTATTAAGGAGAATCCTAGCGAAGATTTTGCCTGCAATGGAGAGCAGCGTGATTCCCCTGTAGTTTGAGCAGTCTGATTTCTCGCCTTTGTTTTTGTACAGGGTGATGATGATGGCATCACAAAGGTCCTGAGGCAGCTTTCCTTGGTCCCAGCAGAGCATGAAAAACTCATGCAGTTTCGTATGTAGAGCTTCCAGACTCTGGGGGGGATTCCATCCATAGCTGCTGCTTTGCCATTTTTCAATTGTTCAATTGCCTTATATGTCTTTTCTCGGGTAAGGACCTCATCCAGCTCTAGACTCAAGGATTGTTGAGGGAGCTGGAGCAGGGCGGATTCTTGGACTGAGCGGTTGGCACTGAAAAGGGATTGGAAGTGTTCTGACCATCGATTGAGGATGGAGATCTTGTCGCTGAGGAGGACTTCACCGTCTGAGCTGCGCAGAGGGCTTTGGACTTGGGGTGAGGGGCCGTACACCACCTTTAGTGTCTTATAAAAACCCCTGAAGTCGCCAATGTCGGCACTAAGCTGGGTTCGTTTGGCGAGGCTAGTCCACCACTCATTTTGTATCTCCCAGAGTTTGCGCTGAAGATGGCTGCATGCAAGATGGAAGGCTTGTTTTTTTCTCTGGCCAGGAAGGCTTTGCAAGGTGAGCCTGGTGGGCAGATCGGTTCTTTGCCAGCAGCTCCTGGATTTCCTGGTTGTTTTCGTGAAACCAGTCCTTGTTTTTCCAGGAGGAGAAGCCCAGTACCTCTTCAGTGGATTGCAGTATGGCCGTTTTTAGCTGATCCCAGAGGGTTTCAGGAGACATGTCCGTGAGGCAGTTTGCATCCTCGAGCTTTGCTTGGAGGTTTGCCTGGAAGTTTCCTCTCAGTACGTCTGACTGCAAGTTTCCAACATTGAACCTCTTTCTGGGGGCTCCACTGTTCTTGAAGTGAAGGTTGAGCTTGCAGCAAACAAGCCGGTGGTCAGTGTGGCATTCTGTGCTGGGCATGACCCTGGTGTGGAGCACATATACAGGTATGTATGTGGGTATATACTGTATATGTGTGTATGTACTTTTGTGTGTGATATATACAGTGTGTGTATGTGTTTATTTATTTATTATCAGAGGCAGATCTGAAAGGTTTTGGCATGCACCAAGCGCCATCCCTTGAGCTTGACAAGCAAACAGTGAACCAAAGGAAGTCAGCCCCCAGGAGTGTTGCGCCACTGCCATGAGGGTGAAGGTACATGTAACATGGCTGTTGCCGAAATGAAGGGGGATGGTGCAGGTCCAAAAAATTTGAATGGAGGAACTGTTGGCTGCCCTCAGTGTTGAGCCTTGGCTGCCATTGTGGGTGTCGAGGCCTGCAGGGGGCTGGACACTTATTTCGATGCCAGTGTTGAACAGGAAACGCCTGCCTGACATTGAGTTCCCGACATGGAGAATGGTTGACCAGGGTGTTTCCTGAAAACCCGCAGGTGAGTGGCATCGATGGGCGTCTGCACCCCATCGGTGATTACGGTAGCATAGCTGTCTTGGGGTGTTCACTTGCCTCTCTGCTGGCCTTGATCTTGCTGGGGGTTGTTCATGGGGCTTGCTGATGTGGTCAGTTACAGCGCTGATGTCCTTCTTCATTCTTCAGAGCATGTCCACTTGGGCTGCGACCCTCCAAGAGTTGCTGAGGTACCCGTCCATGAGCAAGAGTTGAATATCCTCAGGCAGCTGCTCCAGAAAGATCTGCTCAAAGAGCAGGCAAGGCTTATGGCCTTCGGTTAGAGTGAGCATCTCACTCATTAGGGCTGA
Organism: Narcine bancroftii; assembly: GCF_036971445.1. Lineage (NCBI taxonomy): Eukaryota > Metazoa > Chordata > Chondrichthyes > Torpediniformes > Narcinidae > Narcine > Narcine bancroftii. The sequence goes on from NC_091469.1 coordinate 233,989,709, forward strand.
TGGGGCCCTGACCCCAATCCATCCATATGCAGCTCACACCAGGAAAGCCCGAAAGTGCAGGTTAGTAACTCTTTGAGGGCCATGTATTTGCCTTGCTCCGGTGATTGCCATCGGAAATCTACGACCCTTGCCGCTGTGTCCTGATCAAGGGCGCTCACGATGTAGAAACAGAGGGTGTCCTCAGTGATGCGGTGAAGCTGGAACTGAGCCTCAGCCTGATTGAACCACATGTGTGGCTGTGACTCCCAAAACGTTGGGAGCCTGAGAGAGACAGCATGGATGGTTGCTGGCTCTGCTTGATCTGTCATCTTTGGGTCCATCTGCCAGTTGGACTGTCGGGGGACACCAATATAGCGTGTGTGCTACGCGAGAGTGGAGAAAAATGACACACCAAAGCCTTGGAAAATGAGACTGGTTTATTGTTCTGGCTGTCATGCTTATATGTGCCCCTGGCATTGACGTCAGGGCCCCACATCATTGAAACACTGGCCTAGGATTGGCCAGTGTTCCTGCCAACATTCCCCATCTTCCTGCTGTGTGGAGGTCACCTGGGACAATGACCGGTGTCACCCCCAGCTCCATGCAATCACTGCATTCATCAGCCATTTTGTGGGCCAGTCCATGTCTCCACACATGGGCCAGTATAATATTTTATACACACACACACACACACACACACACACACACACACACACACACACACACACACAAGTACACACATACATGCATTATTTAAAACAAGATATATTATAAAATTATATATATGTGTATGTGCATGTAGTGCCTCCGTAATGTTTGGAATTAAGATATTTTTTCCTTTATTTGACCCAGTGCTCCAGTTTTAAATTTATAATCAAACAATTCACATGGGATTAAAGTGCACATTCCTGATTTTATTCAAGGTTATTTGGATATATTTTGGTTTGAACCCATAGTTATTATAGCACTTTTTATACATAGTCTCCAATTTCAGGACACCATAATGTTTGAGACATTTGGGTTCACAGGTGTTTGTGAGTACTCAGGTATGTTTAATTGCTTCATTGGTACAGGTATAAGAGCCAGGCTTGATTCTAAGCTTTTGATCACCTTTGGAGGCTGTAGTTGCCAATTTTCAACACGAAAACCAGAGTTGTGCCAATGAAGGTCAAATAAGCCATTATGAAGCTGAAAAACAAGAATAAAACAGTAAGAGACATCGCCCAAGCCTTAGGGTGACCAAAATCAACTACTTGAAACATCATTAAGAATTAATATGTACTGGTGAGCACAGTAATCACAAAGGGACTGATTGGTCAATGAAGACCTCCAGTGCTGAGAACAGAAGAATTCTTATCATAATGAATACAAATCCCCAAGCACCAGTCTGACAGATCAGAAACACTCTTCAGGAGGCAGGTGTGGATGTGTCAATGACCACTGTCCGCAGAAGACTTCAAGAACAGAAATACAGAGACTATGCTGCAAGTTGCAAACCACTAGTTAGCTACAGAAACAGAATGACTAGATTACAGTTTGCCAAGCAGTATTTGAAAGAGCCTGCAGAATTCTGGGATAAGGTTGTGTGAGCAAATCAATCCACGATTAACCAGTATCAGAGTGATGGCAAGAACAAAGTGTGGAGGCAAAAAGGAACTGCCCAAGATCCAAAACATACCACCTCATCTGTGAAACATGGTGGTGGAGTTGTTATGGCCTGTGAATGTGTGGCTGCCACGGGTGCTGGCACCCTTATTTTCATTGTTGATGTAACTGCTGAAGACAGTAGCAAAATGTATAGAAACATCTTATCTGCTCATGTTGAGCAAATGCCTTCAAACTCATTGGACAGTGCTTCTTCCTACAGCAAGACAATAATCCCAAATCTACTGCTAAAGCAACAAAGGAGTTTTTCAAAGCTAAAAACTGGAAAATAATTGAATGGGCAAGGCAGTCACCTGATCTAAATCCAATTGAGCATGCCTTCCATACGAAGACAAGTTCCCGAAACAAGGAGCTGAAGATGGCTGCAGTAGAAGCTTGGCAGACCATCACCAGATGATGTTTATGAATTACAGACTTCAAGCAGTCATTGCATGCAAAAGATGTCGAACAAAGTACTAAACATGACGACTTTAAAGCAAATACTTTAGATAGAACTCAATAAAACCTTCAGACCTCACTAATCTTTCTGCAACAACCTACCCAAGGTTGCATTTTATTTGTAAATCTCTCTTATCCCAAAACAAAATTCTGACAAAGCTACAGCCTTATCAATCACTCTGTAAAATATTGACTTGTCAAACTGGGAGCTTTGCTTCTATGGCACATATGCTTTCCAGATGTTTATCACAACACAAACCCTAGCAACGATCTAAAAGTATTTCTCTCCATCAACAGCAAAACTTTCTAAAGAATTAAACACTTCCACAAGACACTGGTTAATAATTTCAATTGTATACCAATACTTATATTATTTGCCAATGCGTAACCAAACATTGAATAATTTAATGTCTCGACTTCAATAGCAATTAGTACAAAGACATATTCATATGCCTTTGAAACAATTACAGGTATACCCCACTTTATGAAGGTAGAGCGTTCCTGATTAACCGTTCGTAAACTGAAAATTCGTAAAGCGAGGACCCATTGACTACTATTGGAGGCAATTTTCGTAAAAGCATAAACCCATTAAATACCCATTATAATTTCTTCATAAAAGAAAACACAGTTTCTTCATTTAAGCGAATTTTTGTAATGTGTGTATTCGTAAAGGGGGGTTTACCTGTAAATAACATATATTCAAAATTTAATGGTGCTTATAAGTGTGTGTTATTTTTATCAGTTGCAAATATATTTAGAATTTAGTTATAATTGCAGTTGCTATGTTCAATAATCAGAAATAGGTTTGTGATTTATTTAATTGTGTTCATAATTATTTGGATATTACAGTAACTTTCACTCAGGATCAGAATCTAGTTTATTGTCATGAGCATGTATCATGAAATTTGTTGTTTTGCTGCAGCAGCAGGTAGTGTGCAGAACAATGTGCAAAATTACTGGAAATTACCATTCTGTAAGAACAAGATTTATAAAAATAAATAACTAACGCAAAAAAGAGAAAAAGTGAGGTAATGTCCATAGGTTCATTGTCCGTTCAGAAATCTGATGGTGGAGGAGGAGAAGAACACTGAATGTGTGTGGTAAACTATTGTTATGTATAATTGTCTGGTCAGGCACACCTATTGGCTGACTGTACCTGTGGCCCCTCTTCACAGCCTCTTGTATAAAGGTGACTGTTCCACAGCCCCCTGCAACTCAGTGCAGGATAACAGAGCGGTATGGATGTGCTTGTGTTTTTAAGTGAATAAAAGCCTATTGATTTCTCTACAATAGTCTTTCGAGTAATTGATGATGCACCAATGTGTGTCTTCAGTCTCCTGTACCTCCTTCCTGATGGTAGCAGTGAGAAAAGGGCATGGCCTGGGTGGTTGGGGTCCTTGATGATAGAAACTGTTTTTTGAGGAACCATCTCTTAAAAATGAATACTAATGCCCATGATGGCTCTGGCTGAGTTTACAACCTTCTGTAGACTGTTCCTTATCTACATCTCAATTCCAGACAGCGATGCAACCACTCAGAATGCTCTCCATAGTACACCTGTAGAAATTTGCAGGAATCTTTGGCGACATACCAAATCTTCTCAAACTCCTAACAAAATACAGCCACTGGTGTACCTTCTTCATAATTGCATCAACATGATGGCTGCAGAATTGGTTTTCAGTGAGGTGACACCCAGGAATTTACCCTCTTCACTGCTGATTCCTCAATGAGGACTGGTTTATATTCTCCTGGATTCCTATTCCTGAAGACTACAATCATTTCCTTAGTTTTACTGATGTTGAGTGCAAGATTGTTGTTGCCACACCACTCAGCTAGCTGAACTATCTCACTCTTGTCTGGCTCCTTGGTGCCATCTGTGATTCTGCCGACAACCATGGCGTCATCAACAAATTTGTAGATGGCATTTAAATTGTGCCTAGCTACACAATTATGGATGTAGAGAGAGTACAGTAGTAGGCTAAGCATGCATTTCTGAGATTGTGACTGAGGAGGAGATATTGTAACTGATCTGCACAGACTGTGGAATTCTGATGAACAAGTCAAGGATCCAGAGGGATGTACAGCAGCCAGGTTTAAAGCTTGCTGATCAGTACTGAGGGATGTTACTTTTTTTAAGACATTCATCAAGGCAACATAAGCCCATGCTGCCCAAATACCCCAATTAACCTACAACCCCAAAAACATTTTGAAAGGTGGGAGGAAACCAGAGCACCCAAGGAAAATGCACGCAGACACGGGGAGAACATACAAACTCCTTACAGACAGTGCCGGATTCCAACCTGGGGTGCTGGAGGTGTAATAGTGTTGCACTAACGACTGATCTACCCAAACTGCCCAGTGTTGAAAGCTGAGTTATAATCAATGAAAAGCAGTCGAATATAGATATTACTGTTGTTCGGGTGATCCAGGGCTGAGTGGAGAGCCAGTGATATTGCATCTGCTGCAGAACAATGATAGGGATTGTGGGTTTAGGTCTTTGCTTAGACACAAATTAATTCTGACTATGACCAACTTCTTAAAGCATTTCATGACAGTAGATGTTGGTGCTACTGGGCGATAGTAATCGAGGCAGCTCACCCTGCTCTTCTTTGGTACCAGTATGATTGGTGCTCTTTTGAAGCAGGTGGGAACCTCCGACTGCAACTGTGAGAAGCTGAAAATGTCTGCAAACATTCCAACTCATTGGTTAGCGCAGATTTTCAGTATCCTGCCAAGTATGCCATCGTGGCCTGATGTCTTGCGAGAGTTCACCCTCATGAAGGATAGTCTAATGTTGGCTTCAAAGACACATATCTCAGGATCATCAGCTTCTGCAGAGATTCTCATTGGTACGGTTGAATTCTCCTTTTCAAAGTGAGCATAAAAAGTGTTCAGTGAAGCATCACAGCCATTTATCATGCAAGGTTTTGCCTTGAAGGATGTAATGGCCTGCAAGCCCTGCCATTAGCTAGTATGTATCTGATTCTGTTTCTAGCTTCACTCAGAATTATTTTTTTGTTGTTAAGATAGCCTTCCACAGCTTTCTATAGCCTTCCTATAGAAATATGAATCACCCATCTTGAACACCATCAATCTAGCCCTCAGCAAGCTGTGAATCCATGGTTCATCCACAGCTTTTGGTTGGAGTACTCATGGTACACTCTAATCCACACAGCTCCTGATGAAGTCAGTGACAGCTATGGCATATTCATTCAAATCTGAAGATGAATCGTTGAATATGGTCCAGTTCACTGATTCAAAACAGTCCTGCAGGTGCTCCTCCACCTCCCTCTACATGGGACTATTTGATGATTCCCATGGGAGCTGCACACAAGTCTCCACAGCAAGGCACCACCTTTTTATTCAAAACAGTGTCTTTTGAATGATTCCCAATTACTCAGCAATGTTATTACTTATGAGTTTTACCACATCAATGACTTGTATTTTCATCCTCCACAAGAACAAAAATTGCCTCAGCACGCAGAACATGACTCGCAGTGATTCTATTCCAGTACCTTTTCCCAAGTGACAATTCCTCATCTATATTTTTTGGTTAACCAGCTATAGAAGATTTACCAGATATACTCAAATAAATAATCTAATTCACTGTATCATAGTCAGGTGTGGAATGTTGCGTGTATTACTTTTTCCAATTTAGAAGCTATAAGGCTTGATATGGCATCTTATTGTATCATTCAAAAAAGATTGGTTTATGCACCTTATCATTGATCAAATCTGGTATTTTCCTGATCTTGATACCCCTAGAGTCATAAGGTGTGCTTCTAATCACTGGCACTCAGCCTATCATTTAAAGTACTTACCAATTCCAATGCAAGTAAACATGCCAAACCCTTATTTAGCTTCAACTATCAAACCAGAAGTTTGAAATAAGAGTGCTCTGTTAGTTAAACAAATTAAAACACTGGTTAGTTTATCCAGTGAGAGTTACGTGCTCAGTCATTGGCCAGACAGCAGAAGGAAAGCCAATAGAGATTACAATGTACTCATCAGGAAGAATTGAGAGTATTCCTGTTGGAATGTGTGCTTGCAAAGTGAGTACTTCTGTGAGACTTTTAAATCACCCCCTTTTGGACATGGAGTGGAGTGGTAATGGCCAACAAAGCACACCAAACTGAAAAAAAATCAGACTTAGCATCAAAAGCAGAAAGATCAATTGGGAATGGAATGTTAAGAAGGATAGCCTTAACTACATCAAATGCATCTGCCTGAATGCCAGGAGCATTTGTAACATGATGACTGAGCTTAAGCTTGTCAAGGCAATTAGAAATTCTGAGGTAATAATTTCAGAAATATTGTTAACCCTTAATGGAGGAAACACAGTGTGCCAAATTCAAATTGTTCCAGAAGAACAGACCAGGAAATGATGCTGAATTCATTTTCTTTATTGGAAATAATTGGTTTGGAATAAATAGTAAATCAACTTCACAGATTGAGCTCCTCGGGCTGGACGGGTACTGCAAAATAAGCAAAGATCAGACACACAAAAAGTATCATACATAGGAAATGGAAAAAAAAGTGTCCCTTAATGTTCCTCAAATCTTGTTATCATTCAAAAAGATCATAGTTAGTCTTGTATTTCATCTACTTTCCTGCCTGATCTCCATATTTCTTCATTCCTCTAATTCAGTGGCAGTGAAATTACTGGAAAAATTCTGAGGGACAGGATTAAGCTACACTTTAAGATCAGTGATAGTCAGCATAACTTGTTTTTTTTTCTGACTAATGTACTTGAATATTTGAGGAGCTGAATCAGTGTACTGATGAGAGCAGAGCAGTTGATGTATTCTACATGGACTTCCGTGAGGCCTTTGACATGGATCCATGTGGAAGATTTGTCCAAGAATAGGGGCCCATGGAATCCATGGCAATTTGGCAAACTGGATCCAAAAGTGGTTTGTTGAAAGGTCATTTTATGTGATGTTAGTCTGTGCTAGGGGATGTTGCATTGGAATGGGTGATTGCATCCTTGCTATTGCATTGATGACTGCATTGGGACTGCTTCCTGCACCCATGCAGAATTTGTCAATTTTATAAAATTTGCTACCAACCTCCACCATGCTCTGAAATTCATTTGGATCTTCTCAGACTCTTCTCTCACCTTTCTACATCTCTCTTCATCTCAAGAGACAAGCTATATATCGACATTTAGTACAAACCCATTGACTCCCAGTGCTCTCTTTACACCTCCTCCCACCCTGTCTCCTGTAAGGATGCCATTCCTTTCTCCCAGTTTCTCTGCCTTTGCTGCATCTGCTAGCAAGATGATGCCTTCCATTCCAGGACATCTGAAATGCCCTCCTTTTTCAAGCAATGCAGGTTTCCATCTACTGTAACCAATAGAACCATCTCCTGCATTCCCTTCATTTCTTGGGAGTTCCACTCTTACACCCCCCACTCTCCAAGTAGAACAGGGATAGGGTTCCTCTTGTCCTCACCTTTCACTTCTCCACCTTCCACATTCAACACAACATTCTCCATTATTTCCATCAGGTATAACTAGACCCCACCAACAAACGCATAGACCTCTCCCCTCTCCTTTCCACCTTCCATAGGAATTTCTCCCTTTACGATTCCCATGTCCATTCATCCCTCCCCACCCACTTCTCTATGGCTCCTGGTACTTTCCTCTGCAACTGCAGGAAGTGTAACACCTGCTCATTCACCCCTTCCTTCAAGATAATTCAGGAACCTAAATATTCCTTCCATGTGAGGCAAAGATTCACACGAACCTCCTCAACTGCATTCAGTACTCCTGATGCAACCTCCTCTGTGTCACTGAGATCAAACTCAAGACTTGGGGATTATTTCGCAGAGCATCTATGCTCTGTTTGCAATGGCTAACTTGAGCTCTCAGTTGCTTGTCATTTCAATTCTCCTTCCCATTTCTACACCGATCTATATGTCCTTGATCTTTACCACTGCCAGAATGAGGCCCAATGCAAAGTATTGGAACAAGACTTCATATTCTGCTGGGCAGCCTACTGCACAATGGTATTAACTTGGAATTTTTAAATTTCAGGTAATGACCCTCTCCCTTCTTTCACTTTACCTCTGCTCTTTCCTTTTTCCTTTCCTTGTTCTCTCCTTTTGGGTGCCCTTTCCCACCTACCCCCATCCATTCCCTCACTCATTCTCATCCCCACATCTTTGGTTCCATATCTTTCCACTCCTATTGCCCCACTGGATTTTTAAAAATCTTTATACTACCATTGTCACTTCTTTACATGAGATTCCTGCACCAACGCCTTTATCTTTGAATTACCCACTCCACCCAGTATGATTCATCCTCCTTCACCTGACAGCTATGTTTTTCTTGCTTCTCTCTCCTTTTGCCTGACATCTGCCAAACCATGACCTCTGACTGTCATGCTTCACCTCTCCCTGGTTCACCAATCCCACATGGACCCCGCATCCTCCCACCCTTCCCTCTTAACACAGCTTCTCTTCTCTACATCCCCAGTCTTGATGAAGGATTTCAGCCCAAATGTCCACCATTCTTTTTCTCCCACTGATGCTGCTCAAATTTCTGAGTTCCTCCAGCAGATTATTTTGAATTCCTTATCAATCCTGGGCTTTCCCCAATGCATGTTGATCCTGTCCCCTGCATTTCCTCCAGTACCTTATCAATGAATGATGTTAAACTCATAGATCTGTTGCTTCCTGGCTTGTTCTTGTAGCCTCTCTTAAACCTTAGATATCTTCCCATTTTATGGAACTTTGCCTGTGACTAATGATGAAATGAATATCAAACCCAGGGCCTTCACAATTTCTTCCCTGGACTCCCAGAATGTTTGAGGTTACACCTGGGATGAATCAACCATGGGGATGGAAAGAACGGGATGGCTTCCAATATATACACTGATCATAAGCTGGTCGATCTCACCATTACATCACTTGACCTTTTTACTGAATCTGAACTAAATCACGAAAATCTGAAGACACGGTTGTTGAAGTAAAAGGTCTCAAGCCTGAAACGCTGGGTATGTATTTCTTTCTATCTTCGCTACATAAAGGACACTGTTTGACCTGCCGAGCTTCTCCAGAATTTTGTGTTCTTTATTTTCTACTGAATCTGTGCTGTCATCTTGTTTGCTCAATAAAAAGACTGGAATGAACTAACCCTATTATTGAATGTCATACTGTCATAAGACATTATCTTTGGATTGTGGGACAAAATCTACCCTTGCCATTAATTTAATTCCTCTCTTCAATGTCAACCAGGTTGACCATAGCTATTTTTAACTACAATGTCCAAATTAACTGGAGGCTAAGCTTCCAACTTTATATTCTACGGGACACAATTAAATTGTTTATACACTTCAAAATTAAACATATCCCTTAAAGACCACAAGTCCAACATGATTTCTCTTTCTGTCACACACACTCTGATCCTATTTTCATTGTACTCATGACCCTGCATCTTTCCTCCCAGTATAAATGGATCCCTCTCCCCAGGTACCATCCACTTGCCCTGCAAAGCTCATTTAAACCATTAAAACACACAAAAGAACTCCCATGTTTCTTTGTTCACATCAGCCATCCAGAACTCTCTTACATTTTAAGGTTCTCTAGTACATTGTTAGTTCCCAAGTCAATGTTCACTTTTTTTCTCAAAATACCTGTTTATCTTTATTTTAATTTTTCAGTCTGACTTTAAGCAGCCCACTACTTTACAGCATTAAAACCTTTCAATGATCATGATTACCAACAATACTTACAAGTCATCCTCATCGCTCATTACATTTGATCCTACAGTCCTTTATACAATGCCACTCTTTTATATTTTAACATTTTGATATTGCATGGTTCTAAACCCACCTGTCTATACACAGCCAGAAACTCTCCACTCTTCCTGTTCTCATACCTTAAATGTCTGTGTTCCCCTAGGGTCTATATTCAATTTCTCCATCATCTGCTTGCTGAATCTCAGCAGCATGTTGTATATATCAAGATCTGCTTTGATGACTACACCAATAAAACCAGCTGTTCTTCTTTAACATCTCTGATAATCCTTTGACAGTCTCTTTGATACTTGAGCATTTATCTGAGATCAAGTATTGTTAACTCTGAATTTCCTTCATCTCCTGACTGGGAATACTGAATCCTTTGTATGCAGGCTTCACTTTAATTTTCTTTTGTACTACAGGTACTTTTTTGCCCAGTGGAAATCTCTAATATGTTCTTCTTGGCAGAGATCCAAGCTTACAAATTCATCAAACTTTCTATTCTGTAAGTTTGCAATAGCCTATGAGCAGATGAAACTCCCACCACTGACTTTGACATAACAGATTGAAACTAGCTGAGGCAGGATTGGGAGAGGCTCATAAGAGAGACTCAAGATTTAACAAGTCCAGTCACTGAAAAACTGTAATCAACTTATCAAACATAATCATGAAAACCTGAAATAATAAAATAATGAAACCATATACTGCATTGGTTAGGCTGCACCCTCAAGATTATGATCAGATCCTGTACCTAAAGGCATAAAGAAATAATTTAAGAACAGTTGAACACAAGAAACAGGAGCAGGAGCAGCTTACACAGGCCCTTGAGCTTGTTTTACCATTCAATATTACTGATATATCAGTGGCCTCAACTCTCCTGTCTGATTCATATGATTCTTGTTTCCCCAAAGACTAAAACTCTATCTACTTCAGTTTGAATGTTCTTAATGAGTCTGCATCTTCAGGTCTCTACTTCAGAGGAAAGAGGAATAATGTGGAGACTAAAACAGAGACTTTTTGCATAGAGTACTGATTCTACAGAGAACAAAACTCAGGATTTTGATTAGAAGAACATTTTGGTGCAGTGAGGGGAAGGGATGCTGTTCTGATACTTCTAACTTCTTGGCAAGTAAATCTAATAAATAGGTATCACAGGCCTTTTCAGATACATGGAATACACATCCAGTGTCAAGTGAGAATGTTAGGATTCTCACTGTGCCCTGGAAAGCCAAAGGCGAGGAAGCATCATCAGCTGGAGGAGATGGAGTTCTATTTCGGAGCCTGCGAGGATGTTTCATAAGTTTCAAGTTTAACTACCTATACAGGTAAAGAGAACCATTGCAGTCAGACAGAAACTGGGTGAGTGACAAACACGCATAAAGGGAAGTAAGTAGTTCAAGGGATCCCTGAGGGCAATTTATTCTCTTGTCAGTACTTGGTTCTGAATATTAATTAGGGAGAGGTTTCTTATGAGGTAGGTAGCCAAAGTCATGACCTCAGCACCATGGATGGCACAACTGCAAAGTGAAAAGAAAGGCCAAGAGAGCAAATGTAAGGGAACCTTGTAGTAAGGGTAGTGGAAAGGGATTCCTTGTGAGATGATGCAGGTGGAAGAGATTTAGAGTCCTGCTGCATTGAGATCAGTTCTGCAGAAGAAGAGACCTATGCAGACCAGATAGTTTGTGCAGCAAACCCAATATTATATTGGGTTAATATTCTCACTGGCTGCTTTGCTGGTACTGTTATGTAAGTTTAAAGAAACTTGGGTGGGAAGGTGAAGCTGAGCATTCATCTGTAAAGGAGAAAAGCAGGATTGGCCTTGCAAACCAAAAATAACCTTGGAAAATAGATACATAATGTTTAAAAAGTGCACAAGGAAAGGAAATTGGAGGAGTCAGTGTTGATGCTGTCTGGTTGGAGACTGCCAAGATGGAATTTAAGGAGTTGTTCTGACTTTGCTTAATATGGTATATATTTAAATGCAAGGAGGTTGGTGAGTAGAACAGATGGCACAGAGATACATGAAAATACAATATTTCAACTATTTCTGAAAAGCAAGTCCAGCAGGAATTATTTCAACATTCTACTTACCCAGTTGTCAGGAAAAATGGAAAGGAGGTTAGTGGCAATATTGATTAATAGATAATCATATCTGTGAGAAGATAGAAAATAGCTAGAAAGATTATCAATTGAGGGACTGAAGATTGAGCAAAAGAACAAAAATGGGACAAGTACACTGTTGGGTATACAATGTGGCCTCCAATCATTCTGAGTAAATGAGGAAAGTACATTTCAAAACAAATTTCTGACCAAAACATTAGGGTAACAATGACAGATTTCAAGGATCTTGATATTAACTGAAGTTTCAGTGACATCTGTGAGGCTGTATCTGTATTCCAATGTGTAAATTGCATTGAGGATAATTTCTTATCCAGGGCAACGAGAGGACAAAGCAAATCTTGATTTTGTTTTAGTGAATGAAATTGTTCAGATGGACAAGTATCAATGGGATGGCACTCTTGTTATAGTGGTCATTTTTCAATTAATTTTAACATTGTTAAGGAAAAGGACAGAGGAAGATTCTAATCTGGAGTAAGGTTAAGTTAGTAGGACTGAGAAATGGATATGCAAATAGAGAATTGGTCTTAAAGCATAGAATCAAGTGATAAGAAACAGCTACTTGTGATCAATCAGTCTCAGAGTCATGGAAAAAGTTCAAGAAGGAAATTAAAGATTTCAGAGTTCATTACCACAAAGGTGAAGGGTAGAATTGACACATTTAGTGCAGAAGACCATAAGAAATAGGAGCAAAACCAGGCTGTTCATCCCATTGAGTCTGCCCTATCATTTAATCATGAGCTGATCCATTTTCCCACTGAGACCCACTGCATGATCTTCTTCCCATAAACTTTGATGCCCTGGCCAATACAGAGTCATGTAGAGCAAAAAAAAAAAAGATCTATGGGAGATATCAAGATCTTACGTTAACAGAGAGCCTCAAATAGTATCAGAAGAGCAGAAGTGAATTTTTTTTTAAACTTTATTTAAAGATTTAAAAAAACATAACATTCAATCCAATAATCATCAAAAATTGATTTTACAAATTAAATCCCAAACCCACCCTCCCAACCCCTTCAGCCAGCTACCTTAAGGGGAGCCAAAAATATAAATGATATATATAAAAAATTATAAATGTTGAAAACAATTCAAAGTATATCTAAATGCATATATTTCAAATACAGAGACCATTTGTAACAAAAAGGGAATAATTATCGTGTAAATTATAAGTATTTTTTCCATAACAATACAAGTTTTCAATTCATTATGCCAACGTAGTATATCAATCTCTCCATTGTCTTTCCAAGTACTCGCAACACATTTACGCGCTACTGTAACACCAAACATACAAAAGCAATTTGAATTTTATCCAAACCTAATCCCCTCAACGAAATCAAATTACCCAACAAAAAAAATCATTGGATCTAATGGTAACGTAAAGTTATACAATTTTTCCAAAACTACTTTAATTCCTTGCCAAAATGGGTGAACTTTAACACAAGTCCAAACAGCATGTAAACAAGTTCCAATACATGAATCACATCCAAAACATAAATCTGAATTACTCAACCCATATTTTTTCAGTTTCTCTAGAGTCAAATATAATTGATGTAAAAAATTATAATTAACCATTCCATATTTTACATTTGTCAATTTGATTACATTGTCCTGACATATATCTGCCCAATCATCTTCAGGAAAAATAAACACTAAATAATTCTCCCATTTAAGTTTAGATTTTTCCCAATCTGGTTTATCCATATTATCTTGTAACAAATTGTACATAATCGAAATATAACCCTTCTTTGGTACAGAGGAAATCAAAGACTCAAATCTTGACAAAGTAGGTAAATTCATCTCTCTACCATAATTATCCTTCACCAAAGCTCTAAGTTGGTAATACACAAACAAAGAATTTACAGATATATCAAATCTTTCTCTCAATTGAATAAAAGAAAGAAATCATCCCTCTTCAAAACAATCCTGTATTGTCTTTATACCCTTAAAATCCCAACTCTTTAAATAATTATTAAACATTGAAAAAGGAATAAGCTGATTATTATACAATGAAGTTAAAATTGATAATTTATCTTTTGATCCCAAAACCCTATTTTTTAAAATCCAGATCTTTAACAAATGTTTCAATACTGGCATATTATATTCCTGTAGCAAATTCAAGTTCCAACAAAATATAAATTCATGTACCTTAACCTCAGAAATACACGCCATTCCCACCTTAGCCCAGCTAGGAGGATAATCTCAATCCATCAACCTGCTAATAAACTTCAACTGGGCAGCTTCATAATATTTTTGAAAATGTGGTAACTAAAGTTCACCTAATGCATATTTCCATGTAAGTTTATACAATGCCACTCGAACTAATTTGCCACACTACCTTACTTAAATCCTGAAAAAACTTTTTGAAAGTAAGACTGATAATTAACATCTACAAACACACCTAAATATTTAATTTTATTTGTCCACTTTAATTTTGTAATAATTTTAAATTCTGAATAATCTCCTATTCCAACTGGTAAAATTTCGCTTTTATCCCAATTAACTTTATATCCTGACAATTCTCCAAATTTTGACAAACATTCTTGTAACTGCTTCAACAATCGTTCTGGTTCTGTCAAATATATCAGTACATCAGCTGCAAATAAATTAATCTTAAATTTTTCATACATGGCCTTCATCCCTCTAGTTTCATCATTTTGCCTAATAGTGTGAGCTCATGGTTCAATAGCCAACGCAAATAAGGCAGGTGACAATGGGCAGCCCTACTGAGTTGAATGAGTCAACCTAAATGGTAAAGAAATCTGACCATTTGTCACCACCCTAGCAATCGGGTTTGTATATAAAGCTTTAACCCAACCAATAAAAAAATGGCCAAATTTAAGCTTTTCTAACACCTTAAATAAAAAAATCCCACTCAACCCTATCAAAAGCCTTTTCTGCATCTAGTGCAACCACCAAAGGATGGTTAGGCTGCTTTCAGTATGCATTTACCAAAGTAATTAATCAAAGAATATTATCGATGCATTTCTATTCTTAATAAAACCTGTTTTATCAGTATGTATCAACTTAGGTAAGTACATACCAAGTCTATTACCTGGTACCTTAGCTATAATTTTATAACCAACATTTAATAAAGAAATAAGTCTATATGAAGACACTTAATGGATCTCTATCTTTTTTTTGAATAACAGTTATTAAAGCACTTGAACAACATTCCGGCAACTTCTGTTCTTCAGTAAATTGTTTTAACACATCTCCAAATACACTAGATAAATCATCATTAAAATTTTATGAAATTCCACAGGAAATCCATCATCCCCTGGGGACTTTCCATTTGGCATTTCCTGTATAGCTTCCTTAATTTCAAAATCTGTAAATGGAGATTCCAATTCCTGGATATCTTTCTCATCTAATACCGGTAACCTCAATTTAGATAAATAAGATCCAATAGAACCATTATCCTGCTTCCCCTCAGAAGTATATAATTTTTGATAAAATGAATAAAACTGGTCATTAATTTCCTGAGGCTTATAGGTAATTATTGAATTCTTTTTAACAGCATTAATAGTCCAAGATGCCTGTTCAGCTTTCAATTGCCAAGCAAGTACCTTATGAACTTTCTCCCAACTCATAATAACATTTTTTAGTTTGAATAATTAAACACTCAAACTGATAAGTTTGTAAAGTCTTATAGCATAATTTCAACCTCACTAATGCAGTGTTTTTGTCTTCAGTCACTCCTTCTGAAACTCTTTCTCTAACTCAGCATTTTGATTTTACAACATTAAACTTTCTGTCGTAAATTGTTTCCTAATTTTCATAGAATAACTAATAACCTGTACCCTCCAATAAGCTTTTAATGCGTCCCATACTACAAAATGACTATCCACAGAATCAATATTCTCAGTCAAGAATAAAGAGATATGCTCTTTAACAAAAGTAACAAACTCTGTTTTTTTTAATACCTCCATCTATACGATGAACGTACCACTTCTGAACTTTCACAAGAAAAAAATAATAATGAATGGTCAGATTAACTCTACTTTTATATTCAGCTTATATTCACCTACTCTACCCTGTAGGTGTGCTGATACCAAAAACAAATCAATCCCAGAAAACAAATCATGTCATGATGAATGAAAAGAAAAAATCTTACTCTGTAGGATTAACCTTTCTCCAAATATCTACCAGATTTAAATCTTTCATCAACGCTTTGATCTGTATTGCTGTCTTTGATTTCCTTATACTCTTTGGGTTTCTATCTAATAAAGGTTCCAAAACACAATTAAAATCTCCCCCAACTAAAATATTTTCATTAGCTTGAGTAAACAATAAAAAAAAGCTTCTGAAAAAGCTTCCAAACCCATCATCTATATTAGGTGCATAAAGATTAAGCAAAGTCCAAGATTCAGCAAAGATTTTACAATTCACCTGTAAAACTCTACCGACATTTCCCTCTGAAGATTCCAATTCAAATGATAATTTTTTATGAATCAAAATCACCACCCCTCTTGCTTTAGAATTAAAGGAAGAAAAAATACACATGTCCAACCCAATCTCTTTTCAATTTCAAATGTTCCTTTTCGGTCAAATGTGTTTCTTGTAAAAAGGCAATATTAATTCTCTTTCGCTTAACTGGATCATTTAATCCCTGAAAATTAAAAGTTGCAAAATTCAAAGTAGACATTTTTTACTAACTACTAATATATTTACACTCTATAAAAGAACACTCCCCTTTATAATCCTACAAAACCACCAAAAAAAAACACAAAACCCACCCCTCAATAAACAAAAATTTTTTAAAAACCCCAGAAAATAAAAACCACCCCAAAGGTAGTAATCCCCTAAAAATCTGGGTGTGGTAAACCCACTAGTGGTAGATGACAGTCAAAGCTTTCAGTGTAATCCACCCCCCACCCCCAGCCAGATACATATTCATTATGTAATTAAGAACAATCAAATATAGTAAATATATTCAACCCAATGATTCCAAGCCAAATGATTGTTCCGGATCTTAAATGTCAAGAAGACTTTGTGTCAGCTCTTCTTTCTTTCCATTCTTTCCATTCTTATCATTCTTTCCAAACCCATTCCCATTACCATTTACCTTCCTCATAGGAGATGATGGTGAAGACCGCCCATTTCTTCGCAATTCTGGCAATGAATTAGCAAAAACCAAGGCATCATGATCGTTCTCAAAAAATTGAGATTGAAAGTTTCCATAAAAAACCTTCAAAATTGCAGGATAACGATGCCCTTTCGCCGTAAGACATCTGTAGCCAAATTAAATTCCCGTCATCTTCTAATAACCTCTTAACTCAAATCGGCATAAAAAAACACTATTGTTTTGAATCATCAACAGGGATTGATTCTGCTGCACTTTCTGTACCGCCATTCATAAAATAATTTCTCTTATCTTGATACTTCAAACAACGAATCAAGACTGCCCTCGGTCATTTCTTGTTTCATAGTTGACATTTCTTCACACAAAATATTCATTTTTATTTTCACATCCATAAATCCTTGGGTTATTTGAGTTAACTTTTGTATTAACATATTATCCATTTGAAAAGCAATCCATTCCAAAACAGTGAAGACTGAGTCCAATCCAGATTCCATAGCCACTTTTTGAGGTCTACCTTCTGTAGGTACAGACTCCTCATCCTGGGCAAATTCCAATAGGGCAAGTTCCTCTTCACCTTCATTCACCATAGGTCCTCTGACTGTGCGGCTGCGGGTCTGGACACCGGGGTGCCGGCGCTCGGGCTCCCCCACAGCCCACACTTTTTCCAAAAGATCCTGGACCCGGGATGCTCCGCTCATGTGCAGCAGAACCGCCAGATGCGCAGGGGCATCCTCCGACGCTACACTACATGTCCCCGGGCCACCCAGCAATGTGGTGGGCTCAAAGGCCCCTTTATCAGTCAGGCCGCCCGCGCGCAGGGATTCACATGCACGCGGGTCGGCTACAACCGAACTCACTGAAGTGCCGGCGCCATCTTGCGACTGCAGGACCGGCGCCGAGGTCAAACTTGAACGGGCAGGAGTCCTCTGAGGTTTGGAGACTCCCAACAACGACTCCATGGATTCACCTGTGCAGGTAGGTCTCAGATCACGTATACTTTGATTTGGTCATTTATTCTGAAGTTGAGTTTTAGATTTCTTCACATTAGTAGCCATGATGGATCACTGTTATTCAAAAAACTATAAATATTATTTTTAACCACTTTTATACTTTTTAAAGTCAGGTATTTAATAATCCACCTGAGGAAAGGTGGAGCACACGTCTTTCTTCTCCGCCATCTTGCTCTCCCCCCAGAAGTGAAACTTAAAACAAAATTATGGAAGCAAAAAGAGAATGTTTTAAAATACTAGAAAATGAAAAAAAAACATGAAAGATATTTTGTGCACAAGATCAATAGGATAATTTTAATGAAAATATAAGGCTATTAGTGTCTAAAAACCAATTCATGAAAGCAGAGAATACATACAAGATTCTTAATATGCACTTTTTTATGGAAAACATGAATTGGTTAACAAGAGTAAAAAGGGGATTCATAGATGCAGCATCTTTGAAAATAATAAATTGCAAAGAAAGAAATAATGAAAAGAACGTGCACAAATTTGTGGAGTAGAACATGTTCAACAAGTATTTAATCTTAGTCTATTTTTAATGACAGCAGATAGATATATTCTGTATTTCTTTGGCTTGGCTTCGCGGACGAAGATTTATGGAGGGGTACTGTCCACGTCAGCTGCAGGCTCGTTTATAGCTGACAAGTCCAATGCGGGACAGGCAGACACGGTTGCAGCGGTTGCAAGGGAAAATTGGTTGGTTGGGGTTGGGTGTTGGGTTTTTCCTCCTTTGCCTTTTGTCAGTGAGGTGGGCTCTGCGGTCTTCTTCAAAGGAAGTTGCTGCCCGCTGAACTGTGAGGCGCCAAGATGCACGGTTTGAGGCGATATCAGCCCACTGGCAGGGGTCAATGTGGCAGGCACCAAGAGATTTCTTTAGGCAGTCCTTGTACCTCTTCTTTGGTACACCTCTGTCACGGTGGCCAGTGGAGAGCTCGCCATATAACATGATCTTGGGAAGGCGATGGTCCTCCATTCTGGAGACGTGACCTACCCAGCGCAGTTGGATCTTCAGCAGCATGGATTCGATGCTGTCGGCCTCTGCTATCTCGAGTACTTCGATGTTGGAGATGAAGTCGCTCCAATGAATGTTGAGGATGGAGCGGAGACAACACTGGTGGAAGCGTTCTAGGAGCCATAGGTGATGCCGGTAGAGGACCCATAATTCGGAGCCGAACAGGAGTGTGGGTATGACAACGGCTCTTAATACGCTTATCTTTGTGCGGTTTTTCAGTTGGTTGTTTTTCCAGACTCTTTTGTGTAGTCTTCCAAAGGCGCTATTTGCCTTGGCGAGTCTATTGTCTATCTCGTTGTCAATCCTTGCATCCGATGAAATGGTGCAGCCGAGATAGGTAAACTGGTTGACCGTTTTGAGTTTTGTGTGCCCAATGGAGATGTGGGGGGGGGGGGCTGGTAGTCATGGTGGGGAGCTGGCTGATGGAGGACCTCAGTTTTCTTCAGGCTGACTTCCAGGCCAAACATTTTGGCAGATTCCGCAAAACAGGACGTCAAGCGGGGAAGAGCTGGCTCTGAATGGGCAACTAAAGCGGCTTTGTCTGCAAAGATTAGTTCACGGACAAGTTGATCTTGTGTCTTGGTGTGAGATTGCAGGCGCCTCAGATTGAAGAGACTGCCATCCGTGTGGTACCGGATGTAAACAGCGTCTTCATTGTTGAGGTCTTTCATGGCTTGTTTCAGCATCATGCTGAAGAAGATTGAAAAGAGGGTTGGTGCGAGAACGCAGCGTTGCTTCACCCCATTGTTAATGGAGAAGGGTTCAGAGAGCTCATTGCTGTATCTGACCCGATCTTGTATTTAACATGTAACTAAATGTCTTGAACTGACCACCATGAGGAGCTGTGTTGTCAAAAGTAGAGCCTCCTGGATGACTCTTTCTGAAGCATTGGTCATGCTGTTTCAGACTATGATATTGTAGAGCTCGTCGAAAGAACCAAAGACTTGTTGATCCAAACCAAGGCTTTTATTAGCAAAAGACAGGAGCTCTTCACAGGTGGCCGACCAGTCCGGAATGATCCGACCTGGCTAGGGACACAACCCTTTAAGGCCCAGACAGTAGGCGTGGCTTAGCTCTCAGCCAATCACTGTAAGCACAGTCTAGATACAGTAACTATATACACTATGTACATTGGTGATAGATATGTACTATCACAGATATATTATAATATATAGTCCAAGAAAATTTTCCCATGGTATCATGCATCCGTTGCAGTATATTCATCAAAGTATTTTAAACAGGATTCAAGCATTGTAAAAACATTTACATCATATTAAGCGGCAAAGTTATCCAATGTCATGCACTGAGATGGGTGATGAACTAACAAAGATTGGTCAAATAGTTGAACTTTAAGAGTAATTTTAAAGGACAGTGGTGATAAAGTAAAACAGTTTTCAGAGCATAATGTTTAAATGGGTAAAGCAACAATTTCTGAGGTTAAGGCAATAGGAGATTATTACAAAAATTCAATGCCGTTTTAAATATAAGAATAAGAATTCTATATTGGGAGTGCTGCAATCCATCTAAAATTATGGATTTCCCAGGTCAAAATGTTTGTGACAAAGAAAAATGTACAAATGGCTGCAATCTCTTGCATATATTGCCAATGTCCTCCTGGGTGATGAGGATCAAAGTTTACAAAGTACAGTTGATGAGGACTTGGAGAATTGTCACTATTTGTTCTATAGATTGTATCCTTTAAAGTAAAGTTTTTATAACCATAACCATATAACATTCTACAGTACGGAAACAGAATTTCTCTGGGAAAATCCAAGTTTATTGAAGAAAAAGTCATCTTTGGTCACAAGTCCAAGTATCAAATATGGGTCTTGTTCAGTTTGATCTGGTCAATGGAGTCTAATTTAGAAAAGTACAGATGGTAGTCAATACTTGAACGTTTGTTTAGCCAGATGATCAAAGAATAACGGCTTCTTCAATACTTATTTTTATTTTTTTTATTTTTTTTTTATTTATACAGCACAACAAGAGGCCCTTCCGGCCATGAGCCCATGTTGCCCAATTACATCTGATTGACCTAGAACACCCATACATTTTGAAGGGTGGGGGGAAACTGGAGCACCAGGAGGAAATCCACATTGACATGGGAAAATGTATAAACTTATTACAGACAGCCCTCAATTCGAACCTGGGTCAGTGGGATTGTAACAGTGTTGTGCGCTAATGATTAATTCGGAAATATAAGATGTGCTTTGTAATTCCAAAATAAAAATATAAAGTAAGTACAATTAAAAAGCATTTTTTAATGATAAAAACATCCCAATTGAGCAATGAAA
Organism: Narcine bancroftii; assembly: GCF_036971445.1. Lineage (NCBI taxonomy): Eukaryota > Metazoa > Chordata > Chondrichthyes > Torpediniformes > Narcinidae > Narcine > Narcine bancroftii. The sequence goes on from NC_091469.1 coordinate 234,011,053, forward strand.
ACTTAGTAGTATTCATATCCTCCAATGGCATCCAGGAAAGCTTATTTTGTAACTCAAGCTTAGGCTGAATTGTCTTTTAGAGGCTACAGAATGTTTGAAATATTCCTGCTGCCTATACCCAGTAACAACTAGTCCCATAAAATTTAGGAGTGAAATTTAGAACATGATCTGAATGCAATTAACCATATAACCATATAACCACTTAGAGCACAGAACAGGCTAGTTCGGCCCTACTAGTCCATGCCGTAGCAAGTCCCCACTCTCCTAGTCCCACTGACCAGCACCCGGTCCATACCCCTCCAGTCCTCTCCTCTCCATGTAACTATCCAGTCTTTCCTTAAATGTAACCAATGATCCCGCCTCGACCACGTCTGCCGGAAGCTCATTCCACATCCCTACCACCCTTTCCATAAAGAAATTTCCCCTCATGTTCCCCTTATAATTTTCCCCCTTCAATCTTAAACCATGCCCTCTAGTTTGAATCTCCCCCACTCTTAATTGAAAAAGCCTATCCACGTTTACTCTCTGTCCCTTTTAAAATCTTAAACACCTCTATCAAGTCCCCTCTCAATCTTCTACGCTCCAGAGAAAAAAGCCCCAGTCTGCACAACCTTTCCCTGTAACTCAAACCTTGAAATCCTGTCAACATTCTCGTGAACCATCTCTGCACTCTCTCTTTTGTTCATATCTTTCCTATAATTTGGTGACCAAAACTGTATACAGTACTCCAAATTTGGCTTCACCAATGCCTTGTACAATTTCATCATAACCTCCCTACTCTTGAATTCAATACTCCGATTTATGAAGGCCAACATTCCAAATGCCTTCTTCATTGTTGATAGTGCACCAAAAAAGCAGGATGAGGTAATTATGGAGCCAATGAAGTTTTAAATGAAATGAATTTTAAATTTGGGATTGCTCCTTAGATATATCCATAATAGCACAACCAGGTAAAACATGCTAGAGCAGGAGTGGCTAAACCATGGCTCATGAGCCACATGTGACTCTTTGAAATGAATGTATCGCTTTATAGTGTTAATGGGCGTGGCTTGTGATCACATGATTTTGCAAGTATGGCTGCGTTGCGGGCAGTAGAATTAGCGTAGTGCAAGTGTGACCCAGGTTGCCCTCCCACCTGAGCTCCCGACGCCCCGACTGCCCACCCACCAAAGCTCCGGCACCCCAGCTGTCCACCCATCCAAGCTCCTGTTGCTCCAGTGGTCTATCCATTTAAGTCTCTGACACCCCAGCAACCTGCCCTCCATAGCTCCCATTCGAGCTTCCAAGGTCCAAATGCCCTCCAAGGTCCAAATGCCCTCGATGCCCTCCCATCTGAGCTCCTAATGTCCCAGGCCCCCATCCAAACTCCCAATGCCCTAGCCATGTGGTTATCTGAGCTCCCATCAACCAGGCTGCCCACCCATCTGAGCTCATGACATCTTGATCTCCCAGCCACCAAAGCTCTCGACACCTCAGCCATCCTATCATCCAAACTCATGACACCTCAGCTGCCCTCCCATCTGAGCTCCCAATGTCCCAGCCGCCTGCCCTCCAAAGCTTCCAATTGGCTGCCCACCTCCTCTAGCTTCCGACGTCCTGGCCTCCTGCCCACCGAAGCTCCTGACACCTCGACCTAGGCCCCAGCCACCCACCCATCAGAGCTCCCAACGTCTCGAATGTGGACTTACCACTTTGTCCCTGCTGGTCACCAATCCGAGCTCCTGAGACCTTGAATGTCTTAGGTACTTAACGCAGTCAAAAGTTCTGGTGTGTATTAATTGACCCCGAATTTTTATCCTAAATATTGGTCACAAAATTCAATAATTACACAAGAATATGCTGTGTACATTTTAATTATTGAAACCAATACAAATGGGGAGTTTAAAAAGTACATAAATGAATAAATATTATTACCTACATGTATTTCTCCCACAAACGAGCCTGCAACTGACGTGGACTTTTTACCCCCTCCATAAATCTTCGTCCGCGAAGCCAAGCCAAAGAAAGAAAGATATAATTATTTTGTATCAAAATGTGCCTATAAGAGTAAAAACGTGAATGTAATTTTTTTTTCATGTCTTGCGGTTCTCAAGACATCTGAAGTTGTGGCTCTTAACTTAAGCAGGTTGACCACCCTTGTGCTAGAGGGTACTAGGGTACAGTTCTTTAAAAACCTGGAGGAAATCCTAGGCTACAAATGCCAAAAAGCTGCAGAGGAGCACATCCAAGCTTAGATGTTTTGGGAAGCCCATTGTGAGCACCCTCTTCTGGTTGTTTCTGATCTGTGGAAGTTCCTGGCTTTTAACATTATTGGCAGGGTTTACAGCTTCCGAATCATTCCCCTTTTCCAGCCAAAAATCAACAAAAGATAACAACTTTATTATACGTTATGCCTATACCTAAGGACTCTACAGGTGTAGTTGCAAATGAAAACTAAACCGCATAAGGAGACAAAAGACAAATAATCTAAAACTGAGTTAAATCAATGGGTTTTGATGAAAGTCTTAAAGGAGAAAAGGCAGAGAAGCTCAAGTCCTTGGCAGCTAAAGGTGGTGCCTTTAATGGTCAGTAATTTGGAGATGTACACACGGGAATAATTAAAGGAGTGCATTTTTCTTGGTTTGGACCAGTTATAGAGATGGAAAGTCAATTTGAAACATCTTTCCGAAATAAAAAAAATTTCTGATATCCTGATACTGTACTCCATTAATATAGAGATAGATTCTGCAGTGAAAATTATGAATGTTCTATTGGCTTTCATTGTCATTGCTCCATGAAGTTGACATCAACGTTTGGATTTCTACCATTTTAATGCCTGACTGCAAGGTTCTCAGTTTTCTCCAGCAGAATCCGGAAAATTAACTTGAAGCAAAATCGTCTTGCTGTAAAATACCCTAAAAACCTCATGGAGACTGATGTACTTGGTTCAAAGGGACTAAATGAGTTTTCGATTATATATTATGAAAATTCTCTCATCCTAATCAACTTATTTTATGCACCTGTACTGTAATTCCTCAGATAAATATTTCAAAATAGAATTTAATACAAATACTGTTTAGTTATGATATACAATTTTTACCTTAACGCAGTGGTCCTCAACCTTTTTCTTTTCACTCACATACCAATTTGATTAATCCCTGTGCCATCGGTGCTCTGTGATGAGTAAGGGATTGCTTAAGGTGGTATGTGGGTGGGAAGGGAAGTTTGAGAATCATTGCTCTAGACCCAATTGTTACTGAAATATTTTGCTTGAGAAAAATTCTCATTGGCCCATTTCTTTTGGAGTTATGAAACCGTGCACATAACGAGTCAATGAGGTACGATTAAAACAGTAGTTTTCAAACTTTTTCTTTCACCCACATACCATCTTAAGCAATCCCTTACTCATCACAGAGCACCTATGGCATAGGGATTACTCAAAATGGTATGTGAAGAGAAAGAAAAAGGTTGAGAACTACTGCCTTAACCAAATGCATGCTAGAGAGTCATAATTGCGTTCTTTCTTAGGACACTAACGTCTTTCAGAAGTTCATTACAAGAGTATATTTTCTTTGCTAGTTTGCTGGTAGTGACAGTACTATAATTCAATTACATTTCAGCCATTTTAATCACATAGAACACTAAGATGGTTATAATATGAATGTTTTCACTATGATGCTGTCGCAAAACACCAAATTTCATGACTTGTTCATGACAATAAATTCTGATTCTTCCTCTTAACTAGATGCCTCACCTATTTTGTCAATTACAGTTTCCTTTTCCTACTATAAATTTCCATCAATGGGACAAACCTATCCAGAACCCTGTGCATGTGGTCTCTAAATATCTTCCACATTACTTCTAAGCTTTCTCCCGTGAACATCTGTTCCCAATTTGCTCTCCCTAGTCCCATCATAATTTTCCCCTCCCCAATTAAGCACTACCACTTAATCTGCTTTTATCTTTGTCCAAAACTGTGCTTAAGTTTGGAGTTGTGGTCACGATCACCAAAATGCTCCCCCACCAAGAGGTATGTTACCTGACCAGGTTCATTACCTAGTACTAGATCCAGTATGGCCTCTCCTCTAGTGAGCTGGTCCATGTACTATGTCAGGAATCCTTCTTGGAGACACCTGACAAATTCTGCTCTATCTATCCCACTTGAGGTCAGGAGGTTCTAGTCAATATTTGAGAAGTTGGAGACTGATGTACTTGGTTATATTTGCTACCTTCTGTAGCCTTTTGCATTTCTACGCACTCGAATTTCACAAACAAAAGCATACTTTTCACCGTGCACTTTATTATAGACCATGGACTGACCTTTTGGACTGTGAAGCAGAGAGCAGCAGTTGCAGCGGCAGAGGGCAGCTGGAGAGCGGTGTGAAATGCACATGCCTCATAAGTGAGGATTCATAGGTTTATTGCAACAAAACATCAGTAATTTCTCTCTTCAACATTCAATATGCCGTCCTTTGTTATCAGTTAAAGAACTGAACTTGGACATTGAACTTTGAGAATGTATTCTGTGGACTATGATTTTGGACTGCTTGACCTGGGGTTTTTGAGGTAATTTTTATTTTTTGAATATTGGACACAGACTGTAATGGTCTGGATTTTTAATATACACAGTTTATAAATAAGATATCGGTATATTTCCTATAGATACTTACAGTGGGGTTAATTGTGTTAAGACATTATATTAATAAATATAGTTAAAATTGAACCTTTTTGAATAGCATCTTTTGTTGTTGCTGGTTTGAGACGTAACAACGTATGGAGATTTGATAGAGTATTCAATGACATTGCCAAATCTCCTCAGTCTCCTTCAAAAGTAGTGGTGATGATGCAGTTATTCATGGTTGCCTTGATGTCTGGTTTCAGAAGAGATCTTTTGATATATTTCCTCTCAGGATTTTCAATATACTAACCATCTCCACCTCCATCCCATCAATGCAGACAGGTATACCTCCCTTTCCTAACATCAACAATAAGCTCCTTGGCTTTGGTGATGTTGAAAACAAGTTTGTAGATCTGGCACCATCCAACTAGATTCATGATCTTCATCCTGCATTCTGAATTGTAATTCAATGGTGATGGTATCAGTGAATTTATAGACTGCATTGGATGCAAATTGTCTACACAGACATAAGTGTACAGGGAATAGAGAAGAGGACAAACCTTGGAGTTTCCCATGTTGGTGGTCAGTGTGGTGGAAGTGATGTTGCCAATTCACTCTGATTGTTTTGCCGATGAGGAGATCAAAGAGGGACGAACAGAGTCCCAGATGCCCTAGCTTGTGTAAGGTAAAACATCATGAGATGGGAATGTACGGGGCAGTAACAAGATGTGAATGCATCCTTGTACTTACAAGATAAGAGAGACATTGATGGATTGAGAGGCAGGAAGCTAGCAGGGAAAGGATAGCAACAGTTTTAGTCATTGGACAAGTAATGATATGATGATGTTCTAAGCATGTATCCAAGGGTATAAAAAATCACCATTTTGCTGATAACGGCAGAATGCATTCTCCGACTAACCTGGTTGGTCGCAAGTGTTACAATCCGGTAATAAAGAACAAAGAACCCTGATTTCGACTCAGCCTGGTGTTTGTCTCACTCATTCATGAACAAAGCAGACCTAACACTTGGTCATTTGTTTTGCTGGTATGATGGCATTTCAAAGAAAGAAAATCTGAAATGTAGAAAATTCTCCTTTATATATTACACCTATGACTCTGTACAAAAAGAATGCTGGTCTCTTGGAAAGTGGGTTAATATATTAGGAATTAATAGAAAGCTATTATAATCTCATTTCCATGTCCTTTGAAGTATTCCAGGTGCAATCAGAATGGAAGTAGATCAGGAAGACAAGAATGTTGGGGGTTACAAGAGATGTGCACAATGAAATACACAGAGGAAAAACCAGTAACTTAGCGACCATACTCTTTAAATTCATCGAGATTCTTACTGTTTTTTCCTTCAGTGCATTATTTCTTTTCTCTATAACTAGTGAAAATTGAGGTAATACTTTGATTGCTCCAAATCAGTGGTTTTCAAACTGGCCCCCCTAAACTCACATTACCCTATGCCAGAAGTGCTCTGTGATTAGTAAGGGATTACTTTAAGTGATAATGGAAGGGTGAGAACCACTGCTCTAGACCCAATTGAAACTTAAATATTTTGCTTGAGAAAAATTCTCATTGGACCATTTCCTTAGGGTTATGAATCTGTGTACATAACGAGTCAATGAGGTACGATTAAAAGAGTGATGTTCAAACTTTTTTTCCACTCACATACCACCTTAAGCAATCCATTCACAAAGCATCTATAGCATAGGGATTACTTAAAGTGGAATGCAACCTTGGTGGGGGAGGTGGGGCTGGAGTGTTTGAATACTACTGCCCTAAATCATAAGGCAACAATGCCACTTAATTGAATTGATTTAATCCTTGCAACAGCCATATATCAAAGGAATCATTTATTATTATATAGGGCACAAAGCAGGATTATTATTAAAGTATTTTTGTGACACAGACTGATGGAATGACTGGATGAATATTTACAATTTTTTTCTAAAAATGAACTTTGGATCGAATACTGCAATCTCATTTTTTGTCAGCAGATGCCACTGCAGTCAATTTTTCAACCTTGTTAAACTAAATTACCCGTATGCATTTTGACACAAAATGCAGTGAACTGGGATTCACTGGTAGCACGTTGTGCTGATGGCTGGCCCCACCTCCTAGCTCCGCCCCCATCTGCTCACCCTGGTTTCCTGCCTAAACCCAGAACCCTCCTGAAGACTACTCTGAAACCCTGCCTATAGTTATAAGCTAATAAAAGCGTTTGTTCTCCCTTCAGTCGTGAGAGCTTTCATTCACGCTACAATTTTATTAGCTTGTTCCCTAAACGATGGAAGCGCTACTCAACCCAGGGATGCTGCTTATAGACCCTCTGTCCCCCAGCACGGCTGAGGCATTCATGTACTGACTAGACTGCTTCCAGGCCTATCAGAACGCAACCAGAGACATCTTCCACACCAATGAACTCAGGAGGTCTGCACTCATTTTGAGGGTAGGAACGACAGGGTATGCAGTCATCAGGGACTGCACTACATATGGTGCTGCCATCAAGGCGTTGAAGGCTCAGTACCTGAAGTTGCAAAATGAGATCCTAGCGAGGCACCAATTCTCTCTATGTTGTCAGAGGCCAGGAGAGACCATCGATGACTATCTGCTGGATCCGTGGATGTTTGCAAAGAAGTGCAGGTACAAAGTGGCTACGGGCTGCATTCATGAGGAAGAGCAGATCTGGGACCCTCTAGTCTCAAGGTACACGAGGCAGTGATTGCTCGAATCAGGAAAGAAGGACTTGGCTAGACATGTTGAACTGGCCAAATCGTTGGAACAGGCCAAACTCGAGAATGACAGCTCTTCCACCTAGTTGACCCTTTTCAAGGATCATCTTCTCCCGCTACCCCAGACCTAATGGAGTGCTTTTTATGAGGCAAGAGCCAGCATCCCCGATCTCGTTGCCCAGCTAAAAACTCAGTGTGTTCCAGCTGTGGCAAGAAAGGGCATTGGGCAAGGGTTTGCCGTGTGAGGGGAACCCCCACGAAGTCTGTGGCCTGCACCTCTCGTGGATCCATTCTCGCCCCAAGCTGTATGCTCCGAATTCACCCAAACTCACTTGCTGCGCTACACGCCAGAGGGTGGCAGTGAGGAAACGGCATGTAAAGGCTTGGTGACCATTTTGCCGAACCCAAATTGAAACTCGGCGCCATCATTGTCGGAGGAGGAAGGAGGGTGGCCATCTTGCCATGCCATGAGGCCAATGCTATTTTACCCACACAGAGCAACCCAGGTCAGTGGGGGCCACTCAAGTGAGGAGTATGGAGTCTCCGGGGTCCTAGCCTCAATGGTCCTAGATCAGGACAGACCTCACCAGCTCAGCAACTCCATAGTGACTGTGAAGATAAACGGACATTCCACTAAATGCCTAATCAACACGGGCTCTACGAAAAGCTTCATAGACTCACAAATTGTGCAAGAGTACAACCTAAAGATGTATCCTTCCAATTACCGCCTATTCCTTGTGTCTCATTCGTATTGTACACATATTCAACAACATTGTACAGTACATCTGTCGTTTGAAGGGGGAATTCTGTAAATTTTGTTTGTATATACTTGATGAATTGTGTGCTCCGGAGTTGTTGGGTCTGGATTTCCTCTGTTACCTTAAAAGCGTGACCTTGGAGTATTCTTGTCCCCTCTCCCTGTAACGGTTTGGAACGGAGAGACCCTAAAATCAGAACCCACATGCAGCCTATCCACATTGAATATCAACGCCCTCTTCTCTTCCAGAATTTGTCCTTGGACTGCAAACCTATTACTACCAAGAGGTACAGTACAGCAGACTGAAATTTTTTAAAGTCTGAGACAAAATGTCTGCTCGACGAAGGTATCATTGAACGCAGCACCAACCCGTGGAGAGTACAAGTGGTAGTGGTAAAAGGGAAAAACAAGTCCAGGCTAGTAATTGGCTATAGCAAAACTATTAATCGGTACACACTCCTGGATGCATACTTCCTCCCTCAAATTTTGGACATGATGAATGATAGTATCGGGTCTATTTGACCAGAAAGCTACTTATCACCAGCTGCCAATCCGTTCCAAGAACTGTCCATATACGCCTTTTGAGTCCAATTCCGGAGGGTCCCTTTCAGTATCACAAACGGGGTTTCTATCTTCCAGAGGAAGATGGATAGAATAGTGGATGAGTATGGGTTGAAGGCTACCTTCCCCTACCTCAATAATGTCACCATCTGTGGCCACGCCTTTGAAGACCACGATACCAACCTCCAGTTTTCTCCATGCGGCAAAAGCCATGAACCTCACCTATAACTCTAGCAAGAGTGTGTTCAGGACTAAATATCTGGCTATCCTTGGCTACGTGGTGGAGAATGGCTTCATTAGCCCCGATCCTGATAGGATGAACCGCCCTGTTAGAGCTCCCCATTCCCAGGACCACAAATGATTTGAGGAGATGCCTGGGGTTAGAAACATAGAAGATAGGAGCAGGAGTAGGTCATTCGGCCCTTCAAGCCTGCTCCGCCATTCAATGAGATCATGGCTGATCTTAAAGTTCAGTACCCCATCCCCGCCTTCTCTCCGTAACCCCTAATTCCCTTATACTGAAGAAATATATCTAATTCCCTCTTAAATATATTCAATGAACCTGCCTCTACTGCTCTCTGTGGCAATGAATTCCACAGATTCACCACCCTCTGGGTAAAGAAATTCCTCCTCATCTCAGTTCTAAATGGTTTGCCTATTATCCTCGAACCATGACCCCGGGTTCTAGACTCCCCCACCATTGGAAACATCCCTTTCACATCCATTCTGTCCAGTCCTGCCAGAATTTTATATGTCTCTATGAGATCCCCTCTCAATCTTCTAAACTCCAGCGAGTACAATCCCAAATTGCACAATCTTTCCTCATAAGTTATTCCTGCCATTCCAGGTATCAGCCTGGTGAATCGCCTTTACACTCCCTCCATTGCAAGAACATCCTTCCTCAGATAAGGCGACCAAAACTGCACACAAGACTCCAGGTCTGGTCTCACCAAGGTTCTGTACAGCTGCAGTAAGGTATCCTTATTCCAATACTCAAACCCTTTGATATGAAGGCCTTTTTAACCACTTGCTGTACCTGCATGCTCGACTTCAGTGACTGGTGCACAAGAACCCCAAGGTCTCTCTGCACTTCCCCATCTCCCAATCTATTGCGATTCAAATAGTAATCTGCCCTCCGGTTTGTATTAACAAAGTGGATAACCTCACATTTATCCACATTGTAGTGCATTTGCCATGTCCCAGTCTCCCAATTTATCCAAATCACACTGGAGCTTCCTGACCCCCTCGTCAGTGCACACAACCCCTCCTACCTTAGTGTCATCTGCAAATTTGGAGATATTACATCCAATCCCCTCATCTAGATCATTAATGTAAATTATGAACAGCTGGGGTTCCAGTACAGATCTCTGTGGCACCCCACTGGTCATCGCCTGCCACTCAGAAAATGAGCCATTTATCCCAACTCTCTGTCTTCTATCTGCTAGCCAGTTCTCAATCCACATCAATACCTTGCCCCCAATCCCATGAACATTGATTTTGCATGCCAGTCGTTTATGTGGAACCTTATCAAAGGCCTTTTGGAAATCCAGGTACACCACATCCACTGGCTCTCCCCCATCTATTTTACCTGTCACCATCTCAAAGAATTCCAATAGATTTGTCAAGCACGATTTACCTTTTGTAAATCCATGTTGACTCTGTCCGATCCCTTCTCTGCTAGTCATATGCTCCGCTATTACATCCTTAATAATGGATTCCATCATTTTGCCCACTCCTCATATTACATCCAGTGGCTCCCTCAATACGCCGATAAGATTCACCCTCTCTTAAAATCCACTAATTTCCCTCTCTCAGCTAAAGCCCAAACGGCTTTTAACTACATCCAGAATCACATTGCAAAAGCCGCTATACACATGGTAGACGAGAATGTATTTTTCCAAGTGGAAAGTGATGCTTTGGACGTAGCCCTGGCTACTACCCTCATCCAGGTGGGTAGGCCGGTTGCATTTTTTTCCTCAGACATTACAAGGCCACGAGCTCTGGAACCCATCTGTGGAAAAGGAGGCTCAAGCCATTGCAGAAGTTGTAAGGCACTGGAGACGTTATCTGGCTGGTAGGAGATTTATGCTCCTCACTGACCAGCGCTCGGTCGTATTCATATTTAATAATGTCAAGAGGGGCAAAATCAAAAATGACAAGATTGCTAGGTGGAGGATCAAGCTCTCCACCTACAATTATGACATTGCTTATTGGCCAGGAGCTCTCAATGACCCTCCAGATACCTTATCCAGAGGAAGCTGTGCCTCTGCACACTCTGGTCAACTGCGGTCTCTGCATAATGAGCTTTGCCATCCAGTAATCATTTTGTCAAGGTACTCATTTTGCCTTACTCCATGGAAGACCTCAGGGAAATGACGTCTTGCCAGGTTTGCGAGGAGTGATAGCTGCATTTCTACCATCCCGCAAAGATGCACCTGATCAAGTCATCCAGGCCCTTCAAATAGCTCAGTGTCGATTTTAAGGGACCTCTCCCCTCCACAAATGGGAACATCTTCTTCCTCTCTATCATTGATGAGTACTCCCACTTCCCGTTTGCCATCCTGTGTCCAGACACGTCCATTATGTCAGTTATGAAGGCCCGAGACTCCATTTTCGTCCTGTTCGGGTATCCCAGCTATATTCATAGCGACTGGGGCTCTTCCTTTCTGAGTGATGAGCTACGTCAGTACCTGCTGGTGAGGAGCATCAGGTTCAGCAGGACTATTAGCTACAACCCCCCCCCCACAAAGGAATGAGCAGGTTGAAAAGGAGAACACCATGATTTGAAAGGCTATAAAACTGGCTCTGAAGTCAAAAGGCCTTAGAGATTCACACTGGCAGGAAGTCCTCCCTATGGCGCTTCATTCCATCCAGTCGCCACTATTTACCACGACCAACTCTACTCCTCATGAGGTCCTATTCGCTTTCAAAAGAATGTCAGCATCGGGAAGTTCACTCCCAACCTGGCTCATCACACCTGGTCATCTTTCTCAGGAAGCACGTGAGGAGAAGCAAGACCGACCCCCTGGTGGAAAGGGTGAAGTTACTCCACACCAATCCCACATAAACCTATGTGGAGTTCCTGGATGGCAGGGAGGACACCATCTCCAACAGGGACTTGGCACCCACTGGAACAGAAGATCTGTTGCCTCAGGAGCTCTGCAAGCCACGGAGCTCATACTCGCCATCCCCAGTCAGGGCCTCGGGGGATCCAGTTTAGGAGGAAAGTGCATCCCCCTCCACCTTTGAGCCAGAGACCCAGCCTGTCTCTCCTCCTTCACAAAGGGACCAGGAGACCCAAGGCACTCCACCAGGATCTCCAGACCCCCAGACTGATTAAATCTGTAAACAACTGTATATTTTTCAACCTATTTTTTTCTGAATCCATGTTCTCTGACTTCATTCACAGACCATAAATTCTACAGGAAGGGGTGAATGCAGTAAACTGAGATTCACTGGTAGGGTTTTGGGCTGATGGCTGGCTTTGCCACCCGGCTCCGCACCCCTTCTGCACACATATAACTCTGGTTTCCCGTCTAAACCCAGAACCCTTCTGAAGACTACTGTGAAACCCTACCAATAGTTAAGTTAAATAAAAGCGTTTGTTCTCCATCCACTCATGAGAGCTTTTATTCACCCAACAATGGCTTTGTAAAATATCATAAGATTCCACTTACTGTTTTCCTTTAATTTTAACGTGAGAAAGGACTTGAATGGAAGAATGAAACAACAAACAAGTAGAATAAATTAACATTTTAAAAAAATAATATTCCAATATATGCGACAAAAACTTTGGGCCTACTGACACTGTTGTTTAGAATGAAAACAGAGCAATTATTCTGAGCATTTAAAATTCAAGACAACAAATAAAGGACTTGATAATAAGGTTGAAAGGATTTATTAAAAAAAGACGAATGACCAACAATATCTGTAAATTCATTAACTTAATTCATGCAGTAGAAGGGAATAAAGCTCCAACAGTAGCAGTTGCTTTAGACACAGAGAAGGCCGTTGACAGAGTAGAATGGAATTATTTATTCAAAGTATTACAAAAATTCAGTTTACCAGAGAAGTATATTAATTGGATTAAAGCAATATATAAGGGACCATTGGCGAAAGTGACAGTAAATGGATATATATCAAAACAATTTAACTTAAGCAGATCAACAAGGCAGGGATGCTCACTATCACCCTTATTGTTCGCGTTAGCTACAGAACCACTAGCAGAATTGATAAGAACAGAAAATAAAATAAAAGGGATAAAAATAAAAGACAAGGAATATACAATCAGTTTATTTGCAGATGATGTTATAGTATACTTAACAGAACCAGAAATATCAATAAAAGAATTACATAAGAAATTGAAGGAATATGGAGAAGTGTCGGGTTACAAGATTAACACAAATAAAAGTGAAGCAATGGCAATGAATAATGTGGATTTCTCAAAATTTAAGAAAGAATCACCATTCAGATGGCAAATGCAAGCAATACGATACCTAGGAATACAAATAAATAAAAACCTCGGCCATCTATATAAACTCAATTATTGAAAAAATTACAGGACGACTTAGAGCATTGGAAAGACTTACCACTAACACTAATAGGAGGGATAAACTGTATTAAAATGAACATTTTCCCAAAGATACAATACCTATTTCAGGCATTGCCAATACACTTGACGGAGAAATTCTTCAAGGAGTTAAAGAAAATAATAAGGAAATTTTTATGGAAAGGGGGGAAACCGAGGATAGCACTAGATAAATTAACAGAATGGTATAAACAAGGAGGCTTACAACTGCCAAACTTTAAAAATTTTTATAGAGCCGCACAATTAAGATACCTATCAGATTTTTATCAAACAAGGGAAAAGCTAGATTGGACTAGATTAGAACTAGATAAAATAGGGGAGAAGATACCTGAACATATATTATATAAATGGGATGAAAAATTGGTACAATGTAGGAATTCTCCAGTATTACATCATCTGCTCAATATTTGGAAGAAGATTCATGTAGAAAGGAATAAAACAAATTACCAATTACCAAAACTAATACTGACACAAAATCAGCTAATCCCTTTTACAATAGATAACCTTTCCTTTAGAGAATGGGAGAAAAAAGGGATCAAAAGAATAGAAAATTGCTTTTCAGGAAATAAATTACTATCCTTTGAACAAATGAAGGATAAATATAATATAACTCAAGATAGTGTTGGCATACTACCAACTGAAATCCTACTTGAAGGACAAATTGGGAAGCAGTCTGAGGTTACCAGAGGGAAGTAATTTTGAATATGTGATTACAGACACAATGATAATCAAAAAATTTATAACAAATATGTATATTAAACTGCAAGAAAAGGAGAATGAGGAAAGAAATGGTAAAACTAAACAAAAATGGGAACAAGATTTAAACATAAAGATAAAGAAGGAAACATGGGAGAAGTTATGCTCTGGAACTATGAGAAATACAATAAACACGAGGTTACGTATGATGCAATATAACTGGATACACAGGCTATACATTACACCTCAAAAGTTAAATAAATGGGACCCAACAGTATCTGACAGATGTTTTCGCTATAAAAAGGAAATGGGAACTGTCATGATAATGAATATGTATGAGATGTACCGGAAGTCACGTGGTATGAGAGAGAGATAAGAACACAAGCAGGAGAACAAAGGAAACGGGAAAATAAAGCCACTGAGAAGTTTACCTGATAAAACTTGTGTTTAATGTTTTATTAACTTCACATTTTGGGCCACAAATGTGACATTGGCGACGAGGATGAAAGAAGCTTGAAGAAAATTAAAGACTAAACAAGATTACAGAGGATTACAGACGACTTCAAGGTGATAAGAATTTTCTCTTTGTCTCAGTACTTTTGGGGCTGGAATATTTCCTCATGGCTGGGGCAGACGGTAACTTTCTAACACATAGTGGAATTGCTCATTTTGACCCAATGGGTGATGCAAGCACTGTAAGTATGAAGTGAAAGGCATGGCTGGAAGAATTTGAATCCTACGCCGACAGTCGTGGCCTATTTCTAGATACCGGTACAGTTGAACAAAAAGCGCAGAGGAGGGCGTTACTTCTTTTCACTGCGGGACCCTCAGTTCGGGAAACATTTAAGACACTTTTGAATACTGGAAGAAAGGATGAGTACCGGAAAGCGGTAGATGCATTAAATGCACACTATGTAGTGAAACCGAATGCTACATTTCAACGCCATTTGTTTTGGAGAACGAGACAAGAAGATGGCCAGACAATTGCTCAGTACGTGACGAGACTACGCCAGCTAGTTGTTGGATGCAATTACATGCCAGCTGATTTGGACAACCAATTATTGGATCAAGTCGTACAGCACTGCAGATCAGATAAACTCAGAAGACGTCTACTGGAAAGAGGGAGTGAGTTGGAACTCACCGATGCTTTAGCCATTGCTGCTGCATTAGAGGCTGCTGAAGGGCAATTTCATACCATGACCCTGAAAGACAACTCAAGCCAGCAAATTAAAAGGCTCACACATCGCCATAACCAGCCAAGATATACGTCGACACAGGACATGGAGTGTTATCGATGTGGAAACCGAGGTCACTTTGGAAAAGGCCCATATTGCCCGGCCAAAGGCAAAGTTTGCAGAAAGTGTGGAGGTAAGGACCACTTTGCAAAGAAGTGCAAAAGCAAGTCCAATGCAGGCCAGAAGAGGAAGAGTACAACTTCCAAAGGCAAAGCCTGGGGGGAAAGGAAAGTATCCTGGAAAGAAAGATACCATTCGCCAGATAGACGGTGACGATGATGATACCCAGGAGGAACAGAGGTGTTACCAATTTACGTTGAATGAAGTACATCATGAGAAGGTCCCAGTGATCATTGGTGGAGTGACAGTGCAGGTCATTGTAGACTCAGGCAGTGACAGTAATGTGATTGATCGACATTTATGGGAGAAGTTGAAAAGGAAAAAGATCATCTGTACCTCAAAGAAGTGTTCCAAGAAACTGTATCCATACACAGCAACCAAGCCATTGCAGACCATTGGATGTTTTACTGCAACTGTTGAAGCTGGAGATAAGTACACCGAAGCAGAGTTTATGGTCATAGAAGAGAGGGGAGAACCATTGCTGAGTAGAAGCACAGCGCAAGACCTGGCAATACTTCATATTGGAGCTTGTGTCAATTCAATTCAGTCATACGAGGATATGAAGCAAGAATTCCCCGCAGTCTTCCAAGGAGTAGGAAAGCTGAAAGGTCGACAATTGAAGCTAGCGGTAGACGAAACGGTCAAACCCAAGGCACAACCAATGCGCCGAACTCCGTTTGGACTTCGTGGGAAAGTCGAAGCCAAAATTAAAGAATTGATCGAACAAGACATTATTGAACCGGTGGAACATTCGACACAATGGGTCAGTCCCGTAGTGATTGTGCCCAAACCAAAGGGTGACATAAGACTATGTGTTGACATGAGAATGGCCAATGAAGCTATAATTAGAGAACGACACCCTATACCAACAGTGGAGGAAATACTTCAAGAACTAACTACCAGCAAGGTATTCTCAAAAATTGATCTGAAATGGGGCTATCATCAATTAGAGCTGGATTCAGGTTCCCGAGATGTAACAACATTTGTGACTCACTGTGGATTGTATTGTTACAAGAGACTATTATTTGGAATTAATGCAGCTTCGGAGATCTACCAGTATGAAATCCATCGAGTGATTCAAGGCATTCCTGGAGTTGCCAACATTTCTGACGACATCATAGTCCATGCACCAACGAAGGAAGAGCATGACAAACGGTTGAGGCGTGTACTATCTAGACTACAAGAGGCAGGCCTTACCGTGAATGGAAACAAGTGCCAGTTCGGTGTGTCTGAAATGGACTTCATGGGACACAGACTTACACGGGAAGGACTAAACCCTGCAGAGGCCAAGGTGAAAGCTATTGCAGAGGCACGTGCACCTCAGAACGCAACAGAGGTGAGGAGTTTCCTGGGATTGGTCAATTTTTGTGCAAAGTTCATTCCTAATTTCACTACAGTGGCAGAACCACTAAGGAAACTAACCAGGAAAGGTGTAGCTTTTCATTTTGGATCTGAGCAGAAAAAAGCGTTCACAGCGCTGAAGCAAAGCCTGACAGATGCAAAAACTCTTGGATATTACGATCCGGCGGCATCAACCAAAGTCATAGCGGATGCCAGCCCAGTTGGTTTAGGAGCCGTGTTGGTCCAGATGCATGATGGAGGACCAAGAATCATTGCCTATGCCAGCAGATCATTATCAGATGTGGAAAGAAGATACTCTCAGACAGAGAAAGAAGCACTCGGACTTGTATGGGCCTGTGAGAGGTTCCATGCATATTTATACGGCATTGAATTTGAACTCATCACAGATCATCTAGGTGATCTATGCACCTAGATCCAAACCATGTGCCAGAATAGAGAGATGGGTACTCAGACTACAACCCTACAAATATAAAGTAATCCACATTGCAGGGAAAGCAAACATTGCTGATCCGCTGTCCAGATTGGTGAAGGATGGTGGTCCACAATCCAAGTCAGAATTGGGAACTGAAACAGAGAGCTTTGTACGATTCGTAGCTATTCAGGCGACACCGAAAGCTGTGACTACCAAGGAAGTCGAGAGAGAATCCGAACGTGATCCAGAACTCAGGGAAGTAAGAGAATGCATACAGAGTGGACAATGGGACAAGTGTACTCACAAGGCTTACATTCACATTAGAGACGAACTTTGTTGCATCGGACAGTGTGTATTAAGAGGTTGCAGATTGGTGATACCGCAAAGATTGAGACCGAAGATCGTATCCTTAGCGCTTGAAGGACACCTAGGCATTGTTGGTACCAAGCAAAACCTCAGGACCAAGGTATGGTGGCCAGGTTGTGATAAAGACGCAGAGAAATTTGTTAAAACTTGTCACGGATGTCAAATCACAAGTAGGAGTAATCCGCCAGAACCGATCTGGAGTACACAACTCCCGACAGGACCATGGATCGACGTAGCTGTTGATTTTCTCGGACCTTTACCAATGGGTGAATCAATTATGGTGGTGATAGATTACTACAGCAGATACTATGAGTACGTGGTGTTGAAGTCCACAACCACTGAAAAATCAATACAAGCGTTAGCAGAGATATTCGCAAGATATGGATTACCTGTTACATTATACTCTGACAATGGTCCACAATTCATTTCAGAGACATTTGCGGAATACATGAGGACCACAGGTATCCACCATCATAAAGTAACTCCGAAATGGCCGCAAGCCAACGGAGAAGTAGAGAGACAAAATCAGTCCATTGAAAAACGATTGAGGATTGCACACGCAGAAGGATAAAATTGGCGAGAAGCATTGCTATCTTATGTGGCTGTCTATCGAGCAACGCCTCATGCAACCACTGGAAAAAGTCCTGCAGAAGCATTTTTTGGGAGAAAAATCCACACAAAAATGCCAGAAATAAAGGAAATCCGAGACGACCATGAGATGAGGGACCACAATGCTGAAAAGAAAGGTGCAGCAAAGCTGTACACAGATTCGAAACGTGGAGCCAAGTACTCAGACATCATGCCAGGAGATAATGTTCTAGTGAGGCATGAAACTGGTGGTAAGCTAGACACACCTTATTACCATCAACCCTATACTGTCGCATCCAGAAGTGGCAGTATGGTGACAGTCAAGTCTTCGACTGGAGTCCTGTATAAGAGAAATGTATCAGGTGTAAAAAGGTACCAGTCCAGAGATACATCGAGCGAAGAGGTTGAAAGGCCAATACGAGATGCTGAAACTGAGAGACCTGATGATGTTCCAGAGGCAGTTACCAGCACTCCTGATGAAGTGACTAGAGCGCCAGAAACATGCGAAGCCGTAGCGAGCAGTATTTCCGACGCTGAGAGTGAACAACTGAGAAGCGACGACAATATCGCAGGCAGGCAGAAACGAAACTGGAAAGCGCCCAAACGATACGAAGACTTTGTGCCATAGTTTAATAAGAACTTTGGGACAGTATTTTAATCTTATATCATAAAGTGCATGTATGAGTGCTGTAGGAAGTAAATTTTATGTAGTTGAGTTATAGTATTACCATTAGTTACGATGTTTGTAGGTTTCCGAGGGATATTGATAAGTGAAGGTAAAGTTTATTTCTGATTAAAGGAGGGATGTCATGATAATGAATATGTATGAGATGTACTGGAAGTCATGTGGTATGAGAGAGAGATAAGAACACAAGCAGGAGAACAAAGGAAACGGGAAAATAAAGCCACTGAGAAATTTACCTGATAAAACTTGTGTTTAATGTTTTATTAACTTCACATTTCGGGCCACAAATGTGACAGGAACAACAATTCATGCAATTTGGACATGTGAGAAAGTGAAAAAATTTTGGGAAGATCTAAATCAGATATTAAATAAAATCACAAAAAGCAATATACCAAAAAACCCAGAGATCTTCCTCCTAAGTAACATTAAAAAACAAAGAATTTGAACTTGATTTGGATGGTGCACAAAAAAGATTTGTTAGGATAGCCCTAGCTGTAGCAAAAAAATGTATTATGTCAGCCTGGAAATTAGAAGATAACTTGAGGATACAACAATGGTATATAGAAATGAATAAATGTATTCCACTAGAAAAAATAACATATAATTTAAGAAATAATATTACAATATTTGAACAAATATGGGAGCCATACATGAAACACAATAGAGAAAACCTACTGGGGACATCTACCACCTAAAATGACAGAAGGAGAAAGAAATGAAAAGAATTGACCCAGTAGAACTTCTTGTTTATTTTTATTGAGTGACAACATTGTTTGACGGGTTTAATGTATCTTAGATTCTGAACTTTAAATGAATGGGAGGGGAGGTAGGGAGGGTGGGATGGGAAGGGGGGGGGAGAAAACGACACTGTATATATTTGAAAAGAAAAATGTATGTATCTTGATCAATGCGGTTTATAGTGTGAAAAATAAAAAAAATTTTTAAAAAAGCTATAAACCCAAACAAAAGTGGGAAAAAGATCTAAACATAAAGATAAAAAGTGAAATATGGGAAAAGTTATGCTCTGGAACTAAGAGAAATATAATAAATACGAGGTTACGCATGATACAATATAATTGGTTACCCAGGTTATATATCATGCCCCAAAAGTTAAAAAAAATGGGATCCAACATTATCAGATAGATGTTTTCGCTGTAAGAAGGAAATGGGAACAACAGTACATGCAATTTGGATATGTGAGAAAGTGAAAAGTTTTGGGCAGATCTAAATCAGATATTAAATAAAATCACAAAAAGCAACATACCAAATAAATCCAGAGATCATTCTTCTAAGTAATATAAGAAGTAGGGAATTAGGGCTCAAATTGGATGAAGCGCAAAAAAGATTTATTATGATAGCTTTAGCTGTAGCAAAAAAATGTATAATGTCAACTTGGAAATCAGAAGAGAGTCTGAGAGTACAGCAATGGTACATGGAAATGAATAAATGTATTCCATTCGAAAAAATAACACATAATTTAAAAAATAAAGTCACATTATTTGAACAAATTTGGGAACCGTTCATGGCACACAACAGAGAGGGCCTACCGCGGACCTCCACCCCCTAAAATGATAGAATGAGAGGAAGACGAAATGAACTGATCCAGTGTGTAAAAGTAGATGATACAATTTTCTTGTTTATTTTCATTGTGTGATGACATTGTTTAATGGGTTTATTGTATTGTATATGTTGAACGTTTAATGGGTTTGGAGGGGGGTGGGAAGGGGGGAGGGAAGGTGGGGGGGGGAAAGGGGAGAAAATGCCACTGTGTATATTTAAGAGGGAAATGTTTGTATGTATTTTGATTGATATGGTTCACAGTGTGAAAAATTTAAAATATAGTAAAATAACCATCCCACCCAGGGGTGTAGCCAGGTTCTAAAATTAGAGGGAGCAAGCACATAAAAAAGATATCACAACACATGCCAAATAACTTTAAATGAAGATACAGTTTTAAAAGAAGTACATAATTGTTATTTTGTATTTATAATAAAAATGTGTTATTTAATTATTTTACATTTTAAATTTAAAATGAAAACAAACACATCAATATGAAAAATGTATGAAGCAACTTCAATAACCTCTTTTGTCCAGGCTTCATTCTAGCAGACTTATCTATTGCTTTATTAGTAGCCAACTGTTGTCCAGTGGAGACTAAAGCTAACCGAGACAATCTATCCTCACCCATCGTGTTTGAGCCAGCTGAATTGCACCAGTTATTGGTAAGGTCAGAAAAATGTGGTACCATGTGGATAAGTTAGGATAAATGGAACACATGTCATTGGAGATCATGTATTTTAGTTGTGGTGGTACACCACTGGCCTACTGCAGGGGGCACCCTCTGTACCTGCAGAAGAGCATGGGGACAAGACAATACCTGGCCGGCTGTCAATCAGCCGACCTAAATGGACTAAGCCCCACCCGGTCGGGTGTCAATCACCCTCTGGGATATAAGCCTGAGTCGGCCCTTCGAAGTCACTCTCAGAGTTTACAGCAGCATGTCACAGCTGGCTCTGTGGAAGTTTACGTCAAATAAAGCCTTTGTACAGTCTTTTGGTTTTGTGTGTTTGCTTCTGACCAACAGCGCACTACAATTTATTCGACATAAATTTTACAAGCTGCTATGGAAAAGCTCCTGAGCAGGGAGCCTCGATATCGACCCATGCCACCCGGAGGCACAACAAGCTTCAAGATCTGGAAGCACATGGTTGAAGTGATTATCGAGGCTCATGCTGACGACATCCTGGACTCCGATCGAAAGAGACTCATCTTACTCCGATAAAAGCTGGGACCTCAAGCTTTCCAGGCTCTCAAAGACTGCACCGGGTACTCGGAAGAGATGAATACCCTCAAGGCCAGGTATAAATCTCCCACAAATGTGGTCTTTGCAAGGTACCTCCTGAGTATCTGAGCCCAACAACCTGGGGAGGTGGCCAAGTCTTACCTGGGAGCACTGCGTGAACTGGCCTGACCTTGTCTGGCTGAACCTGAGATAAGTACAAGGAAGGTCGAGAGGCTGATCAGGGACGCCTACATCCGAGGGCCACCAGGCAGAAGCTGCTGGAAGAAAATATAGACTCCCTGGCCAAAACAGTGGAGTTAGTCCGAACCCTGGAGGCAGCAGCCCTACACTCCAGGCTTCCTCAGGCCTCCGCGTGGTCAGCATATTCGGCTGCTGTGGCCCTAGATCAAGCTGGGGAAGAAAACATTGCTGCTGCAGGCACCCAGCGCCCATATAAGTACTGTGGATCCCGGTGTGGGTCTGATCGTCAATCGTGCCAAAACTGCCCGGCCGAAAACTAGTATTGCTCGAGATGTAGCAAAAAAGGCCACTTTGTGAAGGTATTCCTCAAAGCCAGCCGCAGCTTAGTGGCCCTCTATGATCTTCCCCTCCCTCACAGCCCCCGCCACGTGTGATTGCCGGGGGACGCCATTGCCCCTGCAGCCACGTCCAGCATCCCCAGCCTGGCGACCCAACTTCCAGCCTCACCAGCAACAATCACCGCGTGCGCGCCATGCGCCTGGCCCAGCCTTCACTCTTGCTAGCGCCGCCTGCTGAAGACTACAATGACATCACTTCCGGTCTACGGAATGATGTCACTTCTGCTGGCCATGATGACTTCACTCTCCCCGACAGCCAGCAGTGTGACGTCACTTCCCCCGACACACCAAGCACAGCCGGGGAAGAAGGCCAGCTATGCCTCACCCTCCCACGGAGCACTGCCATCTTGGGCCAGACAGGCGCAGATGCCGCCATCACTGAGGACCCCCCAAGCTTCCAGCAATTATGACATGGTTAACACGGGCATGGACCAGGCCACCCTATTGATGCACCCCATACCTCTGTACTGCAGCACACTGCACCCCACGACTACGGAAAGCACCACCGGTCAACACTCAGCTCTCACGATGTTTGCAGTTGACTCGCGACAATGACAACTTGCCTCCATCGTTGGAAAATGACGACTTGGACCCCGAGATGGTCCTAGCAGCCACAACACTGACTAGGGACATTCCCCATGACCTTGGGCGCTTCATGATAGATGTTAAAATCAATGGACAGGTAACAAAGTGCCTAATCGACAGTGGCAGAACCGAGAGTTTCATTCACCTGAGCGTGGCCCACTCCCTAAAGCTAAAATTCCACCCCACCACCTTCTCTATCGCCTTCGCTGCCAAGGACCAGACTATCAATACCCACAGGCACTGTTCGGTTGATCTGACTGCGGGGGTGGTGGGGGGGTGAGGAGACATACATTGGGTTCAGGCTCCTGGTCATGCCCAAACTCTGCGTCCCAGTCCTCCTGGGCTTCCAATGCCACCTGCAGTGTCACCCTCACCTTCAGGGGGCCACTACCTCCATTCACGCTCCACAGCACACCATCCAACCAGCCCCGTCCAACCTGTGGCATCTCCACGCTGTGCATCATCCCTCCCACACTCTTCTCACACCTCATGCCAGACTGCAAGCAGATAGCCGCCAGAAGTACGCGCTATTGCGCCGCAGACAGTGACTATATCAGGGCAGAAGTGCGGCAGCTTCTGGCGGAAGGTGTCATAGAGCCCAGCAACAGTTCTTGGAGAGCCCAAGTCCTAGTGGTCAAAGGGAGAAGCAAGTTAAGGATGGTCATGGACTACAGCCAGACCATCAATCGGTACACCCAGCTGGACACCTACCCCCTATCAAGAATAGCCAACATGGTCAACAAGATAGCTCGTTACTGGGTCTTCTTCACAAGTGACCTGAAGTCAGCCTATCACCAACTTCTCATCCACCCACAGGACAAGCCCTATACGAGGTGGATAGGCGCCTGTACCAGTTCTGCCGAGTTCCGTTTGGGGTCATGAATGGGATCTTCCTCTTCCAGCGGGTACCTGGATAATGTCTTCTGCAGCCACGACCAGCAGGACCACGATGCCAACCTGAAGAAATTTTTTCAGACAGCCAAGGAGCTGAATTTCACAAAAACAAAGAGAAGTGTGTGTTCAGCACCACCTGCCTCGCCATCCTGGGGTACATCGTGGCATATGGTGTCACTGGCCCAGATCCAGAACAGATACACCCGTTAATGGAGCTACCCCTCCTCCTCCCCCATGCTCATAGCCCTCCACGGGTGCCTTGGCTTATTCTCTTATTACTCCCAGTGGGTTCCCCGCTTCTCAGACAAGGTTCACGCACTGGCCCAGGCCACAACATTTCCGCTCCTATGCGAGGTGCAGGTGGCATTCATGCGCATCAGGCAGGATATCGCAGATGCCACGATGCAGGCCATGGACAAGAACTCCTCCTTCCAGGTGGAGAGCGATGCCTCCGATGTAGCCCTCGCAGCTACCCTCAACCAAGGGGGAAGGGGGTGCCCAGTCACCTTCTTCTCCAGGACCCTCCATGGCTCTGAGCTAGGGCACTCTGCCATTGAATAGGAGGCCTAAGCGATTGTTGAAGTGGTCCATCACTGGCACCATTACCTGGCTGGCAGGAGGTTCACCCTCCTCACTGACCAGCAGGCAGTGGCGTTCATGTTCAACACCACACACAGGGGCAAGATTAAGAATGACAAGATCTTGTGCTGGAGAGTCGAGCTGGCAACATACAACTATGACATCCAGTATCATCCTGGGAAGTTTAACAACTTCCCCGATGCCCTCTCCCGGACCTGCCCGTCGCTCCACGATAACCAGCTGTAGGCACTGCACGAGTCCCTCTGCCAACTGGGCATCACCTGTTTATACCATTTTATCAAGTCTTGGAACCTCTCATACACTGTCAGGGATGTCAGGACCATGACCGAGGTATGCCGGGTATGCACGGAATGCAAACCTCGCTTTTTCCACCCACCCCAGGTTCATGAGGTGAAGGCCACTCGCCCTTTCAAGCGCCTCGGTATGGATTTCAAGGGGCCCCTGTCTTCCACGAACCGCAACAACTATTTCCTCTCGGTCATAGATGAGTACTCCTGCTTCCCTTTTGCCATCCCTTGCCCAGACACCTCCATGGCCACCGTCATCAGGGCATTGACACAGATCTTCACCATGTTTGGCTACCCCGCATTTATCCACAGCGACCGGGGGGGTCTTGCTTCCTGAGTGAGGAAGTATGCCAGTACCTGACATCAAGGGGCATCGCGACTAGTCGCATGACTAGTTACAACCCAAGAGATAATAGGCAAGTGGAATGCAAGAACGAGGTGATCTGGAAGGCAGTTCTTCTGGCCCTTAAGTCAAAAGGATGGTCCATAGAATACTGGCAGGTCGCTCTTCCTGAAGCACTCCATGCCATTTGGTCACTTCTGTGCACGGCTACCAACGTGACTCCTCACAAATGCCTGTTTTTGTTCCCCAGGAGATCGACAACGGGAACGTCCCTCATGGCATGGCTCGCATCCTTGGGACCGGTGCTCCTGCGTAGACACGTGTGGGCACACAAGGCTGAACCCCTGGTCAAGCAGGTATTCCTCCTCACGTGAACCACAACTATGCCTACATTAGGTTTGGCAGCACCAGGGAGTACACCATCTCAACCAGGGACCTGGCACCAGCAGGAGTACCCATCAC
The DNA here is from genome assembly GCF_036971445.1 of Narcine bancroftii. Taxonomy (NCBI): domain Eukaryota; kingdom Metazoa; phylum Chordata; class Chondrichthyes; order Torpediniformes; family Narcinidae; genus Narcine; species Narcine bancroftii. The sequence continues at coordinate 234,036,310 of NC_091469.1, forward strand.
AACACAGCATCCTCCAGCCCAGGACCCTGCTGGCCTGACACACACCCCCAACCCCGAACATCTATGGGGCACTCAAGACCTCCTTGGGCACCAAGGACTTGCTACAACCATGGGGGACGAACCCACCCCCCTTGCCCATCCGATGTGATACACACGACTTAATCCCAGCCCCCTCTCCACTCTGCACCACGCCATCTGCTCCAGCCCCTGCCCCCAACCCCCCCCCCCCCCACACCTTCACCAACTAGTGACCAGGAGCCAGTCCTGCGATGGTCGCAGAGACTCCGACGGCTGACGGACCATCTTAACCTGTAAATATTGTGTATATGTTTGGGGCTTTACTGCAACCACCCACTGGAGTCATTTTTAAAGAAGGGGGTGAATGTGGTGGCACACCACTGACTTACTGCAGGGAGCAACCTCTGTACCTGCAGAAGAGCATGGGGACAAGACGACATCTGTCAATCAGCCGACCTGAATAGACCAAGCCCCACCCGGTTGGGTGTCAATCACCCTCCAGGATATAAGCCTGAGCCGACCCTTCGAAGTCACTCTCAGAGTTTACAGCAGCTCTCCTCACAGCTGGCTCCGTGGAAATTTGCGTCGAATAAAGCCTGTTGTACAGTCTTTTGGTTTCGTGTGTTTGCTTCTGACCGACAATTGTATATTGTTGATGGTCAGTTTCTTGACACTTGAATTTGCCTTACTGCTGATGCTCATTATCTCTTGAATGATTTCAGTTTGACTAAGGATGATGTCTGCTAAAAATTCTCATTTGTTCACATTATCTGTGTTCTCAAAATGCTTTGGATCTAAACCACTGAATTTGGAAGCCACATTTTTAAAATGCTCAAATCTTTTACTTGTGCTATTTATAACAGAATCTAAGGACACTAAGTAGGAATCAACTATGAATTTCTTTTGGGCATCAAATATTCCTTCATCCTCTGCAATTTCTTCATAGAATCTTTTTCCTTTTACGTTCCCTGCGCTGCTTGTAATCTGTATTAATATCACATTTTCGAGCCAACTCGGTGGCTTCATTCTCAATCTGTTTGAATTGAGATTCATACTCATTTTGCATGTTTTTCAAATCTTTTTCAAAAGGCTGAATCAAATGAGAAACCGTTTCTAGACCTAGACTATGTTTCTGTAAATATATAGATAAATTGAAAGCCTTTTCTAGCACTTTACTCCAGAATACAAGAACAACTAAGTATTTTTAAGTACTGAGTGTTTCCAGTCTACCCTTGGCCTCAGGGACTATTTGGGAGTGCAGTTTTTTAAAAATCCCACCATCCAGAATGTTTTTGCAGAACAACCACTAGAGCTGGTAAATTCAGCAAGACAATCTCTACTGCTGACTTTCTTGGTATCACAAAGTTTCTTTCGAGTCATTGTGAAAGATTTGATATGATTTCGTTGTTTTTCTTTTAGTACTGAAAGAAGAGGTCAACTGCCAGAAAAAAGGTATAGGCACTTTCTAGTTCCAAAAAAACAACCTGGTTTGAATATTTGCTGCTTTCTGCATCAGTTCGAAGCACATTTAAATTATGTGCACAGCAATGCATAAAGAGTGGATCTGAGCAACTTCCCTAATATTTGGAGACCAGATATTTCACCCGACATAGTCCTTGCTCCATCGTAAGACTGGCCATAACACACAGTTATTGACTGCCCTGAGTTTTTGATAGCTGGAAGAAGAATGTTGAAAAATTCTTCAGCCCTTGCTCCAGGTAATTCACTGAATTGTATCAATTGTTCCACTGCTTCAGCATTTACTATTCCATTTTGCAAGGATATAGAAAATTGATCAGTTCTGCTGATATCAATGGGAGAGTCAACAATTATTGCAAAGTACTTAGCCACCTTGATTTCAGCCATCATCTTTGATAGAACCTGGGCTAATAAGGATTGTATAAGATCATTTTGTATGTCAGGGCTGAGATATGTTGCATTTCAATCACTTAGTAATAAATGTGGTTCCAGGAATGTATCATTTTGGAAAACACCTTAATAAGATGCAAAACATTGCCTTCATTTGTACTTGGGGAACCTAAACCTTGATACTCACGATGACCACAGAATGGCAAACCCCATTTTCCCAAATAAAGAACCGCATTTAATAAATAGGGGTTAGAATCATCCTATTTGCTTCTCTCTCTTTCCTTTCCGTTGTTACGAGGCCAGCCAAGATAGTCAAGTGCTTGCCAAATGCAAAGTAGGCATCCTATCTCTGACATTTTAACTATTCTTTTTCTCAATTTGCAAATTCTTTCATCTTCTTTCTGTCCCACCCAGATAGTTTCTTCTTCTTCGTGTTTTTCTCCAAGGCATTCCTTATCAGGAAAAAAAATCTATGACTACAGTACCAGAAGTCAGGGGGATGATGATTGCACCCTCGGTAGGAGAGCAAGGAAAGTACATTGGCAAGGCTATGGGTGCCAAAATGTTTTGGCTTGTAAACGCATGCTCATTTCTCTTACATTACGCAAAATATTACATTATCTAACTATAATATACATAATTGTATTCTACATTCATTAATTTCACGTTTCAGTAATAGCGTCATTATTTATGAATCATATGCATTTGGGGTTGTGACGTGTGACATGAAAAAAATGAAGTTCCATGGGATCATCTCGTGTCAGAGAGGAGAAAATGATGTCACGGTTTGTTTTGATTCGCCAGATGCCAGCAGCCATCAGCGCATCAAAGGAGACTGAGCGCATGGTTCAAAACACTGGGAGGTTGGTCGAATAAAGTAATGAATGAATCTAGAAAGTTGTTCCAAGAATATGTGATGAAGTTAAAAAAAAATTAAAAATAAGATACGACTTTTATCGCACAAAGGAACTGAAGAGTTAAAAAAAATGTTGAAAAGGCACCACTTTTGAAGATTGTGCTCGAGAGACTGGTCATTCCCCTGTTTCCCCTTTAGCTGTGGTGCCCTGTTAGCCAGAATCAGACACACACAAAGATAAAGACTGTATAACAGGCTTTAATCCACAAAGACTTCCACAGAGCCAGTCTGGCTGTGGCTGCAGCAACTCTGATTGAGGCCTCGGGAGGCTGGCGCAGGCTTATATCCCGGAGGGTGATTGACAACCTGACCGGGTGGCACTTGATCCATTCAGGCCGAATGATTGACAGCCGGCTATGTGTTGTCCTGTCCCCTTACACCCCTGCAGATACTCCTGCAGTAGGCCGGTGATGTACCACCACATTCACCCCCTTCTTTAAAATTGTCCTGGAGGGGCGGGGGCAGTAACAAGAAATTGCACCCACTATGTACATACAATATTTACAGGTTGAGACGATCCGGCGACCGCCGGGGGCTCTGTGACCGTTGTAGGACTGGCTTCTGATCACTGGTCAGAGGGGAAGTGGGGAGGCTGGCAGCAGGGGTGTGTGTGGCTGATGTAGTGCCGCACGGAGGGGTGGCTGAGGGGGCCAGGGTCGATGTATGCAGGTCATATTGGATGGGTGGGGGGGTGGGTTTGTCTCCTAAGGCTGAAGTGGGCCTCTGGTGGTCAAGGAGGCCCTGCATGCCCTATAGCTGTCTGGGAACGGGAATGTATGCCCGGTCAGTGTCGTCTTGGGTTGGAGGGTGGCGTGGTGTGGTAGGTGCTCCTGCTGGTGCCAGGTCCCTGGTTGAGACGGTGTCCTCCCTGCCACTGCCGAACCTAACGTAGGCGTAGTTATGGTTTGCATGAAGGAGGAAAACCTGTTCCACCATGTGTCCGTACATGCTTATGCAGAAGCACTGGTCCCGTGGACGTGAGCCATGCTGGGAGTGACATTCCCGTCGCCATCCTCCTGGGGAATGAGAACAGACGTTCGTGAGGGGTCTCGTTGGTAGCTGTGCACAGCAGTGACCAAATGGCATGGAGCGCCTTGGGCAGAGCGTCCTGCCAGTACTCAACAGCCCACCCTTTGACCTGAGAGCCAGGAGGACTGCCTTCCAGACCACCCCGTTCTCGTGTTCCACTTGCCCATTGCCTCTTGGGTTATAGCTCGTCGTGCGACTGGTCGCAATGCCCCTCACCATCAGGTACTGGTGCTGTGGATGAAGGTGGGTAGCCAAACATGGTGAAAATCTGCCACAAGGCCCTGATGATGGTGGCCGTGGAGGTGTCCGGACAAGGGATGGCGAAAGGGAAGCATGAGTACTCGTCCATTACCGTGAGAAAGTAGACTTTTTGGTTCGTGGAAGGCAGGGGCCCTTTGAAGTCCATGCCGAGACACTTGAAAGGCTGAGTAGCCTTTACAACGTGGGCCTGGGGGGTGGGGGGGGAAGAAGCGGGGTTTACACTCTGCACAGACCCGACAGGCCTCGGTCATGTCCCTGACGTCCCTGATGGTGTATGGCAGATTTCGACACTTAACGAAATGGTGCAACCGGGTGATGCCCGGATGGCAGAGGGACTCATGCAATGTCTGCAACCTATTGTCATGCATAGACGCGCAGGTGCGAGAGACGGCATCGGGGGAGTCATTAAACTTCCCGAGCCGGTACTGGATGTCGTAGCTGTAGGTTGCCAGCTTGACTCTCCAGCGCAGGATCTTGTCATTCTTGATTTTGCTCTTGTGGGTAGTGTTAAACATGAACGCCACAGCCCGCTGGTCTGTGAGGAGCATGAATCTCCTGCCAGCCAGGTAGTGGCGCCAGTGGCGGACTGCTTCCACAATCGCTTGAGCCTCCTTTTCAATGGCAGAGTGCCCTAGCTTGGAGCCGTGGAGGGTCCTGGAGAAGAAGGTGACGGGGCGCCCCCCCCCCCCCCCCCCTTGGTTGAGGGTAGCAGTGAGGGCCACCTCAGAGGCATTGCTCTCCACCTGGAAGGGGGAGTCCTCATCCATCACCTGCATTGTGGTGTCCGCAATATCTTGCCTGATGCGGGTGAAGCTGCCTGTGCCTCAGGTGGGAGGGGAAAAGTTGTGGCTTGGGCCTGTGGGCGGACCTTGTCCGAGAAGCGAGGGACCCACTGCGAGTAATAAGAGAACAGGCCCAGGCACCTGCGGAGGGCCTTTAGCGTGGGGGGAGGGGTAACTCCATTAATGGGTGCATCCTTTCCGGATCTGGGCCGACGACTCCATGGGCCATGATGTACCCCAGAATGGCAAGGCGGGTGGTGCTAAACACACACTTCTCCTTGTTGTAAGTGAGGTTCAGCTCCCTGGCCATCTGGAGAAAATTTTCCAGGTTAGCACCGTGGTCGTGCTGGTCATGGCCACAGATAGTAATGTTATCCAGATACGGAAACGTTGCCTTCAGCTTGTGCCGGTCTACCATATGGAAAATGGAGACCCTGTTCGTGACCCCAAAAGGAACCCAGCGGAACTGGTTCAGGCGCCCATCCACCTCAAAGGTGGTGTAGAGCTTGTCCTTCGGGTGGATGAGGATTTGGTGATACACCGACTTCAGGTCAATCGTGGAGAAAACCCAGTAGCGGGCTATCTCATTGACCATGACGGCGATCCATGGCATGTGGTAGGCATCCAGCTGGGTGTACTGATTAATGGTCTGGCTGTAATCCATGACCATCCTCAGCTTACTTCCCCCTTTGACCACCAGGACTTGGGCTCTGCAAGGGCTGTTACTGGACTCTATGACGCCTTCCGCCAGGAGTCGCCGCACCTCTGCCTTGATGAAGTCCCTGTCTGCGGCGCAATAATGCCTACTTCTGGCAGAGATCGGCTTGCAGCCTCGCGCAAGATGTGGGAAGACCCCTGGTTGGGTGATGCACAGTGTGGAGAGGCCGCAGGTTGGCTGGGGTTGGTAGGTTGGCGTGCTGTGCAATGTGAGTGGAGGTTGGGACCCCCCGAAGGCAAGGGTGACACTCTGCGGGTGGCACTGGAATCCAGGCCCAGGAGGAGTGGTGCGCAGAGTTTGGACATGACCAGGAGCCTGAATCCTGTGTAAGTCTCCCCTTCCACCGTTATATCGACCAAGCAGCACCTGAGGGTACCAACAGTCTTATCCTTGGTGGCGAGGGCAATCGAGCAGGTGATGGGGTGGACCTTTAACCTGAGGGAGTGGGCCACGCTCGGATGAATGAAGCTCTCGGTGCTGCCACTGTCAAACAGGCACTTTGTTACCTTGCCGTTGACTCACACGTCCATCATCGAGCGCCCAAGGTCCATGTGACCATGTCGCGTGGTGGCAGCCAGGACCATCTCTGAGTCGGAGTCGTCACTATCCAGAGGGATGGGAGCGTCGATAGTGTGGCCTGGTCATCGCCCGTGTTGACCACTTTGCCGTCGGTCGCTGGGTGTGGCGTGCGGCAGCTGATAGCACCCAGTCACATGGGGAGCATTGTTAGGGCAGCCTGGTCATCGCCCGTGTTGACCACATCGTTCTCAATGTCATCGGGGGCCCTCTGTGTCAGGCGCTGCCTGGCCCAAGATGGCGACGACACGTGGGGGGCCGCTGCATGGCTGGCCTCCTTCCCCTGCCGCGTCTGCTGCGCTGGGGGAAGTGACGTCAGCCAGAAGTGACGTCTCGCCATGAGCCAGAAGTGACATCGCTGTAGTTCTCAGCGAGTGCCTCCGGCGAGGGCAGGGGCCAATGCAGATGCTCGGAGCCCACGCTCCGATGGTCACTGGCGGGGCCGGATGTTGCACAGTCGAAGTCAGGGAAGGTGGAGGTCGTCAATGGGGACATTGGCGCCACCCGGCACACGCACGTGGGGGGTCCACGGGGGAGATGGGTAGGTCACAGAGGGCCACTGAGCTGCCGGCAGGTTTAGAGAGGCACACTTTTGCAAAGTGGACTTTCTTGCTGCATCAGGAACAATACTGGATCCTAGCTGGGCAGTTTTGATGCGATAATCGATCTGACCCACACCAGGACCCACAGTACTTACAGGGGCACCGGCCGCCTGCTGCAGCGACATTCTCCTCCCCAGCTTGGCCTGGTGCTGCAGCTGCAATGTGAGCGGGCCATGAGGGAGCCTGGGGGAACCTGGAATCGAAGGCTTCGACGTGCAGGGCTGCTACTTCCAGGGTTTGGACCACTTCCACAGTCCTGGTTAGGGCATAGATGTTGTCTTCCAGCAGCTTCTGCTGGATGGCCCTTGAGTGTGGCCCTTGAGTGTAGCCCTTGGATGAAGGTGACCCAGATCAGCCTCTCGGCCTCCTCTGCACCTACCCCGGGTTCAGCCAGATATGGTTGGGCCAACTCTCGCAAATGTCCCAGGTAAGACTCAGCCGTCTCCCCGGGTTGCTGGGCTCGGGTGTTGGGAAGGTACCTTGCACAGACTGCATTCATGGGGGGATTGTACAAGTTCTTGAGAGTGTCCATTGATCTAATGTACATGGAGCAGCCTTTGGTTACCTGGATGGCATAGGGACCCACCTTTGACTGGAGTAGGACCAACTTCTTCCGATTAGAGTCCAGGATGTCGCCCTCGTGTGCCTCGATGATTACCTCGACCACGTGCTACCAGATCTCGAAGCGTGTCTGGGCTTCCGGGTGGCGTGGGTCAACCTCGAGGCTCCCTGCGCACAGGAGTTTTTCCGTGGCAGCTGTGGGAAAATTTAGTGGATTAAATTGTGGTGCACTGTTAGCCAGAATCAGACACACACAAAGATAAAGACTGTACAACAGGCTTTAATCCACAAAGACTTCTACAGCCAGGCTGGCTGTGGCTGCAGCAACTCTGAGTTAGGTCTTGGGAAGCCGGCGCAGGCTTACATCCCAGAGGGTGATTGACACCCAACTGGGTGGGGCTTGATCCATTCAGGCCGACTGATTGACAGCCAGCCATGTGTTGTCCTGTCCCCTTACACTCCTGCAAGTACAGAGGTTGCCCCCTGCAGTAGACCGGTGGTGTACCACCACACTAGTTATGCCACTCGTCTCACCCCATTTATACTCACTTCTCCTTGCTTCTTGAATGTGCAGGAACCTGAAAACTCAAACCTCCAGATTCAAGGACAGTTTCCTTTTTGTTGTTAGACTCTTATGTGGATCTCTCACTGACAAAACCTGATGCCTTCGCACTTTTTTGACTGTATTTTTCTCTATACCCTGCACTTTCTTTGTTTGCACTCATACAATTAAGCCTTAGAGACATGATGCTTTCTCATCCTTTACTTCTAATAGACTAACATAGCTACTGACGCACAGGCTTATATATATATGGAAGGGTGACATCATGATGTGGGTGTCATGATGTCCAGCAGAGGGCAGGCTAATACTCAACACTCTTGCCCCCCCCTCCGCCCCCACCCCCCGGTGCAATAAATGCTGACTGGACCCCTTTAAACTAATCAGATTACATCGGGCCCAGGACCACAAGTGAGATTTAAAATACATCTCATGAGTAATTATAATTATAAAAGGGAAAGTATTTAATAATAATCAGAACACCTAATCCTTAAAGCGTTCAGGTGGTCTTCTTTCCCTTTTGGACCTCCTTGAAGGTGATTTGCTGTGCTGGTCTTTGCTCAGAACCCGTAGATAATCGGGTTGGCGGTTGAGTCAGTGGCAACTGCCCGTTTTTGCTGCCCTCCAGGCTGCGTGTCTCAGTTACTGGACTGCTCACTGGACTGCTCGGCTTCGCAACCGTCTCTGCTCTTCCCCCTCACTCGGTCTGAGGGGTGGGATGGTCGAGGCAGGCCACAGCAGGTCTGGTTCACCTCCTCCAGTTCATGAGGCAGTTCATGGACCTTAGTGTAAAGTTAATGCTCGTAATTGGTCCACGTGTTGCTTCCACAATTGGTCCCCCACTAGAACAGAGTATGAGCAGGGGCTCAATTTTTGTTTGATTACTCCTACCACCCATGGGTCTTTTATATTGTCTATAATCTTGTACCAGAATTGTCTCACCCATTTCTAATGTTCTAGGTGAGGTCTGTGGCGATGCTGTATTTTGCAATGTGAGACCCAGATCTTGATGAACTGTGGACAGCCTGGTCAGCAAGTTGCAGCCAAACATTAGTCCTGCTGGGGTGCATTTTGTGGTAGAATGCAGTGTGTTTCTGTATCCCAATAAAAAATCTGTGATTTTCTGTGTCCAGGATGCTTTTAGAAGTTTCATGGTTTTCATTTAGATTTTCTGAATGTTTGTACAAAACATTCTGCCTCCCCATTAGTACTTAGGTGAAAGGGTGTGGACAAAATAAGTCTGATATTTTTGTCGTGGATAAATTTTTTAAAATGTTCTGATGTAAATTGAGGCCCATTGTCTAAAACTAATTCATGAGGCAATCTAAGTGGCAAATATAACTTATAGACGGTCATTCATGAGATCTGCTTTGGTATTTTTCAGCTGTGAAACTACTGGCTATTTGGAGTGTGTGTCCACAGCTCTTAGGAAAGTCTCACCCATGAATAGTCCAGCGAAGTCTACATGAATCCATTGCCAGGGTTGGCTTTGGCTTGTGGCATTTCTGGCTGCATTGACTGACATTCTTTGCATTTTCTTACTGTTGTTTCAATGTCTCTGAATTGGAAGGCCACCAGATTTACACCCGGGCCAGTCCCTTCATTGTACCAGTCCCGGATGGTTGTGCTGCAGTTCTGATAACATAGTAGTTTGACATTTGGGTGGAATAATTGTACGGATACCCCATAATAAACATCCTTCTTTGACTGATAGTTCATGGCGGCCACCCACTAAGGGTGAAGTATAGGATCTTGCTTAATGTTTCCTCTTTTCTGATTACCTTTGTGATCATCTGGGCTGTAATGGGCAGTTGTTGAAGTTGTTCTGGGTTGATGGCTGCTGCCTCTACTGGCCATTTAATATTTTTTTCTCGTTGTTCTGTCTCAGGTAGTGGCATGCATGATAAAGCATCTGCATGGCTGTTGAGCGTTCCTGGTTTCTGTTTTATATCATAATTATATGCCACTAGTAGCATGGCCCATCTCTGAATTCTGGCCACAGCTAATGCTGGTATACCTTTGTGTGGCCCCAGGATTAAACTAAAAGGCTTGTTGTCTTGATCAGGGTGAATTTTTTTCCGTAAAGATATCGGTGGAATTTTTTTACACCAAAAATGATTGCCAATCCTTCTTTTTCTAGTTGGGCGTAATTGAGTTCGCTTGTGGTTAATGTTCGTGAAGCATACGCTACTGGTTGCTCACCTTTTCCTGTGATTTGGGATAGTACCGCTCCTAGTCCCACTGGTGAAGCATCCACGGCTAGTGTAACTTCTTCAGTAGGGTCGTAGTGGATCAGCACCTTATTTGTTGATGTTAGTATTTCCTTTAGTTGATCGACTCTGTTTTTAGTTTCTGTGTTCCAATACCATGGTTGATCTTTCTTGAGTAATTGGTTCAGTGGGCTGCATAGAGTAGACATATTAGGGATATGTTTTCCATAATGATTAACAAGTCCTAGGAAGAACTGTAATTTCGATTTGTTGGGTAGGTATGGGGCCTTGCGAATGGCTTCTGTTCCTGCTGGTTTCATTCGCACCCCCTCATTGTCGATTGTAAACCCAAGATATGTTACTGAATGGCGCATGAAGACATATTAGCCTGTTGTAGTCAGGTTAAAACCTTTTCAAGGTTTTGTAAGTATTCACTGTTGTTTTGGCTCGTGATGATGACATCATCCAGGTAACACCCAACTGAGAGTCCATGTGTAATTTGTCCATTGTTGCTTGAAAAATCACACGTGTTGCTGAAATTCTGTAAGGCCCGTGTACGGGTGAATAGTCCCAGGTGGGTATGGATTGTCACATATTCCCTTGATTTTTTTTGTCCAATTCTATCTGTTGATATGCTTGTGACAAATCTAGTTTTGTGAATTTTTGCCCTCAGTTAAGTGCTTGGAACAATTCTTCTGCCTTGGACATGGGGTATTCAGGTACTTTGAGTGACTTTGTAATTGCTGCAAATGAAAATTTCACAGTTTGCTTTTTGTGTGGGTACGATGGGTGCTGCCCAATCACTGTATTGTATTGATTCTAATATGCCTTCATGTTTTAGTCTGTTTAATTCAGCCTCAATTTTCCCTTTCATAGAAAATGGGACTGTTCTGGCTTTGAAAAATTTTGGTTCTGCACTATCTTTTAATTGCAGTTTGGCTTGAACACCTTTGATTTCCCCAATTCTTGTTGGAAATCCACTGCGTGGTTGTTGAGGATTTGGTTGTGTTCTGCTTGGGAGGTGTCCGTGTGGTTTACATTTGATATTGAACCAGTTTCCAGCCAATCTAGGGGAATGTGTTGTAGCCAGTTCCTTCTGAAAAGTGCTGGTCCCTGGGTATCTACGATGTAGAGAAAGTGTATTTAGTTGCTGTTGTTTGAATTGTACTTGGACCATACATTTCCCCAAACACTTTGATTCTGTCTCCTGATTTTAGTGTTATTTCATTTGTTTTTACCGGGAGGCATGGTAGCAAGCGTTACATGTAACAGCATTAGCGACTCCTCTGCCCCTGTGTCTAACTCCATCTTCAGAGGGTGTCTGTTTATTTTTAGCTGTATAAAGATTGCTGTGTTTCCTCCATTTATTCCTTGGATGTGTAATATCTCAGGAGCTGAAATTTCAGGAGCTCGAAGGTCAGCCATTGGGCTGTCATCATCGTCATCGCTAAGTTCTCTCTCTCTCTCTCTCTGTGCAATGGTTTTGACTTTAGCTGCCTGTTTATTTGCAGGCCACCTGCACTTTAGAAGTGAACATTTAGCTTTGATATATCCTTCTGTTTTGCAATGGCTGCATTTAGAATTTCTGAAGCAAGAGTTTTCTGGTTGGTGGTTGTATTTCCCACAACGGAAGCATTGTTTGTGGGAAGGCCTCATAATCAGTAAGTCTGGTTGACCCCATCCAAGTTTTTATCTCCCATTTCAGAGCTGCAGGCAGCCCTGTATGCAATCTGTAATGTAATATCTTCATCCATTGTTAATAATTTTTGCCTTGTTTGGCGATTTACCTGCCTCATCTCTAATCTGTCTCGCAGCGCCTGATTTAGAAACTGTTCAAAATGACAGTGCTCTGCCAGTTTGTGCAATGATGACAGGTATTCACTTACTGTTTCTCCTGGTCCTTGTCTTCTGCCGTAACTGGTGGTTTTGGGTGTAAGTGGTTCCTCAGAGATGTGTGTAATTCGTTGAATGTCTTCGTCCCTGGTTCCTCCATGGCCAGCAAGGTCTTAAGGTTGAATATTTTGTTGCCCATTATACTGAGGAAGAGGGAACATTTGCAGTTTACTGGACCTTCCACAATATTGTAGGCTGCACAGTGAGTTCTACATATTTATCCCAACTTTCTTCTACTTCATTGAATTCCCTGAACTTTCCCTCTGCCATCTTGGTGCACTTTCACCTTGATCTTTTGGCAGAAATTTGTTGGGGTTGTTAGGTAGTCATTTTCTACCTTTTTTCTGTTGTTTTCTTTCTCAAGGTTGGTGCATGGAGTATGTGTGGGGTTCATTTCATTTCTCGTCACCACTGTTGTGTATTGGCCTATGTGTTATGTGGTTTTGTGTTGGAAAGTGAGTTTGCCTTATTGAGCCAAGGTGAAGGTGGACTGCTGAGAGAGTGGGAGGCAGACTGGGCATGTGCAGAAGATGATCTAGAAATTTCTAGACTTGAAAGACAAACCACCACTGGGTGTGGCTGTGAAGTGAAAGGAGGCCCTGCAGAGTCATTGTCTGGGAGGCAGATTAGAATGTTGGGCATTTTAAAAGGGATGAGGAACATTCCAAAGGCAGCCAGGAGGATCCGGACCAAGCTACTGTTCCTCTCTCTGCAAGCAACATGAGAAAACAACGTCAAATTTTGTGCTCTCTCGCAAAGATCTTTTGGCTTCAGTTTACCAAACAAACTGAATCTTGTTTATGATCTTTGCTTCGGTTGAGATCTAAGTTTTCTGAGTCTTGTGTGTTTTGTGTCTTAAGTTTTTCTGTGGGCTGGTTGGAAATATAACTTAGACTTTAATTACATATGTTATATTGTTATATTTAGGCTGGAGAATTTATTAGTTTTACACTGTTATAGTGGGCAGTGCCAGTGGGCATTGTTATAAAAGGGGGGATTTTGAATTAAAGTTTGAAGGTGAATTTTTGTTAATAAAGTAATTGTTCATCTTTACCCGTGTGATATGCCTTCTTTGTGGTTGCTGGTTTGATCTTGTAACAGTATTCACACAATTAAGACTCGGAGACATGATGCTTTCTCATCCTTTACATCTAATAGACTAACATGCTACTGACACACATGGTTATCGATATGAAAGGGTGACATCAAGATGTGGGTGTCATGATGTCCAGCAGAGGGCAGGCTTATACCCCACAGTTATTGTACTATTTGTATTAGTTGACTTACCTGGATTGCACACTAAACCTGGCAGCAGTTTCAGAATTAACTCAAACTGTGTTCCTTTTAAACAAGATAATTTTTACAGCTTTTTAATGGAATTCTATATTAACACTTAGATATGAATCAGAAAGGATTTGGGTAATCTCTTGAAACAACAGTTTTGGGGCAGGAGAGAAGGCTTTGAAATAGGATGGCCGATATCATCTTTAAGTGTACTTTTAGGAAATGAATGTACCACTTATTTTGGATATATTGTACAAGACAGCAAATAAAGTTCTGTTGTTACTACTGTTTGCTATTATTTTGCTAAAGGTGCCATGAAAACTGCCAGAGCTGCTGTAGTGGCAGTGTTTCCATTGTGGGAATATGGGAGAGTGAAGACTCACTCTCCGTGGAGTCCTACTGCCTGGTCAAAGTTCAAGTTCAGATTGATTGTCAGAGTACATACATGGCATCATGTTCAACTCTGAGATCCTTTTTCCTGCAGGCCAGGCAGAATTTCTACTTATCAGTAGTGCAAAAAACAGGTCATGGAAATGATACTGACTGTTAAGGAGGATCAATGGTATTCTTTTAACATTTGGAAACCACAGAGGTCTATGTCCAAAATGGCAGCTTGGCAGTAGACCACGAGGGATTGTGCACTCCAGGGCACTGGAAAAAGAAGCCTGGGAGATGATCTTGCAGGGAATGAGACTACGGTAGTGCACCAGCGAGGTTCTCAGTCAGTGAAGTACTCACACAAGCTGCAGGCTGCTGGAGACTGATTTATGGGAATCAGGGTTTGAGGGGGTGCTGAGAGCAAGAAATCTCAGGTGTTAAAATCAAAGATCTGGGAGCTCAGGCTTGCCAATTAATTAAATAGGAGGCTGTATGGCTGCAGAGGTTGTGGGAGCAGTGGAGGTAAATCCACAGACAGTCGAATGTCTCTATTTTTTCTCTTTCTCATTGTTCGGGGTGCTGGGCAATACCAATGGTGCCTGTTTGTGTGCTTTTAAGGCGGTTAAAGTTGACAAATTTTGTAATATTACATTTTGCACATGACAATATAGAAATCTTCAGATATTTTGTTGGCAACATGAGTAATATATTGTAATTTCAAAGAGTAGTAGGATGTTTACTCATCATGAAAAGGAAACATTGTACCCTTAGTGGGGCAGGGCAGGCAGCAGCCAGTGGACATGTGAAAATGTTTTCAAACTCAGAAAAATATGAGCAGACAATCATTATCCTTTATGTGGAATAAGTAATATCCCAACAAACAATGACTGGCAAATCCTTTACTCCATATTCTAGAAGGAAATCAGACATGTGGAAAATATTTCAAGTGTAGTCTCACCAGGGCCTTTACGCTCAGTCAGTCTTGCAGCAATGGCTAAACCTATCATTTTGCTTCCAATTGCTCACTGTATCTACACATGAACCTTCAGGTGATTCATGTAAAAAATGCCTTCTGAATACAGTGTTTAAATTGCCCATTAAAGTGGATGAACCCACATTTTTCCAGATTATATTCTCTCTGCTATGACCTCACCCTTTCATTTGGCTTTTGAACCACAGAAGCTTCTCTACATCTTCTTCACAACCCACACTGTCAACCAATCTTGGATTAATTACACTTGACCTGCTCATCTAACTCAATGATATGGATTGTGAACAGCTGGATTCCCAGTAATAATCTTTGTTGCACCCTTTAAGAGTAAAAACCTTCTTACACCCATTTATTCCAACCCTTAAGTTTTCAATTAATTAGTCAGTTCTCAATTGATACATAACCCCAATTGTATGTACTGAATTCTGGAATTCCAAGTACACTGCTTCAGCTAGTTCCCTTAATCCACGTTGGTAGTTATAGCCACATGAAACATGGTTTCCCTTTCATAAATCTATGTTGATTCACCTTAATACTATTATTTTCTAAGTGTACCATTTTCTCAAAAATAGATTCTCAAATTTTCAGGCAAGTCCTGATACAGGGTCTTGATCCAAAACATTTTGACTTGCACTTTTTTTTTTACTCCACAGATGTTGCTCGGCTCACTGTTCCAAATTCCAGCAACTGCAGTCTCTTATCTTCAGAGAAAACTCTTATAGAGCACACAAGGAGAGAGGCCATGTTATGGACAGCGAAACATTTGGGTTGCCAAAGAAGACAGATTGATTTAATTACCAATGAAAATTAATAGCTATAACCATGCTCCAGCAATTATGGGCATAGAATGGATTGTGTCACTTGTACCAGGGGACTGTGTTTCTGAAAAGATGATAGCACTGAGCAACAAAATAATTCAACAACAGCCATTCATTCTTTGGGGTGTACTGGCCTCTCCCAAACAGACAACTGGTGCAGAGAACTTGGGAGGAGTCCAGAAGTCTCCAGCAGCTTTCAAGTCAGTAATGTATCTGGAGAATCAGGATTTTTTTGTTTACAGCAGCGATGATAAAATCTGTAATCTTATGCAGCCACACATTCACCTGGATGACGCTGATTCCTGGATCAACGATGTCACACCATAAAGGTCAGAATCACACTCATCCTGAACATCCTAGTCTTTGGATCATTACCACTATTTTTCTCAATAGTTTTTAAACTGGAACTTAGACTGGGGCTGTTGATTGGAGTGTTGCTTTTTTAGTTATGGTATTTACACAAGGGCCTGATCACAAGCACACCGAACCTGACAGTGTTCTACAACATCGTCAGCAAAATAAATATTCATAATACTTCACAGAATAGCTGAAATTCTGCCCTTACATAAAGATACAGAGTATGTCAACTTTTGCTAACTCACAAGTTGCTCGAGTAAAATATAAAGCCAAAATATACCAAATAAAATGTCTTCAAGATGTTCTGTACTCTTGGAAATCCATTGACCAAGGATCAAGTGAGTTTATTTATCCTTGCATGTGGCATTCACATTCAAGGCATAATCATGCTTTTTAACATATAAAAACTTCATTGTAGCTCCTACTTCAGAAAACAAAATACTGCAAAAAATGTTTATTAAATATCCTAAATACAGTTTCAAACAAACCTTTGCCTTTATAAAATACATATTAACAAGCAACATTTTACTCAAGAATTATTAATGACAATATTTTCTTCATTCTATTTATTTTTCATGATTCTAAATATTTAGGTATTATAATTTATTTTTCATTCCTTTCTCTTCACTCATACATTCTCTCAGTCAGCTTTATACAACATTCATGGAACATGACAAATAACAACAATAAAGTTCTGATGAAAACAGACTTGAAATGTTAACCGTTTTGGGGTTTTTTTTAAGATGCTACCTGATTGCTAGATATATACAGCATTTTTTTTTTAAATTACATTAAATAGGAAGCTCTGCTTCAAAGGCTAAAATTAAGAAATGACAGGCTCACAAAGGAAGTCATGTGCAAGTCCTGTGTGATGCAGTAGTCTGCTACAACATTGAACCCATGACCATTTGGTCTGCTGTTGATGAAGACAGATTTTCAATGGCACACATCTTAGATCTTCCTGTGTGCAAGTAAATTTAATGAGATTTTGCACAAATGAACCATAGACTTTGGAAATTATTCACGCTTCTGAATAAATTTACATTCAGCACCCCAAAACAGTAACTGCTGCTGTATGTCATTAAACTGCATTGGGATGAATACTGTGCGAGTTACAGTTCCTTGAGGAGTCCAGCCACAACCAGGAATCTAGCACAAGGTTAGCAGCAGAGGATAGAAAGAGGAAACAGAGAAAAGATTAAGGAGATTAACAGATATTTACATGGTCATAGCTGCATCTTATGAAATCACCACTTATTTCTTGCCTTTGCCAATATAATAAAACACCAGATTTATTTACCTACATTGCCCAATTTTGAATCCCTTTCTAAATTGGACCCCTCTGTTTAATTATTGCTCTCAAATGAAGATCTTCACTGACCTTTGTATGTTGTTGATTTATAATGGGCCCCCAGTGAGTGAAACACAAAAGTCTGCAGATGCTGTGATTGTAGTAAAAGCACAGAAATGCTGAAGGAACTCAGCCAGTTTCACAGCATCTATAGGAAGTAAAGATATTTTATCAGTGTTCTGGGCCTGAGGCCTTCTTCAAGAACTTGCTGAACTTCTTTAGGATATATTGGGCATGGGGAATAAATAATAATAATAATAATTATTATATAATATAAATATAACATAATATATAATATAAATAATAAAATAAATAATAAATAAAGGGGAACAGGCTGATGTTTTTATTTCCAGAAGGCATTTAATAAGGTGCTGCACAAGAGACATCAATAAGATACAGATGAATAGAGTCAGGGAGAAGTATATTGACAAGAATTGAGGATTGGTTAACTGACAGAAGGTGGAGAGTCAGGATAAATGGGTGTTTTTCTGATTGATAGACAGTGGTAGGTGGGGTTCTGCAGGGGTTGGTGCTGGGCCTGAAGGTGTTCACCATTTACAGTGATGATTTGGAAGAGGGGACAAGAGTGTAGTAGCCAAGTTTGTGGATGATACTAAATTGAGTGGAAAAGCAAATTGAACTAAGGATGTGGAGAGGCTGCAGAAGGATATAGTTAAGTTAGGTGAGTGGGCTGGTAGATAGAGTACAAAGTTAGTAAATGTGAGGTCATCCACTTTGGAAGGAAAAATATAAGCAGATTACTATTTAAATGGAGAAAGGCTGCAGCATGCTGTTGTGCAGAGGACTTGGGAGTGTTGTGCATGAATCGCAAAAAGTTGGTTGCAGGTGCAATAGGTTATTAAGGAGGCAAATGGAATGTTGGCTTTCATCGCTCGATGAATTGAATTCAAGAGCAGGGAGGTCATGCTGCCACAAATACTGTGTGGAGTTCTGGTCTCCATATTTGAGGAAGGATATACTAGTCTTGGAGGGAGTCCAGAGGAGCTTCATCAGGTTGATCCCAGAGATGAGGGATCATCTACGCCTACGAGGCAAGACTAAATCACCTGGAAATGTACTCCATCGAATTCAGAAGAATGAGAGGAAATCTTATAGAAACACAAATTTATGAAAGGGATTGATAAGAAAGAGGCAAGAAAATTGTTTTCAATGCAGGTGAGACCAGAACTAGGTGACACAGCCTCAAGATTCAGGGAGTAGTTTTAAGACAAAAATTAGGAAAAAAAAACTGTTGTGGATATGGTGTGCTGAGTGGCCACCTTCTATGCTGTGACTAATATTATTCAATACTACTTGGTGTTCTTATCCTATTTTAACTTGATGAGAAAATGTAAAAGTATACATCCTACACAATCTTTGAAGGATGTGGGTAGATCATCATAGATGAAATTCAGATCCATGTGTGTCAATGTGACTATTGCCTTTTGAAAGTTTCAACTTTTCATGTGGCAGAAACACACATACAATGCCTAAAACTGACTCCAATGGTCACAAAAAAAAATTTGCTGAATGTCTTATCAGTCACATGTGCATTAATGCAGTCTCTAAAACAATGGCTGGGTGAAATCAAAGTTGCATCAAACCATGATACTTTAATCAGTGTATGATAGCAATTTAATCATAATACATAAAAACATCACCCTTTCATTACATCACTTACTTGTTTTCAATATGATGCCACTACTAGACAGGCCACCTCTTCCATTCTTTCAGCATTTGGATGGGACCATTCCACCTGTATGCTCTGGTTGGCACTTCAATCTATACCCTTTCCCATTGCCCCTTCTCATGCAACATTTTAAGGTCAACCATTCATCAAAACTGAGTAAAGAAGAGGGAAAACAATTTCAGATTCATTATTAGAGTACATAAGTGACATCACATAAAACCCTAAGATTTTTTCCCCCCTCAGGTGCACAAGAACTATGACTAATTGGTCATGCAAATTAAAAAAAATACACAGCATAAACATGTAAACAAAGAACTGCAAACAGATAATAAATGCAAACACAGAGAATAAAAAAGGGAAATCAATAAAGTGCACAAGTAAGAGTCCTTAAATGAGTCCCTGATTGAGTTTGTCGTTGAGTCTGATGGCGGAGGGGTAGCAGCTGTTCCTGAACCTGGTGGTGTGAGTCTTGTGGTACCTAGACCTCTTTCCAGATGATAGCAGCAAGAACTCAATGGTGGGGAGGGTTTGCCTCTGATGTTCTGGGCTGTGTCCACTACATTTTGGAAGGCTTTATACTCAGAGGTATTGGTGTCCCCATACCAGCCTGTGATGTAGCCAGTCAGCTCAGTTTCCACCACATCTCTGTAAATATTTTCCAGGGTTTCTGGTGTCATACCAAACCTCTGCAAACTCTTGAGTACTGATGTGCTTTCTTCACGATGCCATTGGTGTGTTGGGTCCAGAAAAGATCCTCCAAGATGGTGACTCCCAAGAACTTAAATTTGCACAACCCGTCCACCTCTGATCCCCCAATGATCACTGGATTGTATACCTCTGGTTTTCCTTTCCTGAAGTCAACAATCTGCTCTTTAGTTTTGGTGACAATGAGTACAAAATTGTTGTTAGTGCACCATTCAGCCAAGTTTTCAATCTCCATCCTGAATACTGACTCATCCCCTTCCTTTATACAACCTACGACCGTGGAATCATTGACAAATTTGGAGATGGTGTTATTGTGGTACAGTCGAAGGTGTGAAGTGAGTAGAGCAGTCTTGCATTTTTTTAAAAAAAATCCTGTACTGGGATTTCCAATTTAATTCATCTCCTGCTACTAATACCTCCTCTGGATGTAGCTTTTCCATTCACTTCCAGCATTATTTTTTTTTCAAAGTCATACACTTTAGTGACTCATATATATTAACTTCATTTTTTTAACAATCCTACCTAACATACTGACCATTCCTCTTTCATTTTTGTTTCTCTGCAACAGCTCTCATATGCATTTCATAGCCTTTATCTGCCACTTAATTAATTATCCTTATTAAATGTGTTTCGAGCCCAAAGGACCCTAGCAGCAATAGACATTCACCAAGCCGTTACTTAAACAAAAGTTTTTAATTTTCTTTAAACATGAAAACAAAATCAAACTTTAACTTATCTCTATTAACTTAACTAACTCAAACTAACCCCCTTCTAATTCTAAGCGCACGTGTATGTAATGTGTGTGTAAATTTAAGAAAAGTTCTTTGGTTCACAGTTCAGTCTCACTTCTCATTCTTCCAAGTTCACTGGTTGCAGGCAATTCTTATACTGTGCACAAAATTTAGCATTTATAAAGTTTCACCAGGCTTTGGTGCTTGAAGGGTAAATCTCAGGAAGGTTCTTGTAGGGTTTGCAGAGAGAGCCTTCCACAACTGATGAAACTTTCCCCATCAGGGTTCTCCAGATAATATCTCTTTCTTTCAGGCTGCCTCAGAGTTCCTTTCTGTTCTCCTTATTCCAAGAGAAACATCAGACAGATAGCACTTCCAGCCATCCACCTCTCGAGTTTCTGTTTCAGTTCCCACCAGCTTCTCCTGCTTGTTTCAGCTGTGACTGTTCAGTCTCTCTCACTTGCAAAAACCCCCTCCTTCTCCAGCAAACAATAGGAGTTAGTTTTCTACTCCCATCTGTTGTTTTTAGGTAAACAAGGTCCCAGAAGCGACCTTTAAGTGAGCACTTTGCAGAAAGGTCAGAAGTCTTGTAAAAATGTTCAAAGCGGACGACCTGTCCCCAGTCCATTCATTTCATGACATCATTTCAATTAGCACCTACTTGTGAAATGTGCATAGCATTCTCCATAGTTTCTGTAAAGTCACTGAATATGAATTCTTCGGTATTTCAAATAAGATCTGTTTTAAAATGTGTGCATGCATGTAATTTTAACAAATTATCTCCCAAAGACTCTATCCCAAACATAACAGGTGATGGCTTTGAAAACGGCATCGTCGTGGCAATCCTGGCTTCGACCGATCACTGATGCTCCTTAAATATTAATTCTCTCTGCATTAAAACTTGTTTTCTCAATTTTCCTGAAGTGTTTCTGACCCGAAATGTTTCTCTATCCCTCGAACTGGTGAACTTGTAAGTTTCTTCCAGCAGCTAGTTTTTTTTTAAATAAAAAATTCAGTTGCTGGAGACCAGTTTACTTTTCCTTAAAATGGATGCTCGGCGATGATTCATTAAGTTCTCGTTCCGTTCATGTGAGAGCAGGAGTGTGAACGATCCCCGCCGGCCCGGTTCCACTACTGAGCTCTGTCTTCCATCTTGACCACTGCTCAGGTGCTGCAGCGACGTCCGCTTCGCGCCTGCCTCCCCGCGATCCGGGCATGCGCAGTGAGCGCCCCCCTGTCCGTGACGCGGAGCAGCAGTTTGAACTAACATGGCGCAGGGAGGGAGGAAATGAGAGAGCAACAGAGAAGAAAGAGAACACTGGAGAGAGGTGGGGTATGGTGTGCCGCATGGAGGACGGGCAGTCATTGCTTGAGGAACTTCTGAGAGGCAAGCGGTTCAGCAGCAGAAGGTATGTCCGAATGTGAAGGAGGGTCCGGGCCTTGAACGGTGCTGTTGATGGGACAGGGCAGAGTGCAGCTGCTCGGTGGTCATTGTAACTGCACGGAGGGAGGGACTTGGGGGGCAAGGGGAGGAGGTTGGGGTGGTGGTGGTGGTGGGGGGGGCTCTTCCACAAACTGCGGACCCCATTTCGCCAAAAAAACAACGAGGAGGTGATCCTGCGCTTCGATCTCAATCGAGCCAAGCATTATTTTGCAGTGCATTTCCAACTAAGTGCTTAAATTGAATTGGTGACTTGGTTAAACTTTTTCTGGAAAAACAACCTTGCGCCAGCACCACCCGCTTCGACACGAGCGTGCCGTGAATTTTAAAATCGAAGTGGATACAGGCAGGAGACCCGACTGAAATGCGGTTTCTTTTTTTGAGTTGAAGAAACTGGTCACTTGGTGGGACAAGTATTGGATTTAAACACATTGGATTTACATGTTACAAAGTTACTATTTTCCTATACTTTTGCAGATAGGTCGGGTGAAACGTTTTGTAAACTTGATATCCATGTAAACGTTTATATTTCCCTACTGTCAGGTATAATTCTTTATTTTAAAACCACTGAAAAACTTTTAAAAAAATTGTATATACTTTATTCCTCTGACTACTGCCCTATCTCAAAAAAAATTTCACCACGGATGTATTTTTGCTTTCTAATTCTTAGTTTTCAGGAAATCCTTGATTCAATTTTATTTTTGAAGGAGTTCTCTTTTTCCATCACAAAATCAAAAAACTTTCTTTAGAGCTGTTATAGAAATAATTTGTACTTGTCTGATCTAGTTGGCCACTCATTGGAACTCTCATTTTGTTAGATAATTACTTGTCCAGCCGAAGGCCCTCAGAAAATCATCTATAATGAAGAGAATTTGTTCTTGTATCTGTACTGAATTCTTCCAAGACGATTGTGCCCCCTTCACAGCAGCATCAGGAAGGAACACTTTTCACTGAAACACTAATCACCCTGCATTACCTCACAACATCACTGGGAAGGCTCCTGGACTAGGAAGTGTTGCATGTTTCAGCAATGTTCCATTAAGTGTTGAATATGCTTTTGTATTTATCTGCTAAGTTTGGCACCACCTGTATCTGGTGTAGTTAGTGCAGTCCCATTCATTTGTAGAAATAGGTTCAATGAAGGTTTTTTAAATGACAGTATGTTTATATTTTTATGACAGTTTAATAGGTTGTTAGATAATCTAGTTAAGTTTATCGTCATCTGATTGCACAAGTACCACCCGATGAAACAGCGTTCTCCGGTCTTCAATGCAAAGCACGCAGATGCACAACCAGAAATAACACACACAGACAAACAATACGGAAATATGAGAGTCTCAGATAGTTTGAAAAGCTTCTTTGGTCATTCAGCATTTTCAATGTCTATGGGAAGAAGCTATTCCTCAGCCTAGTGGTGGTGGCTCTGATACTCCTATATCTCTTTCCCAACGGAAGCAGCTGAAAGATGCTGCATGCAGGGTGGAAGGGGTCCGCACCATCCTCAGATAATGATCCCATCAATGAGGGAGGGAGACCCCAGTGATCCTCCCTGCCACTCTTATGATCTTGTGGATTGACCTACAGTCCATTTCTCTGCAGCAACTAGACCACACTGTGATGAGGCCAGTGGGGATCCTCTCGATAGAACTTCTGTAGAAGATTGACATAATGGTGGCTGGTAGCCTTGACTGCTTCAGTCTTCTCAGGAAGTGCAGATGCTGTTGTGCCTTCTTGACAAGTGAGGAGATGTGTCCATGATGGGTCACTAGTTTAATGAACATCAAAATCAATTTTACCAAATGTTTAGTTTTATTATTTATTTTCAACTGTTTCCCTGTATCTCTGATCATTTAATAACAATTTTGTAGAGTCACTTTCCAAGGCCCCAAAGTTAAATATTTTTGGCTGGATGTTGATGCAGGATCCAATGTTATTTTTATTGAGTAATATTAAGATTATAAGACCAAAAATAAAATTAACTATGTATCAAATTGAATTTGCACAAATTGCTTTAGCACTTTCTAGGAAATGTGTAGCGTTATCATTGAAGTCAGATACAGATTTAAGTTATGGAAAGATGGCATGCAGAATTTTGTAGCTGTATACACTTGAAAAGATTATTTACAGTTTACAAAACAAATATATATTTTTGAAAATATGGGTTTGTGTGTTTAATAGACTCTCTGAAGACCTCATCTCTTGGTAACCTCCAATATTAGACTTTATGATCTAAATGCTCTGTTTCCTTGGCATTCTCCAGTCTTTCTTTACTTTTTTTCGTTCTTGGGGTTTTGGGAGGAGGGGAGGTGGGAGGGTGGGAAAGGTTTTTTTTATATATACCACATGTATAACCTTTTGAAATAACTTGAATTTAATTTGGTTTAAAATTTGTAAATAAAATATGAAAAAAAATGTTGTCGGGCAAGTCGATCATTTTCACCTAGAATGTTGCTTGCAATTTCACACCCTTTTGGATTCAACACTAAATTTGTCAGTTTTGGGTAATGAACATCTCCAGCATAAATAATTCCAATTTCTGGTATTCACTTCACTTTGATCATTCTGAGTTTATGCCTCTTGTAAAGTTTTGCTACCTTGCCCAAACAAGGAAATGGTGAATGGCTTGCCAATGTGAGCTGACAACCATCAGGATAAATCCGTAGATATACTTTGTAGCCTAGTACTGCTTGTAGCTCACTCTGTTTGACAGGTAAGCCATAGTGGTGAAGGCTCCAGAGTTGGGGCCAAGAAACTTGTAAGAATTTGTTGGGCCACTGTGGAGGATTATCTTGAGGCAGAGGTTGGGATCAGTATGATCTGGCCTAATGTTTTTTGTCACTATTTCAAGTACTGTTTTGTCATCACCAGTGGTGTTTGTTTGAAACCTGATAGTGTATTTGACCCTACTTTCTTTGAATACATTTGTGGGATCATTGCTCAGCTCCACCTTGCCTCAGTTCCTTTGCCACTGAAATTCTTGTGTGTGACTGCATTACATTTAGACTTGACTATTTGGACACCTGTCAGATGCCTCTAATAGAAATGGAGACCCTCAAAGTGTTCTCCATGAATCTGAAGTTGCACAAACCAATTCTCATTACATTCTCCATTTTATTCTTTTCTGTAGATTTTATCCCAAAATAAACAATGGGGCATTCCTGTAAAATTGGAGACTTACCAGTGATTCATAAAGTCAGACCGTAATTATGCACGATTGTGCATTTATCCTTTATCTGCTCACTGACATACCTTGGGTCCCAATTAAGCAATATCTTGATCTTTTTTAAATGTCGATCATTTTTGAATTCCTTCATGGTAAATTTCCCTGTGATAATCTTGCCAAATATCTGCACTCTTCCAGTTCAAGTTTAACTATTAGTGGCTGACAAAAACTCTCTACCACTCTTTCCTGAAGATCTGAGAATGACGTGCGTGCTGCCTTCAGATGAGTGCATCCGACCTGGACAGAGTACCTGGCCAAGTATAAAACATCTGTGCTGACCAACTTACCAATGTATTCACGATATCTTCAACATCTCACTCTGGCAGGGCATGGTACCCACCGGTTTCAAACAGGCATCAATCAAATCAGTGCCCAAGAAGAACGCAGTAACCTGCCTTAATAGCTGTTATTATCGACTTGTAGCACTTGCATCACAATGATGAAGTGTTTTGAAAGGCTGGTGTTGGCATCTGAGTGGCAAGGTGAATATATTCCAGTTCGCCTATCGTAGCAACAGGTCTGCAGTGGATGCCATCTTACTGGCTCGACACAAACCCCTGGATAGTAAAGATGCATTCATCAGGATGCTCTTTATTGACTACAGTTCAGCATTGAACACATCAAAACTGATCAGCAAACTCCAAGACCTGGATCATAGATTCCCTCCAGACTACAAGCAGTGAGGATTGGTAAGAACATCTCCTCCACAATTTCCATCAGTGTCGGAACACCACAGGGCAAGGTTTTTAAGCTCCTTGCTCTACTCACTTTAAACCTATGATTGTGTGGCTCGGTACGACAATTACACCATTTACAAATTTGCTGACAATACCACAGTAGTGAGAAAGGTGATGAGTCAGTACACAGGAGGAAGATTGAAAACTTAACTGAAAGATGCACCAACAACAGCCCTTCATTCAATGTCACCAAAACTAAGGAGCTGATTGTTGACTTCAGGAAGGGAAAGCCAGAGGTATGCAATCCAGTGATCATTGGGGGATCAGAGGTGGAGAGGGTGAGCAAATTTAAGTTCTTGGAAGTCATTATCTCGGAGGATCTTTCTGGACCCAACACACTAATTGCATCATGAGGCACATCTGTGCCTCTACTTCCTCAGGAATTTGTGGAGGTTTGGTATGACACCAGAAACCCTAGCAAATTTCTAGAGGTGTGAAAAGTGTGCTGACTGGCTGCATCCTGGTCTGGTATGGGGATACCAATACCGTTGAGTGTAAAACCCACCAAAAGGTAGTGGACATAGCCCAGGACATCACGGGTAAAATCCTCCGCACTATCGAGAACATCTACAGGAAATGTTGCAATTGAAGAGCAGCTGCTATCATCAAGGATCCACACTACCAAGCATAGGCTCTGTTGTCACTGCTGCCATCAGGAAAGATTTATTGGAACCACAAGACTAGCAACACAGATTCAGGAATAGCTGCTACCTCTCTACCATCAGAGTCCTTAATGACAAACTCAGTCAGGGACTCGTTTAAGGGATCTGACTTATGCACTTTATTAATTTTTTTAATTCTCTCCGTTTTGCAAAGTCACTTTGTTTACATTTGTTATCTGTTTACAGTTCTTTGTTTAAATGTATGTGCTGTGTACAGTTTTTTTTTTGCTGTACAAATAAGTGGTAATTCTGCCTTGCCTACAGAAAAAAATTTCTGGGTTGTATGTGATGTCATGTATGTACCCTGACAATAAATTTGAATCTTTCTTTGGGATCTGTTTTTAAAATCTTTCTTATAATATAAGCTTTTGGTCATCTCCTTTTGTGATGGTGTAAAATTTTATTTAAAATTGCTCCTCTGAATCACCAGGGTCTTTTTGGACAAAGGTACAGCATAGACATGCTCTTATCTGTGGTGCTAAAATTCAATGAATTTAAGACAATTCTTAAAGCTTGCAAAATGCATCTCTATATACAGTTATTCATAATTATGAAGTCTCCGTTTTCTGAATTTTTTGTTAATTTTTTTTGAAGTAATGTGGGTTAGCATTTAATTGTCTATTTCTTATTGCCCTTGAGATGGTGGTGCTGATCTGCTGCCTAAACTGGAGGCGTGAGTTGACTCAGAGTACTGTTTGGGAGGCGGACCCAGGATTTTAACCCAATCTTTCTTTTCTTTGGCTTGGCTTTGCGGACAAAGATTTATAGAGGGGGTAAATGTCCACGTCAGCTGCAGGCTCGTTTGTGGCTGACAAGTCCGATGCGGGACAGGCAGACACGGTTGCAGCGGTTGCAGGGGAAAATTGGTTGGTTGGGGTTGGGTGTTGGGTTCTTCCTCTTGTCAGTGAGGTGGGCTCTGCGGTCTTCTTCAAAGGAGGTTGCTGCCCGCCGAACTGTGAGGCGCCAAGATGCACAGTTTGAGGTGATATCAGCCCACTGGCGGTGGTCAATGTGGCAGGCACCAAGAGATTTCTTTAGGCTGTCCTTGTACCTCTTCTTTGGTGCACCTCTGTCACGGTGGCCAGTGGAGAGCTCGCCATATAACACAATCTTGGGAAGGCGATGGTCCTCCATTCTGGAGACGTGACCCACCCAACGCAGCTGGATCTTCAGCAGCGTGGACTCGCTGCTGTCGGCCTCTGCCATCTCGAGTACTTCGATGTTAGGGATGAAGGCGCTCCAATGAATGTTGAGGATGGAGCGGAGACAACGCTGGTGGAAGCGTTCTAGGAGCCGTAGGTGATGCCGGTAGAGGACCCATGATTCGGAGCCGAACAGGAGTGTGGGTATGACAATGTCTCTGTATATGCTTATCTTTGAGGTTTTTCAGTTGGTTGTTTTTCCAGACTCTTTTGTGTAGTCTTCCAAAGGCGCTATTTGCCTTGGCGAGTCTGTTGTCTATCTCGTTGTCGAACCTTGCATCTGATGAAATGGTGCAGCCGAGATAGGTAAACTGGTTGACCGTTTTGAGTTTTGTGATGTGGGGGGGCTGGTAGTCATGGTGGAGAGCTGGCTGATGGAGGACCTCCGTTTTCTTCAGGCTGATTTCCAGGCCAAACATTTTGGCAGTTTCCGCAAAACAGGACGTCAAGCGCTGAAGAGCTGGCTCTGAATGGGCAACTAAAGCAGCATCGTCTGCAAAGAGTAGTTCACGGACAAGTTTCTCTTGTGTCTTGGTGTGAGCTTGCAGGCACCTCAGATTGAAGAGACTGCCATCCGTGCGGTACCGGATGTAAACAGCATCTTCATTGTTGAGGTCTTTCATGGCTTGGTTCAGCATCATGCTGAAGAAGATTGAAAAGAGGGTTGGTGCGAGAACACAGCCTTGCTTCACGCCATTGTTAATGGAGAAGGGTTCAGAGAGCTCATTGCTGTATCTGACCCGACCTTGTTGGTTTTCGTGCAGTTGGATAACAATGTTGAGGAACTTTGGGGGGCATCCGATGCGCTCTAGTATTTGCCAAAGCCCTTTCCTGCTCACGGTGTCGAAAGCTTTGGTGAGGTCAACAAAGGTGATGTAGAGTCCTTTGTTTTGTTCTCTGCACTTTTCTTGGAGCTGTCTGAGGGCAAAGACCCAATATAGACCATGTATTGCCAAGTTGGGATGGTGTTTGACTTTGAGATTAACCTGTAGGTGAAAGATTTCAAAAAACATGATTTTATAGGAGTAGTAAAATACTACTAAAGTAAAAACTCAATGCTGAAGAACCTTAGCAGGTCAAACAGTGTATTTAAAATAGCAAAGATAAAGATACATAACCAGTGTTTCCGCTTAAGTGATGTATCTTGTATCTTTATCTTTGCTATATAAAGTACACTGTTTGACCTACTGAGTTTCACCAGCATTGTTTTTTATAGAGGAGTAGCTGTTTTTATGTGGTGCAAATGCGGTGTGGAGTATCAGGTGATTATATAGCTAATAAAACAACACTAACAAGAAATTGTTTGGCGTAAGAAGTTTGGTGAATTTATAAAGACAAGAGTTAATTTTTGGGGTCGCAGATCGAAATTGCATGTTTCAATTCAGTGAAAGCTCATGCAATTTTAAGTTTGATTTTTTTAAAAAGAAACCTTTGTTTGCCAAATAAGCTGTGCTTGAATCTAGATTGTGGTGTCTGAAGCTAAAATTAAATATTTTTGAGTGAAAAGTAAGTAGTGTGTTTACTGACTCTTGAGTTTTGACAAACTCAAGAACTCGTTTGTAGTTTGTACTTGTCATCTACTACTGATTTGCCTTGATTACACTTGTGGGCCTGGTCTTTGGGAGGCTTATTCTTGACATTTTTGCTTAATTGCTAGATAAATTTGAAATTGGTATCAGCTATTGAGATTTGAATTTGGAATACATTTTAACCTTTTAAATGTGTCCAAAATAACAACACAATGCAAAGATAAAGAACAGAATGTATGGTTTTGTTTTACATGCTGTGTTCACAAGTTGATAGGGAATAGCAAGGCAATTCAGCTACTATCAAGTTGAAATTTATTGTATATGGCCAGATGAAACAATTTCTCCAGACGACTCATTCACACCACATATTCACATAAAGATTTATTTTAAAATAAATATATTTTTAACTATCTTGGGATGTTTTGCGCAGTTACAAAATACTGTTTGTCAAATCAAGTTTATTTTTATCTAATTTTACAAATGCAATGGGACACAACGGCAAAACATGCAGACACATAACCAGACATAACACACATATAGACAAACTACACATGCAGGACAAGTATTCATATATACAAATAAATAAATATTGTTTTGTGAATTGAAGTTTCGGATGCTTAATGCAAGCAGTTCCTTTGGTCATTCAGCATTTTATCACTGTCCATGGGAAGAAGCTGTTCCTCAGCCTGGTGGTGCTGGCTCTGATACTCCTTTATTTCTATTCCAATGGGAGCAGCTGAAATATGCTGTGTGTGGGTGGAAGGGGTCCTCAATGATTTTGCACACCCTCTTCAGACAATGATCCTGGTAGATCACGTTGATTGAGGGGGAGGGAGATTCCAGTGATCCTCTCTGCCACTCTTTTGGTCCTATAGATTTCTCCATACCACACTTGGGTGCTGCCAGTAGAGCTCTGTAGAAGGTTGACGTATTGGTGGCCAGTAGTCTTGCCGGGTTCACTATTAGGAAATGCAGTTGCTGTTGCACCTTCCTGACAAGTGAGGAGAAATTGTGTGTCCACTATGAGCCACTAGACAAGTGAACTCCGAGCTCTTTACTCTCTCCACTACATTATTGTTGATGTGTAAGTGGATAGTGGTCATTCCTTGCCCTCCTGAAGTCCACCAATAGCTCCATCTTGTCCACGTTGAGATTCAGGTTGATACTCTTGCACCATATCACGAGATTTTTTAATCTCCTCTGTAGTGCAACTCATGATTGCTGATGAGGCCAGCTACTGTGGTGTCATCTGCAAACTTCAATCTCATCGCCTGGGAGTTTGGATTTTGATGCTCTTGTACTGGTTCCTTGATGGGAGTGACTAAAAGTACAATGTGCTGGATGGAAAGGGTGCTTTATAATTCATTGGGCTCTATTAATGCAACACTCTTGTGTTAAATGTCAGTAGAAGGAAAGAATACTTCAATTATATTTTTAATAATTTTCTGTATTGGCTTCCAGTTGAAAACTTTGCAGCTACCATTACCATGCACTGATGCAGCCAGACAGGACACTCAATTGTGCACCTGTGAAATGTCAAGTTGGAACTGGTAGCTTTTCCCTCCAACCTCCTGAGGAAGTGTAATTGCTGCTGTGCCTTCCTGATTCATCTGGTGATGTTTAGGGACCAGGATAGGTTCTCCTTTTGTATACACACCAAAGAACTTTGAACTCTATACGACAGAACCATTGATGTGTAATGGAGAGTTGTCGAGCTTAATCCTCCTAAAGCCCGGAATCATCTCCTTTGTCTTGTCCACGTTGAGGCTCAGGTTGTTGTTCTGACTCCATTTTACATGCCTCATAACCTCTGCAAGTTGATTGATTCATAACTTTTGCCATTGAGGTTAACTTGTATGATCTGAAAACTTGGATTCTGTTTGAACTAAATCTAGCAGTTCAGTCCATTCAAGAGTATTCTTTTGTTTCAATATTTTAGCATTCTAATTATTTCTTAAAATCCATAATTTCCAACTTTTTTCGCATGCAAGCTTAATCAATTTGTTGGTTATTGCAAGAAGAATATTGACTGTAATCACAAATTTAATATTTTATTCATTTTCTATTAGATAAAGTTGATTTTTTTAAAGTTTAAAAACAAATTGACCTTTTTAATGCGTTTCCTCAAGAAGGGGATGGCAAAAATTCTTTTTATCCCTTATGACCTTTGAGATGTGGTAGCAACTTCAAAGAACAAAGTGCAGTGGCAGACCATAACAAAAAGATAATGTCTGATCTACTTGGATATAACACGATGAGTCATTGGACCCCTTGCAGATACCAAAATCCGCAGATACTCAAGTTCATTATTATACAGGGGTAAATTAAGCAAGCAAGCGATCCTGGCAGGAGCAGGGGTCGTGCCCCCCCCCCCCCCCCCACTTCCGGGAAGGAGTGTGGACCACCTGCCACTTGTTACAGGGCATAGTTGCAAGTGCTCTCTCCACGAATGTAGTTCTTGCTACTTCAAAACGTGTTTAAGCTGTGAGCATTCAGAGTTGCACACTTTTTTGTTTCCTGCTGGCAAAATTGTGTTTTAATTTCAACTGTAACCACAACGATTTATTGGAACCCCAATTTAGTGCAACCCTGCTTTTTTTTTTCCACAAAGGTTTTATGGTCCTCAATGATCATGTTATAATGGGCTATGTATCCTTTGAGTTAAAAAAAATCTAAAGTTTCAGATTTAAATATGCTTTCACCATATGCAGGAATAGAGAATTACAAGGATCCACAATATGAAAACATTTTCAAATTTGAATTTCCTATTGGTATCCTATCAGCCCCTTTTGAAATTATGCTTCATTAAAAACAAACTCAAGCCTCCCCAGTTTCTCAATGGATAATCTGTCATTCCAGTGATCAACCCAATCTTTGTTGCACTGTATCCTTGGTCATGATGCCAGACCTTCAGATGGAGTTGCTTGAACCTGAACCTTTGGAGTAAAGCTTTCTTGCACTTGTACTCTAATCTCCAGCATTACTGATGACATATATTACTATTTGCTGTAGTTAATGGCACAAAAAGAAAATATAATCAAAGTTTAAGTTCACAATGCTGGAGGAGCAGGTCAAACAGTGATACACTAAAGATACATTATTTGACCTGCCGAGTTTCTGCAGCATTGTGTTTTTACTTCAACCATGGTATCTGTAGACTTTTGTGTTTTACGTCAAGGTTTAGCTTCATTCATCTTTATCAGAATAGGGAAAAGTTGAAGAAAAATCCATATTTAAGATGTAGAGAAGAATAGTGTGAGAGGGAAGAACAAATATGTTGAACAAAATTGCAGGAAGGATTTAATAATTAAATGGGTGATAGTGTGTTTATATAAAAAAAAGAGGATTGTGTGAGGAAAGTATAATCTGCCTTGATATGAAAATAGTTATTTGTCTCAAATTAAATCTTCTGGAACCACTCAACAAGTGGGCAGCATCTGTCAAGAGAAGCGGATAACATTTCAACTTGATTTTTCACTGAAACCTGGAAAATTGGAAACGAACCAACTTTTAAATCACAGAGAATGGAAGAGTAAAGAGAACAAAACGATTATCTGTAATAGTATAGAGATCAAGAGTGTCCAGACACCAAAGTTTGATACCATATATGATTGAATCATCAGGAAAGAGGTGTATGTGCCATAAGACTTGCACCACTAGATTCAGGAACAGCTGCTACCCCTCCACCATCAAACTCCTCAACGGCAAACTCAGAGACTCATTTAAGGTCTCTTGTGCACTTTATTGATTTTCTTTTGTTCTCTCTATTGCACAGTCAATTTGTTTACATTTGTTATCCGTTTACAGTTCTTTCATTTGTTTACTTGTTTAAGCTGTGTACAGTTTTTTTGCACCTCCAATTAGTGGTAAACCTGCTGCTCAAAGTTGTATGTAATGTCATGTGTGCACTCTGACAATAAATCTGAAATCTAGATGAATTCTTGTTCATCTCCGCAGTCTGTCTGGAAATTGTGAATCATAGAACACAGGAGTTTTTTGAAGTTGAGGTTCTCTTATCTTGAAATACTCACAAGTCAATAGTATTTGTGGAGGGAGAATAGCATTGTTACAGTTTGAAGAAAATATCAGACTTGGACAGACGGGCTACCGGTCTCCAAATTAAAGTTCTAAATTGATGACAAGGCCAATTTTGAAGCCATTTTGAGGCGGACTGGGAGAGTCTACATGGGGATAACTGGCAAGTGGGAGGTTTTTAAAACTGAGATAGCAAGAGTTCAGGACAGCATAGCGTTTGGGTGAAGCAAAAAGCTGGCAAGTTTAGGAAACCCCTCTCGATGAGGGATGTTGAGGTTTTGGATAAAGGAAGAATCATAGGTTAGATTTAGGCAATCCAAATCAAATGAGTCTCTCAGTAAATATAAAAAGTGTAGTGTGTTCGGGGAAGTGTGGCGAGATGGTGTAGAGACTGGACGTGTAATCTCTGCCCTCTCTGGTCAGACTTTTAAGTACCCGTATTTTAACCCATTATTTTTAATTTTAAAATTTTAATTTTTAGTTTGATATTTTGGTGAGCCATTATGGCTACTAATGTAAAAAAACTAAGCCTCAGTTACAAAAGAAAATACAGTTTTGGAGTTCAGAAGATTTGGGGCCTAAACGACCTGAAACAGCCTTGGATTCGATTTCAGTGATTCCCCAAGCTTCAGCTATTGCCGGTGGGGACAAAAGTTAAAGTAACAGCCACTCACCAGTCTAAAGATGGCGCTGGTTCGACCGGTTTTGTGGAAGAAGGAGCGCGCTCCTGAGAAGTTGGGCACGAGCCTGGAGGCTTGACACAAAAAATAACCTTGTTGGAAGAGATGGGAGCGCGGAGGAAGAGAGCTGTGACGTTACGACACATAGTCTATAGTGACTGGGGGTTTGAGTAGTGCTGCTAATTACAGAGGATTCTCTAATTTTATTATAAAATGGTCTGCGGGGGGAGGACAGCGACGACCCCCTGAGGAAGTCGGGGGGTCGTCATTGGGTGTCCAAACTCACAGCAAAACTATTGGAATGCTGCCTTTTGAAGTGCAGCCAGAGGAGGACTTGCCTTGCTCTGCCACTATACAGGAAATGGAAGAAGAACTCGAAGAAAGTGAGTTACAAATTGTGGAACCAGATCCTGCATTCCAAATTGCATCTCAACCTGTTTACATGATGTTTGAAGGTATTGCTTCTTATTTGGATATCATTATTGGTCAATTGAATCAGCTGGTTCAAATGAATACTGATATGAGATCAGACTTAATTGTGGTTAAGGCAGAAGCTAAAGAAAATTGGAAAAACTAAAAAATTTGAAGCTTCCTTTTCTGAATGTAGACAACAGATACAATCCAATACAGAAACAATAGTAAAGGTGGAAAAATCAGTTAAAGATTTAGGAGCCCAGGAAAGATAATTAACAAAACAAAAATAGACTATTTGGAAAATCAAAGCAGAAGAAATAATGTGAAAATTGTGGGTTACCGGAAGGTATAGAAGGTCAAGATCCTGTCAAATTTTTTAAAAATTAGATTCCCCTGATGTTAGGGGGAAGAGTCTTTTCCTGATGGATTGGTATTGGAAAGAGCACATAGAACTTTAAGAAGAACACCTTTACCTGGTCAACCTCCAAGAGCTGTAATAGTTTGCTCTTTGAACTGTTTGGATAGAGAGACAATTCTTTGACTTGCAGTTCAAAATGCAAGACAAAAGC
The DNA here is from genome assembly GCF_036971445.1 of Narcine bancroftii. NCBI lineage: Eukaryota > Metazoa > Chordata > Chondrichthyes > Torpediniformes > Narcinidae > Narcine > Narcine bancroftii. Next base: position 234,071,101 of record NC_091469.1, read on the forward strand.
AAGCTCCAATGATGGTTCAGAATAGTAGAGTTTTCTTCTGCCCTGATTTGAGACAAGATGTTATCAGTCATCGACGTGAATTTAATCCAGTTAAAGAAGTTTTATGGCGTAAAGTTTGAAGTTTGCTACTTTTAACATTCAGAGATTAAATAACCCGATCAAGCGTAAGAGAGTTTTGGCATATATCAAAAAGATGAAAATTGAAATTGCTTTTTTACAAGAGACACATTTGAATGAAAAAGGAAGTATGAAATTGAAGAGGGATTGGGTTGGACATGTTTTTTTTCTTCATTTAACTCTAAAGCTAAGGGAGTAGCAATTTTAATACATAAAAATTTATCTTTTGAATTACAATCAATGGAAATGAATACAGGACGTATTCTTGAATTGTAAGATTTTTAATGAATCTTGGACTTAACATTTATGCACCGAATGTGGATGATGAAGCATTTATTTTGGATGCATTTTTGCTTCTGGGACAAGGTAATGAAAATGTTTTGGTTGGAGGAGATATCAATTTTAGATAAATTTCCAAAAAATGCTAAAAAATCCAAAATGGCAATCAAATTCTAGCTTTGATGAAAGATCTTAATTTAGTGGATATTTGGCAACGTCTCAACTCAACAGATAAGGATTTCTCTTTTTATTCATTTAGACATGAATCCTTTTCTAGAATTTATTTTTTTTAGTATCGGCACATTTACAGGGGAAAATATTGCAAGCAGAATATAAAAATTGGGTAATTTCAGATCATTCTTTGTTGTATTTTACTTATGAGAGTTCTGAAAAAATTTGTGCAGCTTATCGTTGGAAATTTAATACGATGTTAAAAAAACAGAATTTATTGAATTTTTAAAAAAAACAAATCAATTTTTTCTTGGAAGAGAATGTTAATTCTGTTCAGAGTAAATTTATATTGTGGAATGCTATGAAAGCTTACTTGAGAGGTCAAATAATTAGTTATACCTCTAAGGTTAAAAAGAATTATTTGACCGAGAGCCTTGAATTAGAGAAACAGATTGATGAATTAGAAAAGGAATTTCAGAGAGATGTGACAGAAAATCAGAAAATAGAGTTGTCTAGATTGAAACTGAGATACAATACGTTGCAATCTTATCAAATTGAATGCTTGATTAATAGATCTAAACAACGGTATTATGAATGGGGTGAGAAAGCATGGCAGTTAAAGAAAGAACAGGTATCAAGGGTTATTAATTCAGTGAGATGAAATTCGACTGTTATTTATAAACCTTGTGAGATTAATGATGAGTTTTACTCATTTTATAAGAAACTATATACTTCTGAGGAAAAACAGGAGAGTGGATCGATTGATTCCTTTTTATCGATGTTGAAATACCGGTATTAGAAGAAGACATATTGGAGCTGGAGGCTCCTTTTACTGATTTAGAAATTAAATTGGCTATGTTGGAAATGCCGAATGGAAAATCACCTGGTGATGATGGGCTTTCGGTTGAATTTTATGGTATTTTATGATGATTTATTTACAGTGTTTGGAGATGTGTTATGACAGATTAATGATTTACCTGAATCATGCTCTAGTGCTAATTACTGTAATTCCTAAGAAGGATAGAGATCCGTTGAAGGTGTCTTCATATAGACCAATTTCTTTGTTAAATATTTCTTTGGCTTGGCTTCGCGGACGAAGATTTATGGAGGGGGTAAAAGTCCACGTCAGCTGCAGGCTCGTTTGTGGCTGACAAGTCCGATGTGGGACAGGCAGACACGGTTGCAGCGGCTGCAGGGGAGAATTGGTTGGTTGGGGTTGGGTGTTGGGTTTTTCCTCCTTTGCCTTTTGTCAGTGAGGTGGGCTCTGCGGTCTTCTTCAAAGGAAGTTGCTGCCCGCCAAACTGTGAGGCGCCAAGATGCACGGTTTGAGGCGATATCAGCCCACTGGCGGTGGTCAATGTGGCAGGCACCAAGAGATTTCTTTAGGCAGTCCTTGTACCTTTTCTTTGGTGCACCTCTGTCACGGTGGCCAGTGGAGAGCTCGCCATATAACACGATCTTGGGAATGCGATGGTCCTCCATTCTGGAGACGTGACCCATCCAGCGCAGCTGGATCTTCAGCAGCGTGGACTCGATGCTGTCGACCTCTGCCATCTCGAGTACTTCGACGTTAGGGATGAAAGCGCTCCAATGGATGTTGAGGATGGAGCGGAGACAACGCTGGTGGAAGCGTTCTAGGAGCCGTAGGTGATGCTGGTAGAGGACCCATGATTCGGAGCCGAACCGGAGTGTGGGTATGACAACGGCTCTGTATACGCTTATCTTTGTGAGGTTTTTCAGTTGGTTGTTTTTCCAGACTCTTTTGTGTAGTCTTCCAAAGGCACTATTTGCCTTGGCGAGTCTGTTGTCTATCTCATTGTCGATCCTTGCATCTGATGAAATGGTGCAGCCGAGATAGGTAAACTGGTTGACCGTTTTGAGTTTTGTGTGCCCGATGGAGATGTGGGGGGGCTGGTAGTCATGGTGGGGAGCTGGCTGATGGAGGACCTCAGTTTTCTTCAGGCTGACTTCCAGGCCAAACATTTTGGCAGTTTCCGCAAAGCAGGACGTCAAGCGCTGAAGAGCTGGCTCTGAATGGGCAACTAAAGCGGCATCGTCTGCAAAGACTAGTTCACGGACAAGTTTCTCTTGTGTCTTGGTGTGAGCTTGCAGGCGCCTCAGATTGAAGAGACTGCCATCTGTGCGGTACCGGATGTAAACAGCGTCTTCATTGTTGGGGTCTTTCATGGCTTGGTTCAGCATAATGCTGAAGAAGATTGAAAAGAGGGTTGGTGCGAGAACACAGCAGACTATAAAATAATAGCTAAAGTATTAGCAAATCGATTGGCTAAATTTTTACCTAAGTTGATACATTTTGATCAAACAGGTTTCATAAAGAATAGATATGCTTCAGATAATATTCTTCGAGTGATTAGTTTGATTAATAAATATCGACAGTGCCCTGACCATCATATGATGATATCTCTTGATGCAGAAAAGGCCTTTGATAGAGTTGAGTGGAATTTTTTATTTAAAGTTTTAGAGAAATTTAAGTTTGGTCCTTTTTATTGGTTGGATAAAGCTTTATATAATAAACCAAGAGCCAGGGTATTGACAAATGGTCAGATTTTGGAATCTTTTAAATTAACCCGTTCAACTCGACAAGGTTGTCCTTTGTCTCCAGCTTTGTTTGTGTTAGTAATTGAACCTTTAGCACAGCTGTTATGACAAAATACACAGATACAAGGTATGAGAGTTTTAGATGAGGAGTATAAAATTAATTTATTTTCTGACGATGTTTTGGTGTATTTAACAAAACCAGCTCAGTCACTTTTACACTTGAAGGAGTGTTTAACACAATATGGATCTTTATCTGGATATAAAGTTAATTGGGGAAAAAAGTGAAGTTTTACTAATAGTTGAAGGAGATTATTCAGTTTATAAGAATATTATTAATTTGAAGTGGACTGATCGAATCAAATATTTGGGTATAAATGTGGATGTTGATTATCAATCTTTATATAAATTACATTATATACCGTTAATGAAAAAGATCAAAGCTGATTTAATTAGGTGGAAGGATTTTCGTATAAATTTAATTGGAAGAATAAATACAATTAAAATGAATATCTTTCCACGTATACAATATTTTTTTCAGTCAATTCCGTGTTTACTTAATAAGAAATTTTCCCGAGATTTAAATAAAATGGTTAGGGAATTTTTATGTAAGGGTAAATTTACGAGAGTCGCTTTGAATAAATTAACTTGGAAATATGCATTAGGAGGATTACATTTACCTCATTTTCAAAATTATTATGAGACAGCTCAATTTAAATTTATTAGTTCTTTAATGGATTTGGAACGGCCTCCTAGTTGGGCTAAAATTGAAATGGTGAATATTTTTGAATTTGAAATACATTAATTTTTGTTTTGGTGGAATTTAAATTTTATTACAACAATAATATAATGTGCCTATACTAAAGCACTTAATGAAGTTATGAATGAGGAAAAATAGAACAATAGGTTCTAAGGGTAAATTATTGACTTTAACACTGTTATATCATAACCAACTTATTCCTTTTTCAATGTATAATCAATGTTTATTACATTGGAAATCTAAAGGTATAAAAAATTTGAGGGATTGTTTTAAAGAAGGTAGATTTTTATCTTTTAATCAAATGAGGGAAGATTTTGGTATTAATGAGAATTCTTTATTCGCTTATTATCAACTTTGATCTTTAGTAAAACAAATATTTGGTAGAGATATGATTTTACCTAAATTGACTAAATTTGAATCTTTTCTTGTGATTGTACCAAAGAAGGGATATATTTCATTGATGTACCAAATATTACAGGAGAATAGGAAAAAAAGGGATGGGATAGATCTAAGATTAAATGGGAAAAGGATATTAATTTTGTTTTTTCCGAGGATGACTGGTTGGATATCTGTCATGATAGTGTTACTAGATTGATAAATGTTCGTTATGCAATGTTTAATTACAATTTTTGACATCAATTGTACTTAACCCCTGAAAATTTTTAAAAATATGGTTTTAGTGAATCAGACTCTTACTTTAGATGTGGTAATTCGGTTGGAACTTTTTTTCATGCTGTTTGGTTATGTGTATATATACAATCTTTTTGGAAAGTAGTTCAATTGTTTTTGGAACATTTGTATAAGATTAAAATACTTCTAGACCCGACAATATTTTTGTTGGGTAAGTTGAAGCCTTTGAAAGATTTGGGATTAGATAAATTTCAGATTGCTTTTATACATTTAGCTTTATCTGTAGCAAAAAAATGTATAGCAAGTACATGGAAAAATGCTAATGTGATTGATGCTAATAGATGGCATAATGAGATGAAAACTTGTTTGGTAATGGAAAAAATCACGTATGTTTTAAATGATAATTATTCTTGTTATCTTAATAAGTGGTCTTTATATTCAGAATATTTACATTTAAATTTACTTTGATTAGATTTTAGTAAATATATTTTAGTTTTTTTAAATTTTTGGCTCTCCTAAAGAGAGCTGGGGGGGGGGGTGTTCTTTTGTTTTCTCTCTTTTTTATATATAATTTTTTTTATTGTTCACAATATGTACTTTTTTTACTGTATGTAATAACCTTGTTGAACGAATAAATAAAGTTGTGAAAAAAATGTGTAGTGTGCGCGAAGAAAATCAGGAGGGCAAAAAGAGGACACGAGATTGGTCTGCCAGGCAAGGTAAGGGAAAATCCCAAGTGTTTCTTCAGGGATATTAGAATAAAAGAATGTCATGGGAAAGAATTGGTCCCCTTAAAGATTACCATGGCTATCTTTGTGTGCAGCCACAGGTAACAGATGAAATTTTAAATTAATATTTCCTTTCAGTCTTTACTATAGAAAAGATCATGGAAGCTAAGGAATTGATGCAAATGAATTGTGACATTTTGGATCACATACTGGAGAGGAAGTGTTGGAGGCCTAAAGTACATTAAGGTGGATAAACCCCCTGGGTTTGATAAGATGGATTCTCAGTTCTTGTGGAAAATTAGGGAATAAATTGTGAAGTCTTGCAAATATATTTAGATCATCGAATCACATGTGAAGTTCTGGAAGGCTGGAGGGTGGTTTATATTCTGATGTTAATGAAAAAGGCAAGCAAGGGCTGTGAGTCAGTCAGATATCTATAGTAAGAAGGTTGCTTGAGGGAATTTTGAGAGACAATATCAATTGGCATTTGTATAGGTCAAAACTAATTGTGCATGAAAAATTCTCATGAATCTGATAGTCTTTTGAAGAGGATTAAGAGAGTAGTGGATGTTGCTTGTTTGAACTTTAGTATGGCCTTTGACACAATCCAAGAGGCAACGGGAGCACTGGAGGCCAATCCTCGGGCACCATGGCTCTCTTAGGGGACTCTTGCTTCTCTCTCTGATTGTAAGGGGCGCTGGGCAATGCTAATGGTAAACCTTTGTCTGCCTTGTGGCGGACTAATGGCAAATTTGTGTAATATGACATTTTTGTTTTATGACATGACAATAAATAGCATCTTATCCATCTGATTTTATCATTACCTTAGATTATTTGCATTGGATGGAGAATTTCTAGCTGCTTTACTTTGCTGCCCTCCCAATTTCTAATGTTGAAGATGACCTTTTGTTACCTCAGTCATACTTAACCCTGAACTAAGCTTCCAACTCCATTTGCCCTATCAGCTAGACCAGCTATTCTCAACCTATTTTAGGCTGAGGTACCTCCAGGATTCTGCACAAAATTAATGGGCCCCCTTCCCTCCGAAGCAGTCAAGTTTTGGTTTCTTCTGTACTTCTTTTCTATTGACTGCATTAAAAAATATATATTTTTGTTACATGAGGTGAAAAGAAAATGAGGCATTTACTTTAGTGTGCTATGGCTGCATTGCCAGTACATTGCACAGAGAAAGAGAAGCAAAAGAGAGTCCCCTCAGTCACTGAGTGTCCATGGATTAGCCTTCAGCAATCCCACAGCCTCTGCAGCTGCACATGACTCCAGTTCAATTCAAACCATCAGCAGTCTGATTCCAGATCCAAACTACCAACAGAGTGAAGAAGCCTTTAGCAAGTAGGACCTTTTGGGAGCCCTTTCTGCCTTCTCATATCATGGTTCCGATGCCTGGTTCACATAAGCCAGTCCTTTCCTGGATAGCATACAAAACAAAGTTTAACAGTACTTGTCACAACATGCAAGCTAAACCTAGATTATTGCAAGTTGTACAGACCAAGAGTTGAGATCAATAGAAAGATTTCCAATTCTCATGCCAAAAAAATGCCAAATGGAAAATTTCTCCTTAAGAACTCGGGCTTTTCTCTTTGGAGCGATGAAGGATTAGAGGACACTTAATCGAGGTACACAAGATTATGAGGCATAGATAGGGTGTACAGCCAGCATCATTTTCTCAGGGCTACAGTAGCAAATACCAGAGGACATCTGTTTAAGGTGAGTGGAGGAAAATTTAGGGGAGATGGGTTTTTTTGCATAGTGACTGGTTCATGCCTGCATTGCTAGGGCTGGTGGTGTAGGATGGTACAGTGACAACATTTAAAAGACTTAAATATGCATATGGGTGTGAGGTAGGGAAGGATTAGATTATTATGGAGTAGATTAAGTTTGGTCAACATGACATCGTGGAACGAAGGGCCTGAACTGTGCTTCAGTGTTCTATGTTTGAAGACCTTCCATTATATGGGACTAGCACTACAGAACATGATGCAATCCAGGGGAGTTACAAGCTTATAATGATATTATTATGATATGAAGAACTGATCGTAATTTCATTCAAATGGGATCTTTAGTAATAATTTTGGAGTTTTGAGGCAGTTCTTGGGGATTTGGTAGTTATGGGATTATGATCATAAAGAAAGTGGGGTTAACCATGACTCTTCTTTAACCAGTCAGGCTATCTGGGCACCTAATGTGATGCGAGATTTTTGCTGTGTTGGATGGAAGGTAATAATTCTGCAACATATATTCAGTCCTCAGGCTTATAACTGGGGATATATTTAGGACCGAGGCATCAGACTGCAGATGATAGAATTTAGACAGTGGGTCGTCAAGTTGAGAAGCATCATGTGTGGTAGAAAAAGAACTCAACGTTTCAGATCAAAACTGCATAAGGACAGAGTAGTCAGGGAAGTTTCAGGTCGAGACCCTGCATCAGCACAGAGTAAGAAGGGAAGTTTCAGGTCGAGACCCTGCTTCAGAACAGAGTAAGAAGGGAAATTTCAGGTCGAGACCCTGCTTCAGCACAGGGTAAGAAAGGAAGTTTCAGGTCGAGACCCTGCTTCAGCACAGAGTAAGAAGGGAAATTTCAGGTCGAGACCCTGCATCAGCACAGAGTAAGAAGGGAAGTTTTGGGTCGAGACCCTGCTTCAACACAGAGTAAGAAGGGAAGTTTCAGATCGAGACCCTGCAGCAGAACAGAGTAAGAAGGGAAGTTTCAGGTCGAGACCCTGCAGCAGAACAGAGTAAGAAGGGAAGTTTCAGGTCGAGACCCTGCTTCAGCACAGAATTGACAGCGAAGTACTAGCCCATGCTTGTTTTACTTTCCACATCTACTTTTCTGCCTGAGTCAACTTTCCCACCTTTATTTGATTTCATATTTATTGTCTAATTACATCACATACAACCCTGATTCTTTTTCATGTGGGCGAGGCAGAATTACCACTTGCTCTTAGTGCAAAAAAATCTGTACTCAATGTACACTTGTAAAATAAAGTAAATAAAATGTGCAATATGGAGAGAAGGAAAAAAACAATAAAGAGCAAAAGAAAGTGTCCTGATATGAATCCTTGATTGAGTTTGTTGCTGAGGAGTCTGATGGTGGAGGGGTAGTAGCTATTCCTGAACCTGGGTGTGCGAGTCTTGTGACATTGTCCTGTATTCTCCTCTCTTTCCCCCCCCCCCCCCCTTCTCCTTACTTTAGTCTTGAGAAAGGGTGTCAACCATAAATGTTTACTGTCCAATCCTCTCCATGCCTGGCCTTCTGAGTCCCTCCAGCTTGTTGTTTGCTGAAGATTACAGTATTTGAAGTTTCTTATTAATTGTTTTCCTGAGTGCATATGAATATCTTCTGTGGTGTATGCATCTACCTCATCAAATGTTGTAAGTACCCTTTTTTAAATCATCTTTGAGTCACTACTTTATCCACCAATTGTATTTTTGTAGCAGGTCCTTTTTAAGTTATGCAATTAACTCAAATCACAACTTTTAATCTCTTTCTATAATTGCACTAAACAAATTTTATATTGTGGTCATTTTTAATTTTCTACTGTACTGCCTGATACTTATTTCACAACTAAATGAAATGCAGCTCCCTTCCTTGGAATGGAAATATTATTTGAAAAAAATTATTTACAGGTGTCACCAATTTTTCTCCAATTTAAATGTTTTTACAATCTTTATTAAATAATTTATTAGAAAGTTGTGTTTATTATGGTTTTATTGCACGTTTTTGAAAAGTGCCATTAAACTTGCTTGAAATTTTATTTACAGAAGGGAATTTCCTAAGCCAAATAAAACCTATTCTGGAGCTATCTTACTTCTACTTAAAATTTTAAAGTAATTCTTCAATGTAGCCACATCCCATTTTCCTTTATTATTGTTTCCTAAAGCTTTCCACATAGAAATGTGAAGACCCCGTGCCTGATCCTGTCCAAGGCATGCATTTGAGGGTTGTATTAATGAGTAGCAACTTGTGACTGTGGAGTAGAAAGCATATTTAAAATTGAGCAGAATCTTTAAATATTCTACAATTGTATTAAGGGAAGATTACCGGGGAGAGAATAGGTCAGTCATCTTAAGGGTCAATGTTACCATCTATGTGTGGAGACGTGGGAGATAGTGAGGTCTTAAATGAATATTTTTCATTTGAATTTACCGTGATGCAGATTATGGAATCTAATAAATTGAGGCAAATGAATAATGTTATCTTGGAGCATATCTACATTTTAGAGGAGGAGTTCCTGGCAGTCTTCATGCACTTAGAGCTGGAAAAATCATTGGAGCCTGACCAAGGGATATGGTGGGAAGAAATTACTGGGCTCTGGGAGAGATATTTGCATTTATCTTTAGAACTGATAAAAAGAGGGTGCAAAATGTTATGCCTTTATTTTAGAAAGGATGTAACAACAAACCAGGGAACTACCAGGCTGGTGAGTACTGTATAACATCAGTGGTGAGAACGTTACTGGAGAGGATTCTGAAGGACCTTATTTAACAGTATTTGGATAGGCATGAATTGATTGGGGATAGTTAGTGCGAGTTTGTGCATGAGAAATCATGTTTCACATTTGAGTTTATTTTTAGAGTTCATGAAGAGGATTGATGAGGGCAAAGTGTGGATGTTGTCTACATGGATTTTAGTGAGGCCTTTGGAAAGGTCCCACGTGGTAGGGTAGTTTAGATCATAAGAGATCTAGAGTATTGTGTGGTTCTGGTTTTTGTCATTGTCAATGCAAGCAGGCACAGCACATAGAGGTCTATGGGTTAACTCTTTATTAGCCACTTGGAAGAGCACTCTACTGCTGTCACATTTGAACCAGTTTCGTAGGGTCTTTGCCCAACAAAGGGATGGATCAAGGTTAAGAAATCAAGATTGGCTTTGGACAAGTTAACATAGTCATAAAAACAAGGGGGTTTGCAGCTACCAAATTTTAAAAACTATTACAGGTACACGATCCTTTATCCAGACATCTAAAGTCTGTAAAGTTCCAAAATCTGCTAAGTGGGGAGAGAGGCGGCCGGGGCTTGGGGGAGATGGCCAGGCGACTGGAAGGGGGTGGGGGTTGATACGCCAGCACAATTCGAGTAGGCTTTCTGAAATCCGGAAAATCTGAAATTCGGAACACATGTCCTCCAAGGGTTCCGGATAAAGGATCGTGTACTTGTATAAGGCAGCTCAATTAAAATTTTTGTCAAATTTCTATCAACAAGGGGAAAAGCCAGCTTGGCTCAAGATAAATTATATAAATTAGAAGAGAATGTTTCTGAATATTTAATTTATAAATGAAATGCAATATTAGTAGGAAATAAAAATACACCAATATTACATCATATATTAAAAATATTGAGTAATATACATTTAGAAAGAGGGATGATAAACTATCAACTAACAAACAGGTTGCTAAAGCAAAATCAATTAATTCCTTTTACAATGAACAATTTTTTTTAATGAATGGGCAAGAAAAGATATTAAAAGAATAAAAGATTGTTTTTTGGGTAATATTTTAATGACATTTGAGCAATTGAAAGATAAATATGAAATGTTGAATTACACTATTTTCTTATTATCAATTAAAAACATTTAATGGAGAAAATGGGAACAAGTTTAAGGCTACCTGAGTCAAGCTGTTTTGAATATATAATTACAGACACATTGATAGTTAAAAAATTAATTACATATATGTATATTAAATTACAAAATAATAAAAATGATAAATGTACAAATCAAAACAACGTTGGGAAGAGGATTTAAATATACAGATAAAAAATGAAACGTGGTCTGAACAATGGAATGGTAATATGATAAATACAATAAATACTTGGTATGATACAATATAATTTGTTACATAGATTATATATTACATCTCAAAAATTAAAAGAATGGAATCCCACATTATCAGATAAATGCTTCCGTTGTAAACAAGAAATTGGTACAACACTACATTCAACTTGGATGTGAGAAAGTAAAATTTTTCTGGGATGAATTGAATCTAATAATAAATAACAAAAAAACCCTAAAGATCCAAACATTTTTCTATTAAGTAATATAAATGATAAGGACTTGCAGTTAAAACTGGATAGATCTCAAAAACAATTTATGATTGCTTTAGCAGCAGCAAAATAATGCATAGCAACAACTTGGAAAATGGAAACCTCTTTGAAAATACAGCGCTGGTATATAAAATAGATGTATTCCATTAGAAAAAAATCACCTATAATTTGAGAGAATTTTGGACAATTAAAAAAAATCCACTCTTAAAGGGATAGTATAATGGAACATTAAATGACTACTTGCCTGTGCAAAATTTGATGATTATTATACGAGCAATGGGAGTTGGTGAGTCAATGTGAGTCCCGTTTGCGCAGGCGCAGCCATTCCTGTACATTCCTGAGGGGAGAAACCATTGAACTTAAATGAGCTAAACTAGACGAACCAACCATAACACAAACCTGTGACTGAACATTATTTATTACAAACCAAATATCTTTATCCATAAACAAAGAAAAAGGGAAGTGGGGGGAGGTGGGCACATTCCCATCTCCCATTGCTCGAATAATAATCAACAAAATTCACACACGAAAGTGCTCGTTTAATGTTCCATTATTCTTCGCCAACGTGAGAGTTTGTAGCTCAGTGGTTTATCCCTTTCGGGTGGTCCGACAGACCATAATCAGTTCATTTGGTCCCCCTTCTGCAGTCTTATTCAATCTGCCGTGTATAGGATGAAAACTATGAAACTCTGCCCCTCTGAATTTAAAGGTTTGTTTTCGAACCTATTAAAGGTTCTCTCATACTCCATCCCACCTGGCAGTGGATATCCCATTTGGGTCCTCGGCTGTATTGGCTGCTGAGGTTGCTGCCACTCTAGTTGAATGGGACAATATCCACTCCAGCCACTCTCATGACCTCCAGCAGCCATCTGGCCAACATCTGGGAGGTAACCCACTGATGTGCTTTTTTTATAACATATAAAGAGGTATTTCTCATTTAGTCTAATATGTTTTTCTGCATAGAGCGTATCTTTTTAAACAATCCAACACACATATTCTTTCATCTTCTCCATATGCATACAATGAAAACTTTGTCCAAATTCTCCCTTGCCTATTGTTTCAAAATGTCTATAACTTGAATGCTTGCATAGCCATCCTCCCAACAGATATAGTCCATATGAATGCAAGACAAAGCTTGTACCCTCTTGGCCGATGTCAAAGCCACTAGCATTATCGGCTAATGGGACAAGCTACATAAGTCCAAACTAGAAGTTGGTGACAGTAGCCTTAAATGGTCCAAAACGATCTTTATGTCCCAAATTTTCTTATATCTGCATACTGGAGGACACAAGTGGAGCATTCCTTTCATAAATCTTTTGATCAGGGGATGGTTCATCATCTCATGCTCAGAGTCTTGGAGCATCAAGAAACCCAGTGCACTCTTTGCTGTATTCACCATGCTGTAGCTGGCTCCCGCAAGTAAAACATATCGGTTAGAAAGCTCAGTACACCTCCGATAGAGGCTGACTGTTCATTCAGTCTGATTTGGGCACAGTACTTTTTCAATTTCCCCACATAGGAAGCACACTGTCTTTGTGTAGACTTTCTCCAAGATGCCCACAGGATGTCCAGAGTTCTAGGCAGCAGAGCGCTGCTTATGTCAGTCCTCGCTCTCTGATCCTGCAACCTAACAGACTTAAGTGAATATCAACGGGCTCCCCACCATAAGGCTAAGAAGTATGGGGAACCAACATTGGGAAGGCCAATTTGCCACTATCAACAATACTGTGGCACTGTCTTCCTGTATCTTATTCAGGAACTTTACCACCAAGGCGAATGGTGGGAATGCATAAAAGTTGTATTTTGATCAGCCTAGGGTAAAGGTGTCAATGGCCTCCGCTTGGAGATCCGACAGTCAGGACACGAACCTCGGAACCTGGGCATTAAGCCTGGATGCAAACAAATCTTTCTCCAGCATGCCAAAGGTGTCTGCTAGTAATTTAAAATATTTCTTACCCAGAGTCAACTCAGTGCTATTGAATTTTCTGGACATCAGGTCCTCCTGTGTGTTTATCCGATCCAGCATGTAGGCAGCAGTAACCCAAATGTTTCTTTGGATGCACCAGTGCCAAGTCTCAATCGCTAACTTGTTACAGAAAGGAGATTTGAGACCTCCCATATTATTGAGGGAGGCCCTGCTGAAGTATTATCCAACCTCAGCAGTACATGAATGTCAGCTTCCCTCGCACAGAAAGACTTTAGTGCTAGAAATCCTGCTAGCATTTCCAAATAATTGATACCTGATTTAAAGGCCTCCCTGAGCTCTTTGTCTGTCCATCTGCCTCCAGCAGAGACCCTTAGATTCGTGGCTCCCCAACCTTCACCACTGGCGTCTGACCTGATCTCCAGATTCACCTTTCTGGGCTCTATCCTCGCATAAGCCAGCGAGATAAAGTCAATCCACCGTGCCAGGTTGGATCTGGCCTCACTTGTTAGCCTCATGGGTCTGTCAGAAAGTCCCCTAGCTGCCTTAAGAGCTGATATTTTGTCTCTTTCCAGGAACCTATAATTTACCAGACCATGTTGTACCGCCGGGAAAGCCGCCACTAATCTCCGAGTCAACCTGGCCACCCTTTAATGGATGGATGAGATTCTGTCATGAGCTGCCCTAATCTCTGCCACTTTATCCTCTGGCTGGGTAATTTTCATGTCTTCTGTATGAAGAATGAAGCCGAGGAATTTTAACCTCCTTAGTAGTCACCAGCACTGATTTCTCAAGATGTATAAGAAACCCCACATGGCTTAATAATCTTAAGGTGGGTGCTACTGACCTTTTTGTTTACTTGAATGATCTGCCCACGATAAGGGTATCATCTAGGTAACCCATTACCATGTGCCCCTCTTTCCTGAGTTTTGCTGCTGATCTCAGCCCATTCAGCAAAGCCTTATACTGCCATAGCTCTCCCTTCTAGGTAAGTTTCAAGAATTTCCTCTACTATGGGCAGATAGTGACCGAATAGTATGCATCTTGCAAATCTATCTACTAGACAAGGATGTCCGTTGTCACCTGCTTTATTTGCTATAGTTATTGAACCTTTAGCACAATTAATATGTCAAAATGAAAATGTTAAAGGTATGAGAGTTCTGAATGAGGAATACAAGATTAATTTATTTGCTGATGATGTTTTATTATATTTGGTGGATCCGGATATTTCTTTACCTGCAATTCAAGAATGTTTAGAAATTTATGGCCAATTATCTGGTTACAAAGTAAATTGGGCTAAAAGTGAAATTTTGCCAATTTGTAACGATGATTATTCAGTGTATAAAAATATTACAAATTTGAAGTGGACTACACAAATTAAATATTTAGGAATTAATGTTAATACAAAATTTCAAGAATTATACTCAATTAATTATTTTCCTTTAATAAAAAGGATCAAGTTAGATTTGATTAGGTGGAGGGATCTACCTTTGTGTTTACTAGGGAGGATTAATACCATAAAAATGAATATTTTTCCTAGAATACAATATCTGTTTCAATCAATTCCTTATTTTTTAAAAAAAAAAGTTTTTTTAAGGACTTGTATAAAGCGATTAGAGAATTCTTATGGAAGGGAAAATTTCCGAGAATAACAATGAGAAAATTGATGTGGGATTTTCAATTTGGAGGTTTAAGATTACCGAATTTTCAGCATTATTACAAAGCAGCTCAATTTAAATTTCTTAGTGCGTTAATGAATATGGACGACCCACCTAGTTGGGTAAAGATAGAAATGGCGGTTATTTTAGAAAAATTTCCTCATGAATTTTTGTTTCGATGGAATAAAAATTTACTACGAACTTACGATGTGCCAATATTGAAACATTTATTGAATTTATGGACAAGTAAACTTAAAAAATTGGGACTTAAAAATATATATTCTGGAAGATTGCCATTATATAATAATCAACTTGTTCCTTTTACGGTCTCCAATGCCACTTTGAAACAATGGGAAAAGAAGGGAATAAAAAATTTATCTGATTGTTTTTCTGAGGGTTGTTTTTGTTCCTTTGACGAATTACAAAGGAAATATGGTATTAGTGAAAATTCTATATTTGTATATTATCAATTAAGATCTTTTGTAAAACAGTTATGTGGTCGACATATGATTTTATTGCCTGAATCTAGTTTTGAAGATTTGTATTGTATTTTACAAGAAATTGATAGTAAAAAAGACTGGGATAAAGATAAGTTGAAATGGGTAAAAGATTTAGGACATAAAATAGCTGAAGAACCTTGGATGGAAATTTGTCAGAATAGTATTCGGAAATTAATTAACGCTAGACTAGCGATGATTAATAATAATTTTATTCATCAGCTATATTTAACGCTGGAGAAATTAAAAAAATTTGGTCTTAGTAAGTTGGATTCTTGTTTTCGATGTGATCAGACGGCCAATACTTTTTTGCATACTGTTTGGCTTTGTGATCGATTGCAACAGTCTTGGAAAGGTATTCAATCTATTTTTAACAGTTTATATAATATCCATCTTGTATTAGATCCCGATATATTTTTATTAGGGAACATGCAATCATTAATTGATTTAGGTTTAGAGGATTATCAGATTTCCTTTATCTATTTAGCTTTAGTCGTGGCTAAGAAATGTATAGCACTTACTTGGAAAGATAAAAATATATTAACTTTAGATAAGTGGTATTTGGAGATGAAATTTTGTTTGACCATGGAAAGGATATCTTTTTCAATTCACGATAAGATGTATTTTTATAAGTTAAAGTGGACTCAGTTTGCTAATTATATGCATTTAAGTTTGATTTAAATATATGTTTAAGCGTGATATTTTAGTATTGATAAAAAAATTTTTTTGTTAGAATTTTTTTTAGGTTAAGTTTTATCTCTTTTTTTTGTAAGTGGGTATTTTTTCATATATAATATTGTTAATTTTATTAACTCTTCACTCTTTATTTTGGGGGGAGGTCTGGACTAATTTTAAGTTAGATTACTAATCTTTGGCTTGGCTTCGCGGACGAAGATTTATGGAGGGGGTAAAAAGTCCACGTCAGCTGCAGGCTCGTTTGTGGGTGACAAGTCCGATGCGGGACAGCCAGACACGATTGCAGCGGTTGCAAGGGAAAATTGGTTGGTTGGGGTTGGGTGTTGGGTTTTTCCTCCTTTGCCTTTTGTCAGTGAGGTGGGCTCTGCGGTCTTCTTCAAAGGAGGTTGCTGCCCGCCAAACTGTGAGGTGCCAAGATGCACGGTTTGAGGTGATATCAGCCCACTGGCAGTGGTCAATGTGGCAGGCACCAAGAGATTTCTTTAGGCAGTCCTTGTACCTCTTCTTTGGTGCACCTCTGTCACGGTGGCCAGTGGAGAGCTCGCCATATAACACGATCTTGGGAAGGCGATGGTCCTCCATTCTGAAGACGTGACCTACCCAGCGCAGTTGGATCTTCAGCAGTATGGATTCGATGCTGTCGGCCTCTGCCATCTCGAGTACTTCGATGTTAGGGATGAAGTCACTCCAATGAATGTTGAGGGTGGAGCGGAGACAACGCTGGTGGAAGCGTTCTAGGAGCCGTAGGTGATGCCGGTAGAGGACCCATGATTCGGAGCCGAACAGGAGTGTGGGTATGACAACGGCTCTATATACGCTTATCTTTGTGAGGTTTTTCAGTTGGTTGTTTATCCAGACTCTTTTGTGTAGTCTTCCAAAAGCGCTATTTGCCTTGGCGAGTCTGTTGTCTATCTCGTTGTCGATCCTTGCATCCGATGAAATGGTGCAGCCGAGATAGGTAAACTGGTTGACCGTTTTGAGTTTTGTGTGCCCGATGGACATTTGGGGGGGCCTGGTAGTCATGGTGTAGAGCTGGCTGATGGAGGACCTCAGTTTTCTTCAGGCTGACTTCCAGGCCAAATATTTTGGCAGTTTCCGGAAAACAGGACGTCAAGCGCTGAAGAGCTGGCTCTGAATGGGCAACTAAAGCGGCATCGTCTGCAAAGAGTAGTTCACGGACAAGTTGCTTGATCGCTCTCCTGCAATCTCCCTTAAGGCTCTGCTTCTGCAGGCCTTACTATTTTAGCACTTTTTTGGGGTCGCTCTACAATGATTCCCCACTGATTCAGTGATTTTTTTTGCTCCCGCACTAAAAACGCGTGCTGCTCCTCGCAAGTCAACAGATGTAATGCTGCCCATGCACGGATGGGATCTCACGTTGGTGAACCAACGTACGTTGCAAAGAGTAATGTATGTTACCGAATATAATATATACAATATTATTCATTTTGTCGATTAAAAATTGGATAATAACCAGATGATGCCCTTTTTTAAATTTAGGCTTGATTTTATGGGGAGGAGGGATGGGGAGAAAATAGAAAATGTCACTACATACATACATATAATATATGTTAAGCATATAGTTTTTAATTATTGTGCCATTAAATAAAAAAAATTAAAGGTTGAGAAACATGCTATTTAGAACAAAGTGTTCAGAGTTAGATAAAACATCAGGACCCTTTATCTTCCCATATCTCTTCACACATTCCTGCACTTTCAGCTTTGACTCCCTCCTTAGGCACCACAAAGTTGTTTCAATTAGTCAGTGTGAGGCCCCAAAACACCATACTGCTTCTAACCTTTCACCTCTTCTTAGACACTGAACATAGACACTAAAAAGTTTCTAAGGGTTCTAATATTCTAAGGATTTCTAAGAGTCTCTTATACGTTATCTCAGTCCTTTTACCATTGTTATGGAAACTACTAAAAGGACAGTGGAGGATATTTGGACAGTGGAGAAACAGTAAGCAAAGCATTGTGAAATGGGATAGGTGTGATGGTCAGGTATTTCGTACCAATTTCTTATGAGTCCTGTATCTCTTGGCGTGTGGTTCATCCATTTAGCGATGTTGTCAGAGTACTTTGTACAATTTTTTTTATATTGTTTATTGTCAGTTTCTGACCAGTACTCATGATTTGAGGATTAGGAATATGTTGGCCAGTTAAATAGATTGGCAAATAGCTTGACTGAAATTGATACAATTTTGGATACTAAGAAAAATCAAAGCACACAGAAAATAACTGCAGGCACACAATCTCATGGAAAGGTAGAACAGACCAAAGGGGCATGCCTTCTACATTTAAATATAAACAAATGCATGGGAAATGTTACAGAGCATCAAACTTGCATCAGGACCTCCACCCAAAGCATCAACTATCCCTTTGTCTCCACATATGGTCTCGACCCACTGAACTTTCCAATGTTTTTTTTTAAACTTTATTTATTCGTTCAAAAAACAAATAATACATGACACATACAACAATTAACCATTAACATTACTGTTTTTTATATATAGAAAAAAAAAGAACCCCCCCCTTGAGCCAACTCTCCTAAGTAGAGCCATAAAGAAAGAAAAAAGAAAAATATTAAAGAAAAATTAAATATACATATTAAGATCTAATCAATGTAAATTGAAATTAATATATATTCTGAATATAATAACCACTTATTAATAAAAAAATCATAATTATCACGTGAAACAGATGTAATTTTTTTCCATTATTAAACTATTTCATCTCATTATGCCATCTATTAATATCAATCATATTTGTATCTTTCCACGAACTAGCAATACATTTTTTGCTACGGATAAAGCTAAATATACAAAAGCAAGCTGAAACTTATCTAATCCCAAGCCTTTCAGAGGTTGCAAACTGCCCAATAAAAATACTGTTGGATCTAAAACTATTTTAATCTTATACAGATATTCTAAAAATGATTGAATTTTCTTCCAAAAAGATTGTATATGTATACATGACCAAACGGCATGAAAAAACACAAATCTGATTCATGAAAACCATGCCTTTTTAATTTTTCAGGTGTTAAGTATAATTGATGCAAAAAATTGTAGTTAATCATTGCATAACGTGCATTTATCAATCTAGTTACACTATCATAACAGATATCTAACCAATCATCTTCGGAAAAAATAAAACCAGTATCCGCTTCCCATTTACTTTTAGATCTATCCCAACACTTTTTATCCATACCATCCTGTAATATTTCATACATAGATGAAATATAACCCTTCTCTGGTACCTTCATAAGAAAAGTCTCAAATTTAATCATTTCAGGTAAAATCATATCTCTACCAAACATACATTTTACCAAAGATCGAATTTGATAATAAAGAAACAAAGAATTCTTATCAATACCAAAACCTTCCCTCATCTGATTAAAAGATAAAAATTTACCCTCTTTAAAACATAAAATCTTCCAAATTTTTCACACCTTTAAATCTCCAATGCAATAAACTTTGATTATGTATTGAAAAAGAAATAAGTTGATTATTATACTACGGAGTCAAAGCCCTAGAGCCTGTCATTTTATTTTTCTTTATCCATAACTTTATTAAATGTTTTAGTATAGGCACATTATATTGTAACAAATTTATATTCCATCTAAACAAAAATTGATGTATTTCAAATTCATAAATATTTGCCATCTCAATTTTGGCCCAACTAGGGGGCCGTTCCAAATCCATCAATGAACTAATAAATTTAAGTTGGGCTGCTTCATAATAATTTTGAAATTGTGGTAAACGTAATTCCCCTAACTCATATTTCCAAGTTAATTTATTCAAAGCTACTCTCGAAAATTTACCTCTCCATAAAAATTCCCTAACCATTTTATTCAAGTCTCGAAAAAAAATATTATCAAGTAAATACGGAATAGATTGAAACAAATATTCTATACATGGAAAGATATTCATCTTAATTGTATTTATCCTACCCATTAAATTAATATGTAAATCTTTCCATTTGATCAAATCAGTTTTAATTTTTTTCATTAATGGAACACAATTTGTATTCTTCTTTGGCTTGGCTTCACAGATGAAGGTTTATGGAGGGGTAAATGTCCACGTCAGCTGCAGGCTCGTTTGTGGCTGACAAGTCCGATGCGGGACAGGCAGACACGGTTGCAGCTGTTGCAGGGGAAAATTGGTTGGTTGGGGTTGGGTGTTGGGTTTTTCCTCCTTTGTCTTTTGTCAGTGAGGTGGGCTCTGCGGTCTTCTTCAAAGGAGGTTGCTGCCCACCGAACTGTGAGGCGCCAAGATGCATGGTTTGAGGCGATATCAGCCCACTGGCGGGGGTCAATGTAGCAGGCACCAAGAGCTATCTTTAGGCAGTCCTTGTACCTCTTCTTTGGTGCACCTTTGACACGATGGCCAATGGAGAGCTTGCCATATAACACGATCTTGGGAAGGCGATGGTCCTCCATTCTGGAGACGTGACCTACCCAGCGCAGTTGGATCTTCAACAGCGTGGATTCGATGCTGTCGGCCTCTGCCATCTCGAGTACTTCGATGTTAGGGATGAAGTCGCTCCAATGAATGTTGAGGATGGAGCAGAGACAACGCTGGTGGAAGCATTCTAGGAGCCGTAGGTGATGCCGGTAGAGGACCCATGATTCGGAGCCAAACAGGAATGTGGGTATGACAACGGCTCTGTATACGCTTATCTTTGTGAGGTTTCTCAGTTGGTTGTTTTTCCAGACTCTTTTGTGTTGTCTTCCAAAGGTGCTATTTGCCTTGGCGAGTCTGTTGTCTATCTCATTGTCGATCCTTGCATCTGATGAAATGGTGCAGCCGAGATAGGTAAACTGGTTGACCGTTTTGAGTTTTGTGTGCCCAATGGAGATGTGGGGGGTCTGGTAGTCATGGTGGGGAGCTGGCTGATGGAGGACCTCAGTTTTCTTCAGGCTGACTTCCAGGCCAAACATTTTGGCAGTTTCCGCAAAACAGGACGTCAAGCGTTGAAGAGCTGGCTCTGAATGGGCAACTAAAGCGGCATCGTCTGCAGAGAGTAGTTCACGGACAAGTTGCTCTTGTGTCTTGGTGTGAGCTTTCAAGCGCCTCAGATTGAAGAGACTGCCATCCGTGCGGTACCGGATGTAAACAGCGTCTTCATTGTTGAGGTCTTTCATGGCTTGGTTCAGCATCATGCTGAAGAAGATTGAAAAGAGGGTTGGTGCGAGAACGCAGCCTTGCTTCACGCCATTGTTTATGGAGAAGGGTTCAGAGAGCTCATTGCTGTATCTGACCCGACCTTGTTGGTTTTCGTGCAGTTGGATAACCACGTTGAGGAACTTTGGGGGGCATCTGAGGCGCTCTAGTATTTGCCAAAGCCCTTTCCTGCTCACGGTGTCGAAAGCTTTGGTGAGGTCAACAAAGGTGATGTAGAGTCCTTTGTTTTGTTCTCTGCACTTTTCTTGGAACACAATTTATATAAAGATTGAAAATTAACATTCAAAATTATACCCAAATATTTAATTCAATCAGTCCATTTCAAATTAATAATATTCTTACAAACTGAATAATCTCCTTCACTTACTGGTAATATTTTTTCACTTTTTTCCCCAATTAACTTTATATCCAGAAAGACATCCATATTGTATTAAACACTTCAAGTGCAAAAGTGACAGAGCTGGGTTTGTTAAATACACCAATACTTTCCAATGTTTTTTGATAATTTAAAAACTGGTGCAATAGGCTAGTGATAAATGTAAAATTTGTGGGTGAATTATAAAGCAATTCAATGTAGCCTAATATAACATTAACTCTATAAATTATTGTAGTTGTATATTTCTTGGGTTGCTTATGGGTTGGTATGTAACCTTTTGTCAAGATAGGATAGCTAAGTCCTATGGGATGTTGGGCTTTATTAATAATGGGACTGAGTTCAAGAGTCAAGAGATGTTGCAATTCCACAAATCTAGAGTATTGTGTTCAGTTCTAGTCACCTCATATAGGATGGATGTGGTAGCTATGGAAAAGGTGCAGAGGAGATTTATCAAGATATTGCCTGGACTGGAAAATGTCTTATTAGACAAGGATAGCAGAGCTGGAACTTTTTTGGAGCGTAGAAGGATGAGAGGAAAATTAATAGAAGCCTACAAGATTCTGAGAGACATAGATAAGGTGGTTAGCCAGTGCTTGTTTCCCAGGGTGGGAATAGCAAACATCAGTGGACATATGTACAAAGTGAAGAGAGGAAAGTTTAGGGGAGACATCAGGGGTAAACTTTTTTTTTTATATAGAGTTGTGGGTGCCTGGAATGCCTTGCTAGGGATGGTGTTGGGGCGTTTAAGAGACGTGTAGTTTACCTATCTCGGCTGCACCATTTCATCGGATGCAAGGATGGACAATGAGATAGACAACAGACTCGCCAAGGCAAATAACGCCTTTGGAAGACTACACAAAAGAGTCTGGAAAAACAACCAACTGAAAAACCTCAAAAAGATTAGCGTACACAGAGCCGTTGTCTTACCCACACTCCTGTTTGGCTCCGAATCATGGGTCCTCTACTGGCAACACCTACGGCTCCTAGAACGCTTCCAGCAGCGTTGTCTCCGCTCCATCCTCAACATTCATTGGAGCGACTTCATCTCCAACGTCGAAGTACTCGAGATGGCAGAGGCCGACAGCATCGAATCCACGCTGCTGAAGATCCAACTGCGCTTGGTAGGTCACGTCTCCAGAATGGAGGACCATTGCCTTCCCAAGATCGTATTATATGGCGAGCTCTCCACTGGCCACCGTGACAGAGGTGCACCAAAGAAGAGGTACAAGGACTACCTAAAGAAATCTCTTGGTGCCTGCCACATTGACCCCCGCCAGTGGGCTGATATCGCCTCAAACCGTGCATCTTGGCACCTTACAGTTCGGCGGGCAGCAACCTCCCTTGAAGAAGACTGCAGAGCCCACCTCACTGACAAAAGACAAAGGAGGAAAAACCCAACACCCAACCCCAACCAACCAATTTTCCCCTGCAACCGCTGCAACCGTGTCTGCCTATCCCGCATCGGACTTGTCAGCCATCAACGAACCTGCAGCTGACGTGGACATTACCCCTCCATAAATCTTTGTCCGTGAAGCCAAGCCAAAGAAAAGAAGAAAGGCACATGATGAAAGAAAAACAGAGGGTTACGAGGTAGGAAGGATTTAGTACTTTTTTTTAGTCGGAATACATGGGTCGAGGAGTAAAGGGCCTGTACTGTGCTTTAGTGTTCGGATCTATGTTTTAAGATTAAAATTGGGGAAATCACTTGAAAGAGCTAGTTGTTGTAAATGGTGTTTGAACTGAAGTTCCCACCTTCAGGGCTTGCCAATTTCTATAAATTGGATTTTATTCCATCAGATTTAAGCTTTTGCACTTTTCTAAATTTATTTGCTTTGCAAGTTAGAAAAATTACATGAAAAGTAATGTTATACAAGTATTGATTGCTTTCAACTTGATTTTTCAGCATGGATGATTTCTAATCTGCTTCCTGCTGTGAAATTCTGGATGCCCTGATGCGTTGCTTTTTAAGCTAAGATGCATCTGTAAAAGCAAACTTTTATTTTGCTGTATTTAGCACTGAACTATATGGAATACTATTGGATTTGGGTTTTTTTTTGTAGTGATGAGAGGAGGCTAGTTTAGACCAAGTTTGCTGTGATTTTTGTTTTGTAAATTGCTTCCATTTCCGAGCATCGGTGACAGCTGGTGTGACCTTCTAGTTGACTGGACCTATTGGCCTTGTGCCAGTCATCTGCGACAGCATGCGACCTCTGCCACTCTCACAGACAGGAATTTAATTGACTATGGGAAGCAGCTGTGTAATCTTCTGGATGAAGGCCATCAAATATCCTCCAGAACTAAAAAGAGGTTATCTGCAAAATGATTGGATGACTAAGTGAACATGTGACTAGAATGGCTGTTTTGTGATTTAACACAAGGAAGGGTGGAAAAATGGAGGTATATGCTGCTTCCGAAATGAGGTAGGTGAAAATCCATTAAAATAAATAGAATTATTGTGTTTCATTGTCAGTCTGTTTTATAATGGTATAGTGTCCTGGTATTTACTGTTGAATGGATTTGTTGTGACACTAGATCAGGAAAAAAGCTTTATTTTGTGTGCATCAGCTTTTCCTTCTCTGAAAGGGAGGGTTGGAAATGAAGGAGGCTTTGTAGTCTAATGGTATTGATGGTGCCTAAGCAGAAGACAGTGACTGGGGAAATTCAAATAGAATCCAAAAAATTGTCAATACAGAAAATAAATGAAATCCTGGTTTATTTTTTAGGAATAAAGAGACAAACAGATTGCTTAATTTTAGATCAAGCTTATGGGAATAGGATATGATTTTTCACTTTGGATCTTGATATTGAGATTGATTAAATTGTGTGTCTTTTCCTTTACATTTATAAATTTTTATCTATTTTGTATATTTTTTGTTTTAATATTTCTTTATAGCTGCTGAGTCGTGCTTTTTTTTAAAAAAAATTGCCTCCTGAAAGCTACGTAAGACCACAATTACTGCATTGCTGGCTTAAAAATATTCAGTATGATATAATGGGGGAAAAATTGTGCCATGTTGTTTAAAATGAAACGAGGCTTGCTCGTCAAAGTAAATTGAATCATGATTTTAAGGATGTGTAGAACAAATGTCATTTCTTTTGTATTGGAAGCACAATTAGCTCAGCTGAAATCTGTGATTTCAATTGCATGCTCAGAGAAATCTTGTTAAATTATTTATGAACTGTCATTTAAAACAAATGGGATTTTCCTCACTCCATGTCAGCAGCAACATGCAGAACACTATAATCTGGTTGCCGTGTGCACACATGCATGAATGCCATAAACCTTGTCCCCACAGACATTTTAGGATTGCAATTATAGTTTAAAATGGAGAATGTTTATGTGCACCTACAAAGGAATGTAATTATGATTTTTTTAAAAATTACTACAGTTTCTTTGCTTATGCCTTTTTAAATCAAAGTTGAATATTGCATATTTCAAACCCATTTCAAATTGTATTAATTCATTCATTTTGTGTTTAAGAGTTCAGCCCTAATGAATCCTCAGTGATTTTATACATTTACTCTGCATGAGTGTCCCAATTTACTTTGATTGGATTTGTCATATGGAAATAAAAATAATGACCAGTATTTTATTTTTTAGAAAATGTCTACATCAGACATGAAAGCAGTATAGATTATGTCTTAATGTATGAATGTATTAAATCAATGAAAATGTTACTAACTAAGCCCCCAAACTATTTGGAGATCTGTTTCCTTCATAATCTTGGAGTAGTGTTTCTTGGTCTCTTAAAGGATTCTTGGATATATAATTTTGTGAAACATGCCCCATAGCAAGGTACTACAAGGAACCAAATAATTAATAGTTGTTAGATATTATTTAATGATTTTGCAAGAGAAAAGAATTTTCCAGGGCACAGAGGAGAGAGAACTCCTCTGCATGTTCACCTAACTGTTCCACCTAAAGGAGCAGAGATGGCCCTCATTTAAGGTTTATCCTGGAAGATGTTGTCCTTCAACCTGGTTAAAATTCCCCCTAATGGAGAAGGATACATTAGGAATTTTTTAAAAAATGATTCAAACTTTTTTGATTGAGAATTTTTTCATAATGTAAATTCCTTGCAAACATGTGAGGTTTCACACTTTCCAGTTCAATTTAATTCCAGTTCATTTCCATTTCCAGTGTAATTTCAGTGTCATTGGCCACAATATTGTTATTTAGGCCATTGTGTATATTATATATGTTTTGATGTTGAATAATTTTGATGATTAGAAGAACTAAGTTATGTGATCCATGAGTTAGGATAGGCTGATTTTTTTATTTATTATCAACCATGGGTAATTCTTCATAGAAAAATCTATCAGGCCCTAAAGTTTTAAACAATATTGGAAGGTAGTTTCCAGTTACTTCGGTATTTCCTCCAGAAGCATAGCCAGTGCAAAGCGATTGCACCGCCAGCACAAAGCGATTGTACTGCCAATGACCTGGGTTCAAATCTGGTGTTGTCTGTCCGGGGTTTGTATGCTCTCCCCATGTCTGCGCATTCCAGTTTCCTTCCATCCTTCAAAACATATAGGGTGTTTGAAGGTTAATTTGGTGTATTTGGAAGGCATGGGCTCATGGGCCGGAAGGGCCTGCTGCTGTGTTGTATGTCTTTAAAAAAAAAATGTTATTCAGATTAATTTTTTATCTTGAGGTGTTGATGAAGGAAGTCCAAATTGTATAAATTACATATGTTGACTATATAAGTTTCTTGAGTGTATGTTTTTGTCTGTTAAGCATGCCAGACTATATGATTAAATTTCTCTTCTAGGTGGTAATCTATTATGGGTCTCATCAGGCACAATTTTAAATACTTGAACACAATGTCCTGTCTTGTAATCAGTGTAATGGCATTAGGTATCCAAAGTGCTTTTTTTGTAGTTTAGTTTTTTTTGCATATAACCATACCTGCCAAATCTTAGACTCCTTAATTTAGACTTCTTAAAAAGATCTAAGAAAGTTGCATTGAGATGTAGGTGACTTATTTTTGCTTAGAGACTTCGTACTTTGAACAATTAAATAACTTTAAACATTATTAAAATCATATCCTGCTCTTCCTCACATCCCACCTCATGATCTTGAATTATGGATGGAGTGTGCAATTTCATTGTACTGTGCAACATTGAGAACATATTCTAATTTTATTGGACCTGTTTCCAACTGAGTTTTGCATTTTTTAATATGGTGAATGTATACAACATATGAAAAATGTTTCCTAATATTGTGTGAATACTGTAGTTTGAAGCAAGATTTGGATCGGTAGCATACTAAATAGAATTTCAGAAATAACTTTATGGATCCTGGGTTGATTACTAAGGTATTTTCAACAACAGAAGTTTGTCCAAGTTGATTGGAAATTTCAATACACTGGTTCGAATGATTCATTTTGAGGCCTCATGTCATGTATATGATTCATGGTGGAGTCATTTGCTAAAACACAGGAGCCTTTTTAAGAGTGATAAAAGACTCTTAAAAGGAGGCTTCATTTCAGAATTCCAAAAGAAATCTAAAATGTGACAAATGTGGGCAAAATTGAACTTTAATGACATTAAAAATAGAATAAAATCAGAGTTCTAGTAATCAGTAACTTTCTATTTTTAGCAAATATAATTGCTTGATTGTCTGTTTGAAAATGTGTTTTCTGAATTTTGAATTACTTGTCTAATTTGAAGTAGTGCACATGAAACAACTATATATTTAAAAACTATAGAAACTTGTAAATTTCTTAATTTTGGTGTAAATGGTGGGATTGCAGTATGCGGTAAAACACCAGTATCCAGCACCTATGGCTATTGGTAGATACCAGAGAAGTGTATTTTCCAGTTGCTTGAGACTTGCTCTTACAATACCTAACTAATACACCTTCATTAAGAATAAAAAGTTATACTTATACTGAACACACTTCACTTGCATGAATATATAAACCTTAAAGCATTTTACTTTATTTTCAGTCACATTCTTTGAAAACATTTTGCCGTCACTCCATCAGAATATTCTTCCCCCCCCCCCCCTCCAACGGAGCCGCCCGAAAAGACAAACAATAAAATTATCAATAATTAAACCCCCACCCTCCAAATTTACAGGTAAAGCCTCTGACCAGGGCGACTCTTACTAAACAGAGATAAGGTGACACTTTAAGAAGTCACCTCAACGGCAAGCTGCATCTTGGGTGACACCATTTTATTCAAACTTTTTTTCAAATAGCTGCTATGAGAAAAGCACAACTAAGACACTCAATTGCTCCCAATTTCACCAGAGGTTTGTGTTACTTCAGAGAACATTTACAATTTTTACCTTGCATATTTTATTCTCATTTATTATTTTTATTTATTTATTTCCCTTTTTTTTGGCTGGTTGTTTGAGGCTGTCAGTTGCTTGAATTCCAGATACCAGGGGTCTTACCTTACTATAAAATTCCTATAACTAGCAAATGTCAAATGGCCTCTTTACAGAATGAATTCCAAACAAAAATGAGCCTCAGTGATAAGGTAACCAACCACATTTGTGGAGGAGCACTGTAACTTTTAATTAAAAGTGGTAAATTAGAAATGTTTCTGGGGGAATGCACTGGAAGAGTGGGTCAGTGAATATGGTAAGTCAAATTACGTGAATTAAATTTATACTCATAAAAAACATGCCCATAAATAACATTTGATGGTTTCTGTTGTAAACCAGGTTTTATGTTGTGAGTGGTAATGAGTGAAATGAAACATGAAAATCTGCAGACATTGTGATTGTAGTACAAACACAGAAATACTGGACGAACTCAGCAAGTGTCGCAGCGTCCATAGGAGGTAAAGATGAATAATCAACATTTTGGGCCTGAGCCCTTCAAGCTGTGTATAAAAAGTAGACTGGCACCTGAATTAAAAGAAGGGGAAGAAGTAAGAAAGAGCAGGGGGTGGAGCACAGACAAAGATTGATAATTGGACAGGGATAAGAGGACGGGAGAGAAAAGTTGAGAATTAATCAGGGGAGGGGATAGCTGGAGGAAAGGAGGCAGAGGGAAAAAGAAAGAGAGATGGAGCTAGAGGAAAGGAGAAATAGGGATATAATGGGGGGGGGGGGTGTTGAACAGAATCCAAAGAAGTTGATGTTAATGCCATTCGGTTGGAAGATGCCCAGACAATACGAGGGGTGGTTCCTCCAATTTGTGGGTGGTCTCAGTCTAACAAAGCATGATACCATGAACAGTCATGTCAGCACTGGAATGGGGTGGGGAATTGAAATGGGTTGTCACTGGGAAATCCCTGCTATTACGGCAGACCGAGCCAAGGTGCTCAGTGAAGTAATCTCCTAGATTGCATTCAGTCTCTCCAATGTAGCGGAGATCACAACGAAAACTCCAGATGCAGTAGATGACCCCTGGAGATTCACAAGTGAAGTGTTGCTTCACTTGGAAGGACTGTTTGGGGGCCCAAATGGTGGTGGGAGCAAGTGTAGCATGTCATGTGGTCTCAGGGCTAGGTGCCAAGGGGGCAATTGGAGGGAAGGGAAGAGTGCATGAGGGAATCGTGGAGTGAGCAGTCCCTGAGGAAGGCAGGGAAGGGATGAATATGTCTGGTGGTGGGATCATGATGTAGGTGGCAGAAATGGCAGAGGATGATGTAATGGATGCTGAGGCTAGTAAGGCAGCAGGTGAGGACAAGGGGTATCCTGTTCTTGTTGCACATCAGGGCGGAAGGGGTCAGGACAGTTGTGGGGATGATGAAGGACATGTGGGTGAGGGATGAGTTGATAGTAGATAAGAAGGAAGCCTCGTACTTTAAAGAAGGACATCTCAGATGAATCTCCAAATCAAAGGGAAACCATGGGTACCCACATGATTCCTAGTTATTCCTGACTTTTTGTTGGCTTATATGGAGCCCTGCACAGACAAGGCTCCTCAACTTTTCCTTTGCTTCATTGATGACTACTTTGGTGCTGCCTCGTGCACTCAGGATGAGCCTGTCAATTTTATCCACTTTGCTGCCAACTTGCACCCAAATTTCAAATTCATTTGGTCTCGCAACTCTCATCCCTTACTCAATCTCTTTGTCTCCATCTTGGAAGACAAACTCTTGACAGACGTTTTCTATTAACCCACCAACTTCGACAGCTACCTCAACCACACCTCTTCACACCCTGTCCCCTGTGAAGATTGCATTTTTTTTCTCATAATCTGTCTTTCTCTGTCCTATCTGCTTGTAGGACAAGATCCAGGATCTTCCATGCCAGATCATCTGAATGTCCTCCTTCATACTGTGACCCCACCACCAGACTTGTCTTCCCCTCTACTTTCTGCAGACTCCCTCATCCACTCCTCCCTTCCCACTAATTGACCTTTTGGCACCTACCCGTGTAACTTC
This sequence comes from Narcine bancroftii, assembly GCF_036971445.1. Taxonomy (NCBI): domain Eukaryota; kingdom Metazoa; phylum Chordata; class Chondrichthyes; order Torpediniformes; family Narcinidae; genus Narcine; species Narcine bancroftii. The sequence goes on from NC_091469.1 coordinate 234,101,088, forward strand.
AGGAAGCGCTACACGTGACCACACATTCTCACTTACCACCATTTAGGGCCCTAAACAAACCAAAGTGAAGCCACACTTTACGTGAATCTCCATTTGTGGTCTCTACATCAGAGAGACTATGGGAGATCGCTTCATAATGGGCATTTCCCTGTGACAACCCATTTCAGTTCTCTGCCCCATGCTGATATATTGTCCAAGGTCTCATGCACTGCCAAACTGAGACCTCCTGTAAAATAGAGGAACAGCACCTCATATTCTGTCTGAGCACCCTCTAACTGAATGACATTAACATTGACATCTTGGGTGTCCGTTAGCCCCCTCCTCCCCATCTTTCTCCTTCCCTCCACCTGTGTGTGTTTGTGTGTATGCCTCCCTCCTGTCTGCCTCTCTGTCCAGAATATGGAATTGTGGAGAGTCATGTGGCCTCTCTGTGAAACCAGGTTGGAATGTGACCTCTCTGTCTGCAGCCTAGTCAGAAGTCGCATCCTCTTTGCTCCTTGGTCCAGTCTACGAACGCTGCTCTCTGCCAGGTCGCGAAATGTTGATATCACTGGAGGAGTCAATGGTTAAGTGTGCCCTACACTTACAGCAGGTCCTTAGTACCCTCTATTGTGTGGGAATACTCAGCATTGAGCTGCACCTCATTGGTCTTGGGAATCGGGAGTGTGTGTTGAAGTTTCTGTCTTATAAGAGTGTACTAGTTACCGAATATGAATGCACGTGTGTATTAAAAAGAGAGAGAGTGTAGACAGCCACTGGCATATGATGTGAATGCCTATATAGTTTTAGTATCAAGTGTTGTTTTGTGTCTTTCCCATTATGATTCTCCATGTGTACAATAAAGATCATCCTTTGTCTGGACTTGCTTCTCTGTGAACCAACCGAACCTGATTTAAATCTCTTGCAACAGGGATATAGACACACTGGCCAGGAGGGAACATCAACAATGTATGTATGCTGTCAAAGGCCATAAGAATTCGATAGGTATCAGTGAGATCACCTCTTATTCTATTAACTTTCAAAAGTATAAATTTAGTTTGCTTAATTCCTCATTGATCAAGCCTGGTTGGTGAACCTTTGGTGTGCTCCCTCTGTCACCTGAATACCTTCCTGATGTGGTCTCATTTGGTCTACATATGATTGTATCAAAGTGTTTATACTCTTGTACTCAAAGTTAAGTCAAATGCCCTGTTAAGCCTACATATTAACTTTCAGTTCTTCACATACAAATGCATCTTGGTCCCTCTGAAGACTAATCAGTCTCATACCATTTTAAAGAAAATACTCTACCAAGTTTGATTACTTTACAAGAACTCGAGGACATAACATAACAATTTACAGCATGGAAACAGGCCATTAGGCCCTTCTAGTCCGTACCGAACCAAACACCCCACTCTAGTCCCACCTCCCTGCACAATGCCCATAACCCTCCATCTTCTTCTCATCCATATACCTGTCCAACCTTTTCTTAAATAATACAATTGACTCCGCCGCCACTATTTCTCCCGGAAGCTCATTCCACACGTCTACCACTCTCTGAGTAAAGAAGTTCCCCCTCATGTTACCTCTAAACCTCTGCCCCTTAATTCTTAACTCATGTCCTCTTGTTTTAATCTTTCCTCCTCTTAACGGAAATAGTCTATCCACATCGACTCTGTCTATCCCTTTCATAATCTTAAATACTTCTATCAAATCCCCTCTCAACCTTCTACGCTCCAAAGAATAAAGACCTAATCTGTCCAATCTCTCCCTATACTCTAGATGCTTAAACCCAGGTAACATTCTCTCCACTCTGTTTATAGCCTTCCTATAATTAGGCAACCAGAACTGCACACAGAACTCCAAATTAGGCCGCACCAACGTCTTATACAGTCTCAACATCACCTCCCAACTCCTATATTCCATGCAATGATTGATAAAGGCCAGCATACTAAAAGCCTTCTTCACCACCCTATTCACGTGAGTTTCTACCTTCAGGGAACAATGTACCGTTACTCCTAAATCTTTCTGCTCTTCTGTATTCATCAATGCTCTCCCATTTACCACGTATGTCCTGTTCTGATTCTTCTTACCAAAATGAAGCACCTCACACTTATCAGCATTAAATTCCATCTGCCATTTTTCAGCCCACTTTTCTAAGCAGCCCAAATCCCTCTGCAATCCTTGAAAACCTTCTTCATTATCCACTATTCCACCTTTCTTAGTATCGTCTGCATATTTACTAATCCAATTTACCACCCCATCATCTAGATCATTAATGTATATAACGAACAACAATGGGCCCAATACAGATCCTTGAGGCACACCACTGGTCACCGGCCTCCAACCTGACAGACAATTATCCACTACCACTCTCTGGCCTCTCCCTTTCAGCCAATGTTCAATCCATTTGACTATCTCAAAATTTATACCTAAAGACTGCACCTTCTTAACTAACCTTCCATGTGGTACCTTATCGAAGGCCTTACTGAAGTCCATATAGACAACATCCACTGCGCTACCCTCATCCACATTCCTAGTCACCTCTTCAAAAAATTCAATCAGATTGGTCAAACATGACCTTCCTCCCACAAATCCCTGTTGAGTGCTCCTGATCAGACCCTGTCTATCCAGATGTTTATAAGTACTATCTCTAAGAATTTTCTCCATTAATTTACCTACCACAGACGTCAGACTTACAGGCTGATAGTCGCCAGGCTTCCTCCTTGAACCCTTTTTAAATAACGGAACCACATGCGCAATGCGCCAATCCTCCAGCACTATCCCCATATCTAATGACATTTGGAAAATTACCGCCAGAGCCTCTGCTATTTCCTCTTTCACTTCTCTCAATGTCCTGGGGAAGATCCCGTCTGGTCCCGGAGACTTATCCACCTTTATATTCTTCAAAAGCCCTAAAACTACATCTTTTGTAATCTCTATATTCCCCATATTTACCCAATTTGCTTTTTTTTATCTCACATCTCTCAATATCCTTCTCCTTAGTGAATACCGAAGAAATGAAACTGTTCAATATCTCCCCCATTTCTCTAGGCTCCACACACAGTTTTCCGCTCTGATTCTCTAAGGGACCAATTTTGTCTCTAGCTTTCCTTTTGCCATTAACATATTTGTAGAACTCTTTCTTAACTGGGTTAAGAGTGAAAGGGAAAATATTTAAAGGGAACATTAGGGGAGCTTCACGCAGAGAGTGGTGAGAGTGTTGAACGAGCTGCCATCTGAAGTGGTAAATGCAAACTCCATTTTGACTTTTACCTTTACAATTCAGAAAAATTTGGGTAAGTAGATGGATGAGAGTAGTATGGTCTGGATGCAGGTCATTTGGACTAGGCAGAATAATGGTTTGAGAAAGACTAGATGGGCACTGTAGTTTTCTATGGGAATAGTTGTCATTCTACCTACCATATCCTTGCCCATTGATCTCTATTCCCTTAATCTTCTCATAGTCCATGCTGCCGCCTAGATTTGTATCGTCTGCAAACTTGCGTATATTGTATTTGATTCACTGATCAAAATCATTGTCAACAAGGTTCCAGCACCATTTTTTTGTGGTATCTTACAGATCTAATATTAATTTCCATTCTTAATTTGCTATCTTATTAAACAATCCACATCCACACTAGTTTATTTAATTATCTCTTGTAGTATCTCTTGTAGCATCTCTTTTGATGATCTTATGAAAGCTCAAATATATCACACTAACTAATTCTTCATTGTTTGTTTTGCTTGTTACAACCTTCCGAGGTGCCTAAAACATTGTTTTCCCTTGCATAAGTCCATTCCAATTCTACAAAGTAGTGATATTATTTAAGTGTATATTATCACTTAATTCAAATGCAAGGCTATCTAGTGTATAGTTCGTTGTGATCTATTTCTGTTGTCTCCTCCCCATCCCATCTATTTCTAGTTGGTGAGGTTTACATTTGCTACCTTCCATTGTTTGCAACACTTCTAGATTCTGGAATTTTGGAAGTTAACAGTCCATCCCATTTATCTCAAAAGCTGTGTTCCTCAAAATCCTCGGGCGCAGGTCATCAGGTCTTGAGTGTTGGTTTTCATTTCCCTTTTTAAATTAATGCTGCTTTCTTTGAGCTCCTCATCAACTCAAGACTAGCAGTGCTCCACTACTTCTGGGATATCTTCTCAGTCTTCTAAGAAGACCAAAAAAATAGCAGTTGAATTTCTTTAACATTCCTTAATCCCCAGTTTAATTTGTCATGCATCTGTAAGAGATCATATTCACTTTCCTTTCACATCTGTAGAAGCTCCTACAATCTGTTTTTGTTTCTTGCTTGTTTTCTATTTTCCCTTTTCATATTAACATCTTGTCTCTCCTTTGCTTAATTCTGAAAATTTAATCATCTTTGGGCTTATGACTTTTGCCAATATTAAAGCTCTTTGATCTTTCTGGAAAGGATGAATATGCTTGGGAGTCTTTACTTTTGAAATGAGAAGGTTGAAGGGTGATCCAGTTGAAGACTTAAAATTATGAGTGAGTTTTCCCATGTGGAGAAAATCAAAAGCCAGCAATGTGGGGAAGAGGAATAATATTGGGCATAGTTTTATACTTATGTTTTTTATACATATTTGCAATTTCTAAGGTGGACAGCTAGAATCCTGTGAACAAATTTATTTTTGTAAATTAGATGTTCATTTAAAACTATTATATATCTCAACTTGACTTGCATATCCCAGCATGCCCAATTTTGATGTTCGTCCATGAGCATTGCTTCCTTCTGACTGACTGGGTTGACTCTTCCCACACCATTTGTCAAAATTACTTTCAATTCATTTCCATTTTACTTTGATGCATGATCAGTCCCTGCTTGGCTAACTAGGCTACTCTCCTTGCTGACTGGCCATTGACATTGTTTCTTCAATGTTAACATGTCATATTGACCAAGTTGTTCAGCTTAATTTGCCATTTATAAATTTAAATTTGAATTGTATAAGCATTCAGGTTTCAACATGTTCTGCAGAATATATGGAACAGTTGAACTTAGTTCAAGATCCTTGTTTAGTTAATATATCTCATGACTTCTTCCTTTTAGCAATTACGAGTTGGATGGATAATCGAACAAAATTTATCAGATAGTGATATGAATGTAGAGTTTGCTGTCACGGGAAATGATTGAATAATATGATACCTTTTAAGGGGAAGTCAGGAAAGCTGAGTGAAAGGAATTAAGAGAGTAATGAAAAATGTTAGCTCAGGAAGGAAATATTAGTGGAATATAAACATCATCACAAACTGGGTGCAACATATGTTTATTCAAGTTTATATTTGTATATCCTCTGATTGCACAAGTAAACTGGATGAAACAGCATTTTTTGGTCCTCAGTATAAAACACTGCAAACATACGTACAGATATAACATATGCAGACAAATGATACATTTGCACAGTACATATAGACATATTATAATAAATATGATTGTATGATCAGTTTAGCAGAATTACTCCCCATGGTAAGAAGCAACTGCTCAGCCTGGAGTTTTTGACTCTAATACATCTGTATCTCTTTCCCAATGGGAGTAGCTGGAAGATGCTGGTTGGTAGGGGTCCCTCTTGTGAGCCCTCTTTTGATACTGATCCTGGTAAATCATGTTGAATGGGAGGGAGGGAGATTATTTCTGCTGCTCTTATGGTCCTGTGGATTGACCAGAGACTGGGTGAGTTCCTCCAGCATTTTAATTCCAATTTGATGCTCTGCAGCAGCCTTTCTCAACAGGCGACCCATGGTACTCCTGAGGGCCACAGCACCTTCAAATAAAAGCCTTGATTTCTTTTCACCTCATGTAACATTTTTGTTTTATGTAGTCAGTATGACCGAAGTACAGAAGAAACCAAAATGTGACTGCTTCACAGTGAAAGGGACCCATTAACTTTGAGCGGAGTCCAAGGGGGGACAGAGCTGAAAAAAAGTTGAAAATGGCTGCTGTACATCAACCGTACCACACTGTGATGCAGTTGGTCTCGATCAAGGTCCTGTAGAAAATTAACAGGATAGCCTTGCCCTCGTCAGTCTTCTCAGGAAGTGCAATTGCTGTTGCATTTTCCTGACAAGTGAGGAGATGTGTGTCCAAGATAGATTGCTTCTTAAGTGGACTCCAAGGAACTTGAGGCTCCTTACTCTCTCCTCTACTGATGTGTAGTGGAGGGTGGTTGACCTTCATCTTCCTGAAGTCCACATCACCAACTTTGTCTTGTCCACAACGTTGAGACTCTGATTTGTATTCTTGCACCATTTTACAAGACTTTCCACCTTCTCCCTATTTTGACTCATCATTGTTGCTGATGAAGTCAACTACTTTCTTGTCACCTGCAAACTTGACCCTTGGAGCTGGATCTAGAGATGCATTTGTGGGTTAGTAGTATGAACAGAGCTGGCTGACCACACAGCCTTGAGGTGTGCCAATGGTCAGCATAATGATGATCTGCTACCAACCCGATTTAATATAATTTACTCCATGCAACTCAAATATTTCATGCCACTAATTTTAAAAAAAATCACAGCTTTGCGAATATTATTACAAGCATCATGAATTTGGTAACTAATACAAATAGAAAACAGTAAACTTTTTCAGGTTGGCAAGTTGTAATGGTTTGCTACAGTATTAGTCCCTGAACTGTTTATAATCAGTATGTATGACAGATGGCAGAGGTCGACAGCATCGAGTCCACGCTGCTGAAGATCCAGCTGCGCTGGATGGGTCACGTCTCCAGAATGGAGGACCATCGCCTTCCCAAGATCGTGTTATATGGCGAGCTCTCCACTGGCCACCGTGACAGAGGTGCACCAAAGAAAAGGTACAAGGACTGCCTAAAGAAATCTCTTGGTGCCTGCCACATTGATCACCGCCAGTGGGCTGATAACGCCTCAAACCGTGCATCTTGGCGCCTCACAGTTTGGCGGGCAGCAACCTCCTTTGAAGAAGACCGCAGAGCCCACCTCACTGACAAAAGGCAAAGGAGGAAAAACCCAACACCCAACCCCAACCAACCAATTTTCCCTTGCAACCGCTGCAATCGTGTCTGCCTGTCCCGCATCGGACTTGTCAGCCACAAACGAGCCTGCAGCTGACGTGGACTTTTTACCCCCTCCATAAATCTTCGTCCGCGAAGCCAAGCCAAAGAAGAAGATGACAAATGAAACAAACTGAATTTTTTTGAAGCCCAACGTGCTGCTAGATGGGAAAGCAAATTGTGAAGAAAACAAAATATTTGCAAAGGAATACAGAAATATTAAGCTCGTTGGCAAGAATTAGGCCAATTGACAGGAGAAATATGAAATTGTCCACTTTCGGAAGAAGAGCAAAAGTGCAAACTGTTGTTTGCATTAGGATTGAGGAATAAAGGGATAAAGTTAACATGTTGATGCTACAACTAATAAGGAATATAAATGTGTTATTAGCCTTTTTTGCAAAAGTAATGGAAGAGAAATAGGGAGGTATTGCTATAACTGAGACCATATGTAGGGTACTGCAACTATTTTTGTCTCATTGCAGGCAATTCAGAAAAAGTTCAAGGTTAATTCCTGAGAACTAGGAGTTTACAAGAATGTGAATGGTGTAAATTCAGGGAATTTGAAAGATAGATGCTGCAAGGGACAAATCTAGAACTGGGGGAATAGCTTCAGAACAGGGATCTCATGCAGTTTGTGAATCTTTGGAATTCTGTCTCAGAAGATTAGAATCAGACATTAAATAAAGGCCAAGATGGATTTTTGTTTTGTAGAGAAGTCAGTAGACATGGGAAACATGGTGAGGCAGTAATGCTGGGATCTTAAGACCTGACCTACCTGTAGGAGAATCTGGGTCATAGAACGATACTGCCTGGAAACTGGTCCTTGAGCTCACTGAGTTCACATTGACCATCAATATAAATGCTCATTGACACTCATTCAAAATGAACTGTTATAACCATATAACCACTTACAGCTCAGAACAGGCCAGTTTGGCCATACTAGTCCATGCCGTAACAAATCCCCACCCTCCTAGTCCCACTGGCCAGCACCCCGGTCCATACCCCTCCAGTCCTCTCCTATCCATGTAACTATCCAGTCTTTCCTTAAATGTAACCAATGATCCCGCCTCGACCAAGTCTGTTGGAAGCTCATTCCACATCCCTACCACCCTTTGCGCAAAAAAATTTCCCCTCATGTTCCCCTTATAATGTTCCCCTTATAATGTTCCCCTTATAATGTTCCCCTTATAATGTTCCCCTTCAATCTTAAACCATGCCCTCTAGTTTGAATCTCCCCCACTCTTAATTGAAAAAGCCTATCCACGTTTACTCTGTCTGTCCCTTTTAAAATCTTAAACACCTCTATCAAGTCCCCTCTCAATCTTCTACGCTCCAGAAAAAAAAGCCCCAGTCTGCACAACCTTTCCCTGTAACTCAAACCTTGAAATCCTGTGAACATTCTCGTGAACCTTCTCTGCACTCTCTCTTGTTTATATCTTTCCTATAATTTGGTGACCAAAACTGTATACAGTACTCCGAATTTGGCCTCACCAATGCCTTGTACAATTTCATCATAACCTCCCTACTCTTGAATTCAATACTCCGATTTATGAAGGCATTTCAAATGCCTTCTTCACCACACCATCTACCTGAGTATCAGCCTTGAGGGTACTATTTACCACAACTCCTAAATCCCTTTGTTGCTCTGCACATCTCAATAGCCTACCATTTAATGCATATGACCTATTTAGATTTGCCTTTCCAAAATGTAACACCTCACACTTATCTGTATTAAATTCCATCAGCCATTTCTCAGCCCACACCTCCAGCCTTCCTAAATCACCTTTTAATCTACGGTAATCTTCCTCACTGTCCACACCACCACCAATCTTTGTATTATCCGCAAACTTGCTTATGCAATTCTCCACCCCTACTTCCAGATCGTTAATATATATAACAAACAATAGTGGACCCAGGACCGATCCTTGAGGAACTCCACTAGTCACCGGCCTCCAATTGGACAAACAATTTTCTACCACTACTCTCTGACACCTCCCATCCAACCATTGCTGAATCCATTTCACTACCTCCTCATTTATACCTAATGTCTCCACCTTTTTTCCTAACCTCATGTGGGAAATTTTGTCAAAAGCTTTACTAAAGTCTAAATAGACAACATCCACAGCTTTCTCGTCATCAACCTTTTTTGTAACCCCCTCGAAAAACTCAATCAGGTTTGTCAAGCATGATCTACCCCTGACAAAACCATGCTGATTACTCCCTATCAATCCCTGTACCTCCAAATATTTGTAAATACCATCCCTCAGAACACTTTCCATCAACTTGCCCACCACAGACGTCAGACTCACGGGCATATAATTCCCAGGTTTACATTTAGGCCCTTTCTTAAACAGCGGAACCACATGCGCCACCCTCCAATCCTTTGGCACTACCCCCGTGGCCAGTGACATCCTAAATATCTCTGTTAATGGCCCCACTATCTGTCCACAAGCCTCCCTGAGTGTCCTTGGGAATATTTTGTCCGGTCCCGGAGATTAATCCACCTTTATCTTTTTCAACACAGCCATCACTACCTCCTCGGTTATCCTTATATGCTTCATGACCTCCCCACTATTTTTCTTTACTTCAACTGGTTCAATATTTTTTTCCATAGTGAATACCGAGGCAAAGAAATAATTCAAAATTTCCCCCATTTCCTCTGACTTCTCACTCAGCCTACCCTCACTATCTACAAGGAGTCCAATTTTATCCCTCACTAATCTTTTACTTTTAATGTACTTATAGAAACCCTTTGGATTTATTTTTACTCTGTCTGCCAAAGCCTCTTCGTGCCTTTTTTTGGCCTTTCTAATTTCTTTCTTAAGATTCCTTCTACACTCCTTGTAGTCCTCCTTCAAATTCTCAGCTCCCTGTTCTTTATACCTCTTGTACACCTCCCTTTTTCTCCTAACCAAATTTCCAATATTCCTCGAAAACCAAGCCTCCCTATGACTTCCAGCCTTTCCTTTGATCGTCACTGGGACATAACTACTCTGTACCCTCAAAATTTATTTTTTGAATATCCTCCATTTTTCATTTACACCCTCACCTGAAAATATCCTGTCCCACTTAATACTCCCCAAATCCCTTCTTATTCCTTCGAAATTTGCTCTTCTCCAATCCAGAACTTCAACTTTAGGCCCCTCCTTGCTCTTCCCTAAAACTACCTTAAAACTAACAGAATTATGATCACTAGACCCAATTGGATCTCCAACATTAATGTCTGATACCTGACCTAGCTCGTTCCCTAACAGGAGATCCAGTATTACACTGTCCTGAGTCGGTTCTTCTACTAATTGATTCAGAAAACAATCTTGAACACATTTAACGAACTCTAGCCCATCCAACCCTCTAACTGTATGGGTATCCCAATCAATGTGAGGGAAGTTAAAATCTCCCATGATCACTACCTTATGATTTTCACACATATACGTTATCTCTCTATACATTTGTTCCTCTAGTTTTCTTGACCCATTTGGTGGTCTGTAATACACCCATATTAGCACCCTCATGTCTCCTTCACCCTTCAATTTCACCCAAACAGCCTCACTGGACGATCCCTCCAGACCATCTTGCCACCTCACGGCAGTAATGTCCTCCTTAACAAGCAGAGCAACTCCTCCCCCCTTTTTTTACCCCCTGATCTATCACATCTAAAACAAATGTATCCTGGAACGTTAAGTTGCCAGTCCTGCCCCTCTTGTACCCAGGTCTCACTAATTGCCACAATATCATGACCACAAGTATCTGTCCATGCTCTAAGCTCATCTACCTTGTTCACTATGCTTCTTGCATTAAAATATATGCATTTCAGAGAATGACCCTCACATACATTCTCTTTTCTACCTTCTACCCTAATCTCCATCTGACCTTTGTTATCGTTTTTATTCTTATCTAGGTGGCTATGCTCCCTTGACACTGCTCTCACACTCTGTTCCCCACCCCCCTGCCAAACTAGTTTAAACCTTCCCCCACAGCTCTAGCAAATCTGCTTGCCAGCACATTGGCCCCCCTCCAGTTCAAGTGGAGTCCGTCCCTTTTGTACAGGTCCGACCTTCCCAAGAAGAGATCCCAATGATCCAGAAATCTTATCCCTTGGCCCCTGCACCATCTCTTTAGCCACGCATTCATCCTCCACATCCTCCTATTTTTACCCTCACTAGCGCGTGGCACCGGCAGCAATCCAGAGATTACTACCTTGGAGGTCCTGTTTTTTAACTTCCTACCTAATTCCACATAGTCCTGTTTCAGGACCTCATCCCCACTTCTAGCTAAGTCATTGGTCCCCACATGGACCACGACTTCCGGCTGTTCTCCTTCCCCTTGCAAAATGCTATGTACTCGATCAGAGATATCCCTGACCCTGGCACCAGGGAGGCAACATACCAACCTGGATCCCCGATCTCGTCCCACAAACCTTCTATCTGTACCTCTGACTAACGAGTCCCCAACTACAAGTATCCTGCTCTTTTCCTTCCTTCCTTCTGAACCTCAGGGGCAGCCCCCGTGCCAGAGACCTGACCCCAACGACTCATCCCTGATAGGCTGTTCCCCCCCAGCAGTATCCAATGCAGAATACATATTGCTGAGTGGCACTTCCACAGGGGTACTCTGCACTGGTGCTCTCCCTCCTTTCCTCACAGTCACCCAATTCCCTGACTCCTTCCTGCCTGCTAGGGGTGACTGTCTCCCTGTAACTCCTCTCTATCACTGCCTCTGTTTCCCTTATGATCCTCAGTTTATCCAACTGCAGCTCAAGCTTCTTAACACGGTCACTCATTATATGCAATTGGATGCACCTTTTGCAGGTGTAGTCATCAGGAACAGCTGTGCTGTCTCTGATTTCCCACATCCCACAATTGGAGCACTTAACTACCCCAACTGACTCCATTTCCTCCTTTCTTAATATAAATACCCTTCCCACACAAGTAGCTCCTTCTCGCCGAAGTCACTGCGCCACTCCTCGCTGGCCGCTCCCTCCCTTTCTACTCCTTTTATTAGCCCTTACCAATTTACCCCAATTAACTCCCAGCTCCTCCTCCTCTCACCCGACACCAGGCACTGACTCACTGTCTCCTCCGACCCCAAGTCTGACCTTTCTGAGCCCAAGCCCTGGTAAGTCCAGCTATTTATTATACTCACCCTCTGATGCTGTCACTTGGCTCCTCCTCCTCTCACCCGACACCAGGCAGTGACTCACTGTCTCCTCCGACCCCAAGTCTGACCTTTCTGAGCCCAAGCCCCGGTAAGTCCAGCTATTTATTATACTCACCCTCTGATGCTGTCTCTTGGCACTGACTCACTGTCTCCTCCGACCCCGAGTCTGACCTTTCTGTTGAAGACCAGAAATATAGAGAAAGACCAAATATAAACTCTGGAAGGCCAACTCCAACGCAGAGACAATTCTAGACCAAGCTGGAGTCTGAGAACACATGCTCAGCAGCTGTGGCAGGGCTTGTAGGCCATTACACCCTCCAAGGGCAAAGCGAGGCAGAATCATTATCTGCAATACATCTCTTCCGGGAGAGATCACTTTTTTATTTTGAATATTTTATTTAAATTTCCAAGCATGTTTTAATGTACGAATACAGAAAATATTAATCATCCATCTCAAATCAATGATGCAAACTATTATTGACCCCCTAAATCCCACCTACACCTTCCCTCCCCCCCACCAAATAATAGCCCCAAGATCAGAAAGAAAAGAAAATAAAAGAAAGAAAGAAAACATACTTGGTTACTAAAATATCAGTCCATTCAATCAACTTTTGCCTTTACAATATTAATCATATACATATCCTAAGGAGTTGATAAGGTTCCATGAGGTTCAGGAGGGTACCTTTTATAAATTAATACCTACAATATGTAAATATGGGCACCAAATTTTTTAAAAAGTATCATATTCCTTAAATTGTATGTAATCTTCTCAAGACTAATATAACTGAATTTCAGCATGTCATCTATCCATTCCCAAATGTGAATCTGATTTCCATGTCACTGCTATGCTTTTTTCTTGCGACTGCCAATGCAATTTTCACAAATTCTTTTAGATACAAATTCAATTTCAATTTTGGTCTTATCCCTGATATTTTGCCTAATAAAAAGAGCATTGGATCTTGAGAAAAATTGACCCCTGTAACCCGTTCTAAAAATGCTCCTAATTCTGTCCAAAATGGACTCAATTTTGGACATGACAATGTGGAATATAAAAAGGTACCTATCTCCTGATTACACCTAAAACATTTATCTGATAAATCTGATTTGTCTATTTAATTTTTGTAGGGTAAGATTTAATTGATGTAAAAAGTTATATTGAACCAATCTATATCTAACATTTATTGTATTTGTCAAACTATCATGACATAATTCCAAACAATTTTTCTCCCCACTACTAACATTTATATCTGTTTACCATCTCTGTTAAGATCTATGAATTTCCTAATTTTGTGTTCCCTTTTGCAATAATGTATACATAGCTGAAATAAACTTAATAGATTATTACAAATCAAAGTTTCTATTTCACTCCTTTCAGGCAATAATGCTGTTGGACCAATTTATCTCATAAATATGCTTTTATTTGAAAATAACAAAGTTTTGTATTCCATATGTTTTTTAATTGATCAAATGACATTAAGTTTCCCCTTTCATAGCAATCTACTATTTTTCTAATGTCTTTAGAAAATTAAATATTTAAAAAGTCAATTATTCATTGTAAATGGGATAAGTCTATTTTGGGTTAATGGCATTTTAGAAAACACAGAGTTCCTTTTTCCCCATTTCAACATTTATCATGTTCCATATATTAATCAAATGTTTCAAGAATAGAGTATTCCCATTTTTGATTATTAATCTCCTATCCTATTTGTATATAAAATCTTCAGATTTTTTTTTCCTATCTTGTCCATATCTAGCTTAATCCATACTGGTTTTTCTGCTTCATTAAAAAAAGAGAAATTTTATTTGCGCTGCTTTATAATAATTTTTAAAATTTGCAAGTTGTAGACCTCCCAGTTCATATTTCCACGTTAATTTTTCTAACGAAACCCTCGACATCTTGCCCTTCCAAAGGAACCTTTCTGCGGAATAGATATAGACAATGTTTGAAAAAAGATATTGTACTCTTGGAAAAATATTTTTATACAATTAACTCTTCCCAATAAAGTTATTGGTAAGTCCATCCATATTTTTTAGGTCTTCATCAATTTTCTTAAGTAAAGGTGTATAGTTCAATTTAAATACATTGTTTAAGTTATTATCTACTCATATCCTAAACATTCCATATATTTAAGTTGGGTATCTCTTTTACACTGTGTATAATCACCCCTAGTAAAAGGCATAATCTCACTTTTATCCCAATTTACTCTATAACCAGATACTATTTCATATTCTTTCAATATTGAGTATAATTTACGTAATGAACTTTACAATTCCATCAAATAAATGTTTACATCGTTTTCAAATAAATTCATCTTGTATCCCTTTCTACCAATTTTTAAAACTTTAATATCAGAATCAGACCTAATCAGTTCTGCTAATGGTTCTATTGCTAAAATAAATAAAGCTGGAGACAATGGATGTTCTTGCCTACTGGATCTAGTCAAATGAAAAGATTCAGATTCTTGTCTTCTATTATTGACGTTTACTGGGGGTGTTGCTTAAATAAGGCTCAAAATATTATAAAAGATCCTTTCCAACTAGTACACAGTGTCTTTAACCCACTTCCATCAAGAAGATGATACAGGAACATCAAAAGGGTGACACGGTTAGTGTAGCATTTAGTGTGATGCTATTATTGCTCCAGTGACCAGGTTTAGTATCCGGCGCTGTCTGTCAGGAGTTTGTACATCCTCCCTGTGTCTGCCTGGGTTTTCTCTGGGTTCTCCGGTTTCCTCCTATCCTCCAAAAACGTATGGGGTTGTTATGTTAATTTGGATGTAAATGGGTGGTACAGGTTTTACTGGCCAGAATTGTTTTTTTTTAATACAAATTACCTTTGCAGCATGTCAGAGTTATCATTATTCTACTTTATTAAATCAAAAAATTTGGAGGGAAAACTACTCCCAACATTGTCCTTGCAAAACAAGTACCGTGTATACTTGTATAAAAGTCGACTTTAAAGACCATTTTTAACGTCAAATTTATGAGGTTGACTATTACATAGATACTACTTTTGACCATGGTAAGTACCTGTGTTGATTGAAGCGTTGGGTGTTCTGATTGGGGGTGGTGAGGGGGCAACTGGTGTTAAGTGCACATTCAAGGCATTGGGAGTTCCGATGGGTAAAAGTACAAAAGTTTAAATGCCAGAAATCCAGACTTCTCTAAAACTCTTGGCTTCTGTGTGAGTGCATGCATAAGTGCCATAGATGCACAGTGGCAAACAAGTGACCACGTCGAAAGTGTGGAAATGTGAGAAAAAATATTTTTGTTTTTCTGTATTTAGTTTATTAACAAAACATTTTTCATATAAAACACAATCAAAATGTATCCGTTCATTCTCCTTAAATTTGAATTTTAAAAGTACTGCCCGAGAATCCGTAATATCCGAAAACCCAGACTGATCCAATCCCCGAGCAGTCCAGATTTTAGGACTTTTACTGTAAATGCACTCTCTGAATAGAGAAAGTGGACTTGAACTTTATGGATGTGAGGTAGTAAAAAGAATTTCATGGGGATTAAATTCTAGGATAGATGTTGAAAATTTCACCCCTTTAATGACAAAGATCCAGTACAATCTATTCAGATTTTTGCAGAAACAAGTAATCAGTAATGAAAGACTGTTAATTTCATTATGGGTTACACCCAAGTTTCATTACAGAGGTGGTTCACTATTGCATGGGATGGTCACTTCTCATATAGTGCACTTGGCAATCCCAGAGCAATTCCAGATAACCTCCTACTCAGAGGGCTGCATGTGCCACATTAAAATATGTGGATTGCAAATGTCAGAACTCTGATTCCTGTTATTTACATTCCATAAACTTAATGTTGCATTTCCATCAGATATCTTTAGGAAAGGCCAATTACAAGGGATTTCGGTGAAGTGCTTCTGTAATTTATTATTCCATATTAGTAAATAGGGCCCTGATTGTAGGGCCTGATTGTGCTAAATCAGCTGGGCTGTTTGTGATTCTTTCCTCTCCATCTTGCTTGACTCAAATTCAAAAGGCTAATATTGCTAGACATTGAGAGCAAGGTTGTTTTCCTGGCTCCATACAACCAACTTGTATTTTCAATCTCCAACTTGTATTCCGATTCATTGCTTTGGCTGAAAATGGTGGTGTAATCAACAAATTTGTAAATTTTGTTGAAGCTGATCATGGCCAAGCAGTTGTGAGTATAGAGCAAATAAAGCAGGGAACTGAGCATCAGTCTTGAGGAGTCCCTGTGTTGATCGTCAATGAAGAGGTGGTGATATTGACAATCTGCACTGATTGGAGTCTGCAGATGAAGTAATACCCCATCTGAGGATTCAATTACAGAGAGATGAACTGAGTCTTGCGTTCCTGGAGAAGATGGTGGTGCATCATGTTCTTAAATCATTGGGCATCCTGGGGGGTGAACATTTAAAAAAGAATGGCAGCACAGTTGGAGCTATTGTAACAGCGGTGTAGCCGCTAGTGCAGATAAGCTAATACTTTGTCGGAATGATGTGCAATTTCAGACATCAGGAAAACTGTTTCTTTCTATTCAGGTGTCTGCCTGATTTTTGCCACTCCTGAAAAAGGGTTCATACCTGCAATGTCAGCTGCCGTTATGCTTTTTATGTATGTTGCATGACTTACTGAGTTTCTCCAGCACTTTTGTGTACTGCACCTACAATTTTCTTCTGTATTATCACAAATGATTTCTTCATTTGCATGTATTTAAGCTCAAATCCTCTATCACAAAAATCCTGCAGAACTTCATGGAACCCATATCAATTATTCCATTTTGTTTTCTTTCATTTTTCCACTTTTGAGGATGATCTGTTGCTTTTTAATGTTTTCTGTATAATTTTTAAATCGTATAACATCAATTATAACATATTCATACAGAAAGTATATAATTGAATAAACCCCCCCCCCCAACCTCCCTCATCCACCCCACTAACACCCACCCACCTCCCCCTTCCACTTACTAAGAAAGAAGAAAGGATATCATCACTTAATAAGAACAATATTCTACTATTTAGCTGTGGAAACTGAGACATCCACCAGAGGAGATTGAGAAATTAAATCTTCAAACCAAACATTCTTAGATATGGGCTCCATAGTTTTACAAAAAAATGATATATATCCCTCAAATTATACATTATCTTTTATAAAGGAATACAGGATTTCATTTCAATATGCCATCTTTGCATCCCTAAAACTAAATCAGATTTCCAGGTGAGGGCCAAACATTTTTTTAAGAAACAACCAAAGCTAAACGTAGAAATTTAATTTTATATATAATCAGTCTTAATCCTAAATCAATCGACTTAATAAAAACAACATTGGATCAAACGGATGACTCACTTTTAATACTTTCTCCAAAATAATTTAACTTGTATCTAAAAAGTCTTAACCTTAGAACGGTTGTATGTCAAATGTAAAAAAAAAGTACCTATTTCTTCTCCACATCTAAAACACAAATCCAAAGAAATTAAATTAAATTTTGTTCATCTTTGAGGGGTTGAATATAATTGATGTAGAAAATTATATTGTACTAATCTATATCTTACATTTGTAACCTTAGTCATACTATCACAATTTGATTAGATAAATTTCTCGAAATATTTTCATCTCTATCTTCCTATTTGTCAGATTCCCATTTTAATCTTGATATATGAACATTTAACCTGGACATTTTATTTTGTAATAACTTAGACATTTCAGAAATAAACTTACTTGCTTCTTCCTTAGCAAGTAATAATTCCAAAGCAGATTGTCTAGGTAATTTAAACTATGATCTAATTTTTCCAATAAAAAGATTTTTACCTGATAATGGCAAAAAAAGTATTACCAGGAACTTGAAATTTTTATTTCATCTGATTAAAAGATACAAACTTCCCTGCTTCAAAACAATCTTCAACTTTTAAAATCCCAAATTGATTCCATATCTTTAAAAACTTATTATTGACAGTAAAAGGAAAAAGTTTATTTTGATTGTAAAGGCATTTTTGCTGAAATCTTTCCTTTTCTACCTATCTCATAATCAATTTTATTTCATATTTCAATTAAATGTTTCAATATTGATGGATCCCTACCAATTAACAATTTTGAATTCCATTTATAAATAAATTCTGACATAGATTTCTCATCAATTTTATCTAACTCTATACTTGCCCAAATTGAAGGTTTATTTAAATCAAACATTGCATTAATACATTTCAATTGTGCAACTTTATAGTAATTCTGAAAATGTGGAAGCTGTAAACCACCTAAATCAAATTTCCAAGTTAATTTCTCCAAAGGTACCCTATTCATTTCACCTTTCCATAAAAAGTTCCTTACAATTGAATTAAGATCTTTAAAAATGCTTTTGAGGTATTAAACAGGGAATAGATTGAAAAAGATAATGAATCCTTGGAAAAATATTCATTTTAATACAGCTCACTCTGTCTATTAAGGTAATAGGTAAGTTATTTCATCTATTTAAATCATCTTTAATTTTATTAAATAGCGGAACATAATTTAACTTATTAAATTAACAAATTATAACAGATTATCTGAATTTCTATCATTTCTAATATTTAAATATTTAATCGGATTTTGTGTCCACTTAAATTAAGCTACTCATTTACATAGATCATAATCTCCTTCTACTAATGGCATAACTTCACTTTTATCCCAGTTAATTTTATAACCAGATTTTCTCCCATAATCTTGTAACTTTTTATATAAAGAAATTAAAGAATTTTCAGGATCTGTTACATAAATCAATACATCATCTGCAAACAAACTAATCTTATACTCCTTCTGATTAACTTTAATACTAAAATCTTGCTTTAATGATTATGTCAATGGTTCAATTGCTAAAACAAATAATGCAGGAAATAAAAGACATCCTTGTCTAGCCGATTTAGTTAATGAAAAAGAAGAGACTTGTCCATTAGTAACTACTTTAGCCAAAGGGTTTCTCTATAAAGCTTTAATCCAATTTATAATTATTGGCCCAAATTGAATTTTTTTGCAAAACCTTAAATAAATAATTCCATTCCAATGTATCAAAAGCCTTTTGAGCATCTAACGATAAAACTAATGGTAAATCCAATTTCTTCTGAGAGCTATGAATTAGATTAATTAATTTAGCTGTATTATCAGCAGAATATCTTTTTTTAATAAATCCTGATTGATCTAAATGAACCAACTGAGGTAAATATTCATTCAATCTATTAGCCAAAACTTTAGCAACAATCTTATAATCAATATTTAATAATGATATAGACCTATAAGACTCTGATTTTAATAAATCTTTATCTTGGTTATTACTGTTATTACAACATTTGAAAAAGATTCTGGTAATGAACAAGTTGCAGTCGCTTGTTTTAATACTTCCATTAATAAAGGCATCAATAAGTCTAAATTAAAAAAAATTCAGATATAAACCCATCTTCACCAGGAGGTTTACCATTTACCATTTAAAGAATTTAAAGCCTTAATAACTTATTTCACATCAATGGAGAATCTAAATCCTTTTGAGCTTGGTAATTCAAAGATGGAAGTTGAAGCTCTGTAAAAATCATTAATTTCTCCTTCATTATTCAATGATTGAGATGAATATAACTTAGCATAATACTCTTTAAAATAATTGTTTATATCCTGTAGTTTATAAGTAATTTTTAAAAATTCTTTTTGATAGCATTAATAGTTTGATCTGTTGCTTTCTCAGTTCAAGCTGTACATATACCTTCTCCCATTTCACATTATAATTGGCTTTATGGGCCTTATTGTTTTATTATCTTTTTCTTTCACATTCTAAAATATCATGGGTTTCCTCAATTAACTTGTCAGTATTTTCACATGCATCATCTTATGAAGACAAAGTTTCCTTACTAATTCTAGTCCTAAGGGGTTGAGCTTTTTTTTTTCTCTAAAAAGATACTTATTTGGTCTGAACTCCTAACCATTGTGTTAATGTCTTCACCTTCAAGATATTTTTCTCATGGAGGTTGCCATAACTATCCTCCTCGATGTTTTTGGCCTTCTCCGATGTCCACTGTTGTTGAAACCTTTAAGCAGCAGCCTAAACTTTTCTATCTTCTTCTCATCAAGCCCTTTCTCAGTAAATTATGCTGTTTTCTTACTTCCTTCATGCTCAAAGAATTGTTTATTATTTCTGATATCTTGTATTCTGTTTCCAGTTTTACTTAAAATCCTTTGATTCATTGATGCCCTTACTCAGGATGCCTTCACTTTTGCATCAACAAAAACAATAGCAAGATTAATCCTAACAAATTTAATATCAACATTAATATAACAGGAAAATGTTAATTTAAGATTGAAATGTAAAATAACAGCAGCTTCCTGATGAGAATCTGGCATCACAGTTGCTCCAGTCATAGTTCTGTAACTATCTTGGCTCCGGTCAGGTTCCCTCTCTCCATCATTAGAATTTAATCCCAAAGTCACTCCTTGCATTCTCACTTCAACCACGATGGTCCCTTGGAAAGTCTCTTTCAACTTCCCCCATAGTTCTCTTGATGTGATCCACTGGATTGACTTGGCAGGAAGCAGAGATGATGAGTGGTGGCGCAGGTCTGATGACAATCCATCTTGCCTGAATGTGCCATGTTCAGGCTTCAAGCCCATGCAATGATCCCTCAGGCCAGCAAATACTTGTAATTAAAGGAAAATATTAATGGTGAATATTTCATAGTGGTGGTTATTTATTGGTGAGTCAACTTTTCAAACATTTTTACCTCACTTTAACAAGGTGCAGAAATTCAGAGTGTTCAATGTATTTTGCAGGTGTTTTGCTTATTTGGTGGAATTGAATTGTGCCAAAAGTACTGGTGAAATGAGCAGAAAAATCTACCTTAATCTTGCATGCACATTTTTGGGATTTGGGTGTGGTGAGCAAGGCCAGAGCATTTCATGCCCATTTCCTGATTTTTTTTTTCTTCCTTTGAAGATGTAGAGTTGCTGCACTCCTGCTGTAGGTGCTCCTGTTGTGTTGTTGGGAAGTGAGTTCCAATGCACCACTAATGATGTAGTTTCAGATCACATTGGTGCACAATTTAAATTTAAAATGCTTTTTTTCAACCTTGAGTTGTGCCTTGTGGTAACAGTGAAGGCAGCTGTTGCAAACAGTAGGAATCTCAAGGTTGCCATTGTCAGCATTTTAATTCTCTATACCACTTCTACTCCAACCTATCTGTGGCCCCTGCATGTTTGAGAGATAGTATCTCATTCAATTGAAGTCATTGCAGACTTCTCTATCAGAACTGACTGTGCCGAGGAGTCACATGATGGAGTAGTGGCCGGTCGGGGAACTCCAGCCCTCTCCGGAAAAGTTTAAAAAAACAGAGAAAACACAAAGGCACAAACATGAAAATTAAAATAAAGTGAAAGTAAAGGTGGGAAGAAAATGGCAACAAAGAAAGAAAAGTCGAAAGCAACGGGAAGAGGAGAAGAAGAAATGACATCGGAAGAAGGTGAAGGCCTTACCTGTCCAAGGAGGCCCGCTGTGGAGAGAGAAGCCCGCTCCCTCAGGTCAGTCGAAGTCCCGAGCTCGGGACTACAAAAATGGCTCGCGGAGCCAAGCAAAAGTCCGCAATCGCGCATGCGCGATGCGCAAGACAAAAAAAAACACTGACGGGATGGGGGACCAGCTGAGGAGTCTATCTCCACAGCTGAGGATGACAGCCACAACACAACAACAAGAGGAGAACATAGAAAACAACGAGACCAAGAAAGAAGAGAGTAAAAAGAAATCAAAGAAACAACAGATGACCAACCCAGAGGAAGAATAAGAGGAAGAACACAGAGAAAAGGAAGAAGAAGGGAAGGGCAAGACAATGGATATATATTTTTTAAAAGAATATATGGAATCAGTAAAAAAAATGGCAATCACAAGAATTTAGTGAAATAAAAAGAAGAATAAAAAGTATAGAAGAAAAAATGAATAGATTAGAGATGGTCATGTCAGATATAGGAAAAAGAGTGGACAAGGTGGAAGAATGAGAAACAGCCGTAGAAATGGAAGTAGAGGACTTAAAAAAGAAATTAGAAGAATCTAATAAAAAAGTTAGAGACACAAAAGCTGTTAGCTCAGAAGATAGATATAATGGAAAATTATAATAGAAGAAATAATATAAAGATAGTGGGCCTTAAGGAAGATGAAGAAGGCAAGAATATGAGAGAATTTATAAAAGATTGGATCCCCAGGGTCCTAGGAAGACCAGAATTACAGGAAGAAATGGAAATAGAAAGGGCACATAGAACATTAGCCCCTAAACCACAACCACAACAAAAACCAAGATCCATTTTAGTAACATTCCTAAGATATACAACAAGAGAAAATATATTGGAGAAAGCAATGAAGAAAATAAGAGAAGACAAAAAGCCACTGGAATACAAAGGTCAAAAAATTTTTTTCTATCCAGATATAAGTTTTGAACTCCTGAAGAAGAGGAAGGAGTTTAATACAGCAAAAGCGATCCTATGGAAAAAAGGATATAAATTTATGCTAAAGTACCGAGCGGTACTTAAAATAGTTATTCCAGGGCATCAAAACAGACTATTCTCGGATCCGGAGGATAACTGCAAAACAGACAGAGAGATGAAGACATGTAACGAGAGCAAAAATGACCACGAACTATATGTATGTGTGTATATGGGTATATTGTGTGTCTGTGTATGTATATATGTGTGTACGTGAGTGTATGCGTATTTAAAAGAAAATATATAGAGGATAGATAAGAATTAATAAGGGAAGAGAGGAAGTAAGGAGGGAATTGTATATGAAAATTAAAATATTTTCTGGGGGGGGGGGCTGGGTGGGGAGGAGTTACGGTCACTGCGAAATCAGTTGACGCTTGCGAGTGAATTCGCAAATCCAAATGGAGAGGGGAGATGTGGTTGCCCGACAAGGGATAAAGGGCAACTCAGGAAGGGGAGGGGATAGTGGGGTTAAAGAAATTTTAGTGGGGTTAAAGAAGGAGAATAAGGGAAATGTTTGATGTTTTAGAAATGTTGTCTTATAAAGTGTTCAAAACAAGAAAGCAGAAATGAATAAGAAGGAAAGGTGATGATGAGGAAATGGAAAGGAAAGATAAACAAAGTATGAAATGGCTATGTTGAACTATATGACTTTAAATATTAACGGAATACATAACCAAATCAAAAGGAAGAAACTTCTAAATTTACTGAAAAAAGAAAAAAATTGATAGCATTCGTGCAAGAAACACACTTAACTGAAGTGGAGCACAAGAAATTAAAGAGAGATTGGATAGGACATGTAACAGCAGCGTCATATAATTCAAAAGCTAGAAGAGTAGCTATATTAATCAGTAAAAATGTACCAATTAAAATAGAAGAGGAAATAGATCCAGTAGGGAGATATGTAATGATAAAATGTCAGATATATTCGGAGTTTTGTAATTTACTCAATGTATATTCACCTAACGAAGAAGATCAAACATTTATGCAAGATATTTTTTTGAAGATAGCAGGCACGCAAGGGAACATTCTAATAGGAGGGGATTTCAACCTTAATTTGGATTCAAACATGGATAAAACTGGGGAAAAAAATTAACAGAAAGAACAAAGTAACCAAATTTATAATTAAATCGATGCAAGAAATGCAACTTTTGGATATATGGAGGAAACAACACCCAAAAGAAAAGGAATATTCATATTATTCGGGTAGACATAAAACATACTCAAGAATAGACCTATTCCTGTTATCAGCTCGCATGCAAGACAGTTAGAAAAACAGAATATAAAGCTAGAATATTATTGGACCACCCACCCCTGATATTGACAATAGAGTGAGAGGACATCCCTCCAAGAATATATAGATGGAGATTAAACTCCATGCTACTTAAAAGGCAGGATTTTAGAGAATTCATTGAAAGACAAATTAAAATGTACTTTGAAATAAATACGGAATCAGTGAAAGATAAGTTTATACTATGGGACGCAATGAAAGCGTTCATCAGAGGGCAAATAATAAGTTATGTAACCAAGATGAAGAAGGACTACAATCAGGAAACAGAGCAGTTGGAAAGGGAAATAGCAAATATAGAAAAAGAATTAGCAATGAAGGAAGACACAACTAAAAGAAGAGAATTGGCAGATAAAAAAATAAAATATGAAACACTACAAACATATAAGGTGGAGAAGAACATAATGAAGACAAAACAGAAATATTATGAACTAGGAGAAAAAACGCACAAAATTCTAGCATGGCAGCTTAAGACAGAACAAACTAAGAGAATGGTATTGGCATCAAGGAAAAAAGACAAACAAATCACATATAATCCAACGGAGATTAATGAAAACTTCAGAGAATTCTACGAACAATTATACCAAACTGAAAACGAAGGGAAAGAAGACAAAATAGATGAATTTTTAACTAAAATTGAACTACCAAAATTACAAATAGAGGAACAAAATAAATTAACAGAACCATTTGAAATAGTAGAAATACAAGAGATAATAAAAAAACTACCGAATAATAAAACACCAGAAGAGGATGGATTCCCAATAAAATTCTATAAAACATTTAAAGATTTATTAATTCCTCCCCTCCTGGAAGTAATCAACCAGATTGATAAAACACAAAGCTTACCAAATTCATGCAAAACAGCAATAATTACAGTAATACCAAAGACAGGGAAAGATCCACTCGCACCAGCGTCATATAGACCAATATCTTTACTTAACACAGATTATAATAATAGCTAAACTATTAGCAAACAGATTAGCCGACTATGTACCAAAAATAGTAAATCTAGACCAAACTGGGTTTGTTAAAAAAAGATGAACAACAGACAATATTTGTATATTTATTAACTTAATTCATGCAGTAGAAGGAAATAAAGCTCCAACAGTAGCGGTTGCTTTAGACGCAGAGAAGGCCTTTGACAGAGTAGAATGGAATTATTTATTCAAAGTACTACAAAAATTCAGCTTACCAGAGAAATATATTAATTGGATTAAAGCATTGTATAAGGGGCCATTGGTGAAAGTGACAGTAAATGGATATATATCAAAACAATTTAACTTAAGCAGATCAACAAGGCAGGGATGCCCACTATCGCCCTTATTGTTCGCGTTAGCCATAGAACCACTAGCAGAACTGATAAGAACAGAAAATAAAATAAAAGGGATTAAAATAAAATACAAGGAATATACAATCAGTTTATTTGCAGATGATGTTATAGTATACTTAACAGAACCAGAAATATCAATAAAAGAATTACATAAGAAATTGAAGGAATATGGAGAAGTGTCGGGATACAAGATTAACGCAAATAAAAGTGAAGCAATGCCAATGAATAATGCGGATTTCTCAAAATTTAAGAAAGAATCACCATTCAGATGGCAAATGCAAGCAATACGATACCTAGGTATACAAATAAATAAAAACCTCGGCCATCTATATAAACTCAATTATTATCCACTAATGAAAAAATTACAGGACGACTTAGAGCATTGGTAGGATACAATACCTATTTCAGGCATTGCCAATACACTTGACAGAGAAATTCTTCAAGGAGCTAAAGAAAATAATAAGGAAATTCTTATGGAAAGGGGGGAAACCGAGGATAGCACTAGATAAATTAACAGAATGGTATAAACAAGGAGGCTTACAACTGCCAAACTTTAAAAATTATTATAGAGCTGCACAATTAAGATACCTATCAGATTTTTATCAAACAAGGGAAAAGCCAGATTGGACTAGATTAGAACTAGATAAAATAGGGGAGAAGATACCCAAACATATATTATATAAATGGGATGAAAAATTGGTACAACGTAGGAATTCTCCAGTATTACATCATCTGCTCAATATTTGGAAGAAGATTCATGTAGAAAGGAATAAAACAAATTACCAACTACCAAAACTAATACTGATGCAAAATCAGCTAATCCCTTTTACAATAGATAACCTTTCCTTTAGAGAATGGGAGAAAAAAGGGATCAAAAGATTAGAAAGTTGCTTTTTGGGAAATAAATTATTATCCTTTGAACAAATGAAGGATAAATATAATATAACTCTTGATACAATGTTGGCATACTATCAACTGAAATCCTACTTGAAGGACAAATTGGGAAGCAGTCTGAGGTTACCAGAGGGAAGTAATTTTGAATATGTGATTACAGACACAATGATAATCAAAAAATTTATAACAAACATGTATATTAAAGTACAAGAAAAGGAGAATGAGGAAACAAATGGTAAAACTAAACAAAAATGGGAACAAGATCTTAACAAAGATAAAGAAGGAAACATGGGAGAAGTTATGCTCAGGAACTATGAGAAATACAATAAATACGAGGTTACGCATGATACAATATAACTCGATACACAGGCTATATATTACACCTCAAAAGTTAAATAAATGGGACCCAACAGTATCTGCAGATGTTTTCGCTGTAAAAAGGAAATGGGAACAACAATTCATGCAATTTGGACATGTGAGAAAGTGAAAAAATTCTGGGAAGATCTAAACCAGATATTAAATAAAATCACAAAAAGCAATATACCAAAAAACCCAGAGATCTTCCTCCTAAGTAACATAAAAAACAAAGAATTTGGACTTGATTTGGATGGTGCACAAAAAAGATTTGTTAGGATAGCCCTAGCTGTAGCAAAAAAATGTATTATGTCAGCTTGGAAATTAGAAGATAACTTGAGAATACAACAATGGTATATAGAAATGAATAAATGTATTCCATTAGAAAAAATAACACATAATTTAAGAAATAATATTACAATATTTGAACAAATATGGGAGCCATACATGAAACATAATAGAGAAAACCTACCGGGGACATCTACCACCTAAAATGACAGAAGAAGAAGAGAATGAAAAGAATTGACTCAGTGGAATTTCTTGTTTATTTTTATTGAGTGACAACATTGTTTGACGGGTTTAATGTATCTTAGATTCTGAACTTTAAATGAATTGGAGGGGAGGTAGGGAGGGTGGGAGGGGAGGAGGGAGGAGGGGGGGGAGAAAATGACACTATATATTTGAAAAGGAAAATGTATGTAACTTGATCAATGTGGTTTATAGTGTGAAAAATAAAAAATTTAAAAAAAAAGAACTGATTGTGCCTGCTGTGTATCATTCATCTATGATATTAATTCAGCATCTTGCTCTTTGCATATCACAATATTTTTTATTTGAACTGCGTTAACACTTTTCAACTATGAACAATATTTATTCCAACACTCCCTTCTTTGAACTTGGTTTTTGTAATATCAGATTCCCATGTGGGGATTTATTCCTGCAGCAATTAGTTATCACATTATGTACACAATCAAAACTCGTTTTCACCTTCTTTTGGATTTCTGGATTTCTG
This sequence comes from Narcine bancroftii, assembly GCF_036971445.1. NCBI lineage: Eukaryota > Metazoa > Chordata > Chondrichthyes > Torpediniformes > Narcinidae > Narcine > Narcine bancroftii. Next base: position 234,128,618 of record NC_091469.1, read on the forward strand.
AACAATAATGCTCTAGGTTTCAGACCATCATTGGTACATCCTGACTTATTTGTGGCAAATATTTCATCTTTGTATCTATCCTCTTGCTAAATTAGGCAAAATATTTTGCAGAACACTAATTTACTTCCCTTCAGGATATTGGTTCCAATTCTGTTAAGATGTAACTCATTCATCTTGCATAAGCAAGAACTGATCCAAATCCCCCAAGAATCGGAAACATAATTTCCAACAGCATTTCTCCAACCAATTTTTCATACTCATCTGCACTGTAGCATTAAAAATGCTCCAGATATTCCTATCTTTGAAGCCTTGCTTTTTAAACTTTCTCCTCCACTTGATCATTTTTCAATGTTGAATTTGCAAAATTATCCTTACTTATTCTTTGGTTTTCTGCAGCATAGAGGATACACATGAAGAGACTGAATTAATATTAAAAGTATTATGCAGTACTGTTATAGTAAATAAACTTCCACGTTAATCTTGTCAAAGTGCCATTATGGGACCTTGATGAAAGGTTCCAGACAAAATATTGACCATTCCGTTTGCAGGTTCACTGTGTCTTTGTCAAAATTCAGAAGTGTAAACTGCAATTTAAAGTTGAAGTTTGTAGTTTTTAAAGAGGCACCATGCTGATTAATTGCCATTTTAAAAGGCCATTTCCATAGCTAGAATTTACTATTTTATTTTTAAATAGGACACCACCTCATGCAGGATGGCTGCATCATCAGCTTCATATGATCAGCTCCTGAAGCAAGTAGAGGCACTTAAAATGGAGAATTCAAATCTGCGACAGGAATTAGAAGACAACTCAAACCATTTGACACAACTAGAGACAGAGGCATCCAACATGAAGGTACATTTCAAGTTTTATACAAGATTGAATATAATTTTACAACTTGGTTAGATGCATTCTTAGTATTTGGCTTATGGAATTTAAAAATTGTTGGCCAAAACATTGTGCCATTTAATGTGCTCAGTTTCTCTTGTATGCAGGGTGTTGAAAGATGCCTTAATTTCAGCAAATTTAAACCTGATAAATTCGGTTTATTTCCTAACAGCCAAAATTTGTAATGCTAGCATAGTGCAGGGTTACCGTGAATTTTTTTTTTAAAAATTGATTTTGCTACATTATTTGCAACTCCAGACTTTCTTTTTGCAGTGGCCTATTGAGCCACCAAATTTTATAAAACCACAATGAATAAAAATACAGACTATAAGACAACAAATGGTAAGAATAAAACCAGTTGGAACATGAAGCATTTTTCTTATAATAGGATTTGAAAAAATCAAATGTGCATCCAACCCAGTTAAACCAGCAAACTCTTCTTTAAAGAATTCTTGTCCTACAGACTGATACCACCTACCACTCTCCTTCATCTGATGCATCAGTATTCTTTCATGTTGAGCACTATGCTGTAGTCACTGAGAGTAATGAGGGCAGAATATTTATTGTGGCTTCAGATCTACAATATCCATTAGAATGGATAGTGGCAAAATGTCAAACAGACGAGGAGGAAATAGCTGTCAATATTACTTTTGTGGTGGAGGTTGAGATGGCCAACACAAAGGACTAAATCTCAGTGGGGAGTTTAGAATAATATGTTGTGACAGAGTATTTAGAGATGGTTTGGGAGGAATTGTTAGAGCAGGTTGCACACACATTTTAAAACTCAGAATATTTGCAGGACTTTTGCAAAATGATTTTTGCAGGAGGGAACAAATTATCGACAGCAGCTTTTCAACCCACTTTCAGGTATGCCCGGGATCTTTGCAGGCAGGGAGAACAGTTTTGCTCTCAGAGAGGGAGGGTGTGAAACAGAGAGAGGAGTCACAGAAATTATTTCCAAAAGGACAAAGCTGGCAAACTTTGGAAGGCTGCCTGGTCAAAGGAGAAGACTGGCAGTGTGAAAGGTGACCTGAAAGAAAGAGGATCATCTGGAGAATGTTGAGGGGGGCCAAGTTTCGTCAGCAAGACTGGTTGAGAAGAAATCGGTTGCAGATGTACTGGAAAAGGAATCTCTCTCTGAAGACCAGCAAGAACCCTCCTGAGTGGTAACCATTTGTCTGTTAAGCACCAAAGCCTGGTGAACTTTATTAATGCTAACCTCTGCACAGTACAAGAATTGCCTGCAACCGGTGAGTTCGGACTGTGATCCAAAGAACTTCTCTAATCTTAAATATACATTACACACACCTGCGCTTAGTATTGGGGGGGGGGGGGTGAATTAAGTAGTTAAGTAATAAGTTAAAGTTTAATTCTGTTTTCTTGTTCAATTATAATTAAAAACTCCTTTTGTTTAAGTGACCCTGAGTAGTGGTGCATATCTATTACTGCTGGTTTTTGGGGTCCTCTGGACTCCGTAACAGTGTCAATTCTGATGCAAGCCTGGGCATACCTGAAAGTGAGTTGCCAATATGATCCTATCCCTCAGGACCACATCCTTTAAAAAGCAGAGCTGAGCAATCTCACAGCCAATGGATCACGTCAATGCTCCCTCAAGTGGTGATGGCAAATGTGCCAAACTTTTATTTTCTCCACCCAGTGTACTTGTGGAGATGCTGTTATGAAACTATGTACCTGTATCATGTATCATTAGTCTCCCTGTGCAACAACACTCTCCAGAGCCCTCCCATTTACTGGGAAACACCCGTTCTGGTTTAACGTACCAAAGTGGAACACTTCACACTTGTTCAAGTTTAATTCCATTTTTCATTCCTTGACCCAATTCATCTAACTCCTATTGTAATAATACCTTCGTAATCTTCTATACCTCCAATTATCATGTCATCCACAAACTTACTAACCAAGTTAACCACCTTGTCATCCAAATTGTGAACAAACAACGTTTAAAAAATTGACAAAATGGGCCCGAAGGTGGATGGAACGAATCTGCAAATTGATGGATTTTATATTGCATTTTTAATTTTTGTGCATTGTATTCTAATGGTTAGGGAAGATATTGATATTGTCCTCAGACAGCATCATCAAAAAAAGTGAATGTTTCGGGTTGAAGGCCTTTTTTCAGAACTGGATAAAAGGAAAAAAGTTAGTTTTTAAATTAGAGATGGTTGGAGAGGGAAGGATCTTAAATTTTATCTTGGATCCTTCCTCCGATAATCAGATTTTTTTGTTGGCTTGTATTTCTTGGTTAATTATTGCCATAAATCAAAATCATTTTGTTTTACATTTTGCACTTTAAATTTATAGTAATTCAGCCCACTTCAAACTTTTGCTATAGTCCCTCCTATGGTTTGCTCCTGACATTTGCTTTGAGGGTGTAGCTCTGCACATTAGCTTTTATTCCTAATTGAAACGTTAGTGGCCAAGTGTTTACCAACTGAATGTGCTTTTGCTAACATTAATTTAAAAATAATTTTGGAAAAGTGAACATGATGAAATTTGTTCAATGGCAGTGGTTTAAAATAAATGATCTCACTACAGTATTTGATTTCACACAATTACAATTTTTGATATTGACTCTGGTAATATAAAGTTGATTCCATTGAGTTTGTGAAATAACAGGAGATGACAAAGTATAAATTTCTCATGAGGCCGCAAGTTCATGAAATTGACCTCTGGTCAATATTAACATGATTGGAGAATCTCCTTTCACAATTATAAATTCTCCCTCAAGAAACAAAACGGTTGATACTTTCTTTGTTACACATTTCATCTGTTTTATCCGAATCAGCTGTTTAATGGTTCTTTTATTAATCATTTTCAATATTAATATAGTCTTTCCTTTTTGGTGAGGATAAGCAAACATGCATTTGAATTAAAATATATTGACTGCTGTAGATGTTGTGTTCGGAAGAGTATCGGGTTCAGTGAGTTCACAGAAAGACGAGTCTGAACACGAGTGTTACAATCACACGTAACTTTAACACAGGAGACAAATGGAGAATATCAAACAGTACCAAATTACTATATTACTTAAAAAACAATATAAATATTCACATCGGACTTTGGTTGAACTCCAATACTAATGGTTGCCAATACTCTATATGCTCACACATTTGAGTACACACTCTACAGAGAGGGATTTTTCACACACATGTCCAGTTCCCTGTACCAATGGGGTGTGGCTCTCTGTAAGTACTGATAAATTACACTACTACAGCTCAGGTTCAGTGTAGTGCACACCTTACCTATGACACTTCCAGTGATGCCCACAATAGCGACCTGGCATGGAGCGATGTTGGGGGCTTGGACAACGAGGCAGAGAGAAATAATGTGCGATGCATTGATATTTTATATAGTTCTGATCTAAGTGCCTAGCCAACAATGAACCTAGGTAATTTAAATGAGCCAATGACAAGGTGTACACTAATAGGTGGCTGGAGTCCAACCTTGATTGAAAAGTGATACGACTTCCAAATAAGTTTCAGAAAGGGAGGACCCGCTACCAAAATATTTCAGACAGGTAAGGAGGCCACATGTTTCTCCACAATCCAACCCTTGGAAGTTGCATCGCTGTACAATAATCGTGACAGGCAACAATAACTGGATTCTAGATAGTAAACTCTACATACAAGGCACATAATCAAACTCAACGACCACACCTCACCAGCTCCCTCCCAACCAAACAGGGTCGTTGTGTTCCCAGTGGAGGAGGGTGCTGTGGGAGCTGCTGCCCAGTGTCAGAGGGGAGGGAAGAGAAAGAAAAATGTCTGGTCACTGACTCTCATGCCTTGTTTTTCATGGCAACAGCTGATGTATGTCTATTTGAAGTTCTGTGCGTAATAAGTGACATCAACTCCTTGCTGATTAAACAAAATGGTGTGGTCAATAAAGCTGTGAAGACCAGTGTGGGGAAATTGCAGTTGTCTGTTGATGAGCATTTTGTAGACCCTCACATTGAGCATTAAGAGAAATATCTAGAAGATAGTCTTCTACGGTGTGGTAGTGGGGGGGGGGGGGGGGGTGGGTGAGAAGATAGCACACAAGATAGATTAGTTAGGGACCACCTACGGTGGGGAAAGACCAGTGGGGAGGCTGATCCAGGCTGCAGTGGGCAGTGCACAGGAAGCTCCACCCGTGCTTTGGATGTATAAACATGAGTGGGTGCTGTGTACTCTGATCCCTCCAGGACGGTGATGGCTTCACGGATGTTTTTCCCAGTTGCTAGCTCCAGGAGGGGCAAGATCACCCCCTAAAGTCAGGGCATGTGATGGTAACTAGTCACCTTCATGCTCCCTGGGAAGTGGTGTTTGCAATACCCACAATCTCCCACTCCCTAACAATCTGTGTCCCTACACCATCAGCGTGCCACTGTTAGTACAATCTCACATGTAATTAGTACTCCATTTGTGTCCAGCTGAAACTCTTTGAACCCTGCTCACACCGCCAATTTGTCGTTTTGGGAATAGTATCAGGTTCATTGGGTTCACAGAGAGCTGAGTCTGGTAACAATCACATGTAACTTTTAATTAACACAGGAGACAAACGGGAGAGCATCAAATGGTACTGGATTTCTATATTACTTTAACGACGATATAGACATTCACATTGGACCTAGGTTGGACTCTGATACCAGTGACCACTTATACTCTACAAGCTCACACACTTGAGTACGCTCTTTGCAGACACGGACCTTCACACATACACCCGGTTCCCTGTACCAACGGGTGCAGCTCTCTGCAAGTACTGATTTATCGCGTTACTATAGCTCCCTTCAGTGTAGTGCACATCTTACCCAAGACACTACCAGCGATGCCCACAGTAGCAGAGATAAATAATGTGCGATGCATCGATCTTTTATACAGTTCTGATCTGGGCACATAGCCAATAATGACCCTAGATAATTTAAATGAGCCAATGGCAAGGTGTACACTAATGGATGGCTGGAATCCAACCTTGATTGACAGGTGATGCGACTTCCAAATAAATTTCAGACAGGGATGTCATATGATCACCCACAATACATAATATTCCAGACAGGCAGGGAGGCAACATGTTTTTCTACTATCCACATATAACAGCAGACAATGTAAAATTGTGCTTCTCAAAGATCCTCGTGATGTGTTATTGCAGAACATATTCAATGTTTAAAATTAAAAGCATTTTAATGCAAATAACAGTCAAGCAAGTAATGGTATTCTTATATTAAACAGAAGTTAAAACTGCAGATTTTCTGTCTTCCATGACCTTGGCTTTTTAAATATAATTTTAAAAAGGTTTAGACATACAGCCCAGTAACAGCCCATTTCGGTCCATGAGCCTGTGCTGCCCATTTTCCACCCCATTAACTATACCCCTGAGACGTTTCCCATGATGAGAGGAAACCAGGGGCCTCATGGAAAACCCACGCAGACACGGAGAACATACAAACTCCTTACAGACAGCACAGGATTTGATCCCAGTTCCATTCGCTGGTGCTGTAAAGGCCTTGCGCTAAGCGCTGCACCAACTGTGGTGCTTTAACAATGGAGAAATGAGGGTGAACTGGAAGTCCATCACCATGAAATGGGTGAAAACCCCAACTAAATTGTTTATTAGGACCTCGACTAGAAGTTCAGAAACAAGTGCCACACCAATGTAGAAAACTTGTGCCCAATGTTGGAAAATTGATTCTCTGTGCTTTCTCTCAATGTTGATGAAGATTGGAATCCATCAATAATGCAAACATCATTCTATGCCTTCACTCCCACTGCCAAGGGTTGATGAAATCTAGAACATGCTTTGAGAAGATGGTGGAGACAGGTCTTCTCACAACATTTAAGAATTATTTCGATGACAATTTGCTCTGAAATGGAAGGCTATGGACCAAGCCTTGGCAAATGGGAATAGTGCAGGTAGGTACATGTGACGCTGATGTGACAGGGTGAAGGGGCTGTTTTATTACTTTGTAATTCAGTTACTCTGATACAAGTACGTTAATATTTGCATCATTTTTTTTCAATGAAAGATGCATTTTTGAACAGTTTTATGGACTGCTTAGATAGTGATGCTTATTGCTCATTGTGAGATCCAAATAGTAAGCCAGCATTGTGTTGGGGCAAAACTCAAATTTCTTAGCTATGAGATTACGAAAATGTCTTTAACTATTGTGTATTATATTCTGAGTTTGTTTTATTGAAACCTCATGAGAGCATAGAACATTACAGCACAGTAAGCCCTTCAGCCCATCATGTTGTGCTGACCTATGGAAACCTACTCTACAACAATACAATCCTTCCCTTCCTCTCATCCATAAAAGTCTAGTTTTTTTTTCATCCATGAGCCTATCTAAGAGTCTTTTGAATTTCCCTATAGTACCAGCCAACATCATCCCCACCAATGCATTTCATGTGGGTATTTCCTACTGTTGCTTAGGCTGTGTACTCTATCAATGCCCCTTATAATCTTGTATACTTCGATTAAGTTGTCTCTTATTCTTTGTCGCTCAAAACAGAAAATTCTGAGCTTAGTCAACCTTGCTTCAGAAGACATGTAAAAAAAAGACGACATGTTTTACAATCTAGGCAACATTCTGGTAAATCTCCTCTGCGCCCTCTTCAAAGATTCTACATCCTTCCTATAATGAGGTGACCTGAATTGAATGCAATAGTCCCAAGTGTGGCCTTACCAAAAGTTTGTAGAGCTGTAACATTACCTCACAGCTCTTGAGTTCAATCCCTCGACTAATGTGGGCCTAAACCCCAAGATTCCCATGTTCCTCCATAGTGTTCAAATTCTTGTCATTGTGCATCACTTCACACTTAACAGGATTGATCACCATCTGCCAACTCTGCCTGGTGTCTATATCCCATTGCAACCTACAACAATCTTCTTTGCTATCCACAAGACTTCAACTTTTGTATCTTGTAAACTTACTGACCCACCCCTCCACTTCTTTGTCCAACCCAATTATAAAAATCCGAGCAGAAGTCCTAGAAAAGATCCCTGCAGAAGCCACTAGTCACAGACCTCCAGATAGAATATGTTCATCTACTACAACCTTCTACACGCAAGTCAATTACAAATTCATGCAGCCAAAGTTCCCTGGATCCCATGCCTCATGATTTTTTGAATGAGCCTACCATGGGGCACCTTGTCAAATGCTTTACTAAAATCAGTGTACACCACATCCCCACAGTTTTGCCATCATAGATTTATTTTGTTATCTCCTTAAAAAAAACTTCATTAAACTCATAAGGCATAATCATCCCCTCAAAAAGACATGATGACCACCCCCCTCAAAAAGACATGATGACCACCCCCCTCAAAAAGACATGATGACCACCCCCCTCAAAAAGACATGATGACCACCACCCTCAAAAAGACATGATGACCACCCCCCTCAAAAAGACATGATGACCACCCCCTCAAAAAGACATGACTACCCCCCTCAAAAAGACAAGATGACCATACCCCCCTCAAAAAGACAAGATGACCATACCCCTCAAAAAGACAAGATGACCATCCCCCCTCAGAAAGACAACATGACCATCCCCCCTCAGAAAGACAAAATGACCAGCCCCTCAAAAAGATGACCATCCCCCCTCAAAAAGACAAGATGACCATCCCCCCTCAAAGACAAGATGACCATCCCCCCTCAAAGACAAGATGACCATCCCCCCTCAAAGACAAGATGACCATCCCCCCTCAAAGACAAGATGACCATCCCCCCTCAAAAGGACAAGATGACCATCCCTCCTCAAAAAGACATGATCACCATTCCCCCCTCAAAAAGACGTGATGACCACCCGCCCTCAAAAAGATATGATGATAAGTGGGATGAAAAATTGGTGCAACGTAGGAATTCACCAGTTTTGCACCATCTGCTCAACATTTGGAAGAAGATTCACGTAGAAAGGAATAAGATAAATTATCAACTACCAAAATTAATATTGACACAAAATCAACTAATCCTTTTCACAATAAATAACCTTTCCTTCGGAGAATGGGAGAGAAAAGGGATCAAAAGAATAGAAAATTGTTTTTCGGGAAATAAATTATTATCTTTTGAACAAATGAAGGTCAAATATAATATAACTGCAAGAAAAGGAGAATGAGGAAACAAACTGTAAACCAAAACAAAAATGGGAACAAGATCTAAAGATAAAGAATGAAACATGGGAAAAGCTATGCTCTGGAACTATGAGAAATACAATAAACACGAGGTTACGCATGATACAATATAATTGGTTACATAGGCTATACATCACACCCCAAAAGTTAAATAAATGGGACCCAACAGTATCAGACAGATGTTTTCGCTGTAGAAAGGAAACGGGAACAACAATACATGCAATTTGGACATGTGAGAAAGTGGAAAAAATTTTGGGAAGATCTAAACCAGATATTAAATAAAATCACAAAAAGCAATATACCAAAAAACCCAGAGATCTTCCTCCTAAGCGATATAAGAAATAAAGAATTTGGACTTGATTTGGATGGAGCACAAAAAAGATTTATTATGATAGCCCTAGCTGTAGCAAAAAAATGTATTATGTCAACCTGGACATTAGAAGACAACTTGAGAATACAACAATGGTACATAGAAATAAATAAATGTATTCCATGAGAAAAAATAACATATAATTTAAGAAATAACATCACAATATTCGAACAAATATGGGAACCAAACATGAAATACAATAGAGAAATCCTACCATGAACCTCCACCACCTAAAGTGACAGAAGGAGAAGACAACGAAATGAACTGACTCAGTATATAAAAGTAAAAGATAAAAATTTCTTGTTTATTTTATTAAGTGACGACATTGTTTTACGAATTTAATGTATCTTATAGATTGAACTTTGAAAAAATGGGAAGGGGGGAGAGGGAGGGAGGGAAGGGAGGAGGGAAAAGGGGAGAAAATGACACTGTATATATTCAAGAGAAAAATGTCTATTTTGGTCAGTATGGTTTATTGTGTGAAAAATAAAAAAATTAAAAAAAAAAGACATGATGACCATCCCCCCTCAAAAAGACATGATGCCCATCCCCCCTCAAAAAGACATGATGACCACCCCCCTCAAAAAGACATGATGACCATCCCTCCTCAAAAAGACATGAAGACCATCCCCCCTCAAAAAGACATGAAGACCATCCCCCCTCAAAAAGACATGAAGACCATCCCCCTCAAAAAGACATGAAGACCATCCCCCCTCAAAAAGATATGAAGACCATCCCCCCTCAAAAAGACATGATGACCACCCCCCTCAAAAAGACAAGATGACCATCCCCCCTCAGAAAGACATGAAACATTAAACAAAGGGACTACTTTTTCTATTCTCCAGTCCTTTGGTACCTCTCCTGCAGCCAGGGTGGATGCAAAGATCACTACCAACGCTCTAGAAATCTTTTCCCTCACTTTCTGGGCTTTATAGTGTCTGGTCCTAGTGACATCATCCTATGCTATAGGTGTTCTGTGGTTAGTAAGTGATTACTTAAAGGTGGTATGTGAGTGGGAGAAAAGATCCAGTATAGTCTCTCCTCTAGTTGGCTTAACCCCATACAGGAATCCTTTTTGGACACACCTGACAAATTTAGCCCCATCTGAATCTACTGCACTAAAGAGATGCCAGTCAACTTTAGGGAAGTTAAAGTGTCCCATAACAACAACTTTGTTATTTTTGCACCTTTCCAAATTCTGCCTACCTCTCTGCTGCTCAATGTCCCAGTGACTATTTGGGGGGGTCTTGGGTCTATTGGAATACTCCCAATAGAGTGATGACTCCCTTTGTTTCTGACTTTTATCCACACTGACTCAGTAGATGATCCCTCCACAACATCCTCCCTTTCTGCAGCTGCGATACAGGTATCTTTGAAGTGAACGCCCTTCAACCATTAAGTTGTTCCCTGTCATCCGAGACTCTCCCACTATGGGAAACCACCTTTCTACATCGACTGTGTCCATGCCTTTCAACATTCAAAGACAGCCCTCTCATTCTCCTAAATTCTATCAAATACAGACAGAGCCATCAAACTTGGATGATAATCTTTTAATTCCCAGAATCAGCCTTGTGAACTTCCTCTGAACCCTCTCTAACGTCAACAGGCCCTTTCTTAAATGAGGAATCCAAAATTGCTCACAGTTCTCCAAGTGGAGTCTCACTAGTACCTCATAAAGCCTCAACATCACATCCCTGCTTTTTGTATGCTATTCCTTTTGAAATGAATGTCAGTATTGCATTTTCCTTCTTCACCACGAACTAAACCAGCAAGTTTATCTCTGGTTCTCCTGCATGAGGACTCCCAGATCCTTTTGCATTTTGTAATTTTCAAACTTTGCCTCTTTACCATTCCCTCTTGAGCCACAGAGCTCAACTCTGTGCCAGAGACCTGGCTGTTACAGCTTTCCCCTCAGTATTCAAAACTGTATACTTGTTTTTGAGGGGAAAGTCATGACTACCCTATTCTCTTTTCCTCTCCTGACAGCCACCTTCCTCATCCCTTATAAGTATGACCTCCTCCCTACTCTTGTCTTTCAGTGTCCAAATGATCTGGAGTTCATCCAGCTCCATTTCCTTAAAATGGTCCGTCAGGTGCCGGATGCTTCCTGCAGGTTTAGTGATCAAGGACACTTGTGTCCTAGATTTACCACATCTTACAAGAGGAGTCTATCACTGCCATTCTAACTGCTCAGTCTGTACAATACTAAAATATCTTGCTTACTTTTACCTGTATCTTCTTACTGTTGTCCCCTGCACCAGTTTTTCCAGATTCTCCTTGCAGAACCCTCTCTAGCCAAAACCTATAAGTCTGACTTGAACACTGGCTGCTCTTCAGTGATTGCTCCACTTGAGCTTCCCTTGCTTTTATTGGCTACAGTTAATTAGACACTTATACAAGCACTTAGCTTTACCCTTGCTTCTAAGAGTTCCTACTCTTGCTTCAAGTCTCATGAAACTAGATGTCATGGTACAGTGAAACCTCATTAGAAAGCAATTTGTTAATCCGCGGAAATGCTTATAGTGTGAATGTCGGTGGATCCCAAACGTTGACTTTAAGATGCCAGGCTAACAGCCACAAACTCAAGAATGGACTCTTATGACTCATTTACAAGACGTGTCTGTTGATATGTGGAGTTTAAAGGTCTTATTACAGGGTTTGAGTCACAGTATTCTGTTTTCCTGCTTTCTGAATCATGACATGTATGCATCTGTTCCGTGATTTGGCTGTAATGCGGTAGGAGATCTTGGACCCCAACTACCTAATGAGGTTTTACTGAATTATGATAGACAATAGTTCAATAACTTTTAAGTGTTATTGTTACTCTATGGTTATTAAGGCTGCCTTGGGACTTTGCTGCCTGGCTAAAATCCCAAGGCACCCAACTTTGTTGTTTCATGTTGAGAGTAACATTCAGTTCTGGCTATACTGTACCACTTTGGTTTAGTCCTATGTATGGGTTAAGATGATTTGCTTAATGCAGTCGGCATTGTGAATTCTGTGGTTAAGACTGTTATATATAAAATTGAGTAATTGTAAATTGTATAAGATGCCTATTTTTCAAGAAGCATCAATTGAAATTGTGAATTTTTTTTAACTTGATTGAATTTGAAAAATAAAATTCATTCGGAAAACAAAAGGCAAAAAAATGTGCAGATGTTATAAATCTGAAATGAAAACAGAAAATACTAGAAATATTTTCCCACCAGAAGCATCAATTGAGTGGGAAACAAAATTGATTTTCCAAAATTTTAATATTAACTTTGTTTCTTTTCCAAGGATGCTGTTTGACTTGCTGTATATCTGAGGCACTTTCTGTTTTAATTCTTATTAAAAGTTTAATGTATATTTCATATACATTGTTATTTAATCAAATTCTGAAGTGACTCTACAGGTACACAATCCTTTATCCGGACGTCTAAAATCTGGAAAGCTCCAAAACCTGGCATTTTTTCCTGGTGCTGGTACAGCAGAGGGAGGTGGGGGGAGAGAGAGAGAGAGAGAGAGATGGCAGTACGATTTGGGCGAGGGGGAGAGAGACAGCAGCGCGACTTGGGCGGGGGGGAGACACAGTAGCGCGACTCAGGCGGGGGGGCAGAGAGACGGCAGTGCAAACCAGGTGGACGGGGGAGAAGAGAGAGACGGCAGCACAACTCGGGTGGGCGGGGTGGAGAGAGACGACAGCGTGACTCGGGCGAGGGTTGGAGAGAGACTGCAACACGATTTGGATGGGCGAAAGGGAGAGAGACGCCAGTGCGACTGGAAGAAGGGTGAATATGGCAGCACAATTCAGGTGGGCTTAAATCTGGGGCAGCTGGCTTTTGTTCTGAAATCCGGAAAAATCCAAAATTCGGAACACACTGTCCCCCAAGGGTTCCGGATAAAGGATTGTGTATCTGTACAAGTTAACATTATATTTTCTCATGTTTTGTTCATTGCTTTTCAAAAATTAATATTATTTAAAGCTTTGTGGTGACAGAAAAAAATGACTTAGGATAAGATTGCAAAGCAGAGAAGTGACTTGATACAACACACTGCTGGAAACACTCTGGAGGTAGAAATCTTAAGTCGACATTTTGAGTCTAATGGAACATGAAAGATTACTAGCAAATATCTGTGTGAAGGGAGTGGGACAGAGGATTGGACTTGATAAGTGGAACCAGATGGGGTGGAGAAATGTGTGGATGGAACCAGGTTAGGGAGGGGTTGGCACGGAGGCTAATGGATGATAGGTGGAATCAGATTGGCTCGAATGATGGTCAAATAACTGTTCCCCACAGCAAATATACAGAAAGTCTCAGGTATAATTTTGTTTCAAGGGCTAAAATGTAGAAACAGAAGTAGGCACTACGAGTCTGCTCTGCCATTTTAATCACGTTGATCCATCCACCCATTCAGGCCCAATCCACAGCTTTCTCCCTGTAACCCTTGATGCCTTGACTAATTAAATAGCTGTTGATCTCTGCTTAAGTATACCCAAGGATCTTGCTTTCATAGATGCCCGTTAAAAAGGGGTATCAGGAAGAACTGTTTGTTCAGAAGATGGTTGTAATCTGCAGTGCACTGGCTGAGGGAGTGGTGGAGGCATATATACTAAAAATATTTAGGATTTATCTGTGTGCTCTGAATTTGCATGACATAAAAGCATGACATCACTGCTCTAGACCCAATTGTGACTGAAATATTTTGCTTTAGGAAAATTGTCATTGGCCCATTTCCTTTGGAATCATGAAACCATGCACATAACGAGTCAATAAGGTATAATTAAATAGTGGTTTTCAAACTTATTCTTTCCACTCACATACCACCTTAAGTAATCCCTTACTAATGACTGAGCACCTAAGACATAGGGATTGCTTAAGATGGTATGTGAGTGGAAAGAAAAAAGTTTGAAGCCACTGGAGTAGACCAACACGTTGTTTCTAGCATTCATACAACTGTGTAAAGAGCATAGTTTTGGATTGAATTGAAAAGAATGATCAATTGGCACCAAGTAAGTGCTGTATGATAGCACTTATGGGTTCATTCAGGAGCCTGATGGTGGTGGAGTGGAAACTGCCCTTCAATTTGTTAGTGCGTAGTTTCACACTTTTAAGCCGTATCCTGAATGGAAGGTGAGAAAAGAAACTGGGTTATCTGGGCTGTGATAAATCTCTGTCCTGTGCTGAATCTTGTCATTTTGATACCTGACCTACTATTGTACTATCATTGGGAAATTTGAAAATGGTGTGAAATGGTATTTAGTTATACAGTCATGTCCTTGAGTGATTTGTGTTGAGTGTGATCATTGAGGAGATGTGTGCTAAGGTGTAGATCCCAAAATTTGGTATGAGTTTGCTGGAGTGTATGGTATCAAAGGCAGAGCTGTGGTGTATGAACAGTAGTCTGACATGGGTGAGCTTGGCATTCAGGTGTTCCAGGACAGAGTGGGGAACTCGGGAGATGGTGGCTGCTGTGTATCCGTTTAGCCAATAGGAAACTTGAAGTGGGTCAAGGCTGAACTAGATGTGAGCCATGACCAGCCTCTCAAATTACTTCATGATGGAGGATGTCAAAGCCACTGGTCAGTTGTCATTTAATCCTATGTCGTGTGGATTTTGCAGGAACATATGGCCTCTCTGAACTCTGGTGGAAATGTGGATTGCAGAGGCTCATGTGACCTCTCTGGCTGGAGCTTAGTATGAAGTCTCATCTGCCAAACAAGGGTTAGATCTGCCTACTTGTGAGACTGATGCGTGGATTGTCCCTGGCAGCTGACATGGTTCTCCAGGTGAAAATCAATGGTTAGATCTATCCACACTTAAGACTGATGCACGATTGGTCATCGCAGGTCACGTGGATGGGTCTTGCATCGAAAAAGCTGAGCACATGCAGTCTCTGGCTCTTTCGCTCTTTGTTCTTGCTGTACATGGAGAACATCACTAAACAGGCTGCAGGTTACGGGCAGCTCTGGAGGGCTGAATGCAATGGGTCTGTCCCAGATCCCAAGCCATGGGCAATGCTGGAGACCAGGTTCATTTGATATTCTTGTTAAAAAGGGTTATTGAGTACTGTGTTTAACCCTTGCATTCCCATTCGGGAGTTGAGAATGTTTAGTAGCGATGTATTCACACCCGATGTGTATCATTGCTGGTATATGTTCGTTTGTTGTGACCATTGCTGAACTCCAGGTTGCGAGCTACGGGGAGCTCTGGAGGGCCAACTGAAATGGGCAGGTCCCGGATCCTGAGCAGCAGCAACACTGGAGATCAAGTTCCTGTGCATGTACTTGTGTAGTTACGTAGAATACTGTGCCTGTGGGTTGTGGGTGCTGAATAAGTTAAACCCTCATTTTTATGTCTACTGTGCCTGTGTTCTGTGTACGTTAGTCTGTCATGTGTGCCCTTTTTGTGAATTACCTGTGTGTAATTAAAGACCACTGTTCATAACGTGTCCAGCCTTGATTTTCTTTGAACCTGTTAAACCTATTGTTGAACACAACAGCCTGTTATGCTTTTATTTAATACTGGAAATGATGGTCTCCTTAAAGCAAATGGGAACTGATTTATTGTTGGGAGAGATTAAAGATCTTTGTGACTAACTACATTCTTCAGTTTGATCTGCATGTATACTTGCTTTCTCCACGCTCACTTGCAAGAAGGGTCACCTTGATTTCAGCACCCAGTGACCATGGATTCGACATCTCTTGTAGTAGTTGATGTTGATGTCACTTCCCTGCTGGCTACCAATATAAAGCAAGCATAGAACATATTGAACTCACTAGGGAGTGTTAGACTATTACATGTGCTGTTTCGTGTCACTTTGTACTCCATGATAGCATGCCCTGCCATGGTTGCTGCATGTCCCTGATGTTCCCTTGGGACTTGTGCTTGGTGCATTATTGTCTCTTGGCTTCTCATGGCCTTGCAGAGATTGTATTTGGATTTCTTGCAGAGGGCTGAATCTCCTGACTTTGATGCCACTCTACTGGACTTCAGGCCTTCTCGTGATTAATTCCAAACTTTTGCTGTACACCAGAAGACCAAATGTCACATCAAATGGCTGTCTTTGATAGCTAGAATAATATTCAACTCAATAAGAAGAGTTGTCATAAAATTCAAGTAAATCAGAATGTGAAGGAGTCGAAGGTTAGAGCTCTACCTAATGCAAAGGATGATAGTACACCACAGCTTTGAAACCGCCATTCTCAAAGTCACAAATAAGAATTGGAAATATCTATTTTGACTGAAAATTTTTCTACACCGAACAAATTTGTGGGTGAGTTATTTAAGTCTGAGGAAATAATGTTGGAAATGGATAAGAGAAATAGAATTGACCTCAGCAGTACTGAGAAGTACTTAAGTTGTGCTCAAGGAGCAGTGGTGTTTTGAAATGGAAAATCTCATTGATGAAGGTTTGCCAAATGCAATTAATTGTTTGGAAGGAGCATAAATGGACAGTTTACTGAAAACTAAAACTGAAAAATGTAAACAATGCTGGAACCATGATGAACAAAACCTCAAACATTGAAATCTGAAATAAAATGTTAGAAATACTCAACAGGTAAGGCTACATTATGGAGAGAAAATTAGATAACATTACAGGCTGGATTCAGCAGTGTTTGGATGGAAGATGTCAGAGAGTAGTGGTAGAAAATTGTTTGTCCAATTGGAGGCCGGTGACTAGTGGAGTTCCTCAGGGATCGGTCCTGGGTCCACTATTGTTTGTTATATATATTAACGATCTGGATGTAGGGGTATAAAATTGGATAAGCAAGTTTGCGGATGACACAAAGATTGGTGGTGTTGTGGACAGTGAGGTAGATTACCGTAGATTAAAAGGTGATTTAGGAAGGCTGGAGGTGTGGGCTGAGAAATGGCTGATAGAATTTAATACAGATAAATGTGAGGTGCTGCATTTTGGAAAGGCAAATTTAAATAGGTCATATATATTGAATGGTAGACAATTGAGGAGTTCAGAGCAACAAAGGGATTTAGGAGTTATGGTAAATAGTACCCTCAAGGCTGATACTCAGGTAGATGGTGTGGTGAAGAAGGCATTTGGAATGTTGGCCTTCATAAATCGGAGTATTGAATTTAAGAGTAGGGAGGTTATGATGAAATTGTACAAGGCATTGGTGAGGCCAAATTTGGAGTACTGTGTACAGTTTTGGTCACCAAATTATAGGAAAGATGTAAACAAAATAGAGAGAGTGCAGAGAAGGTTCACGAGAATGTTGACAGGATTTCAGGGTCTGAGTTACAGGGAAAGGTTGTGCAGACTGGGGCTTTTTTCTCTGGAGCGTAGAAGATTGAGAGGGGACTTGATAGAGGTGTTTAAGATTTTAAAAGGGACAGACAGAGTAAATGTGGATAGGCTTTTTCAATTAAGAAAGGGGGAGATTCAAACTAGAGGACATGGTTTAAGATTGAAGGGGGAAAATTATCAGTGGAACATGAGGGGAAATTTCTTTACGCAGAGGCTGGTGGGGATGTGGAATGAGCTTCCAGCAGACGTGGTCGAGGCGGGATCATTGGTTACATTTAAGGAAAGACTGGATCGTTACATGGATAGGAGGGGACTAGAGGGGTATGGACCAGGTGCTGGTCAGTGGGACTAGGAGGGTGGGGATTTGTTACGGCATGGACTAGTAGGGCCGAACTGGCCTGTTCTGTGCTGTAAGTGGTTATATGGTTATATGGTTATAACCTTTGGAACTAGCTAATTCTGATGCAATCTGTAAAAGAATTATCTCAAGCTGTGAGGACTGACTTGCCTGGTCAGAAAGATGCATCTTATTTCTTGTAATACTTGTAATTACTTTGATAATGAAATAGACCATGTCAGCCGACAACAGAAACTGGATTGCTTCAAAACTTTGAAATGGAAAAAGGTAATCAATAATCCAAAATAAAATAAAAGCCCTGTCATCAATGTTTGTTTTCTAAAGCACCCCTGTTGCTGAGCTTTCCACAGTAAGTATCTTTGTGGGGTGGGCAATGTAGGCAAAGTGAAAATTGGTTTGCTATTGACTAGAATCAGAACAGTTTTGGTATCATGAATAGCATTATCATTAACTGCAATGTGGAAAGCAATGCATTAAAAGACATTATGACACATGCAAATAGGTGAACATATTTTCAAGTGTCATCAAGGTAGAGAAGACTTTTTCTGACTGGAAAGTTATAGCTTTCATGACTCAAAGGCACTTCGTTTTTATTTCAATAGTCAATACTTTTTAGATATTTCATTCAGTCAAGAACAAAAACAATAAAAACTGGGAAAAGCACATAACATTTTTTGCTTTGACTTTACTTAAGTATATTGGCAAAAAATGTAAAGTTGCTTAAACAATATGACTTGGTTGAGATGTTATGGATTTGGTTAAGCTGTATCTTAGATTCAGAATGGAGGACCATCGCCTTCCCAAGATCGTGTTATATGGCGAGCTCTCCACTGGCCACTGTGACAGAGGTGCACCAAAGAAAAGGTACTAGGACTGCCTAAAGAAATCTCTTGGTGCCTGCCACATTGACCACCGCCAGTGGGCTGATAACGCCTCAAACCGTGCATCTTGGCGCCTCACAGTTTGGCGGGCAGCAACCTCCTTTGAAGAAGACCGCAGAGCCCACCTCACTGACAAAAGGCAAAGGAGGAAAAACCCAACACCCAACCCCAACCCACCAATTTTCCCCTGCAACCACTGCAACCGTGTCTGCCTGTCCCGCATCGGACTTGTCAGCCACAAACGAGCCTGCAGCTGACGTGGACTTTTACCCCCTCCATAAATCTTCGTCCGCGAAGCCAAGCCAAAGAAAGAAAAAAAGAAAAATCTTAGATTAAGTTGAGTTACTGAATATTATACAAAGACAATGCATCGTAGGTTGACTAGTTATATTCTGTGATCCCATGTTACATGATGGTAACTGTTCTCAGTTAAAGCAGTGAAGCAGAAGGAATCTTTGATAATTCTGCAGCAGTAACACAACATAAGAAGAACATGATGTATACAAATGGATTTCTTTCTTATTCTCTCTTTCTAGATTCGTGTATGTCTTATTCTGGAAATTGTTTCATTTTGCAATTTTTAGTCAGCTTTTCGTGGATAACTAACTTTAATAGATTTTATCTTTTAATCTAGATTCTGTGTATACATGCTAATTTGCTACCTATAATTTACCAAGCAGGAGTAATAAACTAGTATTATTGTCATCTTTCAATTCACGTCTTAACAATTCTTGTGTTTGCCGTATGATGCGAGATTTGCGAAAATCTCACTTCAGATTTATTGTCAGAGTACATACATGCCATCACATACAACCCTGAGATTCTTTGTCCTGCAGTCGAGGCAGAATTACCACTTACTGGTAGTGCGGAAAAAAAATCTGCTCAACGTGCACATGTAAACAAATAAAGAAATGTAAGCAAACTATGTAATAAAAAAGAGAGAAAAAAAAGTGCAAAACTAAGACTTGTTAAATGAGTCCCTAATTGAGTTTGTGTTGAATCTGATAGTGGAGGGGTAGCAGCTATTTTTGAACCTGGTGGTGTGAGTCTTGTGGCACCTATACCTCTTTCCTAATGGTAGCAGCAAGAACAGAGCGTGTGCTAGGTGGTGTGGATCCTCGATGATAGCATTCCCTGTAGATATTCTCAATGGTGGGAAGAGTTTTCCCTGTGATGTCCTGGTCTGTGTCCACTACCTTATGTAGGGCTTTATACTCAGGGATATTGGTGTGGCCGTACCAGACCGCGATGCAGGTGGTCAGCACACTTGCCACCACACATAAGTAGAAATATGCCAGGGTTTCCAATGCCATACCAAACCTTCATAAACTCCTGAGGAAGTAGCGATGCTCACAGAATTTCTTCATGATGACATTAATGTGTTAGGTACAGGAAAGATTCTCCCAAGATAGACTCCCAAGAACTTAAATTTACTCACCCTCTCTACCTATGATCTGCCTATGATAATTGGATCGTACTGTTATGAGGTTTATTATATTAATCTTAATATGTCTTTAAAAGAGATTATGGGAGTTTAATGTAGGTCTTTATAAACAGACATTATCATTTCACAAAAGATATCTCATTTAAAATGCAAGAGCCTTGCTGAAAGAGAGACTTTATGTCCACAGTGACTTTACAGAAACTTTGAAGAATACCTATGGAGACTTCACAAGTAGATGTTAATTGGACTGATGGGGAATAAATGGACTATTGTCTTTAAAGCAACAGATGGCCAGGCTCAGGAAACAGATTGTGGTGCCAGCAATCTATCTTGTTGCAGTTTGCTGTTTTAAGAAGTGTCATGTGGTTTTGCAAGCAGAGAGAGAAAAAAAAACAAATGGGATTTCTCTTTTAGAAAGAGAGGCACCTCTACAGTGTCTTTTGAGGCTGCAACATGACAAGCTGGCAACCTTGTTGAAAACCCCATTTTGAAGATGAGTTGTGAATTCTGAGTTCAGCCTGTTCAAAACTCTTGTAGTCCTTACAAGAGGAAATGGCTGGTTAGAGTGTTTCTCTTGAAATAAGGGAAAGAAGAGGAATTCTGTGGTGACCTGGAAGAAGAGCTTATCATTTGGAAAACCCTTTTTTTATTTTTTTTTTTTATTTTTAATTTTTTATTTTTCACACCATAAATCACAATAGCCATGATATACACTTTTTCTTTTCCACACATTTACAGTGACTTTTTCTCCCTCCCCCCTCCCTCCTCCCAAGCCACCCCCCCATCCCCCCCCCTCTCATCCATTTTAGTTATACAATCTAGGTTGCATTAATTCAGTTAGACAATGTTGTCATTCAACAAAAATACACCAGAAATTCTACTGAGTCCATTCTTTTCTTTTCTTCTCCTTCCATCAACTTAGGTAATGTTTGTTCCCGGTAGGTTTTCGCTATTGTATTTAATGTAAGGCTCCCATACTTGTTCGAATATTTCAATATTATTTCTTAAACTATATGTTATTTTTTCTAATGGAATACATTTATTCATTTCTATATACCATTGTTGTATTTTCAAATTATCTTCCAATTTCCAGGTTGACATAATACATTTTTTTGCTACGGCTAGGGCTATCTTAACAAATCTTTTTTGTGCATCCTCCAAGTCAATTCCAAATTCTTTATTTTTTATGTTACTTAGGAGAAAGATCTCTGGATTCTTTGGTATATTGTTTTCTGTTATTTTATTTAATATCTGATTGAGATCATCCCAAAATTTTTCTACTCTCTCACATGTCCAGATTGCATGAATTGTTGTTCCCCTTTCTTTTTTACATCGAAAACATCTATCAGATACTGTTGGGTCCCATTTATTTAACTTTTGCGGTGTAATGTATAGTCTGTGTAACCAATTATATTGTATCATACGCAGCCTCGTATTTATTGTATTTCTCATCGTTCCAGAGCATAACTTCTCCCATGTTTCCTTTTTTATCTTTATATTTAAATCTTGTTCCCATTTTTGTTTAGTTTTACCATTTGTTTCCTCATTTTATCATTTGGAAAACCCTTGATGGGTCAAGTTTCTTTGGTAAGACACTGAAGTGGCAGATCAGAGGAAATCAGTTTGTGTGTGTGTCCAACGAGCAACCAGTCTTTCTCTGAAACTAATGAGAACCTTCCTGAGTGGTAACCATTTACCTTTAAGCACCAGAGCCTAGCGAAAATTCATATATGTTAAATTCTGTGTACAGTATAAGAATTGACTGATACAGGGTAACTTGGATGAGTGAGAGTTGAGATTGGGCTGTGAATCAAAGGACTTTCCTGAACATATGCACATTACATACATATAACCATTTATGGAGCGGAAACAGGCCATGTTGGCCTTTCGAGTCCGCACCGGTTCACTGATTTGTAAAAAGTTCACCAGGCTTTGGTGCCCGAAAGATAAATGTTCACTGCTCAGGAATAAAGATCAATGTTTCTTTTGGATAAAATATGATCAAACTGCAGTTAAAGATAAAGTTTTTTAAAAAATGAATGCAGTTTTTAGAATTAGAAGGGGGTTAAGTTAATAGTAATAAGTTAAAGTTTGATTGTTCTTGGTGCATCAGTCAGCCAAGTTAATTAATCACCCTCATGTTTGCTAACTCTTTCCCCATTTTTTATACAATACTTTCCTTCCTTTGGCTTGGCTTCGTGGACGAAGATTTATGGAGGGGGTAAAAAGTCCACGTCAGCTGCAGGCTCGTTTGTGGCTGACAAGTCCGATGCGGGACAGGCAGACACGGTTGCAGCGGCTGCAGGGGAAAGTTGGTTGGGGTTGGGTGTTGGGTTTTTCCTCCTTTGCCTTTTGTCAGTGAGGTGGGCTCTGCGGTCTTCTTCAAAGGAGGTTGCTGCCCGCCAAACTGTGAGGCGCCAAGATGCACGGTTTGAGGCGATATCAGCCCACTGGCGGTGGTCAATGTGGCAGGCACCAAGAGATTTCTTTAGGCAGTCCTTGTATCTTTTCTTTGGTGCACCTCTGTCACGGTGGCCAGTGGAGAGCTCGCCATATAACACAATCTTGGGAAGGCGATGGTCCTCCATTCTGGAGACGTGACCCACCCAGCGCAGCTGGATCTTCAGCAGCGTGGACTCGATGCTGTCGACCTCTGCCATCTCGAGTACTTCGACGTTAGGGATGAAAGCGCTCCAATGGATGTTGAGGATGGAGCGGAGACAACGCTGGTGGAAGCGTTCTAGGAGCCGTAGGTGATGCCGGTAGAGGACCCATGATTCGGAGCCGAACAGGAGTGTGGGTATGACAACGGCTCTGTATACGCTTATCTTTGTGAGGTTTTTCAGTTGGTTGTTTTTCCAGACTCTTTTGTGTAGTCTTCCAAAGGCGTTATTTGCCTTGGCGAGTCTGTTGTCTATCTCATTGTCGATCCTTGCATCTGATGAAATGGTGCAGCCGAGATAGGTAAACTGGTTGACCGTTTTGAGTTTTGTGTGCCCAATGGAGATGTGGGGGGGCTGGTAGTCATGGTGGGGAGCTGGCTGATGGAGGACCTCAGTTTTCTTCAGGCTGACTTCCAGGCCAAACATT
The DNA here is from genome assembly GCF_036971445.1 of Narcine bancroftii. NCBI lineage: Eukaryota > Metazoa > Chordata > Chondrichthyes > Torpediniformes > Narcinidae > Narcine > Narcine bancroftii. The sequence continues at coordinate 234,152,021 of NC_091469.1, forward strand.
TTGGCAGTTTCCGCAAAGCAGGACGTCAAGCGCTGAAGAGCTGGCTCTGAATGGGCAACTAAAGCGGCATTGTCTGCAAAGAGTAGTTCATGGACAAGTTTCTCTTGTGTCTTGGTGTGAGCTAATAATGTGGTATTAACAGCAAATTTGTCGATGGTGTAGAGCAGGGGGCTAAGAACATAGTCCTGTGGTGCTTTGATGCTGATGGAGTTGTGGAAGAAATGCTTCTACCAATCCTCACTGATTGTGGTCTTTAGGTGAGGAAATCAAGGATCCAATTACACAGTGGGGTGTTGAGTCCCAGGTCTTGGAGTTTGCTGATTAATTTTGAGGGCATGATGGTGTTAAATGCTTGACTGTAGTCGATAAAGAGCATTCTGGTGTCTGCATCTTTGCTGTCCAGATGCTCCAGGGCTTTATGTAGAACCAGTGAGATAGCATCTGCTGTAGACCAGTTGCTATGATAGGCAAATTAGAACAGGTCCATGTTGTTGCTCAGACAGAAGCTGATATGCTTCAACACCAGCCTTTCAAAACATTTCATCACTGTTGATGTGAGTGCCACTGGTCAATAGTCATTTAGGCAGATTACCTCACTTTCCTTGGGGACAGGTACAATTGATGCCTGTTTGAAACAGGTAGTTGCCATGCACTGCCAGAATGAAATGTTGAAGATGTCCATGCGTACATTGGCAAGTTGGTCAGCAGAAATTTTCAGTACCCTGTCTGGACCGGATGCTTTCCTTGAATTCACTCTCCTTAAGGCAGTCTGCATATCATCCTCTGATACAGAGGAGAGGATTGTCAGGGGACATGGGTTACGTAGTGGTGGTTCTTTCTTGTTCTTGTGGCCGAATCAGGTGACATCGAGTTTATCTGGCAATGAAGCTTTGCCGTTTCCTATTGCACCGGATTTGGTTTTGTAGCAGGTTATGTCATTTAGGCCGCGACAATCCTGTCAGGTATCCTTCATTGTTTCCACTTACGTTTGGAAACTCCACCCAGGAGATGGCTTTCTATAGGTCATACCTGCTCCTTCTGTATTCATCTGGGACTCTGGACTTAAATCCCTGTGATCTGGCTCTCAGCAGGTTCTGGATTTCATTGTTCATCCAGGGTTTCTGGTTGGGGAAAATCCTGAAGGATTTGGTGGGGACAGACTCGCCAACAGCTGATTTGATAGTCTGTGACAGCCCTGGTGTAATTATTCAGATCCTCAGCTTAGTCTTTGAACACCGCCCAACCTGCTGACTCTAAAAAGTCCTGCAACCGTTCTTCAGCCTCTTGCTGTTCATTATTGTGCTTCACATAATGAGTAGAGTCGGTAGATGCAACAAATGTTTTACTGGACAAGATCAACGTATTTACATCACTGGGAAGGGGAGAGAGCTTGCATCCACAGCCTTACATATACTCCCCACTAACCAACCGGGTACCTTGCACATGCGCATTACACCACTAAATACGGAGGCTGCAGTGCATTGGAGCAGGAGTAGAATAGCCATAACAACAGCTGCCTACATCCCCTTTCTTGAGCTGGCCCCCACACATATTGTATTCCACATCTACATATATCAAACCAACAGCAACTAAGCAAAATATATACATGTCTGGCCCAGTCCTCCTGATATTGTGGGTTAGACCTGCAAACATGCCCCACCCACACCTTATAGAATCTTCTTTGGAAGTTGAGACTTGCCGCAGCTCCACTGGAAAATCACCCTCGTTTGCGGTTGTTGGGATGCTGTCTGTGTCGCTCATGACTTCCTCTGGAACAGAGATGGGGCTCCCCACTATTTCTGGGTCTCAATATTCATTCAAAAATATTGGTTCTTTGACTGGGAGCATGTGCTTCTATTCCTCTGGTATGTTTTTCTCCCTGACTTGATGAGGTATGACCTCGGCTTGTTGCAATGCCTTGGCGGTCGTACCCTTCTGGAGTCTGGAGCCGAACCAACTGCCCTTCAGCAAGGGGTGTCAGTGCCCTGGTTGACCTGTCATAATATTTTTTCTCTGTAAGGTGTTTGCATAGTAGCTGAGCATTAATGTCCTGAAGGTCCTTGATGTGAGGCTCCAAAAGCTTCTTAGCTACCGGAAGAGTTGTCCTGGTCTGGCAGGATATCAAACGCTGTGCCGGGTTATCCCAAGGGACATTTTTCAGGTTCAGCAAACTGAGGAAGGAATCTGATTTGTCTCTGTAACAGCGATCCATGAGTTGCTTGACACTTCTTACAGCAAGCCCATTGGACTGAGGATATTCTGGGCTGCTAGTAATGTGCTTGAAATCTCATAAGGAGGCAAAATCACGAAATGTCTGACTAGTGAACTGGCCACCATTTCTGGACAGGAGTACGTGGACAGGCTCCATGTACTGAGAAATGGTGACTCAGTTCTTGATCACTGCTTCTGAAGTGGTAGTTTGCAATAAGTCTATTTCAAACCAGCCAGAGTATGAGTCGGTCAATACCAGGTAGTGCTGTCCATGCCACTCGAAAATATTCGTTGCCACTGTGCACTGGGTGCAGTTGCAGTGGCTCCTTTTGCTGGTGTGGCCTAGTATGGTTGCAACCCACACACGACTGCACTTTCCCATCTATCTGGTCGGACATTCCTGGCCCGAAAGCTGTCCTTCACCTGGTGTTTTGTTGCATCTATGCCTGGGTGTCCTCTTGTCCTGGTCTCCAGAGCCTCTCTTTTTAGGCTCTGTCTGTGTAAAGGCAAAAGGAGCACAGCTAGATGATCTGACTTGCCAAAATGCGGTCTCGGGAAAGAACGGTAGTTTGTCCTTATCTTGGTGTAGCAGTGTTTGAGTGTACTGGGACCTTTGATACAGCAGGCTACATGCTGGTGGTAGTTGGGAAGTTTTCTTGAGATAGGCCTGCTTAAAGTCACCAACTGAGATTTTTGTGTGTTTGGGGTAGGCCTTCTCATGCAGCTCCACAAGTTCCTGCTTGTAATCGGCATCGGGAGGGATATAAATTTAGGTGAGAACTCTGAGGGCCTCCTGTGTCCCAAATCAATGAGTTGAATATCAAGAGCTTGAACACGTAAATCCTGACTTAACTGAGGCCTGTGTTCCCTCACGGGTCGATGTGCATGGCACCTTTCAAAAAATAAGGGTCTGTATTTAATCAGGTAACCACAATTGAATTTGTGTACTGAATATTTCTGAAACTTTCACAAAAAGTTGCTTAAAGTTAACAGTATGAAAGAGAATTTACTGTAATGTATCATTTGTAATTGGATAGCCATTTTCAAATCTATTCCCAGACACTTTCTATGTAAGGTGTGGCATGCAAAATATTGTTATGCATTATCCATTGCAGGACATTGTGCAATAAGCATTATTTAAAATATAATTAACAATTATGTTGACGAGAATTTATTTTTTTAATCTTGTAGAGAAGCGAAAGCTTCATTTCATTTAATCAGTGAATTTTCTTCAGGTTAACGGTTCTCCTTAATTTTGCTGCGTACGTACTTCAAATATATATTTGTGCTACAATCCACTTCTGAGAGCCTGCTTAGGACATTTTCATTTGTTAAAGGTTCTATGCTGGTGTATTTATGTATAAATTGTAATGCTCATTTAACATTATTTTACCTATATTTGTGCTGTGATTCTTAATACTTCATTGACCCTTGCCTCCCGAGTCCCAAATCAGAGTTGAATACAACTGCAGGAGTATGAACGTAATCCGGATTTAAAGCCTTAATTCCCTCGGGTCGATGCACATGGCACCTTTCCAAAAATAAGCTGCAAAGTTCTTTGTATCCTGGTGAATTCTTGTCTCCATTGTGGAAAATCAAGCATATCTGTATTTATGTCAGTGTTATTTGTGTCATAAACAAATTGGAAGGATATTTGTACTTCAATGGCTGTGAATTGCTCTGAAGATGTTATAACTAGATTGTAGCTGGAAGCAAATTGAATGTTTTCTCTGTTGAAATCAAATCTACTTTATGCTAGCACTAAAAATTTAGACTTTATAGATTAATGTAATGGGCTGGATTGTGCTTTCATGGAGTGCTTGCATTCCCACCATCTTAACACTTCACATACGCAGAGCCAACTCTGCTGGCTTCCCCCACACTGTTGTCAAGTTCCAGATGCCAATTTAGTCTCTGGCAGTGTTATGCAAAAACTCTATTTTTGAGAGATCTCTGAAAAATCTTGAAGGAAGCAAAACCTTTGTTGATGCTAACATAGAGTGCCCTCCATAATGTTTGGGACAAAGATACTTTTTTCCCTGTGCTCCGCAGTTTTAAATTTGTAATCAAACAATTCACATGTAATTAAAGAGCACAGATGAAATTCTATCCTTTTAAGTTCAAAAGAAGAAAGGTAGACAAACATGCAACTTATGAGCAAGAGAAGGTCTCTGCTCTTCATGCCTTCATGATACAATCATGGCTGATCTGATTGTAACTTCTACTCAGCATTCCAAAATATTTATATTGATTTTAAATTTTATCTGTATGTATATTTGATTATTATGTGTGCACTGTCGTCCAGAGAAATGCTGTTTTGTGGTTGTTTATGTATAGTCAGATGATAATAAACTAACATTTCAGTACCTGCAGTGATCTTTCTCAAGTCTTTCTATTGGGTGGTAAAGTAATGGTCCAAAAAATCAAGATTCCATTTAACAAAATGCACAAAAAATTACTCAGAAAGATGTGCTACCAGACCAATGCCACTATTAAGCCAAGAAAGAGAACCAAAAGGAAGTCCCTTCAGAGGCATTGACCATCCATGAATCCCACTGCATCCTCCAGTCTGTTACCTCTTGTGCCTCCAGAGCTGCACGGACTCCTGTGCTGAGCCTGAACACAAAGCGTCCACATCACCCTCCTTGATCTCTGGTTCTGAACCTCTGAGGCAATTAGGAAGCAGTCCTGATACCTGTCTTCAGCAGCCTACAGACTAGTGTGAGGCCTTTGGCTGCCAGGCTCCGTGCTGGAGCCTGGTCTACTGCTATGATTTCCTATCTGATAGGGTCATCTCCCAGGGGTGTGGTAGTATATTCCTCTTGCACTGGTGTCCTGTGCTGATCCCCTGCTTCCTTGGAGCCCCTAACTTAATATCTGGGCTGCTGAAGAACATGGCTGCAACCATGGCCTTCTGAGAGAAAACTGTTCACTGCTCCTCGATCTCAAATGAACATTGTCCCTGTGTTTTCACGTCCTTCAAAACTAGGGGATGGGGCAAAATCCCATTTTAAAAAAAAATGGATGTAGACATTCATTTTTATTTGGGGAGAAAATATTTCTTTCATCTATGTGCCTGTCTAAGAGTCTCTTAAATGCCTCCAATGTTTCAGCCTCCACCTCCATCCCCTTTTTTTTCCAAACTTGATTTAAAGATTTAAAAAAAAATAACATACAGTCCAATAATCATCAAAAATTGATTTTACAAAGATAAACCCCAAACCCACCCTCTCACTCCCTTAAGGGGAGCCAAAATATAAATTATATATAATTTTTTTTTATAAATGTTGAAAACAATTCAAAGTATATCTAAATGCATATATTTCAAATACAGAGACCATTTGTAACAAAAAGGGAATAATTATCATGTAAATTATAAGCAATTTTTCCATAACAATACAAGCTTTCAATTCATTATGCCAACGTAGTATATTAATCTCTCTATTGTCTTTCCAAGTACTCGCAACACATTTACGCGCTACTGATAACACCAAATGTACAAAAGCAATTTGAATTTTATCCAAACCTAATCCCCTCAACGAAATCAAATTACCCAACAAAAAATCATTGGATCTTCTTCTTCTTTGGCTTGGCTTCGCGGACAAAGATTTATGGAGGGGGTAAAAAGTCCACGTCAGCTGCAGGCTCGTTTGTGGCTGACGAGTCCGATGCGGGACAGGCAGACAAGGTTGCAGCGGCTGCAGGGGAAAATTGGTTGGTTGGGGTTGGGTGTTGGGTTTTTCCTCCTTTGCCTTTTGTCAGTGAGGTGGGCTCTGCGGTCTTCTTCAAAGGAGGTTGCTGCCCGCCAAACTGTGAGGCGCCAAGATGCACGGTTTGAGGCGATATCAGCCCACTGGCAGTGGTCAATGTGGCAGGCACCAAGAGATTTCTTTAGGCAGTCCTTGTACCTTTTCTTTGGTGCACCTCTGTCACGGTGGCCAGTGGAGAGCTCGCCATATAACACGATCTTGGGAAGGCGATGGTCCTCCATTCTGGAGACGTGACCCACCCAGCGCAGCTGGATCTTCAGCAGCGTGGACTCGATGCTGTCGACCTCTGCCATCTCGAGTACTTCGACGTTAGGGATGAAAGCGCTCCAATGGACGTTGAGGATGGAGCGGAGACAACGCTGGTGGAAGCGTTCTAGGAGCCGTAGTTGATGCCGGTAGAAGATTCGGTGCCGAACAGGAGTGTGGGTATGACAACGGCTCTGTATACGCTTATCTTTGTGCAGTTTTTCAGTTGGTTGTTTTTCCGACTCTTTTGTGTAGTCTTCCAAAGGCGCTATTTGCCTTGGCGAGTCTGTTGTCTATCTCATTGTCGATCCTTGCATCTGATGAAATGGTGCAGCCGAGATAGGTAAACTGGTTGACCGTTTTGAGTTTTGTGTGCCCAATGGAGATGTGGGGGGGCTGGTAGTCATGGTGGGGACCTGGCTGATGGAGGACCTCAGATTTCTTCAGGCTGACTTCCAGGCCAAACATTTTGGCAGTTTCCGCAAAGCAGGACGTCAAGCGCTGAAGAGCTGGCTCTGAATGGGCAATTAAAGCGGCATCGTCTGCAAAGAGTAGTTCACGGACAAGTTTCTCTTGTGTTTTGGTGTGAGCTTGCAGGCGCCTCAGTAATGGTAATGTAAAGTTATACAATTTTTCCAAAACTACTTTAATTCCTTGCCAAAATGGTTGAACTTTAACACAAGTCCAAACAGCATGTAAAAAAGTTCCAATACATGAATCACATCCAAAACATAAATCTGAATTACTAAACCCATATTTTTTCAGTTTCTCCGGAGTCCAATATAATTGATGTAAAAAATTATAATTAGCCATTCCATATCTTACATTTGTCAATTTGATTACATTGTCCTGACACCTATCCACCCAATCTTATTCAGGAAAAATAAACACTAAATCACTCTCCCATTTAAGTTTCAATTTTTCCCAATCCGGTTTATCCATATCATCTTGTAACAAATTGTACATAACCGAAATATAACCCTTCTTTGGTACAGAGGAAATCAAAGACTCAAATCTCAACAAAGTGGGTAAATTCATCTCTCTACCATAATTATCCTTTACCAAGGCTCTAAGTTGGTAATACACAAACAAAGAATTTACAGATATATCAAATCTTTCTCTCAATTGATTAAAAGAAAGAAATTGTCCCTCTTCAAAACAATCCTGTATTGTCTTTATACCCTTAAAATCCCAACTCCTTAAATAATTATTAAACATTGAAAAAGGAATAATAAGCTGATTGTTATACAATGAAGTTAAAATTGATAATTTATTTTTTGATCCCAAAACCCTATTTTTTAAAATCCAGATCTTTAACAAATGTTTCATTTATATTCCTGTAGCAAATTCAAATTACAACGAAATATAAATTCATGTACCTCTGAAATACATGCCATTTCCACCTTAGCCCAGCTAGGAGGATAATCTAGATCCATCAGCCTGCTAATAAACTTCAACTGGGATGCTTCATAATAATTTTGAAAATGTGGTAACTGAAGTCTACCTAATGCATATTTCCATGTAAGTTTATACAATGCCACTCAAGCTAATTTACCTTTCCATGAAAACTCCTGCACTACCTTATTTAAATCCTGAAAAAAACTTTTGAAAGTAAACAACTGAAATAAATATTGAATTCGGGGGAAAATATTCATTTTAATACAATTGACCCTACCAATCAAAGTTAATGGAAGATCTTTCCACTTAATCAAATCTGCTTTAATCCGTTTTAATATAGGCACATAATTTAACTGATACAATGACTGATAATTAATGTCTACAAGTACACCTAAATATTTAATTTTATTTGTCCACCTTAATTTTGTAATAATTTTAAATTCTGAATAATCTCCTATTCCAACTTGTAAAATGTCACTTTTATCCCAATTAACTTTATATCCTGACAATTCTCCAAATTTCGACAAACACTCTTGTAACTGCTTCAATGACCGTTCTGGTTCTGTCAAATATATCAATACATCATCTGCAAATAAGTTAATCTTATATTCTTCATTCATAGCCTTCATCCCTCTAATTTCATCATTTTGCCTAATAGTGTGAGCTCATGGTTCAATAGCCAACGCAAATAAGGCAGGTGACAATGGGCAGCCCTGCTGAGTTGAACGAGTCAACCTAAATGTAAAGAAATCTGACCATTTGTCACCACCCTAGCAATCGGGTTTGTATATAAAGCTTTCACCCAACCAATAAAAAAAAGGCCGAATTTAAACTTTTCTAACACCTTAAATAAAAAATCCTACTCAAACCTATAAACGTCTAATGCAACCACCATAGGATCACCATTCCTGAAAAGGCATTCCAGGCATCTGCAACTCTCTGTGTATTTAAAAAAAAACCACCCCTGATGTCTCCCCTAAACTTCCCTGCCTTAACTTTGTACATTTGTCCTCTGGTGTTTGCTCTTCCTGGCATGGGAAACAGGTGCTGGCTCTCATAATCTTGTAGATCTCTATCAAGTTTCCTCTCTTCCTTCTATGCTCCAAAGAGATAAGTCCCAGCTCTACTAACCTTGCCTCATAAAACTTGTTTCCATCCAGGTAACATCCTGGTAAATCTCCTCTGCACCCTCTCCATAGCTTCCACATTCTTCCTATAATAAGGTAAACACTGAACACAATGCTCTAAGTCTGATCTCACCAGAGATTTGTAGAGTTTCAACATGACCTCTCTACTCCTGAACACAATCCCCCATTAATGAAACCCAGCATCCCATAGGCCTTTTTAACTATCCTATCAACCTATGCAGTGATCTTGAGGGATATATGGATTTGAACCCCAAGGTCTCTCTGTTCATCCACATTCTTAAGTAACCAACCATTAACCTTGTACTCGCCCTTCTGGTTTGTCCTTTCAAAATACATCAACTCACACTTTTCCAGATTGAACTCCATCTGCCACTTTTCTGTCCAACTCTGCATCCTGTCTATATCCTCTTGTAACCTACAGCTCCTCCAACCTCTGAAAACTTGCCCATTCTTCCACTTCATCACCTAGGTCATTTATAAAAATCACAAAGAGCAAGTGACCCAGAACAGATCCTTGTGCCACTCCACGAATCATTGACCTCCAGGCAGGATACTTTCCTTCTATTACTATTCTCTGGTTTCTTCCTGCAAGCCAATTTTTATCCACATAGCCATGGTTTCACTGATCCCATGCCTCATGACTCTCTGGATGAGTCTCGTGGGGGACCTTGTCAAATGCTTTGCTCAAATCCACGTAGACCACATTTACTGCACTATCCTCATCAATTTCTTTTGTTACCTCCTGAAAAAAACTTAATTAGGATCATGAGGCACAACATTTTCTTCACAAGGCCATGTTGAATATCCTTGAGTAGACTATTTCTACAAATGCTCATAGATCCTATCCTTAAGAATACTCTCTAATAGTTCGCACACCACTGATGTAAAGCTCACTGGTCTATAATTCCCAGGATTCTCTCTATTACCTTTTTTTTTTAAACAAGGGGATTACTGGTATTGTTACGAGTCCACAGGACCCAAAACCCAGCAGCAATAGATATGCACAATGACAAAGGGTTACTTAAACAAAAGTTGCTTTTAATTATTTTTGAACATGAAAATAGAATCAAACTTTAACTTATCTCTATTGAGTCACTTAACCCCCTTCTAACTCTAAGCACACATGTGTGTAATGTGTGTGTAAGTTCAGCAAAGTTCTTTGGTTCACAGTCCAATCTCACTGGTTGCAGGCAATTCTTGTACTGTGCACAGAAGTTAACATTAATAAAGTTAACCAGGCTTTGGTGCTTAATGGGTAAATGGTTACCACTCAGAAGGGTTCTTGTTGTTTTTCAGAGAGAGAGTTTTTGTTGTTCCAGGACATCCACAACTGATTCCTTTTTATTCAGACACTCCAGTGTCTTGCTGACGAAACCTGTCCCCTTCAGGGTTCTCCAGATGATAACCTCTTTCTTTCAGGTCACCACAGAGTTCCTTTCTGTTTCACCTATTCCAAGGGAAACACCAGACAGCCAGTCCTCTCCTTTGACCAGGCCGTCTTCCAAAGCTTGCCAGCTTGGCCCTCTGGAACCGATGTCTGTCTGTCTGTCTCTCTCTCTCTCTCTTTCTCTCTCTCTCTCTCATGCCCTCCAACTCAGAGCAAAGCCTATTTTTCCTACTTTCTGCCTGTAAAGATCTCATGACCTTCCAGACAGTAAATTCTCTTTACCAGACAAAGCTGCTACTGCCTGTTGTTACAATTGTTGCCTTTTGCAAATAACAGTCCATCATGAGTCTGAACACTCTTGCAAAAGCTCCTGCAAAAATTCTGTGTTTTAAAATGTTTGTGTGTGACCTGTTCTAACAAACCTTTCCCAATTTATCTCCCAAACACCTCTATATACTCTGTCACAGTACATTTGCCATTCTCCAATCCTCCACCACCTCCCCTGTAGCCAAAGAGGATTCAAAGATCATAGCTACTCCCACAGCAACCTGGAGTATATCGAGTCTGGCCCCAGGGACTTATCAATCTTGATATTTTTAAGAAGATCCAGTACTTTCTCTATTTGTGAATAGAATTGAATTTCCACAAGATGGTTTAGTTTATATTCAAATGTAACAGAAGTTTTTTTTCCCACACTGAGCCATAAAATTCTACTATGCTATTTCCTAGATTTAAAATGTGATGCAATTTGCAGATGAGTTCTTTGCTCTTTTAACAGTGTGATTAATTTATCATTGCTCATATTTAAATAAAAACTTGAGGTACGCTATCAAATAATTATTGGCAAGATAACAACTAAAATTTTGCATGCATCTCACCTTAATATCACCTTTTAAGCTCATCCTTTTTATCAGCTAATTTAGGCTCTTGGCACTTAACCTCTAGTTTCTTCAATTTAAAAAAAGAGCATTTAATTTTAGGGGGATAATATCAATACATTCTATGACTATAGTTTCATTTGTTTAGTTTTATAAGTGATGTCAGAGTATTGTGTCTCTATGGTTTCAGCAATTGCTTTACTTTTCTATTGAAGTTGGAAAAACCACTGCAAATATCCATCGGCTATATAATAAATTTACATCAAACATACAATTTCAAAACAAAGCAGGTAAGATAATGCAGTGTACATAAAATATTTTTGGAATGAAATAGATTTTAAAATATTTTTATGCCTCCTTTAATTTTTCTTTTTGTCCCTCATTATCTTTCTCGAGTCCTAACAAAACTGAATTATTGGTATACGTAGGCCATACTCAGAGTTGTATGAATGTTGATGATTGAGTTGCATTTCTATATTTTCTCCTTCAAAAGGATGACCCATGCTTAGTTCAAATTCAGAATTATTGTCAGAGTTCATCCTTTAAATATCTGGCAAATATTGGATTCAACAGGAGTGTTGAGGAGATAAATCTGCATTCCATCTGATTTTGAAGGACTGTATCGTTGCTATTTATCATGAGTCATTCAGCACAGAAAGTGATATTTTTTTCCGCCAACCATGCCAACTGTCAGGCATCTGTTATCACTATTCCTAGTTTTCTGTTCTTTCCAAAGTCCTATCAACAACCCCTTCCATGATTCTACTACTCACCCGCATACTGGGGGGAGGGGGGCAATTTATAATGGCCATCAATTAATCTATCAAACTGTGTCTTTGGGATATGGGAAGAAATTGGAGCTCCCAGGGGACACCCATGCAATCAAAAGAAGGTGCAAACACCAGCGGAGGTCAGGATTGTCCCAAGATAGATGGAGCTATGAGGCAATGTGACTATTTGCCTGAATACATTAATACATGTGGAAAGGTATTCCTTCATCACTGGGTCAAAATCTCAAATGGCATTGTGGGTAAACCAGTACTTCAAGGACTGTAGTGGTTCAAGAAGGCACTCAACAACGCCATCAAAGTGTAGCTAAAAATTGCTGTTGGAAAAGAGCATCTGCTTTGGTTTAGAAGGAGAGGAAAAAAACTGTAATGTCTTGAGTAATACAAGTAATTAAAATATTAATTTAATGGAGTTATCTGGTGTTATGAAGAGATTTTTTTATTTGGCATAAGAATATAAGAAATAGAAACAAATGTAGTCCATGCAGACACTTGCATCTACTGTATCACCAAATATGATCATGGATGATCTTGCACCACTGCATTATCCTTGTATGAAAAAAAAACCGACCACTCTTGCAAGTAGAGCCTTTGTCTGGCTCTAATTTTTTTTTACTATAGCAGGTTATGAACTTACTTAACACTGGAAATAATTTCTCCCTATTATCATTTTTCTTTAAAAACCTGAAAACCTTCATCTCATCACACTGAACTTCTAGATGACAGGAAAATAACACTCATTTATATAAATCTCATTTCACTTTGGACTTGAGCTGCAAATCCAGTAGGATCATTCTCTGCTCATTCCAGACCAGTAGGTTTTTTTTCAGATATTCCCAATCTGTTTGCAATATCCTGATGTGGTCTGCATAAGGATTTGCACCGATTTGTATTCTCATATTCAAGATACGAAACTCAGTAATCCAACACCCTCCTCGATTATTTCAACTGCAAATCAATTTTGTATTTCTGTATTGAGTGCTTTGTGAAAAATCTGTAGTGAATATTTTTCCTATACATCACAAACATCTTTAGGAAATATTTTTTTCCAGAACATAATACCGCTTCTTACTAAGAAATTGGAAATGTTGGTACAAGATTAGTAAAGCCATTTCATTTTATAGACAAAGTAACAGTTGCCAAAGCAGAGAAGGTTGGCTTCAAGTGCTGAGTTATAGTAGATATATGAACTGTTAGTTCAAGATTTAACTTCAGTTTCTTCTGGAATTAGAGACAAGACCAGACCAGAAGTGTGTTTTATTGCAGCTGATGGTGGTGATGGTTCTGTGCACCTGGAGGCTCCATTATATGGCTACTGAGCAGTATGTAGCCTGTCTTGTGCATTTGGTTTTGCTATGTTTATAGCCATTCTGATTGTGCTTCACTTCGTGCTACAGGAGGTCCTGAAACAACTGCAGGGTAGCATTGAAGAAGATGCTCTGGCTCTGGCTTCTGCTGGACAGATTGATCTACTAGAACGACTGAAAGGTAAGTCTCATAGCACATACACATGCACCAATGTTTTTGATGCAGTATTTGTTTATAGTCATTGAAAGTTATGGTTTCAGTATTATAAAGGAAGCCATGGAAGTTTTTTTTCCCAGATTATTTTTGAAATAATCTGAGCAATTCATCAAAAATAATTTATCGGTTTATCATCTTGTTTTTGTCTGGAATCTCCAATTATGCTTGGATATCCACAATTTTTTAGAGCCTCGTGTCAAATTATCACGTTGCAGTTTTAATACGTGTATAGAAATAATTTAAGCGTGATTTTGATTCATTTGTTTATTTTGTATTAGTGGGGAAAAGGAAGAATTTGAATTTTAAATAGCAGGAATACACTTAAGATTTTGCATTTTTCAGCGATATGAACAAATTGATTTTTGTTGCTTGACTATGCACCATACCTTGCAATACCACAATTCACCAAATGAGGAAGTTTTCAGCACCAATCTTGAAATAAAACAGACTTTCAACGGCTGCTGAATTGTACCTCTGTAAAATGTGTCTATTAATCAAGTAGACCTGTTTTTTGGTGCATTAATTTATTTTTTTCATCTTGGAAAGTTGTTACGGAGTCCAGAGGACCCCAAAAACCAGCAGCAATAAATATGCACCACAACACAGGGTCACTTCAACAAAAGTAGTTTTTAATTATACTTAAACAAAAAAACAGAATTAAACTTTAACTTATTACTTAACCTACTTAATCCCCCCTCCAATACTAAGCGCAGTTGTGTGTAATGTGTATTTAAAATTAGAAAAGTTCTTTAGATCACAGTCCAATCTCACTGGTTGCAAACAAATCTTGTACTGTGCACAGAAGTTAGCATTAACAAAGTTCACCAGTCTTTGGTGCTTAACAGGCAAATGGTTACCACTCAGGAGGGTTCTGTTTGGTTTTCTGAGAGAGATTCCTTTTGTTCCAGGACATTTGCACCTGATACCTTTCCAATCAGTCTTACTGACGAAACTTGCCCCCTTCAGGGTTCTCCAGATGATCCTCTTTCTTTCAGGTCACCTTCCACACCGCCAGTCTTCTCCTTTGACCAGGCAGTCTTCTAACAGTTTGCCAGCTTTGTCATTCTAAAACTGATTTCTGTGTCTCTCCTCTCTGTTTCACACCCTCCCTCTCTGAGAGCAAAACTCTTTCCCTGCAAAAATCACATGCTCTACCAGGCAAGCTGTATGCTTTTTTGCAAAAAGCACTCTGTAAAAGTCCTGCAAATATTCTGTGTTTTAAAATGTTTGTGTGCAACTTGCTCTAATAATCCTTCCCAAAATACCTCTAAATACTCTGAAACAGAGTGAAAATTTTAGTAGTTCAAGTGAGAACAGTATTTATCAAATTATAGCCTAGCATCCTCTCTCTTCCCATGTCCCCATTTGCTGCCATCTTTTGCCCTAACCCCACTGCTGTGTAAAGTTCTGATTTTCTTTATGCTTATTTGTGTATTTCTGCAGCCTCATCTTTGTATCTTAATGACAGTAGAAATCCTTTGAGAGGTTAAGCCATCGATCACAAAGCATTTTGCTGCTCCGTTGTACAATTAGCCAGATTGTTAATACTGTGTAACTGATCTCATTCAGTCCTAATGTGATTTTGAAAGTGGGATGCTGTCGACATTGAAAAGAGGGATAATTGTGAAGAGCTTTAATCATATCAGAGATTGTCATTGCCTGAGATTCGTGGAACTCCAATGTTGTTTTACATGTCAACACACAGCTTGGATGTTGCAGCCTCATTGTTGGAGAATAGTGAATTTTTGCCAAGCGTGTTTATTCTTTACAGCAGAGATGGACGTTAATGAAACACCTGAAAATGATTGCT
This sequence comes from Narcine bancroftii, assembly GCF_036971445.1. Classification (NCBI taxonomy): domain Eukaryota; kingdom Metazoa; phylum Chordata; class Chondrichthyes; order Torpediniformes; family Narcinidae; genus Narcine; species Narcine bancroftii. The sequence goes on from NC_091469.1 coordinate 234,167,181, forward strand.
TGAATGAGGAATACTTAATTGACAATATCAAATATACTACACAACTATACAAAGTGTGTACTGACAAATTTGTGATGACCATAGCCATTTACCTTTTTATTATTTATGATCCATCTAATGGAAGATTTCAATTTTACTATCTCTTTTCTCTTCATTCCTCTGCAAAGTGCTTTAAAATGGTATGAACAGATGGTAGAGTGGAATGGAGAAAAGCCTGTGTGCTTGAGATGTGACAGAAATAAGAGGGAATTTCTTGAAATGGAAGCATGCAGCACACATTCAATTATATTAAGATATATTTCTATTCAGTAAAAACACTAGATAAATATTTGCTTAATTAGGAAATTTGTGGAAAAAATGTGGGGTGGGGGGGTGAAGGAGGCATTTAAAATACTCAATTGGATTACATCAAGACAAAACTAATTAATCTTTTGCTGGAGAAGCCTTTAAAAATAAATTGTCAATTTTGACCAGAACCCAAACAAAAAAACAGTTCTAAAAGTTAAGGGTCAGAGTCCGGTCACTCCAGCAAACCATGCTTGGTTGTAATAGAAAAGTTAACCTTTCATTTCCTCAACAAGAGGCCAAGCATTGTAACAGGGTAAGAGTAAAAATGAAATGGATATTTGAACAAATCCATGTCGATGCCATTGAAGGGGGGAAGCAGAAATTGTTGTTTTAGAGGTAGGAAAGGAAGAAAATATTATTTCTATTATAATATTAGCAATGAGGTGGTTAATCTGCATTGATAGGTTCCCACAATTGTCAGTGATAATAACTAGATCATCTAATTTTATTATTGATGTTAATTGTGGGTTAAGCATTGGTTAACTCTGTTAATCACAAAGATAAGCGTATACAGAGCCGTTGTCATACCCACACTCCTGTTCGGCTCCGAATCATGGGTCCTCTACCGGCATCACCTACGGCTCCTAGAACGCTTCCACCAGCGTTGTCTCCGCTCCATCCTCAACATCCATTGGAGCGCTTTCATCCCTAACGTCGAAGTACTCGAGATGGCAGAGGTCGACAGCATCGAGTCCACGCTGCTGAAGATCCAGCTGCGCTGGGTGGGTCACGTCTCCAGAATGGAGGACCATCGCCTTCCCAAGATCGTGTTATATGGCGAGCTCTCCACTGGCCACCGTGACAGAGGTGCACCAAAGAAAAGGTACAAGGACTGCCTAAAGAAATCTCTTGGTGCCTGCCACATTGACCACCGCCAGTGAGCTGATATCGCCTCAAACCGTGCATCTTGGCGCCTCACAGTTTGGCGGGCAGCAACCTCCTTTGAAGAAGACCGCAGAGCCCACCTCACTGACAAAAGGCAAAGGAGGAAAAACCCAACACCCAACCCCAACCAACCAATTTTCCCCTGTAGCCGCTGCAACCGTGTCTGCCTGTCCCGCATCGGACTTGTCAGCCACAAACGAGCCTGCAGCTGACGTGGACTTTTATCCCCTCCATAAATCTTCGTCCGCGAAGCCAAGCCAAAGAAAGAACTCTGTTACTATTTGAAATATTGTCATGGGAGTTTTGCACAAGTTGTACATGTCTTTTTGTGTGGAACACCTGGTACAGGTTGTACCTCTCTTATCTGGCGCTCTGTGGTCCGGCGTGTTTGAATCTGCTGCCATTAGTACAAACTACTTACAGACAGCGTAGAACTCCCAGTCCCGATCGTTGACACTGTAAAGGCATTGCGCTAACCGTACGGCCCCACAGTATTATTTCCTGTTTTAAGCTTTGTTCTTCCTTTGATATGCTTACATAAGGGATTACCTTTGGGGTTAATTTTTGTTTTCCAGCATTTTCTGTGGTCTGGCAAAGGGCAGATCCCAAAGTCGCTGGATTAAAGAAATACAATCTGTAGTAATCGAGTCATTTGAGAGACTCCAAACCAAACATCGAAACATCTGACTTGCTGACAGACCTTCCACACTGTCAGTCTGACAGTGGCAGAATACCAACTTGTTGCATCTTTTCTACCTGTCAACCAGTAAACTAAATGCTGAACCTACAATAGGTGAAAACATGCATGTGAGAGAATAAATTAAGATCATTTACATTCCTTTGAATTAATTATGACCTTAATAAAATTGATATAAGTGGATTTAAATGTTTGGATTTAAAATCATAAAATTGAATTAAATTTAATCTTATTTTAAACAAATATTTTGGAACATTTGTAAATGTCAGACTTTCATTAATATCCCAGTTATGCGATGATTTTGGCAATTGGTATGTTTATGGGCATTTTAATCAGTCTACAGAATGTTTCTCAGGGCAGGGCATACTCTTCCATTTTGGAAAGCCCTATGTTGCTTACCCACTTATTAGCAGTCAGTTTCAGGATCTTGCAGTTAAATGCAAGCAGAAAATGGCAGATATTTGGCTTGCTGCTCACAGAGGCAGATCACTCATTGAGGCAGGTTGTTCAGAAACATATTGAGGTCTATTTATTGTTCATCCACCTGAAAGGGGAACCAAACCTCAGTTCAACATTCATCTGAAAAAGAACATTTTTGGCAGTGGATACTTTCTCTGTAGTTCTGCTGAAACATTTCACCTTGATTTTTATGTTAACTTTCCAATGTGGAACTTAAACCCAACTACTGACCAAAACTTTTTCCATTCTTTGCTGAAGGACTCAAGCCTGAAACGTCGGTTATGTATTTGTACATTTGCTACATAAAGGAGACTGTTTGACCAGCTGAGTTTCTCCAATTGTCCAAGATGATCAGGACTGGGCCTATATCAGAGAAATGGTTTTTTCAGAGAACTGGTCATTTAAAAAAAACCTAGCCCAGTAGCAACAGCAAATCACTTGTATCGATGTTTAAATAACAACAAACAACAAGGGAAAGCTTTTTAAGCATTAAAATAATGTTTAATTTTTACCAAAATAAAAGTGGCCACTGCAAATCATCGACACGAACCCTCTGCTGCCGCTGATCCCCAGAAGGCTTCCCGGGCTTTTGGCGAGTTGGCGGGCTCCTGTCTCCCTGGTCACTGGAGCTCCTGATGCTCGAGTTCCGACTTTGAATTCTCCCCTAAGCCTAGGGGAGTTCAGTGTGGGTGTGTGGTAGTCAACCAAGGGGATGATTCAGAGTTGGCATTGGTGTCCAATGTGCTGAGGAGGGAGGGAGGGAGGGAGGGAAGGAAGGAGATGGGAGGGGAGGGATCTCCACTGAGCCCAAGGTTCCGTTCCTGCCCAGGAGGCCACTCTCCTTGATATCGCTGGGACGAGGGATTCTTGCGACTGCTTGCAGCTGGGAGACAGTGGCACCCAGTTTGAGAGGGAGAGTTGGGGAGAAAATTCAATGGGGAAGGTAAAGAAGAAAAGGAAATAGAGAGGGGAGGGAGTTACCTGAAATGAGGACAGTTAACATTCTAATTTCAAGTTAGGTGAATGTTTTTTTTCAACCTGTGAGGTCAGTTCGGCTCCTAAAAAATTTTGGATAAATAAGGATTTCTGATTTGTTTTGGATATCCTCATTTATCCAAATTTTTTTAAAAATTCGGATAAATGGAGATTTCAGAGAATCCGATTTCAGATCATCTAAATTGTACTGTATATGTTTGTGTGTGTGTGTGATATATGTGTGTGTCTGTATATGTATACTTGTATGTGTATATGTACAGTATGCGTATACACTAAAAAAGGTAGTTCAAATGTAATTAATTCTTAGATTCATTTCCATTTATTGCTACTGGTGTGCTTTTGAGCAGAAGAAATATAAAGTTATGTTTGATTCAAGTGTGAGTTCTGGTGCTACATTGTCTTGAAGGACAAAGTTGATACATGTTGTCAATTACAGTTATACATCTACGACTTTTCAAAGGGTGTAGTTGGTAGCGCAAACCTGTTGTAGCACCAGCGATCGGGACTGGGGTTCAAATCCCTTGCTGTCTGTAAGGAGTTTGTACGTTCTCCCCATGCCTGTGTGGGTTTTCCCCAGGGGCTCCAGTTTCCTCCCACCCTTCCAAAACATTCTGGGAGTTGTAGGTTCATTGGGTGTAAATTGGGCGGCATGGGCTCGTAAGCTGAAATGGCTTGTTATCGTGCTCTATTTCAAAATTTAACATTTAAAAGTAAATTTATACAACTAAAATTTAAATGTTTCTCTGCTAAGTTGTTAGTGGACGATTGGGCTAACTATGTCCTATTCAGCCTGTCTTCTGGCATCATAAATTGAATGCCTGCTGATCCAAAATGATCAAAAACACAAAGCATTCACTAAATATGTGTATATCGGAAAAAATAAGAATAATTAATACATTAAGGAAGAGTATGTGCTGATTTGTCAAATTGAATCTTCACCGCAAAATATCTTGCTTTTTATGAATATCTCATTTGTTTGACAATCAGGATTTATTTCTTAGTTAATTTTTATTATTTATTCATGAAATTGTGCAAAGCAATCCTTAATTACATTATGATCACTGTAAATCTATAAATGTAGATGGTTAGCAAACGAAAGAGCACAGAAAATGAACGGCAATGATGCAGAAAAACTCACTTAATAGCATTAACATTTAAAAACCATTACATATTCTGTTGTGAAAATTCTTCTGCAGTGTTGCAGAGTATTTCAGTGATAGTAAAGGTCTTTAAAACTTGTGCGAATCAATTGGGTGGAGTTTTTGCAATAATTTCAACCTCTTGCTACAGTGGTCAGAGACTCCCCACCCGCTTCAAAAGGGCATCGATTATTCTGGTGTCCAAGAAGAGCAAGGTGATGTGCCTCAATGGCTATCAACCGCTCCAGTGACGTCAACCATAAAGGATGATTATGGAGCAAATCAGCTCCTATCTTAGGAAGGTCCTGGATCCACTTCATTTCACCTATTATAGGGCTGATGCCCTCCATTCTTGTAGTAGATGATCTATATCAGGCTGCTGTTCATTGATTGAAGCTCGGGGTTCAACACCATTATACCAGCAAAACTCAATACCGATCTGAAGAACCTTGGACTCAATACCCCTCTGCAACTGGGAACTTGACCTCCCCACTGGCAATCAGTGAGGATTGAAAGCATCACCTTGTCCTCACTGACCAGAAACGCGTGCAGGCCAAGGCTGCATGCTTGATCCTCTAATCTATTCCTTGTACACCCGTGACCACATAGCCCAATCTATTGAATTCATTGAAGATGCCACCAGTGTCAGCTGAATAACTGGAATTGATGAATCAGAATACAGGATGGAGATTGAGAACCTGGTTGGATGGTGCCAGAACAACAATCTTGCTGTCATTATCACCAAGATCAAGAAGCTGATGGTTGTTTTAAAGAAGGAGAGGCTGAGGGTCTTTATACCAGTCTGCATTGATGAGAAGAAATTGGAGAGAGTAAACCTTCAAGTTCCTGGAAGTCCATATTTTAGAATACATTTCCTAGAGCCTGCACATGGAGGCAAGCGTAAAGAAGACACATCAATGCCCCTTCTTTCCAAGGAGTCTGTGAAGATTTGACATGTCATCCAATGATGTATAAAATTTCTTCAGATGCATTGTGGAAAGTATATTTGCCTCTTGCATCACAGCCTGTTTTGCCAATTCAAGTCCCCAGAAATACAGAAGGCTGCAGAAGAAAGTAAACATTGCCAGGTCCATCTGACCTCCCATCCATTGCAGACATCTATATGAGGTTCTTCTCAAGAAGTTAGTCAACTTCATAAAGGACGCCCACCACCCTGGTCACCACCTCTTCTCACTGCTACCTTCGGGCAGAAGCCTGAAAACGGGCTTCAGGAACAGTTTCTTCCAATAATAATCAGACTCTTGAACTTCCTTTGGTACATTAATTATTGACCGCACTGACAACACAAAAGGACTTTTTGTATTTTCGCAAGTCACTTTTTTGCACTCAGGTCATTGTGAATATTTGTCTATCTTGTGCATTCATGGTCTCACTTAATTCAATGAGTTTATGCATCTAGTATTTTTTGGCTTCACCAAGTAACAATTTTGGCACTTTCATGCATTACACAAATGTGTATGGCAATAAACTCATCATCATAGTTAAGTAAAACCCCTGGTATCCAGCATCTACCGGGATGGTAGATGCCACATACACCTGCATTATGAATAAACAGTTTAAAAGACAAAAATACGAGACTGTACTTACATTGAACAAACTTCACTTGCATGAAAATATAAAATTTAAAGAATTTTACTTTATTTTCAGTCACATTCCTTGAAAACATTTAGCCGTTGGTACATCTCCATGGAGCTGCCCAAAAAACGAACAGTAACATTATAGATAATTAACCTCCCCTCCTCCAAGTTTACAGATAATGCCTTACTAATAAACTTAATAATTTACTAATAAATATAAGGACTCTTATTAAGCAGGGACTGAGCCTCTTACAACAGTGAGGGACATCAACCAGATCTTCACCCTGGGTGATGCTGTTTTATTCAAACACAACTTTATTCAAACTTTAACTTACACACATATATATATAATTTATTTCCTCTGCTTTATTTTGCCGAATACTTGAATTCCAGGTAACAGGGATTTTACTGGACTTGTTGCTATCATTCCAGCTGTTGTGGAACTTTGGTGCTCTTATCAAGGTGGAGAGCCAAATTTCTGTAGTTTCCCAGCCAAGTTGGATGGTATAGGTTCATACACTGTAATTATAATGATGGAAGAAAAATATAAATGAGAGGGTATATTGTTCAGATATTTCACATTTTTTTGAAATCAACTCATTAACTGGCAACTATTATTTAATAATTTGCAGTGTTCCCCAGTGATTTTATTTGTTATTTTTGATTTGATACTTTAAAAAAAATATGTTTAATTTTTAAATAATGTTTTGAGTATTGAAGATATTTACCAATGTCTAAGCTATTTGGTAGTTTTGTCAGCCAGTTCATTCAAGAGGCATGCTTTAGTTGGCTGTCAAGTATTCCCTAGTGTATTACAATTGGCAGGCAGAGCATGTGATAATGATTAGCTTTGTTTAGCAAGTTATTAACGTGAATTAAAAAAAAGGTGAGCACAGAATGGATGAAACTTGCTCTTTCCAGGAGATGGTAAATGGATATAATTTAAAAATAATTCAATTTCCTTGAAGTGAACAGGAATAGAGCAGTTTGCTTGAAGGTGATGGACATATGCCCTCAAATTTTATGTAGAGAATGAACAGTGTACTTGTCCTTTCTATTGCCCTGGAAGAATTTGTATTGACTTCAAAATAGCTTGCCATGCAGATGGTGCTCTGCAGACAGATTTAAAAGGGACCGGAATCTGTGATAGTGCAAAACAGCAATCTGGTTGAAATGACCTGCCAAGGACTTTACATCCTTCTTATTGGATAAGAATTCTGGTGTTGAGCCTGAGAGTAAGGATTTGTTGTTATCCCAAAAAGAGTTTATAGCGAAGCAGGACAGAGATCCTGATCTTACTGAAATGAGATGATGAAATTTAAGCAAGTGCCAGTTGGATATTATTTCAATGAAGACATGTTGATGAGGAAGTGGAGACCATCTGATATCCCTGCCAGTGAAGAATGGGCAGTTGTTCACCAGGTTATAGTTCCTAAAGCCTATTGGGATGAAATTTTAACCTTGGTTCATAGCATGCCCTCGGGTGGTCACCTTGGTGTCAGGAAAACTATGTATAAAATTATAAAACAATTCTATTGTGACATTTTGCCGGACATGTCACTTTTGTCAGGTTGTGGGTAAACCCAATCAGGGTCCCTCATTGGTTCCTTTACAACCCATTCCTGTGTTTGATTAACCTTTTTATAAAATTTTTCACTTTAGTCAATTTACATAAAGAGAATAAGAGCAGGAGCAGTCCTTCCGGCCCATTGAGCCTGCTCCTCTATTCAATAAGATCATGGCTGATCTGATCATTGACTCAAATCCACCTACCTGCCCTTTCCCCATATCCCTTTTTTAATGCAAAATTCTATCTAAATGAACCTTAAATATGTTTAATGAAGTAGCCTCCACTGCTTCCCTGGCAGAGAATTCTACAGATTCACTACTCTCTGGGAAAAACTATTTTTCCTCATCTCCATCTTAAATCTACTCCCAGATTCTTGAGGCTGTATCCCTCAGTTCTGGTCTCACCTACCAGTGAAAACAATTTTCCTACCTCTATCTTATCTATCCCTTTCATAATTTTATATGTTTCTATAAGATCTCCTCTCATTCTTCTGAATTCAAGTGAGGATAATCCCAGGCAATATGGTCTCTCCTCATGTCACCCCCCTCATCTCCGGGATCAACCTGGTGAACCTCCTCTGGACTGCTTCCAAGGCCAATATATCCTTCCTCAAGTTTGGAGACCAGAACTCCACACAGTTCTCCAGGTGCAGCCTCACCAGTACCTTGTACAGTTGCAGCATGACCTCCCTGCTCTTGAATTCAATTCCTTTAGCAATCAAGACCAAAATTTCATTTGCCTTCTTAATAATCTGTTGTTCCTGCAACCCAACTTTATGCCCAAGCACTCCCAAGTCCTTCTGCACTACAGCATGCTGCAGTTTTTCACCATTTAAATAATAATCTGCTCTTCTATTTTTTCTCAAAAAATGTTGACTTCGCATTTACTATCGTTGAACTCCATCTGCCAGATCTTTGCCAGCTCAGCTAACTTAACTATATCCTTCTGCAGCATCTCCACATCCTCTGTACAATGTGCTTTTCCACTCAATTTAGTATCATCCACAAACTTGGCTACACTACACTCTGTTCCCTCTTCCAAATCATCACTGTAAATGGTGAACAGCTGTGGGCCCAGCACCAACCCCTGTGGCACCCCACTTACCACTTGTCTGCCAATCAGAAAAACACCCATTTATCCTGACTCTCTGCCTTCTGTCAGTTATTCAATCCTCAAACCATGCCAATATACTTCCCCTGACTCCATTCATCTGTATCTTATTTAGAAGTCTTTTGTGCGGCACCTTATCACACGCCTTCTGGAAATCCAAATATACAGCATCAACCTGTTCCCCACTATCTACACCACCCATTATATCCTCAAAGAACTCCAGCAAGTTTGTCAAACAAGACCTGCCCTTTCTGAATCCATGCTGCATCTGCCTGATAGAACCCCCTTCATTCTAAATATCTTGCTATTTCATCCTTAATGTCAGCTTCAAGCATTTTCCCAACTACAGATGTACAGCTAACTGCCCAATAGTTATGTCTTACACCCCTTTTTAAAAAGTGGCATGAATTTGCTGTTTTCTAATCTGCCGAGACCTGCCCAGGATCCAGAGAATTTTGGTAAATGACTACAAACGTATCGACTATAACTCCCGCCGTTTCCCTCAGTACCTTGTCCCATCTCATCTTCCAAAGGGACCTATGTTGACTCTTGCCTCTTCCGTTTTATATATTTATAAAAAAATTTGCTATCTGTTTTTATATTTTGTGCTAATTTGCCTTCATAATCCTCCTTCCCTTTCCTTATTTCCTGCTTAGTTGTCTTTTATTGCCTTTTAAATTTTTCCCAATCTTTCAGTTTGGCTACTTTGTACACGAGCTTTTAATTTTATACTTCCCTTTATTTCCTTAGTTAACTAAGGCTGACTCTTCCCTCTCTTACTACCCTTTTTTTTTAACGGGATCGTATTTTTGTGAGCAGTGTGAAAAATTGCTTTGAAAGTCTTCCACTGTTCCTCCACTGTTCTGCCAACTAGCCTGTGCTCCCAGTCCACGCTGACCAATTCCTCCCTCATCCTGTTGTAGTCTCCCCTGTTCAAGCATAATACACTAGTTTTAGATCTAACTATTGCACCCTCCATCTGTATGAGAAATTCAGTCTACTACTGTGATCGCTTTTTCCAGGAGGGTCCCTAACTTGATCATTAATTTTACTAGATCTAAAATAGCATTCTTCCTTAACATGCTGCTCAAGAAAGCTATCACAGATGCATTCTATGAAGTCATCCTCCAGGCACCCTCAACCAACTTCCAATCTACGTGGAAGTTGAAGTACCCCACAACAACTGCCATTCCGTTCTTAAATGCCTCAGTTATCTCTCGGTTAATTGCCTGTGCTACTGTGCTATTGTTATTTGAGAAGCAATTTCATGTTGGGGCTTTTTCTAACCACATCACAGTATCTGCATATCATCCAGAATCTCAAGGGGCTTTGGAGAGGTTCTATTCAACCCTCAAAACCATGATGAGGGCCTATTGTTTTGAGAATGAGAAGGACTGGGATGATGGTGTCCATTTGCTTTTGTTTATAGTGAGAGAATCTGCTCAAGAATCATTAGGCTTTACCCCATTTGAGCTGGCGTTTGGACATCAAGTTAGAGGACCTTTAAAGTTGTTGAAGGAACAATGGATTAATGAGGATATGCAGTTGAATTTGTTAGATTATGTTTCAAACTTTAAAGATCGTTTGCAGAAGGTCTGTAAATTAACTCGAGAATTTAAAAATGGCTCAAAGCAAAATGAAGATCTGGTATGATAAAAAGGCTAGGGTGAGAACTTATAAACTGGGGATAAAGTGTTAATCCTGTTCCCAACAAATTTTAATCCCTTTAGGACTAAATTTTCAGACCCATATGAAATAGATTCAAAGGTGAATGAAGTCGACTACTTGGTTCAAATACCTGATCAGAGACATAAAACACAGAGTTGCCATGTCCACATGTTAAAACTTTATTTTGAGAACTTGGCCTTTAACAAGGAACAACAACCTACACCAGACGTATTGGTTTTTGATAGAATAATGGAGTCCATGGACCATGAGACAGTGCAAGCTGACTCTTGTGAGGTCACTTCAAACAAAACATTGCCCCAGTTTGTGTGTCTAATTCGAGTGTTTTGCAGAAGTTGGATAAGTTGGGTCATCTTCAGCCCCAGGAAAAGGAACAAATGAAACAACAACTTTTAAAATTTAAGGATGTTTCCAGACATGCCGAAGTGAACCCCAATAACTTGTCATAATGTTAATGTTGGAGATGCCAAACCTATCAAACAACATCCATATTGAATGAATGTTGAAAGGTATAAACTGGTAGATCAAGAGATCGAATATATGTTAAAGAATGATATTAGTAGATGTTCTACCTCAGATTGGAGTTCACGGTGCCTAAATCGGATGATACAGTTATGCACTGATTATAGAAAAGTTAATGTGGTGACAAAGACAGATGTTTATCCTAACCCTAGGGTGGATGATTGTGTGAATAAGGTTGGAAAGGCTAAGTTTCTTACAAGCATGGACTTATTAAAAGATTACTGGTGTGTTACTTTAACAGACAGAGGTAGGGAAATTTCTGCACTTGTAATTTCATCAGGGTTACATGAATATAATGTTTTACCATTTGGAATGAAAAATGCTCCAGGGACATTCCAAAAAATGATTAATTCTATGGTTCAAAGTTTAGAGCATATGATTGATACCTGGGAAGCACATATCTTTAAGTTATAGAAATTATTTGACAAAATTTTCAAAAGCAAACCTTTCTGATAATTTAGCTAAAAATGATGTGGCCATGCTATTGTGGCTTAGTTATTTTGTTGGTCAGGGCAAGTTGGCACCTGTCCAGGTGAAAGTTCAGACAATTTCTGAGTTTCCCATTTCCATGGATAAAAAAGCTATTAGGATGTTTTTGGGAATAGTAGGGTATTATAAAAAAATTGCTGCTATCGCTCTTCCTTTGACTAATCCTCTGTGGAAGGGTGAAAGGTTTGTTTGGATAGAACTTTGTCTGGAGTCATTTGATGAACTGAAAGCCATTTTATGTCACCAGCCTGTGCTTAAGTCTCCTGACTTTGAGAAGCCATTTTCTTTAGCAGTAGATGCCAGTGATGAAGCTGCAGGAGCTGTGTATTATAAAAGAATGGTTGTGATGAAGTTGACCATCCAGTGGTTTACTTATCCAAGAAATTCAATGAACATCAAAATAATTATTCCACTATAGAGAAAAAAAATATTGTCTCTTGTACTGGCTTTGCAGCATTTTAATGCATTCATCTGCACAGCTCAGGGATCACTTGTGTATACTGACCTTAGTGTTCTTGAGTAAAATGAAAAACTAAAAATAGACGACTGTTAAACTGGAGTCTAATTCTGAAGGAATATGATTTAATGATAACTCAAATTAAAGGCAAGGATAACGTAATTGCTGATTGTCTTTCAAGATGTTAAGTTTGCATTGTGGCTGAAAAATGTTATATTTGTCTTTTATTATATCATTTAATAATAATGGATGTAGTATTTCAAATATTGTTGGTTGCAGTTAAAACTTTCCTCTTACAGCTCAAATTTTTCTTTGTTAAGGAGAGGTTTTACAAGCTCCTGTTTTATTTAGTGAGTGTCACTTTGGAGGTTTGTGCAGGCTACAGCCATTCACAATTTTCAGACTACATATCACCATCAGGTCCAAACTATAAGCAAGGTTGATGGTCTCAACTAAGACCAAGAACAATCGTTGCTTATTCAGGAAAACAGATGATGAGAGAGGGTCATGTGATTATGAGTCAGGTAATTGGGACACTTAAAGAAACAGAATACAGTTTTGATCAAGCAGAGATCGAATGATTCTGTGTGGAAATGGACATTTCTGCTGATTCTCATTGTCCGAGGAATTATTTAACCACCATAGCCATTGTAATGGTAATTTTGATTGACCCATATCTGGGTAAAGGAAGCAGGTGAATTCCTGCATTGGATTGTGACCATTGTGATAGTCATTTCGACTGACCTGGGTTTTGGAAGCATCGTGGAAGTAACACATTTCATTTCCCCTGTGCAAGGAAGAGGGAGTTCTGACAACCATTCATATGAAAGGACATTTCTCTGGAAGCAACTCACAATGATTCATGAGTTTTTGGCAGTCTGATCACTCATCCTCTCATCTTCTTCATAATTACTTCTGAGCATCAGTTTAAAAGTTTGAGTTTCAACATGAGATTTCTAAGACTGAACTTTGGGAATGACTTTCCAGAATTATGCCTAAGCTGTAATAGTTTGAGTATTCCCCACACATACATAGTAATGCACGCACACACACTCACACTCACTCTCATGGATAGTTGGGGTAGATTTAACTAAGATGTTATATTATTAATAATATAATAAATATATATTGTTTTTAAAATAAGACTGTCTTGGTGAATTTCTATTGCTCCTGGTCTGCAACATAGCCTTTAAGAGAGGGAAGTGTGTCAGGTGTGCAATGGGCCCTTCAGTATGTTGGGTGCTTTTCCTAGTGTTAAACTGTAATCTATAAAGAGCATTCTAATGTATGAGTCTGTGTTGTCTCGGTGTTTCATGGTTTTATGTAGAGCCAATGAAATGGACCTGTTTCTGCAAAAGGCAAATTGAAATGGATCCACGTCGCCACTCAGAAAGACGCTGATATTCCACCACACACTATTTTACCACCCACACTGAATTTAGGGCATCTTACAGTGGCCAGTTAACACCCAACCTTTGAGATATAGGAGGAGGTATACCATGACTCCTCTCAGTCAGTATTGGAGGTTAAACTTGAACTCAAATTGCTGGAACTGTGTAGACAGATTCTCTACTCTGCTGACCTTTGCTGTGCAGCAGGGCACATTAGTTTTGGAACTTTGTTTAGCAGATGTTTAATATGTGTTCCATTCCTTCATACATTTTATTGAATGTGTTAAAGATAACTTAAAGCTCAATATTTGAATATGCGCAAGCATTGTCTACATGCTGTCGCTTGTTGACTGAGATTGGAGTTCCTTGGTTCTAGGCTGCAGGTGACAAGTTGTTTCTCATTTCTCCTGCATATTACCTCCACTGCATTCGGAAACCAGTGAGGCTAATTAGTGCATTGACTGACTCTAATGAACATGCTAAATAGCAGATATCTGAAATAAACATTCCACAGTGACTTCCATCACAGAAAAATCTACCTGGAGGACAGTGGAAATACTATCTTCCAAAAAACTTCTTTTAAAATAAAACCAACGTTCTCACTGACTCATGGATTCCATTGATACAAGATTGTTCAAATTGGAGAAGGAACATCCAGGATGATACTGAGTACCTTTTTGTTAGGAGAATTAAGAAGTCCAACTGCAAGGACAGAATGAGCTGAATTGCTACCATTCTACTTGTTTATCAGTCAAGTGACTCTTGCCTCACCTATTCTGGAATTTATAGACCCCACATTGGCTTCATTACCCAATTCCTAATTCAGAGATGGAGTTGAAACAACTTGATTGTAAGGAACTGCTGAAGAAGAAAAGTTATCCTGCTCATTCAGTTTCAGGCCCACAGAAATTGTAAATGTTTTTGAAAGAATTACAATGTTGACCAGATGTTATTGCTTTCTCTTTACAGCTTTCTGCAGAAGTAATTTCTCTTTGAAGCTGGTTTTCAGTTGATGGAGGTTTTAGCACCATTGACATCTGTATCTTCATAATACCTGTACAAAATACAAGGTCTGACTGATGGTGGCAGGTTTATATAATAATGCAAGTGGTATGGGGCTGGAAGTTATGAGCTACCACATTATGTCACTGTTAATAATTAGCATATTAAATTTCTCACGAACATTTTTTACATGTTTTAATAGATATTTTGAAGTGTACATGTAGAATTCATTTGTGGAACTTTGACAGTGGGAGTGCAGGAGACAGCAGCAATGGATCCACGGACACTGTCTCTGAAGGACATTCTTTTATTTCTTACCTTTAGTTGGGGTGCCAGACGAGTGGGCAAACAAAAGTGAACACATTTTTGTATATTATGCACATTTCAATAAAGATATGCTTTAAGATATCATTTGATAAAAATATAAAATCATTCTTTGTGTACCCACCATTAAAATGCATACTTCCGTTTTTTTCACTGTTCCCAGCTTCTTTCTACAATTTGTACTTCATCGATCCAATCTGATTTTTGGTATTGATGTAGCATCTCCTCAATGCAGGTCAGTGGATCAGATAGTGCGGAGTAGTGTGGGTGGTAAGAACCAGGGCTCAGGGTTTCAATTGTTAAGTGTGACAAGCCCTTGAGTGTTAGATCAGTAAGTAGGGAGAGTTGCCATTAGTTTAAGGGAGTGGTGAAGAAGACAGGATTGGCTGCTTGTTGGGTGAGCATGTAATTGGGCTGGGGTCCTATGACAATACACAAAAATGCTGAAGAATTTAAAAAGGGCTCCCTCTTGTTTTCCATGGATGCTGGGTGACTTGCTGGGTTTCTCCCCCACTCTTGTCTATTGGACTAGTTCCTTGTAACCTTTAAGAACAATAGTCTTACACAGGTGCCTTTGGCATCCAAATGTTCCAGGGCCGAGTGGAGAGCAAGAGACATGGTGTCTGCCGTGTATCTTTTGTACACCATGTTTGGATGGTAGGCAACTTGAAGCGGGTCAATTTTGGGTGGTAGCAAGAGTTGACGTGAGCCAAGACCATTCTCAAAATACTTCATGATGGTAGATGTCAAAACGATGGTTGGTTATCATTTAGGGCCATTGGTCCTGCTTTTCTTTGGTACTGGTGTGATGGTAGCATTCATGAAGCAAATGGGCCATCAAGCCTGTGGTAGTTTAATCTATAGATTGTTTTCCTTTAAGTTCTGTTTCTGTAAAGAACTTTTTGAATTTGCTGCTACTGCTCCTCTGGATAGTGAATTCCAAATCGGAGTTTCCATTGCCATTGAGGAAAATGGATTCTCACCTCCTGACTATAGCAAATACCAGAGGGTATTTGTTTAAGCTGAATGGAGTAAAGATTAAGGAAATGTTAGAGCAAGGGTGGTCAAATTTTGGCTCACAGAAGGTGTTGTTGCAAATGCTATTACATCCCTCCAAAAAAAATATACATTGCTTTGACAATGATGCGCATGTTCGGGACATGGGTGAAATAACCAATAGAAATGCACCTTGAACACAAAATGTATTCATACAGTTTAATAAATGATCTTGGTTATAAACTGCATTATTAATTGCATAAACATTCATATTTCATCCATGTTTCCTAAGTAACCAGCACAGAGGGAACAACATCTGAAACAGACGAGCAGACCCAAAAACAAATAGAAATCAAATGAGGGCGGTGGCAAGCGTTGAATCGCTCGTCGTCTAAATGTGACCTTAAATAAAAGATACAGGGATTATCCGCCAATGGTTTCCAGTGCAGGGCCAGTAAAACAAAACATTTATGAGGCTTCATTTCTAAACCTTACCCATGGCGCAAGCAGGGTTGGTCCACGGCTTAATTGATGTCAGGGCACTGGAGCCTAAGAGAAGGGGAGGGGATCACTTCGCAGTCCAGATGGGAGACTTTGCCTTGAAATGAAATATTGAGAATTTACTACACACAATTGTTGTGATACTCACCATTAAAATGCATACTTCTGTTTTTTTTTCACTGTTCCCAGCTTCTTTCTACAATTTGTACTTCATCGATCCAATCTGATTTTTGGTATTGATGTAGCATCTCCTCAATGTAGTCAACATTATATTCTGGGGTAAAACAGATGCGCTTTCTGCAGAATCAAATAATGCAAAATGCTTTCAATTGAACATAACTGATCCGATAGCAGATCAAATATTGCAATAGATTGCTTCCTAAAATATTGTTTATTTAATCCAATTTACCTTTTGGAAAAGGCGGTTTACAGTAATATGCAACGATATCAAAATAAACCGATTTGACAGTAGTGGGACCAATCCAAAAATAAATGTAAAATACAGCATTTTGTTTCAAATTAACATGCAAGTAGGATTTGAAATAAGATCGATAGCAAAAGAACAAAATAAATCATTGCTCATTCTAGGTTTGCCTGTGACACAAAATAATATTGCTCATGTTTGCTGAAAGGAAGCACTTAAATGGAGCAACATGTTAATATTGTATACATTTTTTGTAACAAAATGTGCAGGTAGGAGTAAAAATGTGTATGTAATATTTTTTCATGTCTTGTGGCTCTCAAACATGTGAAGTTAATCATATGTGGCTATTGTGTTAAGCAACTTTGGCCACCCCTATGTTAGAGGTAAGTTTTTTTAATCACAGATTGCTGGGTACCTGGAATGCATTGCTGGCGATGTTAGTGGAGGCTGGTGCATTAGGACTTTCCAAAGACTCTTAGATGGATTTAAGAAAATTAGAAGGTTATGGATGTGAGGTAGAGATGGGTTAGATATTGTTGTGGAGGAGGTTAACAGAGTTTGGCACAACATCATGGGCTGAAGGGCCTGTTCTGTGCTGGAATGTTCTCTTCTATAACTGAATTTGTGGTTTTATGTCCACATCTGGGCCAAGGAGAATGGTTTAATGCTGATTGTCCTTTTAGAAGCCCAGGCTCATCATTTATGTATTTGAATAGTTTTTGCTGAACAAATGTTGTCTGATGATACAATGGATGATCATATCCATTGTCATTTCTAGATTTCCTTAGTAACTTTTTTGTATGAGATTTTGGATTCATTTCATAATTTTAAGACTGTCTTGTAACTGTTTAATTTTTAGAATTTTTTCTTTATTCATTATATATTTTTTTAAATGGCCAGCTCATTATCCATACACTTGTATTTTTCAGAACTGAACTTGGAGTGTGCAAATTCACCTGCATTAAAACTAAGACCAAAGATGTCACTGCATTCATATGGAAGTCGAGAAGGATCAGTGTCTGGTCGGTCAGGAGAGAGTAGCCCAGTTCCACTGGGTTCAATTCCAAGAAGAGGATTAATCAATGGAAGCCGAGAAAGCACTGGCTACTTGGAAGAGTTAGAAAAAGAGAGGTACTCATTGATTAATGTTATTCATGGTATTTCACAGTGTAATTCATTTATTTTTTAGTCCATCAAATCGTTGCAATTCCTGAAATAATTCTTTGATTCAGCATCACATTTTCTGCAGTTAATGTGACATATGGGTTCAAAAATGTGGAGATTTTTATTGTTTGCTATGTTTGACATGACTCACCAGCCGCATGGACTTTTTTGCCAAAGTTTTGTACAACTAGTGAAGAACATTTTTTCAATTATTTTAAAGGCTGAAATTATCAAGACATTTGTAGATCCTTTCCAAGAAATATGATTATAAGCAGAATCTTGAAAAATATTATTTAGAAATTGATCCATGGATGCTTTTGGTGTTCATTGATGTCTCTAAGAGAGTGATTTACTGCAATAGAGTTAAGGCATTTTTAAAAATCCCTTGTAATAGAGGGGCTATTAAGACTTTTGCTTTGAAAGTTTTACCTTTTGAAGGAAGAATTTTAATGGAATAATATGCCTCATTTCCTGTACGAGCACTGTATTTCACATGGTTACTTACAGCTATTTTCATGATCAGTTTTGATAAATAATGATAATTTCTTATGAATTAATACTTTCATTTTCTGAACTTTTTTTTGAGCAATGTTCATAAGTTTCAACAATTTCTGTTACAAATGCAATGCAGCTCCTTTGCTGAGTTGACTTTGAATCTTGGTGCTAGGCAAGAAGATTTTCTGAACTATTGGCTTTTATTCTAATTGGTACCACAGCACATTTTTAATTAGCTTTTGTAGGTGTTGCGCAGTGACCTGTTTGAAAGAGGAAGTTGGTGGTAGTAGAACAGCCATAGGGGATTGCTGTCTATAATTAATTGCTCTAAATTCTTGTTTGTGCAGTGTTTACCTGCACAACATTACATCCACAGACGTTTCAATCCATCCTGAACAACGCCTCATATGCCAGGCTGCTGTTCATTGACTTCAGCTTGGCATTTAATGCAATCATTCCCAGAGGCTGGTGGAGAAGCTGTCCTTGCTGGGACTCAACACCCCTCTCTGTAACTGGACCCTGGATGAAAAGATCACAGTCTGTCCGGGGCAGTAGCAGAATGTCAAACACCGTCACACTGAGCACTGGCGCACCTCAGGGCTGTGTGCTCCTATTCATGCTACTGATCCATGACTGCATCACCAGATCCAGCTCCGCCAAGTTTGCAGATGATAGAACAGCAGTTTGCTCCATCAGCACCAACGATAAATCACACTACAGAGAAGAGGTGGAAAATCTTGTGAAATGGTGTGACTCATTGTTGACAAGATGAAGGAGATGATGGTGGACTTCAGGAGAACTGGGAATGACCACCCCCCATTACACATCAACAATTTTGTAGTAGAGAAGAGTGGAGAGCACTAAGCTCCTTGAAGTTCTCTTAACTAGTGACCTGTCCTGCGCACACATCTCCTCATTTGTCATTCAGCAACTGTGCTTCCTGAGAAGACTGAAGCGGGCAAGGCTATTGGTCGATATTATGTCAACCTCTATTGAGAGTTTTCCTAGTCGGCTGCATCATTGTGGTATGGTTGCTGCAGAGAAGTGGATTGGAGGTCTATACACAGGACCATAAAAGTAGCAGAAAGGATCACTGGAGTCTCCGTCCCTACGCTCCCCTCCCCCACCCACCTTGGTGTGATCTAATGGGATCGTGGTCTGAAGAGGGTGGGAAAAATCATTGAGGATCCCTTCTGCCCTGCACATGGCATCTTTCAGCTGCTCCCATTGGGAAAGAGATACAGGAGGATCAGAACCAGCACCATGAGTCTGAGGAACAGCTTCTTTCCACGGGCAGTGAGAGTGCTGAATGACCAAAGGAACTACTCACACTAACCATCCAAGACTATCCTATTCATGAAAATATATTTTTATTGTATAGATTAAATACTTGTCCTCCATGTGTATTGTTTGCCTGTATGTGAGTTATGTCTGGTTGCATGTCTGCGTTTTGCACCAAGGACTGGAGAATGCTGTTTAGTCACAACACGACTAAAAGTGCTAACTGCATCCTTTCTCCTATACGTAAGGAGACAAATACTATCCATGATACACCAAATATGACCTTGTCAGTGCTTTACACAGTACATCAGAAGCATAAGCTGTGTACTTTTGTATTAAATTAGCCCAGTAATAAACACTTTTTTGTCTTTGCTAATTACTTACAGTAACTATATAGCATGACGTTGTGAACCAAATTGTTGGGCTCTACACTGATTTTCCAAAAAAAATTCTTCTGAGCCCATTTCAAAACTCCTGCACTTTTTGCCTTTGCTATTTGTATTCTAGTCTACGCTTGGGTATCCAGTCCCAAATTAACATTGTTCCATATTTTGCTCATCTACATTTCCTGTGAATTTGCTCTGCAATATTTTCCACAGCAGTTAGCAGCCTGTAGAATAGTCCAAAGAGTCCAATTGCTGCTCCACTTTTTTTTAAGAGAGTTAGGGACATTATGCTAAAGTGTATAAACAAGTGTTGGGATGGAATATCCTTAACATATATGAGGAACCAGTCCACACCATCGGTCATTATCATAATTGGACTTTAGGAACTTATTTAAATTTGTTTACTGAGCTTTGTATCCCTGCTATGCAGTTTTGTTGGCAGACCTGCCATTCATTTGAGCTGCTGAAGTAACTCATTACTGTTTGTATTTCAGGAACTTGGTAGGACAAAATTGGTGGCAGTGGAGGTAAATAGATTAACTGTGGAGTTTCATCTGTTAAATTTTGACCTGAAGTTGTTTAATTAATTAGTTAGACTGCATCCTTGAAGGGTGTATGTAGGTTCACTTTGATCAGAACTGAATATGTTAACACATCCACATTGGATAGTATCTGACATAAAGCTACTGCAAAAGAGAGCAGCTTGACAATTATATTCATGTTAGAATTACTCCATGGCAATTTGCTGGAGAAAATAAAGGCAATATCCTCTTCCTTGTGTTGATATTCTTGATGTTTGTTTTAAACATCCATGTGTTGTAACAGGAGATTTTCTCTTTATTTTATAGATCTTTGTTACTTGCTGAGATTGAAAAGGAGGAGAAGGAAAAGGATTGGTATTATGCACAACTTCAAAATCTTACAAAGAGGATTGATAATCTCCCCCTTACAGAAAATGTAAGTTCAAATCCAATTCCAAATATTCTATGAAATAGATAAGAACGTAATTTTGTGCAAGTTGTTTTAAATTGAAAATAAGACCATGACAGTCAGAAAAATGTACATCCTTCACACCTTTGAGAATTTTCAGGATTAAATAAATATCAGTTACTAGCAATGATGAGTGATTAAAAATAACACTGTGTCATTAAGATTAGATTTTGAGTTTGATGGGATGATGAATTAAGACAGAGAGAGCTTTAGAAAGGGTATTTTTAATCTCAAATCAAGTACTATACACATCCCTCCTCACACCTTGATGAAGGGCTCAGGCTCGAAACATCAGGCAGAGTTCCTCCAGTATCTCTGTGTTTTTACTACAATCACAACATCTGTAAAACTTTTGTTTTACTACATACATGAATAACCAAATGAAACAGTGTTTCTCCAGACCACAGTACACACGTATACACAGCACATAATAATGTTTATAAATGGCGGCCCACAGCAAGCAAGCCGGCTCTCCAGGCGGCGAATGCAACGTAAAGCCAGCAGACCGTACAGCGGCACTGGCCCCAAGAAAGCGAACTGGTGGACAAATGGCTGAAGCAGCCTAAAGGGCCAGCAACCCTAAAAAAGCGCTGGTCCCACTGTACATCAAACAGACTGGGGTAGCACGCAGTGAAGGAGGTATTGTCATGCAAGGGTGTAGCCACACACAGGAAAAACCGCCTTTGTCATGCAGAATGTGACGTCAGTAATCGGGACAAATAAATGAGAGCTTAGCCTGACCACACTTGTGAGTGTCATTCTTTCGTGTAGTGCACAGCTACTATGGTGTGTGGGTGTATGTATGTGTGTGCCTATTTTTTTTTCAATAAATTATATAAATATTTTGGGATGACTTTCTCGGTTACATGATACTGTTTAACAGTGTCACAGCCTGCAGGTCGATGCTATTTCCCAGCCTGGCAATACTGATTTTGATGCTCCTGTAACTCTTCTTGATGGTTCTGTTACAAGCCAGAGGACCCCAAAACCCAGCAGCAATAGATAATCACCAAGACAGATGGTTACTTAAGCAAATGTTGCTTTTAATTATCTTTAAACATGAAATTAAAATCAAACTTTAACTTATCACTATTGATTTACTTAACCTAACTTAACCCCCTTCTAATTCTAAGCGCACATGTATGTAATGTGTGTGTAAGTTCAGAGAAGTTCTTTGATTCACAGTCCAATCTCACTTCTCATTCCTCCAAGTTCACTGGTTGCAGGTAATTCTTATACTGTGCACAGAATTTAACATATATAAAGTTTACCAGGATTTGGTGTTTGAAAGGTAAATGGTTACTGCTCAGGAAGGTTCTGTCAGTTTTCAGAGAGAGATTTGTTGTACGATGGACACCCAGCCACTTCCGTATCTTGCTGACAAAACTTTCCCCCTTCAGGGTTTTCCAAATGTTCTTTTTTCTTTCAGGTCACTACAGAGTGCCTTTTTTTTCTCTTATTCCAAGTGAAACATTAGACAGCCAGCCCTCTCCTCTTTCATGAACCACAAGGGCTTTGACCAGGCTGAAATAAGAACCTGTCTTCCAAATGGGGTTTTCCACAAGCTTGCCAGCTTGTCCTGTTCCAGTCCCAGCTGCTGTTGCTGACTGTAACACTGTAGAAATGATCTCTGTGTATGTGTGTCTCTCTCTCATTCTCTCTCGTGCGCTCTCTCTCTCTCATTCTCTCTCGCGCTCTCTCTCTCATTCTCTCTCTTGCTCTCTCTCTCGCACTCTCTCTCTCGCTCTCTCTCTCGCTCTTTCTCGCTCTCTCTCTCTTGCGCTCTCTCTCTCTCGCGCTCTCTCTCTCTCACTCAGAGAAAGCCTGTTTGACTCACTCTGCTTGCAAAATCACATGACCCTCTTAGAACATCTCCAGACAATCTGCAGCTCCCACAAGATCTTTCATCTGATGCCTTTTGTAAACAGCAATCCATTAGTGAAGTATCTTGAGCACTCTCCAAAGCTCTTGCAGAAGCTGTGGAGCCGATATGTCTAGCATTAGCAGAGCTCCAGTATTTCAAATAAGATCTGTTTTAAAGTGTTTGTATGTAACCTACTCTAACAAACCTTTCCCAATTTATCTCCCAAAAACATATCTATATACTCTGTCAGAGTAGTGAGTCAAAGGTACTGTGGGCTGATCAAGAGTCCTTAATTTTTTGAACCCCATTTAAGCAACACTCCCAGTAAATGTCATCCACAGAAAGAACAGGAGAACCCCAGTGGTATTCTCAGTCATTTTGATTATCCTTCTGGTCTGATCTTTTGCAGCTATCATACTATGCAATGATGCAGCCAGATAAGAATATTGAGCACTCTCCAAAGCTATTGTTCTTGTGTAAAATGTTGTCAGGATGAGGGTCTGTAGCTTTGCCCTCCTCAACCTCCTTAGGAAGTGTTGGCGCTGCCAGATTAGCCATTTAGTGGAAGTGCTGTGTTGTCTACATTCATTTTTTAACGAGACCTTAAAATTCTGACCCTTTTGTAGGTGCAATGCGAGGGATAAATCTTGAAAAAAAAACCTATGGCTCGTTAACATCTAGTTCTCTTTTGCCTGAGGGCCTTCCCCCCCCCCCCCCCACCACCACACTATGTCTTGAATCTGATACACAAACTCTGACCCAATCCCACATATGCTGCCTGACTCACTTGAGTACCCTCAGTATTTGTGCCCTTCATGCCAGAAATGACCACTATTGGAAGGGTTCTGTAGGTTTGGTGGCATCCCTGGGGTAAGGGCAGCTTTTATAGTTTGGAACATATTTTGAGGAGGGCAGGGAAGGGTGAATTGTTGACTGGGTAATGGCTCTGAGTTTGTCTTCATGAATTCTGCCTAGTTTCTGAGTTTATCTGGCATTTTTTTGATTTTGTTTCAAATTTCTAGTATCTGTTGTATTTTTTGCTTTTCAAATATTAACCATTCTGTTGTAATCCATGATTTTCTCAACAGATGCTGTTTGATCCTGCTGGACTTTCCCAGCAATTTTCTTTATTTCAGATTTACACCAATATCTGTGATCTATTTACAGTATCCGAAATGTTTTTTTTTGTTTTTCTCTCTCTGCAGGTCTCCTTCCACTTAAACCTGCTCCAGATATGTTGTGACAAAGATCATTTGTCTGAAATATTTACTGTTTCTCTCTCCACAGATGCTAACTGATCTAAGTATTTCCCGCATTTTCTGTTTTTATTTCAGATTTGCAGGATGTCCAATTTTTTTGCTCCGAGATACAATGCCCAGAGTTATATGATCATGCAACTAATCATAAGTTCAGAGATGTGCACTTTTACATCTGTTTATGAATGATCCTTATGTAGCTAACGGAATGATGAAGTTCCAAGAGCATTCTCACCTCAACTTGGTTGATCCAAGATGTTCATTCATAGCCCAAATCAGCTGGAAGTGCAAAATAAGTGCACTTTCTGAAATCCCTACTATTGCAAAAGCTTGCCTCCAACCAACTTGTTGCACTCTGTGGGATGTTAATAAACAGGTGAGAGCATGGGGTGCAGCAAAAAGAAAGAAACTAGACTGCATCCCAGCAATAGTCATTGTGGGGTTTACCGCTGATTAGGTAGTCATTGTGGGGTTTACCGCTGATTAGGTCGTCATTGTGGGGTTTACAGCTGATTTGGTCGTCATCGTGGGGTTTACCGCTGATTGGGTCGTCATTGTAGGGTTTACCGCTGATTCGGTCGTCATCGAGGGGTTTACCGCTGATTCGGTCGTCATCGTGGGATTTACCACTGATTTGGTCGTCATCGTGGGGTTTACCGCTGATTAGGTCATCATCATGGGGTTTACCGCTGATTAGGTAGTCATCATGGGGTTTACCACCTGAGCCAGCACATAAATATCGTGATTCCAAGGTTAGGTATTCTATTGATAGTGACACTTTCTGACACCTGAAACCTTTTCAGGAACATTAATCGGGTTGATCTAATTTTCTGATTTTCAAATTATTAAATTGTATTTGATTCTCATTCTTTAAATGTGAAATTCACTACTGTTTGAATAATGTTCCTTTTAAGTCAACCAACTGTAAACAAAAAATATAAATAATTGATATATCCTTTTGTCTTCCCAAAACTACAATCAAACTTTCTTGCTGTGAATGCATTATAGTTTTTTAAGTTAAGTGTTTTGGTGTCATTAGCTCCATGTATAATGGAAACTCTACTGAAATGGACAACTTTGGGCAGTTTTCTCTGCAGACAGACATGACAAGAAGGCAGTTAGAGTATGAAGCACGACAAATTCGATCAGCAATGGAAGAACAACTGGGGACGTGTCAGGATATGGAGAAGCGAGCTCAGGTAGTATCAAAATTGTGGAATTAAAATTTATTTGGATGTTTATATCTGTGGATTTAATGAGTTATTGGACCTAATGAGCAAAATAATCTGGTTAGTTTCATTTCCCTACAACATCTCCATGATCCATCATGTTTAGTTTGCAAAAGTGCCTATTCACTCATCTTTTGAAATAATTGATAATCTGCTTCCACCACTCATAAACACAACTCCAATTCATTAGCATATGAACTCTAAAAATGTTCTTCCTTACGCACTGCTTAACCTGTGATTTCCTAATGCTCTTCCTTTTTTCCAGCAAATTATGTGTTTATATTCAGTTCTACCATAACCTAAATAAAATGTTAAGAAGAATTATGCTTAAAAATCTGTACAATTTTCATTCAGAGGAAGTTGAATATCTTTTTTAACTTATTTTCTGTATCATTTAGCCATTGGAAATTTTTATTGCACTAGAATCTGAAGTTCTTTAGATTAAGAAAAAAGGAGCAGGAATCAGCTTCCTCTGTCATTCATTAAGATCAAGACTGATCTGTCCTCAGCAACGTCTCCAGTTTCTTGCCAGTTAGATTCATAGCACACTGACAGCCCTTTCAACTCACCTCATCCATACCAACTGTGATGCCTGTCAGTGCTAATCCTATTTTTGGGAATTAGGTCTGTGCCCTTTGTCTTTTTCATCCAAATACCTGACAACTGTGGCCTTTTTAAACAATGGATTGTGGCAGGCTGTTCCAGACAACCATCTGCTTCTGTGTGGGGGGAAAAATGTACTTCTCAGATCTTTTGCTTTCTTCGCTCTCACCTTAAACCTGTGTCCTGTACTTCTAGACTCCACTGCTCTGGGAAAAAGATTCTGACTAATCCATCTACCCCACTTCTAATTTTATAAACCTTGAAAAGGTCACCCCTTAGTCTCCTGCATTCCAATGAGAATAAACCCAGCCTACCCAATCTCTCCTCATAACTACAGCTCTCCATACCAGGCAATATTCTGATGAGTCTTTTATGCTTTCTTTTTCAGTCTGTTACTACAATAACCTTCCTGTAGTGTGCAGCTACGATGCTACAATAATGTTCCTGTAGTGTGCAGCTACGATGCTACAATAATGTTCCTGTAGTGTGCAGCTACGATGCTACAATAATGTTCCTGTAGTGTGCAGCTACGACACGACATCCCAACTTTACTCTGTGCCATTTTATTGAGCTATGGACATTCACCCTGGGTCTCTCTGTAGATCAACACTCCTCATATCTTTGCCTTATATTCTATTTGTCCTTCCAGAACTTGATTTGTTAAGGTATCTTATTTCATACTTGTCTGGATTAAATTCTATCAGCTGCTGCTCTGCCAAACTTTCCACTTGATCCATATTGCACTTAGATAACCTTAACTGTCGATAACTCCACCATTTTTCATATTGTCTGCAAACTTTCCAATCAGATCACCTACATTCTCTTTCAAATTATTCATACATATTGCAAACAACAAGGATCTCAGCACTGATCTTTACAAAGTGCAGTTTGTTACAGATGTCAGTGAAAAAACATCCATCCACCAAAATGTTTTGTTTTGGATCCAGTTTGCCAATATATTTCTCATCCCTTATAATTCAACTTTCTGCACTAGCCAATGAGGCAGGACCTTGTTAATTCTCCAGTCATTCAGAACAAGGAAGAGCCACTGCACACCCCCCCCATATCCCCAGATGATCCTCTACTGTCAGTATCTGAGGATGATGTGCAGGCTGCCTTCAGAAGAGTGAATCAAAGGAAAGCCTTTGGTCTGGACAGAGCACCCGACTGAGTACTGAAAACCTGTGTTACCAACTTGCAATTGTATTCATGGAGATCTTCAACATCTCACTCTGGCAGTGACTAATGGTACTCATATCCACAATGCTGAAGTGTTTTGAGAGGCTGAAGCAGATCAGCTCCTATCTGAGTTGCAAAATGGATTCTGTTCCAATTTACCTACAACAGCAACAAGTGTAAGGCAGATGCCATCTCACTGGCTCTACACAAAGCCTTGGAACACTTGGACAGCAAAGATGCATGTATCAGAAAGCTCTTTATCAACTACAGTTTGGCATTCAACACCATCGTCCCCTCAAAATTGATTAGCAATCTTCAAGACCTGGGACTCAACCCCCCACTGTGACATTTGATCCTTGATTTCCTCAACTACAGATCACAATCAGTGAGGATTGGTAAGAACATTTCCTCCACAATCTCCATTGGTACTGGAGCACCATAGGGTTACATTCTTAATCCCTGACCTGCTCACTTTACAATTATGAGTGTGTGGCTCGGTACAACAATAAGACCATCTGCAAATTTGCTGAAGGTACGAAAGTAATGGGTTGTATAAAAGGGAGTGATGTGTCAGCATACAGGAGGAAGATTGAAAACTTGGCTGAATGGTGTAGTAACAACAACCTTGCAATGTCACCAAAACCAAGGAGCTGATTGTGGACTTCAGCAGGGGGAAACTAGAGATGCATGATCCAGTGATCATTGGGGAATCAGAAGTGGAGAGGGTGAGCAGATTTAAATTACTGAGAGTTAATATCTCGGAGGACCTTTCCTGGACCTAACATCGTGAAGAAAGCATGTCAGCGTCTCCATGTTTACAGGAGTTTGCAGAGGTTTTGAATGACATCGAAAAGCTTGCAGACTTTTAGAAAAATGTTGTGGAAAGTATCCTGACCAACTGCATTGTGGTCTGGTATTGGGGCACCAATATCTTTGAGCGGGAAGCCCTGCAATAGTTAGTGGACAGAGCCCAGTGCACCACAGGCAAAACTCTCCCCACCCTCGAAAATCTGAACACTGTGGTTGGTGAGCAGCAGCAGTCATCAAAGACCCACACCACCCAGGACATGCTCTGTTCTAGTTGCTGCCATTAGGAAGGAGATATCAGTGCCTCAAGACCTGCACCACCAGCTTCAGGAACAGTTGCTCCCCCTCCACCATCAGACTCCTCAACAACAAACTCATTTAAGGACTCTTACTTTGCACTTTATTTATCATTCATTTTTTTTTTGTATTGCACTGCCGATAAGTAGAAATTCTGCCTGGCCCACAGGAAAGAGTCCCAGGGTTGTATTTAATGTCATGTGTAATCTGAACTGTGATTTTACAATCTAAGATTTCAAAGATGGATTTTGTTGTATCTTTTTGTAAATCGTGAAAGATCAAATCTATTAAAATGGTAGCATTTCCCATCCAAGATAAATATCCAGAAATGTTGTCATAACCACAAAAGAGAGTTCCCTTTTCTAACTTTTGTTCATCCTAATGCAGATGAGAGTTGTAAGGATTCAGCAAATAGAGAAGGAAATGCTTCGTTTACGTCAGCATTTGCACCCCCATGGAGCAGAAACTGAGGTGGGTTATGTCTCTGTTTGATTTCAAAATTGTGAATTTATCTAGTTGCTGATTGCTTTTAATTTTCTGCACATTTCTTTCAATGAATAACCTAATCAGGGAACTTGTATAGTCACTAATTTTCATCCAAGATGTCATATGGAACCATAAATTGTCTTGTAGTACCCCATTTATTTTCCCCGAACTATCAATGATTAAGAGAAATAAAGTTATCGAATCTGGAGTCATACAGTGCAGAATTGAATTTTTGTCCCAAAGTATCCATGCTGATCATTCAGTACCCATTGATACTGATCCTATTTACAAGAATTTGGTCTGTACACTTCGATGTTTTGGTAATCAAAGTGCTATTCGAGATATGTCTGAATTATTGTGATATCTACCACAATAACCTTCTCCAGTAGTGCGTTAAAGATTATAACCACTCTCTGGGCAGGACAAAAAATCCTCCTATCCTCCCAACCTTTTTCCTCATCTTAAACTTGGATCCTCTGCTTATAGATGACTCAGCTAAGGAGAAAGATTTCTCCAGCCACCCTATCTCTGGCGCTCATAAATCTGGCCCCCTAACATGAGTTGTTTTCTTCAGAGGTAACCAAATCACTTATTGTTGGGAGAAATATGGAAAGTACAGTGTGGCAGTTGCACTCGTAACAGTTTCCTTAGATTTGCCTTATTTTAGGGAACTGAGCACCATGGGCAAGGCCTGCATTTTTTTGCCCACCCCTAATTCCTTTTGTGAAGGTGGTGGATGAACCTCTATTTAAAGCCAGTTTTGTCCTCTGGTGAAGCTTCCCTTGCACCTTTTGAGTGGGACAATGCCAAGCCAGGGAAATGTGTGACTTGTAAGTGGAGGTGTTCCCTGTGCTTGAAGGTGAAGTTTGAGTTGAGCTATTGGAGGAACTTAGATAAGCATTTATGTAGGTAGTGCACCCTGCAGCCACTGTAGCTGGATGTGGAGGGAATAAATTTTTAGTCGATAAAGAATCAGGTAAGCATGTAGTGTTTTTGGATGACATCGTGATTCTTGAGTTGTTGGAACTACACTTGTTTAGATGTGTAAAAAGTTATCTCGTTAGAATTCTGACTGGCCTTTATGTGGTGGATACACAGCTCTCACCTGGATTAACCTGAGTAATTATAGCTAGTGTAGTTGAGTTTCTAATCAATGGTTAACCTAAAATATTATAGTTATACTCTTGTTGAAGCTGGCCATTCCTTGGCACTCTTGTGATACAGGTACACAATCCTTTATCCGGAACCCAAATTTCGGATTTTTCCGGATTTCGAAAAGCCATATTTAAACCCACATGAATTGTGCTGCTGTATCCACCCCCCACCCCCTTCCAATCATGCTGCCCATCTCCCCCACCCCCCCCCCCCCCACCTGGCCGATTCGCACTGCTGGTCTCTTCCCTTCCTTCGCCTGCCCGACTCGTGCTGCTGGTCTCTCGTCCGCCCAACTCGCGCCGCCGTCTTTCTCCCCACATGCTGGTTTTTGGAGCTTTCCGGATTTTAGATGTCCGCATAAGGATTGTGTACCTGTATTAATATTTCTTTGGCTTGGCTTCGCGGACGAAGATTTATGGAGGGGGTAAAAAGTCCACGTCAGCTGCAGGCTCGTTTGTGGCTGACCAGTCCGATGCGGGACAGGCAGACACGATTGCAGCGGTTGCAAGGGAAAATTGGTTGGTTGGGGTTGGGTGTTGGGTTTTTCCTCCTTTGCCTTTTGTCAGTGAGGTGGGCTCTGCGGTCTTCTTCAAAGGAGGCTGCTGCCCGCCAAACTGTGAGGCGCCAAGATGCACGGTTTGAGGCGTTATCAGCCCACTGGCGGTGGTCAATGTGGCAGGCACCAAGAGATTTCTTTAGGCAGTCCTTGTACCTTTTCTTTGGTGCACCTCTGTCACGGTGGCCAGTGGAGAGCTCGCCATATAATACGATCTTGGGAAGGCGATGGTCCTCCATTCTGGAGACGTGACCCATCCAGCGCAGCTGGATCTTCAGCAGCGTGGACTCGATGCTGTCGACCTCTGCCATCTCGAGTACCTCGACGTTAGGGGTGTGAGCGCTCCAATGGATGTTGAGGATGGAGCGGAGACAACGCTGGTGGAAGCGTTCTAGGAGCCGTAGGTGGTGCCGGTAGAGGACCCATGATTCGGAGCCGAACAGGAGTGTGGGTATGACAACGGCTCTGTATACGCTTATCTTTGTGAGGTTTTTCAGTTGGTTGTTTTTCCAGACTCTTTTGTGTAGTCTTCCAAAGGCGCTATTTGCCTTGGCGAGTCTGTTGTCTATCTCATTGTCGATCCTTGCATCTGATGAAATGGTGCAGCCGAGATAGGTAAACTGGTTGACCGTTTTGAGTTTTGTGTGCCCGATGGAGATGTGGGGGGGCTGGTAGTCATGGTGGGGAGCTGGCTGATGGAGGACCTCAGTTTTCTTCAGGCTGACTTCCAGGCCAAACATTTTGGCAGTTTCCGCAAAGCAGGACGTCAAGCGCTGAAGAGCTGGCTCTGAATGGGCAACTAAAGCGGCATCATCTGCAAAGAGTAGTTCACGGACAAGTTTCTCTTGTGTCTTGGTGTGAGCTTGCAGGCGCCTCAGATTGAAGAGACTGCCATCCGTGCGGTACCGGATGTAAACAGCGTCTTCATTGTTGGGGTCTTTCATGGCTTGGTTCAGCATCATGCTGAAGAAGATTGAAAAGAGGGTTGGTGCGAGAACACAGCCTTGCTTCACGCCATTGTTAATGGAGAAGGGTTCAGAGAGCTCATTGCTGTATCTGACCCGACCTTGT
Organism: Narcine bancroftii; assembly: GCF_036971445.1. NCBI lineage: Eukaryota > Metazoa > Chordata > Chondrichthyes > Torpediniformes > Narcinidae > Narcine > Narcine bancroftii. Next base: position 234,198,594 of record NC_091469.1, read on the forward strand.
TGGTTTTCGTGCAGTTGGATAATCATGTTGAGGAACTTTGGGGGACATCCGATGTATTAATATTACTTACTACATAACAACCTTAATCTGAGTGTTGACTGTGTTTGCCACACGTAGATTGTTTCAATTGCTGAAAATTTGTGAATGGAATTAAATATCGTGTAATCATCCTTGCTATTCTCTTCTGTCCAAATGATGCTTATTGATGAAACAGCTGAAGATGGTTGGGCCTAGGAACTTCTGCAGTGATCTACTAAGATTGGGATAATTGACCTCCAACAGTCACAGTTATCTTTCTTTGTGCAGGATGTAACTTCCTGCACCAGTTAGAGTGCACCTTTGAATTCTAAAAGAAGTAGCTATATAGATCGTGGAGGTGTTAGAAATGATCTTCCAAGAATCAATAAATTCTGGCATGGTTCCGGAGGACTGGAAAATTGCAAAGATCACTCTACTGTTTAAAAATACACAATTTGTCTATGTCGGCAGCAGAATATCAAGCACTGTCACACTGAGCACTGGTGCACCTTAAGGCCATGTGCTCAGTCTTCTCTTGTTCATGCTACTAACCCAAGGCTGCAATGCCAGATCCAGCCCCAACAGTGTTATCAAGTTTGCAGATGACATGTCAGTAATTGGCCTCATTAGCAATGACGATGAGTCGCAATAGGGAGAATAGATGGAAAGTTTTATGAATCGTGTTTAAAATTGGTCCATTCCTCTTCCATTTGTGCACATCACTCACTTACTCAGTGCGAGGTGGTACATAGAGCACATTTATCCTAAGGTAAATTAGCTACGATTTTTCCTACTATCAACCCTATATGTGACAGATGTCGTAATGGGTTGCTTCCTTATTTAATATGTTTTGGCCCTGTTTGATCACTATTGGTTTTGTTTTGGCCCTGTTTGATCACTATTGGAAGGAAATATTTCATTCATTTTCCCGTATTTTCTCAGTTACTATTCAACCTCATCCCATTCGAGCTTTATTTGCTGTGGTGATGGAGAACGGTCTATTATCAGTGTTGGATTGCCATGTGATAGCTTTTTCCTCTTCAATGGGTAGAAGTTGTTTTTTGCTAAGATGGAAGGACTGTAATCCTCCCAGTTCTGCTCAATGGATGACCCAAACCTTATCGTGCATGAACCTCGAAGATCAGATGTAATGTTTTAAAAACTAAGTTTAATAAAATGTGGCACACTTTTATGTAATATTTTAAAGTTCAATGAATAATAGTGGTTTAATATTTTGTATGTAACATCTGAAGCATTTGTAGTCTCTTCCTGAACATACTTATTTTTTCTTTGGCTTGGCTTCGCAGACGAAGATTTATGGAGGGGTAATGTCCATGTCGTCTGCAGGCTCGTTTGTGGCTGACAAGTCCGATGTGGGACAGGCAGACACGGTTGCAGGTTGCAAGGGAAAATTGGTTGGTTGGGGTTGGGTGTTGGGTTTTTCCTCCTTTGTCTTTTGTCAGTGAGGTGGGCTCTGCGGTCTTCTTCAAAGGAGGTTGCTGCCCGCCGAACTGTGAGGCGCCAAGATGCACGGTTTGAGGCGAGATCAGCCCACTGGCGGTGGTCGATGTGGCAGGCACCAAGAGATTTCTTTAGGCAGTCCTTGTACCTCTTCTTTGGTGCACCTCTGTCTCTGTGCCCAGTGGAGAGCTCGTCATATAACACGATCTTGGGAAGGCGATGGTCCTCCATTCTGGAGACGTGACCTACCCAGCGCAGTTTGATCTTCAGCAGCGTGGATTCGATGCTGTCGGCCTCTGCCATCTCGAGTACTTCGATGTTGGAGATGAAGTCGCTCCAATGAATGTTGAGGATGGAGTGGAGACAACGCTGGTGGAAGCGTTCTAGGAGCCGTAGGTGATGCAGGTGGAGGACCCATGATTCGGAGCCGAACAGGAGTGTGGGTATGACAACGTCTCTGTATACGCTAATCTTTGTGAGGTTTTTCAGTTGGTTGTTTTTCCAGACTCTTTTGTGTAGTCTTCCAAAGGCTCTATTTGCCTTGGCGAGTCTGTTGTCTATCTCGTTGTCGATCCTTGCATCCGATGAAATGGTGCAGCTGAGATAGGTAAACTGGTTGACCGTTTTGAGTTTTGTGTGCCCGATGGAGATGTGGGGGGGCTGATGGAGGACCTCAGTTTTCTTCAGGCTGACTTCCAGGCCAAACATTTTGGCAGTTCCCGCAAAACAGGACGTCAGGCGCTGAAGAGCTGGCTCTGAATGGGCAACTAAAGTGGCATCGTCTGCAAAGAGTAGTTCACGGACAAGTTTCTCTTGCAGGCGCCTCAGATTGAAGAGACTGCCATCCGTGCGGTACCGGATGTAAACAGCGTCTTCATTGTTGAGGTCTTTCATGGCTTGTTTCAGCATCATGCTGAAGAAGATTGAAAAGAGGGTTGGTGCGAGAATGCAGCCTTGCTTCACGCCATTATTAATGGAGAAGGGTTCAGAGAGCTCATTGCTGTATCTGACCCGACCTTGTTGGTTTTCGTGCAGTTGGATAACCATGTTGAGGAACTTTGGGGGGCATCTGAGGTGCTCTAGTATTTGCCAAAGCCCTTTCCTACTCATAGTGTCGAAGGCTTTGGTGAGGTCAACAAAGGTGATGTAGAGTCCTTTGTTTTGTTCTCTGCACTTTTCTTGGAGCTGTCTGAGGGCAAAGACCATGTCAGTAGTTCCTCTGTCTGCGCGAAAGCCGCACTGTGATTCTGGGAGAACATTTTCGGCGACACTAGGTATAGGAGAATCCTAGCGAAGATTTTGCCTGCAATGGAGAGCAGCGTGATTCCCCTGTAGTTTGAGCAGTCTGATTTCTCGCCTTTGTTTTTGTACATACAGGGTGATGATGATGGCATCACGAAGGTCCTGAGGCAGCTTTCCTTGGTCCCAGCAGAGCTTGAAAAACTCATGCAGTTTGGCATGCAGAGTTTTGCCGCCAGTCTTCCAGACCTCTGGGGGGGATTCCATCCATACCTGCTGCTTTGCCACTTATCAGTTGTTCAATTGCCTTATATGTCTCTTCCTGGGTGAGGACCTCATCGAGCTCTAGCCTTAAGGGCTGTTGAGGGAGCTGGAGCAGGGCGGATTCTTGGACTGAGCGGTTGGCACTGAAAAGAGATTGGAAGTGTTCTGACCATCTTGTTGCTGAGGAGGACTTTGCCGTCTGAGCTGCGCAGCAGGCTTTGGACTTGGGGTGAGGGGCCGTACACAGCCTTTAGAGCCTCGTAAAAACCCCTGAAGTCGCCAATGTCCGCGCTGAGCTGGGTTTGTTTGGCGAGGCTAGTCCACCACTCATTTTGGATCTCCCGGAGTTTGCGCTGAAGATGGCTGCATGCGCGACGGAAGGCTTGTTTCTTCTCTGGCCAGGACGGCTTTGCAAGGTGAGCCTGCTGGGCAGCTTGCTTCTTTGCCAGCAGCTCCTGTATTTCCTGGTTGTTTTCGTCGAACCAGTCCTTGTTTTTCCTGGAGGTAATTCACCTATGTATTATTACCATTGCCCTTTTGATGGTTTAAGGTGTCCCAGGGGCTTTTTCTCTTTTTTTTAAATTAGTGGGTATAGATTTAGGATTAGTCAGTTACGGGTTTTTTAATTTTATTTTTTTCTGCAGGAACAAGAGATCTAATATTGAATTCCGTATGTTTGTTAATTTTTATTCTAGGATACATTGTAATTACTCTGTACATACGCAGCATATTTTTCTTGTTTTTAAACTTTTTGTTATGTATGTGTGTATTATACACTCATGCACATAAAATTCAATAAAAAATTATCTTACATTTTGCAGTCTTTTATCATTTAAATTGTTTATGCTTAAAATAGGTGTATTAGGCATTGTAAGGGTAAGTCTCAGGCAACTAAAAAATTTGCATAACTGGCACCCACAATTCCTGTAGGTGCCACTTACCTGGGGTTTTACTGTATATTGATACTAAGTGTTTTATTGGATTCCATTCTTCTTTTACAAGACAATGGTAATAGTGCAACCCAGTGGCTTGTAAGGATATTTCAAAAAATATTTAAGTAGTCAGCTGCTTTTCGAATGGAGCTGATATAGGCCAGACCAGGAGAGGGTGCCAGATTTCTATTTCAAAGAATGTTAATGAACTATGTGGATATTTACAAGTCCTACAGTTTTCTGGTCGTCACAAAATAGACTAATTTTCTTCCAAAAATGGATTATTAACTGAATGAGAGTTTTCAGTAGCTGACAAATGTTCAATTTGGAATGGCCAGTTTTTTTTCTGTGTCCATGCTACAATAATAGCTGAAGAATTTAAATGTTCCTAGCTGAGGTGTTTGTCCAGATTACTGAAATTCTTCCCTGCTGCAGCCACACAGGTACGCAATATGCACTGACCACAATAGTATAAATTAGATGACCACATTATGCCAAGACAGAAAAAGTGATAATAAATATAAGAGAATAGATAAATATTCATAACAAGAAAAAAGTGATGTTTCAATAGTACATACAGAATTTTGGTTGACCTGGGGTAGTTTATGATTAGGGTAGAATAAGAGTCTTGAGCCTAGCAGTACTGGATTTCAGGTCTCTACTTTCTGCCTGAAGGTAGGTATCAGCAAGAGGGAATTGTGACCATGATGATGGGAATCCTTTATGATGTTGGCTGTCTTCTTGATGCAAAATCTCGATAGATTTTTTTTTAAATGGACGAGTGGTCAGTGCCCAGAATGGACTTTGGAAGGTTTGCAGCCTTCTATCTTCCTGTGAACTCGAGTTTCTAAACCAGGTCCTGATGCAAACAATCAAAATACTTTCTGTAGTGCACCTGTAAAATTTTGATAGATATGCCATATCTCCTCAGACTTCTCAGTAGAGGTGCTGGTATACCTTCTTCACAGATACCTTGATGTGCTGACTCCAGGAGAGCTCCTCTGAGACTGGACTCTTAAGGACTTGAAGGTGCTAATCCTCTCCACCACCCTCCTGTCAATGAAGGCCAGTGTGTGGTCCCTCGGCCTATCCTTCCTGAAGTTGACAATAAGCTCATGCTGATGTTGAGAGCAAGATTATTTGTTGTTTGGCATCATGAAACCAGATTCTTCTTCTCCATTCTACATGACACGGTTGACTTCATGGTTGGCGCAGCACCAGCGATCATGAACGGGATTCGAATCCCGCACTGTCTGTAGGAAGTTTTTACGTTCTCCCTGTCTCTTTGTGCATTTTCCCCAGGGGCTCTGGTTTCCTCCTGCTGTTTGAAACGTACTGGAAGTGCAGGTTAATTGGGTGTAAATTGGGTAGCACTGACTTGTGTGCCAAAATGGCCTGTTACTGTGCTCTATGACTAAATTAAAATTAACTTAAAAATTAAATTCTGATATCATTATCCGTCATTCAGTCAGCCGCAGTGGTGTCATCAGTGAACTCATAGACTGCCTTAGAATCTGAACTTTCCTATGTGTTTCTGATTGTGCAGGGAATAGAGCAGAGGACTGAGAACATGGCCTTGTAATGCCTGTATTGATGGTCAGTGAGGGGGTGGTAATGTTGCCAGTCTGAACTGATTGGGGTCTGCTGATGAGAAATTTGAGGATCCAGTTGCAGAGGAACAAATCAGAGTCCAAGATCCCTGAGTTTGATTTTTAGTTTTGCTGGTAAGATGGTGTTAAATGCCAAGCTGGAGTCTGAACAGCCTAATGTAAGTCTTCTTGTGGTCCAGTCATCTAACACAGACCGGACGGAGGTCCAGTAATATGGCATCCACTGTTGACCTCTTGTGAGGGTAGGTGAATTTTTTAATGTAATTTTTAAATGTAATTTAGTTTTTTGATTTAATTTTAATTTCGAGATTCAGCATCGTAACAGGCCCTTCCCTCCCTTGCCGCCCAAATACGCGAACATGACCCATTAAACTACTAACCCCATACGTCTTTGGAATTGGAAGGAAATGGGAGCACCCAGTGGAAACCCAAGTGGACACAGGGAGAATGTATAAACTCCATGCAGACAGTGCTGGATTCAAACCTGGGTCAGTGATGCTGCAATAACGTTGTTATGTACAACGCTAATTGTGGCTCAAATTAAAGTGGTTCATCACAGTAGATGCAAGTGCCACTGTTCATCATTAAGCAGGTCACCTTGCTCTTCTTGGACGCCTTTTGAAGTAGGTGGGGACTTCAGACCATGGCAGCATTATGTTGAAGATTTCTGAAAAAGTTTTATTATTTATTGATATTTCACCAGCTTCATTGTAGCTATATGCTTCTCTTCTGAGTTTAACTTCAGACTATTCACACAGCGCTTTGTCTAATTTTTTTTTAACCACCTTGTATTAACTAGGTCCTCCAAAAAAATTATTCATTCTCTCCTCCATCCTGTTGTAGTTATTCCCTTTTGTCTATTTTCCAGTTTTCGTTCATGTATGATTTGTTGATAGAAATGTAGCAGAAAAGGTTTGTATCATTTCTGATGACTTTTGTGCCAGCTGTAAAATAATGAGAAACATCTTGGATCTTTATCAATTATGACAGCATTTTTATGGACTTGGCTACTATCTATTGTACAATTTTATTTAAATTGCGTGTTTCAGAAATGCAGGATTTACTAAGAGCTGCTAAAGTTCTTATTTTCAGTAACGTATTGATTATTGAAATTAAGCGACTCTTGCGGCCTTGGCATAATGTCAAATCCAATAAATGACCTCACTGACACTGGAGTTCTTAGCACTGAATATCCGCCCTGGATTAGGTGCTGTTATCTATGCAGTAGGATTTGAAGCCATCACTCTATGATTTGGGCTCTGGCATTCTGAATAATTAGTGTTTAATTCTGAGATGGATTCATTTCATTTTGGCTTGTAGCATTTAAAAAAACTGAGACATTAATGGTTCTGATACTCTTTCCCCCCAAAAAAAGCTATTTCAATGTAAGTCTTGTCTGAAATGGGGATATTAGATAGTAAAAATACTAATATCTGCCAAATACTTTTAAAAACATTTTTATGTCAGCTATTTAATGAGTGAAATCTTATTGGTCATAAGATTTTCAAATGTCTTATGTGTTCAAATGCTCCCACAGAGCTGGTTCATCCACTCCCACAGGATGTTTTCCCTTGTCATTATAACAGCACAGTCAAAAATGGTCTGGATTTCTGAGTACATCCTTTGTGTCTGTATTGTGATACATTGCAAGGTCCCAGTGGACGTGGTGTTCTATGATCATGCCATGCTATTGAGGGGGATGGTGCATGCTGTTGTTCATTAAAACTAAAGGATAAGGAGTACAACAATAGTCCCATTTCAGAGATGCAGCATGGAAGCAGAGCAGACAAAAATTCATCCCTCTTGATGTCCTAAATTCCAATGTACTTTCAACAGAAATCATCACAAATTAAAGAACAAGCAGTGTCACATGATGCGGATGGACCGAGTGATTGTCTGGAAACAACAGAAGCCAGCGTGAGCACGACAGGGAGTGGGCAGGTGAGGACATTTTAAATCTTGCACCAAATAAGAGAAATTGTTTTTCCAGCAAATCAGAAAATGTCCATGTATTCCATTTAACTGGTATAGATGATTTGGTATAATCCTCTTCATTGAATTAGTTGATCAAATACATTTTGCGCAATATCACTAAATGGAGTTTTAGGGAAAATTTTATTTTTGTATAAAATTTAGAATATTCACTATTTGAACTCTTAATGTTGATACAGTTCCAACAAATATGATTGATTACTCCACAAAAATACTGCTATGCATGAAGGTGATATGCAGCATAAAATTGAAGTGAATGCTGGGTTTTTTTTCTTCTGTTTCTTTTAACTGCACAACCACTTTTAAAATCTTTCGTTAATATTTTCTAATTGTGAATTACAGAAGTTTATCATTTTTTAAATTCTTAACATTTTATAAAAGTAAAATTCAACATAAAAACCCAATTTGGTTTCTGAATCGAATAAAACATTGTATAACATAATAAACCTTGTTTCACATTCAGCTTTGTATTCTGATAGATGAATATCAAAACTTGTGCTTTGTTAACTGGATGCCGTGTAACTTTGTCATCAGCTGACAAAATTCATGCTTCAAGTTCTAAGTGAAATGCTTCCTGATCTCAAATGATCTGTGATTGAGAAGACTATTTATTTCCTCCATGAACAATGTCGACATTTCATTCTGCAGCATCTCACTGAAATTATGGTCTTTCATTATCTTTACATAATAATGTTACATAAGTACCATCAAAGTAACTTTAAAAGACGTTTCCATTGTTGGTTTGAAACATGATTTTCTGTGCAGCGTGTCACCTCGGCCTCCATGTTTGAGAACATTATACCCGTGGGAAACTCTGCTGTATATCTTGGTTTCAAGACAACTTATCACTGTAGCCATTTTTTGGCCTTAAGCCAATTTTGTTTCCTTGTTGCCACTGTCTCTTTTATTCCATAGCTTTTAATTTGGGTGATAAACTTGTGAAGTCGTACTTGATCCAGGGCCTATTGGAAGTCCATGGGCACAATTTCCTTTTAACAAAGTTTTGGTTTTTCTTTTTTTAAATCTAATTTTGTCCCTGATTATCATTTCTACCATTTTCCTTACCACCAAGATGGCACAGACTGGCGAGAAGTTGTTCAGGCCAGATTGTACTCATCACTTCCCGTGGTTTCCACAGGATTGCATGTTTAGTTCATTGCTGACTTCATGCCTGCATGTTATTTTGCAAAAGCCAGAGGGATCATGATTTCACAAAGTTATGGAACTGACTTAAGATGCCATCTGATCACATGAAATTTGGGCTCCTCAACTTTTCACTGTTCTTTGCTGCCAAATGCAGCCTGATCCTGAATGAACAGATACTTTATCTGAACTATTCTTTGAATTTGTTGGTTACCAGACAAATGTAAAATCAGTTAAAAGGTCTCCTGTAGCAACAAGGTGCTAAAATCCTATCTCTTTATTTTGGGGTGGGACCTTAAGGTATGCTAGCTGTGACCTTACTAGCTCTGCAAGGGAATTTTCTTGGTAAGCACAGTCAGCTCAGTTGGTAGTGCATATCAGGGTAATGTGGGTGCAGGGACATGGCTGCTTTAGGGAATGAGTTTGGATGGCAGAAAGATCTATTTGCGAATTCTACCATGAAAGAAAAAAACCTTGTCAGCTCTCCTGTCATACATCCTTTGAATCAATTCATCAACTATTCTTCTCAAGTCCAATTATAAGGCCAATCTACTCAATTGTTTCTCATAAATTAATCCCTTCATTCCACAATTGACCTGATGGGCCCCTTGATCTGCCTCCCTGTCAAATATATCCTTTCTAAATGAAGGACACTAAAACAGATCTCCAAATGCAGTCTCAGCAGAGCAGTGTACAAATGTAGCATGGCGTGAGTTACATTTGTGCTTGTGTTTGCATAAAAGTCTAACATTCAGTTTGCATTCTTGATAGTTTGCTTTACTTGCATGCAAAACTTATTTTTCCCATAGATCAGCCAAGTCCCTGTGTGGAGCATATTCTGTTGTCAATCTCCATTTAAACAACATTCCATTTTCTCTTTTTCCTGAACATCAGGTAGCTTCTTATTTTCCCACTTGATATCAATTTGCTCATTTTTCCACTTAATGATTCCACATCCCATTCCATATTATTTGAATGCTTCTGAGAACTTTTTTTCCCCATTAGATGTTTGACAACATTATACTTGATCTATTAATATAAGTTATTAGTAAATGATTCAGGCTACAATACTCATCATGTGGAGTCCAAAGATATGATCACTTAATATGTAATAAACTTTTATGTGACATTTCATCAAATGTCATTTGAAAATCCAAATAAGCACTGCTACTGGTTCTCTGTTAGGGTATTTTACATTAGCAAAGATAAAGATGCATAACCAATGTTTTGGGGTTGAGTCCTTCATCAAGGTTTGAGCAAAATGTCGGCTAGCACCCAAACAAAATAAATGGATGGGGCAAGGACAGGGGAGGAACACAGGTGATGGCTCTGTAAAAGGAAAGGGGTGGAGAGCTAGAGGAAAGAAGACAGAGGGATGGGGAACAGAAGGGGATACCAGAGAAGTCCATGTTAATGCCATCCAGTTGAATATTAGGTTTTATTGCTCCAATTTACGTGTGGCCTTGGTTTGACGGTATATGAGGCCATGAACAGGCATGTCAGCATGAGAGTGGAGTACAGAATTAAAAAGGTTAAGTTATTGAAGAGATGGAGGGCATGCAAAGTATCGCAGATGTAGGTGGGAGGGTCTGGATCAGCAGAGAAAAAATAGTTGGGCTAAGATTATACTAGCTTAGTGGGGAAGGAGTCCGTGGGGGGGGGGGGGGGGGGATAACCAGAGGTGAGGAGGTTAGAGACAGTACTTGAGACAATGGCTTGATGTTCTTTGGTGGGGTCCTGTAGAAGGGATAAATAAGAGGAGGTGCCTCAGAACTGCTGACTGGCCTCGGCAAGGTAGAGGTCATTACATCGGACCGCATCAACGCCACCCTTATCTACCGGTTGGATGGTGAGTATGGGTTATTCCAAAGAGAGTGGAGGGCAAAGCATTCCGAGGGGGTAAATAAGAGAGGGAAGTGGTGAAGTGAGATGGTTGATATCTCAGCAGCAATTGGAAATTTTTAAAAAATCCAGAGCGGGCAATTGGCCAAGATGAGGTGTCCAAGAGGAGGAAGAGGCCTAAAGCGGGAGAATAAATCTTCATTGAGGTGGTAGAGGATCTTGGTTGTAGAAGTGGGCATGGAGACAGAGATGATGGAGAGTTTGGCATCATGGCATGCATGTAACTCATGGGTGAAGGGGGACGAAGGTGAGGCCTCTCCCAAGGAAAGAATGTTCTGTCTCTGGGAGGAGAACCATTTGACACTGACATTTGACAATGACATTTGACCATTTGGCACTGACATGTCTGTCATGACCTCATGTACTGTCAAACTAAGGCTACCCGTAAATTCGAGGAACAACACTTAATATTTCAACTGGATGGCGTTAACATTGATTTCTCTGATTTCTTCTAGCCAACTCCATTTCCCCTCTCTTCCCCATCCCTCTGTCTTCTTTCCTCCAGCTTTCCATCCCCTTCCTTCTCCATTCACAGAGCCATCCCCTTCCCTCTGTTTGCTGGTGTGTCCTGCCTCCCTTATCCACCCCTATTACCTTCTGCTTGTTGGACTGTGCTTCTCCCCTTGCCCCATCCCCCCTCCACCATTTTGTTTGGGGGCATGCCTACATTTTGCTCATACCTTGATGAATGGTTCAAGCCTGGAATGTTGGTTACCTATCTTTATCTTTGTTATATACAGTACACTGTTTCATCTGCTGTGCTTCTCCAGCATTGTGTTGTTCCAAGGAATTATGTATCTTTATTTCCAGATCCTTCTGTTCTACTCCACTCCGTAGTGTCCCAACAATTTCTACACTGATTCATCCTCCCAAAGTGCAAAACCTCACATTTGTCCACGTTAACCCTTTGACCATTTTTAACCTTTCATAATATAATTTCTGGACTGGGTCCATGAGTATACCAGAGATGGTTCATCTGTTCAGTCACCGATACCACATTATATCTGGCCAGTCAATGGAACCATATTGTATCTGGCTATTCACTGTCCCTACATTGTCCTAGATAGTCAAGCAATAATTTTGAATGTTCTTAACTTTACTTACAGAACTTTTTTTTTGTTGTAGAATTTGGCAAAACATCTTTTTTTTAACCCCAATCTTTGCAAAAATGCATTTTATGGTACGGACACCAGTACAAACCATCTGGTGGTTAGGTATAATACCAGTCCCGTAAAATCGGGACACGAAGTATATGCGCTTGTTGGTCATCCCAGAAAACCAGGGCATGGAGTCCAAAGGGTTAAATTCCATCTGCCATTTTATAACTATTTTTTCCAGCTGGTCAAAATCTGCTAAAAGCTTTGAGAGCCTTCGTTACTGTCCACCACACCCCTAATATTTTTTAAATATTTTATTTTAATGTTTTTTCCATACATTCAATTAATAAATAATTATACAATAAAATAAGTATTTAAATTGAAGAAATTTTCATTTGTTACATGATGATTATAACCCCTCCCCTCCCTCCCAAACCCTCACCCCCTCCCCTCTTAAAGAACATATGTGTGTGAAAACAATTATATATAGAATTAAAAAGAAATAGTATAATGTATTGTCCAGAGTATAGAACCCCCCCCCCCAACGCACTGGAATTCAACAGGTAACACAGGTCTTAAGAGGCTGGAAGAACATTTCTACATATTTATACCTAAGATTTGTATATACAAGCTCCAAATTTGCAAAATTAAAGGATATTTATTTCTCAAATTATATGCAATTTTCTCTCAAGGAATGCAACTTTGAATTTCTGCATTCCATCTTTCCATATCTAAATACGAGTCCAATTTCCAAATCACTGCAATACATTTCCTTGGTACTGCCAATGCTATTTTCAAAAAAAAAAAATTTGTTTGTTATATTGACAATTTCACTTTGAGTCTTGTTCCTTTTGTATTTCCCAATAGGAATAAATCTGGGTTTAATGGAAAGAATGTAACTGTAACAAGATCCACCCCAAAATGTTTTTACATTAGAACATGACCAAGTTAAATGCTCTTCACCACACCTAAAACATTGATCTGATAAATCTGATTTCATTCTATTCAATTTTTGTGGTGATAAATATAACTGATGTAAAAAAGTTATACTGACCTAATCTATATCTTACATTAATAGTATTTGTCATGCAATCTTGACAGAGATCTAACCATCTTTGCTCATCAGTGTTCAGATCCAACTCCCATATCTGTCTAGATTTGTTTAGTCGTTCCTTTTTGCAAAAGAAGATATATTGCAGAAGTAAATTTTTTAGTATTCCTCTCCTAATAAGAGTTTCCACCTCACTACAAATTGGTAATTTCATTTTTAAACCTAACTTTTCCCTTAAATATGTTCCTTTAAATATGTTCTCAATTGAAAATACAGAACAGTCTTCCTTGGTATTCCATATTTATTCCTCAGTTGTTCAAATGGCATCAATTGACTTTGTTCATAACAATCTTCAATATTTTTAATAACCTTACTAAACCAGATAATTAAAAAGTCAGTTATCCTTTGAAAAACATACAAGTTGATTTTGAATCAAGGCGATATATTTCCTTTTATTCCAATTTGTCTTTTATTCCAAACCGTAATCATGTTTCAACAATGATGTCTCTTTAACCCCAATGAATAATTTTGAATCCCATTTCTATATGAATTCCTCGGCTAATCTCTCTCCTATTTTATCTAACTATATTTTGACCCATGCCAGCTTTTCTACTCCTTCAAAGAGAGAGGTAAGGAATCTCATTTGAGCCGCTTAGTAATCATTCTTAAAGTTAGGAAATTGTAAGCCTTCTGTGACAGAGTATTTAGAGGTGTTTTGGGAAGGATTATTAGAGCAGCTTGCACACACACATTTTAAAACACAGAATTTTTGCAGGACTTTTGCAGAATGCAGAGGAGCAACAAAGTGTCAACATCCAGCTTGCCTGGGAGAGCAGGTGATTTTTGCAGGCAGGGAGAAGAATTTGGATCTCAGGGAGGGAGGGTGTGAAAACAGAGAGAGAAAATAGAAATCTGTTCGAGAAGGACAATGCTGGCAAACTTTTGGAAGTCTGGTCAAAGGAGAAGGCTGGCTGTCTGAAAGATGAGCTGAAAGAAGGAGGATCATCTGGAGAACCTTGAAGGGGGCAAATTTCGTCAGTAAGATTGAGAAGGAATCAGTTCCGGATGCCTTGGAAGAGGAATCTCTCTCTGAAAATCAGCAAGAACCCTCCTGAGTGGTAATCATTTGCCTGTTAAGCACCAAAGCCTGGTGAACTTTGTTAATGCTAACTTCTGTGCACAGTACAAGAATGGCCTGTGACCAGTGAGATTGGACTGTGATCCAAACAACTTTTCTAATCTTAAATATACATTACACACACCTGCGCTTAGTATTAGAGGGGGGATTAAGTAGGTTACGTAGATTAAGTAATAAGTTTGTTTAATTCTGTTTTCTTGTTCAAATATAATTAAAAACTCCTTTTGTTTAAGTGACCCTGTGTTGTGGTGCATATCTATTACTGCTGGTTTTGGGGGTCCTCTGGACTCAGTAACAGTGTCAATTCATATTTCCACATAATCTTTCTATAGAAACTCTTGACATTTTAAATTTCCAAAGAAACTTCCTTACATTTTTAATTCTTGAAAAACTTTTGTGGCATTAATATAAGTAAGGTTTGAAAAATGTACTGAATTCTTAAAAATATATTCATCTTTATACAATTAAGTTCACTTTATACAATTAAGTTCACTTTAATCAAGTAATTCATGTAACTAACAAAATTTAAATTCAAACCCCAGTTGCTGGCACTATAACAATGTTGCAGTAGCTGCTATGCTAACCATGCCCCTGTCATAATTAACCCCCTCCCCCTAGTTTACAGATAAAGCCATACTAATATACCTAATAGTAATAAAGATATAGACTCTTATTAGACAAGGATAAGGAGATACTTTTGTAAAGTTAACCCAGTGGCATCAACTGGCTCTTCATCTTGGTGTCCTGGTCAGACTCGGCGCCACCAGACTCACCTCCACACCAGTGTCCTGGTCTAGTTTTTGGTGGGTCCCAACTGACTTCCACGCCAGTGTCCTGATAGGACCATCAGCGCAGCCTGTCTCACCTCCATGCCAATGTCCTGGTCAGGCCCTTGGTGCAATCCAACTCATTTCTACGCTAGTGTCCTGGTCAAGCCCCCGGCACAAACCAACTCACCTCCATGCCAGTGTCCTCGTCAGACTCTCGGTGAAACCCTGCTCATTTCCACATCAGTGCCCTGGTCAGACTCTTGGTGAAACCTATCTAATTTCCACGCCAGTGTCCTGGTCATACCTTCAGCGCAACCTGACTTACCTCCACTCCAGTGTCCTGGTCAGGCCTTTGGCACAACCCATTTCACCTCTATGCCAGTGTCCTTGTCAGACTCTCAATGAAACCCAACTCACCTCCATGCCAGTTTCCTGGTCATAGTCGGTGAAACCCAACTAATTTCCATGCCAGTGGTCTGGACAGGCTCTCGGCTCAACCCAACTCACCTCCACACCAATGTCCTGGTCAGACTGTCGATGCAGCACTCGGCTCACGTCCCTTTAAATTCTAACCCCAGTCACTGGCACTGTAAGAGTGTTGCACTAGCAGCTATGCTAACCATGCCACTGTCATAATTAATCCCCTCTCCCTCAAGTTCACAGATAAAACCTTATTAATATACAATAATGTACTAATTAAGGTAAATTCTCATCAGGCAGGGATAGGGAGAGACTTTGGGAAAGTGACCCCAGCAGCGAGTGGCATCGCCTGGCTCTTCATCGTGGCACTGCCATTGTATTCAAATGCAAATTAATTGAAACTTTAATCAAACAGCTGCTGTGGGCTGAATGTTTGCTCTCAAGGCGTTGCGTGTTGCTTTGGAGAACATTTACCTTTATGTGAGCTCCTCCCTCACGCTGACAACCCAACTCACCTCCAAGCAAGTGTCCAAGTCAGTCCCTCGGTGCACATTCCTTGCGCTGCCAACCTGGCTAACGTCCATGCAAGTGTTCCAGTCAGGTCCTTGCCGCACCTCCGTGCGGCAACCAGGCTCACCATGCAAGGGGAGACAGTGAAAAGAATGCACGAGCATTGAGGGTCCATCCACTCAGTCTTATTTATTTGAAAGTTATTCATTTTCTCTTTTTTTGCTGGTGGTTTGAGTTTCCAGTTGATTGAATTCTGGATCATGGGAATTCTACACTATATCACTCTGAAGATCAACCTCTCTTGAATTTCTGTGTCAACATCGGTGGGTTGTTCCTCAAATAGATGTAACGTCTACTACAAGATATTGAGGTTTAATGGTCATTAAATATTTCCTGGGGATCTGTCTGTTTTTGCTTTAGGTGTTTCACTCATACAGTAAGATTGTCTTTCATTGCCTCTGCATTCTTGTTCAGATTTGGAAATGGTAAAAATTTCTAATGTCTGATATTGCTCCAATAGACTTGGAACTTTTTAGGAAAAGAAACAAGGGCTTCCTTACTATCAATAAGGTTATTGGGTTTTATAATCTTATAAGGCCTTTTTCAATAAACTGAGTTGATCAATAATATCTGCCAGATTAAATATATTCATCATTGCATCAGCGAGTTTTTCTCCATGCTGGATAGGAAAAAGAAAACAATCTTGTCCCAGAGTGCAACAAAACGACGAAGACCATTTCCTTTGGACAGCCACCTTTCCTTGGTATACAGCAGCAGCATCTGGAAATGTTCACCATTTTCTTCACATAACTGCCAGAGTATATGGTCTTGACGGGGATATGGTTTTATAAAGTTTACAATCTTTATGACAATTAAAGTGAAGCTTTTAAACATACTCATAAGATTTTAGCCACTAAGTGCTTTGTATGAATGAGGCAATGAACAGTCAAGTTTATTGTCATCTAATTGTACAAGTAAAGCCTGATGAAGAATTGGTGCAAGACATGCAACTAGACATAACTCACATACAGATAAAATATGCAGGATGAGTATTTCAAATATATAAATAAATAAATATTGTTTCATGAATATGAGAATCTCGGATGGTTAGTACGAGCAGTTGCTTTGGTCGTTCGGCATTCTCACGACCTGTGGTAAAAAGCTGTTTCTCAGCCAAGTGATGCTAGCTCTGATACTCCATATTTCCTCTTTTTTTTTGCCAGTTGTTTAGAGTTTCTAGTTGATTGAGTTCCAGATAATGGAGATTTTACTGAAGGTAATGATTGAAGGTATAACATTTTTCAGGCATGTGATGAACACACTGTATCATAGGCAACAGTATTCTCAAACAGAATACTGTTCTCGTTTATGTAATTAACTTCTTCATATATTGAAGACACTTCCTTTTTTCCCCAAAGAACTCATGGGTAAAATATTTCTGAAAGTTATACAAAAATTATTAATTACAAAACAAAAGCACTTCTTACAAGGGTTTAACTTTTATGGAAAATAATGAACAATATGTACCTTCAATAAAATCTAGCAGAAGGAGACATACGTTCACTACTTGTCATGAAAATTTGAAGTAAAATGAATGCAGTTGCGGGCGTGAGAAATATGGAGCAAAACTTTTTGGCCCGCATACTAATTTCCTAGAATTGAAGGCAATAGAACAAAGAGGAAAACTACATGGAATGCAATTCATAGCCAAAGCTGGTTCCTTGTTCGTCAGACACAACCTTGTGAAGCAAGGAATGCTCTGAAAACATTGTTGATTTTCTGCATTTATCTGGGTCATTATAGGCTGCCTCTAAATGTCTCTAACCTTGAAAAAATTCTTGCAATGTTTGGCAACTATACAGCAAAGTTCTTTCTTTCCCCTGTTTCGAGTCCAAAGGACCCCAAAACCCAGCAGCAATAGACATTCACCAAGACAAGTGGTTTTTAAAACAAAAGTTACTTTTAATCAACTTTAAACATGAAAATAGAATCAAACTTTAACTTAACTCTATACTTAACTAACCCAAATTAACCCCCTTCTAATTCTAAGTGCATGTGAATGTAATGCGTATGTAAATTTAAGAAAATTTCTTTGGTTCACAGTTCAATCTCAATTCTCCTTCTTCCAAGTTCTCTGGATGCAGACAATTCTTATACTGTGCACAGAATTCAACATGTATAAAGTTCACCAGGCTTTGGTGCTCGAAAGGTAAATGTTTTCCACTCAGGAAGGTTCTTTAGGCTTTGCAGAGAGAGATTTGTTGTTCCAGGATTTCCACAATTGAGGTACCACCATAAGTCACCTCACTGTCACGCTGATGAAACTTGCCCCATCAGGGTTTTCCAGATGGTAACCTCTTTCAGGTTACGACAGAGCTTCTTCTGTTCCTCTTATTCCAAGAGAAACATCAGACAGATAGCACTTCCAGCCATCCATTGCTTTTGGAACTTTTCGTGAGTTTCAACCAGCTCTTCCTGGCTTGTACTGTTCAACTGCTTTTCAGTGCCACACAGACACACACAGGACTCTCTCTCTCCAACTGAAACTTCCAGCAAGCTCATGTGACTCCCTCAGTTGCAAAATCCCCACCTTTCTCTGCAAACAACAGGAATTCTTCTCCTTGGTCAAGATGTTGTCTTAGATAAATAAAACCTAGGACTGACCTTTCTGTGCACTCTGTCAAAACCCTTGAAGAGAGCTTCCAACAGCCAGCATGTCTCCAGTCCATTCATTTTATGTCAGTTCAATTAACACCTATCTGTGAAATGTGCTAACATTCTCCATTCTTTCTGTAATGTTAGTGAATATGAATTCTTCAGTCTTTGAAATAAGATCTGTTTTAAAATGTGTGTATGTATGTAACCTAATCTAAATCTTATCAAATTCTCCCAAATTATTCATCCATTACACCCCTCAAAATATTTAATTCATTCATTTTCCATTCCATCCTCAATAAGGATTTGAGTCTGTGCCCTCCACACCCCCCCCCCCCCCACCCCCGTGTATTTTGGCCCCTGTTGACACTGAAACTATCAACGTATGCTTCTATTTAGCTATTTAACACATGACCGTGGTTCCACTCAATGGTTTCTTCTGTTCTTTTTTTTAAGCTCCAGGTCACCTATTAACCTGATTCTGAGTTCTGTCTTTAACAAGATTCATAAATGTATCCCTATTTTGAAGTAACTAATGCCAGTGGGACAATTTAGTTATTTGTGCACAGAGGCACTTTTCAGTTCATGCATATTATAGTTGTAAAATTACTCCCAAATGTAGAAACTTTCAGAGCGTTTCGGAAAGATTCATTTATTTAACAAACTTAATTCTTGTATCTCTCTTAGGGTTCAGGATCACGGGTTGAACAAGATACTAATAGTGTAATGAGTTGCAGTAACTCCTACTCAGTTCCACGAAGACTGACAAATCACCTGGGTACCAAGGTAACCGAAGAT
This sequence comes from Narcine bancroftii, assembly GCF_036971445.1. NCBI lineage: Eukaryota > Metazoa > Chordata > Chondrichthyes > Torpediniformes > Narcinidae > Narcine > Narcine bancroftii. The sequence goes on from NC_091469.1 coordinate 234,217,594, forward strand.
TCCAGGCTACAGGTTGCTGCATTGCATTTTTTTCTAATCTGTCAATTTTAACAACGCTTTGGCTGCTTGACTGTGTTATGTTTTTGCTATTTTCATTAACAAATGCATGTGATTCTCCTTGCTGTGAATTTTTAAATATATTTATATATTTTTAATGAATAATCATTGACATCTAATATTGTAGCAATAGTCCACATATGGAGTGAAAAGTAAAAGTTCATAGGATTGTATTTGAATCAATTAGTGTCAGAATTCTAGCACAAATAAACAATTAAAATTATTGTATCCAGGAATCAAATCATGAATTCAATATATTTTGATATTGAAATTACTTGTACAAACACAATACAAAGGGAGCAACAGAATCATGATTTCTAAAAGCTAATATTCTGACATTAATCTGACTGATATTAATCAAAGTTTTTAAGTCATGTTGCACCTATTCCAGAAGTAGCATTGCTTGCTTTGCTGTCATTAGTTTGCTTGCAATTGATGTTTTTTTCCTTAAAATTTTGAATTTTCTAAGTACTAAGAAACATTTACAAACTATTCAGTGATAGCTTTGGCCAAATGTACAGTGATAACAGTCACTGAAATAAGACCTTAAAGTGATTTCACAGGAAGGATATTTTGAAAATATTTCTGTTATATATGATTTCTATTTGGCAGAGTGTTCCAGTACTGTATAAAGTTTTCAGGTTCTTGATTGCTTGGTATCTCTGTATTTGATGGAACTCAAGGTAGAAGTAGGCCTAATAAATTCTTCTCAAATAGAACTGTCACCTATTCTGGATGAAATCTGTATATCAAGCTCTCAAAGCTAGTTTAAGGAAGATTTGATTGAAAAGCAGTGGGAGAGGTAGGTGCACATTTAAATCTCGTCAGGGACTATGTGAGTAGGACTTAGTGTGAGAGGTGGGTAAGCGGTTGAAAAGCAGCAAGATAAGTAGGTATTTGTTTAAATTATCAGTAGTCATTAAAAAGAGGGAAGCTCAAGTGGAACAGCCAGTGTGTGAGTGACCTGTGTAGGTGTGGGACTTTGAGGCTTCAGCTCACGAGGCTTCGGTGAGCAGGGGAGAAGGTGGAGGAGTTGAGACAAGGTAAGGACAGATTTTTCTAACTTTTTCCTTTTTAAATATACCTTGAGAATGGCAGCCAGGACAGGGATATGATCTCTTGCAGAATGTGGATAGACAGGGAATTCAACAACTTGCCCTATGATTTCATCTGCGAGAAGTGCACCCAGCTACAGCTCTTGACAAACCTTGTTAGGGAATTGGAGTTGGATGAACTCCAGATCATTCAGAAGGCAGAGGGGGTGATGGACAGGAGTTACAAGGATGCAGTCACACCTTGGAGGCAGGAGAAAGGGGGCTGGGTAACAGTCAGGAGAAGGAAAGGGGACAGCCAGGCTGTGCAGGGTATCCCTGTGGCCATTTCCATCAACAGCAAGTATTGGTTAATGCAACTGAGAGGGTATACTTGGGCCAGGCAGCAGCAATCACACCATTAGCACCATAGTCACCTCTGAGCCTCAAAAGCAAGGGGTGAAATTAGGTAGAGCGTCAGTCACAGGGGATTTGATAGTCAGGGGAACAGATTGGAGCTTCTGCAGCCACAAAAAAGACTCCAGGATAGAGTGTTGCCTCCTGGGTGCTTGCTTCCAGGATGTCTCTGAACAAGTACAGAATATTCTTAAGGGGGAGGGTGAGGAATGACAAAGGCAGGAGTGGGGTAGCAATACTGAAAAGTAAATTTAATGAGTTAGGAAAGAGGTTGAAGAGCAGGTTTTCCAAGGGGCTCCTCTCTGGATTACTCCTGGTGCCATGAGCTAGGGAAGGTCTGGACAGGAAGATAGGGCAGACAAAAGTAAAACACGAAAGTCTTCAGATACCATGGTTGAAGTAAAAACATAATGCTGGAGAAACTCAGCAGGTTAAACAGTGTACTTTATATAGCAAAGATAAAGATACCTAGTGCAGCCAAACATGTGGCTGAGGAAATGGTGCAGGGTTTTCAAGTTTTTGGATCATTGGAACCTTCCCTGGGGAAGAGGTGACCTGTACAAGGTTGCTCGTATACTCGAGGGGAACCAATATCATGCCAGGGAGGTTTGCTAATGCTGTTTGGAAGGGGTTTAAAATTGTTTCGCAGGCAGGTGGGCTCCAAAATGAAGAAGCTGGGGAAGAGGTGGTTGGTGTACAAGTAGGGACAGCTGGTAGCGAGTTTGTGTGAAAGGTCAGGCAGGTCGGGCAAAATGGCAGCCATAGGGATGTGTTGCAATGCAACTGAGACACAGAGTCAAATGTAACAAATAAGGGGCTAAAGGATAACAGGCCACAGTTAGCCTGGGGGGTGGGGGGGGCGCGTTTGGCCACCTTTGGCGTAGAGTAAGGAACCATTGGGGGTAGTGGTCACAATATGATTGAGTTCAATTTGAGATTTAACAAGGAGAAAATAAAATCAGATGTGCAGTTTTTCAGTGGAGTAAAGGGAATTACGGTGGCATGAGAGAGGAACTGGCCAAAGTAGATTGGAAGGAGGCACTGGTAGGGCAGATACAGTAACGGATGGACTTTCTGCAAGGAATATGGAAGATACAAGATAAATACATACCAAAAAAGAGAAAATAGTCAAATGAAAAATCTCACAACAAGGGAAGTCAAAGCCAAAGTGAAAGCAAGAGCAAAAATTGGTGGTAAGATAAAGGACTGGAAAGTTTTTTTTTAAAAACTTATAAAAGGTAACTAAAAAACTCATAAGGGGGAAAAAGATGAAGTATGAAGGTAGGCTAGCAAATAATATCAACGAGGTTAGATACAAAATGCTTCTTAAAGGGTTTAAAGAGTAAAAGAGAGGTGAAAGTAGTTAGAGGACCACTAGAAAATGACACCGGAGAAATAATAATGCGAGACAAAGAGATGGCAGAGAAATTGTGGGCGGTGGGGGTTTGTTTGTGCTTTTGGGGAAGGTTTAAACTGATATGCAGGTGTATGGGACTTAGATTATATCTTAAAATGGAGAGGTACATTCATATAAGAAAAAGGTTACCAAGTCTAATAGCAGAGCAGGCTGGTAAATTAGATTAGATTCAACTTCATTCTCATTGTGCCTGCTGGTTTGGGAGCGGAGGCTCCTATAGCGCCTACCAGATGGAAGGAGAATAAAAAGTCCATAGTTAGAGTGAGATGTATCTTTGATAATGCTTTTCTCCCTGCCAAGGCAGCGTTTCTGATAAATGTTCTCAATGGTGGGCAATTGGGGTGCCAATAATTCACTGGGTAGTTTTCACCACCTGCTGGAATGCTTTGTGGTCCATTATGGGACAGTTGCCATACCACACTGAGATGCCGTAGGTGAGAACGCTCTCAGTGGCACAGCGGTAAAAATCCATCAGTATCCTGGGACAGAGTTGAGATTTCTTGATGCTTCATAGGAAATAAAGGCACAGTTGCACTTTTTTCATCAGGATGGAAGAGTTCAGGGGCCAGGTGAGATCATCGGAAATGTGGACACCAAAGAATTTGAAGCTTGATACACATTCCACTGCAGCTTCATTGTTAAAGATAGGGGCACGAGTGTGGCACCCTCTAGTGCCCCTATGCACAAGAGAGGAATACAAAACTAAATTGCATCTATTTAATGCAAAGAATCTCACTCATAAGGTAGATGAGCTCAAAGCTTAAATTAAAACAAGGGACTACATTATTGTTGCCTTCACTGAGGCATAGTTGAAACAAGTGCAGCTCTGGCAACATGATGTCCCGGAGAACAGAATTTTCCAGTGGGACAGGAATGGGAATGCAAAGGAGGAGATGCATTGTTAATCAAAAAATGCATAATGTCAGTGTTAATGGAGGTGTCCTAGAAAGCTCCTCAAGCAAGATGACTGAGATAGAGATTAGGAACAAAAGCGATGTTATCATTTAACTTTTGGGTGTGTTAATACATATGTATCAGGAGATGGAGAAACAGATAAGTATGCAAATAGTAAAGAGTGACAACCCTATTTTTCTTGCAATACTTGGAGATTTAAATTTGCTGCAAATAAATTGGTTTGCTGCAGCGTTAAAGGCTCAGAGATGGCAGAACCTCGGAGAGCATTTTGACATGGGCCAACAAGGGAAGATTATAGCCAGTCAAGTGGAGGGAGTGCCACTGAGTGAGTGACCACAACTGCATATATTTCATGGGATTTGGTAAAAAGATGCAGGTGGGGCAGGAATAAAGGTCTTAAATTGGGGAAGATGTATTTCATTACGATAGGATCTGACAAAGGTAGATTGGGAGCATGTGCTTGCAGTTAAGTCTTCATCTGCACAGTGGGAATCGTTCAAAGGAGAAATAACAAGAATACAGGCTCAACATGTTACCCTTGGCTTTCATCCTTGCAGGAACAAGTACAGGGAGCCCTGGATATCAAGGGATACATAAATGGGGGAGGGGAAGCACTTAGCAGGACTGAAGTCAGGAGGGGCCTGTTAGGAGTCCAGAAAAACCAAAAGTGTGAAAAGGGTTAAAATTGAAATTAAGAAAGCAGAGGGGCCAAGAAATGTCACTGGCAGATAGGATAAAGTTAAAAGCATTTTAATAGGTGTCTTAAGGTCAAAAGAGTAACCAGAGAAAGGGTGGGGCCTATTGGAGTGAACAGGGTCAATTGGTTTGTGGAGAGATGGATCCAGAAGATGCATGAGATGGCCTGAAATAATACTTTTATTGATATTTACAAAGGAAACACACTTTGTAGATGGATGAGTCAGCAAAGGGGAGGGTTAAAATCTAGTGCAAGTCTCCGCCCAGCACCCGATGTATTTGAGGGAGGCAAGGGAAGAGATTGATTAAGATTTTTAAAAATCCTCAGGTGAGAAACCAGATGACTAAAGGGTGGAAAATTAGATCTCCATTTTCAAGAAGGGCAGCTGCAAAAATCTGGTAATTGAGAGCTTCCTCAGTTAATATATTGGACCCATTAGAGAAGGAGAAACAAAGGACCTCTTAGGGAGAAAGATAAGGCAAGTGATTGAAATGACAGCAGGGGAGTGCTTTGACCATAACTTCATTAGTTTCAAAATGTTTATGGAGAAAGATGGGATTGGTCCTTAAAATTAAACTAAATTAGAACAAGACTGATTTTGGAGCAATTCGGCAGGATGTTTGCAAGAAAAGGGGTGGCTGAAAGGTGGAATCTTTTTAAAGGTGAACTAGCAAGAACTCAGGCACTGAATGTTCCTTTTAGGGTGAAGGGCAAGGCTGGTAAGTTTCAATAAGCCTGGTTGATGACAGACAATGAGGCTGTGGTTAAGAAAAAGGATGCATTTGCATCAAATTTAAGAAATCTGATTTAAATGAATCCCTTAATGAGTACAGGAAGTGTAAGGGTACGCCTAAGAGGGAAATCAGGACATGAAATGGAATTGGCAGGTAGGATAAAGGTGAATCTCAAGAGATTTTACAGATATAATAAGAGTAAAAGGGTGGCTTGGATGGAATTGGTCTATTCAAGATCATCCTTGTTGAGGATTTAAATGAATATTTCACATCAGTCTTTACTTTGGAGGAGATTATGGAGGTCAAGGAAATGAGTGGAAAGGTGCAGAACCATACTCGAACTACCAGAAGTTCCTGACACCATGAAACATATTGAAATAGTCAAATCCTCAGGGCCTGATTAAGAGTATCTTTGTGGGAAGCTAGGAAAAAAAAAATCACAGAGGCCCTTGTATCATCTTTGGACTGGGATGAAGTGTGAGGAGACCGGAGGGTGGCTATTGTGTTATTATTTTTTTTTAAAGAAGCAAAGAAGAGGCAGATGACTACAGGCCAGTGAGCTTCACTTCAGTGGTTAGATATTGCTGGCGAGGATTCTGAGAGACAGGATCTATCAGCATTTACATAGTCAATGACTGATTGGACATAGTCAGCATGGATTTTATTTGAGTTCAAGTTTATTTATCATCTGATTGCACAAGTTCAATCCAATAAAATAGCATTCTCCAGTCCTCAGTGAAAAACATGCAAACACGTAACCAGATATAACACACATATAGAAAAGCAATACATATGCACATATATATATAAAATATATTGTTTAATGAATACAAGAGTCTTGGACGTTTAGTGTGAGTAGCTCCTTTGGTCGTTCAGCATTCTCGCTGCCCAAGGGAAGAAGCTGTTCCTCAGCTTAGTAGTCCTGGCTCCAATACTCCTGTATCTCTTTCCTGACGGGAGTAGCTGAAAAATGCTGTACGCGGGATGGTAAGTGTCCACAACAATTTTGCACGCCCTCTTCAGACAATGATCATCACAGATCACATCGATGAAGGGGGAGGGGAGGAAGAGCCCAGTTGATCCTTTCTGCCACTCTTATGGTCCCATAATGGACTTCCAATCCATTTCTCTGCAGCAACCACACCACATGGTGCTGCAGCAGCCAGGCTCTCAATCGAGGTCCTGTAGAAGGTTGACATGATGGTGGCTGGTAGTCTTGTGCCCACTTCCATCTTCTCGGGAAGTGCAGTCATTGTTGCACCTTCCTGAAAGTGAGGAGATGTGTATTCACAATAGGTCACTTGTTAACTGGACTCTGAGAAATTTGGTTATCTCTACACTACCGATTTATCAATGTGTATTGGAGGGTAGTCGTTCCTGGTCCTCCTGAAGTCCAGGATCATAAAATGGAATTACTATGAATGGGTGCCCTCTAGCCATGGACATGGTGGGACAAAAGATCTGTTTCTGTTCTATAAGACCCTGAGGCTCAGCTGCATACGAGCAAATTAGTGAAGCATATGAGAGAAGGAAAAAAGGATATGCTATATTGGTTAAATAGATTAGAAGGAAATTTGTCTTTTATATCTATGTGAATGTGGATCAGTTGGATCAAAGAGCCCATTTCTTCTTTACAAGTAAATAAAATTCCAACCTCATTGGATCGTATGATCATTGATATCTGAACATAATATCTGTGATTTTAACTACCTGGAATCAAAACCAAGTTAACAAAGCTTTTGTAATTTATGTCATTTATTAAATGAATAGTTACGAGCCCAAAGGACCCAAAACCCAAAAGCAACTTAAACAAAAGTTGCTTTTTATTATCTGTAAACGTGAACAGAATCACACTTTAATTTATCATTATTAACTAATCAAACGACCCTCTTCTAATTCTAAGCACATGTATGTGTAAGTTCAGAGAAGTTCTTTGATTCACAATCCAATCTCACTTCTCATTCCTCCAAGTTTACTGGTTGTAGGCAATTCTTATACTTCGCACAGAATTTAATATTTATGAAGTTCACCAGGCTTTGGTGCTTGAAATGTAAATGGTTACTGCTCAGGAGGGTTCTTGTTGGTTTTCAGAGAGAGATTTGTTGTTCCTGGACACAAAATTATCCCTTTTAATCAGCCGCGTCAGTATCTTGCCAAAGAAACTTGCCCCATCAGGGTTTTCCAGATGATAACCTCTTTCTTTCAGGACATCACAGAGTTCCTTCTTGTTTCTCCTATTTCAAGTGAAACATTAGGCAGCCAGTCCTCCTCTTGTTTGGATCACAAGGGCTTTGACCAGGCTGAACTAAGCACTCACAATCTGTCTTCCAAATGAGGTTTTCCACAAGCTTTCCAGTTTGTCCTGTTCCAGTCCCAGCTGCTGCTGCCGACTTTAGCACTGTAGAACTGATCTGTCTCTCTCTCTCTCTCTCTTGCCCCCCCCAGAGAAAAAGCCTCTTTGACTCTCTCTGCTTGCAAAACCACATGAGCCTCTTAGAACAGCAAGCTGCACTCCCAGACAGCCTGCAGTTCCGAACAACTCCTCCGATCTCGTTCATCTGTTCCTTTTCAAAACAACAATCCATTACTGAAGTCTTTTCGGCACTCCCCAAAGCTTTTGCAAAGGCCCCCAGGAGCCGCCCTGTTTGGCTTGAGCAGAGCTCCAGTATTTTAAATGAGATCAGTTTTGGTGTTTGTATGTGACCTACACAAAAAAAACCTCCTCCAATTTATCTCCCAAAATCATATCTATAATCTTCACGGAATCAAGTGTAGCATGAGGCAAAAATTCATTTATTTGATTCCAGTTTGCAGATTTGGACATTTTTGATATTAGTATTTGAAAAAAAAGATTGAAGGATAAGGTGCAAATATAAAAGGTAGATATTGAAACAGTTGAATTTGTGTATCACCTCTTGTCTATTTACCTACCTGGTGGTAATGAGAGAAATGATTAGAGATCTCAAAATGGAAATATTGTATTATTGCATATTGTTTCCTTATTGTTAATTTTGTAGTTTGCTTTTATATTCATAATTGATCCTGTGATGTGAATAGAATTAACTTTTCTGATTCACTTGGGCTGTAGGTGGAAATGGTATACTCGCTGCTATCCATGCTTGGCACACACGACAAGGATGACATGTCTCGAACTTTGCTAGCAATGTCCAGTTCTCAGGACAGCTGTATAGCTATGCGTCAGTCTGGTTGTCTTCCACTGCTCATACAGCTTTTGCACGGCAATGATAAAGACTCAGTGCTGCTTGGCAATTCACGCGGCAGTAAGGAGGCCCGTGCACGGGCTAGTGCTGCGCTACACAATATCATCCATTCTCAGCCTGATGACAAGAGAGGAAGACGGGAGACCCGTGTTCTTCACCTGCTGGAACAGATCCGTGCATACTGTGAAATATGTTGGGAATGGCAGGAGGCACATGAGCAAGGCGTTGATCAGGATAAAAATCCAAGTATGGCATCTTTTGTGTAGTAGTATTTGTGAATAAGCTTACTTTTTATATTTTACTAAAAAGAGCAACACATTAGTGGAGCAACCAAGGTTCAAAATCGGCACTGTCTGTAGGAATCTGTATATTCTCTCCATGACCAATGTGAGTGGAGGTGGGGGGGGGTAGAGTTGCGGGGAGGGGTTCTCCGGGTGCCCGGGTGCTCTGGTTTCATAGTAAACATGCCAAAATGCTGAAGGAACTGAGCCGTTTTTTTCAGCATCTGAAGGAGACAAAAATATATTGCCGATGTTTCAGGCCTGAGCCCTTCAAGGAAAAGCCACAAAAGGCAGATGCAGGATATATTAGAAAGTCTCAAAATTCAAACAATGGGGGAGGAAGCCAGAATAACTTAAGGTGCTAATTGGATGTGATAAGAGATTTGGTAGAATTTATCATGTCTGTGCAAAAGGAGACAGGGACTGGAGAGATGACGGGGGAAGTGGGTTGCACAAAAGCCAGAGAAGTCGATATTAATGTCATCCGGTTGGAGGGTCCCAGTCGGGAGGGTTCTATTTCATTCCACCCTCCAAAAATGTTTGAGGTTGGTAAGTTAATTAGGTTTAATTGAGCTACACGGGTTTCAGTGGCTTGAATCAACTCCTGTTGTATTCTATCTTAAAAAAAAATTAAATTAATTTAAAAAGGAACAATCTTAACAAAGGGCACTTTTATATGGCGGGGGGGGGGGGGATGGGGAGAAGTATATGAGAAACTTGTTTTCAAAATGAGATGTGATTTTGTTTAGGTTGGGTTTAGGGTCGGGTTTATCCAGCATCACAGATTGTAGTCTTTTCTAGATTTTTTTTGTAATCCATCCTCCTTTCTCTTGAATGTCCATTGCATCCTGACTGTTTTATTAATGGATGAGTTTAATTGTCTTTTTCTTTGGCTTGGCTTCGCGGACGAAGATTTATGGAGGGGGTAAAAGTCCACGTCAGCTGCAGGCTCGTTTGTGGCTGACAAGTCCGATGCGGGACAGGCAGACACGGTTGCAGTGGCTGCAGGGGAAAATTGGTTGGTTGGGGTTGGGTGTTGGGTTTTTCCTCCTTTGCCTTTTGTCAGTGAGGTGGGCTCTGCGGTCTTCTTCAAATCTTCAAAGGAGGTTGCTGCCCGCCAAACTGTGAGGCGCCAAGATGCACAGTTTGAGGCGATATCAGCCCACTGGTGGTGGTCAATGTGGCAGGCACCAAGAGATTTCTTTAGGCAGTCCTTGTACCTTTTCTTTGGTGCACCTCTGTCACGGTGGGCAGTGGAGAGCTCGCCATATAACACGATCTTAACATAACATAACATAACAATTACAGCACGGAAACAGGCCATTAGGCCCTTCTAGTCCGCACCGAACCAAACACCCCTTTCTAATCCCACCTCCCTGCACAATGCCCATAACCCTCCATCTTCTTCTCATCCATATACCTGTCCAACCTTTTCTTAAATAATACAATTGACTCCGCCGCCACTATTTCTCCCGGAAGATCATTCCACACAGCTACCACTCTCTGAGTAAAGAAGTTCACCCTCATGTTACCTCTAAACCACTGCCCCTTAATTCTTAACTCATGTCCTCTTGTTTTAAACTTTCCTCCTCTTAACGGAAATAGTCTATCCACATCCATTCTGTCTATCCCTTTCATAATCTTAAATACTTCTATCAAATCCCCTCTCAACCTTCTACGCTCCAAAGAATAAAGACCCAATCTGTCCAATCTCTCCCCATACTCCAGATGCTTAAACCCAGGCAACATTCTGGTAAACCTTCTCTGCACTCTCTCCACTCTGTTTATATCCTTCCTATAATTAGGCGACTAGAACTGCACACAGAACTCCAAATTAGGCCGCACCAACGTCTTATACAATCTCAACATCACCTCCCAACTCCTATATTCCATGCAATGATTGATAAAGGCCAGCATACTAAAAGCCTTCTTCACCACCCTATTCACGTGAGTTTCTACCTTCAGGGAACGATGTACCGTCACTCCTAAATCTTTCTGCTCTTCTGTATTCCTCAATGCTCTCCCATTTACCACATATGTCCTATTCTGATTCTTCTTACCAAAATGAAGCACCTCACACTTATCAGCATTAAATTCCATCTGCCATTTTTCAGCCCACTTTTCTAAGCAGCCCAAATCCCTCTGCAATCCTTGAAAACCTTCTTCATTATCCACTATTCCACCTATCTTAGTATCGTCTGCATATTTACTAATCCAATTCACCACCCCATCGTCTAGATCATTAATGTATATAACGAACAACAATGGGCCCAATACAGATCCTTGAGGCACACCACTGGTCACCGGCCTCCAACCTGACAGACAATTATCCACTACCACTCTCTGGCCTCTCCCTTTCAGCCAATGTTCAATCCATTTGACTATCTCAAAATTTATACCTAAAGACTGCACCTTCCTAACTAACCTTCCATGTTGTACCTTATCGAAGGCCTTACTGAAGTCCATATAGACAACATCCACTGCGCTACCCTCATCCACATTCCTAGTCACCTCTTCAAAAAATTCAATCAGATTGGTCAAACATGACCTTCCTCCCACAAATCCATGTTGAGTGCTCCTGATCAGACCCTGTCTATCCAGATGTTTATAAGTACTATCTCTAAGAATTTTCTCCATTAATTTACCTACCACAGACGTCAAACTTACAGGCCGATAGTTGCCAGGCTTCCTCCTTGAACCCTTTTTAAATAACGGAACCACATGCGCAATGCGCCAATCCTCCGGCACTATCCCCATATCTAATGACATTTGAAAAATTACCGCCAGAGCCTCTGCTATTTCCTCCTTCACTTCTCTCAATGTCCTGGGGAAGATCCCGTCTGGTCCCGGAGACTTATCCACCTTTATATTCTTCAAAAGCCTTAAAACTACACCTTTTGTAATCTCTATATTCCCCATATTTATCCAATTTGCTTTTTTTATCCCACATCTCCCAATATCCTTCTCCTTAGTGAATACCGAAGAAAAGAAACTGTTCAATATCTCCCCCATTTCTCTAGGTTCCACACACAGTTTTCCACTCTGATTTTCTAAGGGACCAATTTTGTCTCTAGCTTTCCTCTTACCATTAACATATTTGTAGAACTCTTTTGGATTAGTTTTCACCCTGCTTGCCATAGTTTTCTCGTACCTTCTTTTAGCTTTCCTAATTCCTCTCTTAAGATTCCTCTTACATTCAATGTATCTTTCAAACATCTCCTTAACTCCATGCTTCTTATATCTAATGTACGCCTCCCTTTTTCTTCGAACCAAGTTTCCAATATTCCTTGAAAACCACGGCTCTCTCAAACCTTTTGCCCCTCCTTTTAACCTAACAGGAACATAAAGCTTTTGCACTCTCAAAATCTGATCTTTAAAAGACTTCCATCTCTCTACTACATCCTGCCCATAAAACAAATTGTTCCAATGCACACCCTGCAAGTCCTTTCGCATCTCCTCAAATCTAGCTTTTCCCCAATCAAAAACCTCAATCCTTGGCCCTGATTTCTCTCTTTCCATAATGACATTGAAGCTGATGGCATTATGATCACTGGACCCGAAGTGCTCGCCAACACTAACCTCCGTCACTTGACCCATCCCATTTGCCAACAGTAGATCTAACACTGCTCCTTCTCTGGTCGGCACCTCTACATATTGTTGTAAAAAACTATCTTGCACACATTTCACAAACTCTAACCCATCCATTCCTTTCACAGAATGTGTTTCCCAATCTATATGTGGAAAATTAAAATCTCCCATAATTACAACCCTGTGCTTATCACAAATATCTACTATCTCCCTACAGATTTGCTCCTCTAGGTCTCGGTCCCCACCGGGTGGTCTATAATACACCCCTACAAGTGTAACCTCTCCTTTCCTACTCCTCAGTTCCACCCAAATAGCCTCCGTGGATGTGCCCTCTAATCTATCCTTCCTAGGCACCGCTGTAATATTTTCCCTGACAAGCAATGCAACCCCACCTCCTCTTGCCCCTCCGACTCTATCACACCTAAAACAACGAAACCCAGGGATATTCAGTTGCCAATCACATCCCTCCTGCAACCATGTCTCACTAATCGCTACCACATCATACTTCCAAGTATCAATCCACACCTTCAGCTCATCCACCTTTTTTACAATACTCCTGGCATTAAAATATATGAATTTCAGGGATTTCCCATTTTTTAATCCCTGTTTTCCCTCATCTTTAAGAACAGCATTATTTACTTTTCCTGCCAATTGCCCTTCATCTTCTTCCAGAGCATTTCCCTTCTCTATCACCTGCCCATCCCTATTCAAATACTTACAACAAACTTTCATTATTTGCATTCTAACCTTCTCCTTACTGCTCTGTACTATTTTGTTCCCTCCCCCCAACCATTCTAGTTTAAAGGATCCTGAGTAGCCCTAGCAAATACCTCTGCCAGGATTCTGGTCCCCCTGGGATTTAAGTGTAACCCGTCCTTACTGTACAGGTCACATCTCCCCCAAAAAAGGTCCCAATTATCCAGAAACTTAAAACCCTGCCCCTTACTCCACCCCTTCAGCCACGTGTTAATCCTCCACCTCATTCTATTTCTATTCACACTGTCACGTGGCACAGGGAGTAATCCAGAGTAATCTTGGGAAGGCGATGGTCCTCCATTCTGGAGACGTGACCCACCCAGCGCAGCTGGATCTTCAGCAGCGTGGACTCGATGCTGTCGACCTCTGCCATCTCGAGTACTGAACTGCTAAATGTTTGTGTTGCTTCATTAAAGCTATTGTTTCTGCACTGCCTTGTTATCTTTTAGATAAGTGTTTTCCAAATGTTTATTTAATCCTTGTAGAATGGTATACTGTTATGTATTTAAAGTGACTATATTAGTGTATTGTGTTTTATTACCATTCCATTTTCATAAATAGTTAAATTATTAACTTCCTGGTTAAACATTTACTTTCGTTGGCAGTAAAAAGGTTAGAAAAGCAAGCCTTACCAACTGATGAAAGAAGTTGGATAGTTCAATGCAGAATCGGAAAGTATTACCTCAAATGTCAATCAAAGGGCTTGCTTTAAACTGTGTTATTCTTGTTCAATAATAGGAAATATAAGAGAAGCACAAAGCACAGATTCTTGTTGAGCTGCTGAAGGAAACACAGTGATTCAAGTGGCATCCATGCGTAGAACCTCAACGTTTCAGGTTGGGACCCATTATTGTGACTCGATTTCAGGGTTCAGACCTGAAATGTTGACGGACCTCTTCTATCCATGGGTGCTGCCTGACCTGCTCATCTCAAAATGTCTTTTGTTCTACAAGGTGCATTATATTAATGTTTAAGTTGATTTTAATTGAACAGTGGTTTCTAGAATTTGTTTCCAATGTTAACTGATTATAATGTACTATAATACTGAAATAATGAAATAAAACATTAAGAAATTTGGACTGCAAACATATACCTCAATTCAAAGGATTTATGTTTTCATAGTGCCATCTCCAGTGGAACACCAGATCTGTCCTGCAGTGTGTGTACTGATGAAGCTTTCCTTTGATGAGGAACACAGGCATGCAATGAATGAACTTGGTAAATTCTATCAGCCTTGTTTTCTAGATATATGAATGCATATTTACCATACAGTGCTGATGTATTCCAACATGGTTCTTTGATCAAAACTCTATTCTTAAATGTGCCCTACTTTTGGACTCCAGAATTAGTGAACCAAAGATTTGATTTCTAATTTTCTTTTGGAGTATTTTTGCATGAGACGTCAGGAGAACAAAACTAACAATTTTGAGTCCTATTGTGGGGGAAAAAACAGGAATGATGGTGATCTCTGCAAATCCAAGCTAAGTTCAAGAAGAAATTTTCATTGGGAAAAATATTGGGATGCAAAACTCAAATATGCTATTGATATTGGCTGTTAATCTTGGAGAATTTCATCTTATTTTGTTGGATATTGTATCTTTTCAAAACTGATGTACATTTTTATGTCAATGATCTGATTTCCTTTCAAAATCTATGATGTTGTTATTGTACTTGCTTGGGGAATTGGCCTTTTTACTAAAGACTGCAGAAACCTTTTAAATTACTGATTTTCTTTGCCAAAAGTTCAGAGAAGTAATAATTGATAAGCTTTTAACGTGTAATATGAGAACAGTTTGACCTTGGTGCACACAGACCCAGTGACTGTTCAAATATGATAACTGACGATGTTGGTATTTTGATTCCTAGTCCCTCTGCACATTCTGCATCCAAGTATGACTCCTGTTCATAATGATATTCATACACACAATAAAACTATCCAGTAGGAAAGTGAAATTCATATTCCAATACATATCCATAAAAATGGTTAGATAAGGCCAGTGGACCCACTTATTTTCTATGGATATTTGTACAACAAAAATAAATAGCTCTATAATTCTTGAGGATATCGGATATCCATGAGTTTCTTATTTGATACAAGAATTCTCATAAGGTATTCAATCCAAATAAAGTAGTTGAATGCAGAAATATTCAACAAAAGTCTGTACATGAGTGCATTTATTTTAAACAGGTTATCTAGTCACATCTAATATTTTTGTACCAGAGATGCATATGCATTTTTGCTCGCAGGGGTGGGGGAAGGAGTGCTATTTTTAGTTTGGAGCAGGAGACCTAGGTCAAAATAGTTGCTGGCAGAAGCCACTGGATACATGTACTGAAATCAGCCTTCATTCAAAATTCGCTTAATGCAAAATTCCATTGATTATGCAAAGTTACCCATTAATGAACCTTTGCCCAATCCACACTTTCAATAACTTACTGCTGATGCCTCCGACCACTCATTCATGTCCAGTACCTTCCCCCCAATCGCTTGTCCAAGCCCACCAGATCACCCTTCTTCACACCTCCACTCCATCCCCGATTTCTACCAACATTCCAATGTTGAATGTTCTACCAACATTACAATCTGGCAGCTCTCTCCATGTTGTTATCCTCCCTTGGACCATGCGCCTCAAGCATGGTAAAAATTGGAGCCTCTTCAGCAGGCAATTTGAGACTTGCAATTACAGAACACACTTCCCAGATTTGTAAATGATATCTTGGCATTGAAAACTAAAAATAAGTAGAGGAGTCAGCAGAAAGGTAACATTTAATGGCAAGAAATCTGAAGTGATACATTTCATAAGAAGAATGAAGAAAAAGAATGTAAACAGGGGAGCACAATTCTAGAAGGAATGCAAGTACAGAGAGATCTGACTACATGGAAATAGTTTGTTGCAACTGGCAGAGTCAGTTGAAGAAATGATTGAACACATGGAATCCAGGGCATTATAAATCGAGGTATTCCTTAAGATAACATGGAAATTATGATGAATCTTTAGAAAACATTGGTCTGTTTTGCAACTGGAGAATTATGTCCTGTTATGGATATGGGACCAAGGAGAGAGTTTTGGAAAGGGTGCCAAAGATGAAGGTCACATAGACTGGGCTTGAAGAAGTGTAGTCGACGTAACTGTGGGCGTTGGTGGGTTTGTAGAAAATAATGAAAACTTTTTTTTTTACACGCATTTAGGGTTTGCAATGAATTGTCACAGGTTGTAATGAAAGTAATTGAAATGGCAATTTCAAAATGCTGGTGAATCAGTATCCAAAAGGAAAGAATTTTCAGGGTAAGGTGGAGGGGGACCATCATTGTGCTACCAGAGTCAGTACAGTCTTCACAGCCCAAATCAGCTCCTTTCATCTTGAAACCATTGCATTGTACTCATTGTTTAATTATATATTATAAAATAATAACCGTCAGTGCAGAATTGAGAATTTAAATTTGGAAATTAATATTTAAGATATTATTTCAATTAATTTTTCAATGATTTTTGCTTGAGCTTCCAAAAACATTTAAAGTTGATCTTTGTTATCTCATGCAGGTGGTTTACAGGCAATAGCTGAACTGTTGCAAGTGGATTGTGAAATGTATGGGCTCACTGATGACCATTACAGTGTTACATTGCGACGATATGCTGGGATGGCACTTACAAATTTAACTTTTGGGGATGTTGCAAATAAGGTGGGCAATTTGCAGATAAAATGTATTTTTTGCTCTACTTTGCATGACCAAGACTTGTGATGAGAGACAGATGTGATACAAGATGTAATAGCACAGAATGAGGAATATTGCATGAAATTAACTTCTGCCTGCCGTAAGGCCGATAAAGAGTCAGTATTATTGATGCCGGCAATGCTTAAAAGAGAAAGAGAAACAAAAGAGAGTCCCTTCAAAATCACCAAGTGTCTGTGGATTTGCCTCTACCACTCCCACAGCCTCTGCAACTACACAGACCCCTGTTTAACTCATCAGCAAACTGAGCTCCAGATCCAAACTGACACAGATCAGAAGCCTTCAACACCCAAGGCACTTTGGGAGCCCTCCTTGCCCTCAGCATCCTCTCGAATCCTGGCTCCGATACCTGGTTCCCATGAGCCAATCTCCAGCAGCCCACAGCCTTTGTGGGTCCCTCAACCACTGAGCCCCTCGCTGGTCCACTGCCGTGGTCACCTTCCCTGTGGGGTCCTTTAGCCACTAAGCCCCTTGCTGGTCCACCACTGTAGGGTCATCTCCTCTGCTTCTGCTCCTCAACAGGGGGGGGGGGGGTGTTTGCCCCGTTTCTAGTGCCCAGCTCTGCTGCAACCTCTCATGGCTGCTGCCAAGCACAAGTTCCACTATCTTGAGCACAGACCTCCATGGTTACAGAATTTTACTTACAAACACCATTGACTCCTTTAACAGGCTGTTTAAAGCTTGTACTGACCCACTGGTATTAGGACTAGGAGATCAAACCCTTCGGACCAATGCTGAGTCTCCGCTCTCCCAGGTCTGCACCAGCGGCAGCGCTGCTGATAGAGCAGTTCTGGCAGCACCACTATTTTGGATTCCAATGTTTTTTTTGTGAGTGGCTGGTTCAGAATTTCAGCACCTCCCAAATATTTTCTAATTTTAAATGTATGTATGAAATAATTGAATGTCTCAATCTGAACTAATCTACTTAAATGAGTAGTTACTTTGAGATTGAGGTAAAATTGGTTTATATCACATTTGTATATTAGTCTTGCACTACAAAATAATGCCCATGCACTCAGTCTTAACTTTATGCAAATTTGTTTATTTTAAGTAGTCTTAACAATTAACTATGGAGTTAAACAAGAAAATCTGCAGATGCTGAGATCAAGTGCAATAAGTACACAGATGTGTTGGAGAAACTCAGCGGGTCATGCATCATCCATAAAGGGTAAAGGGTAACCAATGTTTCGGGCCTGGGCCCTTCAGCAGGAATAAGGAACAAACCAGCAGATGCCTGAATAAAGGTGGGGGAGGGGAAGGAATAATCACCTTTATTTTTTCACATTAGATCATTGTTTTTGCAATAACTTCATTCTTTTCACAGGCCACACTCTGTTCTATGAAAGGTTGTATGAGAGCAATGGTGGCTCAACTAAAATCAGAAAGTGAAGATCTACAACAGGTAGGAATGGGTTTTAAATCTGAGTTTCAATGAAAAATCAGTTATATATACATGCAATGTATAATATCTGAGGATCACTGTGTCAGCAAGTTTCTTAAGTATAAAATTTTTCTTAATATATTGAGCACTTAAAAAATTGAGCTGACTGTCTTGCCACAATGAGAACATAGCAAAAAAAATTATATGATTAAAGGTTGAGTAGATTTCATTGAAATGTTATCTTTAATTTACAAAGAGTTGATATACAAACTTTCATATCCTACTAACATTCCTTAAAGTTTTTACTTTACAGAATTGGCTTGACGGTAGGAGAGAGAGTAGTGAGAGGGTTGTTATTCAGATTGAAGGCCTGTGGCCTGTGACCAGTGGTGTGCTGCAGGGATTAGTGCTGAGTGCACAACTGTTATCTATATTAATGATTTAGATGACAATGTAGTTTTCATGGTTTGTATGTTTGTGGATAACACCAATATTGGTGTGAAAGTGGATAGTGGAAAAGGATATGAGTTTACATAAGGATGAATGGGAAAGTGAGCCAAGAAATGGTAGTTGGAATTTAAATAGAAGAACAAGGTGTTGTGTTTTAGTAGGTTAAACCAAGGCAGGACGTAAACAGTAAAATATCCTTAATCTATGCCTCATTATTGGATTGTCTGTCAGTTTTGAAAATGAAAAGATAAAGAAGAACCTAAAACTCCCAACATAGGTAGGTTTTTGGAAAAACTCAATTCCATTTCTACCCAAGCAGGATGATCATCTAAAGTAGTGGTTTTCAACCTTTATCTTTCCACCCACATACCATTTTAAGTAATCCCTATGCTATAGGTCCTGTTTTGCGGAAATTGCCAAAATGTTTGGCCCGGAAGTCAGCCTGAAGAAAACTGAGGTCCTCCATCAGCCAGCTCCCCACCATGACTACCAGACCCCCCCACATCTCCATCGGGCACACAGAACTCAAAACAGTCAACCAGTTTACCTACCTCGGCTGCACCATTGCATCAGATGCAAGGATCGACTAAGAGATAGACAACAGACTCACCAAGGCAAATAGTGCCTTTGGAAGACTACACAAAAGAGTCTGGAAAAACAATCACCTGAAGAAACACACAAAGATCAGCGTGTACAGAGCCGTTGTCATACCCACGCTCCTGTTTGGCTCTAAATCATGGGTCCTCTACCGGCATCACCTATGGCTCCTAGAACGCTTCCATCAGCGCTGTCTCCGCTCCATCCTCAACATTCATTGGAATGACTTCATCACCAACATTGAAGTACTCGAGCTGGCAGAATCCGCAAGCATCGAATCCACGCTGCTGAAGACCCAACTGCGCTGGGTGGGTCACGTCTCCAGAATGGAGGACCATCACCTTCCCAAGATCGTGTTCTATGGCGAGCACTCCACTGGCCACCGAGACAGGTGCACCAAAGAAGAGGTACAACGACTGCTTAAAGAAATCTCTTGGTGCCTGCCACATTGACCACCGCCAGTGGGCTGATATCGCCTCAAACCGTGCATCTTGGCGCCTCACAGTTCGGCGGGCAGCAACCTCCTTTGAAGAAGACCGCAGAGCCCACCTCACTGACAAAAGACAAAGGAGGAAAAACCCAACACCCAACCCCAACCAACCAATTTACCCCTGCAACCGTGTCTGTCTGTCCCACGTCGGACTTGTCAGCCACAAACGAGCCTGCAGCAGACGTGGACATTACCCCTCTATAAATCTTCGTCCGCGAAGCCAAGCCAAAGTAAAGTATATGCTATAGGTGCTCTGTGATTAATAAGGGATTGCTTAAGGTGCGATGTGAGTGGGAAGGGAAGGTTGAGAATCACTGCTCCAGACAGAATTGTTACTGAAACATTGCCATTGGCCCATTTCCTTTGGAGTTAGGAAACTGTGCACCTAACAAGTCAATTAAGGTACAATTAAAACAGTGGTTTTCAGACTTTTTCTTCCCACCCACATTCCACCTTAAGCAATCCCTTACTAATCACAGAGCCCCTATGGCATTGGAATCATTTAAAGTGGTATGTGAGTGGAAAGAAAAAGGTTACGAACCACTGACCTAAAGTATCAAAGTGTAATAACAGTAACAGATTTTGTATATTAACTGCCCAGTAATAATATCTAAAATTTGGGAGAGACAAACCCCAAATCATTTTGGTTCTTTGAGGATAAGCTTTATTTATACAAGACTGTTTGCCTTTCCATATAATAGAAGGAAATAATCAAATCTAATGAGTCAAAATAAGTTTTAGGATTAAAAATTGGTAAAGATTGGAACATATACAAAAATGTAGGTAAAATATTCATTCTAATTGCATTAATATGTCCACTCATTGTCATACATAAGGATGTCCATCCTGGTGATAATGCTTTAGTCTGCTCGATTAACACCCAAAAAATGTTATTTTAATTAAATTCCTACAGCTCTTTGTGATTGTAATTCCCAAATATTTGAATTGGTCTTTAACTATTTTGCAGCATAAACTGTTAAAGATCCTTTAATAGATAGTAATTCACTCTATTGAAAATTTATTTCATATGCCGAAAGCTGATGAAGTTGAGCAAGCAATGATAATATGGTTGGTAAAGAAATCTCAGGGCTGTAAATGAACAATAAACGAATATCTGCATATAAGGAAACTTTATCTTTATTTCCCTTTTTACCACTAAATTGTCTACTGTCCTACTAAGAAACCGCTAAAGGTTCCAAAGATTGAAAAGCAGAGGGCAACCTTGCCAAGTTCCCCTATAAAGCTTAAAAAATGTTGATTGTTGTGCATTTGAATATATTGAAGCATTTGGGGATAAATATATTCATTTAATCCACTTTATAATAATTGGACCAAAATTAAATTTCTTTTAAATTGCAAACAAGTGCTTTTACAGCATCCAGTGATAAACACACACTCAGTCATTGGAATGGAAGGCAAATATAAAGTATTCAGAAACCAATGTATATTGTAATATGAATACTGATTTTTAATAAAACTTATCTGGTCAGTGTTAATGATTAATTATAAAATCTTCTCAAATCTATGGGCAAGAATTTTAGATAAAATCTTCATATCGACATGAAGTAATGATATGGGTCTATAAGAAGCACATTCAGTGGGTTCCTTCCCTTCCTTCAAAATAAGAGATACACTTGCTTCATTAAAAGAAGTTTTCCATCCCTAAATGAATCATCCAACACAGAGCTTACATAAGGTAGAAGTGATTTAGAAAAATATTTATAAAATTCAACCGGATTTCTGTTTAGTCCTGGGGGCTACCAGAGGAAGTGGTAGAGGCAGATACAAGTGCAATGCTTAACAGACATTTTGAAAGGTACATTGGTAGGAACAGTTTAAAGGGATATGGGCTGAATGCAGACAAATGGGATTCACTGGAGTAGACAGCTTGATCAACCTGAATGTTGGGCAGAAGAGCCTGTTTCTGTGCTGTAAAACTCTTGACACTATTTCAATTGAATATGCAATTTTTCACATTTTAATCAAATTTGTGTATGTTATCTTTTTAAAGAACTATTTCTATGAGTGATCAAGACTTCGGGCAGAGTCTAATCATATGGATCATTTCTGTCTTAAATTGAGAATGAATGGGGAATAAAACAAGGCATAAAACATAGGCTAAATCAGCGTAAATCTATTATCATTACTCTAATCATCAAATGTATTTCCATTTCAGGTCATTGCAAGTGTTTTGCGAAATTTATCATGGCGAGCAGATGTAAACAGTAAAAAGATCTTGCGTGAAGTTGGTAGTGTGAGTGCTTTAATGGAATGTGCACTAGACGTGAAAAAGGTAGGAAACAAATTAAAATTTAAAGTTAATTTAAATTTAAACAAAGTTAAAATTTGAGATACATTTCTTTTCAGAACATTCCTAGAAAAGTGACTCTCAAATGCTTGGGAGTGTTTTACCTTTACTGATTAAATGTCAAACTTGGTTTGGCCATGATGCCACAACTGCTTGCCCTTCATAAAGAATAATTGTTTATGGTATCAATCTGCTATTTCTTTTTTGGAGGGCGGGGGTATAGTGTCAGAAAAAATGGTTGTCTCTTTAAAACAGAGATAAGGAGCAATATCCTTTGCCAGAGGGTGATGAATCTGCAGAATTTGTTGCTACAGGTGGCTGTGGTGGATAAGTCATTGGGTATATTTAAAGCAGAGGTTTCCCACCACTGGAAACAACTTCTCTATATCCACTCTATCTAGCCCTTTCAATATTTCATAGGTTTCATGGAGATTCCTCACCCACCCCCAATCCTTCTGAATTCCAGCGGATACAGGCCCAGAGCCGTCAAGCGCTCATCAGACATTAACCCCCTCAATTCCAGAATTATTCTCAGAAACCTCCTGGATCCTCTCTCTTTTATATTTCAGACCTCTCTATAGGAATTCTAACATTATATTTATCCTTGATTTTGCATCTTAAATGTTAAGGGAATCCTGCATGAAGGCTCCCAAGTCCCTTTGAACCTCTGTACAATTTTTCTTTACTCTTCCCAGTGAGAAAATAGTCAACTGTACTGCCAATATATCCGATTTCAGCTTTTTCCTCTCAAACTGCAGGGTGAATTCTATCTTGTTAGGATCACTGCTTCCTCAGGGTTCATTTACCTTTAGCTCCCTAATCAAATCTTATTCATTGCACAGTACCCAGTCCGGAATTGCCTTTCCTTACTGGGCTTGGCCATGAGCTGTTCTAAAATGTCATCTTGCAGGTATTCTCCAAATTATTTCTCTTAGATCCAATGGCAACCTGATTTTACCAGTCTACTTTAATATTGAGGCCCTCCATGAACACTAATATTGCCTTTCTTGCTTGCTGTCTCTAAATAATAGTCTGATAAACACTTATGAGAGTCTCCAAATGTACCCAACAAGTACTTGATAATCTTTCTTGTTATATTCTGGCAGAAACAGTAAGGATCCAGTGAATCCCATTTGTCTGCATTCAGCCCATATCCCTTTAAACTGTTCCTACCAATGTTTTATAAATTGAAATATTGTAGCATTCAAATTTACTATGTCGCAGAAAGATGCAGTTTGTAAAAATCTTATTTACATACTCAGCAAAAGTTTAAAAATGTCCTTTAAGTATGAATTCAAACAAAATTGAAGTTGCATGATCATTTTTATCTTGTTTTAAAGGAATCAACTCTGAAGAGTGTTCTTAGTGCCCTTTGGAATTTATCTGCACACTGCACTGAGAATAAAGCTGACATCTGTTCTGTGGGTGGAGCACTTGCCTTTTTAGTCAGTACTTTGACTTACAGAAGCCAAACCAATACACTTGCCATTATTGAAAGTGGAGGTGGCATCCTACGGAATGTTTCCAGTTTGATTGCTACAAATGAAGATCACAGGTGCATGTAGTCCTTGATTTGTGAAAATGGAATTCAGTCCACCAATGCCAATTACAATTCTCATGTTTCACTAGCTTCCTTCCCTTCAAGTCCTCTGTGAATTGATTGAGTCCCAGTTCTTAATTCCCCAAGCAGAACACAAAAGTTCTGGAGAAGCTCAGCAAGTCATGCAGCAACCATAGGAAGTAAAGGGTGGTCGTTGTTTCGGCCCAGAGCTCTTCCTCCTGAAGAAAGGCTCAGACCTGAAATGTCACCTGCTTTCCACTTCCTATGGTTGATGCTTGGTCTACTGAGTTTTCTCCAACACTTTTGTGTACTGCACTCGACCCTAGCATCTGCAGATTTTCGTGTGTACCTCTTAATTCCCCACTCATCTTCTCATCCTGGCCTTTGTATTGAATAACAGTTTCTGAATCTCTCCTCAAATCACTGACATCAACTTTCCTCATTTCACTTCCTGCTGGCCTTGTTGCTCCTTTCATTTTCTCCCGTGCTTATCCCTAACTATATCTGTAGTTACATCTCCCTACCACTGTACCCTCTATCAAATTAACAGTGTGTGATGGCTGGATCGTTATCTATTTTATTGTTTCTTAAAATTAATTTTGGTCTGGTTTCTTTTGGTTTGGAGATGTTTTCCTAAATAATATTATTTTCTTCCCAGGCAAATTCTCAGAGAAAACAATTGCTTACAGACATTGCTGCAACATTTAAAATCACACAGTCTGACAATAGTTAGCAATGCATGTGGAACTCTTTGGAATCTATCTGCGCGAAATGTCAAAGATCAGGAAACTTTGTGGGACATGGGAGCAGTTAGCATGCTCAAAAATCTAATTCATTCTAAACACAAAATGATCGCAATGGGAAGTGCTGCAGCCTTGAGGAACCTGATGGCCAACAGACCTGCCAAATATAAAGACGCCAACATTATGTCACCAGGATCAAGTCTACCATCTCTGCATGTTCGAAAACAAAAGGCTTTGGAAGCAGAGCTAGATGCACAACAATTATCAGAAACCTTTGATAACATTGATAACTTGAGTCCCAAAACATCTCATCGCAACAGACAAAGGCACAAACAGAGCAGATACAGTGAATATGTTTTGGACTCAGGAAGACATAATGATGATGGGGTTTGCAGGTCAGAGAGTTTCACCACTGGAAACATGACTGTGCTGTCACCATATGTGACTTCTTCAATGCTACCTAATTCCTCACGAGACAACAGGGGTACGATTGATAGCTCCAGACCAGAAAAGGACAGAAACACAGAAAGAGAACGAAGAGGACTAGATACTGCTACCTTTCCTCCGTCTGAAAATGCACCAGATCCTCCCAAGAGAATAGGGAGGCAGGTTCCTGCCACCACAGCTCAAATAGCTAAGGTCATGGAAGAGGTGGCAAGTATGCATTTATCACCGGAGAGCAGGAACTCACCATCTGCTTCTGACTTGCACTGTGTGCCAGAGGACAGGACTGGAATGAGACGGGGATCATCATCTCATCCCCATTCTAATATTTTTAACTATAGTAAACCTGAAAACACCAACAGAACCACCTCCGTGCCTTATGGGAAGACAGAGTACAGGAGGTCATCGAATGATAGCCTGAATAGTGTTAGCAGTAGTGATGGGTATGGTAAAAGGGGGCAGATGAAACAATCGATAGAATCCTACTCAGAAGATGAGGAAAGCAAATTCTGCAACTATGAAAAGTATCCAGCTGATCTTGCCAATAAAATTCACAATGCCAATCATTTAGAAGATAATGATGCAGAATTGGACACGCCAATTAACTACAGCCTCAAATACTCAGATGAGCAGTTAAATTCTGGTCGACAAAGCCCATCACAAAATGAACAGTGGGCACGCCATAAGCATATTTTGGAAGAAGAGATTAAAAGAAATGAACATAAACAGTCTAGAACTCAACCATCTGGATATTCAATCTTTTGTGAAAATACCTGCAGTGGAGAGGAATCTCATATTCAATTTCAACCTCGATTTGGTCAGTCAGATTGCTCTTATAATACCAGACCACATAACAATTCCGATCAAATTAGAGTAGATTCTGAACACAGCATGAACCAGAAAATGAACCCATCTCTTTGCCAGGTAGATGATTATGAAGATGACAAACTAACCAACTACAGTGAGCGTTACTCTGAAGAAGAACAGCCTGAGGAAGAAGAGGACAGGCCCACAAATTATAGCATGAAGTTTACAGAGGAGGAACACCATGTTGAACAGCCAATTGATTATAGTTTGAAATACGCTACAGAAGTACCTCCCTCCTCACAGAGTCAACCTTTTATATATTCAAAAGGACCTTCCGTTCAAACTACTTCAAAAGACCATGCTTCCTCAAGTTGTGTAAAGACATCAAGCTCTAAAATCAACACCACTGGTCAACAAAGGCGACTTCACCCCAGCCCTGCACAAACAAGATCAACTGCTGCTCCTGCCGTCCAAAAACCAACCTCTTGTAAGACACCTTCAATTAACCAGGAAACCATGCAGACTTACTGTGTGGAAGACACTCCCATTTGTTTTTCAAGGTGTAGTTCACTTTCGTCTTTGTCATCTGAAGATGAAATGGAAGGTCGAGGCCAAGCCAAGCATGTAGCAGATGATGGCACCACTTTACAAATAATTGACCTCAAGGAAAATCGTGGACAATTATCTGTTGAAACAACAATAGGTGAGGCTTCCTCCAGTTCACATCAAACCCGAATGAAACAAAATAGGTTGCAGAACAGTAACGTCTCTCAGCCTGATTCTGGTCGTCAAAAAGCTGTTGAATTCTCTTCAGGTGTTAAATCACCATCCAAAAGTGGAGCTCAGACTCCAAAAAGTCCACCAGAGCATGATGTACAGGAAACTCCTTTGGTATTTAGTAGATGCAGTTCCGTCAGTTCATTGGGAAGCTTTGAAAGTCAGTCAATTGCCAGTTCCATTCAGAGTGAACCTTGCAGTGAAATGGTTAGTGGAGTTATAAGCCCAAGTGATCTTCCAGACAGTCCCGGACAGACAATGCCTCCTAGCAGAAGTAAGACTCCTCCACCTCAACCAGCTCAACTCAAGAGAGAAACCCATAAAATCAAGGATCAAACTCATGTCAAAAGCAGAGAGATTGGCCAACGGCAAGAGGCTATGAATGAAGCTGTTCAAAGAGTTCAAATTCCTCAGAGTGGTGATTGTCTGATGCATTTTGCCACAGAAAACACACCCGATGGATTTTCATGTGCATCAAGCTTAAGCGCCCTTAGTCTTGATGAGCCATTTATTCAGAAGGATCTTGAGCTCACAGTAATGCCTCCTGTTTATGAAGATGAAGATCCTGTTACAGAAGAAGATGGAGCGAAGAGAAGTGAATGTAAGACAGAGCGAGGTGCAGAACCTGAGAAAGGTGTGCTCGATGACGATGACGAAGACGACATCGATATCTTAGAAGAATGCATAAATTCAGCCATGCCGACTAAATCTTCAAGTAAAGCAAAGAAAGCTGCTTCTGGTACTACATCACGGATACCTCCTCCTGTAGCAAGGAAACCAAGTCAATTACCTGTGTACAAATTGCTTTCTAATCAAGATAGAGTTCATTCTCAAAAACATGTCAGTTTTAACCATGATATATTTAGAGAAGATATGCCACGAGTCTACTGCGTTGAAGGAACTCCAATCAACTTTTCAACAGCGACTTCTCTCAGTGACCTCACCATTGAGTCACCTCCAAATGAATTGGTAAATCCAGAAGCTATTCAGCCTACTCCAGAATCTGCAGGGATGGAAAAGAGGGACACCATACCTACTGAAGGCAGGAGTATGGATGATGCAGAGACATCAAAAGGTCTCACTACTGCTCAGCCAGGGCAAGATGACAAAATGGAGGAAGGTGATATTTTAGCTGAATGTATAAACTCTGCTATGCCAAAAGGAAAGAACCATAAACCCTACAG
This sequence comes from Narcine bancroftii, assembly GCF_036971445.1. Lineage (NCBI taxonomy): Eukaryota > Metazoa > Chordata > Chondrichthyes > Torpediniformes > Narcinidae > Narcine > Narcine bancroftii. Next base: position 234,245,183 of record NC_091469.1, read on the forward strand.
AATTAAAAAAATGAGGAACCAAATCCAACATGTAGCAACTTTGAACAATGCAAATCAACAAGAAGTCGAAAAACAAAATCCAGCATCTCCAATGAAGCCATCATCTCAAAGCAGTGACGACAAGGTGCATTTATCGCAACGTTCAGCCATGTCTGATCCTCAGAGTAGCTTCAGTGCTGAAGGTAAATGTGCAGAGCACAGGAATGACATGGAGAAAGGAGGCAAAAAGCAAGCCACTAAAAACAGTTCTGGGGATTTTCAAGAAAAGCCATCAAGTAACGATAACCGTGTTCGCGGAGGTTTTGCATTTGACTCTCCGCATCATTACACTCCAATTGAAGGAACTCCATATTGTTTTTCTCGTAACGATTCTCTCAGTTCACTTGACTTTGATGATGATGACACTGACCTCACAAAAGAAAAAGCAGAATTAAAAAAAGAAAAGGGCCAGAAGGACTACGATGGAAAACATTGTCACAGCAAACAAATTCCCATTAGTCAGCAACTTCCTGATAAGGTTCAACCAGGTCAGAAGTCTGTGCCAGGGAGAGGGCAGTCAAAATCAGCTTCACAGAAGCAGGCCGTTTTCTCCCAAACACCTCAAGACAACAATGGTCGCGAAATGGTTACTGATGAGAAAATGCAAAATTTTGCCATTGAAGATACTCCTGTCTGCTTTTCTCATAATTCCTCATTAAGTTCTCTCAGTGATATTGACCAAGAGAACAATAATAGGAAGAAGAGCGCAGCACAGCATAGTGAACAGGGAGAAGACACAAATAGCCAAGTTGCAGTGAATAGACCTCCAGCATCTGGCTATGCTCCTAAGTCATTTCACGTTGAAGACACACCAGTGTGCTTCTCTAGAAATAGCTCCCTTAGCTCTCTTAGCATTGATTCTGAAGATGATCTTCTTCAAGAATGCATCAGTTCAGCTATGCCAAGAAAGAAGCTCCTTGCAAAAGGCAAGAGTGGCTGGGAAAATACAGGAAGTGACACTTCTGCAGCATCAGTAGAGGAGGTGAATGAGTCTGTGAATTTAAGAGACCGAGTGCAAAGGCCTGTTTTAGAACCAGCTTTCTCTCCGGATTCTGAAAGCTTTGACTGGAAAGCTATTCAAGAGGGTGCTAATTCTATTGTCAGCAGCTTGCAGCAGGCTGCTGGCTGCCTGTCAAGGCAGGGGTCTTCAGACTCTGACTCTATTCTCTCACTTCAATCTGGAATTTCCCTAGGATCGCCCTTTCACCTTACCCCTGACCAGGAGGAAAAGCCACTCACTTCTACCAAGGGCCCCAAAATGGTGAAACCTGCCAGTGACAAGAAAAAGAATGAGGGGGAAAATCCTAAGGCAATTCGAGGAGGAAAAAGAGTCTATAAAAGCTTAATAACTGGGAAAGCCCGTCCTAGTGTTGAGACTCCTACCAATCAGCCAAAACATTCCCAACAGGCAAATGTGCCACTGATCTCACGTGGAAGGACCATGATTCACATTCCTGGCGTAAGGAACAGTTCACCTAGCACAAGCCCTATTCCAAAAATGCCACCTAAAAATATAACTTCTAAGAGTCCAAACGCTGCAGAGAATTCGAATCATTCAACAAGAGGTATTAAAACTCCCATAAAATTAGATTCAAGTCCAATAGGCAAGCAAACAGGTGCTCAGGGACCATCAAGCAGCAAAGGGTCTTCTAGGTCAGGATCCAGAGATTCCACTCCTTCTAGACCTACCCAGCAGTCCTTATCTAGACCTATGCAGTCTCCAGGTAGAAATTCTATATCTCCAGGGAGAAATGGGATGAACTCTTCTAACAAGATATCACAACTTCCGAGAACATCCTCTCCGAGTACTGCTTCAGCTAAAGCTTCGGGATCAGGTAAAATGTCTTACACGTCTCCAGGCAGGCCATTAAATCAGCAGGCCACATCAAGGCACGCAGGCCTAGGAAAGGGCACACCTTCTATAACAAGAAGTGAATCTAATTCTAAGGGTCTAAGCCAGAGTGCCAGTGGCACTGTACCAGGTAAAAGAGTAGAATTGTCAAGAATGTCTTCAACAAAATCAAGCGGCAGTGAATCTGACAGGTCTGAAAGGCCGACGTTAATGCGTCAATCGACATTTATAAAGGAAGCCCCTAGCCCAACATTGAGAAGAAAATTAGAAGAATCTACTTCTTTTGAATCTTTGTCTCCACCTTCTAGGCCTACATCACCAACCAGATCACAAACCCAGACTCTGGTTTTAAGTCCATCCCAACATTTGGATGTGATGCCTAGTCATTTGCCAAATCAAACCAGTAGTTGGAGAAAAGTGCCTCCAAACCAGAATCTCTCTGCAGAACAACTAGAAGGGCGGCCTTTGCGGAAACATGACATAGCTCGATCTCATTCTGAAAGTCCTTCAAGGCTTCCAGTGAATAGATCAGGTACCTGGAAACGAGAACATAGTAAACATTCCTCATCTCTTCCTCGAGTTAGCACATGGCGTAGAACAGGGAGTTCTTCATCAATTCTGTCAGCTTCTTCAGAATCGAGTGAAAAGGCCAAAAGTGAAGATGAAAAACCACATCAGGGGAGTTTTACACCTGGTCACAAGCAAGGCAAGGAAAACCCAGTTCCTTTGAGGGGAACTTGGAGGAAAATTAAAGATAATGAAATTCCACAAATAAATAGCCATGTTCAAAATCCTTCAACTGCACATTGCATTGAAAGCAAAAATTTAGTTTACCAGATGGCACCTCCTGTATCAAAAACTGAGGATGTGTGGGTGAGGATTGAGGACTGCCCAATAAACAACCCTCGCCCTGGAAGATCTCCAACAGGGAATATACCACCAATTATTGATGACTTGCCTGAAAAGATATTTCCAAATGAAGGTTCAGGTGATGCCCAAAACAAACCAGCTTCAGGACACAGAACTCCTCCTCATGGTTTAAGAATGGAAAAGTATTTAAATTCATTTACTCAATTAGATTGTGCAGAGAAAAAAACAGCAGAAACAAAATCTGCTATGAACAGTTCTGCCACCTCACCAGAAACTGAGACTACAATAGTCACTGAACGTACACCCTTTAGTTCAAACAGCTCAAGCAAGCACAACTCACCAAGTGGTACTGTGGCTGCAAGAGTAACTCCTTTCAACTATATTCCCAGCCCTCGAAAAAGTAGCACTGATAACACCTCTACACGGCCATCACAAATCCCAACGCCGGTAAACAATAAGAGAAAGGAAAGCTCGAAACCTGAAGCTACTGACTCAAGTGGAAATCAAAGTCCTAAACGTCATTCTGGATCCTATTTAGTAACTTCTGTTTGATATAACTGTGGTTGTATAAAATTGGTTTATTATGTATGATTTTCGGCACAACTATCTGATATTTGAAGTTGACTGTTTTACAAGAATTATTAATCAACTAAGATACTCTTGTAAATATCTACTTTTTTTCTTTGCAGAGGGACTTTGTTAAGGAAGCCATATTTGTTAGGAAATTATATTATTGCTGGTGGAAATTTGACAGGTGCATTGGGTTGGGAAGTCTGGCATTATTTCTGCAGCTGGTAAAGACAACATTGTACAGTCAGTTTTACTTGTATTATGTATTAAGAGTTCCTGCCATGATCCCTTTATGTATTGCTTGGCTTATGTAACTTAAAACTACTTGGAGATAGTCTAGATAAATCCATTAAAATATATCAATCATGTTCAGCATTTTAACAACAAAAAAAGTCAGGGAGATTTAAAGATTAGGTATTAAATACATGCAAAAAAAGTGAATGAAATGAGTATTAATATTTCATGTGAGTAATTGTGAAGTATCCTAATCCTCTTGGTAATCAAGAAGCTGTGAAATTCACAGTCGTCTGATTTCTGGTTCAACTACCTTTCCCAAACTGCTCTTGTGCATGATCAGATCAGATGGTATGTTGTCTGAAGCAATGACTCGATTTTGTGATCACATGATGTGCATAGCTAGCTACGGTGTATTAATGTACACTGCTCTCTGTGTGTGTGTGCTGCAAAAAGAGATTGTAACCATGCAGCTTTGGACTGGAGTATTTTTTTCCTGACCTAGATTTTACCAGATAAGTAGATAGAGCCATTGCTATGCTGTAACTTGTTGTATATTGTTATTTGAGGTCAGATGGCTACTCTTTTATGAACGAGACAAATTGTTTCAGAAGAACTAAATGAACATTTCAAAATAAATTATTACTGTATGTATGAATTTTTGTGTTATTTATTCTTGAGGATAAACTGTGCACCAACAAACCATTGTACAAAGAAGTTTCTCACCTGCAATTTTCACTTTATCAATAAATGGAAGGGCTGGAGAGGTATAGATGTGCCTGAGCAAGTGATTTTTCAATATGTACCAGTAAGTCACATCAACAAGCAGCAAAAATGATAAAACCAAAGACTGCTATCTTTCACTGATTGGGTTCATTCATATTTATTTAGTTACAGCCGGAGAAAGAGAAAGTCTTCTTCCCACACTGTTCCCATCGAGCTCGATGGCCTCTAAGAGTTACTGTTCCCATTGAGCTAGATGGCCTCTAGGAGTTACTGTTCCCATCGAGCTCGATGGCCTCTAGGAGTTACTGTTCCCATCGAGCTCGATGGCCTCTAGGAGTTACTGTTCCCATCGAGCTCGATGGCCTCTAGGAGTTACTGTTCCCATCGAGCTCGATGGCCTCTAGGAGTTACTGTTCCCATTGAGCTAGATGGCCTCTAGGAGTTACTGTTCCCATCGAGCTCGATGGCCTCTAGGAGTTACTGTTCCCATCGAGCTCGATGGCCTCTAGGAGTTACTGTTCCCATCGAGCTCGATGGCCTCTAGGAGTTACTGTTCCCATTGAGCTCGATGGCCTCTAGGAGTTACTGTTCCCATTGAGCTAGATGGCCTCTAGGAGTTACTGTTCCCATCGAGCTCGATGGCCTCTAGGAGTTGCCAATTCCCCTTTGACATCTTCCAGGAAAACTCTTATTTCAATTTCCATATGTACATTCATATCAGTCGGGTTTATTTCACCCACTTCTTGACTGGTCTGATGCCCTGGTCACCGTCTTGGATCATCTATGCTTCTCCTTCTCAGTGGTGGGATGCTGGGGGTTGTTCTCCCTGTTTCTGATGTGCTGCGGTGGTCTACTGCTCCCCCAAAGTCTGCAAGCCCTTATGGTACACTGCCCAGAACAGGTGCCGCCATCTTGGGCACAGACCTCTGCGATTGTAGGATTTATCTTTAGCAGGCCATGTAAAGCTGGTGGCATCAGGACCAAACAGGGGGATGCTGAAGAGCAGTACTGTGTCTTTGCTTCCCACTCTCCTAGGACCACACTAGATAGAGGCAGTGCTATTACAGCAATTTTTTTTTTTACGGTGGATGAACGTATCTCATCCCCCATTTAGGCAAATGCAGGTTTTGATCAAACTCAGCACATTTAGGTGGTTCACTGTATTAGAATAAGATTATCTATTTGTAAAATTAACTTAATTTTTCTCTGTCCAAACACTGATCTGTTGGAGATACCCAGCATTCTTCTTTTGGCTTCGCCCTTTTGGCTTTTTTCACTTCTTTTGGCTTTCTCTTCCACTCCCCCCTCAGTCTATTAACGAGACTGCTCCATGAACATTGGGATCATAATTTAAATAAGCAAGGACTTTCCTTTTCATAGATATTCTCTTTGTCCAATCCATTCCCTTCCCCATCCTTTCACTAATACTAACTTGTGTTCTCAATTTCCTGGTTCTACTGAAGTGTCTTCATCCTAAACCAGTAACTTTTATTTTTATAGAAGTTGTCTGATTTGATGAATATTTCCAGCACTTTTTTTTTTCTTATTTTCCATCAAGTGGAGTTTTCTGATTTTTAAAAAAATCTCCATCCTTCTCCTTGGCAAATGTGTGAAACTGAACAAGACCTGCTCACTTCCTTAGTTCAGACGAGCTTCACTCTCCTTAATTGTGTTAACTAAGCACCCATCTTACATTAAGCCCATCTTCCAACAGTTGGCCTATAGCCGCCTGTGGCCAGGTGTTTTAACTGCTTGTCTCGACACTTCTTAAATTCTGTTGGAGACTCTGCTCCTCTACTCTCTCCAGCAGTGCATTGCAGGTACTCGCCACTCTAGGTGAAAAAAAGTCCTTTGCAAATCCCTTTAAATCTCTTGCCCCTTCTCTAAATCTTTGTCCTCCAGGTTATTCACCCCAATACAGAGAAAAGTTTCTTGCAGTCTCCCTTATCTATACCCCTTATAATTTTATATATTCAATCATGTCCCCTATTGCAAATGGATGTCCACTGGATGGGATAGGCTGAATGGCTTGGTTCCATGTGGTACCACTGTAAGACAACCACATCCATGTCTTTGTCACTCTCGTACTTGTATTAGTTCCTACTTAAGCATCACGAACACTTAAAATATCTTTTTCTAAATTTGGTTCAAGATTTTGTCCACTTTATAACATTACCACTTTGTTTTGTGTAAATGTGGAGAGAGAGAATAATTTGCAGTTTATCAGTTTAACATGAGATTTCTGTGGGCAGTTTATTGTTGGCATCCAACCACTAGAGGAGGGTGAACATTAAAATAACAATCCCTTCAAATGTCTTTCAGGATATCACATATGTTTCCCTTACTCTGGACATAAACTTGCAAATATAAAATATTGTCAATATTACAACAACATTATATATCTACCATTTCCAAATTTATATGGTGGTGTCCTTCATTGTTGCAAATGGCACTGCTCACCTTGGCTAGAACCTCACCAGTAGATGGCAACAACTCCTTAGTTCTACCAGTTTCAGTAGGAAATGAGGAAACCTGTTGAACTCTTGTCTGGATTTTTGATGTCAGACATCACTGCTGTTTTGCATGGTATCAATGATGCTACTTCATGCAATAATAATACTTTGCACATGAATTATGACTGAATATTTTTTCTGTATCACAGTCAGTTTGTTTACATTTTTCTCTTTTGGAAATAGATCTTTTCTGAAGTACAGTTGTTTGCCCCACCAGTAAGTAGTAATTCTACCTGGCCAGCAGGAAAAAGAATCTCAAGGTTATATGTGATGTCATATATGTACTCTTTCAATAAATTTTAACTTTAAATAGGCCAAGCAAACCACACATAAATTCCATTCAGCTCAATTAATGATGTACCAATATAGTTTTTTTTTCTTTCTTTGGCTTGGCTTTGCGGACGAAGATTTATGGAGGGGTAATGTCCACGTCAGCTGCAGGCTCGTTTGTGTACATCCCTTCTACATAGAAGAAATGTAAAAATCGGTGCTAATAGTGGAATGATTGAGATAAATGAAGTGGGTCGGGGCGCAGATGATGGGCTCTTGTTTCGTATCTTTTTTCATTTTACTTTATATTGCTCTGGGTTTATATTTGTTCCTTTAAGGGTCTGTGACTATAGATTTTTAGTTCTTTATGTTTGTTTAATTTACATAATTTTTTTTCCTTGTGTGTATTAGGGTATTGGAGGAAAGGGAGAGGGGTGGGCAGGACAAAATGGACTCTGAATATAATATATCATTGTTGAGAAAGATTATATTGTTGTTTTGGATTTGTGCCAGTCTTGGAAAATAAAATATTCAAAAAAATTAATGATGCATCCAATCAAACAGTTTCCTCATAACATCCAATACCATCACAGGGTAGCCTCTCTGCTATATTAAAGACGGCATTGAATCTGAGACTGGTACATTAAAGAGAACGTAGGTACCAGGATCCCAGGATGTTTATGGTACCGCCATGTCGGTGTATGGACACACATCCCTTTCTCCGAATTCTTCCACCATTTGTTGAGGTCTCGCAGTCTAGGACACCTGAGATGTCCTCTTTCTTTAATAAACATGGATTCACCCCTACTGTCATTGAATAACATAGCAGAATTTCTTCCATCTCTTGTCCTTCTGCCCTCACCCCAGGCAGAATGAGGACTGAGTCCCTTTTTGGTCCTCACTTTCCACCACACCAGCCGTGCATCTGAGGCATCAGCAATTTCTAAATCTATTAAATGAGCTTTGTGTGAAATTTGGACTGAGATATTTCTGTTACTTGAGATTCGTGCTTTCTGGTATACACCATTTTGTCATCCTTTTATTTGTCGAGTACTTTTGCAGATTTCAACATTTGATCTTAAAAGGTGTTTTATAAATGCTAATCTTTCATGCTGTTTTGTTTTCTAACTCACATTTAAAAAATCTTTTTCTTTTTGTGACTTTTATGATGGCCCAACTTATATTACTAAATATGAATATTTGGGGTTATTCACATCTGATATGTCTAGAATTATTAATTTTATTTACAGTTTGTGACCAATTTTTTCTTATTAATACATTGATATTTTTGTTTAAATTTCAAAAAATTTTAATGTTGTAATTTTATATTACCTACAGCTTTTGTGTCACTTAGAATATTGAAACTACTTTAAACTTGTCTATTTCTCAGGTACTTGTTGCTTCCTAGCCATCTTTCCATTGTTCTATGATAACTCCTTGGATCAATTTTCTGCAGTGGACTCGCATGAGTCAGTGATTGTCAAATTTTGTGAGGTAATGTGGGAAGAATGAGTAAAGGTAAAGGTTCCATTATTGTCATGTAATGCTACATTAAGAATGTAACATACATGAAATTCTTTAACTTTTGTCTATTGTAAGGCACTTTGTCTTTTTTTTTGAATATTTTATTTAAAATCAACACATATATAACAAAGACCATAAATCACATTATTATAAAACTCAATTAAATACATGTTGATTTATAGAAAGAAAAAAACTACAAAAAATATTTAAACCCTCCCCCCAACCCCTACTACCCACACTAAAAAATAACATCTAAATTATTAAAGTACATAATGAATATAATTATATATTGCCACTTTGTCCAGTGCCCCTTACAGAAACCTACAGCACCTGGTGTTCCCAGCAATCTCCCCTCCAAGTATTGACTAGCCTGTTCCTGCTTAGCTTCTGAGATCAGACAATCCCAGGTTTATTCAGGCTATTAGGTGCTGAGACTTGAGAGTTGTTTATTGTCTTCAGTTCTGTTTGTCTCATTACAGGAAAAACCTGGAAGCTATGGAGAGGGTGCAGAGGAGGTTTACCAGAATGTTGTGAAACACAAAAATCTGCAGATGCTGAGATTGTAGCAAAAACAGAAATGCTGAAGGAACTCAGCCAGATGTGCCATATCCATATGAGGTCAAGATATATTATCAACGTTTCAGACCTGAGCCCTTCTTCAAGGTGTAAACGAAATCAGGCAGGGATCTCAATTAAAGACTAGAGATTAAGGGAGAAGAATGGGAAGGGGAGGAGTCCAGACCTACAGCCAAAAGGTGTTAATTGGATATGATGAGAGGAAAGGTGAGAACTGATTTTGGCTCTGAAAGGAGACAAGGAAAGGGAAGAGAAACAGACAGACAGACAGAAGCCCCTTTCACACCTTCAAATAAAGTGGGTTGCACCAGCCAATTTAGTGGGTCTGTTACAGATAATCTGGCAGTGTGAAAAGTCCCAACCGGGCAGGGCAAGTAAAAATCAATCGGGCTCAGGCTCTTGGTGGGGGGGGGGAGTATCAGAGGCCGGCCGCATTAATTCGTTAATCACTCTGGTGGTGTGAATGCGCAACCAGCTCTACCAGGTACCATTAGATGTTAATGCCTGCGTGTGTGTCAGTCTGGTAACATTTATGTAATCTTGAGATAATTTAAAGCACAGGTTACATACTGACTTCTCCACCAGCCGCCTTGTGAAATATAACTGCACAGTAATATTTCACAGGGCTGTCAGCACGTACCTGTGCTTTAAATAATTTCAGCATCACTTATAATACCTAATACAATGTAAATGCTTTGTGAATAGTTGTTATACTCTATTGTTAAGGGAATAATGACAAGTTTGACTGTGGGTTTGTCCTAAGTTTGAACAGTCTGAAGCCCACTGTGGTAGATTTTCCCATGGTCTTTTATTACATTGAGCACATATGTCTTATTAAATTGTGTGCATTTTTTAACACAGTCTTTTATACATTGAGCACGTATGCGCTTTTCTACAATTTCTCTACCTTGCAAGTACGTAACACGTCAATCGTAACATCACTGCTGGAGGTTGGGTCCCCTTTAGATCCAAGAGATCCAGATGAATCAGATAAATTATAGTCCAGTGTGAATGGCTTACCAGGTACTGCATCCCCAGTAAGTTTACCCACTTCCTAGGACGGATGGCAGTGTGAAAGGGGCTTTGAGATAAAGGAAAGGAGACAAGGCGAAGATGTGTGGAGCGGGGGTAACGGAAACCAGAGAAGTCGATATTAATGCCATCCACTTGGAGGGTTTCCAAATGGAAGATACGTGCAGTTCCTCCGATTTGTTGTTGATCTTGGTCTGGCAAACCATGATACAATGGACTAAAATGTCAGCAAGGGAATGGGACGGAGAATTGAATGGGTGGTCACTGGAAAATCCACAATATTGCGGCAGACAGAGCCGAGGCTCTCAATGAAGAGATCTCCTAACCTGCACCCAATCTCTATGATGCCCAGGAGACCACAACAGGAGCACCAGATGCAGAAGATATCCATCAGAATCCCTTCTCAGCTTTCCACAATGATCACTCCCTCTGTGACTTCCTTGACCACTCTTCCCTCCCCGCTATTCATCCCGTTGGCACCTACCCCTGTGACTGCAGCAGATGCTAAACTTGCGCCCGCATCTCCCTCACCACCATTCAGGGCCCCAAACAGTCCTTCCAAGTGAAGCAACATTTCACTGTGAATCTGCAGGGGTCACCTACTACATCCGGTTCTCCCATTGTTGCCTCCTTTACATTAGAGGACGTAGACTCTGAGATTGCTTTGCTGAGCACCTCAGTTCTGTCCTCTGCAATAGCATGGATCTTCCAGTGACCACCCATTTCAATTCCCCATCCCATTCCTTTGCCGGCATGGCTGTCTCATGCACTGCCAGACTGATGCCAACCAGAAATTGGAGGAACACCACCACATTTTCCATCTAGGCACCCTCCAACCAGATGGCATTAACATTGACTTTTCCAGTTTATGTTAAACCCCCATCCCCACCAATCTTCATCCTTTTCCTCTTGCTCTGTCTCCTCTTTCCGCTCTTTTTTTTAAAAAAAACAGGGCCAAAATCAATTCTCACCATTCCTCATAATATCCAAATTACACCTTTTGGCTATTGATCTGGACTCCTCCCCCTCCCATTCTTCTCCCTTAATCTCTCATCTTTAATTAAGATGTCTGTGTAGCGGCCACTACGGTAGATGCTACTAAATAAAGGCAAACACAGACAAAGGTAGTCAACTCAAGACTGGTTTATTGCAGGCATACACAGAACTTTTATTCCCTGCCTGTTAATGAGCTCATTAGTGAACAGCTGCTGGTCCAAAGGACCAGCAGGATTAAGCTATGAGCCATTAGCACCCCGCGCCTTTCGGCAGGGGCTTCATCTGATCCACTTGCTGTACTTTGGCGCCAAGCACTGCTAACCCGCGATGTGTCAGGTAAATCTGTAAACTGACGGCTGCAGTTTGCAATACCCACTACATCACACCCCCCCCCCCCCCCCCCCCCAGAATCGTCACCATAACTTAAGATGCCAGATACACTTGGCTTAGGCGGATGTCCATGTCGCCTGGGTTAAGGGCACTGAACTGGTGAAGTAGGGTTTGTATGGGCGGGTTTAAGTCTGTCCACGCTGAATAGCTGTGGATGCCCTCCGATGTCTAATGTATATACCACTCCATCTCTCTTAATCACACGAAATGGTCCTTCATATGGTTTTAGTAACGGTGTCTCTGGAACCTGTCTTCGTACGAATACAAATTCAGTGTTTAATAGTGATTGGGGAACTTGTTGCCTAGGTTTGCTATGACAGTTGGTAGAAGATGGTTTGCTGTTAGTTACCATACATCAATTCTGCAGACGATGCAGACAGATCTTCTTATGGAGCTGTTCGTTCTCCTAGCAGAACCCAAGGTAGTTCATTGACCCAGTTGGAGCCAGTGAGTCAGGCCTTCAGTGAAGATTTAAGTTGTCAATGGAAACGTTCCACCAGGCCGTTGGACTGCGGATGGTACGCAGTAGTGTGGTGCAACTGTGTACCACAAAAATGAGCCAAGGAAGCCCATAACGCCGAAGTGAACTGTGGTCCACAGTCTGAAGTTATGTGTGTTGGCACTCCAAATCTAGCAATCCAATTTAAGATGAACGCTCTCACACATGCCTCAGTATCACTGACTGGTGATACTGGCCAGCATGTTAAGCGGTCTACTACTGTGATAATATATCTCATTTAAGTGCCAGTTGATGAAGTAGACAAAGACAATGTGGTCAAACAATAATCATGGCTTTTATTAGCAGAAACTCTTGGTACAATAATGAAAGACAATAGATGCATATATATTTATATCCAAGGGGAGTGTCCTTAACAGTAGAGATAATGCACAGCCAATGTTAGTACAGCAAGGCTCGCCAGAGAGGAGACAGGCAGCTTGGCAGACATTCACCACAGTCTCCCCTCGGCAGAAGAAGGGTTAAAATCAAAAGGACAGCTGCTAGGAAAGACTGAAGCAAGCGATACATGGATACTATGTTTAGCCTTGAGATACTCTAACAGCCAAAATACGCCAGTATCTAGCAACCAATCGAAATATAATTAGATGTTTTATGAATATGTCAGCCTGTCAGGTTGTTTACGAATTCTGGTGCTTTGTCTCAAAACAGGTGGCTCCTTTGCAACCTTGGGAACTGGTACAGGTCCTGGGTCTGTAGTGTGGGAAGGACTGGCTTCTGGACCCGTTCCAGAATCGCCAGTGTGAGGCAGTGGAGCCTTAGCATGGCCATCTGAAAGCTTACTAGGGGTCACAGTTGGGGGAGTGAATCCAACCTCTCAGGCTCACTCTGAGTAGGGATGCGAGGAAGGGGGGAACCAGGCAAGGCCAGATCTCTTAGGGGTACAGTGTCAGTACTCCCCTCTGGGAATTTAACATGAGTGTAGTTGGGGTTAGTATGTAGTAGATGAACTGGTTGAACTAGGGGGTCTGTTTTACGTGCCCGAGCGTGGCGCTTCAGCAGCACGGTTTCAGGCTCAGATAAACAGACTGGCCAGTCCATCACAGTTCCTGATTTCCTAGGAAAGGCAAATATACATTCATGAGATGTTTGATTTGTTGCAGTACACAATAAAGACTGAATAGAATAGCACTTCCTGCCACCAGGTTACAGGGTAACCATGTGTTTTTAAAGCAAGATTAACAGTCTTCCAGACTGTAGCATTAGCCCTTTCAACCTGCCCATCTGTTACCATGTGCGGGGTTGGTTGTGATTGAAGCACTGAATTGTGATAAAGGTATACTGCTGTTTCTCCCAATCTGGCGGGAGACAGAATTGTTTAAAGCTTCTGAAACTGAAGATGTGACATAGGCAGCACTTCGCTTGTGAATACTGTTCATTCCAGGCATTTTGGTTATTTTACTGGATTTACTACTGGAACTAGAGTTTTTACGCTTTTTGCCTTCTGACGTCGAAAGGAAGGGGCAGCGAAGACATAGCATTATGCGTTACAAGTGCATGGTCCCCTGGGTGGTGCACCAAGGAGGTAACAGAGAGTGGGGTCAATACTGCTTACCACCAGTAGACTCATGATAGAGTCCGTCGAGCTGGCAGGCAAAGTAGTCCGTCCTGAGGGGTGTATTTTGGCACTGAGTGCATTGGTTCCATTGTTCATGTTGTGCTGTAGGAAGATGTGGCTGGAAATGAGTTCAATGCAGTGACAGGGTTCAGTATGCAGTTCCTTTTGTGTGATCCTGAAAAGAATGACGTTGAAGGTGAGCTCTAATGTTGATGGAAATGGGGAGGACACAGGAGGCGGCAGTTTCTTCCTCTTGTTACATGAGCCCCGATCACTGCGGGAAGGAAGGTCCTTAACTTTGGACGATCTGGTGGTTTACTGAGTGAAGGCGAAGGTTCAACAGCAGGTACGGCGACAATAATGATAAGGCCTTGAATGCAGAGTCCATCAGATTAAACGCAGTCGCCACATGCGGAAAAGCAGCATTGTACGACATGATGGGATTGGTGTCTGTTGTCATGAACCCTGATGAAAAACAGTTCTCATAGTTTTGGCTAGAGTGACTGCCCGGTCGTAGGTTAAGGGCTCCGTCTCCATCAGCCTTTGTCGGATGTAACTGGAGTCGATCCCATTGACTAAAGCATCCAGCTTCAAGGCATTGCGGTGTTGTTGCACATTGACTGCCCTGACATCACATTCATTTGCCAGCGAGTTGAGGGCCAGTACATAAGTAGCATCACTTTCCCCAGGTTTCTGGCATCTAGTCAGCAACTGATGTCGAGCAAGCACCACATTCCGTGGCACTGCATAGTAAGCAGTTAGACGTTCCCGGGCTATAACCAGAGTGGTAGCTCCTTGTGTTACAGCGAAAGGGACCTCACCCAGCAGAGAGTTCAGGTGGCCCCACTGTATCGCCTCATTGACCACGTTGTTTCGAGCCATGTAGTAATCGAAACAAGCAATCCTGTGGTTGAAAATTTCTCTGGCCCTCAGGGCAGACTGGTCAATTGTCATCCGCTCTGGCTTGAGGGCTGCATCCATTTCTGCTAATAAAATTGAAGTGCCAGTTGATGAAGTAGACAAAGACAATGTGGTCAAACAATAATCATGGCTTTTATTAGCAGAAACTCATGGTACAATAATGAAAGACAATAGATGCATATACAGTTATATCAAAGGGGAGTGTCCTTAACAGTAGAGATAATGCACAGCCAATGTTAGTACAGCAAGGCTCGCCAGAGGGGAGACAGGCAACTTGGCAGACATTCACCACACTCATGTCCTGTGATACTGGTAATGGTCCAACCAGATCCATGTGCACATGCTCAAATCTTCTGTGTATTGTCAGGAAAGGCTGCAGGGGTGCCTTGGTGTGGTGTTGAATTTTCGCAGATTGGCAGGATATACACATTCGTGCCCATTGTGCAACGTCATTTTTCAGCCCATGCCACAAGTACTTGTTTTTTGTTTTTTTTAAATTTTTTATTTTTCACACCATAAATCACATTAGCCATGATACACACTTTTTCCTTTTCACACATATACAGTGACATTTTCTCCCCCCCCCTCCCTCCTCCCAACCCACCCCCCCCCCCATCCATTTAAGGTATACAATCTAGGTTACATTAAACCAGTCAGACAATGTTGTCATTCAACAAAAATACACCAGAAATTCTACTGAGTCCATTCTTTTCTTTCCTTCTCCTTCCATCAACTTAGGTAATGATTGACCCGGTAGGTTTTCGCTATTGTATTTAATGAAAGGCTCCCATATTTGTTCGAATATTTCAATATTATTTCTTAAACTATATGTAATTTTTTCTAATGGAATACATTTATTCATTTCTATATACCATTGTTGTATTTTCAGATTATCTTCCAATTTCCAGGTTGACATAATACATTTTTTTGCTACGGCTAGAGCTATCTTAACAAATCTTTTTTGTGCATCCTCCAAATCAATTCCAAATTCTTTGTTTTTTATGCTACTTAGGAGAAAGATTTCTGGATTCTTTGGTATATTGTTTTCTGTTATTTTATTTAATATCTGATTGAGATCTTCCCAAAATTTTTCTACTTTCTCACATGTCCAGATTGCATGAATTGTTGTTACCATTTCTTTTTTACATCGAAAACATCTATCAGATACTGTTGGGTCCCATTTATTTAACTTTTGAGGTGTAATGTATAGTCTGTGTAACCAGTTATATTGTATCATACGTAGCCTCGTATTTATTGTATTTCTCATCGTTCCAGAACATAATTTCTCCCATGTTTCCTTTTTTATCTTTATATTTAAATCTTGTTCCCATTTTTGTTTAGTTTTACCATTTGTTTCCTCATTCTCCTTTTCTTGCAGTTTAATATACATATTTGTTATAAATCTTTTGATTAACATTGTATCTGTAATCACATATTCAAGGTTACTTCCCTCTGGCAAACTCAAACTGCTTCCTAATTTATCCTTCAAGTAGGATCTCAATTGGTAATATGCCAGCAATGTATCTCCAGTTATATTGTACTTATCTCTCATTTGTTCAAAGGATAAGAATCTACTTCCTGAAAAACAATTTTCTATTCTTTTAATCCCTTTTTTTTCCCATTCTCTAAAGGAAAGGTTATCTATTGTAAAAGGGAGTAACTTATTTTGCGTCAATATTAGTTTTGGTAATTGGTAATTTGTTTTATTTCTTTCTACATGAATCTTCTTCCAAATATTGAGGAGATGATGTAATACTGGAGAAGTTCTATGTTGTACCAATTTTTCATCCCATTTATATAATATGTGTTCAGGTATCTTTTCCCCTATTTTATCTAATTCTAATCTCGTCCAGTCTGTTTTTTCCCTTGTTTGATAAAAATCTGATAGGTATCTTAATTGTGCGGCTCTATAATAATTTTTAAAGTTTGGCAATTGTAAGCCTCCTTGTTTATACCATTCTGTTAATTTATCTAGTGCTATCCTCGGTTTCCCCCCTCTCCATAAAAATTTCCTTATTATTTTCTTTAACTCTTTGAAGAATTTTTCTGTCAGTTGTATTGGAAATGCCTGAAATAAGTATAATATCCTTGGAAAAATGTTCATTTTAATACAGTTTATCCTTCCTATTAGTGTTAGTGGTAAATCTTTCCAATGCTCTAAATCGTCCTGTAATTTTTTCATTAGTGGATAATAATTGAGTTTATATAGTTGGCCGAGATTTTTGTTTATTTGTACACCTAGGTATCTTATTGCCTGCATTTGCCATCTAAATGGAGATTCCTTCTTAAATTTTGAGAAATCTGCATTATTCATAGGCATTGCTTCACTTTTATTTACATTTATCTTGTAACCCGACGCTTCTCCATATTCCTTCAATTTCTTACATAATTCTTTTATTGATAGTTCTGGTTCTGTTAAGTACACTATAACATCATCCGCAAATAGACTGATTTTATATTCCTTGTCTTTTATTTTTATTCCTTTTATATTATTATCTATTCTTATCAATTCTGCTAGTGGTTCTATAGCTAACGCAAACAATAAAGGTGATAGTGGGCATCCCTGCCGCGTTGACCTGCTTAAGTTAAATTGCTTTGATACATGTCCATTTACTGTCACTTTCGCTAACGGTCCCTTATATAATGCTTTAATCCAATTAACATACTTCTCCGGTAAACTGAATTTTTGCAATACTTTGAACAAATAATTCCATTCTACTCTGTCAAAGGCCTTCTCTGCATCTAAAGCAACTGCTACTGCAGGTGCTTTATTTCCTTCTACTGCATGAATTAAGTTAATAAATTTACAAATATTGTCTGTTGTGCGTCTTTTTTTGATAAATCCAGTTTGGTCTAAATTTACCATTTTCGGTACATGCTCTGCTAATCTGTTTGCTAATAGTTTAGCTATTATCTTATAATCTGTGTTTAGTAAAGATATTGGTCTATATGACGCTGGTGAGAGTGGATCTTTTCCTTGTTTTAGTATTACTGTAATTATTGCTGTTTTACATGAATCTGGTAAGCTTTGTGTTTCATCAATCTGGTTGATTACATCCAGGAGGGGCGGAATTAATAAGTCTTTAAATGTTTTGTACAATTCTATTGGGAATCCATCCTCTCCTGGTGTCTTATTATTTGGTAATTTTTTTATTATCTCTTGTATTTCTACTATTCCAAATGGTTCTGTTAATTTATTTTGTTCCTCTATTTGTAGTTTTGGTAGTTCAATTTTAGTCAGAAATTCATCTATTTTCCCTTCTTTCCCTTCGTTTTCAGTTCGGTATAATTGTTCATAGAATTCTCTAAAGTTTTCCTTAATTTCTTTTGGATTATATGTAATTTGTTTGTCTTTTTTCCTTGATGCCAATACCATTTTCTTAGCTTGTTCTGTCTTAAGCTGCCATGCTAGGATTTTGTGCGTTTTTTCACCCAGTTCATAATATTTCTGTTTTGTCTTCATTATATTCTTCTCTACCTTATATGTTTGTAGTGTTTCATATTTTATTTTTTTATCCGCCAATTCTCTTCTTTTAGTTGTATCTTCCTTCATTGCTAATTTTTTTTCTATATTTACTATTTCCCTTTCCAACTGCTCTGTTTCCTGATTATAGTCCTTCTTCATCTTGGTTACATAACTTATTATTTGCCCTCTAATGAATGCTTTCATTGCATCCCATAGTATAAACTTATCTTCCACTGATTCCGTATTTATTTCAAAATACATTTTTATTTGTTTTTCAATAAATTCTCTAAAATCCTGCCTTTTAAGTAACATGGTTTTTTAATCTCCATCTATACATTCTTGGAGGGATGTCCTCTAGCTTTACTGTCAATATTAAGGGTGAATGGTCCGATAGTATTCTAGCTTTATATTCTGTTTTTCTTACTCTATCTTGCATACTAGCTGATAACAAAAATAGGTCTATTCTTGAGTATGTTTTATGTCTAGCCGAGTAATATGAATATTCCTTTTCTTTTGGGTGTTGTTTCCTCCATATATCCAAAAGTTGCATTTCTTCCATTGATTTAATTATAAATTTGGTTACTTTGTTCTTTCTGTTAATTTTTTTCCCAGTTTTATCCATATTTGAATCCAAATTCAGGTTGAAATCCCCTCCCTTGCGTATTAGCTACCTTCAAAAAGATATCTTGCATAAACTTTTGATCTTCTTCGTTAGGTGAATATACATTGAGTAGATTCCAAAACTCCGAATATATCTGACATTTTATCATTACATATCTCCCTGCTGGATCTATTATTTCCTCTTCTATTTTAAATGGCACATTTTTATTAATTAATATAGCCACTCCTCTTGCTTTTGAATTATACGATGCTGCTGTTACATGTCCTACCCAATCTCTCTTTAATTTCTTGTGCTCCAATTCAGTTAAGTGTGTTTCTTGGACAAATGCTATATCAATTTTTTCTTTTTTCAGTAAATTTAGCAGTTTCTTCCTTTTAATTTGGTTATGTATTCCATTAATATTTAATGTCATATAGTTCAACGTAGCCATTTTATACTTTGTTTATCTTCCCTTTCCGTTTTTCCCTCATTACCTTTCCTCCTTTTCCATTTCTGTTTTCTTATTTTAAACCCTTTATAAGATCACACTCCTAAAACATCAAACATTTTCCTTATTCTCCTATTTATAACTTCTTTAGCCCCAATCTCCCCTTCCCCTCCTGAGTTGTCCTTTATCCCTTGTCGGACAACCACATCTCCCCTCTCCATTTGGGTTTGCGAATTCACTCGCAAGCGTCAACTGATTTTGCAGTGACCGCAACTCCTCCCCACCCAGCCCCCCCCAGAAAAGATTTCACTTTTCATATGTAACAAAGGTCACTCTTTTAATTCCCTCCTTATTCCCTCTATTCCATTTCCTTCCCTTATTAATTCTTGTCTATACTATCTATATTTTCCTCTAAATACAGATACATTCACGTATGCACATTATACATATACACTCTTATACCTCTTTACCCACATACATATCAATCGTGATCATTTTTACTCTCATTACACGTCTTCATCCCTCAGTCTATTTTGTAATTGTTCTGCAAATTTTCGTGCTTCTTCTGGATCCGAGAATAGTCTGTTTTGTTGTCCTGGAATAAATATTTTCAATACCGCTGGATGCTTTAGTATAAATTTATACCCTTTCTTCCATAAAATCGCCTTTGCTGTATTGAACTCCTTTCTCTTCTTTAGGAGTTCAAAACTTATATCTGGATAAATGAAGATTTTTTGCCCTTTGTACTCCAGTGGCTTGTTGCCCTCTCTTACTTTTTCCATTGTCTTCTCCAGTACCTTTTCTCTTGTAGTATATCTTAGGAATTTTACTAAACTAGATCTTGGTTTTTGTTGTGGTTGTGGTTTAAAGGCCAATGCTCTATGTGCCCTTTCTATTTCCATTTCTTGCTATAGTTCTGGACATCCTAGGATCCTAGGGATCCAATCTTTTATAAACTCTCATATTCTTGCCTTCTTCATCTTCCTTAAGGCCCACTATCTTTATGTTATTTCTTCTGTTATAGTTTTCCATTATATCTATTTTCTGAGCTAACAGTTCTTGTGTTTCTATAACTTTTTTATTAGATTCCTCCAATTTCTTT
The DNA here is from genome assembly GCF_036971445.1 of Narcine bancroftii. Classification (NCBI taxonomy): domain Eukaryota; kingdom Metazoa; phylum Chordata; class Chondrichthyes; order Torpediniformes; family Narcinidae; genus Narcine; species Narcine bancroftii. Next base: position 234,265,388 of record NC_091469.1, read on the forward strand.
TTTTAAGTCCTCTACCTCCATTTCTACTGCTACTGCCCGCTCTTCCATCTTGTCCATTTTCTTTCCCATTTCTGTTAAGGTCATATCTATTTTATTCATTTTCTCTTCTGTGTTGTTTATTCTTCTTAAATCATTAAATTCCTGTGTTTGCCATTCTTTAAATGACTCCATGTATTCTTTAATAAGAGAAAGTATATCCTTTATCTTGCCTTTCCCTTCTTCTATTTCACTGTATTCTTCCTCTTCCTCTTCTTCTTCCTCTGGGTTGGCTATCTGTTGTTTCTTTGTTGCCCTTTTCTCTTCTTTCTTGTTTCCATTGTCTTCTGTGTTCTCTTCTTGCTGCAGGTGTTCTGCAGCTGTCGTTGCCGGCTGTGGAGATCGACTCCCCAGCTGGTCACCCCTCCCGTCGGTGTGTTTTTTTTCATGCGCGGTTGCGCAATTTTACTCGGCTCAGCGAGCCATTTTTGTAGTCCTATTTCTACCGACCTGAGGGAGCGGGTTTCTCTCTCCACCGCGGGCCTCTTCGAACAGGTAAGGCCTTCTCCTTCTTCCTCCGTTGTCTTCTCTTCCTCTCTTCTTACCGTTGATTTCGATTTTTCTTTTTTTGTCGCCATCTTCTTTCCACCTTTATACTCACTTTTCTTTAACTTTTATTTCTGTGCCTTTGTGTTTTCCTTTGTTTTTTCCGACTTTTCTGGAGAGGGCTGGAGTTCACCGTCCGGCCACTACTCCATCACGTGACTCCCACAAGTACTTGTTTGACATTATTTTGACTGAAAGTCCTGATGTATGGGTGTGATAGATTGTGAATGTCATCAAAAAGACCCCGTCTCCAGGATAAGGGGACCAATGGTCGACGATAGCCCAATGATACATCACAAAGGAGCTCTGGACGACCTTGTTGTGGTGCCATCCGTTGAATGTTGAGTCCAATAATAGCTGTACTGTATGCCTGTATATTTGGATCCGCTGATTGTGCCACATCCAGTTTAGCAATGTTGACTCCACCTTGAATATGCCACACACTTGATCTAGAGAGCACATCTGTGACTAGATTGTCCTTTCCCGAAATATGACATATGTCCTTGGTAAACTCTGAAATGTAGGACAAATGTCATTGTTGTCTTGCCGACCAAGGATCTGTGACTTTGCTAAAGGCAAAAATGAGTGGTTTATGGTCTGTGAATATGGTGAAATGTCGACCTTCCAAGATATAACAAAAGTGCCTTAGAGCCAGATAAAGTGCTAATAGTTCTTGCAAAGGCGCTGTACTTCATTTCCGCTGGTCTTAGATGACGACTAAACAAGGCAAGGGGCTGATAATGGCCATTGATGTATTGTTCCAGAACTACACCTACAGCTGTTCCCGAGGCATCTGTGCTAAGTGTCAAAGCAGCTTCAAGATTTGGATGCGCAAGCGTTGCTACTTTGGCTAATGCCTCTTTGGTGGACATGAATGCGACCTCTGCCGTCCAGGTAATGTTTTTGTTTGGAGCAGAGATTATGTCAAACGGGTCGCAGGATGTCAGCAATCTCGGGAATCTGCGATAAATTCCCAAAAACTTCTGTAACCCTTTGACAGTGACAGGTCTGGAGAATGTATGGATGTCGTCTACCTTGCCTGATAATGGAGATATGCCGTCTGCTGTAATTTTATGCCCTAAGAAACCTATGGTTGACTTGCCAAATTAGCACTTGTCCAGGTTAATTGTCAGTCAAAAGTCTTGGAGCCGTTGGAAAAGGCGGCGCAAATGCAGGTGGTGATCTTGCTCATTTTGACTTGCTTACAAGGATGTTGTCCAAGTAAATATACACAAAGTCTAAATCTCTGCCTGGAGCGTCCATAACCGCTGAAAAGTTGGCGCAGCATTCTTTAAGCCAAATGGCATTCTGAGGAATTCAAAAACACCAAATGGCGTAATAATTGCCATCTTGGGAATATCATTCTCATGAATATCTGATGTTATCCCTTAACCAAATCAATCTTTGAAAATATACGGCAATGATGCACATGGGTGGTGAAATCCTATATGTGTGTAATTGGGTATCTGTCAGGTGTAGTGACATCACTACACCTGTGGTAGTCACCACAGGGTCTCCATCTGTCTGTCTTCTTGGGTACCATATGCAATGGTGAGGGCCAAGGGCTGTTTGAGCGTCGGATGATACCCAATTCTTCCATTACTTTAAATTCTGCCTTTGCTTGCCGCAATTTATCAGGCGCCAGATGACGAGCCCTGGCATGGACCGGTGGGCTTGATGTGTCTATGTAATGAAGTTAGGGGTGAGAATATGGGGAAATTCGTTGAGTAGAGCAGTATAGGTGTCCTTGTGAAACTCTCCCCTTGATGCATGCCAGTGGATATGTCTGAAAGGTGATGGCATGAACTAATTTTCTGTTTTACGTCTACCAATAAGTCATGGGAATGTAAAAATTCCGCACCCAAAATGGGTTGAGCAATAGAATTCCAATGGATCATGGTTCCACCTATTCCGATTGCGACTCGTCTAGTGCTGAAACTTGGAATGGCAGTTCCATTCGCCGCTCGCAGGGTCAACTGGCGTGTTTTATGCGTCCTTTCAAAATAGATCGGCGGGAGCAAACTAAGTTCAGCACCTGTGTCCACAAGGATTTTGCGCTTACCCGCATCGTCCTGAAGATGCAATAAGCCTGTAAGTACGCCAGCTGCTGAGGCCACTACTGGCAGCCACTCTCTCGTTTCCCAGCTTCTTTTTGTAGTAGGTACATGGCTGGATGCACTTATGGGCATTTTTTTCCCAGCGGCGGTGGTAAAAACACCACTCTCGATGTACATCAGCACGTTCCTCTTTGATTGGACTGCAGATACAGGAGGCTGGTAGGATGCGGGAAATGCTTCTGCAAAAACAGGATGTATTGGGGCAGACTCTTGTGTAGGAGTATGATAAAGCCTGTCAGCCTCTCGAGCCACATCATGGGGACGGCAGAAATCCATGTTACAAATGGGTATGGCAACGTGAGCTGAAAGTTTTGACAGGAATAAGATTTCAAAAAGCAGACAATGGGAATGACCATCTGACAATGCCAGACTCTCATTCATCACGTCTGATGGATTCTTGTCAGCTAGGCCTTCTATGTTCAAAAGACACATGCCACACTCATGCCTATTAAGTTCCAATGTGTCAAGAGGAAACTGGTGGAATTTGGAGTACTGGTCTTCTGCTGGAGGATGAGCAATATATTCGCTTACTCGCGTTGCAGTGGCCGCGTCCAGTGTACTCACGACATGCCAAAATTTTGTGTCTTCCGCCATTATACCCTGAAGACGAAAGGAGGCAAATGAAACCCAACTGCATTAACGGCCGTGGCGGCGGCAGTTGTTACTGCTGTTGAAAATCCTCCTTTTCCATAATGATTTAAATTCGTTAAATCTTAACTTCGGGGTCACCAGTTTATAGCGGCTGCAAAGGTAGATGCTATTAAATAAAGGCAAACACACGCAAAGGTAATCAACTCAAGACTGGTTTATTGCAGACATACACCGACCTTTTATTCCCTGCCTGTTAATGAGCACGTTAGTGAACAGCTGCTGGTCCTGTGGAGCCCGCTACACCTGCCTGATTTTTGCTTAGATCTTGAAGAAGGGCTCAGGCTTGAAATATTGGTAATATATTTTGCCTCCTATGGTCGAGTTCCTTCAGCATCTCTGTATATTTTTATACCAGGATGTTCCCTAAATTGGAGAACGTGTCTTATAAAGCAAGTTAACAAAGCTAGAGCTTTTCTCTTTTGAGCGAAGAAGGCTGAGAGATGACTTAATAGAGGTCTAAAAATTATGAGGCAGAGATAGGATGGACAGCCAAGGCAAGAGTAACAAACACTGTGGATATTTGTACAAGATGAGGGGAGGAGAGTTTAAGAGAGACATCAGGGGTAATTTTTTTTTACATAGCGTAGTGGAGGCCTAGAATGCATTGCCAGGGATGGTGGTGGTGGCTGGTACAATTGGGACATTGGAAAGACTCAGGAACATGGATGCAAGTAAACTAGGGAGTTATGGGTGTGAGGTAGGGAAGGTTTAATTTGTGTTGGTTTATATGGGTCAGTACAACATCATGGGCCAACGGGCCTGTACTGTGTTCTGCCAACTTCAGCATGATTACATCATCAGCCACATCCTTCCCTCTCCAACTCAAACCACTTGATGCATGGGTCAGTCTCTGAGTCTCCTTGCTCTGCTCTTCCCTCCTTGACCACCCTTCCATTTAAGCACTTCACAATTTTACCTCAGAAAGCATAAAACTTGTCTCTACACCGCCCCCACTCCCCCAACCTCCATGCAGGGCCACAAACAAAACTTCCAGGTAAGCACATCATTCAACCTAATCTTTTGCATTTGGTGTGCATGGTGTGACATCTACATCGACAAGATCAAATGCAGACTGGATAACCACTGAATATCAATGCTCTTGGCTGTGGGTCTAAGCTTGAATTGCCAATATTTCAATTTCTTCACCATTCCCACACAAACATGTCTGTCCTTGGTCTCATCCATCACCAGGATGAGGCTAAACAAACTTGAGGAGCAACACATCGTATTTTTCTAATTGGTTTAATTACCAATATTGCCATCTCTTTACCTACTCCTTTCTCAGCATCTCATTATTTGATGTTAATGGGAGCCTGGTGTCTAAGAGCCTGAATACGCCTGAGATTGTCTGATCTCGGAAGCTAAGCAGGCTCAAGCCTGGTCAGTACTTGGAGGGGAGACCTAGGAACACCAAGTGCTGTAGGGTACTGTGAGGGGTGCTGGACAAAGTGACGACTCTCTGTCTGCCTTACAGTGGACAAAAGTTAAAGAATTTCATGTACCGTATGTTACATTTTAAATGTGGTATTGCATGACAATAATGGAACCTTTAACCTTTATGGGAGTATGGCATAGGCCCCTGGTGTGGATAGAAATGTGGGTACTAGGATCCGGTTGTGTTAAAGGGCACTGAGGAACCAGGATCCTAGTGTATTAAAAAAGAGAGGGAATGCTCAACCTGCTGAATCATATGCTCAACCATCTGATAGTGGATTACTGAGTTTTGCAAAGCTGTACTGCTGATTTATCACCATAACTTTTAATTTATTTCCCTGTTTAGATATTAGTTTCACACCAAAGCTGAAATTAAATGTTCATTTAACTTACAGTGATCGCACTGTTCTTGGGGACCCTGTGCAGTGGTCCTAAACCTTTTTCTTCCTGCTCACATACTATTTTAAGTATTCCCTGTGCCATCGGTGCTCTGTGCTTAGTAAGGGATTGCTTAAGGTGTTATGTGGGTGGAAAGAAAATGTTTGAAATCCATTCTTTTCATTGAACGTAATTGACTCGTTATGTGCAAAGATGATCTCCAAAAAAAAATGGGCCAATGACACTATTTCTCAAGCAAAGTATTTCAGTAACAATTGGGTCTGGAGCAGTGATTCTCCACCTTCCCTTCCCACTCACATCCCACCTTAAGCAATCCCCTACTAATCACAGAGCCCCGGTGGCATAGGGACTACTTAAAGAGGTATGTGAGTGGAAAGAAAAAGGTTGAGAACTACAGCTGTACTGTGAAATCATTATTTGATATCAACATAAAATACTGCAAAAATGATCCCAAGTACATTCCATGAACTTACCTTTAAGGCCACTGTTGCCAATTTGATTTGACCAATTCATGCAATATCTAAAATCATCTATGTTTGGTATTGTTCTTAAAACCTAATTTTTGTAATACTCTGTCCAGTATTTTTGCCTCCTGTCACAATCTCTCCACAGCAAATGCAATATCTGTCTCTGCTCTGCTGTGGATCATCTGGACAATAGCAACACCTACATCTGGCTACTATTCATTGACAATAGCCCAGCTTTCAATACCCTCAGAGCTTTCAATATTCTCAGAGCTGGTCAACAAGCTCCAAAACCTAGGCCTTTGCACCTTCCCTCTGCAACTGGATCCTTAACTTCCTCATTGGAAGACCACAGTCAGTAGGAATCAGCCTAATCGGCCAGCAATTCTCCTCGTTGACATATGTGTGCTTAACCCACTGCTCTACTCACTTTACATCCATAACTGAGTGGCTAAGCACAATTCAAATGCTGTTTACAAATTTGTCGATGACTCCATGGTCAGAATCACAGACAGCAATGAAGAAACTCACAGGAGGAAGTTGGATCAGCTCGTTCAGTGGTGTCACAACAACAAATGTGCACTCAATGTTAGCAAAATTAAGGAAATGATTGTGGACTTCAAGATGGGGAAATCAGGAGAATACGAACCAGTCCTCATCGAGGGGTCAACATTGTTAAGGGTTAAGAACTTGAAATTCATGGGTATCAAAATCTCTGAACGCCTATTCTGGGGTCTCAATGTCCATGCAATCATGAAGAAGGCTAGCTAGTGGCTATACTTCATGAGGAGTTTGAGGAGATTTGGTATGTCATCAAAGACTTGCAAATTTCTGCAGGTGTACTGATTGCATCACTCTCTGGTATGGAAGTGCCAATGCACAGGACAGGAAGAATTTACAGAGTTGTGAACTCATACAGCACCATCACAGGCATCAATCTTCACTCCATCGAGGTCATCAAGAGGCAGAGACATGGGTGTATTTATGTTATGGACTCCAAAACCCATCAGCAATAGAAATTCACCAAGACAAATGGTTAGTTAAACAAAAGTTGCTTTTAATTATCTTTAAACATGAAAACAGGATCAAACTCTAACATTACTATTAACCCAACCTAATTTAACCCTTCTAATTCTAAGCACACGTGTATGTAAGTTCAGAAAAGTTCTTTAATTCACAGTCCAATCTCACTTCTCACTCCTCCAAATTTTCTGGTTGCAGGCAATTATTATACTGTGCACAGAATTTAACATTTATGAATTTCACCAGGCTTTGGGCACTCCGCCAGGCCCTGTGGAGTGGGACCCAGAGGGAGGTATTTGTCCTGGGCAAGCACTTGTCTCCAAGTCCTTGCCTCGACACATAGTGCCCTAAAGCTCCGTGGAAAACAGAACAAAAGTTCTGTGAGGACAGAAGAGGTACAAGGCAGTGTGTTCATCTTTGTTTGTGAAGGGATGGGCCATCATGATGATGGTGCTTGAAAGGTAAATGGTTACCGGTCAGTAAGGTTCTTGTCAGTTTTCAGAGAGAGATGTTGTTCCTGGACACAAACATCCCTTCTAATCAGCCACTTCAGTGTCTTGCCGAAGAAACTTGCCCCATCAAGGTTTTCCAGATGATAACCTCTTTCTTTCAAGTCACCACAGAGTTCCTTTTTGTTTTCCTTATTTCAAGTGAAACATTAGACAACCAGTCCTCTCCTCTTACATGAACCACAAGAGCTTTGACCAGGCTGAACTAAGTCCTCACAACCTGTTTTCAAAATGGGGTTTTTCCACAAGCTTGCTGACCAGGCTGAATTAAGCCCTCACAATCTGTTTTCAAAATGGGTTTTTTCTACAAGCTTTCCAGCTTGTCCTGTTCCAGTCCCAGCAGCTGGTGCTAAACTGAATCCTCTCTCTCTCTCTCTCTCACACACACACACACACACACACACACACACACACACACACACACACACACACACACACACAGAAAAGCCTGTTTGACTCTCTCTGCTTGCAAAACCACATGACCCTCTTAGAACACTAAACAGCACTCCCAGACAGCTTGTGTCTTCGAACATGTTTTTTTCATCTGCTGCTTTTCAAAACAACAAGTCTCTTGGGCACTCCCCAAAGCTTTTGCAAAGGCTCTTGGGGCTGAATTTTCTGGCTTGAGCAGAGCATTGGCACTTTAAATGAGATCTGTTTTGAAATGTTTGTATGTACAGTAAAAAAAAAACCTGCCCCAATTATCTCCCAAAAATATATCTATAATCTGTTACAGGGCTCATGGGTTGGAAGGGCCTGTTACAATGCTCTATCACTAAATTGAAAAGGAGCATACAGGGTGGAGCAGGTGATTAGAAGATGAAGGTTGCCAATATTGGAATTAAACAAGACAAGTCACCATGGTGGTGTAAAGAGAGACCCAATGGAACCTAAGGGGAAAGGAGATGCATCCAGTGAGATTCTCAAAATCCAGAACCAGTAAACATAACATTACTTATGGAAATCCACAGCTGATGATAAAAGTAAGTGTACTTGGCCTGTGGCTTTGTAGCTGCTGAGAGAAAACCACTAGGACTTGCTCCCACTAATCATGTAAGGTGAAATTCTCCACAACTCTGAGTGTAGAGTATGAAAAGAAATTGCAAAAATAAGTTGGTAATTGTCAGAACTGGATCATTGTGGAGAGCCTGAAGGGAGATATCTGCAGGGACTGTGAGAGTGGGTGCACAAGAATGCAGCAGGAGAAGAAGGTGCTCTTTTCATTCTCTCATGGACTGCGAGTGTGGGCTGTACAGGAGGGAGAAGGCTTTAAAAGCAGCACGAGAGTGAGGTGCTCTTTTCAATCCCTTCGTTGGCCAATTAGATGCAGCCAATAAAAAGGCAAGCTCAAGCGGAGCAGCCAGTGTAGAGTGGCTAGTGTGTGAGTGGCTCAGTGTAGAAGTGGTGGTGTGAGGCTTTGGCTTGAAAGATTCAGCAAGCAGAGGCTGAGAATGTACAACAAGTAAGATTTTGAATAATAGAGTAGGTAGTGGAATGCTGCAATTGCAGGATGTGGTAAATCCAGGGGAACACAACAACAAGAGGTGCATCCAGCTGCAGCTCCTGGGTGACCAATTTAGAAAACTGGAGCTGGATGATCATTTGGGAGGTATAGAGGGTGAAAGACAGGAGCTATAGGGAAACAGTCACACTCAAAAGGCAGGAAGCAAGAAATTAGGTGACTGTTAGGAGAGGGAAGGGGAATAGGCAATCAGTGCAGAGAACCCTGTGGCCTTTCCCCTCAGCAATAGGTATACCATTTTAGATACTGTTGTGGGGAAGACAATCTACCAGGGTTAAGTCATAGTGGTCAAGAGTCTGGCACAGAGTCTGGTCCTTCAGCTAAGAAGGGAAGGGGGGAGAAGAGGAGAGCTATGTTGACTGGGGATTAGATAGGCGAATAGATAGGAAGATCTGTGATCAAGATCAAGACTCCTGGAAGGTATATTGCCTCCCTGGTTGCCGCAAGTTCCCCCTTACCATACGGAAGTAATCATTTATAACTTTTAATATTTCAAGGAATTTACAAAGTTCAAGACTGTAATGGAAGATTTAAACCATTTTTTACTTTTGCAGCCTTTGCTTCTACAAGGCTGAGAACCTGCTTGTTTTTTAGAATCAGCAGACATAAGCTAAATTCCACCGAGGGGCCAGAGATGCAGTTATCTGACAAAAGGGCATCTGTGTACCAAGAACATTTAATCTTCCTGCTTGTTTTGGTCACAGACTGTCAGAGGCCTAGCCTTGATGCAAAATAAACCATTGTATTCAAAGTGATAAGCTGAAAATTATGTTATTCGTTAATAGCCTAGCATGCTAGCTTACTTGCTTATCTTTCTTGCTGTGCTGGGAATAGGTGCTTGGGTAAGCAGTTTTTGGGTAATATTTGCCATGGTCCCGCTGCTGAAGTTTGAGACTCTCCGAGAGGTGGCAACATCTCTCAGCAAGAAGAAGAACTTCTGGAGTCCAGCCAACGTCCCGGTCGGGGGAAGTGGAGAAGCTGCTACCGACGCCCCGACAACCTACTACAAGTGTGAGGTCGTTGCCTCGCTTCAGCAGTTGGGACCAGTCCAGGCGTTGATAAGTATAATTGGGAAGGGCTTGCATATTGTAGTTTGAAATCTGCATTTGAATTTGTAATAAACATTTGTATAAACTAAACTGCTCTCGGTGTGTGTGTCTATTTTCTTTCGGTAGCTCAAACACTGTGATCAATCTAAAATGAACAAAGTGAGAGGTGCAAGTTTACCCAGGACAAAGACTCAAGGAAAAGGTCTATATATTAATTCCCTCAATTCTTAAGCACGGGCCCCAAATTTTCAAAAATACATCATGTTCATTTCTCAAATTATAAGTGATTTTTTCCAAATGAATACAACCATGCATTTCTGCATTCCAATGCTCCATACACAAATGGGTATCTGGTTTCCATGTCACTGCTGTACATTTTCTTTCTACTACTAAAGCAATCTTTAAAAAATTGCTTTTGATATCTAAATAGTTTCAGTTTCTGACTATTCCCCTAAATAAAAATAACATTGGAGTTTGTAGAAATTTAATTCCCATAATCCATTCCAAAAGGGTCTCACTTTGTAGCAAGACCAAGTGGAATGTAAAAAAAAAGTACCTACCTCCTGACCACATCTAAAACACTGATCAGATAAATGATTTCAGTTTATTTAGCTTTTGCAGAGTGAGATATAACTGATGTAAAATTTTGTATTGAACTAGCCTCTATCTAACATTTATAGTATTTGTCATACTTCCCAACACAACTCTGACCAATTTACTTCAACAATATTAACATTTGAATTTGTCTCCCAACATTGTGTGGATTTGTTTAAAGCAATAATGTATACATAGCCAAAATAAATTTATTAATGTATCTACTACATCACCACATTTTGGTCAAGACATTATTGGACCCAGTTTATCTCTCAAATAAGCCCATAATTGATAATAACAAAAAAAATGTATTATTTATTTTTAATTGATCAAATGTCATTAAACTTCTATCTATATAACAAACTTCTATATACTTAATTCCTTTCTGAAACCAAGTATTTAAAAACTGAATATCCATTTAAAATGGAATAAGTCGATATCTGAACCTACCTAGTGATGGGTTCTAAGAAGAACAAGATGCAACTGGCAGGCAGCTTCTGAAATGCACTGACAGAGGAAAAGGTACTTGTGAATAAGGGCCTCTACAATCTAAAAAGCCTAGAGATTAAGTTCTACTCCCCTCCTATTTGGAATCATCTCCTCCTGGCCCCAGTGCTGCAACATCTGAGGCCCTATCGATGGAGCAAGCTGCTGGAGGCCCTTCCAATCCACTGTGCAAGCGCAAAATTGTGGACATGCACAATTCTGTGGATCGATTACCACAGCCTGGACTCAATCAGGAAGAGGAGGCTTCACAATATGGTGACTCAGATGCAAGTTCATCAGATTCAACTTCAACAGAAAAAGGAGAAGAAGCTGCCGGTGCAATGGAAAAGTAGAAGAAAGCAAGGAAAACTAAGTCAAAACATAATATTGATGATGTATTAAGAGCTTTGGACAAGAAAGAAAAAAGTACATATAACAAAGATGAAATCTTTAAATGAAGCAGTCAAATTTGTTGAAGAAAAATATGATAAAATTATGGACAGTTACTAATCTTGATAAAGATTTCAATGCCTGGATCAAGAAAAAAATAGCCTTTGGGTCAAAATTAATGCCTTAGAGAACCATAGTAGGAGAAACAATGTCAAGATTGGAGAGTTAAGGAAGGAATTGAAGGTTGTTGATGCTGTAACTTATTTTCAAGACCAGACCCCGAGAGTATTGGGACAGGATAAAGTGGGAAATAACAGTTAAATAGAGAGAGCGCATAGATCATCTATTCCCCCTTCCCCTGCAGTCCAATATTGATTGAATACCTAAGATTTAAAGATTGTGAGAAGATTCTTAGAGCAGCAGCTAAAGGAGTGAAGGAAAGGGGAGCAGTACTTCAATATAAAGGGGAAAAGATTTTATTTTACCTTGACATCAGTGCATCACTTTTGAAGCATAGAGAGGAATTTTATCCCATAAATAACCCTCTGTGGGGGAAAAAAGGGGCTATGACTTTGTTTTACACTATCCTGCGACTTTGAAGATTATGGTTCCAAATGGTGAAAACACATTTTTCACAGACACTAAATGTGTTATTGACTTTGTAAATCATTGCCTGACTTAAAGGTTGATAGAATTTAGTAGATGGTAATATAATTGTATAAATATGTAACTGCTGTACTGTATCAGATTTATTCCTCTTGTAAGGTAAGGATGTTATTGAAAAATGGAGGATATTCAAAAAAGAAATTTTGAGGGTACAGAGTAGTTATGTCCCAGTCTGGATCAAAGGAAAGGCTGAAAGTCATAGGGAGGCTTGGTTTTCAAGGAATATTGGAAATTTGGTTAGGAGAAAAAGGGAGGTGTACAAGAGGTATAAAGAGCAGGGAGCTGAGAAGTTGAAGGAGGACCTCAAGGAGTGTAGAAGGAATCTTAAGAAAGAAATTAGAAAGGGCAAAAAAAGGCATGAAGAGGCTTTGGATGACAGAGTAGAAATAAATCCAAAGGGTTTCTATAAGTATATTAAAAGTAAAAGATTAGTGAGAGATAAAATTGGACCCCTTGTAGATAGCAAGGGTAGGCTGAGTGAGAAGTCAGAGGAAATGGGGGAACTTTTGAATGATTTCTTTGCCTCGGTATTCACTAGGGAAAAAAAATGTTGAACCAGTTGAAGTAAAGAAAAATAGTGGGGAGGTCATGAAGCATATAAGGATAACCGAGGAAGTAGTGATGACTGTGTTAAAAAAGATAAAGGTGGATAAATCTCAGGGACAGGACAAAATATTCCCTAGGACACTAAGGGAGGCTAGTGGATAGTTAGTGGGGCCATTAACAGAGATATTTAGGATGTCACTGGCCACGGGGGTGGTACCAAAGGATTGGAGGGTGGCGCATGTGGTTCCTCTGTTTAAGAAAGGGTCCAAATGCAAACCTGGGAATTATAGGCCTGTAAGTCTGACGTCTGTGGTGGGCAAGTGGATGGAAAGTGTTCTGAGGGATGCTATTTACAAATTTTTGGAGGTACAAGGATTGATAGGGAGTAATCAGCATGGTTTTGTCAGGGTAGATCATGCTTGACAAACCTGATTGAGTTCTTCGAGGGGGTTACAAAAAAGGTTGATGAAGGGAAAGCTGTGGATGTTGTCTATTTGGACTTTAGTAAAGCTTTTGATAAAGTTCCCCACAGGAGGTTAGGAAAAAAGGTGGAGGCATTAGGTATAAATAAGGAGGTAGTGAAATGGATTCAGCAGTGGTTGGATGGAAGGTGTCAGAGAGTAGTGGTAGAAAATTGTTTGTCCAATTGGAGGCCGGTGACTAGTGGAGTTCCTCAGGGTACGATCCTGGGTCCACTATTATTTGTTATATATATTAATGATCTGGAAGTAGGGGTAGAGAATTGGATAAGCAAGTTTGCGGATGACACAAAGATTGGTGGTGTTGTGGACAGTGAGGAAGATTACCGTAGATTAAAAGGTGATTTAGGAAGGCTGGAGGTGTGGGCAGAGAAATGGCTGATGGAATTTAATACAGATAAATGTGAGGTGCTGCATTTTGGAAAGGCAAATTTAAATAGGTCATATACATTGAATGGTAGACAATTGAGGAGTGCAGAGCAACAAAGGGATTTAGGAGTTATGGTAAGTAGTATCCTCAAGGCTGATCCTCAGGTAGATGGTGTGGTGAAGAAGGCATTTGAAATGTTGGCCTTCATAAATCGGAGTATTGAATTCAAGAGTAGGGAGGTTACAAGGCATTGGTGAGGCCAAATTTGGAGTACTGTGTACAGTTTTGGTCACCAAATTATAGGAAAGATATAAACAAAATAGAGAGAGTGCAGAGAAGGTTCGCGAGAATGTTGACAGGATTTCAGGGTCTGAGTTACAGGGAAAGGTTGTGCAGACTGGGGTTTTTTTCACTGGAGCGTAGAAGATTGAGAGGGGACTTGATAGAGGTGTTTAAGATTTTAAAAGGGACAGACAGAGTAAATGTGGATAGGCTTTTTCAATTAAGAAAGGGGGAGATTCAAACTAGAGGACATGGTTTAAGATTGAAGGGGGAAAATTATAAGGGGAACATGAGGGGAAATTTCTTTACACAGAGGGTGGTGGGGATGTGGAATGAGCTTCCGGCAGATGTGGTCGAGGCGGGATCATTGGTTACATTTAAGGAAAGACTGGATCATTACATGGATAGGAGGGGACTAGAGGGGTATGGACCGGGTGCTGGTCAGTGGGACTAGGAGGGTGGGGATTTGCTACAGCATGGACGAGTAGGGCCGAACTGGCCTGTTCTGTGCTGTAAGTGGTTATATGGTTATATAGTAATGGTAAATGTGGTTAAGTCTGTTCGTATTAACAAAAATAGTTTAAACAACCCTGTTAAAAGGAAGACAGTACTTGCTTATTTTTTTTAATGGGGCTAGACCTGGTCTTCCTTCAGGAAACACATTTAACTGATAATTAGCATTGAAAATTGAAAATAGACTGGGTGGGCCAGGTCATAGTATCATCCTTCAATTCTAAAACAAGGTGAGTGGAGATCTTAATAAAGAAGAATCTTCCGGTTATAATTCTGAATGTCACAATTGATGCAGCAGGTATATATGTAAAGGTACACTATTATATATATTGATTCTGTTAAATTTGTATGTTCCAAATGTAGATGATGAAAGGTTTATAACAGAAACTTTTTCAATTGGCAGATGCATATCAAAACATTATAGTCACACATTAGGGGACTTTAATTCTTGTTTGGATCCAGTTTTGGATAAGCCAACAAGAGCTGTGGTCAGGACAAAGATGGCTAAAGCCACTCTAATTTCAATGAGAGAACTGAATGTAGTGATGCCTGGAGGAAATTAGAACCAAGACAAAGAGACTACTCCTTTTACTCGAATAGACATGATTCATGCTCCAGGATAGACTTATTTATAATGTCTGCACATTTATTGGACAGAATCATAGAAATTGACTATAAGGTGAGGATCCTGTCAGACTATTCACCTCTAATGCTATCAATTGCTATGCCTGGTAAGCAGGATATAGTATATAGGTGGCGATTCAATCCAATGTTGTGGAGAAGATATGAATTTTGTGATTTTATTTGGAGACATATTAGAATCTTCTGTGAAACTAACTGTCATTCTATTGCCAACAAATTTATTATATGGGATACCTTCAAAGCATATTTAATGGGTTAAATAATTAGTTACACTTCAAAAGTTAAAAAAATATATATATATACAAGGGAGGTGGACAAATTAGAAAAAAAATATATTATTTGGAGAAGGACCTACAGTCAAGAAACTCAAAACAAAAGAAAAGGGTACTTATTACCAAAAAGCTCAAATATAATACATTACAAACTTACAAGATAGAAAAAGCAATAATGAGAACAAGGCAAAGATATTACAAGCTGGGGGATAGAGCATTACCATCTTGGCAACTGAAAACAGAACAGGCTTCTTGTACAATTAATGCAATTGAAACAGAAACCAATAGGATCTCTTATAAACCACAGGAAATCGATGAGGCCTTTAAATAATTTTAGTCTGAATTATCTAAATTGGAATTGGAAGGAAAAGTTTTTTTAAAAATGTCTATTTGTCACAATTGGCTTTTCCTAATTTGGATTTGACTAAACAGATGGACTTGAATGCACCCTCTACTCAATTGAAAATAGAGGAGGCATTGAATTCATTACATATTATAGATAATGCTTTCCATATCTTTCCTATTTCCCAATTTCAAAATATGTCATCTTCTAAGAAAAGTAAACTTGAATATTCAGAATTACAATCTTATCACTCCAATAAACCAAACTTCTTCATTGCAGCTTTATGTAGATTTAATTAGTTGATTAAAATGTATAATATTTGCATACTGAAAAATAATAAAAATATTCTATTTCTAATAAATTCTAATAAATTCTAATAAATTAAAATAATTATTAAGATGATTAGAATGAATTAAGATGAATTTAAATAAAAGTATTTTGATGCTAACACCTCCTTCATGATTCTTCGAAGACTGAATGCAAGCTCCCCATTCGCCTGGATATTACAACATATGACGTAATAGTAACTATGGTAACACGACAAAAACAAGTTATTCTTAAAGAGATAGTCACAAAATTAACAAAAAGCAAAACACAAGGTTTTAACCTTTACATTCCGATCCCTAATTATTATTATAGACATTAATGACTAATACATAATAATTACTATTACAGATACAAAAGTAAATATGGTAAGTATAAAATTAGAAATCAAAACTTATTGCTTCTTGTAAAATACAAATTTTAACAATAGGTCAATTTAAGTAACCAATGCGGATTGAATCCGCATTTGCCAATCAAAACCTTTCTTGTCCGGAACTGTTTCCAGAATTTTCCCCAACAACCAAGAATTTCTTGGTACAGAATTGTCCATGATAATCAATGTCTCCACATACAAAATTGCATTTAGCTTTAGATCATTTTTGTCTCTCTTGTAATAATGAGAGATATTCTTCAGCTAATATAATTGGATGTTTCACTTCTGGAATTATTGCTTTTTCCAATTTTCCGCCTACTCTTAATACATCGTTTACAAGAATAGGATTCAACTTGTAAACATGACTTGCCTTTGTAACATTCAGATTTTTCTTCAATTTTGATATTTCATTATCAAACACCTTGCTCTGACAAAAATGAATTATCTCCAATTCAGCATTCGCCAATTCATCAACTGTTAGGTAACAGCTCTTTCGAGACTTAACCATATAACCATATAACCATTTACGGAGCAGAAACAGGCCATGTTGGCCTTTCGAGTCCGCACCGGTTCACTGATTTTGTGTGCCCTCTTCAGGCATTGGTCCCGGTAGATCTTCATTCAATAACGATGGGCAAATTCTGGTTTTCTTTTTTGATATGATGTAAAATCATCATTTTTAATCTAAAAAACCATGCTACTGCCCTTTTCAAACAAAACCTTGAGGAATTATAGCAAATTAATTTAACAATCAGATCTTCCTTGTCAAATATTTGAATTGTATTTAAATTAGTGTTTTGGATGTTTGGATCCTCCATTGAAATGTCCTTTAAATCTTCTGGATCTTGAAGCCATTCTTCTTGAGATTGTGAAAGAAGTTGAGGACCGAACATCCAGGTGTTGGCTCTTTTCAGAAACAATTGAACTTTTGATCCTCGTGAAGCCACATCAGATGGATTATCCACTATTTTAACATATCTCCATTGATTAGCATGCAAAACCTTATCAATTTCATTAATTCTGTTAGTCACAAAGGTATAAAACCTCATGGTTTTGTTATTAATGTACTTAACCACTGATGTACTATCAGACCAAAACATAAAATCTGCTAACTCCATCTGTAATTCTCTTCTTAACACAGCATCCATTTTGCTCACCATAGTAGTGGCAGTCAATTCCATTCGAGGTCTGGTGACTGGCTTTAATGGAGGCACTCTGGCTTTTCCCATGACAAATCCACAATGTACTCGCTCTTGATTATTTTGCAGTACAAAATAACTGACAGTACCATAACCACCTTCACTTGTGTCAGCAAAATGGTGCAACTGAGCAAATGTGACAATTTTAAAGTCTGTTAGTTTAAAACAACTGTTGACTTCAAAACTTTCTAATGTTTTAAGACTCTTGATCCAATTAATCTAGTCTTGTGTGATGGAATCTGGTATTATTTCATCCCATCTGAATGTTCTTCTGCACAATTATTGCAGAATTTTCTTGGCTATTAATACTACTGGAGCCAATATTCCCAAAGGATCATATATTGATCTGACAGTTGGAAGAATATCTCTTCTTGTTAAATGTCATTCTTTCAAAACAATTTTGAATTTAAAAACATCAGATTGAACACACCATTGCACTCCCAGAGTTCTTTCGACAGGTGGAACATCATAATCCAAGTCAAGATGATTTATCTCTTTTGCTCTTTCTGCCTCAGGAATATCAGACAACACATCTCAACTGTTGCTAATCTATTTCGTAAGGAAGAAACCTCTTTTATTACTGATCTCTTAAATCTTAATAAAGACTTATTGCTTCTTTTTCCAAAATCACAGAAGTAAGATGATTGTCAACATAGAAATGATTTCTAATGATGTTTATAGCTGGAGAATGAAATGCTCTTCATTATCTTCAGCACATTTCTTGAGAGCAAATTTTGCACAACTTGGTGACAAAGTTGCTCCAAATAAATGAACTGTCATTCTGTATTCAATCATATCTTTACTGTAATCACCATTAGACCACCATAACAATCATAGAAAATCACAATCTTCTGTTGGTACTTTGACTTGATGAAACATCGCTTCAATATTTGTAGCAATTACAATAGGTTCTTCACAAAATCTTATCAGAATGCCTATTAAAGTATTAGTTAGACCTTGTAAAAGTTGAGAATTCAATGAAACTCCTTAAAATGATGCTCCACAATCAAATACTACACTGAGTTTATCCTTCTGCTCCATTTTCTACCATCTTTACATTCCAAGATATCTTCTGAAACCTTTTCTACGTAACCCTTGGTTATCACATCTGACATGACATTGGTATATTCCAATTGAAAGGAAGAATTTCTCTTGAATTTTCTTTTCAAATTCAGCCTACGCTGTCTGCAATTATTTTATTACCTGGCATACAAGTTTCTCTTTTCTTCAATGGTAATGCTAAACAGTAATGACCATCAACATGTTTCACAGAATTTGAAACTAAATCCAGAAACTGCCTGTTCTTCTTTGAAGGTTCTTGACTATCTTTGAGAAATTCATGAAAATTAATTTTAAACTGTTGTTCCCACAGATCATCAAGTTTGACAACTGAAATTCTGTTGACATTTACATTTGACAACTTTTGATCATTATTCATTTTTTCTCCTAATGATCTGTTAGTTGTCCATCCAAGCAACATTCTCTCGGTATAAAGTCCGTCATTTTGACACCTTATTACTTCTAGAGGTTCGAGAGCTTTTTGTACATTTTATCCAATTAACATCAATCTTGGGTAAACATACATCTTTTAGATGATCCTACTGCTTGATATCATCCTGATAACGAATATTCTCTTTATTCACAGGCATAGTCTTCTGAGTATATATACTTGAAAGATCACAAAATTCATTCCTATTCAATTCAGCAATCAGTAAACCTGAAAATATATTACTTTCAATCAATGTTTCTTTCATCATTCATTGTCCTCAACAAGATCTATGATCTTTTATCATGAAGATTAAGCTTATTCATCAGTTCAACAGTACAAAATGATGTGGTACTTTCTGAATCAAGTTGTGGCAGCGCACATACTCATGGCAAACCGGCCACACGTGTACCGCCATGTGGTGGGGCAACCGTGAGAAGGTGGCGCCATCAGGGGAGCTCCTTACCTCGTGGCTTGAACCCAGCGCACACCTCAGGAAGGCACCATGACATCACCGCCCATGCAGGGGTGGTGCTCACACTGCCCTTAAAGGGGTGCACGCGAGTTTTGAAATAAACTGTCATTGAGAGCCTCCAACGTGGTGGTTGTGAGTTTTTTCATCATAGCTACCGCTATATTGGTGACCCCGATGAGTCCAGATGTTTTTCTGGCCTCTCAGTATGGATCCTGCAGAGATCAATGTAGTTGCAGTGAAACTGCCCCCCTTCTGGACACATCACCTCCGAAACATTTCTTCAGACACCACGTTGTGAGCCTACTCAATGAGGAGACTGCGGCCAGGGTGGATGACCTCATCCACAACCCACAGGAGGTCAGTAAATACCCCACCCTTGAGAACCTCCTCAGCACCTTCGGTCTCTCCCTGCAACAATGCGTCTCCAGACTCCTGCACCTGGACGGGTTAGGAGACAGAAACCCATTGGTCCTGATGGATGAGATGCTGGCGCTGGCGGAGGATCACAAGCTGTGGTTCTTGCTCAGACAGATCTTCCTCAAGCAAATGCCCGAAGACATACAGCTCCTGCTGGCAGACAAGGACTTCTCTGACCCACAGAGAGTTGCGGCCCGCGCAGACACCCTCTGGTGGACCAAGTGGGAGAACGAGGCCACCCTCAGCCAGATCACCTACCCAGGGCCTAGTCGGCCGCATGTGCTCCCCAAGCACTAGCCGGAGGAACACCACCCCACCTGGTGCTTCTATCACCAACGCTGGAGGGCTCAAGCCCGTAAGTGCAGGCAGCCCTGTGGCTTTCAGGGAAATGACTCGGCCAGCCGCCGTTGATGGTTGCAGCGGCTGGCCTTGCGAACAGCCTCCTGCACATGACCGACAAGTCCACCGGCCGACATTTCCTAGTGGACACCAGAGCGGAGCTGAGCATTTTACCCCCAATTGCCCTTGAGACCCGCACCCAATCATGGGGCCCCACCCTATGGACAGCCAACAGATCTGCTATCAAAAGCTTCGGCATGCGCAGGGCGCAGATCCAGATCGGGAAGGACAAGTTCTAGTGGAGGTTCATGCTGGCCTCAGTGGGCATGGTGCTGTTGGGCGTCAAGGGCAAACAGTTAGTCAATGCCTGCACCTTTCAGTGCATCCGCCTTGATGCAACAGAAGCCTGCAAACTGGAGATAGCTGACATCAGCTTTTCCAGGGATACGTATTCCAGCATACTCAATGAATTCCCCTCCATCCTGCAGCCACACTTCACCACTGCCATGCCCCAACATGGAGTCTACCATCACATCTCCACTCAGGGCCCCTGCTGCATGCCATGGCCAGGCGATTGCCCTCGGAAAAGCTACAACTGGCCAAGGAAGAATTCTCCCACCTGAAGGAGCTGGGAATTGTCTGATAGTCCCTGGGCCTCCCCCTTCACATGGTCCCCAAGTCTTCCAGGGGCTGGTGGTCCTGTGGGAATTATCGTCGCCTTAACGATGCGACTGCGCCGGACTGATATCCACATATCCAGGACTTCTCGGTGAACTTGCACAGGGCCCAGGTCTTCTCAAAAGTCGACCTGGTACGGGGCTACCATCAAATCCCGGTCTACCCTGAAGACATCGGCAAAAACGTAATCGTCACCCCGTTTGGACTGTTCGAATTCTTGCGGATGCCCTTCGGATTAAAGAACGCAGCCCAAACTTCCCAGTGCCTGATGGACGCAGTGGGCAGGGACCTGAACTTTGTGTTCATCTACCTCAATGACATCCTCATTGCCAGCTGAGTCCTTGATGAGCACAAGGTCCATCTCTGTACCCTGTTCACCCGCTTGGCAGAGTTTGGCCTCATGGTCAACATGGCCAAGTGCCAGTTCGGCAGGCAGACCCTGCAATTCGTGGGACACACCATCTCGGCAGCTGGAGCCATCCTGGCACGGGAGAAGGTCACAGCCATGCGCCATTTCCCCAAACCCACCACCCTCAAAGGCCTGCAGGAGTTCGTCGGCATGCTTCTACCACCGGTTCATCCCTGGGGCGACCTGCATCATGCGGCCGTATTCTCGCTGTTCACCGTGAAAGACAAGGTTCTGGTATGGTCGGATGAGGCGGAGGACGCTTTCACTGTAACAAAAGAAATGCTGGTGAGCGCCACACTATTGGCCAACCCATGCCCAGAGGCCCACACCACGCTCTTGGTGGATGACTTAGCCACATCTGTTGGGGGCGTGCTGGAGCAATAGGTTGATGGCCAGTGGCACCCACTAGCCTTCTTCAGCAGCATCTCTGGCCCCCAGAACTTCAACAGGGAGCTCCTGGCCCTGTACCTGGCTATCAAACATTTCCAGTACTTCCTGGAGGGCAGGCTGTTCACCACGTTCACTGATCACAAACCCTTCACGCAAGCCCTCACAATGGCTAAAGATCCCTGGTCGGCTCGACAGCAGCAGCACCTATCCTACGTGTTGGAGTTCACCACCGACATCCAGCACCGGGCAGGTAAAGACAATGTTGTGGCTGACGCGCTTTCATGACCCACATGAAACTATGTCCAGCTGGCGCAGGCCCAGAGGGAGGACGCGGAAACACAGGCACTCCACACCGACATTACAGGGCTCCAACTCCAGAGCATCCATTTGCTGGGCAGCCCAGACACGCTGCTCTGCTATGTTTCCACTGGCTCGCCATGCCCAGTAGTCCTGCCTCAGTGGAATCATGGACCATCAGCATGGTCCATGACCTAGCCCACCCTTTGCTCAAGACATTGGTGTGGATGGTGGCAGACCGGTTTGTGTGGCACGGGCTCAAGAAGCAGGTAGGCCAGATGGCGAGGAGCCGCATGCAGTGCCAGGCCTCCAAAGTCCACCGTCACACAATGGCCCCGATACAACAGTTTGACTCTGTGGCCAAGAGGTTCCAGCATATACATGTAGACATTGTGGGCCCCCTGCCAGTGTCCAGGGAGGTGTGCTACTTGCTGATAGTGGTCGACTGAGCTACGAGGTGGCCAGAAGCCATCCTACTCAAGGACACTTCCACTAAAACGTGCGCCAAGAACTTGCTCGCTCACTGGATCGCCAGGTTTGGAGTCCAGGTGCACATTACCAGCGACAGAGGTGCCCAATTCACATCCGCCCTCTGGGCACAAGTGGCGAGCCTTCTGGGGGTCAAGCTCCACCACACCATGGCATACCATCCTCAAGCAAACGGCCTGGCAATTCCACTGGCACCTTAAGTTGGCCCTCATGGCCCGCCTCACCAGTCCTGGCTGAGCAGACAAGTTGCCCTGGGCCCTGATCAGCATTAGGACAGCCCCGAAAGAGGATCTGCGGGTATCATCCGCGGAGTTGGTTTACGGCGTGCCACTGTCACTACCTGGGGAGTTTTTCTGTCTAGACATACTCAGAAACCGACAACCCAACCTTGTTGGCAGACATCTGCAGCAAGCTTGCCTCGCCAGCTCCCCCTCCCCCTACCCACCACAGTAGCCGACCATCCCATCTGCCCAAGGAGCTGGATGCGGCCAACTACGTTTTCATTCAGCGTGGATCACACACCCTACAGCGCCCTTATGAAGACTCCTACAGAGTCCTGCAGCGATCCGGCAAGACTTCCATGTTGGACATTGGGGGTAAAAGTGAACTGTTCATGGTTGACCGCCTCAAGGTGGTGCACCTGGACCTCAGTCAATGCATTCAGATGGCCCAGCCCAAATGCTGAGGCTGGCCGCCCATGCGGCAGGATGCGTAAGCTGGTTCTGGTGAGGGTTGTGTGGCGGCACACATACTCGTGGTGAACTGGCCCCGTTTGTACTGCACGTGGTGGGGCAGCAGCAAGAAGATGGCACTGTCGGGGGACTTCCTTGCCTCGTGGCTTGAACCCAGCACGCACCTCAGGGAGACGTGATGACATCACTGCCCACACTACCCTTAAAAGGGAGACCGCGTGTTTTGAAATAAACGGTTGTTCAGAGCCTCCAACGTGGTGGTTGTGAGTCTTTTTCATCATAGCTACTGCTACAAAGTCTTCAATATAAAGCTTCCTGTTTTAGCTTTAACCTGCACAGGAACTATTGAGACAGCTTTGTCATCAGGCCGAGCTGAAGCATTCTCCTTGACTGTGTCTTTAGTCTTGGATTCAGATTGTTTGTCATCCTTCTCAACTTTACTTCATTGAGTATGCTGTAACTTGGGATGTTTTGAACTGCATATATCACAACTGACTGGCTTGTTTTTTTTTTAAACTTTATTAAAAATTTTATGACATGAATAAAATAAAAATTACATTTAAAGAAATAATAAAAAATAAGATAATAAAAATTAGAATACTACATCATTAAACTACACAGATTAACCTCCCCAATAATTATAACACAACATTAATCATCTAATTTAAAATTAGTTCAACCCTCCCCCCCCAAAATAAAGAGTGAAGAATTAATTAGCAATGTTGTAAATAAAATAGAAAAAATCCCACTTACAAAAAAGAGAATAAAACTTAACAACAAAAAAAATTACTAACAACAAAAAAATATCAATACTAAAATAATACCCTTAAACATATATTTAAATCAAACATAATACATGTATTTAACAAATGAAATCCATTTTAAAACTAAGTTCAAATATTAAAATCATATATCAACCACATATCTGTTATACAAAAAATCATAATTCATATTCATAATTAAATCATAATTAATACAGAATTTCCATTAATACCAAGTTTCTTTTATAATTCATCGAGAGAACAAAAACATCCCTTAGAAAAACAATCAGATAAACTTTTTATTCCCTTTCCCTCCACTTATATAAAAAAAGAAAAAAAAGTTCAAACTCTTATAAAATTCTCCATATTCTTCATTTATAACATCTTCAAAATTCTCTATCGAAATTAACTTAATTTTATTAAACTCTTCTCCCTCAATGTATTTGTACTTAATTTTCTTCTTTTTCTTATCACCTTTTCCCTCATCTTCCTCTTCATCTAATTCAACATCCTCAATTTTTGACTTATTATCTTCTGTGACATCATCCTCTTAAAAAAGAAAGAAAAAAGAGAAACCCCCCCCAAAAAAAGAGAAAAAAAAGAGAGAAAAAAACCTCCTAATTCCCTCTCAATTACAATCAGAAAACAAAAAGAGTTAAAAAAAATATTTATTTTTAAAAAAATAATTAAAAAAAACCTTCACTTCTTAACCCAAAAATTAAAAAGAAAAAAGAAACAGGTCGGAGGTCACAACTACCTCCTCCTGTTTAAACCGCCCAAAGCGGTAACTCCCCCAAAATATTGGGTGTGAGATAACTCACAGGTAGCTGATGACTTCTGGAAACTAGTACCCACCCAGTTCCCTCTCCCAACTCCCATTTCATTAAACTATCATCATTATTTAAACCACTTAAACTCTTCTCAAAAAAAAATAAAAGATTTATTTTTTTAAATCAACGTTACCACTTCGGTAACCATTGCTTCCATTTCTTTTAAAAATCTGGATCCCACCTTACATCTCTACTCTCTTTGGAGACCTTGAAGGACTACATCGTTCCTGAAACTGCATGATTGGTAGAGACTGAGGAAAGTCCATAACCTCTTTAGGATTGTCAAAGAACTTTGGCTAATTTCCATCCTAAAAAATCTTCAGTACCGCAGAATACCTCAATGTTGCCTTATGTCTTTTTTTCCACAACCGTTCTTTCACAGAATTAAATTTGTGTCGTTGAAACATAATTTCTTGACTCAAATCTTGATAGAAGAAAACAGGATTATTCTGAACCATCAAAGGAGATCTATTTTGCTGGGCATTTCTAATAGCCGTACGTAAAATTGTCTCTCTGTCACAATAGTTTAAACAACGGATCAAAACAGATCTTGGATTCTGTCCTGAAAAAGATTTTCTTCTTAAAACTCTATAAGCAGGTTCCAGTATTAAACCTTCAGGGAATTTATCCTGTCCTAACACTCGTGGAATCCATTCAGTAAAAAATTTTCTTGGATCTGGTCCTTCTATGCCTTCTGGCAAACCAACAATTTTCATGTTGTTCCGTCTAGATTGATTCTCCAAATAATCAACCTTTTTTGCTAAGTTTTTATTTTGGATCTGCAATGTTTCAATTATTCTATTTTCATCTTGCAATTGATCCTGTGCATCGACTAAACCTTGATCACACATTTCAAATCTTTCAATGGTTTCAAGCTTAAAAGCTCCATTAATGACTTCCGCCATCGCATTAATCTTAGAAATAAACAGGTTCACAAAATTAGCTAACTGACTTGATACAGAATATATCTTATCTTCAAGATCCTTAACAGACATTTTAACAGAAGTAGATTCAGGCATAATGGGGTCTTGCTGTTCCTTAGAGACCACGGGATCTTCTGCCCCTTCCCTTAATTTAGTATCTTTTCTAGCAGTTTGACTTTGTATAAAAATCCCTCTCAAAGTCCCGCCAGCAATGCCAGGAGACTGAAGATCAGAGTTATCTTTAAGCCAAATCTCTTTAGTCATCTTCACTGAATCGATGTCTGGAAAAACCGTTGTAATTGAAGATGCATTTTGCAGCGCCACCACTATAGCAGTCGAATGACAGCTCTTTAACTCTCCAGCTGGTGGTGCCCCAGCTGATTCAACTGTCAAAGTCTGAGTAACAGCACTCACAGTGGCCATTGTGTGAAATACTAGCACCTGTCCAGCTCTTTGGTCTGAAAGCTGTTGAATGCGACCTTCAAAGAGCCTCACCGGCTTAAAACGGAATTTCAATGCCGAACTCTGTACATCTTCCTCAGGATCCATTCTACGCTGAGTCCTGGCTTCTTGTAAACAAGTAGGCTCAGACAATTTCGGAAAATGTAGTTTTTTAACAGTCTGTTGATGTTTTCTTTTACCTTTTTTTTTGCATATAAACCATTAGGCACTAATCCAACACCTCTTATTATTTATAAACTTTTAAAAGAACTTTAACGGGCACTTAAAGACAAAAAACAATAAATCAGAGTCAGGAGAGGTCTGGAAGGCACGTCTGTTCCCTACGCCATCTTGCCACGCCCCCCAACTGAGTGGCTTGTTAAAAGTTTTGCTGATGTATCCTTTACACAAACAACCAAAACATATTCTATTGTTCTTTAAAAAGGTTAATTTTTCGTCATATGGTTTTTTTAATCCAATCATGAACATTTTTCGAAAGCATATTTATATTTCCTGAACAGTCTGATCTTCTTTTTCCATTGCTTCCTTGTTCTTTCTTGTGCTTGTATCTGACACAGCAGTAACAAAGGTACTTCCCTTTGGTTTCTGTTGAAATGATGATTTAGACTTCTTTACATATTTTGGAACTATTGAAGTTTGGCATGCAGAGTTTTGCCGCCAGCCTTCCAGACCTTTGGAGGGATTCCATCCATACCTGCTGCTTTGCCACTTTTCAGTTGTTCAATTGCCTTATATGTCTCTTCCCGGGTGAGGACCTCATCCAGCTCTAGCCTTGAGGGCTGTTGAGGGAGCTGGAGCAGAGCGGATTCTTGGACTGAGCGGTTGGCACTGAAAAGAGATTGGAAGTGTTCTGACCATCGGTTGAGGATGGAGATCTTGTTGCTGAGGAGGACTTTGCCGTCTGAACTGCGCAGTGGGCTTTGGACTTGGGGTGAGGGGCCGTACACAGCCTTGAGAGACTCGTAAAAACCCCTGAAGTCGCCAATGTCCGCGCTGAGCTGGGTTCGTTTGGCGAGGCTAGTCCACCACTCATTTTGGATCTCCCGGACTTTGCGCTGAAGATGGCTGCATGTGCGACGAAAGGCTCGTTTCTTCTCTGGCCAAGAAGGCGAGCCTGGTGGGCAACTTGCTTCTTTGCCAGCAGCTCCTGGATTTCCTGGTTGTTTTTGTCGAACCAGTCCTTGTTTTTCATGGAGGAGAAGCCCAGTACCTCTTCAGTGGATTGCAGTATGGCAGTCTTCAGCTGATCCCAGAGGGTTTATAAAATTCAGGTGGAAAACCATCCTCTCCCAAAGATTTATTACGTTGTAATGAGCTCAAGGCTTCCCCCAATTCCTTTGAAGGGGCATTCAACTCCCTTTGCTCTTGTAAAGTTGACACTGTAGCTTGTCTGTGATTTTAAAAAATCCTCTATTTTATTGTCATCTCTCTGAGATTCAGATTTCTACAACTGAGAATAAAAATTTTTGAAAGCCTCATTAATTTCATGAGACTTAAAAAGTATTCACATTCAACTTTGTTTTAACTGCATCTAATAGTTCTTGAAACTTGTTCCGTCTTCAATTGCCAAGCAAGGGCATTATGAGTCCTTTCACCTAACATAATATCTCTGCTTAGTTATCATTATGGTTTTCTCCATTCTATATGTCTGTCATTTTTCCTCTGAAACACGATTTGTAAATCCTTTTCTTGACATGTTATCTCTTTCTCCAATTGGTCCAATTCTTTCATATATTCCTTCTTAATTTTAGAAGTGTAATTTAAAATTTGTCCCCTTCATCACCTCCCATAAAATAAACATATCATTAATTGAATTAGAATTAATCTGAAAGAAAATCTGTACGTGCCTTCTAACAAAAGCACAGAAATCTGATCATTTTAATAACATTGAATTAAGTCTCCATCTATAAATAGATTGTTCTTTATCCACCATTGTAAAAGTCATCAATAATGGTGAGTGATCAGATAGAAGCCTTGCTTTATAATCAACTTGATTAATTCTACCTTGAAGATGTGCTGACATTAAAAATGTCTACCCTTGAATGGGAATTGTGTCGATTTGAATAAAAAGAAATAATCTCTACCCCATGGATGAATTCTTCTCCATATGTCTATTAAGTTCAAATCCTTCATTAGTGCTAAAGTAATGTAAATCTATATCATTATTGAATACAGATTAAAAATTGCATCATATTTATTAGCTTATAGATCAAACTGGTTTATTAAAAATAGAAGAGTAGCAGAAAATTTTTAAGTTTGATAAATATAATGCAAAATAGAAAGTAGTGGTTGTGTTAGATGCAGATAATGCATTTGATAGATTGGAATGGGATTTTTTTGTTTAAAACACTTAATGTTTTTGGGATTCTATGAAATATAAAGTGTTCACAATCACTACTCTGGAGACAAAGTCTTGGAAAACAGGTTCAACTTTATTTTGGGTCTGCAGAGCTGGGTGTCTCTCAGTCCTGAGACACACCGGAGGTCCACAATCATCACTCTTGTACAGTCCTGCACTCAACATCACCACACCTTCATTTAGTCTCTTCCCATCAGAATTTCAATACCTTACAACCTTCCCCTTTTCCCTTCCATCACTGCAGATACCACACAGTCCTTCCCTCATCATACATTGCATGTTATGTTAATTAGTCCATCCCCTCCTTAGGGGCGTCTAAGTTAATATTCATGTCTTTTTTAAGCAAGCAGAGTAGTGACCATGCCAGTCCGAACCAGATTCCTGCATCCTTGAGGTTTCTGATAAGAAAGGGGCCTACTAGCTAGTGCTCTAATCTCCATATTTCGCATTCCATCACCTTTCACAGAATGGTGCTAGTTTAATCATTTTCAGCCATTTTTCACAGATTCCAAATACTTTTATAAATTGGATAAAAGCATTGTATGATCAGCCAAAAGCAAAAGTGATTACAGATAGACAAATATCAAAACCTTTTTTGTTAGAAAGGTCTTTTAGACAAGGTTTCCCATTTCCCATTGTCACCTTTTTTTATTTGCATTAGCAATAGAGCCATTAGCAGAAATAATTAGAATTGATAAAGAAATCAAAGTATTTGAGATAGGTAATAAAGAACATAAAATTAGTTTGTTTGCAGACGATGTTATAGTATATTTAACGAGACCAGAAATATTGTTAAATGTTGAATATGAGATTAAAAGAAAATGGATTAGTATCAGGTCATAAAGTTAATGTTGTTAAAAGTGAGGTGATGTCTATGATGGATATGGATTATTCACAATGTAAAAGATTGACAAATTTAAGTGGAAAAATGATACAATTAAATATTTAGGAATAAAAATTAATAGAAATATAAATAATTTGTTTAAGTTAAATTATTTACCACTATTGAAAAGGATAGACGATTTGAGAAGATGAAAAGATTTACCAATAACATTAATAGGAAAGGTGAACTATATTAAGTTGAATATTTTTCTGAGAATACAATATTTATTTCAATTGTTACCCAATCATATACCAGAATGATTTTTTCGGGGTTTGAATACAATTATACGAGAATTAATTTGGAAAGGTAAGATGTCAAGAGTTGGTTTTGAAAAATTAACATGGACTAAGATTACCGAATTTTAAAAATTATTATAAAGCAGCTCAATTGAGATTTTTGTCCTGCTGTTATCAAGTGGGTGAAAAAACAGCTTGGGTTCAGATTGCAATAAAATTGGAGAAACTATCCCAGAACAAATTTTGTAGAAATGGAATAGTGAACTGCTTAAAGGAAATATGGAGGTACCAATTTTAAAACATATATTGAAAATATGGAATGGATTCATATGGAGAGAGGAATTAAAAATTATTAATTACCAAAAATGTTATTAAAACAAAATAAACTTATTCCTTTAACTTTCATTAATTCTTTATTTGACAGAGGTAAAGGTTTACAGGGGATAAAGGAATGTTTTTTTTAAGATCTTTCTTTTGGACTTTTGAGCAATTAAAAGATAAATATAATCTACAAAATAATACAATTTTTGCATATCACCAATTAAAATTGCACTTAAGAAATTAGGAACAGATTTGAGACTCCCAGAACAATGTTAATTTTAAAGTATAAAAACAGATGTACTTGTGATTAAGAAATTTATTTCTAATATGTATATAAAATTACAAGAAACTACAAGGAAAAAAGATTTATACAAATCAAAATTACAATGGGAGAGAGATTTAAAAATACAAATTCAAAAGGAAATATGGTCAAAATTGTGTTGAGAGTTTTACAAATACAGTTAATGCTAGATATAAAATGGTTCAATATAATTTTCTTCATCAATTATACTATACTCCAAATAAATTAAATGGACTTAATTCAAATTATTCGAATAAGTGTTTGCGATGTACTAAGGAAACGGGGGCTTTTTTACATTCGGTCTGGTCCTGTGAAAAAGTTTTGGAATGATTTGAGAGTATTACTAGGACCAATTATGAAGATAAAGATACAAAAAGATCCAAGAATATTTTTACTTGGGAATATATATGAAAAAGATATAAAATTGAAATTGGTTAAATATCAAGAGAAATTTTTAAGTATTGCAATAGCGACTGCAAAGAAATGTATAGATAGCAATAACATGGAAAAGTGAAAATGTGGTATTATTAGACAGATGGCATAGTGAAATGCAAAACTATAGACCTTACAAAAAATTACATATAGTTTAAGAAACCAAGTTGAAATTTTTAATAAAATTTGGAAACCATATATGGATTTTATGAATAAAATTCCATCCACCTTCTCTACTTCACCCACCCCTCTCAATTAGAAGCTATAAAAATAATCAATGAATAATAAATAAGCTAATAAATATATATTTAGTAGTAGGTGTTTTTTTTCTTTTCTTCTTTTGGGAGGGAGGCGGGATGGGGAGAAAAATTAAAAATTTTTGCATCATTTTGTATGACTTATGACAATTACTATATTATTGAACTATTCCTTTTTGTATTGATATAAATGATAAATAACATTTTTTTAAAATTAATGCTAAAGTAGTCCTCACTGCCTTTGCTCTTACTTCCGTTCGAGATTATCAATCTTATTCTGGATTTAGACAAAAACTGAAATCCCCAGCTATTAAAATATTCTGATGTGCTCCTGCTAAATTAAGAAATGTTTCTGGTATAAATTTTTCATCATCTACAGTTATTTCAAAAAAGTCCAAAATTCTGAAAAATTTGATAATGTACCTACCTGCATAGTCATTTTGTATCGTGGCTGGAAGTGTCTTCTTTATCAAAATTGCTATTCCCCTTGCTTTTGAATTAAATGAAAAGACTGTGACATGTCCCACCCAGTCTCTTTTTAATTTCTGATGTTCTGCTTAAGATAAATGAGTCTCTTGAAAGAAGGCTATCTCTATTTTTTTTAAAATATGTGTCAATATTCTCTTCTTCTTCACAGGTCCATTCAGCCTGTTAACATTAAAACTAAGAAAATTAATTAAATTACTAATTTTAATCCAAGGCCAATGACCTTGCCCCTTCTTCTCTCTCTGCGTACCTCCCTGATTATCCCAATTTTCATGTTTTCTGTGTTAGGAGTCTTTCTCTTTGGCAATCCAAGCAGAAAAGGAGAAAGAAATTTATACATAAACAGATTAATATTACAACCAATAAAATATTCAAAAAATAAGAAAAAAACATTTTTTTAAAAATGTTGTTTAAATAATATACAACATTACCCCCCCTCCCCCTCCATTTTACAGATTGCAGCTACTGCCACAGATACACAAGTCGATAGCAGTCAGCCCATAAAACTTCCAAACCCCATGGATGTTTACCATTATCAATCTCATCTATCCAAAAAGAAAAACTTTTAAAAAAAGCTTTGTATTAATCAGAACATTTTCAAATATCCTGTTGAACCTTAACTGGTAGAGTTTCAACAAATTCTTCTGCACAAATGTGATCTATAAAAATCTGTTCTGTCCTCCTTGTATGAAAATCTTCAGAGTAGCTGGATGGCACAGGATGATCCGATATCCCTTTTGCCGTACGGCATGTTTCACAGTGCTAAATGCTTTCCCACACTTCAACAAATCCAAACTTCTATCAGAATAGAAGAATATATTCACTCCATGAAATTCCAACAGACCTAGTCGTTTTTGGTTTTAGCTCCTTGCGCTGCCAGAGACAATATTTTCTCTCTGTCTTGATGCCGAAGGCATTTTATAAGTACAGATCTTGGCTTCTGATCTAGAGGAAGCCACGGTCTCAGGGCTCTAGGTGCCTTTCAATTTCAATTACATTTTCAAACTTATCAGGTCCCAGCACTGAAAAAAACATCTCATCTTCACCTTCTTTAAGGCCAACAATTTTAATATTCTTTCTACTAAAATTCTCCAGATCAACTTTTTCCAAAAGTTGCTTCATTTCAATAGCATCATTCTCCACTCTCACCATTCTATCCTTTATATCTTACATACCAACTTCCAGAGTCTTAACTCTTTCATCAACAGTATCCAGTTTATTTTGCAATATCTGAAGAATGGCAAAATATTTATCTGAGTTTTTCATATTTGCTTCCATTTCTCTTAATTCTTTCAGTAGCTGAGAATTAGTGCATTCTTCCTCTTGTAATACTTTCATTTTCTTACCTTTGTCTTTAAGAACTTTAATCTGCCTTGTAAACTCTTCTCCTTCTTGATCTTCCTCTGCTTCTTCTTCTTTGTTGCTGGTTTGCTAATCTGACAGAGAGATCTCCTCCTGTTCAAAATACAGTGTTTGGCATGTATCAGAGCTAACGACATTGCAGGGTTCTTCCGGTCTGTGCTTGCGCGTCTGTCTGCGCATGTGCAGTTTAACGTCTTCTTCCTCAACACTATCACTCTATAGAGATAGTTGTGGTGGCGCTGTGGAGTGTCGAACGGCCCCCAGAGGGCCTTGGGATGAGCCCTCACCTCAGTTCCTAGGTCCTTGGAGATGGTAGGCCTTTTTTCTTTAACTCGTCGTTGTTCCATCTATGTTCGTGACAGGCCAGCGACGGATTTTCCTCTTTTAGGTGACATAGTTAGAATATTGTATAGAGGTTGTAAAGTAGTTTTTAATAGTTTTGGTTAATTATACTTAATTTGCACTCTTTTTTACTAATTCCTGGGAGAGTCAGAATTCCACATCCTGGCTCTACCATATCACGTGACATGCCCTGTCAATGACAGGTAGGAGTAGGGATGAGGTCTTGATGAGGGAATATAGGGAGTAAGGAAGGAAGCAGAGAAGCAGGATCTCAAGGGTGGTAATCTCACCCTTCTTTAACCCAAAGTGAAAAGTTCTATCTGCTTACCTTGCCTGATAACACATATTTTCCAATTCAGGCAACATCCTGGTGAATCCCCCCTCAAATCTCTTTCCACAGCTTCCATTATATTTACAGTAATTTAGAAAATAAGTCTTCACAGGGATAGTCAGCATGGTTTTGTGAAGGGAAGGTCATGCTTCATGAGCCAAATTGAGTTTTTTGAAGAAGTAACAAAATTGTTGAAGGTAGGGCAGTAGATGTGGTCTATATGGATTTTAGTAAGGTATTTGATAAGGTCTCCCTCGAGAGACTCATTCAGAAAGTCTTGAGGCAAGGGATCCATGGAACATTGGCTGTGTGAATTCAGAATGGGGTTGCCTGTGGAAAGCAGAGAGTAGTAGTGGATGGAGAGTATTCTGCCTAGAGGTCAGTGACTAATGGAGTTCTATTGGAATATGTTCTGGAACCCCTTCTCTGTGATTTTTATAAATGATCTGTAAATTTGCAGATGATACTACGGTTGGAGGTGTTGTGGATAATGTTTACAACAGGAAATGGACAGGATACAGATTTGGGTGGAAAAGTGTCAGATGAAGCTCAAATTGGGTATGTGTTAGGTGATGGATTTTGGTAGGTCATACTTAAAGGCAGAGTTAATAGAACAATACTTTACAGTGTGAAAGAACAGAGGGACCTTGGGGTTCACATCCATAGATCTTTTAAGGTTGCTGAGCAGGTTGATGGGGTAGTTAAGAAAGTCTATGGTATGCTGGGCTTAATTAGGGGATTGAATTCAGGAGTCAAAGGTCATGTTGCAGTTCTATAAATCTCTGGTGAGACCACTCTTAGAATATTGTGTTGAGTTCTAGTCACCTCATTAAAGGAAAGATGTGGAAGCCATGGAAAGAATGTTGAGGAGATTCACCAGAATGCTGCCTGCATTAGAAAATATGTCTTATGAGGCAAGGTAAGCAGTGTTAGGGATTTTCTCTTTGGGGTAAAGGAAGACAAGAGGCTGGGATAATAAGGGCATTTAAGAATCTCTTAGAATATGGATGAAGGGAAAATAAAGGGTTATGAGATAGGGAGAGTTTAGTTTTCTTTTTGTTAGGTATATATGGGTCAGTACATCGTGGGCAAGAATCTGGAGCACAACGTTGGTAAATATGAGGTCATCCACTTTGGAAGGAAAACAGATCAGATTATAATTTAAATGCTGAAAGATTACAGCATGATGTTGTGCAGAGGGACCTCAGAATTCTTGTGCATGAATTTCAAAAGTTGGCATGCAAGTGCAACAGGTAAATAGAAGGCAAACAGTCTTCATTGCCAGAGGGAATGAACTTAAGAGCAGGGATATCTGGAGCAACTATGCAGAGTACTTGTGAGGCCACACCTGGTGTACTGCAAATAGTTTTAGTCCCCTTAACAAACAATAGAATGTAGAATATTTATAGCACATTGGCCTTTTGATATGCCAGTGATGGAGTTGGTGCAGAAGAGGTTTGTCATATTGATTCCAGATGGGGAGGGTTAGCCTATGAGGAGAGATTACTTCGCCTGGGAATATACACACTGGAATTCAGAAGAATGAGAGAGAATCTTATAGAAACATATAAAATTATGAAAGGGATACATAATATAGAGACAATTGTTTCAACTGGTAAGTGAGACTAGAATCAAGGGACATAGCCTCAAGTTTCAGGGAAGCAGATTTAGGAGAGAAATGAGGAGGCAAGTGTATCTGTGGAATTCTCTGCCCAAAGAAGCAGTAGTGGCTCCCTCATTAAATACATGTTTGGGACAAAGACACTTTTTTTCCTTTATTTGCCCCTGGGCTCCACAGTTTTAAATTTGTAATCAAACAATTCACATGCGATTAAAGATTATTTGCACATCCAAGGTTATTTGTATACATTTTGGTTTGACCATGTAGAATTTTCAGCACTTTTTATACACAGTTACCCCATTTCAGGGCACCGTAATATTTGGGTCATACCAATGATATGTATATTAGTCATT
Organism: Narcine bancroftii; assembly: GCF_036971445.1. NCBI lineage: Eukaryota > Metazoa > Chordata > Chondrichthyes > Torpediniformes > Narcinidae > Narcine > Narcine bancroftii. Next base: position 234,300,549 of record NC_091469.1, read on the forward strand.
TAGCTGTATATCCCTTGCTTGAAGTCTGTGTTTCACAGGTATCACCTGGTGCTGAGCATCTTCTCTGATGGTGCTCTGCCAGGCCTCTACTGCAGCCATTTTTAGCTCCTGCTTGCTTTGGGGGCTTGTCCCCTTATGTTTTATCTTCAGCACATGGAAGGCATACTCAATTGAATTTAGATCAAGTGACTGACTTGGCCATTCTATTATTTTCCAGTTTTTAGCTTTGAAAAACCTCTTTGTTACTTTAGCAGTATGTTTGGGATCACTGCCTTGCTGTAGGATGAAGTGCCGTCCAATGAGTTTGGAGGTATTTGCTTGAACTTGAGCAGATGTTTCTATACACCTCAGAATTAATTTTGTTACTGCCATCAGCAGTTGCATCATCAATGATGATAAGTGCATCAGTACCTGTGGCAGCCATGCATGTCCAGGTCATAATACCCCCAACAAATGTTTCACAGATAAGGTGATATATTTTGGATCTTGGGCAGTTTCTTTACACCTCCACACTTTGCTTTACCATCATTCTAATACAGGTTAATCTTGGTCTCATCTGTCCAAAAGACCTTTTTTTCCAGAATTATGCAGGCACTTGTAAATATTTATTGCCAAATTGTAATCTGGCCATTCCAATTCTGTGGTTTGCATCTTCCAGTCTAGCCTCTCTATTTCTGCTCATGAATTCTTCTGCAGACAGTAGTCATTGATACATTCATACCTGCCTCCTGAAGAGTGATTCTGATCTTTTGGACAGGAGTTTGGGGATTTTTCTTCATTATAATGAGAATTCTTAAGTCATTTGTAGTGGAGGACGTCATTGGCCTACCAGTTCCTTTGTGCTTACTGAGCTTACATTCTTTCTTCTTAATCAGGGGTCTCCAAACCTTTTAGACCAATGATCCCTTCATGGAATACTTGATCCCCCATTGACTCCCAACAATCCTGACGCTGAAGGGGAGGGGGGTGGTGGCTCTGGATAGGGGGGAGGTGCTAACACACTACTGAAGGTTCAAAGAGCACTACATCTTTCTTCTATGCTCAGTCCATCCTCCTGTTCATTCTCAACTTATTCAAAGGCCGAAGCCAAATACAACGTGGCAGCCACCAAGGCCCACTTTCATGAGAGGTTGGCCACCACTGCCATAGCACTGTTTTCTGTTGATCTGCCCCTGCTTTCTATTGTAAAAGTTCAATCGATTTCCCCCCCTCCCCCCATGCTATCGACTCCCCTTTTGAGCCACTGGCATTTCTCAACCCCTTCGATAGTCCCATCAACCCCTAGGGGTCAATAGTGACCACTTTGGAGATCCAAGTTCTCAACGATGTTTCAAATAGTTGATTTTGGTAATTCCAAGGTTTGGGTGATGCTTCTTCTATTTTATTCTTATTTTTCTTTGACTTTCAATGGCATAACTGTGGTGGTATACCACCGGGTTACTGCAGGGGGGCAACCTCTGTACCTGCAGGAGTGTAAGGGGACAGGACGACACCTGGCCGGCTGTCAATCAGTCGGCCTGAATGGATCAAGCCCCACCCGGTCAGGTGTCAATCACCCTCCGGGATATAAGCCTGCACCAGCCTCCCGAGGCCTCACTCAGAGTTGCTGCAGCCACAGCCAGCCTGGCTCTGTGGAAGCCTTTGTGGATTAAAGCCTGTTGTATCTTTGGGGATATAAAAGGAAAAAGCCTCTTTATCTTTGTGTGTGTCTGATTCTGGGTAACAGTGCACCACAACAACTCAGGCCTTGATGTTGACCAATGATGTCTAAAGACTCCAAAGGTGATCAAAAGCTTAGAAGGCAGCCTGGCTCTCTTACACCTGCACCAAATGAAGCAATTAAACATGCCAGAGTACTCACAAACACCTGTGAGGTCAAATGTCCCAAACATTATGAAGCCCTGAAATGGGGATCAAGGTATCAAAAGCACTGTAATTTCTACATAATGTATACAGATAACCTTGAATAAAATCTGGAATACGAACTTTAATTATATGTGAATGGCTTGAATACAAATTGAAAACTCTGGAGCACTGGGGCAAATAAAAGGAAAAAGGTGCCTTTGCTCTAAACATGATGGAGGGCGTTGTATATTTACAGTTAAATAGATTTTTACAATGCTCAGCCCCGAATGCACGGTCTTCAGCCTTTATATGGACCATTTATTTATATGGTCTTGTCTTTCACTACATAAATCATATCCATTTCTGCAGGTCGCCTCCCTCACTAAAGGTTCTTCATAAAGTCTTTATTTTTCCGCGGACATTTTCTGCTTTCAGGTACTTTTATTTTAACAAGCGTTTTAATTAGCGGCCTTTTCCCGTCCATTGAAGGGGGTGGGGGGGTCGCTCTCCATCCTCCACAGCAGCCAGGTCGCAGCTGGCTCACGAGCGGAAGTGGCAGCTCTTTGTTGATTGACAGTCGGGGTGGTCCAATAACCGCAGGAGGGCGAGTCGGACTTCCGGTGTGGCCATCAATGCACTGCGGCAAGCGGGAGGCACAGAGTGACAGAGCATGGTGTACATGGACAAAAGTTATGCGGATAAAGAGAGGTAACCGACAGCGTTCTGGCCGCTCCGGACGAACGACAGGGCGGGGATCGGTTTCCCACTTGCGCCGTTTTCGGTCGTTTTTTTTTGTGTGCGCGCTCTCCGCAACGTCACTGTCGGAATCGGCGCATGCGCACTCTTCTCGGTCTCAAACGGCCCTGCAATGCGGTACGAGATGCGCAAAGGTGTTGCGGCTCAGCGTTCTACTTTCTCGGGGAGCTGACCCACAAAAGCTAAATTGTTAACGAAATTCTACATATGTTCCCTCCTGTCCCCCACTTATTGGGCTGCTCAAGGTTCCAGCATCCACAGTCCATGCGTTTCTCTCGTCCATCCTGCTGGCCAGCTCAGGCATTCTCCCAAATGGGGGGATTGATGGAGAGAAGCTGTGGCCAGCTGCTAGAAATCATCCTGGTCCTGTGGCTAAACCCTTTGGTCACCAAAAACCTCTTTGGAGATAGTGAAAGATTAATGGTGAGATGTAATCAAAATTAGTATTTATTGAGAAACGTGACCGGAGAATTTAATGATCATGAATCTGATCAGCCTTGGGGACCTTATGATGTACTTTCAAAATCTTGGAACAGATGGCTGCAGAAATAATGGAGGTGCGGGCAATCATCACCCATAATTCTATCCCATTTGGAATGGTTCCCGTAAATTGCTGTTCAAAAAATGTAATCCCACTACTTAAAAAAGAGGAAAAGGAAGCTATCAGGACTGTTAACCTGTCACCACTTGTTAGGAAAATTCTGGAATCAAAAATGAAGACACCTAAAGCTGAGTTGGGTTGTTTATAATAAAGATGCAAAGAGATTTCAATATAGACAAACCAAGTAGGTGATCAGCAACATCACAGACATGATACAAAATGGAAAAAAAAGTTATTTTGGGGGAAAAAAAATACTGAATATTGTTTAAATGGTGAGCAATTAAAATTTGAATCCTTTGAAAATCCCCTGGTATTAGGGTTAGCAATGTTAATAAATAATATATAACAATTACAGCACGGAAACAGGCCATTAGGCCCTTCTAGTCTGCACCGAACCAAACACCCCTCTCTAGTCCCACCTCCCTGCACAATGCCCATAACCCTCCATCTTCTTCTCATCCATATACCTGTCCAACCTTTTCTTAAATAATACAATTGACTCCGCCGCCACTATTTCTCCTGGAAGCTCATTCCACACGGCTACCACTCTCTGAGTAAAGAAGTTCCCCCTCACGTTACCTCTAAACCTCTGCCCCTTAATTCTTAACTCATGTCCTCTTGTTTTAATCTTTCCTCCTCTTAACGGAAATAGTCTATTCACATCCACTCTGTCTATCCCTTTCATAATCTTTTATGTGGCATTATTATTTCTTAATTGATGAGTCGAATATGGCAACTGTAGACTTCTGGTGTTGCACAGGGTGTCTGTATTCCAGATGTATATCCTTAATCTTGCGTTGTTCTGAATGCTCTTTCACTTCCCAGAAGTCATTGGGCATGTTGCATTTATTCAGGAAGAATTTGAGTATCTTCTTGGAGTCTTTTACTCTTCCTGTGGCAAAGCTTGGAATATAATGCCTCTTGCAGGACTCTGATGTTGGGCGTGCAAGCCATGTAGTGCACCTAAAATAGTGAAACTTGATGAATTAAGCAGTATCTGGGGAGGAAAAAGGAATTGTTGACATTTGGAGTTGAGACTCTGTCCTTGCTGAGTTCCTCCAGCAGTTTGAGTCTCTCACTGTAATTGAGGTTCTTATCTACAAGTTGCTGAAGCTAAGGTGGATGTGCAGTGGGCAATTGTGAATGCAAATAATGTGTTTATTACAAGTGCATTTGAATGTCAAGTGACAATATCTTACTATAGTATTATAGCTTTGGATCCTAACTGGGGTATTGTGTACAATTTTGGTCTCCTTGACGAAAGAAAGGGTTGACTTTCTTTAGATGGATTCAACAAAGATTAACCAGATGGTTATATCGTATGAGGAGTCAGTGATGAGTCTAAGTCTCTTCAATGTTGTTAAAATGTCCAGAATTCTTAGAAGATACTTCATTTAGAGAGTTAATGGCCACAGTCTAAAAATAATTGGCAGGTCACTTGGGACTAAAATGAGGAGAAATGTCTGTGCTCAGAGGGTGATGAATCTTTGGATTTCTTTACCTCATAGGTGCTCATTGGCTGCATCTAGAACAGAAACAATAGATTTCTGGATATTGGAAAAGCCGAGAGATTACTGTATATTTATTCGTGACCAGCATGTCCTTGCTAATCTTTTTGCTCATCTACACCAATGCATTTTACCTATATATCACTTTCCTTTATGCCTTGCCTAAATAGCTCTTAAATGTAGTGATTGTATCTAACTTTCACCATCTCCTCTGGTCATGAATTCCAATATCAAGCACTTATTGCAGAAAAAAATGGCTCAAACCCCCGGTGAAACCTTTTCCTCTCACCTGTGCCCTCTTGTTTTCGATACTCCTACCATGGGACGTAGATTCTGAGTCTTTATGCTCCTTATAATTTTGTATACCTCTAAAAAGGTAACCCTTTAGCCTCCTTTGTGCTAGGATAAACTGGGCTATCCTATCCAGTCCCTCTCCATAAATTCCTCCAATTCAGGTAACATTTTGGTGAATCTCCTTTGCATTCACTTTAGCATAATCATATCCTGCCTATTGTGTGGCAGTCAGAACTCTTCACAATATGCAAGATTAAAGGTTGCTTTATTGTCATGTACTAAAGACACTGCAAAATTACATGTAATTTGCTTTCGTCTGCTGTAAGACAGACAGATTCGCCATCAGCAGAAATTGCCTGAGTACCTCTTGCAGTCAGAGAAAGAGAAGTAAAAATGGAGCTCCCCCCAGAGTCCCCAGGTGTTCCTGGATTCGCCTCCAGTGCTCCCACAGGCATCTAGAGTCCAGTCCAAACCATCAGTAGTCTGAGCTCCAGTTTAGAACCTCTGACACGATCAGGATACCTTCAGCACTCTCTTGCCTGGTATGCTTTTGAGCCAGTCTCCTGCTGTCTGCCACCTAGTGTGAATCCTTCAATTGTGTTCGCCTGCAGCCTGTATGGGTCGTCAACATCCCACCACCTGTGTTCTTCAGCCGCAGAACCCCTCACTGGCCGCTGCCATGGTCACCATTCCGTGGGTCATTTCCTCTGCCTCTCCTTCTCAAACGCGGGGTGTTTTCTCCAGTTTCCGATGCCCTCCTCAAAGTCTGCAATCCTACGTAGCCTGCTGCTGATCGTAGGTGCCACCATTTTGGGCGCAGACTCCGTAGTTGCAGAATTTTAAATAAAGCCACTGAAAGGCTGTTTAAAGCCTGTGCAGAACTGACATCAGTTGGACTGGGCGGATGTGGGAGTGCTGTATCTCCACATGGGGCAGCGCCACCATTTTCATTTTCACTCCCAAGTGCTGTCTCACCATGACCTGTGTTATATCCCTGCTCTTGTACTCATGGCCCTGACTGATGAAAACGAGTGTGTAAAGTGTCGTCTTCACCACCCTGTCTAGCAGCATTTCCACTTTCATGGAACTATGCAACTGTACCCCCAACCCTCTCTGTTCTTCAACATTCTCCTGGGCCATTGGCCAGGTGCTACTCCTGCTCCTATTTCTCATGTTCTATTTCTTATTTACTGTGTAATTTGTGCCCTGATTTCACCTACCAAAATGCATTACACTTGTTTTGAGTTAAATTCAAACTTCTTTGTAAGTAAACTCTTGCACTGATCAAAGGATTCACTTGATTTCAGCTGTCCACAACCAACATACTTCTGGTCATCCCAGGATTCTGTAATTTTTGCCAGCCTTGCCCTTTATTTTAGCAGGAACATGCTGTTGCAGACCTTTCCCTATCTCTCTTTCAATTGTCAGACCCCCCCCCCCCCCCGACTTTACCTACCAACTGCCTCTCCCAATCAATATTTGCAAGTTCCTGGCTTATGTTATCAAAATTGACCTTGCTCCAATTCAGAACTTTAATTTGTGGGTCTGTCCTATCTTTTTTTCATAACTATTTTATTTTGAAACAAATAGAGTTGTGGACATTGGTCCCAAAGCGTTCTCCTACTGACACTTTAGTCATTTTCCTGCCACTTCCCAACAGGAGGTCCAGTGTTGCACCTTTTCCAGTTGGGCTATCTACATTTTGTTTGAGACTACTTTCTTAGAAACATTTAATAAATCCATCCCATTCAAGGCCTTTGGACTGTGAGTGTCCCTATCAACACGAGGGAAGTTGAAATCCTCAACTATTGTGACTAATGGGTATTTCATAATTGCAGAAATATCATAATTCAAAGTGATGATCCATGCACTAAGCTCATCTGACTTGCCTGTGAGGTTCCTTGCATTAAAATACCTACCCTCTTCAATGCTCCTTAACCTGCCTCTGTCTGTTCTACCCACTGAATTTGCATTTTGAGTCTGACTACTGTCTGCTACAGTACTTTCCACCCATTGCCAAATAGTGGCAGTGTACTTTCTGACAAGGATATTGAGGTCCCCATCCAAATTAAGTGCAACCAGACCTTGTACATGTCCCACTTTTTCCAGAAGCAATCCCAATGATTCAGGTACCCAAAGCCCTTCTCTCAGCACCAGCACTCAGCACGTGTTGATCTGTACTATTCTCATATTTCTACTCTATAGCTATAGCTCTGCCACTTTTATTCCCACCCTTCTGCGCAAGAGACGGCAGCGTGACTTGGGTGGGCGGGGGGGGGGGAGAGAGATTGAAACTGTGCTCCATGCGGTCATACAGGAGCGGCAGCTCGATGCACATCCTGTAGAAATGGCCACCAGGGATACTGGCGTTTGATCTCCCACATATACACAAGAAGACAAATTCCTTTAACTTCCAAATCCTTAATGCCCACTCCCTTCTACAAATAAAGAAAATACCAATCCATTACCAACATTACTTGCCCTCCACCACAGACCACACTTAGACCATCACAAAACACTGTGATCTTGTTGAATAATGAAATAACCCTCATCTTACTGTTTAATATCCTTCTGAAGCGTCGTTGTTGATTGAGCTTGTTTTTGGGGCTATGCAACAGCTATTTCCATCAAGATCCTTTATATTTTAAAATACTTTAAAATGGACCTTGAGACTTTCTAACTTGCATTTCCCAATTTAATCAATGGGATGGATTTATTAAATGTTTCCAAGAGAGTAATCTCAAACAATATTGTAGATAGCCTAACTAGAAAGGGTACAACACTGGACCTCCTCTTGGAAAACATGGATGCTTGCATTTCTGGTATTGTGCAGTAGAATCTGGTTTCCCTCAGAATGGTACTAAAGACAGGTGGACTAGTTGGGTGGGATGTTTTTGGCCATGGTCAAGTTGGGTTAAAGGGGCTGTTTCCATGCTGTATGACTCTGTCTGTGAAAATAAATGATCCTGGGAACATTATTCTTAAAGTGAAAAGTGTCAACCTTGTAACTGATCTTTGCAAGCCTTTCAATACCTTTAATAAAATTAAAATATTAAAACTGAAAATTTTTGTACTGCTGCAACAGCAGTCCAGGAGAGCAGGGATCAGAGACACATCTCTGCTCCACAGGGTCTGTCTGCCCAGCCGCAATGCCAACAGCTCCTTATAGGCTTTCAATGGCCTGTTACGGGAGCCAGTGGGGTATTTAAAAAAAAAAAATCCTGCTAAACATCACAGCTGAGCTTCACGAGTGAATCTGACCAGGTTTTAGCAGGTCTATGTGGAGATGAATTTCTTAGCTTCTGTGGGGTAACTGGAGGTATTTCCTCTAGTTTTTGGGAGACTGGATGGATGGAGATAGATTTTCTGGCTGCTACGGGGCTGCAGTCATCTTCTGCCATGTGGAAGCAGGCCTTTTCTCCATGCCTCCTCTCACCATAATTCATGGTGGAAATTGACAGCCAGTTTTCATATTGGTTCGCTAGTTAAATTTGGGGGTCCGTTGATGTATGTAGATGAGGAATCTAAATTCATAAAATCATAGAAAATTCCTCATTCAATTACATTTTTGTGATAAAAGTTGAAAAGCTATTAATGATAAGGATTCAGAATTAAAATTCTTTGTTTTGAAGGTTTATTTGCATTTATCCTGCATATATAAACAGCAAAAAGACTATAGCAGAAGGCAGAAGAATACCAATAGAAAAGGTAAGATCTAATTTCAGAGATGGATTGTGGAGCCCTTTATTACTCCTTGCACTATTTCTTTCTTTGTCCATCATGGTTTTTTCCATTTCTCTTGCCTTGTGATCAGAATTTAGATTAGCAGTCTCAAACCTCGATTTGCTTTTTATCTACAATGTCTCTCATTTGAGTTTCTCTCTTGGCCAAATAATAGATTATCCTGGTTAATTTATTTTAACAAAATTGCACATTTTGGCAGGAAGAGCCATCGTCAGTGGAAATATCAGAATCTGTGTTCTGTATTATAAATCATGATTTTCTTTTGGTTTACTTTTGTCTTCCTCAGTCCCACTAGTTAAGTCTCCTCAATCATCCTGACTCTGCGTTCACTTTCAATGGATTTACTCTGTGATGTACCTAGAGAACTGCTTTTCTGAAAAGTTGCTGGATTAATGGTCATTACTGGATCAGTATTAAATATTTATGTTTTCAAAGGCTGTTGAAAGCCCAACCTATGGAGAAATTCGAGATGTTTGCGTAGCAGCAGGATTAAGCGTGGTTGTGGAGGTATAATGTTATTCATTTTACTGAATACTAAACATTTTAAGTTCCTAAATTTGCTCTGTGTACTCATTGATATGTTCTTTGCACTGTTTTCAGAATAAACTTTATCCACGTGAATGGAACAGAGACGTACAGTTCCGAGGTAGAATACGTGTTCAGTTGAAAAATGAAGATGGGTCCTTGTGTTTAGAGCAGTTTCCCACACGCAAGTATTTTAATTCACTTAAGAATGTATAAATATGTGTATAATCACAGGTACTAGCTATATTTTGCTTTCTTCAATGTCTTTATCTTGTGCACTGCTAATTCCATATGAAATACCTGACTAGACTGAATTTTTTGAGGCTATTCAGAGTTGAAAAGGTTTGCATATTTGATGTAGATGGATGTTAGCAATGCTTTTGACAAGATCCCACAGGACAGCTTGGTCGAAAAAGTACAAGGCCAAGGGATCGGAGGGAGAAGGAAAATTTGGGTGGTTGCAGCAAGTAAAGGTTAATAGTTGATCTGTCATGTAACCAAAATGATGATCTCTTTGGGATTCTAGGCCTCAGTTCTCAGTCCTTTTTGTTATATGTTAATAATTTTGATCTAAAATGGGGGGGCATGATGAAATAAGGTTGCCTGTAACATGGTTAACAGTGAAGAGAACTTTAGACTGCAAAAGGGATTTAATCCTTTGAAGTGTGAGGATAGAATGCAATGGTTCAAGCAGATATTCAATAGAGAAACAAAGATATTTGAATGTATTTTCACAGATCCTTAAAGGTAGCAGGACAGGTCAATAAGATGTTTAATAGGATACTTAAGCTGCTTTTTAAAAAATTGTCAGCAGGGAAATTGTTAATTAGCCCTAGGCTTGAGTATTGTGGTAAGTTCTGATCACCACAAGATTAGATTGTAATGGGGAGGATGCAGGACTAGACAAGATTGGATACATTTTTTAAAAAATGCATCAAATGCTGGTGGAGGATTAGGGTGCCATTTTATTTTTATTTAATATCTAATTTTACTGACATTCTAAACTGGAAAGGCAGAGCTGCCCAATTTGATTGGCATTTAAAAAAATATTTTCTAACTTTTTTTTCCTCCCTTTCTCTCACTAGGTAAATCAATAATGTTTTATGTAGCAGAAATGATTCCAAAACTGAAAACCAGGACACAGAAGGCAGGAGGAGGTGATCAGAATGCACAACCAGGTGAAGGAGGCAAGAAAAGCAAGAAGAAGAAGAAGAAGTGAAATTGTTGATACTGGCTCTCGTAATTTATTTTCTAACAGTTCCTTTATAAGTTCACTGAGTATATGGTTTAGTTCTGTAACAAAGTCTGGCAGAACAATTTCTTTACATTTGCATAGTGATATGCAATTCAAAACACCATTACTTGATATTATTAGGAACACTTTCTTGATACTGTATTTGTGTACTGCCCATTTTACTGCATTGTAGGTATGGTCTGGCGTTGATGGTGATTGGCAATATAAACAGCACATTCTGTAGGTTTTGAAATTCTAACCAATTTTTCAGAAAACAGTAAAATCCCCATTATCTGGAATTCAAGCAACTGCAGAAAATAAATACCGAAGTTTAAAACTGGTGCTCCTGAGTGATCAGTTCGCCAATCACACAACACACAATCTCAAGTGATCAGTGTATTCACCAATCCCCATAGGTGCCAGGCACCAGGGTTTTATTGAACATTGAAATTATTTTCACAATGTCCAACAGAACAGACCATTAATTGAAGTGAAAGCTGGATATTTGGAATTTAAATTTCATAGCTCTCAAAAACTATTTTTCTCTCAACAATCTTAATATCTGCTTTCAACATTTTGAAATTGTAAACTTTACTTTTGCCCCTGAGCAAGCTTTTCTATGCTGATGGTGTACAAGAATATATGGTTTTGATTGATATTTCTCTTTACCATTTTTATTTGATCATGTTCTGGGTTCTCCTCTGCCTGTCCTTTTGGATTAAATGCATTGCTTCCACACCAATCGGGGGGGGGGGGGGGGGGGGGGGTGGAAGAGAGAGAGATGTCTGTGAGCTATTTTAATCAGATGGACTTATCAAAATTTTTGTCATGGAACATTGTGAGCAGTTTTGGGCTCCTGGTCTAAGGAAGGTCATGTTAACATTAGAGGGTCCACAAGAATGATCCCTGGAATGAAAAGATGATCACATGAGCATTGATGGCTCTGGAACTGAAGGCACTGGAGTTCAGTAAACTGATGGGGTGATCTCATTGAAACTGAAAGAGTGGATTTTTTTTATTATGGTGAGGGAGTCTGGAACCAAAACTTCAGAATGCAAAATTGTCCCTTTAGCACAGATGTGGAATTTCTTTGGTGAATCTATGGCATTCATTGCTCCAGAAGACTGTGGATTTAATTTGTCCATTCTATGTTGCATCCACTATATTTTCTTCCCATCAGCCTTATCAGCTGTGACAGCAAGTTTCAATTGATCCTAGACTTATAAACCTCAATTCCTCGCTCTCTTAAATTTTTGGTTTTTTTTGCATACCTGTTCAGAGATTAGGCATACAGATGTATATTATGCACAAGGCTTGACAGATTTACCTTTAAAGGAAATTTACTTTCTTTGTTAAAGCTATACAATTGAATGGAAATTCTCAAATCATCTGCTGTGAAAAATAAAGATGACACACTGCAGGTCGAAATAACACAATGTTGAATAAATTGTATAAACATAACTTATTCTGATTTTTTTTTAAAAAAGGTCATTTGATAATAGGGTGTTTCTAGAAATTTATAACTTCACGATGCATGAACAAATATCCCGTGCCAAGCCCAATCAGCATCAGGGACATTCTTATTCATGTCACAGTATCAACTCATAACACAAATGTCCTTGGAAAAATTTTGCAGAAACCATACTTTCAACTTTATAAATTTACTAATTAGATTGAATAAATTGTTCAAAAAAATCAACTTCAGAAGTTTATTGGACATTCATCATACAATAAAAGGACAAGGCATACCAGAAAACTCATCCAGAATTGAACCTATATCATTGCCAATAGCTTATGAATTTCTTGCGGCAAGCAATTAAACACAATGTAGTATTACATTAAACTTGATTATATATTTTTCCCCACTTGCTTTTGGTAAAATTGCATATATAGATAAGATATACATTTAAAGAGTGTTTAAAAAAAAACTTTCCAAAGGCAAAATCTGAACACTCTGAATCCCAGGGAGCAAAGAATAAAGGCAAGGTTTCTAAAGGAGTTCGCTTAAGTGTTCTTCTCTTTTAAGATTAGGTTTGTTGCTGCTTTCTTGGCTGAAGAGACAAATATACAAAAGTTACTTGAAAATATTGTGTCCATGATCAGCAACACCAACTACCTGCATTGTTTTGAAAGAGTTCTCCACTCACATGTTCAAGCCATCAATTATTTTCTAATCAAGTCTAAAGAATAAATATTAGTAGACATAAAAACACAAAATGCTGGAGGAACTCAGGCCAAACAGTGTCTTTTATTTAACAAAGGTAAAGATGCACAACCAATGTTTTGGGCTTAAGCCCTTCAAAGTATGAAAAAAATGCTGGCTAAGGCAAGAGATGATAGGTGGAGAAAGGGACAGCAGTTTTGAGGGGGAGGAAGGATGGCTGGATGGATGGAAGAAATGGAAAGATAGGAAAAGGGGAGGGGAAAGAAAAGGCAAGCAGGTTTAATGGAAACCAGTAAAGTCAATGTTAATGCTGTCTGACTTGAGAGTGCCTAGATGGAAAAATGGTGTTCTTCCTCCAGTGTGCAGCTGAACTGGGTGAGACAGATGTGAGCACAGGAGTATGATTCAGAGTTAAAATGGTTGGCCACTGGGAGGTTTCTGTGTTTACCAACTGAGAGAAGGTGCTGAGCGAAGTGATCTCCCAATCTGCCACCGGTCTTTCCGGTGTACAGAATGCCACAAAGGGTGCACCTGATGCAGTGAACAATTTATCTGGATGTACAAGTGTAGTGTGGTTTCACTTGAAAGGCCTGTTTGTGACCCCTGATCGTGGTGAGGGAGGAGGTGTGGGCACAAGTGTTGCACCTCCTGAGAGCACGGGAAGGTGCATAAAAGGATGAGTGCAAGAGGGAATCGCGGAGGGAGTGGTCTGCAGAAGGCCGAGAGGGGAGGCGAAGGAAAAATGTGTCTAGTGGTGGGATCCTGTTGTAAGTGCCATAAATTCTGGCCGATAATGTGTTGGATGCAGAGGCTGGTGGGGTAGTAGTTAAGGATAAGGGGGAATTCTATGTTTGTTGTGTCTGGGAGCAGAGGGGGCTAGGGCAGATGAGCAGGAAATGCAGAGGCTAATTAGTGTATACACAAATGGTACAATATGAGGAGTTGAAATAGGACTGTTGATGGTTCCATTCTGTATGGATAGATCACAAGATGTAGGAGCAGAAATGGGATTTTCAGCCCATTAAGGCTGCCCCAATATTCAATCAAGATCACGTCAGCCGTTTTGTACAATCCTAAATTTTGATGCAGTTTCATAGTTTGACAGCACATAAACAAGCCTTTCAGACTATGCTGACCTTCTAATAATATAGATTATCTATTTACCAGCATTTAGTCTGTAGCTTTCAAGAGCTGGTCTGGATAGTTATTAAATGTAACTTGCCTCCACCACGGAGTCCCCAATTATCAGAAGCTGAGCAGCATAGCAATCTCAGATCAGCACCCAAATCAATAATCTTCCATGAATCATCCTAAATGCTTGACCCAGATCACATCTAATACTACTCTGAATCCACCCCATTGAAATGCCAAAGCATTACAGAAGGCATGTCCCATCAAGCCTCCTCCTTTGGAATAGATTTGCTTTGAGAAAGGCATTTCAGGGTCTGGAAAAACATTTAGTTTTTAAAAAGGTTAGAAGATATGCTCACAAATCTACCAGAGTAAAATAATCTTTTGCATCTTACCATTTTCTCTTATGCTATCTGCAGCTTCTGAGGCCCGATCACCCAGATTTTTCACAACTTTGTCCAGTTGAGCCTCATGCTTCAAAAAGAAAGTGCGGATGAAACGCTTGTAGATTAACTGAGAGCCATTGCTGGAGGTGGGAGACATGCACCAAACCAGGAAAGCGCACTAAATATCAGAAGAGAGGAGATACTTTATTGGTATTGCATAAACCTTTATCAACCATTCTTTAAGATATTTTACAGTACATTTGATTGCTGTCAGTTCTGTTTGGATTATTTGTTACAAAACCTACAATTAGCAATCACTTCAGATGTAATATTTGGTTTAAAAATTAGAAAAATAATCAGACTCTACCTCTAACATAAACAGTATACAACAAAGCAGGAAGATACCTATTATTTCATTGTAAATTAAAGTGCATGGCTGGGGCAACAAGTAAGCAAAGAGGGGGTTGAGAGAGGAAAAGGAGAGGACAGAACTAGGAGTAAGTGTGGTAGCTGAAACTTCTGGCAAAGCTTCACCTTGTTCATTCTTGGACGTGCAAGATCAGGAAAGATAGTTTTGTGTCCTTGGAGAGAAATTACTATACAGGTGCTCCCCGTACTTACAATGGTTGGAATCCATACTTCCAATTTCGAATTGCTCTGATCTGTTCCCACGCTTGCGGTATGCTCCATTCTCACGATGCTGTGCAATGGCAGCATCGCAAGAGTATCGAACAGCTACTTCGGGATGTATTTGCCTCTAAAGTACACTAGTTTTCATTTGTGAATCAAAATATTTTTTGAATATCCAGCCTGTTGGGCACAAAGATGAACTCAGAACAATGCACCACTCTAAAGCCCATGCCTAACAATGGGAAAGTCGCTGCTGAGGAAGCTCAGCATTATTAGGAAGCTAATATTTTACCTTTTATGATTAAGATATAATTCTGGTTCTGTCAATGGGCACTTGCATCAACAGATGATTTCTGAGCCTACATGAAGTGTCCTCAGAATTTACTGCTTTTTGGAATAATACCTAATGACTGATAGGCACAGACATTCACCAACTCAGTGCTGAAATTTATAAGGGAGGTAGCGCTGCAAAGGCTGTGTGGTGATCCAGAGCATCTTAAGACATGCCTTAAGACAACCTTATATCGTTCCCTACGATACAGTCATTGACATTGCAGAAATTTATCCTTACAACCGAAAAAATAAAATATTGAATAACATTTATGAAGTTTGAGAAATGATAAAAAGGTGCAAAGTTAAAATGTCTTTAATTTATTTTTTTTTAAAAAGTAAACGCAGATACTGTGTGCTTTTATACTGCTCAGCAGTTATTTTTCGTAAGCATTTTCTTTTTTATTTACCATGAAGATATCTGAAACAGAGCCAGCAAGTTTACGTGCAAGTTGTAACACCAAGACACAAGAGCAACTTGTCCGTGTGCTACTCTTTGCAGACGATGCCGCTTTAGTTGCCCACTCAGAGCCAGCTCTTCACCGCTTGACGTCCTGTTTTGCGGAAACTGCCAAAATGTTTGGCCTGGAAGTCAGCCTGAAGAAAACTGAGGTCCTCCATCAGCCAGCTCCCCACCATGACTACCAGCCCCCCCACATCACCATCGGGCACACAAAACTCAAAACGGTCAACCAGTTTACCTATCTTGGCTGCACCATTTCATTGGATGCAAGGATCGACAACGAGATAGACAACAGACTCGCCAAGGCAAATAGCGCCTTTGGAAGACTACACAAGAGTCTGGAAAAACAACCAACAGAAAAACCTCACAAAGATTAGTGTATACAGAGCTGTTGTCATAACCACATTCCTGTTCGGCTCCGAATCATGGGTCCTCTACCGGCATCACCTATGGCTCCTAGAGCGCTTTCACCAGCGTTGTCTCCGCTCCATCCTCAACATTCATTGGAGCGACTTCATCCCCAACATCGAAGTACTCGAGATGGCAGAGGCCGACAGCATTGAATCCACACCGCTGAAGATCCAACTGCGCTGGGCAGGTCACGTCTCCAAAATGGAGGTCCCTCGCCTTCCCAAGATCGTGTTATATGGCGAGCTCTCCACTGGCCACCGTGATAGAGGTGCACCAAAGAAGAGGCACAAGGACTGCCTAAAGAAATCTCTTGGTGCCTGCCACATTGACCACCGCCAGTGGGCTGATATCGCCTCCAACCGTGCATCTTGGCGCCTCACAGTTCGGTGGGCAGCAACCTCCTTTGAAGAAGACCGCAGAGCCCATCTCACTGACAAAAGAGGAAAAACCCAACACCCAACCCCAACCAACCAATTTTCCCCTGCAACTGCTGCAACTGTGTCTGCCTGTCCCGCATCGGACTTGTCAGCTACAAACGAGCCTGCAGCTGACGTGGACATTACCCCCTCCATAAATCTTCTTCCGCGAAGCCAAGCCAAAGAATCCTAAATGACCATGCAAAGGAATTTCACCAGTAAATGCGTTTTACAAAGCAGGAGGAAAACATTACGCGATAGCTAAACCCATGGCTTGCTACAACAAGTATAGACATTTGTGTTTGGAAACAGTTGCTGGCCACTTAAGAGATTTGTCAATTGACAAAGGAATCTCTTAAGTGGCCCTCTGCTGTGAACCAGCAGCTGTGGATATACTATTATCACCACTGACACCAAGAAAACGACAAATGAAAAACAGGATTTTGCACAATGGGGAAAAAAAATCAATACAGACAATTTTATAGGAATACAGCCCTTCCTTAATACAGGGTCGCTAATACTTCTCTGTAAATGTAACTGGCATTGGAAACAATACTTGTATTTATTCAATAACTGAATATTCAATACATTTTGAAAATAGAAAGTTCCAACATTTAGCAATTATTAAGATTCTCACTGGAATGAGGAATGGTGGAAAGACTGACTGACTATTCTAAGCTCGCAGTTATAAATTTGTGACTACCTCAACTTGGAACCTCCAGGATGGCTGAATGGTTACCAACAACAATATTGCACTCAATGTCACCAAAACTAAGGAGCTAATTGTTGACTTCAGGAAAGGAAAGCCAGAAGTATACAATTCAATGATTACTGGGAGAATCAGAGGTGGAGAGAATGTTCTTGGGATTCACCATCTTGGAGGATCTTTCCTGTACCCAACACACTAATAGCATAGCGAAGAAGGCACATCAGTGTCTCTACTTCCTCAGGAGTTTGTGGAGGTTTGGTATGACACCAGAAACCCTGGCAAATTTCTACAATGTGATGGAAAGTCTGCTGACTGGCTGCATCACAGTCTGGTATGGGGACCAGACCCTTAAGCTTAAAGCCCTCCAAAAGGTAGTGGCCACAGCCCAGGACATCACAAGGAAAACCCTACCTGCCATCATGAACATCTAAGGGGAACACTGTATTGCACAGTTTGTTTACATTCGCCATCTGTTTCCTTACTAATTAGTGGTAATTCTGCCTCACCAGCAGGAAAAAGAATCTCAGGGTTGTATCTGCTGCATGCTCTCTGACAATAAATCTTAATCATGCTTCTTCTATCCAAGTTCTGCATAATGTTACCAATTATGATTTTAAAAAGAGCAAATGCTGGCTTATTCTACAAGATCAATTTTAAAAAAAGTCAAGGCAACCTTGAACATTTTTCCTTGATTTTAGGACAATAAAAGGTAATCTAGACTACCCTTTTTCTTAATTCCTTTTAGATTGCTATAAAGCTAAACCATGTCCTCATACTTGAATGAATGGTTCAGAACTGAAACCTTCGCTATCCTTGATTTCCTATAGATACCTCATGACCTGCCAAGTTTCTCTGGCACATTTGTGCATTCCACCATGTCCTCATTTGTCTTTCAGTTCTTTGTTTTACCTGGTCTTCTTTCAAAGCACGTTCTAAATGCTGGTCATGGATAAATTTGACTGAAGGGCCTTTTTCTGTGCTGTCAAACTCTGACCATAAATTCAACCAAAGGGAAATGGAGGCTTTTCCATGAAGCATGAAAATATAATATTAATAGCATCAGGTATATGAAATATACCAATCCTATCCAAGTGCAACTGGCCAACTCTTTCTTCACTACATTAGTGACTGCATTGGTGTTGTCTCTTGAACCAGTGCAGAATTTGACAATTTCAATCATTTCATTGCCAACTTCCACCCCACCCTTGTAAATTTACTTGGGACTGTTTGACACCTCTCTCCCTTTAAATCTCATTCTCAAGAGTGAAATATTACAAGCTCATCTTTCATTTAGTGTGAATATCACTTTAAGGGAGGTCATGGAACCATTGGGAAGTAGTGATCAAAACATGATCGAGTTCAGTTTCAAATTTGAAAAGGAGAAGCTGATATCAGGCGTGTCAATATTTCAGTGGAACAAAAGGAAATTATAGTGGCATGAGAGAGGAACTGGCCCAAGTTGATTGAGTAAGCAAGTTGGAGGGACAGCAGAGCAGAATTGGACGATATTTCTACAAGAAATACAGTGCAGATTAGATATATTCCAAGAAAAAAAGAAAATTACAAATGGTAAAATGGCACAATGAGGCTAATAAGAGGTTAAGATTAAAATAAAAGCAAAAAGAGCATACAAGGAAGCAAAAATCAGTGGAGTAGGAAACTTAAAAAATTATTAGGAAATGAAAGGAAGTTGGCAAATAACATACAAAATGATATTAATAGTTTTTGTAAATATATAAAGTGTAAAAGAGAAACACAGATATGGGACTGATTGAAAATGATGCTGGAGAAATTATAATGGGTAACAAAGAAATGGAAGAGGAACTAAATGAGTATTTTGCATCAGTCATCATTGAGGAAGACAAAAGCAATATACCCAAAAGAGGTTTCAGGGAATAGAAGAAAACACAGTCAGGATTACGAGAGAGATGGTGAGCCATGGTCTCTTTAAAATTTTTACTGGAATAAAATGTGGTGTGCTGAGGTAGCAGCAAGCAAGCAGAAACTCAAAAGACTGGACAACAGGCTTTATCCCAGTAAAAGTCTGAACACCAGTTCATGACTTGGTTGCTCCCCATGTGATTGGCTCTGGAGGGGCCGGCTCAGGTTTATATTAAGGTCAGCTGATTGACAGTGGCCAGGTGGAGTCAGACCCTTAGGTGGTCTTCCTGCAGGTAGAGATATCGCCTAGCTGGTAGTTGTATCACCACAGATGGTGCTTAGTAAGATCAATGGACAAAAATAGTTAAGTCTCCCAGACCAGATGAGGTGCACTCACAGGTTCTGAAGGAGGTGGCTTTGGAGATTGTGGAGGCATTAGAATTGATTTTCCAGAAATCAATAGACTCTGGCATGGTTTGAGAGGATTGGAGAGTTGCAAATGTAGTTCCACTGCTTAAGAAAAGATGGAGGCAGAGAGAAAAAAAGGAAATTGTAGGCCTATTAGTCTAATGTTGGTTGTTGGAATGTTATTGGAGTTGATCCTCAAAGATGTGGTTATGAAATACCTAGAGGTGGTGCATGGCATGATAGGTCCAAGCCAGCATAGATAAGGGAGATGCTGTGAATGTTGTTTATTTGGATTTTCAAAAGGCCTTTGATAAGGTGCTGCATAAGAGGCTGCTTAATAAGATGAGACCCCATGGAATTACAAGAAAGCTATTAGATTGGGTGGAACATTGGCTGAAAGGCAGGAAGAAAAGGGTAGGAATAAAAGGATAAGTGTTCTGGTTGATTGCCGGTTACTAGTGTAATTCTGTAGGGGTCAGTGTTAGGACCGCTCCTTTTTACAATGTATATTAACGATCTAGATTATGGACCGAATGGTTTTGTGGCTAAGTTTGCAGATGACACCAAGATAGGTGGTGGAGCAGGAAGTGTTGAAGAAACCGAAAGGTTGCAGAGAGACTTGGACAGTTTAGAAGAGTGAGCAAAGAAATGGCAGATGAGATACAATGTTGAGAAATATATGGTTGTACATTTTGGAAGAGGAAATAAAAAGGCAGATCATTATTTGGATGGGGAGAAAATCTAAAATTCGAAAGTGCAAAGGGACTTGGGATTCCTTGTGCAGGATAATTAAAGGTTAACCACCAGGTTGGATTGGCATTAAAAAAAAGTGATGCTATGTTAGTATTAATTTCAAGAGGAATAGTGTACAAGGATGAAGAGGTGTTAATGAGGCTCTATGGGGCACTGGTGAGACTTCATTTGGAGAACTGTGTGCAGTTTTGGGCCCCTTAGAAAGGGTGTAATAATGTTGGAGAGAGTACAGAGAAGATTTGCCAGGATGATTATATAGGGCTAACATACGAGGAACGTTTAGAGGCTCTTGGACTGTATTCATTGGAATATAGAAGAATGAGAGGAGACCTCATAGAAATCTATCGAATGCTGAAAGGATTGGATAGAGTAGAAGTGATTAAGATGCTTTCCTTGGTAGGTGAATCCAGGACAAGAGGGCATGGTGTTAGAATAGAAGGTACCCATTTAAAACTGAGATAAGGAGAAATTTCTTTAGCCAGAGGGTTGTGGATTTGTGGAACTCATTGCCGCATACAGCTGTGGAGGCCAGATTATCGGGGGAGTTTAAGGAGGAGAGTGACAGATATCTAACTAGTCAAAGTATTAAGGGAGTCTGTGGAAAAGGTAGGAATTTGGAACTAGATGTGAGAACACTTTAGCTCTGAGTGGATTTGGAGAGTAGACTTGATAGGCCAAATTGCCTACTTTTGCTCCTTTATCTTATTTGATCTAGTGTGATCTATAGAGAATACACACACACACACACACACACACACACACACAGGTTGCAACCATTCATAGGTGTGGAAGAGCAAGAACATTTAAGTTAAAGGCTACATCACATAACACTACATTTAGAATGTAACAAACAAGAAAGTCTTTAACTTTGTCTAGTTATCAGAGCTCAGTTGTTGCTTTATCCAGAGAGGGAGGTGGCAAGAGAGTCATGTGAGTGGGACACTAGAGGAAACAGCATTCAGTATTGACCACCAGCCATCTTGTGGAACACTGTGAAATGGAGAATTAAGAGGATTCTTCCTGTAAGGGGAATTATTGAACCATACTGAGACCAAAGGAAAGGTCACTCAACTGACCCATACCTAGTTTGTATCGTGGAAATCACACGTTTTGTTTCCCCTATGCAAGGCAAAGGGGAGTTGTGACAACCATTTGACCGAAAAGGTATTTCTCAGCAAGAAACTCGACAAGGATGAGTGAGATTTCAGCACTCTGGTCAATCAGTCTCTCCCACCTCCTTCGTGATTACTTCTGGGCATCAGTTTAAGAGTCTGCGTTTCGACAAAGGATTTCTAAGACAGAACTTTGGACTGACTTTCCAGAATTGTGCCCAAGCTGTAATGTTTTGGATATCCCACACATATAGACAAGTATATTAGCACATTATGACAGATTATATTGTGTTTTATATTATATATAGGATAAGTTGGGGCAGGGTTTTAGTGTAGGTCACGTACAAACATTTCAGAACAGATCACATTTAAAATATTGGAGCTCTGTTCAAGCTAGGCAGACTGGCTCAGAGTACCTTTGCAAAAGCTTTGAAGAGTGCCCAAAGGACTTCACTAATGGAATGTTGTTTTGAAAAGCAACAGATGGAACAACTCGGAGGATTAGATCCGGAGTCCCAGGCTGTCTGAGTGCAGCTTGCTGTTCTAAAAGGTTCATGTGGTTTTGCAACCAGAGTCTAACAGGCTTTTTTCTCTGGGAGAGAATTCAGTTCAGCAGCAGCTGACAAGCTGGTGAAAAAACCCCATTTGGAGACGGGTTGTGAGTTCTTAGTTCAACCTGGTCAAAGCCCTTGTGGTTTATGCAAGAGGAGAGGACTGGCTGTGTAATGTTTTACTTGAAATAAGAGAAACAAAAAGGAACTCTGTGGTGACCTGAAAGAAAGAAGTTATCATCTTTGCCCGATGGAGCAAGTTTCTTTGGTAAGACACTGTCGTGGCTGATTAGGAGTCAGTTTCTGTCCAGCGACCAACAAATCTCTCTCCGAAAACCGACAAGAACCTTCCTGAGCGGTAACCATTTACCTTTAAAGCACCAAAGCCTGGTGAAGATTCATCAGCGTTAAATTCTGTGCACAGTATAAGAATTGTCTGATACCAGTGAACTTGGAGGAGTGAGAAGTGAGATTGGACTGTGAATCAAAGAACTTTTCTGAACTTACACACACATTACATACATGTGCACTTAGAATTAGAAGGGGGTTAAATAAGTTAATAGAGATAAGTTAAAGTGTGATCCTGTTTTCATGTTTAAAGATAATTAAAAGTAACTTTTCTTTAAGTAACCACTTATCTTGGTGAATTTCTATTGCTGCTGGGTTTTGGGGTCCTCTGGCCCCGTAACAACATCATTGGGTTTGATTCAATACTACCGTTATATCTGCTCTCAGCCCTATGGCAGCCTGCTCCAAACACCCAATGTTCTCTGTGTAAAATATTTGCCCCTCCCCAACCTTAAAAGTATCCTCTGGTGTGTGATGCTGTTACCCTGGGGAAAAGGTTCTGATTGTCCACCCTATTAATGCTTATCATAATTTTATTTACCTTTATCAGGTCTCCCATCAATCTTCTCTGCTCAAGAGAAAACATCCAATTTTGTCCAATCTCTACCCTAAAAGCAAGCAACATCCTGGTAAACCTCTTCTGAGTGCTTTCCAAAGCTTCCACAGCCTTCCTTAATGGGATGATCAGAATTGCAAGAAAGATGGCCTTCTCCCTTTGCCATGACCGGTCTCCTCATTTTACGCACTTCCATTCCAACATCACCTCCCCACATGAATGGAATTCCCATGGTTCTCACTTTCCACCCCACCAGTCTGCATATGACACATCATTCTCTGACACCTCTGCCAATTTTAACATCTGGACACATCTTTTCCCCTTCTCACCCCTATGCACTTTTTCCACAGGGATCATTCTCTTTCTCACTCCCTGGTCTGCTCTTTCCATCCCCTAAGGCACTTCCTACTGTAACTGCAGAAGGTGCAAAACCTGTCTCAACATCCTCCCTGCTTACCTCCATCAAGGGCCACAAACAGACCTTCAGGTGAAGTAGAGCTTTAATGTGCACCTTGCATTAGTTGCACTCAGTGAGACCTCTACATCAATGAGGCAAAACACAACAGGCAACCACTTTTCTGAACATCTGCACTCTGTTCATAGGTCAAAGCTAAAACTCCTGGTTGCCAGCCATTTTAATTCCCCTCACCACTCCCATGCAGACATGCCTGGTCCTCTGCCTCATCAATTGCCAGGGTAAAACTAAACATAAACTTGAGGAACAACACATCATCCTCTTCCTGGACAACCTTAAACCAAATGGAACGAACACAATTTTCCAATTTTAGATAATCCCATCCTGTATCCAGTTCCATCTTTTCTATCCCTTCTTACCTACTCCCATTCTCAGTTTTCTCTCTAACCTCCTCTCCTTCCCAACCCCCACCCAATCAATGGGCTCTCCACCTATCCCACTTTCACTTCAACTCTTGGCTCTTCCCCTCCCTCCTCTATACTCAATATCTCCCCATACCACTTTATTCTTGATAACATTTAACTCCATAGTTTGTTTTTGAAATAAAGAAAGAACCTGCAGAAATTGATTGAATATTTATGATAGATTCTCAGAAGTCATTTCCCTTTTTGGCAAAAGCATGGGTGGCTTTTAACTGAATAAAACGAATTATACAGTAATTAAATTATCCAGAAATCTATCCACCTTACATTAATCCACTTCAAAATATTCTGGATCTGTACCAAATTCAAATGATAACAACAGTTGGAATGAAGCCAGAGTACAAGTAACAAAATAATACTGTGCAACACAGTACAGCCTCTTTGGCTCATGATGTTGTCCTGGCCCATATAAACTTATTTCACCTAATCCTTCCCTACCCCATACCCATAATCCTCTATTTTTCTTAGATTCATGTAGCTATTTCAGTCTTTTGAGTGTCCCTTTGTACAAGCCTCCACCTTCACTCCTAGCAATGCATTCCAGGCATCTTCCTTTCTGTGTAAAAGGAACACTTCAGACATCTTCCCTAAACTTTCCTCCATGCACCTTAAACAGTTGTCCTCTGGTATTGACTATTATTACCCCAGGAAAATGGTGCTGGTTATTCCTCTCAATCTTATATACCTCAACTAAGTCACTTCTCTTTGGAGGAATTAATGATGAGAGAAGCCCTAGCTCTGTCAACCTTGCTTCACAAGGCAGGTTCTCCAATTGAGGTAACATCCTGGTAAATCCCCTCTATAGCCATTTGAAAGCTTCTCAATCCTTCTTTCAATGAGGCAACCAGACCCAAAAGCAATATTCCTAAGTGGGGTCTAACCAGAGTTTTATAGTGCTGCAACATTACCTCATAGCTCGAGTTCAATCCCCCGACTAATGAAGGCCGGCAACACCATACACCTTAACTGGCCTATCAATCTACTTAACAAACTTCAGGGATTGATGCACCTTGATTCCAAGATTCTTCTGTTCCTCCACACTGAAGAATCCTGCCATTATCCACACAGCCTTTGTTGAACCTTCCAAAGCGCATCATTTCACACTTATCCAGATTAAGCTCCATCTGTCACTTCTCCACCTAACTCTGCATCTTGTCATTATCCTTTGACAACCTTCTATACTATAACCACAACACCTCTAACCTTTGTATTATCTGCAAGCTTACTGACATACCTCTCCACTTGTTTGTCCAAGATATTTCTAAAAATCAAAAAGAACAGGGGTCCCAGAACAGATCCCTGACCTCCAGTCTGAATATATTACATCTACTAATACCTTCTGCAGGGCAAGCCAACTCTGAATCCAAGCAGCCAGGGTTCCTTGGATCCTACGCTTACAACATTCTGAATGAGCAGACCATGGAGGATCTTGTCAAACATCTTACTAAAATCCATATCATATCCACCATCTTAAAATTAACCAACAGTTTATTTCATCACCCTCTCAAAAAAACTCATTTAGGTTTGTGAGACACCATCTGCCTCTCAAAGAAAATCCACACTGACTATCCTTGAGCGCAAATGCTCGTAAATCCTATCCAATAGTTTGCCTACCACTGACAAGACTCAATGATGTACAATTCCCAGGATTCTCTCTCTTGCCTTTCTTAAACAAAGGGCTTACATTTGACATTTTCCAATCCTGTAGTATCTCTCCTGCAACTCGGGAGGATGCAAAGATCATTGCCAATGCCCCCAACAATCTCTTCCTTCAATTCCTGTAGTCACCTGGGCTATAATCATATCTGGTTCTGAAGACTTATCTATCTGAATATTTTAAGAAGATCCCACACTCATTTTTCTTAACCTTGACACATTCCAGCACATTAACCTGTTCTACACTGACCTCACATTCACCAAAGTACACCTCCCTGGTGAATGGTGAAGTAAAGCATTCATTTAGGACTTCCTCTGCCTTAATATGTTCCCCATTTTATCCCAAATCGGCCCTACCCTCACTCTAGCCAACCTTCTGTTCTTCAGATGTGTAACACTTTAGGGATTTCCTTAATCCTACTTGCCAAGATCTCTAGCTTTCTTGTCCTTTAAATTCCTTCCTGGCTACTGTGTAATTCTCAGGAACCCTTCCTTACTTCTGCTTCCAAACCTGATGTGTGCTTCCTTCTTTCTCATGACCAGCTGTGCCACTTTTTTTGTTAAACATGGCTCCTTCACCCTACTTCTTTTTACTCATGTCAGTAGCCACAGGTGAGCAGTTACCCTACTTTGTCCCGGTGAAATTCTTGGGAATTCAGGACCTCCCAGGCCTTTCACACCATCGTCCAAATTCCCAGGAATTTGGCCTCCATGGCAATTTAGTGAGGGTCCTGTCCCCAACCAATAACGCCTTACTCACTCACAGGAGTAAGTTTAAGTTCACTCCTGTCCGACGGTTGCTTGCCAACTACTCCCCAACATTTTGGCACGCCACGACGGCAGCACCACTTTGGATGAATGGCCCATAATCCCTCATGCAGCTGGACTTGCTCTGGGAAATCCAGCTGTGCAAGGGATTATGGTTAATGAGGACGGCCATTCCAACATGCTGAAGCGGCCCGCTGTTTCAGGAGGTAAGTATCTTTTAATTTTAATTGCCTATGTGATCCAGCATGCAAGCACTGATGTCACAAGGCTTCCCCTGCTTGGCCATTTGGCTCTTCACATTGCATGGAGAGGGTGGTCCAGGAAAATTTCCCAGGGCTGTGGACCCTTTTAAAATTCTCAGGCCAACCATTTCACACCACAGGTTCACGAGAGGGTTCCTGGGAAAATTTCCCCAAGAATCTTCATTTTACACTGCAGTGTGAAAAGGCCTAGTAGGACAAACTGATCCAGGACACTGCACAAGTGGTCCCTAAACATTCTTCACGTTTTCCTGAGAACATCTGTTCCCAGTTTATTCTCAAAAGTTTCTACCTGCTCCCATTGCAATTAGTCCTTCCCCAATTAAACACTTTCCCATTTTGTCTACTCCTATCCTTGTTCATACATAAAGGTCACCAGGTGGTGGTCATCAACACTAAAATCCTCTCCTACAAAGAGGTCTCTTGTCTGAACAGATTCATTATTCAGTATCCGAAAATCTTATCGACTAAAAGAGTGATGCCACTTTCAGGGAATTATGTATCTGCTTGAACAGATCTTTCTGTGCACTCCTCAGGGCCCTACCATTTACAGTACTGTCCTACTTTGGTGTTTCCATCCAAAATACAACATTTGTTTCCATTAAATTCCATGTTCCATTTTGCAGCCCTGTTTTCCAACTGGTCCAGATCCCTCTGCAAACTTTGAAAGCCTTCCTCACTGACCAGCACACCTCCAATCTTTGTGTCATTTGCAAACTTGCTGATTCAATTTACATTATTATCATCAAGATCATTGATATACATGACTACCCACAATGGCCTTAACTGATCTCCAAGGCACACCACTGGTCACAGGCCTCCAGTCTGAGAGACAAACATCTACTCCCATGATCTAGCTTCTCCCGTAAAATCAATGACGAATCTAGTTTACTAGCTTACCATGAATACTGAGCTTACCATGAACATTCCCGATTACCTCCCACATAGGACCTTGTCAAAGGCCTTACTAAATCCATATAGACAATACCCACAGCCTTTCTTTCATCAACTTTCCTGATAACCTCCTCAGAAAAATTCTGCAAGATTGGTTAAACACAACCTACCACGCACAATGCCACATTGACCATACTGAATCAGACCTTGACTATTCAAATACTTGTACATCCGATCTCTTAGAACACTTTCTAATAACTTGTTGACATCAGACTCACCAGCTGATCATTTCCTGGGTTATTTTTGGAGCCTTTTTATACAATACAATAACATGAACAACCCTTCAATCTTCAGATACCTTACCCATGGCTAAGAGCATTTTAAATACATCTGCCAGGGTCCCTGTAATTTTTGCACTAGCCTTCCTCAAAGGGACCCTACCTTTAAAGCTAGACTACTATCAGATCATTCACCTCTGTTATTAGCAATAGAACTGGAAGACATCCCACCAAGAACATATAGATGGAGATTAAACTCTACTTAAAAGGCAGGAATTTAGAGAGTTTATTGAAGGCCAAATTAAAACACATTTTGAAATAAACAAAGAAACAGTGAAAGACAAATTTATATTATGGGATGCAATGAAAGCCTTCATTAGAGGACAGATAATAAGTTATGTAACTAAGATGAAAAAAGATTACAATCGGGAAATAGAGCAGTTGGAAAGGGAGATAGTAAGTTCAGAAAAGGAATTAGTAAAATGGGATGATATCATGAAAAGGAGAGAATTGGCAGTCAAAAAAATAAAATACGAAACATTACAAACGTATAAGGTGGAGAAGAACATAATGAAAACAAAGCAAAAATATTACGAACTGGGAGAAAAAAAACATAAAATATTAGCTTGGCAACTTAAAACAGAACAAGCTAAAAGAACTGCATTGGCATCAAGGAAAAAAGGACAAACAAATTACATATAACCCAACAGAGATTAATGAAAACTTTAAGGAATTTTATGAACAATTATACCAAACTGAAAACGAGGGGAAAGATGATAAAATAGAGGAATTTTTAGCTAAAATTGAACTGCCGAAATTGCAAGGAGGAACAAAACAAACGAATAAAACCATTTGAAACAGAGGAAGTACATGATATATTAAAAAAGCTGCCGAACAATAAAACACCAGGAGAGGATGGATTTCCAATAGAATTTTATAAAACATTTAAAGAGATATTAATTTCTCCTCTCCTGGAAGTAAATGAACCAGATAGAAGAAACACAAAACATGCCAGATTCATGTAAAACAGCAATAATTACAGTAATACCAAAGATGGGGAAGGATCCATTAATACCTGCATCATATAGACCAATATCTCTACTTAACTCAGATTATAAAATAATAGCAAAATTATTAGCAAACAGATTGGCCGATTGTGTATCAAAAATAGTAAAACAAGATCAAACTGGATTTATAAAAAAAGACAAACAGCGGATAATGTCTGTAAACTTATTAATCTAATTCATGCAGTTCAAGGAAATAAGAAACCAACAGTGGCTGTTGCTTTAGTCGCAGAAAAAGCCTTTGACAGAGTAGAGTGGAACTACTTATTTAAAGTATTACAGAAGTTCAATCTACCAGAAAAATATATAAATTGGATTAAAGCATTGCATAATGGACCGTTATAATAAATGGATATGTATCAAATCAATTTAAATTAAGTAGGTCAACTAGACAGGGATGTCCATTAGTCGCCTTAGCAATAGAACCATTGGCAGAACTGATAAGAATAGAAAATAAAATAAAAGGGATAAAAATAAAGGAGAAGGAGTATAAAATCAGCTTATTTGCAGATGACATCATAGTATACCTAACAGAACCAGAGATATCAATAAAAGAATTATATAAGAAATTGAAGGAATATGGAGAAATATCGGGGTACAAGATCCACACAAATAAAAGTGAAGTGATGCCAATGTGTAATGCAGATTATAAAGAATTTTAAAAAGAATCACCATTTAAATGGCAAGCACAAGCAATCCGATACCTAGGTATCAGGATAGATAATAACTTAAACCACCTGTACAAACTAAATTATCAGCCACTAATAAAGAAATTGCAGGGAGACTTAGAACATTGGAAAGAATTACCGCTGACGTTGATAGGGAAGGTAAACTGCATTAAAATGAACATGTTCCCAAGGACACAATACTTATTTCAAAAGTCACAAATTCCCTTAACAGAATTTTTTTTTAATGAACTAAAGGGAATAATAAGGAAATTCTTGTGGAAAGGGAGGAAACCAAGGGTAGCGTTAGATAAATTAACAGAGAGGTATAACCAAGGTGGTTTGAAGTTACCAAACTTTAGAAATTATTATAGAGCCGCACAATTAAGGTATTTATCAGATTTTTACCAGACAAGGGAAAAACCAGACTGGACTAAGATAGAACTAGATAAAATAGGGGAGAAGGTACTGGAACATATACTTTATAAGTGGGATGAAAAGTTGGTGCAATACAAAAGCTCACCATTTACTTAATACATGGAAGATCCACTCAGAAAGGAAAAAACCCTATTACCAAATATCAAAATTATTAATGACGCAAAATCCACTAATCCCTTTTACAATAGATAACCTTTCCTTTAGAGAATGGGAGAGAAAAGGAATGAAAAGAATAGAAAATTGTTTTTTGGAAAATAATTTGAACAGTTGAAGTACAAATATGGAATAACTCATGGTACAATGTTTGCATATCATCAATTGAAAGCTTATTTAAAGGATAAATTGGGAAACAGATTGAGATTACCTGAAGGAAGCAGCTTTGAATATGTGATTACAGATACAATGATAATTTTAAAAATTGTAACGAACATGTATATTAAGCTGCAAGATAAGGAAAATTATCATATAAACTATAAACCTAAACAGAAATGGGAAAAGGATTTAAACAAAGATAAAAAATGAAGTATGGGAAAAGTTATGTTCTGGAACTATGAAGAATATTTTCGCTGTAAGAAGGAAACAGGAACAACAGTACATGCAATTTGGGCATGTGAGAAAGTGGAAAAGTTTTGCAAAGATCTAAACCAGGTATTAAATAAAATCACAAAAAGCAACATATAAAAAAATTCCAGGAGATCTTTCTTCTAAGTAATATAAGAAGAACTTGGACTTGATTTGGATGGAGCACAAAAAAAGATTTATTATGATAGCCTTAGCTGTAGCAAAAAAATGTATTATGTCAACCTGGAAATTAGAAGATAGCCTGAGAATACAGCAATGGTACATAGAAATGAATAAATGTATTCCATTGGAAAAAATAACATATAATTTAAGAAATAACATCACAGTATTCGAACAAATTTGGGAACCGTACATGGAACACAATAGAGAAGTCCTACCGCGGACCTCCACCGCCTAAAATGACAGAAGGAGAAAACGACGAAATGAACTGACCCAGTATGTAAAAGTAGAAGACACAAATGTCTTGTTTATTTTAATTGTATGACGACATTGTTTAATGGGTTTAATGTATCATATATGTTGAACGTTGAGTGAGTGGGGGGGGGGGGGTTGAAGGAGAGAGGGAAGGGAGGGGGGAAAAAGGGGATAAAATGACACTGTATATTTAAGAGGGAAATGTTTGTGTGTATTTTGGTCAGTATGGTGCATAGTGTGAAAAATAAAATTTAAAAAAAATACAATAAACACAAGGTTATGCATGATACAGTATAATTGATCACTCCTCAAAAATTAAAAGAATGGGATTCAACATTATTGGATAGATGTTTTCGCTGTAAGAAGGAAATGGGAACAACAGTATATGCAATTTGGGCATGTACAAAAGTGAATACGTTTTGGGAAGAACTAAATCAGATATTAAATAAAATTACAAAAAATAACATACCAAAAAATCCAGAGATCTTTCTTTTAAGTAACACAAGAAATAAAGAATTAGGCCTCAAATTGGATAAAGCGCAAAAAAAATTCATTATGATAGCCTCAACAGTAGCAAAAAAATGTATAATGTCAACTTGGAAAATGGAAGAGAACATAAGAATACAGCAATGGTACATGGAAATGAATAAATGTATTCCATTGGAAAAAATAACATACAATTTAAAAAATAAAGTCACATTGTTTGAACAAATTTGGGAACCATATTGGAACAAAACAGAGAGAGCTTGCCTAGGACCTCCATCATCTAAAATGAAAATGATAAGAAGACAAAACGACTAGATTCAGTGTATAACAAATAGATGACGCATTTTCCTTGTTTATTTTCCTTTGTGTGAAGATATTGTTCTATGGTTTTATTGTATTGTATATGTTGAATATTTATGGGTTTTGGAGGGGGTGGGAAGAGGGGAGGAAGGGAAAGGGGGAAAAAAAGGGAGAAAATGCCACTGTGTAAATTTAATGAGAAACGTTTGTACATATTTTGGTTGATAAGGTTCACAGTGTGAAAAATAAAAAATTATTAAAGAAAATTTTAAAAAAGGGGACCCTATCTTATTGGGCCCTAGAGAATTGGTATACCGATCATTGGAGCCAAAGTCCTCCCTTATACATATCTATCCTGTCTTCTTCTCTAATCAGAGAACTAGTATTGCACCCTCTCCAATGGGTATCTCAATATATTGATTTAGAAAACTTTCCTTCACACATTTGACAAACTCCAAGTCATCCAGCCCTTTTACAGTATGGGAGACCTAGTCTATATGTGGAAAGTTAAAATTACGTTTGATCTCAACTTTGTTCTTTATACACTTTAAGACAGCAAGTACCTCCTCCTTTTTAATCTGTATAGGCTCCATGACCTTACTGTGTTTGCCCCATTTCCCAAAACTCTATGCCACTTTCCTGATAAATAGATACAAAAAAATCCTACTTAAGATTTCCCCCATCTCTTCTGGCTTCATACATAGCCAACCACTCTGATATTCAAGATGACCAATTTTGTCCCTTCCCATTCACGTTATCAGCCCAAGTAACCTCATGTCTTCTTTTAGCCTTCCTGATTGTCCCTATTTTTTTTACCTGCATTTTTATACTCCTCAAATACCTAATTTGCTCTTTATTGCCTAGACCTGCTATACACCACATTTTCTTAACTAGATCCCCAATATCCCTCGAAAACCAAGATTCCTTACACTTGTTAACTTTGCCTTTAATCCTGACCTGAACACAAAATCACTTTGCTTTCCATCCAGCCCTTTTACAGTACAGGAGTCCTAGTCTATATGTGGAAAGTTAAAATTACCTTTGATCACAACTTGGTTTCCTGGAGCTGTCTGCTATAGCTACAGTTTTGATCCTCCAATTTTCGCTGACTATTCAGTCGTCTATAATACAACCCCATTAATGTGGTCATACCTTTCCTGCTCCTCAGCTCCACCCATATAGCCTCAGTAGACGAGAACATAAATGTAGTCCACATTGATTTTCAAAGGTAGTTGTTGGCCTCTTAATTTTTTTTTGAGCCTGCAAACCAAGAGTGGCTAAGTCACATCAGAGGACATTAAGCATCAATTATGTTGTGTTGATGATGAGATCCATCAGCTGACCAACCTTGCTCAAGTGACCATTGGACAGTAAGGTTGATCAATAATTTATGATAGATGGCCCAGTTTTCCAAAATAATACAGGATATTTATTTGTTTACAGTCTGCAGAAATATGATGAAGATAAGATGAGGTTTGAAGTTTATGTAATGTCACAGCTGGAAATGAAAGATTTCTTCCTTGGAAAGTACATATGCAATTACAAATTGCAAATTTTCTTCCAATAATCTACCATATATTTTAAACAACATCCTGGCAATACAACTCCAATATTTGTTATTTTACTCCCAAATTGTTTACATGTATTCATCTGAATAACTGCACCTAGTTTCATTTTTTGCCAAGAACTATGTTTGTAGCTATACCATAAGTTTTTCTTAAATTATGGATGCTCTCTCAATCTTTAATACATTTTGCAATATTTTTGAAACCGTTTTTACTCACCTTCAATATATAATAGAAGGGAAACCAGGAAAAAAGAGTGTCAGAAAAGAATTCAGCTACACTGAAGAGACCATAAACCACCCAATACATCAGCCATATTGTGTCATCATCTTTATCAGGACTTTCAATGGCTTTGATTCTGCAGTTAAAAAAACACACAAATAAATGAAGTTTAATTACTGCTTCCAAATATTTCAAGAACAAAGAGAATCAGTTTTTAAATTAATGCATTGTGAATAGGTGAACCAACATGGAGACCAGGTGTAGATATGGACAGTACTTTTCAGTGTATAAATTGGGTTTTTTAATATATGCCAGGATTGCCCAAGGAAGGTAAAACAAAACAAAATTTAAAAAAAATTTTGAACAAGGTTACTTAACCTAAAATGCTGCTAAAATAAAATCCTTAAAAAAATACAATAAGGAAGACGAAAAGAATTTTAAGGTGAATAAGAAGTGTAATTAGCCAAAGGTTCCAGATCATCTTGCTGGATCTGCAGGTAATCTTCTATTACCTTACTACTACAAAGGCAGTGCTTTATGTCTCCACAGTGCACTTTCAATATAGAATGAATCCGAGTTGATGATGAATAACCCTTATTGTATTCGCATGCTCGCTTATGACAAAAGAAGGTTCCATTGGGCTCATGGAGTCTATGTCAAGTTTATTGTCATCTGATTGAAACAGTGTACTCCAGTCCTTGGTGCAAAAACATGCACACAACCAGACAAACAATACATATGCAGGACAAGTATTATATCTATTGTTACAAGCCCACAGGACTCCAAAAACCAACAGCAACAGAAAGTCACAAAGACAATGGTTAATTAAATAAAAGTTGCTTTTAATTTTCTTCAGATATAATATCAATCTCTAA
Source organism: Narcine bancroftii (assembly GCF_036971445.1). Lineage (NCBI taxonomy): Eukaryota > Metazoa > Chordata > Chondrichthyes > Torpediniformes > Narcinidae > Narcine > Narcine bancroftii. The sequence continues at coordinate 234,334,669 of NC_091469.1, forward strand.
CTTATCACTATTTACTTAACTTCACTATGCCCAAATGTAAATATGTGTTTGTGTATAATTAAAGTCCCACTCTGAAAAGTCGATTTTAAAACTTCAGCATCATTTTAGTCTTGCTTGAAAGTCTTAAATTCTCAGTTCAGAAATAATTATAAAGTGCTTTCAAACATTATATCTTCAGGCCTTTTTTTTTTTACTCACAATGTGGTTATTTTCTTCCACAATGAATTCACAAACCCAGACAAGGGTTAAACAAATGTGGTTAATCCTCTTCCACATTTGAAGTCACAAACCAGATGAGAGTTAAACGAAGTGGCTTAAGCACAAAAATAGGCAGTAGAATTCTGCCCTCTTTTCCACAGCAGAGTGGTCTTCATTAATTCAAAAGCCACGACTCTGTGTTCCCCTTCTTCGAGGTGTAACACAACAAACTGCATCAATTCTGGTTACTGTAACTCAATCCTATCTTTCATAAGGTTTCAACCCTTGAAAGTCAGAGGTTTGACTTTTGTAAACTCCAAGTTGAACTGTTCTAAAACTGAACTTAAAATGTCTGAATTTGATAATATATTTCTCCAAGTCATGTGTAGTTACATGATGGATGAGGTCATCCTCAATTCTTGGAAACCACATGACCATCAGTTTTATTTCTACCAAACCAAAATTATTTTCCTTTTTCAAAGCCATTCCATATCCATATCCATCTCTGAGCTCATCTCTATTCAAAAGACTTAAGTTAAAAGACAGATGGCTTCCTCAGCAGTTCTTGAATAATTAAGACCCACTTGAAATCCATTAGCTCTGTGTCCAAGACAGTTGACTCTGAGAATGAACACTTTTCAGAAAACGATGGTTCTCTGTAAATGTGCTATGATCTGCATGTGACCTTGTACCAACCCACAGCCAACTTACTGAGAATACAGATACAATAGGTTAACTCTATAATTTGCTTTTCTAAGACATTTTTATAAAAGAAATACTAAACATAAATTTGTTACACTATAAAAATAAATAAATGTTGCTTTGAGTCTCGGATGTTTAGTGAGAGCAGTTCCTTTGGTTATTCAGCATTCTCACTGCTCATGGGAAGAAGCTGTTCCCCATGTCAACATTCAGAGCAATTCATATTTCCACACATTTCTCCATAACCCATCCTCTCACACATGCCCAGAAATTCCACCCTTATTCTTAAACTATCCACCATTTTACAATTGCAAATTGACACTCTGGAATGCGTAGGGATAACAAATGAAACTCGGTCACCTTCAGGAAACCCTCAGTCACATGGAAAATGTGAAATTCCTCACAGCTAGCACCTCAAGTATGCTGCAGCAACAGTACATGCTCTGTATTACTACTGCACTGCCCCAAGTAAGGGGTGCATTTTATTCCTCTGTTCCTTAGCTTTGGGAAACTACGTCATGGTGCACTCAAAATTTGCAAACGCCAAGCAATGAACACAATTTATCCCAAAAAAAAACCATTTTGCTGGAGGAACTCAGCATTTCAAGCAACATAAGTGGGAGAAAAAGAATGGTTGGTCTTCATAATCTTATCATGGTCATAATCTAGTCCAATTCACTGGATTAAGTGGCACCATCAGGATTTGGCTGTGCTTTATCAGGAGAACAAGGTGTACCATTTGATTTATTTTTGTTCTAGCCAACACAATGGACAGAAACCCAAGATGGTTCACAGATAGCAAACATGCTTATGTTAACTACAGATTTGTAATACAGTATAGAGAACAGTCCACAGTGAAAATAAAGGGATATCGTGCTAACCATGATGTTAATGCCAGCGAACCAGATGGCACTGTCTGTAAGGAGTTTGTACATTCTCCCCGTGGGTTTTCCCTGGGTGCTCTGGTTTCCTCCCACCCTCCAAAATGTACGTGGCTGTATGTTAATTTGGGCGTAACTGGACAGCACACATGAAATGGCCAGAATTGGGTTCTACTGGTGCTGCAAATAAAACCATCAGCAACATTTTAAACTGGTTTAGAGGGATAGACAAGAAAGAGGCAGGAAATTTGTTTCCTCAGGTAGATGAGACCAGAACTAGAGGACATTGGCTCAGGGGTGTAGATTTCGGACAGAGATGAAGATTTGCTTTTCTCCGACAGTAGTAAATGCGTGGAATTATTTCCCCAAGGCAATAAAAGAGGCTGCTTCATTTGGTATAGTTAAACACATTTAGGTTTTTGCATAGTAGGGGAATCAAGAGTTATTGGGGGGGGGGTGTAAGGCAGGTAGATGGTACGGAGACCACAACCAGGCCAGCCATAATCTTATTGAATGGTGGAGAAGGATTGATGGGCGACTGGGTTTATTCCTATTCCTATTTCTTATGCTTAATTTCTACACAGCAAAAAAACTAAGGGCAGATGTGTTCAGTCGAATTTTACTTAACTACCAGTTTATAAAATTGCATTAGTTTTGTTTGTAATTTTACTACCAATTTTTTGGTGAAAGAGGCTAACTTTCAGACTGTGGAAGATCCCATTTGTTGAGCATATGGAACACACATGCAGAAGGCTATTTAGCTCCTCACATCTGCTTTGCCAATCAATCGGACCACAGCTGACCTTTTGGCAGAGTACTGATTTTCCACAACAGCCCTACATCTTCCTGTTTCTTTAAATATCTGTATTGAATGTACTCACAGTCTCTTCAGGTAGAGATTCATATGAAGGAATTTTTATCTCTGCGCTGAATGGCTTGGCCTCCATTTTGAGACAGTGACAACTGATTTGAGATACCACAGCCAGACGAAACTGTCATTCCCTCAACTATTCTGTGAAATTTGCCATGTGTTCGCCTCTCCTGGTTGCTAAATTTTCAGATGGAAGGTAGATTACAAGGTAATTTCTGAAGGAAAAACAAAGAAGCGACAAAGATCTAGCAGAGGGAGAAGAAGCACATCATTGCCATTTCATGGATTTTTTTAAAAAAAAGGAATAATGTTAGATATGTGCATTCTAGCAAGAAAAATAAACAGTAGTATACTATCTCAAAGGTGAGAAATTTAACGCTCAAAAATGCAGAGGGGCTTGGCTGATTCACTAAAGGCGAGTGTCCAGGTGAACTAAGTCATTGGAAAAGACGATGTATTCTGGATTATTGTGATGGGATTTAAACATCATGATTCAGCTAAACTACACTTAGCACAGTATTACTTTCTTTATGCAAGGGTGGATTTTAATGCACTGGAAACAATTCAGGGAAGGTTTATTAGATTAATATCTGGAATGAACAGATTGTTTTTGGAGGAAAGGTTAAACAGGTTGAAGGGAGCTCGATAAAGTGGATGTCGAGAAGATGTCCAGTCTTTTGAGAAATTCTAATCCAGGAGTCATTGTTTAAAAAAAATGACTCAATTAAGATGGATGAGGATTTAAATTTGACTATAATCGGATGTGGATTGGGGGGGGGGGGGGGGACACAGTTCTCAAGTTGGTTAATAGCTTTTCATTAGGTGGTCGACATTGTCTATTACAATTCAAATTTATACATAGTGCACATTTGTTTAAGGCTAAATTGTCTCACTTTTATTCCAATATGAATTCCTGGTGTGACAGGTGTAAGAGTGGAGAAGTGTTATTAATTCATATGTTCTGGGCTTGTCTTAGTCTAGAAAAGTACTGGAGAGAGGTTTTCCATACTCTATCAAAAATTTTCAACATAGATTTAACACCGAACCATTTGGTGGCCCTCTTTGGTACAATGGGAGGGAATGGTTCTTCCGTATCTTTGGTTCAGAGTCACGCTATTTATTTTGCCTCTTTTGGCGAGGCGAGCCATTTTACTTAAATGGAAGGATGATCAGTGGCGGTGTGACATCATGTCCTGTTTGAAGATGGAAAAGATTCGTTATTCAATGAATAATTCAGCTACAAGTTTCCAGATATTATTGGGGTCATTTATGAATCACTTTCTTACTTTATAATTTTACTCCAGTGTAATTAAATTGTCTGACTTGTATCTTTTCCATGTTTCTTACATTTTTGTTTAAAAAAACCTTTTGATTTTCTTTTAATACCAATCATATATAGCACCTGTCTGCCTGTCCCGCATCGGACTTGTCAGCCACAAATGAGCCTGTAGCTGATGTGGACATTGATGGGCGACTGGGTTTATTCCTATTCCTATTTCTTATGCTTAATTTCTACACAGCAAAAAAAAAACTCCATAAATCTTCATCCGCGAAGCCAAGCCAAAGAAAGAAGATATAGCACCTGGCAATGCGGTTCGGTAAGGGGTTTCAGTTTTCCTCTTATTTTCTTTTCTTTTTTGTATTATTAGATTTTTTCTAAAAATATCATTTAGAATATGAAAATGATTTACAATTTATGTTAGTGTTAAACAGAATGTCATTAAGTTTGTGTAACTGTCCATTTTATTGAATTGCATCATTTTTGTTTGTACAAGTTTTTAATTAAAATCAATAAAAATATTTTAGAAAGATGGATGAGAATTTCATTTCTCTTCTAAGTCTTTGGAATTATTCCTTGTATCACAAGAAGAGCTTTCAATTATTCATTTATTTATTTTTACAGCAGATAGACAAGTAGCTGAAAGTTACCACATGCATTCAGAAATGAGGACTTGGAAGTTACAATCAGGTCAACCAAATCTTATCAAGTGACAGAGTTAATTAGCGCAAACAAAGCCTCAGGTTTACAATTCTTTTCTCTTGAAACAGAATAGAAGTGCTCACCTCCAGGCTTCTAAAGTTTAACTACAACAATTTCATTGCCACAGCTTCTTTACTCACATTTAACTGGCCAGAGACATTTGCAGATTTAAAAAACTATGAAGCACAATGCATAGTGGCTTGGTCCAGGTCCCAAATCATTTGTATGCTCCAGTTTGGTGCCAAATGGAATAAGAGTAGATTGCTACTGTATCCTGAGGTTCTTTAAACATCACCTTCCCTCCACCCCCCAGAGCTGCATTCTTTATCTGTGAATCCTCTGCAATCATTAGACAGTCCTTTTGTGCAGAAACAGACTCTTCAGTCTAACTTGCTCAAGCCAGCTCATAACACTGCTTTCACACGGAGATCCCAGTAAATTGGCACATCATCAACCAGTGTTTAAAGCCAGATTAGGTCAGATTGGAGTGTTCACACTGAACCAAGAAAAGCTGGTTCAATGCAACATTTACACTGGAACTGATGCGAAATGCTTCTGCTCTGATATTACCTGCCTTGGCGGGTAAGTACTGTGATGAAAATGCCCCCCCCCCCATACTGTGTTGGTTTTGTTCACACAGTTAAGTGAAACGTTAAAAAAGTGATTAAATACCAGCTTCCAAGGGCAGTGTGAATCCCACCCACACCTCCCCACCACCTATGTTTAGCCCCTATCCCTCTAAACCTCTACCATCTATATATCCATCCAATTTTTAAACATTGCATCAGTATCTGCCTCAACTACCATCTCTAGCAGCACATTCCATCACCACCCTCTGCAAAAAAAAAATACCCCTTGGGTTCCTATCAAACCTCTGTCCTCTGGTTGCTGATTCTCCTACTTTGGACTAAAGACTCTCAGTGTTCACCCACTTCATTCTTCTTACAATTCTGTACACCTCTAGGATATCACCCCTCGCCCTCCTCCAAGAAATAAAGTCCGCGCCTGCTCAATCTCTCCCTATAGCACAAGCCCCTGCACCCTGGTAACATCCTCGTAAATCTTCTCAGTGCCCTTTCCAGCTTGACATCATCATCCCTGCAGCATGGTGACTAAACCTGAACATAAAACTCCAAAAGGGGCCTCACCAACAGCTTGCACAACTGCAACATGACATCGCAACATCGATACTCCGTAGTCTGACTAAAGGCCAATAGGAAGAAAGCCTTTTTGATCACCCCATCTACCTGTGACATCACTTTCAAAGAACTAGATATCTGTACTCCTGATCCCTCTGCTCTATAACACTCCCCAGATCCCTTCCATTCACTGCGCAAGGCCTACCCATGCGAGGTTCTCAGCCAAGTACTTGCAACTTCCACTAGCTTCCCACAGTGTCCTCAGATATATCAGATCAGGCTCAGGAGATCGGTCTACCTTCATACACATCAGCATGTTAGGTACCTCAACCATAATACTATTCTTAAGACTCTACCAGTGATTGCCCCAAGTTCCTGTGCCCTTCTCCTCAATCAAAAGGAGAAATACTCAGAGGACCTTCTCCACCTCCTGTCAGCTGTAGACAGAGTTGACTGCATTGATTCAGATTTGTTTAATCTGGTACTTGAAAAAAAACCTTATTATCTTCTCCAATTACCAAACAGTGCATAGGCAGAATGATCAATAATCAACTTGGAGGAAATGATAAGAGAAAAAAGGAAACATCCAGTTGGTCAAATAATATTTTATTTGCACATCATGAAAATGTGCAGGCAAAAAATTATTGGGCAAGAAAATTAGATTTATTCCTTAGAAATATTTCCATGCACAGATGTGGGCATTAACGAATGAAGCTGCCAAATGAGAAATAATACTTAAAAATGATTCTGGAGAACCAAAACATTAAATGATCTGAAAATAGGAATGGCAGCAGTGGCTGCCATTTCAAACACGGCCAATCATGCCTAGTACATATTCACGGCAAAGTGATGTCACCAAACAATTCCCTGTGCGCGCACCAATACACACACTTCAACCAGCACAAAAGCTAGTCATGTGGCCTTCAGCGCATGATAATAAAGACTGCATCGTGACCACTGCTCAAGTTGACCAAGGAGCTCCACCAACAATTTACCTAGGTCAGCAAGGGCAATGAAAATGAGCTCAAATTGATAACAAGAAAGTCAGATAATTCAGCTTCATGGAATTTGGAGCTCTTTAAGCTAATCTTTCCAACCTCACCACCCCAATGCAATATTTTGTATTATGAGTCCTACCCAAGTTACATTGACCATCAGAAAACAATAAAGAACCACTATGCACCCCCACGTCCCTTGATGATCCTCTTCTGTCAGTATCAGAGGATGACACGCAGGCTGCCTTCAGGAGAGGGAATCCAAGGAATACCCAGCCAACTACTGAAAATCTATGCAGATCAACTTGCCAACATATCCACAGATATCTTCAACATCTCTCTCTGGCAGAGCATGGTACTCACCTGTTTCAAACAGGTCTCAATCGTACCTGTGCCCAAGAGTATAGTAACCTGCCTAAATAACTACCGACTAGTGACACTCACATCATCGTGTTTTGAGAGGTTGGTGTTGAAGCATATAAGCTCCTGTTTGAGTGGCAACATGGATCTGTTCCAAATTGCCTACTGCAGCGACAGGTCTACAGCAGATGCCATCTCACTGGCTCTACACAAATCCCTGGACATCAAAAACACATACATCAGGATGCTCTTTATTAATTACAGTTTGGCATTCAACACCATCATCACATCAAAACTGCTCAGCAAACTCTGAGCCTCAATACCTCATTATGTAATTAGATCATGGATTTCCTCACCTCCAGACCACAATCAGTAAGGATTGGTAAGAACGTCTCCTCCACAATCTCCATAGCTGGCTATGTTCTTAGCACATGCTCTATTCACTTTACTCCTCTGACTGTGTGGCAGCTCAGTAGGACAGTAACACCATCCACAGGTTTATATAATGATAGTGGATGATCTAAAAGGGGGCAATGAGTCAGCTTACAGGAGGGACAGTGAAAACTTGGCTGAATGGTGTATTAACCACATCCTTGCACTCAATGTCACCAAAACTAAGGAGCAAAATGTGGACTTTAGGAAAGGAAAACTAGAGGTGTACGATAATTAGGGGATCAGAGGTGGAAAGGCAGAGGAAATTTAAATTCCTGGGAGTCATCATCTTGGAAGACCTTTGATAGACCTAACGCATGAATGAAATAGTGAATAAAGCACGTCAGCGCCTCTACTTTCTCAGGAGTTTCCGGAAGTTTAGTATGGCATCGAAAACTTTGGCAAACCTCTACAAATGTATTGTGGAAAGTGTGATGACCGACTGCATCACGGCCTGGTATAGGGGCACCAATTCCTCTGTAAAGAAAACTCTGTAAAAGATAATGGATACAGCCCAGTACATCACAGGCAAAAGACTCCTCACCATCGAGAAAAATCTACAGGGAACACTGCTTTCCGAGAACAACAATCATCAAGGATCCATACCTCCCAGCACATGCTCTGTTCTTGCTGCTGCCATCAGAAAGAGGTACAAGTGCCACAGGACTCGCACCACGAGGTTCAGGAACAGCTGCTACCCCTCCACCATCAGATTCCTCAACAACAAACTCATTGACTTTGATGTCAGAGACTCTTATGCTACACATTAATTATTATTGAATATTTATTTTCTGTATTGCAGGTTTGTTTGCACTTTGTTTACATTTTTCCCTTTTGTATATATTTTCTTGAGTACATTTTTTTTGCATTTGCAACGAATACACATCCTGCCTGTCCCACAGGAAAAAGAATCTCAGGGTTGTATGCAATTTCATGTATGTACTCTGGTGAGCTTTGTATTTCCTCCAGCTCTGTATTCAAAGAGCCACCCCCCACCCCTGATTCTCAGCTTTTCTCTCCTGTCCTCCAATCCATATCCACCATTGACCTAGTACCCTTCCACCTGCCCCTTCTTCCCTTCTCCCACTATCTTCCCATTCAGGTGCCTGTCTGCTTGTTGCTCATACCTAGATTAAGGGCTTGGGCACAAAACATCTTTGCCTCCTATGGACACTGCAGGACATGCAGAGTTTCTCCAGCAATTTTGTGTATTTATTAAGAAAACAAGATGGTGGGATTGCGCTGCTGTATTCTGCCATGGATCAGACGTGCCACACGATTTTCCCCGGGAGGTAAATGAATGAAACGAGACCCTATCCCCATAGCCCATTTAAATACCACAACTGAATTTTCCTCTCCCACTACCACTACCCCACTTTCTTCTCCTGCAGATCCTTCTCACAAAAGACACCAGAGTTTTTTCCCTCATTTTTTGCCAATCAGGAACTCTGTTCTTACAAGAGCACCAGCCTCTCCAGACTATTTATATAACTACATTCTGAAAGGAAACCAAAATGCTACATTTTGAGGAAGTAGAAATGTAAATTCTTTATGCAACTGTTTAGTACTAAAGTTCTATGCAACTTATGTCACCAATGGTTCCAAAAGGACTGGAAAATTGCAAATATCACTCAACTCTTCAAGGGAGAGAGGCAAAAAGGCAGGAAATTCTAGGCCAGTTAGCCTGACCTCGGTGGTTGAGTTTTCATAGTACATGAAAGTACATGATAAAATAGGCTAGTAATCATGGTTTCCTTCAGGGGAAATCCTGTCTGATAAATCTGTTGGAATTCTTTGAGGAAGTAACAAGCAGGGTAGGTCCTCAGAGGATGTCGCTTATTTGCATTTTCAGAAAGCATTTGACAAGGTGCTGAACAGAAGGCTGCAAAACAAGATAAGAGCCCATAATATTACAGACATGTACCAGTATAGTTAGAAGATTGGCTAACTGGCAGAAAGCAAAGTGTGGGCCTTTTCAGGCTAGCTGCCATTGATTAGTGTGGTTCTAATGGGTTTGGTATTAGGTCCACTAATTTTCATATTACCTACAAATGATTTTGATTAGCCATTGTCAACCCACAGCACATTTAAGGGTGAGCCACAGACTGATATGGTAATTTATATATATAAATAAATATATTTTATTTATATATATATTTTTTTTTATTTATTTACATATATATATGTGTGTATGTATGTATGTATGTATATAATATATATATGTATGTATGTATATATATATATAATATAAATATATATATAAATATATATATATAGTTGGTAGTAGAAAAGCATGGAAGAAACCAACTAAACTAGACAGCTTCACAGGAAAGGGAGTCCATAAACTTTGAGCCAAGTCCTAAGGGGGGCATAGCCAAAAAAAAAAGAATGGCTGATTTAGATGACTGAATTGATGCCTTTGTGGTAGTTTGCAAATGATACCAAGATAGGTGGAAGAGCAGGTGCCAATTCACAGGACAGGAAAGGCAGGGTGTCTGTAGAGGGATTTGGACAGGTCTGGAGGATTGGCAAAGAAGTGGCTGATGGTATGAACCATAGGAAAGTATAAAATCATGCACTTTGGCAGAAGACCATTTTCTAAATGGGCAGAGAATTCAGAAAGTGGAGATTCAAAGTACTTGGGAAACCTCTGTTAACTTGTAAGTAATAAGGAAGAAAAATGTAAAGTATTTACCAATTATTCAAAGGATTCACAACTTGTTGAGGCTAGGACAATGGTGTTTAAGACCAGTGATTCTGACCTCCACAGAAAGCTCAAGTACGATCAATGGAAGGCTATCTTAACAGCAAAGAGGTAATTCCAAGTGAAGCTAGAAACAGAATCATATACTCATCAGCTTTGACCAGGATCCCAATGAGCTGAACATCTTTTGTACTCACTTTGCAAAGGAGGATTCAACTGTAGTAATGAGAATCCCTGCACAAGCTGGAAACCCTGTGATATCCGTCTCTGCGGCCATCTTTCAAAAGGGTGAACCCTTGCAAGTCATCAGGCTCTGATGGAGTACCTGGCAGGGAACTCAAAGTCTGTGCCAATCTACTAACTGGAGTGTTCACAACATTTTCAATCTCTCACTGCTGCTACAGTCAGAGGAAGTGCTTCAAAAGGGGTATCAATCATCCCTGTGCCGAAGAAGAGCACAGGGTGAGCTGCCTCAATGACTATCACCCAGTAGCTCTCACATCGACTGTGATAAAAATACTTTGAGAGATTGGTCATGGCCAGAATGAATTTGTACACATGTATGGACCTGGACCCATTGTAAATTCACCTACCTTCACAATCACTTCACAGTAGATGCCATCTCACTGACCCTTCAATCAGTCATGAATCACCAAGACAACACCAACTGGTACATCAGGCTGCTTTTCATTGAATACAGCTCAGCTGTCAACACCATCAACCCCTCAGTACTGGCCTGCAAGCTCAAAACCTGGGCCTCTGCACCTGGATCCTTGATTTCCTCATCGGAAGACCACAGACTTCCTCATCGGAAGACCACAGGCAGTATGGATCAGTAACAACGTCTCCTCCACACTAAATCAGCACAGGCGCTCCTCAAGGATGCGTGCTTAGCCCACTACTCTACTCTGTACCCATGACTGCAGCTAGGCACAATCCAAAAGCTACCAACATGTTTGATGACGACGTCACGGTCATTAGCAGAATCACAGACGGCAATGAGCAAGTGTACAGAAATGAGATCAGTTGGTAAGTGATGTCGCAACAACCACCGTATACACAACAGTGGCAAAACTAAGGAATTGATTGTGGACATCAGGAAGGAAGAATACATACCAATCCTCATTGAGGGATCAGCAGTGTTTCAAATGTTTGGGTGTCAACATCTCTGAAGATCTGTCCAAAAGACCATAAGAATAATCATGAATAAGGTTCGCCAATAGCTATACTTCGTCAGTGTATAAGAAGATTAGGCATGCCACCAAGGTGTTGAAAACTTCTAAAGGTCTAATGTGGAGAGCATTGACTGGATGCATCACTGTCTGGTATGGAGGTGCCAATGCACAGGAAAAAAAATGACAGAATTGTGATCTCAGTCAGTGCAATCAAGGGCATCAGTCTTCACTAATTAAAGACATTTACAAGAGACGGTATCTTAAAAAAGGAGAAGCAAGTCTGCAGACAGCATAGTTGAAGTAAAAACATAATGTAAAAACTCAGCAGGTCAATCAGTGTATTTTATATAGCAAAGATAAAGAACCAACATTTCAAACTTGAGCTTCATCAAGGTATGGAAAAGTATCAGCAGACATCCAAAAAGATGGGCAATGGTCCCAAAGGCAGGAGGTAATAGGTGGAGAAGGGAGAGAGGGCCATGTTTGGAATATTGTAGGCAGTTTTAGGTTCCATATCCAAGAATGGATGCGCTGGCATTGGAAAGGATCCAGATGAGGTTTTCAATGACCCCAGGGATGTGAGTATCAGGATTGTTTGATGGCTTTGAAATGTACTAACTCGCATTGAGGGGGATCTCATAGAAATGTACCAAATACTATGGCCAAATAACTGCCACCTGCAATGTACCATCATGATTCAATGGGATCACAAGTAGATAAGGATGTAAAGAGAGCTTTTGAAACATTGGCCTTCATAAATCGAAGTATTAAGTACAGGAGTTGGGGTATTATGTTTAAGTTGTACAAGATGTTAGTGAAGCCAAATTTGGAATATTGTGTGCAGTTTTGTTCACCTACTCACAGGAAGAATAGCTAAAAGATTGAAAGTGTGCAGAGAAAATTTACAAGGATGTTGCTGGGACTTGGGGTGCCATATTCTGGGGAAAGGTTGAAAAGGTCAAGTCTTTAAACCCTGGAGAGCCTGAGAATGAGAGGAGATTTGATAAAGGTATACAAAATGAGTGGTATTGATAGGGTAAATGCAAACAGGCCTTTCCCACCAAGGCTGGGTGAGGCAAGAACTAGAGGACATCAGTAAAGGGTGAAAGTGAAATGTTTAAGGGGAAATTGGGTTAGTGAGAGTGCTGGCAGCAGAAGTGGTGGATGCATGTTCCATTTCAACATTTAAGAGAAATTTAGACAGTTATACAGACAGGAGGAGTTTCGAGTGATATGGTCTTGGAGGTGTGGGTCGATGGGATGGCAGAAAAGTTTGGCATGGAGTTGACAGGTCGAAGGGCCAGTTTCAGTACTATTGTGTTCTAATCTGAAGAATACAAGTAGAATTCTTCTCAAGGATCACCACAGTCAACTAAGCTGGCTTGGAAAGTAGATCTTAAGCTTTCCCATTGATTCAAGATAGTGAGACTAAGTAACAGCCATGTAAAAGTGGAATAAAATCTATTTCCCCCCACCCCCCCCCCCCCCCCAAGAACAATATATTGTTATTCCAATGCTATGTACATCCTAACATATTTCCCTCACTATTGGGTCATACTTGACATCAAATAGGAGTAACTTGTGGTATCCTAATTGAAAACACCAAACATAATGAATTGAAACAGTGAAGATATAGGGTCTTTGACTTGAAATTTTGAGCAGAATCAGAATTTATCCTGCCAACTAACTGCAGACTTCCTGCACCTGTCATTTATTAAACATTTCAAAGCAACAAATAGAGCTGGCCACTGAAAAGCAGGCACGACAGCAAAATGTACACCTGGCACAGGATACCAAAAATGACAGGCCGCAGATTTGATATCAGGTTTTATTTGGACACTTAATATTTCTGAATGAAGATTCTCCAAAATTACTGAGCTTCCAGGAAAAATAGTAAACCCTGCTCCGCCAACTCCACGGTGCACAAAATTTGATGTGATATTTAGAAAATAAAATGCATTGTCAGTTCAGATGCAAATTTTAAAAAGTGATGACTGAAATAGTTGAGTTTGCTATCAAGTCCAAAAGTTGAAAATGGTATTATTTGTGCACACCTTCACCAGTGTTGTACCTTCAGTAGTGTTGGGTCTAACATAAATGTGTGTGCAAAAAATGTTACTTGTAATTACAGTACCAAAAATATATGCAAAGTCATCATCTGTATAACTTCCATGTGTTTTCCCATTCCAATCCAAAATTCTATATTTCATATGAATTTAACTATTAGGTAGTGAATTCCAGACAGTAACAACCACTTCTTCTCAACTTCATTTGCAGCAAGGGCAACAATGTATATTTCTCTTCAAACCTTCTTTACAACTCTCTATGTTGTAACAATGTGAATAAATTAAAATTATGAAAAGATCTTTCAGGAACGCTCACATAAAGGTTCTGATTTTTGAAAATTCGTCTCAGGACAGGCTTGAGCTTCCCATCCCTGCGACCATCAGAGGGTTGAGATGCACCAAAATCATAAGGGGAAAAGACAATTTAAATATTTTAATTCAGAGATACAGCACAGTAACAGGCTCTTCTGCCCCAAGAGCCTGCACTGTCCAATTATCCCAATGTGACCAATTTACTGACTAACCTCGTGCTACTTTGGAACATGAGATTTAATTGGAGCATTGAGAGGATACCCGAGTGGTCACAGGGAGAATGTAAAAACTTGTTACTAGAGGTTGCTAGCGCTATAACAGTCTTCTTCTTTGGCTTGGCTTCGCGGACGAAGATTTATGGAGGGGGTAAATGTCCACGTCAGCTGCAGGCTCGTTTGTGGCTGACAAGTCCGATGCAGGACAGGCAGACATGGTTGCAGCGGAAAATTGGTGGGTTGGGTGTTGGGTTTTTCCTCCTTTGCCTTTTGTCAGTGAGGTGGGCTCTGCGGTCTTCTTCAAAGGAGGTTGCTGCCCGCCGAACTGTGAGGCGCCAAGATGCACGGTTTGAGGTGAGATCAGCCCACTGGCGGTGGTCAATGTGGCAGGCACCAAGAGATTTCTTTAGGCAATCCACCAAGTGTAGGGGGAAGCTAAAACTAGAGGACATAAAGTGCAAACACCTAAAGGGGGTCCAAGAGGTAACTATTTCACAAGCAAGCTGGTGAGTAAGTAGAACATCTGGCCAAGAGAAGTGGTTGAGGCAAGTATAATTACAACTTTAAAAAAGACAGTGGGACAGGTACATAGATTAGAATGGCTTAGTGGGAAATGGAATCATCTTAAGTATGCAACTTGATCAGCATGAACGAGCTGGGCCGAAGGACCCATTTCTATTCTGTACATATACAAATATGAAGAAATGTGGCAATGTAGAACAACTGGCAGAAAAACAAAATGAAGGCTTTAAGAGTGGAGAAGTGAGTCAAAGTCGACTTACTTTGTTTATTCAGATTTTGGATGCGAAGATCTACCGGGACCAATGCCTGAAGAGGGCGCACAAAATCAATGAACCGGTGCGGACTCGAAAGGCCAACATGGCCTGTTTCCGCTCCGTAAATGGTTATATGGTTATATTATGCAGTCAAAACCTGAAATGTCCCAGGTTTAACAAATATTGAGAAAGGATACAAAAGATATAAAAAATACAGCTTATTGTGGTGAAAAGTGCATTCTCAAACTTCTACTTTTGCTTTCCAAAAGCCTTTCACGCCCATTGCATATCATTATTTTAAACAACTCTCATTTCTCAGTGCCAACAAACGAGTTGAAGGTGGGGTAGTGAAAATTAACTAATTATGATTCAACAAAGTCAATTTATGATGAAAATAGAGCCTCTTTAATAGGAACAGAATGGACAGTAATTACTCTTAAAGCATGGTAATTTCTCAAAAACAAGTATTAAGTGGAAGAAAGTTGTATGTAATCTATGTGCATTAAATCAATCTTTGTCTCTTTGCGGTGAAACGCCAAGCTTGGTTGATAGGGGAATTCAGTCAATCATCTTCACTGGCTCAGTTGTCACTATCTGCAGCCTTTAAAATCGACAGCAATTAAGTCAGTCAGATCCATCATTGGGTATCAAAGTTAGTAGCAGGTGTGTTTTCTTTAGAATTTTACTCAAACATTGTTCAAAAAAAATCTCAGATCATGTGAAGTTTGAAAATTCCATATTTTTTTTAATTACCTTTGTTCCTCGAGGCAATGTAAATGATACAATGCAGAAACAATGAGACTCAAGCATTTAATTAGATGATTATGGGTTGTTTGCAGAAATGCATGGACTACATCAATTGGCAAAGTAATTGAAGGACGAGCCTGTTACTCATGAAATAAATGCAGATATTGCCATGCTCCACCCCATTTTTGGGGCATCAAACAAAGTTGTTTATGAAATTATCAGGTACATAAATGTGAGAACTTCACTTGCCAGGTTCAGTGTTGCTGAATTTCATCGTGCAACAACATTGCAACAGATTCAGCAAGATATTTCCCAATGATATGTTGCAAATTCTCAAGATCTCAGCGATCTTTGTAGTCAGCTTGGTAGTGGGGCATACCACAATTCAAGTGACAATTTTCCAGCTTGGAGAAGTATTAGCACTGAATGAATGGATACTGCAATGATGGGAAGCAGATAAGAGAGATCCATGGACCTGGAAAAGAACAATGGACACAGAAGGCACGATCTTCATGCAATACCTTCCTAAAAATACGCAGTGAGCAGCCAAAGAGATGTGGCAGAGATCAGGAGAACTGCCTGTAACAATCCTGAGACAAGGATGTTGAGAGTAACTGAGATGAAAATCTTGGCAAAAGCAGTCTAGAAACACAAGGTAGAAGCAAGATTATACAAGATACAGATCTGACTCAGAAGAAAGAAGAACTTGAGAATTGACTCTTGAAATAGTACAATTACATGGTAAACATGGGTGATAAAACCAGGTCATACTGTAAGCAAATAAAAATTGTTGATTTCCAATCAAATGCACATGAAAATCTTCCTGTCGACTGACTATCTGGTAAATAATTTGATTTGTCACCAGAATCAGAATTTGTCATGAACATATGTCACGAAATTCATTGTTTTGCAGCATTACAGGTGCAAAAATAGCTATAAATTACATATTTAAATATAACCATATAACAATTACAGCACAGAAACAGGCCATCTCAACCCTTCTAGACCACACCGAACCAAGTAGTCTCCTCTAGTCCCACCTACCTGCACCTTGCCCATAACCCTCCATTCCCCACCCATCCATATACCTATCCAATTTTTCCGTAAATGACAAAATGAACCGTTGCCACTAGTTCTCCCAGAAGCTCATTCCATACAGCCACCACTCTCTGTGAAGAAGTTCCCCCCTCATGTTACTTCTAAACATTTGCCCCTTAACTCTTAATTCATAGCCTCTTGTTTCAATCTCTCCAACCATCAAGGGAAAAAGCCTATCCACAACAACCCCATCTATCCCCTTCATAATCTTAAATACCTCAATAAAATCCACCCCCCCTCAACCTTCTACACTCCGAGAATAAAGACCTAATCTGCTCAATCTTTCTTTGTAATCTGGATTCTGAAACCTAGGAAACATTTTCATAAATCTTCTCTGCACTCTCTCCACTTTTGTTGATATCCTTCCTATAATTCAGTGACCAGAACTACACACAGTTTTCCAAATGTGGCCTCAGCATCACTTCCTGCAATGCGCTTTGTGCTCTTTCTTGAAAATAGTCATAATCCCAACTTCTCAGAAGTTATCTAGAATGTTTTTTATTTCAAATACAAGTAGGTAAATCATGAATTTCTTTGGCCAGCATCAAAGTTTCAATCAAATTCACTCAACTTTGGTGGGTGAACCACATCATCCATACCTCTGAAACGTACACTTTAAGCTCTATCAGATGAAGGAATTCCCAGGATAATGAAAAATACTCCAAGGACATTCATAAAGTCTCTGGTTGGGGGGGGGGGGGGGGTGGGGAGTAACATCCTATAGACTAGCATGAATCCTTGAACGCTGAAAAGTGTGCACCTGAGAAACCAATGTGATGAAACTGTGATAGTAGAATCATGTGGAGACTACATATAAACAACAATCTCTCAAACTACTTGCCCACTCACCCCATCAAGCACCACCTGCACAAGAGTAATTTCACCTTTAGCCACCTCAGAATCCACAGAACTGGAATCACGCCATCCTCAACTCAAAATGTCAATTCAAAGTGATTTTTAAAATTATTCCTAATCCTTATGACACTGGATGTTAAAAATATTTTGTTGAAAATGGAGCTTTTACATTGTTTTACAGAAGCATTGAGGACTCTTATGGCTCAAAGCAAAATGTTACTTTTTCCTGTTTCCTTACACTTCTATGTTAAAGAACAGTATTTTTTCCCCAGCTATAAGCCTCTTCAATCTCCCCTTGTTACACTATTCATAGACTATTCCAATACCACAAATTGACTGCACTATTGCAAAGTCATTCTTTTTATTTTAAATACTAGGATAACTGTGACTATTTATCATAAATTTCTTTTGTATTTACTGATTCATTTTAATTCAATTATATATACTAATGATTTTTTTAATACCTATTTGGCTACAGTAAGAATTTTGCTATATATATATACACTGTACAACATAAATGACAATAAACTCATCATTATAACATTGACTCAATACCTAATGGCCTATGGTAACTCTCAGAGCTATCCATTCCCCGTGAGATATTCTTTCAGTCTTGCCTTTAACATCACTCTGATTCTCCTTCCAACAATCTATAACTACAATAGGATCAATTTCTTTCTTCTTCTTTGGCTTGGCTTCGCGGACGAAGATTTATGGAGGGGTAATGTCCACATCAGCTGCAGGCTCGTTTGTGGCTGACAAGTCCGATGCGGGAGAGGCAGACACGGTTGCAGCGGTTGCAAGGGAAAATTGGTGGGTTGGGGTTGGGTGTTGGGTTTTTCCTCCTTTGTCTTTTGACAGTGAAGTGGGCTCTGCGGTCTTCTTCAAAGGCGGTTGCTGCCCGCCGAACTGTGAGGCGCCAAGATGCACAGTTTGAGGCGATATCAGCCCACTGGCAGTGGTCAATGTGGCAGGCACCAAGAGCTTTCAATTTAGTCACACCAATTGCCACATACTTGGCATATGAAAGGAAACTAGAGCACTTAGAGGAAACACATATAATTAGGAAGAACATGTAAACTCCACCCAGGTAATACTGGTGATCAAAATCAAGCCCATTCAAATCCTTCAGCTAAATTGGACAACAACCTATATTCTTATTGAAAGAGACAAAAGGAAAAAGATTTAAGGTAAAATTAATGGTCCAAAAGAACAAGGATAAAAATAAAACAACACAACAGTATCTACTGAGATAATTGAAATTTTCATCATCCAGATATGTAATTTTTCTTGCCAGGAAAGGTAATGGATACAGCAGTTAATAGCACACAAGGCAATGCTAGCCAAAGGAAGCACTAACCAGCCGAATACCACTTCCCAATTGTTGCCCTGTATCACTGTAGGTTGTAGAACAGCAAACCTTCAACTGGTAATTTTTAAATGTGGTGAGGTTTACATACTCTACCACACTCTTAGATGTGAATTTCTGATTTCCAAATACTGCAGGGTGCAATTTATCTCCCTCTCTTCTTAATATAACTTTCTAATAAATACTAAAAAACATGATCCCCAAATTATTTGCCTACCTACTAATAGAAAAATTACCTTACTATCCACTTTATCCATCTCATGAATTTTTTACTCTTCAAATATCCTCTGAATCTTTCATCCATAATATCCCGCATCAATCTTGTCAATGTTTAGTCAAGCTTCATTTCTCCAGCCGTAGAAACATCCTTGTAAATCTCTCACATACTTTCCAATGCTGTCACATCCTTCCTGAGATACGATAAATAGAACTGTACTGGGGAGGTGGGGTAGAATCAGGATTCAGATGTCCTGTGTTGAGACCAGGTTTTGAATACATTGAGGAAGATGAATGGACTTCTAGACACAAGATAAAGAAATATGGAGCGACAGCTAGGCTTATGACACAGATCGCGGGGCTTGTGACACGGATCGAGAAGAGTCCAGATGCTAATGGGACTGGGGTGTCAGAGGGCGAGGTACTGGGGGCAGAGCAAGCATTGGGGGACGAGGTACTGGTGGCAGAGTTGGCATAGGGGAGGGGTGAGGCACTGGGGCCAGAACAGGCATCGGGGGGGCCATTTAATGCTTGACCATCTATAATAAGTACAAAGAATAAAAGATGATGTGTGCACTTAACAGGTCAGGCATAAACTGTGGAGCAAAACAGTCAACAGGCTAATGCCCCTTCATTTGAACTAGAAAATATAGAAAACAACTGTTTGAAAATGCTGCAATCTCACAGGATAAAGAGGGATGGAGAGAACAAGGGGAATATCCAAAGTCGGGTAGAGACCAGAACTGCCTTTGGCAACTGTATCTAAGAAATGAACAAGGATGATGAGCAAAAGACAGGGAGAATATGTTGAAGTGTGAAAAGCACTTCACAGGGGAAATATGCAATAAATGAATGATGGAATTACTCAGCAGATCAGGAGGCATCTGTGGAGATAAAATATAAAAAGATTAGTGCAAAAATAAGAGAAAAGTCTGTGGTTTATTATCAATTCAGAAATCCGATGGCAGAGGGGAAGAAGCCGTTTTTGTACCACTGGGCATTTGTCTTCAGGCTCTTGTCCCTCCTTTCTGATGGTAGCAGTGAGAAGGGGGCATGGTCTAGGTGATGAGGGTCCTTGATGATAGAGGCTGCTTTCTTGAGATACTGTCTCTTATAGTTGTCCTTGAAGACTAATGCCCATGATGGTGTTGGCTGAGTTCTACTGACTCTTGTCTATACCAATTTACTATCCAATAGCTTCCTAAATCTGCCATAAACACTCCTTCAACAAGTACCAAAACAGCCACACCTTGTTTTGTTAACCACCATATAATCACCCCCAGGCTGAGAAATGGCTTATTCCCACAGGCAGTGAGTCTGCTGAACAACAAACGAACTGCTAATACAAACCCTCAGAAACTGCTATTTATTTAACAATATTTATTTTTATATATGCATACATTTACTGCATACCTATTTTTATATACGTGTACATGGACTGCACCTTCTCTGCAACAGGATCCTAGACTTCCACATTCAGTGCAGATCAGTAACATCTCCTCCTCACTGACAATCAATCACTTCAAGGTCTACTCCCTCTACACCCATAATTGTGTGGCTAGGCACAATTCAAAAGCCATCTACAAATTTGTTGATGATGCCACGGTTGTCGGCAGAATCACAGACAGCAATGAGGAAGCGGACAGGAGTGTGGTAGCTCAGCTGGTTGAGTGGTGTCACAACAACAACCTTGCACTCAACATTAGCAAAACTAAGGAAATGATTGTGGACTTCAGGAAGGGGAATCCAGGAGAATATAAACATTCTCATCAAGAGGTCAGCAGTGGAGGGTGTCAACATCTCTGAAGATCTATCCTGGGGTCATCATGTCAATGTAATCATGAAGAAGGGGGTCACCACCGGCTATATCTTGTTAGGAGCTTGAAGAGATATCAATACATTACCAAAGTCTTGAAAATGTTTACAGGTGCACTGTGGAGAGCATTCTGACTGGTTGCATCACTGTCTTGTTTGAAGATACCATTGCACAGGACAACAAAAGACTACAGAGTTGTGAACTCAGTCTTAACTCGATTAGGATATCTATAAGAGGCAGTGTCTAAAGAAAGCAGCCTCTATCATCAAGGACCCTCACCACCCTCTTTTCAATACTACCATCAAGAAGTAGGTACAGGAGCCTGAAGACAAATACCCAGTGTGACAAAAACAGCTTCTTCCCCTCCACCATCAGATTTCTGAATGGACAATGAACCACAGACACGACCTCACTATGCTTCTTCTTCTTCTTTGGCACCAATTTATTTATTTTTAAATAAAGTATGCAAAAATATTTTATGGCAATTTTTGCACCTGTATTATACAAAACAATAAATTTCATGTCTATGGCAATGAACCTGATTCTGATATCATTTATCTGTATGCCTGTTATGTCTACATTTGCAGATTTTTGTGCAGAGGACCAGAGAAAGGTGTTTCATTGGGTTTTACTTGTACAATCACATGATAATAAACTTGAACTTGTTCGTTGCTCCTTCTCCAGTAAAACCATGAAATCTATTTCATTATATGAAGGCTGCCAATTAGACAGATCTGGGCTCAAATGTTTTTTCCCCTAATTAATGGAGGTGTATAAAAAATATGGAATGCTGTAGGGTCAATAGATCTTGAGAACACCTGGTTACAGTAGTTAAACCCAAGTCACTCAATATCCAGACTTCCAACTGCCATTTTCATGATCAAGTTTCATCCCACCGTTTCAACAATCTTCCCGCTACAATTTCCTCATTCTTATACCAACCACTCTAATGTCCAGCCACGCTTTCTCTGTTCATGTTCTTCAAACTGATAACAATGTGATCCCCTGGTGATGTTTAAACTTGCCCTACCCCAAATTTAAATCATCTTCACAGATTCAGCCCAGATTGCCAGAGCATATTTATGAAACACTCAGTTCAAAAGTCCTTCTTTCATGATCTTCAGTTTCATTTTGTTTTGCACACCCCAACTCTATTGGCCACAGTTCCCACCTGTCTGCTCTGGATGTGGGGATCCTACCTCGCAGAAACTACACATCTAATGATCAGATGAAGAGGCCTCAGGAGCAAGTTGGTCTCGGGTGCATATTGCCAAGACACTTTCCCCACAATGCCCTCACCAAATGGTGGTGGAGTTTTGTTTTCTGTGCACAGCTACAAGGTTTTTCTACATTTTTATTAAAATATTTATAAAATTTTTCACAAATTAAAATTTATGTATCTGTTATGTCTGGTTATGTGTTTGCATCTTTTTGCACTGAGGCTGGGAGAACACCATTTCATTGTGTTGTCCTTGGATAATCGGATGATAAACTTGAACTTGATACTCAGCAATGGAATACATGGAAACAATGCCACTTAATTAATCCCAGAGTCCCATATTTGGTTGCACAAATATTAAACTTTGAGAAATACCAAAGATTAATCAAACTTAAAAAATGTGAAATTCAACAAGGAAACTAGTTTTAGAGCAGATGTAAAGACAGTAAATAAAGCTCCCTTTTCCTTGCCAGATATTTCAACATACTGTACATTATTGTATCATGGTGCTCAAGGGTTGAACCATAGATTTCCTTATTCATAGAAAAAAGCAGAGGCTTTAAAAATCTTAAAAGTTGCTCTTTACCAATATTTGCATTAAGTTGCCTTGGCAACTGTGTTTATATTACAACTCTATTTTCAAGATTTAAATTATTGTCATGGAAATAAAAGTGTCATATTAAATGACATTTCCTTTGGCCTGCTGCGAGGCAGACAAATTCACCACCAGAAGGAATTGCCTAAGCACCACAGTCACACTTACAGTCAGAGAGATTCTCTCCTCTCCCCACCCCCTCCTCACCCGCCCGAGACACTGAGTTTCCTTAGATTCGCTTCTGCAGCCAAATGAGGTAATAGCAGAAATGCAAATATATATCCTACACCTCAGGGATTTTGGATAATACCACAAACTGCAAGAATAAAGTAAGAATTGCTACAACTAATTCACGTTCAATAGGGCAGCACAGTTGGCATAGCGGTTAGCACAATCCCTTTACAGTGCCAGTGATTGGGAGCAGTCGGGGTTCAAATTCTACGCTGTCTGTTTTTGTTGTAAATGTGTAGGTTTTCTCTGGGGGCTCCAGATTCCTCCCACCATTCAAAAACATAGAGAGATATAGGTTAATGGAGTGTAAATTGGGCTGCATGGACTTGTGGGCCGAAATAGCCTGTATGTCTAAATTTTTTTTTAAAAATTACACTTTCACTCTTAGCATACTGTATCCAATCCTGGTCATTTAACTTTTAGAAAGATGTGAACAGTAGGAGTGGGCACAGAAAAGATTTAGTCCTTTATCACATACAATTAACTAATACCTTTTGTTGGTCTGGATTTATCCTGTCTGCCTTTTCTGATTTTTCCTTGAAGGGCTCAGGCCCGAAACGTCAGCAATACATCTTTGTCTCCTACAGATGCTGAAAGGTGCAGCTGAGTTCCTCCAGCGTTTCGGTGTTTTTACTACAATCACAGCTTCTGCAGCCTATCGTTTTTCCACACAGAAAAGATTTACCAGCCATGAGGAATTCCCGATACAAGGTCAAGGTGCAGATGCCTGTTCTCCATGCAAAACAAGGTTGACAGAGCTGCAGAAAGTCAGGGCTGTTTTAGACAGGGGAGATGGCAGGAAACAGTTCTTATGAATCCATGGTTCAAGGCCCAATTGGCACAGATTTAAAGTTTTTGCTAAAAGGTGCAAAGGGGAAGCAAATAACACATTTTATTTCTTTTTATTTTAAGACAATAGTCATGATCTAAATGTTGGTCCTGCAAGGTTGATGGAAACAGAATCAAATAGGGCAGTGGTTCTCAACCTTTTTCTTTCCACTCACATTCCACTTTAAATATTCCCTATCCCATGGGTGCTCTGTGATTGGTAAGGGATTGTTTAAGGTGGGATGTGGGTGGAAAGAAAAAGATTGAAAACCCCTGTTTTAATTGTATCTAATTGACTTGTTATATGCACGGTTTCATAACTCCAAAGGAAATGGGCCAATCACAATTTTTCCTCAAGCAAAATATTTCAGTAACAATTGGGTCTAGAGCAGTGATTCTCCACCTTCCCTTCCCACTCACATAACACTTTAAGCAATCCCTTACTTATCATGGAGCACCGATGGCATAGGGAATACTTAAAGTAGTATGTGAGTGGAAAGAAAAAGGTTGAGAACCACTGAATTAGGGCTTCTCAAAGGGAACTGGATAGGCACTCAAGGAAAAGTAAGTAGTAGTACAATGGAGAATTTGATTTGGTTCTGATTCCCTTCCCATAAGACATAATAGATTCAATACATCATGCAACATCTTTTGTATGAGAACAATATTTATGATTCTACACACAGTACAACTTTGTCACTAGCTTTATTTATAATGTTTTATCAGATGAACAAATAAATTTGCTTTATTTCTAAAGCTATTGTTTAGAACTAAGGATATTATTTCAAATAAGCCTTTCATTCATACCTGTAAGATTATACTGTTTGTTGTCATGACAGAGCACAATATTTTAAGTAAAATATCAAACTTCTGGAGTGAAAATTTCACCAAATGTATGACAAGCTGTAAAAACACATCCCCCATTTTCACCAAATATCCAGAGGCAAAAAGATTATACGTTCACTGCTGAATATTAAATTTGGAATAAAATAATGCAAGTATATGTTGACATATACTATATAGCTTAGTGAATAGAATATACTCAGTTAAATGACAGGGTCACAATTAGACCAGCAAGAAGCCATTTTATCTTGGATTGTGCTGAGTTAGCCAAGACAACAGTTTGTGCTAAGATCAAACCAAGCATCCTGGTTATAGAGGGAATAAAATGGACAGAGTTCTAGAGCAACCTCTCATGAAAAAAGGTAGATATCAGGTACACAGCAAATTGGTTTGCACATACTCTATGAGTAATTGTTTGCCAAAAAACAAGAAAACTAAAAAATGGCATCACAGAAAAATACTGCAATTATACCAATTCCCTAACTGGATTACTAAACTGTGGTTGCAGATCTCATTGTACTATTTGGGACACACCCAAGCAAGTTACTTCCCATCAATTTTTAAAATATTGTTTATCTGACAGTAATGCAATAACTGCAATAATACACAATTTCTACATACAAACTGTTAGATATATGACACAAAATAATATTTTCTGCTAAAATAAACATGTTGAATAGGCTGGAGGTTGAGAACCACTGCCCTAACACAAAGCCTAGACCTTAACATGGATGACTAGAATCTACAGATAAAACAGCAAATTCAGAGCTCCTAATTAGTCTCGGATTTGTCCATGGTAGATATCGTTTTCGTCAGATCATTTTAGTAGGCAAGCAGCTAAAAAGATGTAGATAAGCAAACCTCTTTACTTCCTGCAGAACCAGGAAGTGACCTTGATCAAAATCATGTGGGAGCCAAGCCATCACAATCCACTGTGAAGGCCACAAGTAGGTGTATGGTTAATGAAGGAGCAAACAAAAAAAAAAATTCTATAGCAAAGGGCAAAAATATGGGTAGCAAAAAACATTACTTTCTTTGATCAAACAATGTTATTTTTGATTTTTAAAAAATGACCAGATTAAATCATCTCAAAATTTCAGCTACTGAATCGATGAAAGATCAAAAATACCATTCAGCTTCAGTTATTTTAACAATGAGATAGACCATTTATATACCTAAAAATATATTTGCAAGCTTGCACTTTCTGGTAAATACAATTTACCTTTCCAAATTATTTCACTAAATTACATTAATTTCACCTACACTTGTAGATGTATAAATTATGCTTCCAACAGACACTTCGTACATACTATAAAAATGCACCAATGTCCATTAGGTTATGATTATTTAGACTCCTGTCCACATGGCCACAAATTACAGTTTGTTTTCTCTAATTTCTAAAATAAAGTTCAGAGGTTAAAAGATTTCATAAATCTGCATGGCAAACGTTTGCCGAAGACCCAAGTTGCAAAAAATTTAAAAATAATGTGACATTAATCAGAGACCTGACTACCATTAGTTACCATTTCAGCCCATTCATTCCAATTGAATATTCCATCTTTTAGAATCAAATGGATGAGATGACATTGCCTGATACATTTTGAAAATGCATTACAGCATCATCTGCATCTCAAAAATGGCATTGGCCTTCTCACCTCTCAACTTTGTAATTTCCACATCAGTTTGGAGGCCACAAATCCTTTCACATTGCTAAAATCATTTCATTCCAAAGCAGCCACAAACATAGCACATTCCTCCCAGTTCTGCACCTCATCTACTCCATAACAACCATCAACTACAGTGCATGTCCTACCAGACTGATGCAGAAATTACAAAACCTCTTTCCCAGTTCTGAGAAAAAGGTTTTTGATGTGAAACCTCAATACTATTTCCTTTCCTCCTTTCTACCTGTCTGGTTGAGAGTTTTCAGCATTTGTTTAGACAAAATACATAATATCCCCCCCATCTACTCCAAAAAAACACTAGAAGGGAAAAAAGACTTTCAACATCTACAGGTCACTTTCATTTGGAACCATAATCTAGAATTTTGGATGCTTTTTTAAAAAAAAATGCATCAAACTCTCTAAATAGTTCAGTACTAAATGCAATTCCTCACATTACATTAAATCAGAAACAATAAAATGAGAAAATTCAATTCCTACTAGTCTCTGGTGAATTGGATATAGTGGACAGTGGAGCCATGATTAAGCTCAGTAATTCCAAGTGGGAAAGACAGGTCACTTCTGCAGGCTGTTACGATCAATCAAGAGAACAGGTTTAGGTTACAATGACCACAACTACTGCATCATGAGTGAGGTTTGCATTAGGCAAATCTGCACTATAGGGAGGGGGCACTCAAGGTTTTTCATAACACAAAATGTAATATCTTGCACATGTCAAAAAAAAAAACCAATTTGAAAAAAGTTGATTTACCTACTTTTTTCTCCGCACAACTTTAAAAGAAAATATATACAGAGGATGGTGTCTAGAATAGACTGTTGGAGGAAATGGTTCAAGCAAGTACTATGGCAATTTTTTTTTTTTTAAAATGGGACAGATTCATGGATGGAATGGGTTTCGAGAGATAAAGGCCAAAAACAGGCAGGTGGGACAAGTGTGAGTGGGTCTTTTTGACCAGCATGGTAACGCAGGACCAATGGGCTTTTTTCCACCCTGCACAATCCAAATTCACGATTTCATTATGTATTGCATTTTTTTGAGGGGGTTATCTGTTAAATTCCAAGAGTGAGTTTCCATAACCTGCACAGTCAAAAGATGGCCGCCTATATATGATACAGGAAAAAGATGGAGAGCAACTGGCACACCACCACCTCTTAAAAGGTGAAATCATTATAGAAGACACTCTCTGCAAAACTATTTCATTATTAAAGAGTACAGGACCTGTTTCAATCCGCATTTACTCTTAAAAGGTGAAATCATTATAGAAGACACTCTCTGCAAAACTATTTCATTATTAAAGAGTACAGAATCCGTTTCAATCCGTATTTACTCTTAAAAGGTGAAATCATTACAGAAGACACTCTCTGCAAAACTATTTCATTATTAAAGAGTACAGGATCCGTTTCAATCCGTATTTACTCTTAAAAGGTGAAATCATTACAGAAGACACTCTGCAAAACTATTTCATTATTAAAGAGTACAGGATCCGTTTCAATCCGTATTTACTCTTAAAAGGTGAAATCATTACAGAAGACACTCTCTGCAAAACTATTTCATTATTAAAGAGTACAGGATCCGTTTCAATCCGTATTTACTCTTAAAAGGTGAAATCATTACAGAAGACACTCTCTGCAAAACTATTTCATTATTAAAGAGTACAGGATCCGTTTCAATCCGTATTTACTCTTAAAAGGTGAAATCATTACAGAAGACACTCTGCAAAACTATTTCATTATTAAAGAGTACAGGATCCGTTTCAATCCGTATTTACTCTTAAAAGGTGAAATCATTACAGAAGACACTCTCTGCAAAACTATTTCATTATTAAAGAGTACAGGATCCGTTTCAATCCGCATTTACTCCCAGAATGATAACGACTCAATACACCCGAGTTCAACATCCTGCCAAATTATTCCAGTAAGAGACACATTTCCTTGATGATGTGTGGGCCATTTCCACCTCAGATCTTGAATTCATACAGGAACAAAGCATCTCCTCGATTAGACGCGAAAAGATCAACTTGTGGTTTTAAAAGAGATGTTTAAAAAAAAACTTCAAAGATGAGAATAAAGCGGATGTCACTCACGAGATATAAGCAGGGTAAACGAATCCGATCAAGTTGCAAAGTAAGGATGCTCCATGGCCGAGCACGAGGTAAATGGAAATTAATGCGATGGAGGCTGCAAGACAAACAGGTCCATTATAACACAAAGGCACAAGGACGGCCCTTTCCCAACAGCCAAAGGGCGGAGGCAGAATCTGGAATAAAGAGCCTGTTTTCCCAGCTGATGTTAGCAGCTCCGAGAGTAATTTTTACACAACGTATCTTTCCACTCTGACCTAGCAAGTAAAAGGTAACGCTGGCACCTACGGGGTATAAAGCAAGGACCCTCACCGGCTCGGACTTGCACCCAAAATATACAGGACACCTCTGTAAGAACTCAGTGCTCTCCCCACGCCGGCGGCCCACATACATCCACATTTCCACAAGGTTTTACTTTAAACGCTGGCTCCCGCTAGGTTAGGTGGGGGGAGGGGCATTATTAGACACCGTGCCCGGATTGCCCTGCCCTGCCCTGCCCTGCCCGGCCCTGCCCGGCCCGGCCCTGCGCTCGCTCACCCACCCAACGCGAGGTAAGTTCTCTTCACCCCCGTCTTGCTCTCGATTTTGCCCAGCACGTCGGACAGTAGGTTCTTCTCCTTGAGGAAACTGTCCAGCCGCTGCAGAATGGACGCTGCCATGACTTCCCACCGGGGACACTCGCTCAGGGTTCCAAGAAGAGCGAGCGGGCCGGAAGATCCGCAGCAACCAAGGCGGGGCGCGGCGGCCGTGGACGTCACAATGGGAGGGCGGGATGAGGGAGCGCGCGACGCACTCTCAGTGAGCGCATGCTCCATGAGTTCGGCGTCCACCTTCGTCGAGGTGTGGTGCCCCCCCCCCCCCCCGATGATTCGGAGACGCATCCTCCGCCATTTGGTCACTTCTGGAGCTTTATTTCTGCTTATTGACTATCTGGGGTGGGGGAATGGCTTGGAACAACTTGCTTCCTTTGCCGGGCCAGTTTAAGGGTCCGCCTTGAAAGTATGTTGTGGCAACCATTTGAGCGAGGGTCGTAGAAGAGCAAGAAGAAGTTTGTCATTGCTATGTTTTGTTAGGTAGGTTTCAAACTCTGCTACCATGTCAACTGGATGCTACTGAAGGTGTTAAAGTCAAACAAAATTTAAAAAATGCATGATTTCCATTTGAACAACCCTAAAATCCTTCTCCGCCCTACGGATAGATTTGTGGGAGGACGTTCCAACATCTCATTCCCTCGGGTACCACGTTGATGGAAGTAGTGATGTAGTTATGCATTCAACAACTGATGCGAAAAGGTAGATGTCACCCTCTGGCCATCGGCTTCCCAAGGACAAGGGTAGTATTCTCTCCCAGGCGCAACCAACCGATTAAGACCGAATGCACAGTTTTGCTCTAGGGCCCATTTTGAGAAGGCAGCACAAGGCAAACATCTCTTCAAACTCTTTTGTGGGAATGAGAAGCCTCATTGTGTGGTAGTAATAGACAGAATGTCAGATTTCCAATTTTTGCTTACAGAGGAATAAGAGACCACTTCTGCTGACCTACAAAAGGGTTTTTTTTTAAAAGTTGCAGAAGAAATACTGCACTCAATTCTACTGACCCATGAAAAGGGTTTGAATTGCAGAAGAAGGCCCTCATCTAAACAGGACATTTCTTTGAAGCACCTGGAACAAGGGTTTTCGTGAGTTAATCAACCTTCTGTCATCCCGGCCTCATTCACCCACTTCATGAACTGCTCCTTCCATCTCAGTGCGCGTCTCAACCATTTAAGGTCTGCATGCCTCAACCATCGAAAGCCTGCGTGTTGCATCATTCTCAAACCCACATGTCATCACCGAATTTCTGAACCTTGAGCTTGGAGCTGCCTTTCAAGAATTGAGTCTTGAGCTGTGGTGGTTTGGGGTATTCCACACACACCAATATATTCGCGTATTGTTAGAGTTTAAGTTAGGTAATTGTATATACATTTAGTTAAGATAAGTTAGTTAAATATGTTATACAATTGTTGATTAATGTTATTTTAAATATAATTTAAAATGTTATTTTAAATATAACACCATCTAAGCTAAACTTTATCACTGTTGTCATGTACATAACACTCACTCCCTCTGCCTTCCCCTATCGCCCCTTCACCTTCTTGCCTCCTCCCTCTTTCTTTCTCTCATTCTTTCTCTTTTTACTATCTCTCTTATTTCTGTCTCTTTCTCCCTCATTCTTTGTTTTTCTCATTCTTTCACACTTTCTCCCTTTCTCTCTTTATCACTCTCTTCATTCTCTCACTCTCCCTTCTATCTCTTTCTCAATTATTTCTCTCCCTTCTTTCACATTGCCTTCCCATTCTCCACCTTTCCCCTAACTTCCCCTCCCCCCCCCCTCCACCTATCATTTTCTATTTATGTGCTTTGAGGTGGCCAGAATACTCGAATGTAAAGCTGCCTAAAATACCCGAATGTGGCTGTCAGGAGGCCACCTGAAAGTGGAGAAACTGGCCCTGAGGAGCACTTACCTAACCCTCCTCGGGGAGGTATATTCTCCAGCTCAGAGCGCTCCCCATAGGTACCGAAAACAGCAAGGCAAAGTGGTTAGCAGCTTTCAGGTACCTAGCAGTGGGCGGACTGTTGACAGTCAGCTGGTGAGCCGCTGTTAGTCACCCTCTCCGCTGGCGACACCTACCCTCCCTGCTGTGGAATGGGGACAGTGTGGAACAAGAGTCCCCGGTGCTGAAACCTACCCCCCCCCCCCCCCCCCCAGCTGGTGACACCTACCATCCCTGCTTCCTGACAGTCCACTGGCGCGGGACTACAGGGCTGGAGCAGCTGGCACAGGACTTCGGGCCCCTGATGTCCCACGCCGGCCGCTCCAGCCCTGTAGTCCCGCGCTGGCCACAATTTGGTGTCAGTTTATAGAGAATGAGGGAGGTTTGTTAGTTGCAGTTAACTTTCATATTGATTTTTGCATTCTGGAGAGAGTTCTACACAAGCATCTCTCAACCTTTGCGTCCTTAAACCTGATAAACCAAAATCCGCAGAAATTCTGTCATAAATTATCATTGATCAAGAGGAAAGGATACATCAATAGGGAGCAATGCACAGAGATACTGTCCTTGTGAAAACAAAACAACAGTTGTTTTCTGGACAACAAAGTTTATTTCTTTTCCATTATTTTCATGTAGTGCTGCTACAAGATGCTCCATAAACAAGCCGTGAATACAGCCACAGGATCCGGCATTCGTTTGGATGCGGTTCTCCTTCAGCCGGCACGTTCAGGTGATAGAAAGATGACTTCTCCGCAGCCACCTGAACATCCCAGCTTCACTCCCCCAGCCGCGTCTGCCGGTGCATTATCTGCATCCGAGCACCTGAAAGCGGCTTTTGTCTCTTTCTGTTCCTCTCTCTCTTCCTTTCTACCTCTCTCTCTTTCTTTTTTCTCTCGCTCTTTATCTCACTTTCCTTCTCAATCTCTTAACTTCTTTTGCTTTCCTTCTCTTTATTTCACTCTTTCACTCTCTTTTGCTTTTCTTTCTCACTTTACCTCCCTCTTTCTATCTCTCTCACTTAATCTTCCTCTCCGTCTCTCTCTCTCTCTTCCTCTACCTCTCCCTATCTCTCACTCTCTTTTTTCTCTTGCTCTTTCTCCTTTTTTTTCCTCTTTCCCCTTCTCTCTTGGTTTTCTTCTCGCTTCTCTCTATTTTTCTCTCATTCTCTATCTTTTTCTCTCGCTCTTTCACCCTCACTCTCTCTTCTCACTCTCTTTATATCTTTCTCTCTTGTTCTTTCTTTTGCTCTTTCTCCCTTTCTTTCTTCCTCTTTCTTACCTTTCTGTCTCTTTTTCTCTTTCGCTGTCCCTCCCTTTTTTCTTTCTCTCTTTATTTCCCTCTCTATTC
The DNA here is from genome assembly GCF_036971445.1 of Narcine bancroftii. Taxonomy (NCBI): domain Eukaryota; kingdom Metazoa; phylum Chordata; class Chondrichthyes; order Torpediniformes; family Narcinidae; genus Narcine; species Narcine bancroftii. Next base: position 234,366,936 of record NC_091469.1, read on the forward strand.
TCTTCCTCTATTTTTCTCTTTTTTCTTTCTCCTCTCTTGTTCTTTCTTTTTCTTTATTTCACTATTTCTCTGAGTGCTTTGTTTTCCCTCTTTCTTTATCTATCTTTCTCTCTATCACTCTCTCCCTTTCTATATCCTCTCTTTCTTTTTTGTCTCTCACTCTCCCTCTCTCTTTCCCATAGGCATATCTAGGGTATGGTATCCAAGGCACATGCTTTTGGTGCTACTGTCCACCTTGCCTACCCAATATCAAACTCCCAAGTCCTCAGCCCAGAAAGAATTATATGACAAAAGAACTTTGACAAATGGGTGACAGTCTGGAGTTCTTTAATGTCACTGTCACATTTTGCTTTTTGATGGAAACAAGCCAGTGTCTGTGTCAGACAAGTTGAATTGATTTGTGTGATACACTGCTGCAGCAGGAAGCAGACACAAAACTCGAGAAAGACTGTACAACAGGCTTTATTCAGTTCAAAGTCTTTCAGAAAGCCACCTGAAAGTGGAGAACCCGGCCCCGAGGAGCACTTACCTAACCCTCCTCGGGGAGGTGTATTCTCTGGCTCAGAGTGCTCCCCATAGGCACCGAAAGCAGCAAGGCAAAGCAACTCTGCTATAGTGGTAGCTGTACTGGTGGCTCCCGAGTGACTGCCTCGGGAGGGAGCGGCTCAGGATTATATCCCGAAAGGTTGATTGACAGGTAGCTGGGTGGAGTTAGGTCTATTCAGGTCGGCTAATTGACAGCCGACCAGGTGTGATCTGTCCTCTGGTGATCTTCCTGCAGGTACAGAGATCGCCCCCTGCAGTAGGCTAGTGGTGTTTCACCACATTCACCCCCTTCTTTAAAATTGTCCCGGGGGAGGGGGGGGGGGTGGCTGTTTAGCGACATTCTTAGGTAGTGTATGTGTATTTACAGGTTTAAATGGTCCGACGGCTGGCGGAGTGTCTGTGAGCATTGCAGGGTTGGCTCCTGGTCAAAGGTCAGAGAGGGCGTGCTGGGTGTCTGAGGGCTAGATGGGGCAGCTAGGGTGGGCGCGTAGTGGTTGGCATGGCGCAGCGTGGTGGGGTGGCCGGGGCAGCCTGGATCGGCGTGTGTGAGGTGTTGGAAGGGCGAGGGAGGAAGGTCGTCCCCCGCGGTGTGAGTGTGCAAAGAGTGTTCGAGATGGGGAAGAAGCATCAGGCCAACATGATCCTGGGGCAGAGGAGGCTGCTGTGTCAAGGTGGGTGGTCCTGCTGAGGCCAGATCCCTGGTTGAGATGGTGTCCTCCCGGCCATTGGGGTACCTGACATAGGCGTGGTTGGCGTGTAAGGAGGAACACCTGCTCAACCAGGGGGTTGGCCTTGTGGGCTCGTGTGTGTTTACACAAGAGCACCGGTCCTGGAGACGCGAGCTATGCTGTGAGGGAGATTCCAGTTGCTGATCTCCTGGGGAATGAAAACAGGCTTTTGTTGGGGGGGGGGGGTCTCGTTGGTAGCCATGCACAGGGGTGACCTGATGGCGTGGAGCACCTTCAGGGAGGATGTCCTGCCAGTAGTCCACAGACCAGCCTTTTGACTTAAGGGCCAGGAGGATTGCCTTCCAGATCACCCTGTTTTTGCGCTCCACTTGCCCATTGCCCCTCGGGTTGTAGCTAGTCGTGCGATGCCCCTTGCTGTCAGGTACTGGCGCAGCTCCACACTCATGAAGCTGGACCCCCTGTGGATGAAAATGGGGTAGCCGAACAGAGTGAAGATCTGTGTCAATGCCCTGATGATGGTGCATGGTATGGCAAAGGGAAAACAGGAGTACTTATCTATCACTGTGAGGAAATAGACGTTCCGGTTCGTGGAAGTCAGGGGGCCCTTGAGGTCAATACTGAGGCGTTTGAAGGGCCAGGTGGCCTTCACAATGTGGGCCTGGGGTAGGCAGAAGAAACGAGGCTTGCATTCCATGCAGACTTGGCATGCTTCAGTCATCGTCCGGACTTCCTGGATGGTGTTTGGGAGGTTCCAAGAATTAATGAAATGATAGAGGCTTGTAACGCCCAGATGGCAGAGACATTCGTGGAGTGCCTGCAGCTGGTTGGCCTAGGCTGACACACAGGTCCGGTAAAGGGCGTCGGGGGAGTCGTTGAATTTCCCCAGTTGGTATTGGATGTCATAGCTGAATGTTGCTAGCTTGACTCTCCAGCGCAAGATCTTGTTGTTTTTGATCTTGCCTTTGTGGGTGGTGCTGAACATGAACGCCACTGCATGCTGGTCGGTGAGGAGGTTGAACCTCCTGCCTGCCAGGTAGTGATGCCAATGGCGGACCTCTTCCATGATCACTTGGGCCTCCTTTTCAATGGCGGAGTGCCCGAGCTCGGAACCATGGAGGGTTCTTGAGAAGGTGACGGTCTCCCCTCCTGGTTGAGGGTGGCAGCGATGGCTACATCGGAGGCATCACACTCCACTTGGAATGGGGAGTCCTCATCCACTGCGATGTCCTGCCTGATGCAGGTAAAGGCTGCCTGAGTCTTGGATAGGAGGGGAAAGGTGGTGGCCTGGGCCAGTGGGCGGACCTTGTCTGAGAAGTGGGGAACGCACTGGGAGTAGTAAGAAAAGAGGCTGAGGCACCTGCAGAGCGCCTTGAGGTGTGTGGGAGGGGTAACTCCATTAATGGGCGCATGCACTCTGGATCAGGGTTGATACACCATGTGCTACGATATACCCCAGGATGGCGAGGTGGGTGGTGTTGAATACACACTTCTCTTTGTTGTAAGTGAGGTTCAGCTCCTCGGCCATCCGAAGAAATCTCTCCAGGTTGGCATCATGGTCCTGCTGGCCGTGGCCGCAGATGGTGACATTGTCCAGATATGGGAAGGTTGCTCTCAGCTTGTGCCAGTCTACCATGTGGTCCATTTTGTGCTGGAAGATAAAGACCCCCATTAGTGACCCAGAATGGAACTCGGCGGAACTGGTAGAGACGCCTGGCTGCCTCGAAGGCATTGTAGGGCTTGTCCCGCACATGGATCAGGAGCTGATGATAGGCTGACTTCAGGTCATTTGTGGAGAAGACCCTGTAGCGGGCTATCTCATTGACCATGTTGGCTATCCTGGGTAAGGGGTGTAGGCATCCAGCTGGGTGTACCGGTTAATGGTCTGACTGTAGTTTATGACCATTTTCTGTTTGCTGTCCCATTTGATCACAAGGATTTGGGCTCTCCATAGGCTGGTGCTGGATTCTATGATTCTATGACGCCCTCCACCAGGAGCCGCTTTAATTAATTCTCTATTGGCTGCGCAATAGTGCCTGCTTCTGGCTGCTTTCGATTTGCAGTCTGGTGTGAGGTAGGAGAAGAGGACGGGAGGGGTGATGTGCAGTGTGGAGAGGCCACAGGTGGGCTGGGCTGGTTGGACTGCACGCATTGGAGCAGGAGTAGGGGCCCACCGAAAGTGAGGGTGATGCTCTGTAGGTGGCACTGGAAATCTAAGCCTAGGAGGACCGGGGCAGAGAGTTTGGGCATGACCAGGAGCCTGAACCTGTTGTATGTCTCCCATACAGTCAGATCAACAAAGCAGCGCCCGAGGGTTTTTATGGACCAGTCCTGGGCGGTGAAAGTGATAGCAAAGCTCGTCGGGTAGATTTTAAGTCTCAAAGTTCGAGCCACGTTCGGGTGTATGAAGTTCTTGGTGCTGCTTTTGTCCAATAGGCATTTTGTTACCTGACTGTTAATAGTAATGTCTATCATGGAACACCCAAGGCCATGTGGGATGTCTCTTTTTAGTGTAGTAGCCACTAGGACCATCTCCGTGTCCGAGTTGCTGCTCCCCAACAGTTGAGGCAAGTGGCGTGTGGTGGCATCATTCGCAGGTGTGGGGTGCATTGATGGAGGTGAGTGGTTGTCGGTGGTGTCTGCAGGCTTGGGGTGCGTCAGGAGGGTGGTCTGGTTGGCACCCATGTTGACCACGTCGTCGCCGCCCTGTTCTGGGTGGGAGGTAGAGTTGTGCGCTGGATTGGCCTGATAGGTCCAAGATGGTGGTGGTGCTTGGCTGACACAAGATGGCGGCACCCTGTGGGCGCGCGTGGTGGCAGCATGGCTGGCTCTGGCCCGTCAGTCATGCTGCCTGCTTGGGGGCGGTGATGTCATTGCGCTCGGTGTTGGAGAAAGTGACATTGTCTGTGGCGGCAGAAGTGACGTCTTCGCAGGCCTTGGCTGGCGAGGCTTTGGGTAGGGTGGCGCTCATGGTGAGCATGCGGCAGTAGTACGCGTTGGGCCCAGAAGTGGGGCTGGCAAGGAGGATGGAAGTTGCTGGGTGAGTAATGGCAGCACCCAGCCCTCACGAGGCAACGTCCGGTGGGGTAGCGAGATGATTGTAGAGGGCCGCTGAGCTGCCGTTGGGCTTCGAAAGGCATATTTTTTCATAGTGGCCTTTCTTGCCACATGCGAACAGAACTGGTTTCTCGCTGGACAGTTTTAGTGCAATCGTCGATCTGACCCACACCGGGATCCACAGTACTTACACGGGCGTGGGGCGCCTGCAGCAGTGATGCGTTCGTCTACCAGTGGTCCCTGAGTCATGGCTGCTGTCTGGGCTGTCCACGTGGAGGCTTGGGGAAGTCGTGAGTTGAAGGCTTCGGCATGGAGGACTGCAGCCTCCAAGGAGCGGACTATCTCTGGAGTAGATATTGTCTTCTAGTAACTTCTGGCGGGTGGCTCTCGAGCGCAGACCTCAAACACAGGTGTCCCTGACCAATCTCTCGACTTCCTTTTCGTTCTCCCCGGGCTCTGCCAGACATGGATGAGCTAGCTCACGCAGGGCTCCCTGGCTGCTGGGCGCAAATACTCAGGAGGTATCTGGCGTAGACCATGTTCGTTGGGGGCTTGTACATGGACTCCAGGGTAGCCATCACTTCCAGGTACTGTGTACAGTCTTTGAGGGCCTGAAAGGCACGGGGACCCAACTTCTTGCGGAGCACCACAAGCTTCTGATCCATGTTTACCATGTCGGAGTGTGCCTGGATAACTGCCTCGACTGCGTGTCTCCAGATTTCGAAGTGTGCTTGTATTTCCGGGTGGCAAGGGTCGATCTCTAGGCTCCCGATGGTTTGGAGCTTTTCCACAGCAGGTCTAAATTTTTAGCTGAATAAATTGTGATGCACTGCTGCAGCAGTAAAGAGACACAAAACTTGAGAAAGACTGCACAACAGGCTTTATTCAGTTAAAATTCTCTGCTACAGTGGTAGCTGTACTGGTGGCTCCCGAGTGACTGCCTCGGGAGGGGCCGGCTCAGGATTATGTCCCGGGTGGGTGGAGTTAGGTCTATTCAGGTCGGCTATTTGACAGCTAGCCAGGTGAGGTCTGTCCTCCGGTGATCTTCCTGCAGGTACAGAGATCGCCTCCTGCAGTAAGCTGGTGGTGTATCACCACAATTTGTAAATGGACATTTAAAAGACCCTGGAAGCTTGTAATCTCATTGTAAAGCTAATTCTAGCCATGAACAGATCAACAAGCACTAGATAAAACAAAGACTTGTGTGGCAGGGCTCCTCAGTGATTGTGCAGCTCCTCACTTGCTTGTGAAGCACATTTATTTGTACATATTTGTAAATATAATTGTCATCAATATTGTCTATTATATAAAATAAAATATTAATTTAGTTTGAAAAGAGCCACGGTTGAATATGTGTCTGTTCTTAAAAGGCTATTAGAACAGATTGCAGACTATCAAAAAATCCATGCCTGGAGTTAAACTGCAAAGCAACTGCCCCATGCCCATCATCTAGCTCGCAATGCCCGACTGCCTCAGCCTTGCTGTCACTGATCCCTACCTAGCCCCATCCATCACCCCCCTCCGCAATCTAACTCCAGACGCCTGACTGCTCCAGGATTGAGTTGTGTATTGCTATATGTTTGGCACACTTTTCAATTTAAGAGTGGAAAATTTGCCAAATGTATAACTTTTAAAATAAAGCGATGGAGCTGATGGAGTTAAGGGAGATGCTGTAGATGATGGAGTTGATGGAGATGATAGAGATGGTGGAAGTGGCGATGGAGCTGGAGATGCTCGATGAAGGGGACGACAATGATTGAGATGGTGCAGATGGAGATGCAGGTGATGCAGATGGAGAAGGAAATGATGGATATTATGAAAATGATGGAGTTGCTGGAGATGGAGATGAAGACAATGGAAATGAAGATAGAACTGATGGAGATGATGGGCATGGAGAAGATCGTGATGATGACCGAGATGGAGATATCTTTCAGTTGGCTGCTCGTGGGGTAACAACAGCAATATAATTCTCCTGCTTACGTTACAGCTCTTCCATCTACCTAGTTCTTTATTATTTGCCTTTCTTCCTTCTACCTAGACTCACACTGAAATGGCTGCGAAGTAAATTTGGGAAAAAAGTACCAACGAATCTGACTATGGAAACTATCATTGAGATACTGAATCAACACAGACAGATGATAACCGATGATCTTAAAGAAGTTTTGGGTCATATTAACACTAAACATGACCAAGTCCAAAAACTAACCGATTCTAAATAAATTAGTAGAAGAACCGACTCGGGACGGTGTAATACTGGATCTCCTGTTAGGGAATGAGCTAGGTCAAGTATCAGACATTAATGTTGGAGATCCAATTGGGTCCAGTGATCATAATTCTGTTAGTTTTAAGGTAGTTTTAGGGAAGAGCAAGGAGGGGCCTAAAGTTGAGGTTCTGGATTGGAGAAGAGCAAATTTCGAAGGAATTAAGAAGGGATTTGGGGAGTATTGAGTGGGATATTTTCAAGTAAGGATGTAAATGAAAAATGGAGGATATTCAAAAAAGAAATTTTGAGGGTACAGAGTAGATATGTCCCAGTGAGGATCAAAGGAAAGGCTGGAAGTCATAGGGAGGCTTTGTTTTTGAGGAATATTGGAAATTTGGTTAGGAGAAAAAGGGAGGTATAAAGAGCAGGGAGCTGAGAATTTGAAGGAGGACTACAAGGAGTGTAGAAGGAATTTTAAGAAATAAATTAGAAAGGCCAAAAAAAAGGCACAAAGAGGCTTTGGCAGACAGAGTAAAAATAAATCCAAAGGGTTTCTATAGGTACATTAAAAGTAAAAGATAAGTGAGGGATAAAATTGGACCCCTTTTAGATAGCGAGGGTAGGCTGAGTGAGAAGTCAGAGGAAATGGGGGAACTTTTGAATGATTTCTTTGCCTCGGTATTCACTAGGGAAAAAAATATTGAACCAGTTGAAGTAAAGAAAAATAATGGGGAGGTCATGAAGCATACAAGGATAACTGAGGAGGTAGTGATGGCTGTGTTGAAAAAGATAAAGGTGGATTAATCTCCGGGACCAGACAAAATATTCCCAAGGACACTCAGGGAGGCTTGTGGACAGATAGTGGGGCCATTAACAGAGATATTTAGGATGTCACTGGCCATGGGAGTAGTGCCAAAGGATTGGAGGGTGGTGCATGTGGTTCCGATGTTTAAGAAAGGGTCCAAATGTAAACCTGGGAATTATAGGCCCGTGAGTCTGACATCTGTGGTGGGCAAGTTGATGGAAAGTGTTCTGAGGGATGGTATTTACAAATATTTGGAGGTACAGGGATTGATAGGGAGTAATCAGCATGGTTTTGTCAGGGGTAGATCATGCTTTACAAACTTGATTGAGTTTTTCGAGGGGGTTACAAAAATGGTTGATGAAGGGAAAGCTGTGGATGTTGTCTATTTAGACTTTAGTAAAGCTTTTGACAAAGTTCCCCACAGGAGGTTAGGAAAATAGGTGGAGACATTAGGTATAAATAAGGAGGTAGTGAAATGGATTCAGCAATGGTTGGATGGGAGGTGTCAGAGAGTAGTGGTAGAAAATTGTTTGTCCAATTGGAGGCCGGTGACTAGTGGAGTTCCTCAGGGATCGGTTCTGGGTCCACTATTGTTTGTTATATATATTAACGATCTGGAAGTAGGGGTGGAGAATTGGATAAGCAAGTTTGCGAATGATACAAAGATTGGTGGTGTTGTGGATTGTGAGGAAGATTACCGTAGATTAAAAGGTGATTTAGGAAGGCTGGAGGTGTGGGCTGAGAAATGGCTGATGGAATTTAATACAGATAAGTGTGAGGTGTTACATTTTGGAAAGGCAAATCTAAATAGGTCATATGCATTAAATGGTAGGCTATTGAGATGTGCAGAGCAACAAAGGGATTTAGGAGTTATGGTAAATAGTACCCTCAAGGCTGATACTCAGGTAGATGGTGTGGTGAAGAAGGCATTTGAAATGTTGGCCTTCTTAAATCGGAGTATTGAATTCAAGAGTAGGGAGGTTATGATGAAATTGTACAAGGCATTGGTGAGGCCAAATTTGGAGTACTGTATACAGTTTTGGTCACCAAATTATAGGAAAGATATAAACAAAATAGAGAGAGTGCAGAGAAGGTTCACAAGAATGTTGACAGGATTTCAAGGTTTGAGTTACAGGGAAAGGTTGTGCAGACTGGGACTTTTTTCTCTGGAGTGTAGAAGATTGAGGGGGGACTTGATAGAGGTGTTTAAGATTTTAAAAGGGACAGACAGAGTAAATGTGGATAGGCTTTTTCAATTAAGAGTGGGGGAGATTCAAACTAGAGGGCATGGTTTAAGATTGAAGGGGGAAAATTATAAGGGGAACATGAGGGGAAATTTCTTTACGCAAAGGGTGTTAGGGATGTGGAATGAGCTTCCGGCAGACGTGGTTGAGGCGGGATCATTGGTTACATTTAAGGAAAGACTGGATAGTTACATGGAGAGGAGAAGACTGGAGGGGTATGGACCGGGTGCTGGTCAGTGGGACTAGGAGGGTGGGGATTTGTTACGGCATGGACTAGTATGGCCGAACTGGCCTGTTCTGTGCTGTAAGTGGTTATATATGGTTAACATGATGAACGTTTGACAACTGTTGAACAGGAATTGAGCAACTTAACTGAACCTGTCGATGATATGGATAATACATGCTCCAGATTAAGTGACAGTAATAAGAAAAAAAAAGAGACCAAAAATAATTGATCTACAAGTTTTGAAAATAATTAAGAAAGGACCCCAAATAGAAAGAAAGTTAAGGACCATTGCAGTAGTAGAACACCTAATTTTTTTTCTAGAGAAAGACATGCCATCACATCTGACAACCGTTGAGTATGAGTGGAAGCATCTTTCCATCTCAGCAAAATGGTCCTTCTAGCATTGAGAGAAGCAAAATCCACTACAAGGATTGCAAAACAGTCAAGATTAAATCCATTGCCTAACTTACATCAAAAATAGCACTGAAAGGACTAGGAATCAAATTAATATTACGAACTAACGATAAATTTCAAAATACCCCTTGCCAAAAATTAAAAGAGAGAAGGGCATAACCAAAATATATGAATCAAGGTACCTTCCTCAGTTATGCATTAATCACATTTAGAAGAAATATTGGGATAAAATTTAGCTAACTGAACCTTGGAAATGAGTGCCCAATGGACTATTTTAAATTGTATTAATGAATGCCTAGCACAAATGAAGATGAGTGAACACATTTCAAAATAGAATTTTATGTAGTTTTGGCAAATGGTTGTTGAAATTCTTGTTCCCATACTTTATTAATATTGCCCAGGGAACTATCCCTACATCTAAGAAGTAATGAAGAGCAGAAAGCATTCCTTTATTATTAGGTTTAAAATTATATAATTCCCAAATAAGATTCACATCTTAGTCCTGGGGGATCTTCAACTTTAAAGAAGTTAAAAAGATCTCAATCTGTAAATAATGAAAAAAATGATGTTTGGGTATTGCTTATTTTTTTATTGCTTCTTTTGAACAATTATCTATTAAATTTAAAATACACTATCTTTAATTTTAAACATTAATTTTGAGCCTCATCCTCTGGTTGCTCTTTTTGATACAATTGGAGAGGATGATATTCTTTTAACTCCAATTAAATGTCATACATTTGCATCTCTTTTGCATCTCTCCTGGCCAGATGTGCAATATTGTTTAGATGAAAGGATGGTGCCCTGCTCACTCATGCTCAATGACTGAGGGACATTATGTCCTGTTTAAATTTAAAGATATATTATTCAATTAATAATTCAAGTAAAGATTTCAAATGTTGTGGGGACCATTGTTGAATTTCTTTCATAACCTCTAGATATATTATTTTCAAATTTTAATATTTGCCACTTCATTTCATGAGCAAAGTACATATTTTCTTTAGTCACTCACCTTGGGTTAGGGGGATAGGGATTAGAATCATGCTGTATGTGGAAAATTTTTTTTCTTCTTGATGTAATTTTGAATTATGATTGTGTTATATGTGCTTTATAGTTTTCTGAATTATGTAATTTGTCATTTTTCATTAATAATATGCATTCCATAAATGTCTTGTGTGTACATGGTTATATGTGAAAATCAGTAAAAAATATTTAATAAGAGAAAAAGATGGTGGAGATGATAAAGATAATGGAGATGAAGGAGACTGAGATGGAGATGATAGATGGAGATAGAGTTGGAGGTGATGGAGGTGATGGAAGTGGAGTTGGAGATGACAGTGATGATGGACGGAGATTATAGATTTGATGGAGATGTAGATGGACATGACAGAGATGATGGAGTTGGAGATGGGGATGATGGAGTTGGAGATGGGGATGATGGAGTTGGAGATGGGGATGATGGAGTTGGAGATGGGGATGATGGAGTTGGAGATGGGGACGACGGAGACGGGGACGACGGAGACGGGGACGACGGAGACGGGGACGACGGAGACGGGGACGACGGAGACGGGGACGACGGAGACGGGGACGACGGAGACGGGGACGACGGAGACGGGGACGACGGAGACGGGGACGACGGAGACGGGGACGACGGAGACGGGGACGACGGAGACGGGGACGACGGAGACGGGGACGACGGAGACGGGGACGACGGAGACGGGGACGACGGAGACGGGGACGACGGAGACGGGGACGACGGAGACGGGGACGACGGAGACGGGGACGACGGAGACGGGGACGACGGAGACGGGGACGACGGAGACGACGGAGACGGGGACGACGGAGACGGGGACGACGGAGACGGGGACGACGGAGACGGGGACGACGGAGACGGGGACGACGGAGACGGGGACGACGGAGACGGGGACGACGGAGACGGGGACGACGGAGACGGGGACGACGGAGACGGGGACGACGGAGACGGGGACGACGGAGACGGGGACGACGGAGACGGGGACGACGGAGACGGGGACGACGGAGACGGGGACGACGGAGACGGGGACGACGGAGACGGGGACGACGGAGACGGGGACGACGGAGACGGGGACGACGGAGACGGGGACGACGGAGACGGGGACGACGGAGACGGGGACGACGGAGACGGGGACGACGGAGACGGGGACGACGGAGACGGGGACGACGGAGACGGGGACGACGGAGACGGGGACGACGGAGACGGGGACGACGGAGACGGGGACGACGGAGACGGGGACGACGGAGACGGGGACGACGGAGACGGGGACGACGGGGACGACGGGGACGACGGAGACGGGGACGACGGGGACGACGGAGACGGGGACGACGGAGACGGGGACGACGGAGACGGGGACGACGGAGACGGGGACGACGGAGACGGGGACGACGGAGACGGGGACGACGGAGACGGGGACGACGGAGACGGGGACGACGGAGACGGGGACGACGGAGACGGGGACGACGGAGACGGGGACGACGGAGACGGGGACGACGGAGACGGGGACGACGGAGACGGGGACGACGGAGACGGGGACGACGGAGACGGGGACGACGGAGACGGGGACGACGGAGACGGGGACGACGGAGCTGGGGATAGATAGGGATGATGGAGCTGGGGATAGATAGGGATGATGGAGCTGGGGATAGATAGGGATGATGGAGCTGGGGATAGATAGGGATGATGGAGCTGGGGATAGATAGGGATGATGGAGCTGGGGATAGATAGGGATGATGGAGCTGGGGATAGATAGGGATGATGGAGCTGGGGATAGATAGGGATGATGGAGCTGGGGATAGATAGGGATGATGGAGTTGGGGATAGATAGGGATGATGGAGATGGTGTTGATGGTGACATTGAGATGCAGATGGAGATGATGGGGATGGAGGAGATGGAGATAATGGGTACAATGGAGATGGACATGGTTATGATGATGGAGATGGGATGATGGTGATGATTTAGATGAAATTGGACATGGAGTTTGAGCTGGACATGATGGAGTTGGACATGAGACTGGAGATGATTTAGATGATGGAGATTATGGCATTGATGGAGATGACAGAGATGGAGATGTAGATGATGCAGAGGAAGCAGATGCAGATTAAGAATATGGAGAGTATGAAAATGAAGGTTGAGATGATGATGGACATGATGAATGTGGAGATTATGGTGATGGATATAAGGAAATTGACATGGAGATGATGAAAACAATAGAATTGGAGATTGAGGTGCTGGAGATAATGGAGATAATAGAGATGGATTTGGAGGAGCTGGAGATGAAAGAGATAATGGAGACATGGAGATGAGATTGGAGAAGATGGAGATGAGATTGGAGAAGATGGATATGAGATTGGAGAAGATGGAGATGAGATTGGAGAAGATGAAGATGAGATTGGAGAAGATGGAGATGAGATTGGAGAAGATGGAGATGAGATTGGAGAAGGTGGAGATGAGATTGGAGAAGGTGGAGATGAGATTGGAGAAGATGGAGATGAGATTGGAGAAGGTGGAGATGAGATTGGAGAAGGTGGAGATGAGATTGGAGAAGGTGGAGATGAGATTGGAGAAGATGGAAATGATGCAGAGGAAGCATCTCTCTCTCTCTCACACACACACTCAGAGAAAACCACATAATCTGCTTAGAACAGCAAACTGCACTCAGACTGCAGCACTGGACCCAATGTTCTAAATTTGTTCATCTGTTACTTTCCTAAACAATAATCCGTTACTCCACAGCATGTCCAATTAACACCAACTTATGAAGTCCTTATAGGCAATCTTCAAAGTTTTTGCAAAGGCACTCGGTGCCTGGACTGTCTGGCTTGAGCCAAGCTCTTGCATTTTAAATGAGCTCTGTTTTGAAGTGTTTGTATCTGAGTGTGACCCAACTAAAAAAACCTGCCACAATTTATCTCCTTTAAAGCATATATATATACAATATAAAATATAACAATCTGTCACAGAGTCTATTTATAATTTCAGATCGTGATTAATCACAAGGGGTCAGGGGAAACATTACCATGGAAAGCTTTAGCAAATCTACATCTCACTCACTTTTTTCCAGATTTACATTTCCAGAGCCTTAGTTCTCAAGACATTTTGGTTTATTAAATATCTGGTCAATTTTTGCATGCATGTCCTTTCAACAGCCCATAGACAACAGCCCTTAAGGCTAGAGCTGGATGAGGTCCTCACCTGGGAAGAGACATATAAGGCAATTGAACAACTGAAAAGTGGAAAAGCAGCAGGTATGATGGAATCCCTCCCCAGAGGTCTGGAAGGCTGGCAGCAAAACTCTGCATGCCAAACTGCATGAGTTTTTCAAGCTCTGCTGGGACCAAGGAAAGCTGCCTCAGGACCTTCGTGATGCCATCATCATCACCCTGTACAAAAACAAAGGCGAGAAATCAGACTGCTCAAACTACAGGGGAATCACGCTGCTCTCCATTGCAGGCAAAATCTTCGCTAGGATTCTCCTAAATAGAATAATACCTAGCGTCGCCAAAAATGTTCTCCCAGAATCACAGTGCGGCTTTCGCGCAAACAGAGGAACTACTGACATGGTCTTTGCCCTCAGACAGCTCCAAGAAAAGTGCAGAGAACAAAACAAAGGACTCTACATCACCTTTGTTGACCTCACCAATGCCTTCGACACCGTGAGTAGGAAAGGGCTTTGGCAAATACTAGAGTGCCTTGGATGCCCCCCAAAGTTCCTGAACATGATTATCCAACTGCACGAAAACCAACAAGGTCGGGTCAGATACAGCAATGAGCTCTCTGAACCCTTCTCCATTAACAATGGTGTGAAGCAAGGCTGCGTTCTCGCACCAACCCTCTTTTCAATCTTCTTCAGCATGATGCTGAAACAAGCCATGAAAGACCTCAACAATGAAGATGCTGTTTACATCCGGTACCACATGGATGGCAGTCTCTTCAATCTGAGGCGCCTGCAAGCTCACACCAAGACACAAGAGCAACTTGTCCGTGAACTACTCTTTGCAGACGATGCCGCTTTAGTTGCCCATTCAGAGCCAGCTTCGCTTGACGTCCTGTTTTGCGGAAACTGCCAAAATGTTTGGCCTGGAAGTCAGCCTGAAGAAAACTGAGGTCCTCCATCAGCCAGCTCCCCACCATGACTACTAGCCCCCCCCCCCCCCCCCACATCTCCAACGGGCACCCAAAACTCAAAATGGTCAACCAGTTTACCTATCTCGGCTGCATCATTTCATCGGATGCAAGGATCGACAACGAGATAGACAACAGACTCGCCAAGGCAAATAGCACCTTTGGAAGACAACACAAAAGAGTCTGGAAAAACAACCAACTGAAAAACCTCACAAAGATTAGCGTATACAGAGCCGTTGTCATACCCACACTCCTGTTCGGCTCCGAATCATGGGTCCTCTACCGGCATCACCTACAGCTCCTAGAATGCTTCCACCAGCGTTGTCTCCACTCCATCCTCAACATTCATTGGAGCGACTTCATCACCAACATCGAAGTACTCGTGATGGCAGAGGCCGACAGCATCGAATCCACGCTGCTGAAGATCCAACTGCGCTGTGTAGGTCACGTCTCTAGAATGGAGCACCATCGCCTTCCCAAGATCGTGTTCTGTGGGGAGCTCTCCACTGGCCACCGAGACAGAGGTGCACCAAAGAAGAGGTACAAGGACTGCCTAAAGAAATCTCTTGGTGCCTGCCATATTGACCACCACCAGTGGGCTGATATCGCCTCAAATCGTGCATCCTGGCGCCTCACAGTTCGGCGGGCAGCAACCTCCTTTGAAGAAGACAGCAGAGACAAAGGAGGAAAAACCCAACAACCAACCAATTTTCCCTTGCAACCGCTGCAACTGTGTCTGCCTGTCCCACATTGGACTTGTCAGCCACAAACGAGCCTGCAGCTGACATGGACATTACCCCTCCATAAATCTTCTTCCGCGAAGCCAAGCCAAAGAAAGAAGAAGATATAGGTAGCCACTCTTCCTGGGATATTTTGATAGGATTAATCTGTCATAGATATGGAATGACAGCCCTCCCTAATTGAGAGTCCTGGTGGATTAGGCATACTTTGAGCAGTGACTAGGCTTCAGTTGGCAGATCCGAAGGCTCTGCCCCAGAATGCCCTCATGTCTTCTTGCTGTTTACCTTGGCCTTTGAACTACTTTTAAATGTTTCTAAGGATCAGAAACATTTAACAATTCAAGTAGTATTCAGTATTTACAAATAAATAATATTAGACACCTTTAAAGTATCAGAAATTGATTGAAGCATGAAATTTTATGTGAAATTTAAAAAATAACAAAACCACTGATCTTTTCACTCAGACTGATGAGCTAATTCACATGAATTTGGTCATTTTACAAGTTAGGATGAAGCTGAGGGTCCAGATAGGAGGTACATTCGTTCCTGAGCTCAAGATATAATTTGAGTCGGAGGACCTACCAGCTGTTTTCTGTGTTGCCAGGCCAGACGTAAGCAATCTGATCCATAGAGGACAAGAGAGTACTTTATGCTGCTGAAGTCCCTTGATGTCTCCACAAGGTGTAGCTCTACCTCTACTTCTTGAGTAAACAATTGTGCTATTCCATGTTTTCTATTGAAGGGATGCACAGGAGAGTCCCGTCTTCACCTGCTCTTTTTGCTCATTGTGGTGCAGATATTCTAGCCTTGCCAGGTTCTCATTGCTCCAAGTCATGTGATGAATAAAGCAACACAAGTAGGTAGATTAATGACCTGATTTTCCTTAACACACTTCGAGGCACCTCAAGATTTTGTCACTGAGCTGCCTCATGTTCATTCAGGACAAGTGACCCAAAGCTTTGGCAGAGTTTGGGGGGGTGGGGGGGGGAGGGGAAGGTCAGAATCAGAGCTGGGGGAGGAGTGGGTTGAGGCTAAAGGAATGAAAAGAATCAAAAGCACAGGCAACAAAGGGTTTAGTAATGGGTGATCTCAGGCAGGAGTAGGCTCAGCTGATGTTGCAAAGCTGGAGGTAGGTAGTCAGAGATGGCAGAGGATCAGCCAAGCCTGATTTTATTAAATAGTCAAACAGATTCTAAACAGTCTCCTCCTCTTCCCAGATCTGCAGGACACACATCTCATGGAATTTTGCACCCATAGTGCATTGGCCAACTCAGTTTAGCAGGAATCCTTTACCTGAATGCCCTGAACTCATTGTCTACATCCAGTAACCCCAACTTCATACTCTTTATCTATTGCTTGCCATCTCCAGTTTTGGATCTGGTCTCTGAATGAAAGTTCTTGTGTTGGGAGGGAAAAAGTAGTGGTTGATCACCAAAAGCAATCAGTTGATTTTGTTGTTATTGTGCATGTTAATGGAGATGCAGGTGATGGAAATGTTGGAGATGATGGAAGTGATGGAAATGGAGGTGATGGCAGAGGTAGAGGTGGTGGAGGAGATGGTAGAGATGAAGTTGGAAATGGATGAGCTGGAAGTGATGCGATGAAAGTGATGTGATGGAAGTGGAGGTGGAGCAAGTGGGGAGGTGAAGGAGATGAAGGTGAAGACTATAGAGATGAAGATGAATATGATGGAGATTAATATAATGAAGGTGGTGAAGATGGAGATGAATATTATGATGATGATGGAGAAAATTGATATGATGGAAAAGATGGATATAATGGAGATGAATATGTTGGAGATGGATGTTTTGGAGATGAATATGAAGATGGATATGAATATGATGAATATGTAAAAGACATAATGGAGATGTTGAAGATAAATATGTTCAAGATGGAGATGAATATGATGCCGATGTAAATCAGTATTTACCCAGGAAACTGGCATAGTGTATAAGGAAGGAAGGGAAACAAGCAGTAGTGGCATGGAACATAGAGATTAAAGAGGAGCAGGTGCTTGCTGCCTTACAGTGAATAAAAGTAGGTAAATCTCCTAGGCCTGACATGATATTTACTCATACATTGAGGGAGACTAGTGTTGAGGCCCTAGCAGATATATTTAAAGATCCTTAGCCACGGATGAGGTGCAGGACATTTGGCGGGTACCTCATGTTGTTTCGTTGTTTTAAAAAGGCTCCAAAAGTAAACCAGTAAATTACTAGCCTGTGAATTATTGGATGGAGTTCTGAGAAATCGGGTATATAAGTACTTGGATATCCAGAGGCTGATTAAGGATAGTCAGCACGGCTTTGTACCTGGTAGGTCCCGTTTAATGAATCTTGTAGAGTTTTTCGAGGAGGTTACCAAGAAAGTAGATGAAAAGGCTGTGGATGTTGTTTACATGGTCTTCAGTAAAGCCTTTGACAAGGTCCCACATGGGAGGTTAGTTCAGAATGTTCAGATGCTAGGTATCCATAGAGAGAATGTAAACTGGATTCCAAATTGCTAAATGGGAGATGATAGAGAGTGGTAGTGGATGATTGCTTCTCACACTGGAGGCTTGTGAGTAGTGATGTGTCTCAGGGATCCTGGGACCATTGTTGTTTATTGTCTATATCAATGATCTGGATGATATTGTAATAAATTGGATCAGAAACTTTGGTGATGACTTTAAGATTTGAGGCATTGTGGACAGCAAGGACAGCTTTCAAAGCTTGCAGAGGGATCTAGACCAACTGGAAAAATGGGCCAGTTAATGGCAGATGGAATTTAATGCAGACAAATGTGAGGTGCTGCATTTTGGAAGGACGAAACAAGGTAGGACATTGAGGAATGTGGAGGAACAAAAGGATCTGGGAATTCAGATACATAATTCCCGGAAAATGGCATCACAGGTAGACAGGGTTCAAATAAAGCTTTTGGCATCTTGGCCTTCATAAATCAAAGTATTGAGTACAGGAGTTGGGACATTATGGTGAGGTTGTATAAGACATCGGTGAGGCCAAATTTGGAGGATTGTGTGCAGTTCTGGTCATCAAACTACAGGAAAAATATCAGTAAGTTTGAAAAGTGTAGAGAAGATTTAGTAGAATGTTGCTGGGTCTTCAGGAGTTGAGTTACAGGAAAAGATTAAACAGGTTAGGACTTTATTCCTGGGAGCATAGAAGAATGAGAGAAGATTTGATAGAGGTTCACAAAATTATGAAAAGGTATAGACAGAGTAAATGCAAGTAAGCTCTTTCCACTTGGATTAGGAGAGGTAAACAGAAGAGCACATGGCTTTAGGGTGAAAGGGGAAAGATTTAGGGGGAACATTAGGGGAAAATTTAAAAAAAAATTAATTGTTTGCATCATTACAGGAAAAAAATGAATAAAACATTAATCAAATATCCATCGCTAATGGTACAAAAAAGTATCATTGGCGATGGATAAAGTTTTTTTTACTCAGAGAATGGTGGGAGTTTGGAACAAGCTGCCATCTGATGTGATAAATGTGGGCTCACTCTTGAATTAAAAAAAAATGAATAGATACATGGATGGGTGAGGTATAGAGGGTTATAAAATGGGTGCAGGTCAGTGGTACTAGTGATATGATGTTCCAGCACAGACTCGAAGGGATGAATGGGCTGTTTTCTGTGCTGTAGTGTAGACACCTTACAAAGCCGTCCTGTCCAGAGAAGAAACAAGCCTTCCGTCGCGCATGCAGCCATCTTCAGCGCAAACTCCGGGAGATCCAAAATGAGTGGTGGACTAGCCTCGCCAAACGAACCTAGCTCAGCGCGGACATTGGCGACTTCAGGGGTTTCTACGAGGCTCTAAAGGCTGTGTACGGCCCCTCACCCCAAGTCCAAAACCCGCTGCGCAGCTCAGACGGCAAAGTCCTCCTCAGCGACAAGATCTCCATCCTCAACCGATGGTCAGAACACTTCCAATCTCTTTTCAGTGCCAACCGCTCAGTCCAAGATTCCGTCCTGCTCCAGCTCCCTCAACAGCCCCTAAGGCTAGAGCTGGATGAGATTCTCACCCTGGATGAGACATATAAGGCAATCGAACAACTGAAAAGTGGCAAAGCAGCAGGTATGGATGGAATCCCCCCAGAGGTCTGGAAGGCTGGCGGCAAAACTCTGCATGCCAAACTGCATGAGTTTTTCAAGATTTGTTGGGACCAAGGAAAACTGCCTCAGGATCTTCGTGATGCCACCATCATCACCCTGTACAAAAACAAAGGCGAGAAATCAGACTGCTCAAACTACAGGGGAATCACGTTGCTCTCCATTGCAGGCAAAATCTTCGCTAGGATTCTACTAAATAGAATAATACCTAGTGTCGCCGAGAATATTCTCCCAGAATCACAGTGCGGCTTTCGTGCAAACAGAGGAACTACTGACATGGTCTTTGCCCTCAGACAGCTCCAAGAAAAGTGCAGAGAACAAAACAAAGGACTCTACATCACCTTTGTTGACCTCACCAAAGCCTTCGACACTGTGAGCAGGAAAGGGCTTTGGCAAATACTAGAGCGCATCGGATGTCCCCCAAAGTTCCTCAACATGATTATCCAACTGCACGAAAACCAACAAGGTCGGGTCAGATACAGCAATGAGCTCTCTGAACCCTTCTCCATTAACAATGGCGTGAAGCAAGGCTGTGTTCTCGCACCAACCCTCTTTTCAATCTTCTTCAGCATGATGCTGAACCAAGCCATGAAAGACCCCAACAATGAAGACGCTGTTTACATCCGGTACCGCACGGATGGCAGTCTCTTCAATCTGAGGCGCCTGCAAGCTCACACCAAGACACAAGAGAAACTTGTCCGTGAACTACTCTTTGCAGACGATGCCGCTTTAGTTGCCCATTCAGAGCCAGCTCTTCGGCGCTTGACGTCCTGCTTTACGGAAACTGCCAAAATGTTTGGCCTGGAAGTCAGCCTGAAGAAAACTGAGGTCCTCCATCAGCCAGCTCCCCACCATGACTACCAGCCCCCCCACATCTCCATCGGGCACACAAAACTCAAAACGGTCAACCAGTTTACCTATCTCGGCTGCACCATTTCATCAGATGCAAGGATCGACAATGAGATAGACAACAGACTCGCCAAGGCAAATAGCGCCTTTGGAAGACTACACAAAAAAGTCTGGAAAAACAACCAACTGAAAAACCTCACAAAGATAAGCGTATACAGAGCCGTTGTCATACCCACACTCCTGTTCGGCTCCGAATCATGGGTCCTCTACCGGCACCACCTACGGCTCCTAGAAAGCTTCCACCAGCGTTGTCTCCGCTCCATCCTCAACATCCATTGGAGCGCTTTCATCCCTAACGTCGAAGTACTCGAGATGGCAGAGGTCGACAGCATCGAGTCCACGCTGCTGAAGATCCAGCTGCGCTGGATGGGTCACGTCTCCAGAATGGAGGACCATCGCCTTCCCAAGATCGTGTTATATGGCGAGCTCTCCACTGGCCACTGTGACAGAGGTGCACCAAAGAAAAGGTACAAGGACTGCCTAAAGAAATCTCTTGGTGCCTGCCACATTGACCACCGCCAGTGGGCTGATAACGCCTCAAACCGTGCATCTTGGCGCCTCACAGTTTGGTGGGCAGCAACCTCCTTTGAAGAAGACTGGCAGAGCCCACCTCACTGACAAAACGCAAAGGAGGAAAAACCCAACACCCAACCCCAACCAACCAATTTTCCCCTGCAACCGTGTCTGCCTGATCCGCATCGGACTTGTCAGCCACAAACGAGCCTGCAGCTGACGTGGACTTTTTACCCCCTCCATAAATCTTCGTCCGCGAAGCCAAGCCAAAGAAAAGTGTTCTATAATTCTATGGAGATGATGATGGCTAAGATAATGGAGATAATGGACATGGAGATCAGGGCGATGGAGATGATGGAGATCAGGGCGATGGAGATGATGGAGATCAGGGCGATGGAGATGATGGAGATCAGGGCGATGGAGATGATGGAGATCAGGGCGATGGAGATGATGGAGATCAAGGCGATGGAGATGATGGAGATCAGGGCGATGGAGATGATGGGGATCAGGGCGATGGAGATGATGGGGATCAGGGCGATGGAGATGATGGGGATCAGGGCGATGGAGATGATGGGGATCAGGGCGATGGAGATGATGGGGATCAGGGCGATGGAGATGATGGGGATCAGGGCGATGGAGATGATGGGGATCAGGGCGATGGAGATGATGGGGATCAGGGCGATGGAGATGATGGGGATCAGGGCGATGGAGATGATGGGGATCAGGGCGATGGAGATGATGGGGATCAGGGCGATGGAGATGATGGGGATCAGGGCGATGGAGATGATGGGGATCAGGGCGATGGAGATGATGGGGATCAGGGCGATGGAGATGATGGGGATCAGGGCGATGGAGATGATGGGGATCAGGGCGATGGAGATGATGGGGATCAGGGCGATGGAGATGATGGGGATCAGGGCGATGGAGATGATGGGGATCAGGGCGATGGAGATGATGGGGATCAGGGCGATGGAGATGATGGGGATCAGGGCGATGGAGATGATGGGGATCAGGGCGATGGAGATGATGGGGATCAGGGCGATGGAGATGATGGGGATCAGGGCGATGGAGATGATGGGGATCAGGGCGATGGAGATGATGGGGATCAGGGCGATGGAGATGATGGGGATCAGGGCGATGGAGATGATGGGGATCAGGGCGATGGAGATGATGGGGATCAGGGCGATGGAGATGATGGGGATCAGGGCGATGGAGATGATGGGGATCAGGGCGATGGAGATGATGGGGATCAGGGCGATGGAGATGATGGGGATCAGGGCGATGGAGATGATGGGGATCAGGGCGATGGAGATGATGGGGATCAGGGCGATGGAGATGATGGGGATCAGGGCGATGGAGATGATGGGGATCAGGGCGATGGAGATGATGGGGATCAGGGCGATGGAGATGATGGGGATCAGGGCGATGGAGATGATGGGGATCAGGGCGATGGAGATGATGGGGATCAGGGCGATGGAGATGATGGGGATCAGGGCGATGGAGATGATGGGGATCAGGGCGATGGGGATCAGGGCGATGGAGATGATGGAGCTGATGGAAATTATGGATATAGAAGTGGAGATGGAGGTGACAGAGTAGTTGTGATGGTCATTGAGGTGATGGAGATGACAGGTACGATGAGGACTGAGATAAAGAAATGATGGAGACAGAGATGCTAGAGATCGTGGAGTTTCAGATGCTGGACAGGGACATGAGTGAGATGATGGACACAATGGCAAATGAGACCATGGAAATTATGGTGATGACAGACACAACGTGATAGTAATGGAGATTATGGAGATGATGGAGTTGATCATGGAGATGGAGTTAATGCAGATGGACGTGTTTGAAATGCAGATGGACGTCCTCAGACCATGGATTTGATGGAGAGGGAGATGGACACAATGGAGATGGACAAAGACACCATATAGGTGGAGATGATGACAGAATCAGAGAGGATGAAGGGCATGGAGGAGATGGAAGGCATCATGATGGATATGGAGACGACAAAGGAGATGACGGACATGATGCCGGGGGAGGATGATGATAGAGAAGGACCATAAGCAGATAGGCACGGTGGAGATGGACAGGATGGAGATGACAGAGACCATGATGATGGACATGAGGAGGAGGCGGGAGTAGAGGGGATGGAGGTGACGGTGGTGGGGATATTGTTAGAGATATGCTGGAGAAGAACAGGATGGACGTGGGCAGGATGGAGATGACAGAGACCATGATGTTGGACATGGAGTGGAGGGGATGGAGGTGACGGTGGTGCAGAGACACAGACACTATATGATGAGCTAAAATATGTGCCATGTAAATTACTTTGAAATGCTGCTTAAAATTAAATGGCCAGAGCTTCTTTTTAAGCCTTGGCAAAATAATGTCTAGAAACTAACAGTGGAAGATGAGGTTGAAAAGACAGTACTGGTACATATCAAAGGAACACAAATGAATGATTCCTCTAGTTCAAACCCAATTAGTTACAAACTGGTTATTTTCAAGATTCAAGATTTTTTTAATTGTCATGTAATAAAACCAATGTAATATTACACAAAGCTGCATTTAGTCTACCATAAGGCAGACAAAGATTCACCATCAGCAGAATTTGCCCAACACCCCTTCCAGAAGAGAGTCCCTTTATAGTCACTTAGTGCCTGTGGATTCGCCACCAGCACTTGTAGCCTCTGCAGGCCACAGACTTCAATCCAAACCATCAGCAACTGAATTTTAGATCCAATCCTTCAATATGAACAGGAAGCCATCTGTACTCAAGATCATTTGGGAGACCCTCCACCCTCAGCAACCTCTTACATCCCAGTTCCAATATCACTTCAGCCAGTCACAAGCAGTCCACAGCCTGGTGCGAGTCCTTTGATTGCAGGTCACCAGCAGCCTGCACTCTGCATGGAGTCCTCGCCTCAAGTTATTGAGAGCAGTTCCCCTCACTGGTCCACCGCCATGATCACCATCCTATAGGGTCTTCACCTCTGCTTCTCCTTCTCCCCATTTGTCTGGTGCCCTGCACCAGTCCTTTGCTTCCTGGAATTTGCAACCCTTTAAGGCCTCTGCCAGCATAAGCACTGCCATTTTGGGCCCAAACCCTGCAGTTGCAGGATTTTCAAATAAAACACCATCAGCTCATTTAAATGGCTATTTAAACCTGCACAAAGCCATTGATAGTAGGACTGAGCGGAAGGACCCTGCAGGGGAGTGCCGTCTCCTCTCCTGGGTCGACACTAGCAACAGTGCTGCCGTTAGAGCACTGGCAGTGCCGCCATTTCTTAATATAAAAGTTAAATAAATTCATCAGTGGAATTTCATCTAATCTGTACACTTTTTACATTTTTTGCATTCTTAGGAAATAGTAGAATGCTTTCAAATGGATCTCACAAGTCATGAAGTGTTTCAGAGATATTTGCCCTATCCATCCTTTACCTCTCAGCAGCTTAAAGCTACCTTGTATGGTCATTTTTTAGATTCTGTTGAAGAACTTTGATCTGAAAGGTTAACTCTCAGCAGTACATCAAATCATAAAAGTCTTCAAATACTCTTGTCCTTGTGAATCAGTCATCACTGACCCATTCAGAATCCCTTCCAAGCCCATTTCCAAAACCCATTAGTATACCTTTGCTCATATTTTTATAATAGAAAAAAGATAGGATGATTTTTTTCATTGCAATTGAAAGATATGATTATCAATACAATTCAGTGTGAAAGGGAAGTTTAGTTACTGATCTCGTTCAATATGTCAGATGGAAACTAGTATTGCACCATTGTCAAAATAGATTCATGGCAATGAATCGGCCTTTTTTGATCAATAAACAGGGTGAAATGAGAAGTGCATTATTTTCCTAGCATTTTCTTGATTACATCCTTGATTTTAAACTACCTGCAGCTGGGAATGTTCTACTCATTGAATCGTGCATTAGCCACATTTCTGTATGATCAGTGAATTAAGCAAATGTTTTTAAAAATGTTATTTTTAATTAGGAAGTAAATCAACGTAAATTTGGATCAAAAGAAATAAAACCTCAATTGTTCCATCTATGGTTAGATTAATAAATAAAAGACATTTTTTAAAACTTGCTGCTCAGAAACTGCTTTAAGAAATAACAAATTAATAGTTCATACATCTGCATTTGAAAGATAACAAATAGGATAAGATTCTTTTCATTGTCATTTTCTTTTTAATCCTGATCAATCCACTTCGCAGTAAAAATTAAGGCTTAATAAGTAATACCATTGAATTGAGAAAACAATAAATAAATGATAAATCTGCTTTCACGTTTGTGCAGAGAAATAATCTAGATATTAGACAAAGAGCAATGATGGTTCAAAGGCAGCAGGCAGGTTGTGTTGGAGTATGAATTTGATTATCATTGCATGATCTTTGCCATCGTCAGCATTTGAGTCTAACTGTCTGTGACAGTTCACTCCCAAATCAGAGCTCTCACTCTGTCTGTCTCATCTGCGTCCAGCAACATGAGCAGTAATTCTGACCAGAAATCAAAATTAAAGCAATAAACTAGCAAAAGAATACCAAAAGCAACATTCAGAGTTATCTCGACTCAGAAAGAGATGAAGAGAAAATTGAACAGAAAAAATTTAAACAGAGGCAAATGAAATTAACAAAGCATTGAGAAAGAATATTTGTTCTCTGATAATTATTTTGTATTTAAGTGGGTGGGCTTGATTTTGAGACTTTAATTAATACATTGCATGCTGAGTCTGATCAGGACAACAGATTTCTCAGTTTTTTTCTCTCTCAAAGCAATGTCAGATTTATTAAAATTCAATCACAAAACACATTTCCCTGTCAGGACATAACACCTCCTTTGACCTGCGACATCAGATTGCTTCACTTCTTTTCAAAACCAGTTGGCAGCAAAGATTGTTTGATAAATGTCAGAAATGATGTTAGACTCAATGCCTCAGTTGCATGAAATAACTCAGGTGGAATGACTTAGGGTTTTATTCCCCTTCTTTATGTGAAAGATTTCATTAAAAATGTCCATATTGTAGAACACCTTATCAAATGTGCATGGTTATATGAATTAACATGTCTTTGTTGTTTTCATTGTCAAATATATTTAATAATTGTATAAAAGCAAAATTATATAAAGCTTTAAATAATTTATCCATGAGTTAATGAAATCCCAGTATCATAGAACTAGATGACACATAAGAAGGCCTGTTATGTTTGTTTAGGAAGGAAATCAATTTCCCTTATGAATTAATTAGTCTTAGTCTATTGCTGTGAATAAGAACGTATGAACCTTCAAATCATACTTCTGGATAAACTTTATGTAATTTTCAGTATAATATGCATTTATTTTGACAGTTTTGACCAGTGTAATTGTTCGACTGTTGAGAGATTATATTATGTTACTCTTGTTATGTTACTAATTGTAAGATTGCCTGACAGTTTGTTGAGCAAATGTTTCAAATTTAAATGTAGACACACAGCACAGTAACAGGCCCTTTTGGGCCACAAGCCCATGCCACCCAATTGACCTACATTTCCTCCAAGTCTTTGAACAGCAGGAGGAAACTGGAAAACCCGGAGGAAACCTTTGCACACACAGGCAGAACGTATAAACTTCTTACAGACAGGACTGGATTCGAACCCTGGTAGCTGGATCTGTTGCACTCACCACTGCTCTATCTATGCAGCCCCAACTAAACCTCAGCAATGGTCTTCAGCCTCCCCTCACCAACTCCATCACTCTCCTGACTAACTGTCTGAATCGGAACCAGACAGCTCATAAACTTGTGGAGTTTTGGACATCATGTCCATACCATTGCCGGCCAGCTATATCCTCATAAATTTACCTAATTGAAATCATACCTCACCACGATTGCTCCTGGATTGTCAATCATGCTCCAGACTCCACCTCCTGCCTTAATTATAACAGTAAACATCTTGTTTATTGATGACTGATAGAATCTAGGGTGGGGGAATTGATGGGAATGAGATGAAAAATTAGTGTCTGGATAACTTACCTGATGCAGTGAATCAAATTCAAGCTTAATGTCACATGTAACTTGATGTAACAAGAGAATTCATTTTACAGGCAATCCATCTAATCAACCCATACATCAGAATCAGATTTATTGACTAAACATGTAATCTGAAATTTGTGAAATAGGAGGTAAAGATACATTACTGATGGTTTGGGTCTTGGCCCTTCTTCATGGTATAAGTGAAAAGCAGGCAGTAGAAGAATGGTAGTGGGAAGAGTCCAGAACAACAAACAACAAAGTGTTAATTGGATAAGAGGAAAGGTGAGAATTGATTTTGGCTCTGTGAAAGGAGAAAAAGAGACAATTTAATGGAAACTGGAGAAGTCTCCTCTACATCGTACAGATTGGGCGCAGACTGGGAGATTGCTTTGTTGAGCACCTCAGCTCTGTCCGCCGCAATAGTTTGGATCTCCCAGTGGCCACCCATTTCAATTCTCCATCCCATTCCCTTGCTGACATGTCTGTCCATGGTCTCATGAACATCCAGACTGAGACCACCCACAACTTGGAGGAATAACACCTAATCTTCTGTCTGGGCACCCTCCAACTGGATCACATTAACATTGATTTCACTAGTTTCCATTAAACCCCTCCACATCTTCATATCCCTGTCTCTTTTCCTTTAGTTCCCTCCCCCTTTCTCAAAAACAAACTCAATTCTCACCTTTCCTCTTGCATTTTTTAATATACTCCCCAAGTACCTAATTTGCTCCATGTTGCCTGTACCTGTTATACACTCTGTCTTCTTTCAAACCAGGTCCACAATATACCTCAAAAACCAAGGTTTTCTATGCTTGCAAACCTTGTCTTTCATCCTGACAGGAACATACAAATTCTGTACTCTCAAAATTTCACCTTTGAAGGCCCTGCATTTACCTCTCACAACCCTGCCTGATCCTTTCTTATTTCCTCAAAATTTGCCTTTTTCCAATGTTGAATCTCAACTTGAGGCCCAGACCCATCCTTCTCCATAATTAACTTGAAACTAATGGTATAATGACCACTGGACCCAAAATGTTCCCCTACAAATACTCCTGTCACCTGTCTGATCTTCACTGCCTAAAAGGTGATACAGTATTGCATTCACTTTAGATTGTACATCTATATACTGATTTAGAAAACTTTCCTGAACACATTTGACAAACTCCAAGCCATCCAGCCCTTTTACAGTATGGGAGTCCCGTTAATATGTGAAAAATTAAAATCCCCTACTATCACAACCTTGTGTTTCCTGCAGCTGTCTACTATCTCTCTACAGATTTGCTCCTTCAATTTGCATTAACTATTGGGCAGTCTATAATACAATCCCATGAGTGTGGTCGTACCTTTCCCATTCCTCAACTACCCCATATAGCTTCAGTTGATGAGCCCTCTGGTCTGTCCTTTTGAGCACAGCTGTGATATTTTCCCTGACGAGCAAGGTGACGCCTCCTAACAGAAGCCCAGAACATTGAGCTGTCAGTCCTACACCTCCTGCAACCAAATTTCACTAATGGCCTTGTCATAATTCCACGTGCCAATCCTTTCTTACAGTACTCCTTGCATTGAAATAGATGCACCTGAGAACATTTCCACCATGTACAACCCTTTGACTTCTAATGGTGCCTGCAATTTTCACATTATCTTTTCCCTTCTCCACTCCTCTATCTGCTCTGGAACTCTGGTTCCCATCCCCCTGCAAATCTAGTTTAAACCTTCCCGCAAGGATATTAGTTCCCCTCCAGTTCAAATGCAAGCTGTCATGTAAGAACAAATCTCCACCTTCCCTGGAAGAGAGCCCAATGACCCAGAAACCTGAAGCCCTCCCTTCTGCACTATGTCTTTAGCCACATGTTAAACTGCATTATCCTCCTATTTCTAACCTCACCAGCACAAGTTATGGGTAGCAATCTTGAGATCACAACCTTGGAGGGTCTGTCCTTTAACCTATTGCCGAACTTCCTGAACTCTCCTTGCAGGACCTCCTCACCCTTCCTACCCACATCATTGGTCCCTACATGGACCATGACATGTGGCTGCTCACTCTCCCTCCTGAGAATGCTGTGAACTCAATCAGATATCTCAGATCCTGGAACCAGGGAGACAACATACCATCCGAGACACTCGATCTCCTCCACAGAACCTCTTATCTGTTCCCCCTAACTATGGAATCCCTTATCATTACAGCTCACCTCTTCTCCTCCCTTTCCTTCTCAGCCACAGATAAGACTCCATGCCAGAGACCTGATCACTGTGGCTTGTCCCTGGTAGGTCATCCTCTCCCAACAGTATCCAAAATGGCATACTTGTTATTGATGGGACAGCCACAGGGGTTCCCTGCACTGCCTGCCTATTCACTTTCCCTTTCCTGACTGTCACCCATCTACCCTCCTCCTGCCTCCTAGGTGTAATAGTGTCTCTATAACTCCTGCATATCACCCCCTCTGCCTCCTGAATGATCCGGAGTTCATCCAACTCCAGCTCCAATTCCATAACTTGGCTTGTTAGGATGGATGCAGTTATCATAGATGAAGTCATCAGGGATACTAATGACTTCCCTGATAACGCACATTTTGCAAGAGGAGCATTCCCCTACCTTGGCTGCCTTTCCCTCTGTTTATGACTAGATGAACAAAATACATGATATCTAAAACCTGCCCTTACCTGTGTCTACTACTGAATCTTTTTTTTCTTGTATGCCATGAACCTTTCTTACTTCAGTGCCTATTGTCCCTTGCCTCTTGCTGAAGCCTATTGAGCCAAATCCTTTCCACTCTGACTTAGCCCAATCCAACAATTACCACTCCGCTGCACAATCCCTCAGTTTCATAGTGATACTCAGCTTCCTCCTATCAGCTTTTAGCTGCTGCCTTGCCCCTTTTTAAATTCAAATTGCTGCCGCTCCTCAGGTCACTTGACCTCTCTTGCTCCAATCAGCTTCTTCCTCCAACTTCCTTAAAAATAATCTCAAAATGAACCACTGAACTTTCCCATTATACTATTCCATGCAAGTCATTTTCCTTTGACACCAAAATGCTGCTTTTCGTGTGGAAGGAAGTGAAGTTTTGGTTTCATCCTACAGCTGGAAGATGATGCCAATTGCATGATAAGATGGCATTAACAATAATTGTTCTCTTTTTAAAATTTTTTTATTTTTCACACTATGAACCATATTAACCAAAATACACATAAACATTTCCCTCTTGAATATACATAGTGTCATTTTCTCCCCCTTTTCCCCCTCCCTTCCCTCCCTCCTTCCCACCCCTCCCTACCCACTAAACGTTCAACATATACAATGCAATAAACCCATTAAACAATGTCATCACACAATGAAAATAAACAAGAAAATTGTGTCATCTACTGTTACACACTGGGTCAGTTCATTTCGTCTTCTTCTCCTTCTGTCATTTTAGGGGGTGGAGGTCCGTGGTAAGCCCTCTCTCTTGTGTTCCATGTACGGTTCCCAAATTTGTTTGAATACTGTGACGTTATTCCTTAAGTTATATGTTATTTTTTCCAATGGAATACATTTATTAATTTCTATGTACCATTGCTGTACTCTCAGGCTCTCTTCTGATTTCCAGGTTGACATTATACATTTTTTTGCTACAGTTAAGGCTATCATAATAAATCTTTTTTGTGCAACATCCAAATTGAGGCCTAATTCTCTATTTCTTATATTACTTAGAAGAAAGATCTCTGGATTTTTTGGTATGTTGCTTTTTGTGATTTTATTTAATACCTGATTTAGATCTTCCCAAAACTTTTCCACTTTCTCACATGCCCAAATTGCCGTTTCCTTCTTAAAGCAAAAACATCTATCTGATACTGTTGGGTCCCATTTATTTAACTTTTGGGGCATGGTGTATAGCCTGTGTAACCAATTATATTGTATCATGTGTAACCTCGTGTTTATTGTATTTCTCATAGTTCCAGAGCATAGCTTTTCCCATGTTTCATTCTTTATCTTTATGTTTAGATCTTGTTCCCACTTTTGTTTGGGTTTACAGGTTATTTCCTCATTCTCTTTCTTTTTCAGTTTGATGTACATGTTTGTTACAAATCTTTTAATTATCATTGTGTCTGTAATCACATATTCAAAGTTGCTTCCTTCTGGTAACCTCAGCCTGCTTCCCAATTTGTCCTTCAAGTAGGTTTTCAGTTGGTGGTATGCAAACATTGTACCATGAGTTATACCATATTTGTATTTCATTTGTTAAAAAAATAAATTATTTCCCAAAAAACAATTTTCTATTCTTTTGATCCCTTTTCTCTCCCATTCTCTAAAGGAAAGGTTATCTATTGAGAAAGGGATTAGTTGATTTTGCATCAATAATAATTTTGGTAGTTGGTAATTTGTTTTTTTCCTTTCTACGTGAATCTTCTTCTAAATGTTGAGCAGATGGTGCAGTACTGGTGAACTTCTATGTTGCACCAGCTTTTCATCCCACTTATAAAGTTCTGGTACCTTCTCTCCTATTTTATCTAGCTCTAATCTGGTCCAATCTGGCTTTTCCCTTATTTGATAAAAATCTGATAGATATCATAATTGTGCTGCTCTATAATAACTCTTAATTGGGATCAAGGAAAAAGGACAAACAAATTACATATAACCCAACAGAGATCAATGAAAACTTCAAGGAATTCTATGAGCAATTATACCGAAGTGAGAACGAAGAGAAAGAAGGAAAAATAGATGAGTTTCTAGCTAAAATTGAACTACCGAAATTGCAAGAAGAGGAGCAAAGCAAATTGATAAAACCATTTGAAATAGAGGAAATACAGGATATATTAAAAAAGCTACCGAACAATAAAACACCTGGAGAGGACGGACTCCCAATAGAATTCTATAATACATTTAAAGACTTATTAATTCCTCATCTCCTGGAAGTAATGAACCAGATTGAAAAAACACAAAACATACCAGATTCATGCAAAACAGCAATAATTACAGTAATACCAAAGACGGGGAAAAGATCCACTAACACCAGCATCATATAGACCAATATCTCTACTTAACACAGATTATAAGATAATAGCAAAACTATTAGCAAACAGATTGGCCGACTGTGTACCAAAAATAGTAAAACTAGATCAAACTGGATTTATTAAGAAAAGATGAATAATGGACAATATCTGTAAGTTCATTAACTCAATCCATGCAGTACAAGGAAATAAGACGCCAACAGTGGTGGTTGCTTTAGATGCAGAGAAAGCTTTTGACAGGGTAGAATGGAATTATTTATTCAAAGTACTACAGAGGTTCAACCTACCAGAGAAATATATTAGTTGGATTAAAGCATTATATAAGGGACCATTGGCAAAGGTGACAGTAAATGGATATATATCGAACCAATTTAAATTAAGCAGGTCAACTAGGCAGGGATGTCCACTATCTCCCTCACTGTTCACTTTAGCTATAGAACCCTTGGCAGAACTGATAAGAATAGAAAATAAAATAAAAGGGATAAGAATAAAAGAGAAGGAATATAAAATCAGTCTATTTGCAGATGACATCATAGTATTCTCAACAGAACCAGAATTATCAATAAAAGAATTACATAAGAAATTGAAGGAATATTGAGAAATATCGGGGTACAAGATCAACACAAATAAAAGTGAAGCGATGCCAATGAATAATGCAGATTTCAAAGTTTAAGAAAGAATCACCATTTAAATGGCAATCACAAGCAATCCGATACCTAGGTATTGAACTAGATAATAATCTAGGCCATCTATACAAATTAAATTATCAGCCATTAATGAAGAAATTACAAGATGACTTAGAACATTGGAAAGATTTACCACTAACACTAATAGGAAGGGTAAATTGCATTAAAATGAATATCTTCCCAAGGATACAATACCTATTTCAATCATTACAAATTCCCTTAACAGAGAAATTCCTCAATAAACTAAAGAAAATAATAAGGAAATTCTTATGGAAAGGGGGAAAACCGAGGATAGCGCTAGATAAATTAACAGAATGGTACAATTGTTCTCTTCTTCACCTCACATTTCATTAGGTTGTATTCCATTCCAAATGATTTAATGACACTGTAAAAGGCTAGCCTACAGGCTACAATTTATTTTCTCTGTTACCCATCTTGTGAACAGATATTGCAGCCATTTCTGGAAATTGAAATCATCAACTTCATACTGGACTAATAGTACAGAATGTACTTCTTCTGCAACTTTAATCTTAATATTTCTAGATTTCTATTGTTCCCACTGACTATATCGCCAATTCCATTGTTACTTTCATCCTAGTCATTCTGAATGAATAAAAATTCAGACCATAACATTTTTATTTATTTTTAAGTGTTGGAATGAGTCTGACTGAGCGAAAGAGTTTAGAAATGAAGAGCATTGCCAATAAGTCATACTCCAACACAATTTTGATTGTAATTTTAGTGCATTTGAAAAATTTGGGGTGAGTGGGATTTGCAAAGTAATAGCAACAAAATATATTTTTTTCCATTTAATGCAGATTGTTCTTGGAAGTATGCTGAAGAAAAATTTTAGATTAGGTTTTCATTAAAGAAAAGGCTTCATGAAACCACTGCTACCAATCAGTACTATAAAACTTGATAAATTACTACTCTCCATGAAAAGATATTGATTTAGGTAATGAAGACTTGTAAACTGATGCAAATTTCCAAAAACAAATGAAAATCGATTTCTTACACAAAAGAAACTGTTAATTTGAAAATTTGAACTCCTGATATGCTTGGCATAATTGAAATTGAGAAAGCAAATTGCATTGAATCACTTGTTATTTTCATTGGTAAACATTAATAAGATATTTAGTTATAATTAGACTTTCAAAAAAACTTAAAACTTTAGAAACTTCCCTACTTGTGCCGATGTGCTTAAAGGTGGAAAGTTCAACTTGATTAGCTTCTTTGCTCTGACTAATCATCTTCATAAACTCGACCAGCTTTCTCGTTGGTTTGCTATTGCTATGTCTCTGACATGTCAGATTGCATGTCCAAATAAGCAGACATTTTCTCCAATATCATTTTGGGTAAACCAAAAGCAGTTGCTTTTCCCCTTCATTGCAAACTCAATTTCCACCCTCCAAATGTAATCTTTGTGGACTTCAGTAAGACCTTTGACTAAGAATCACATCAGAGACTGGTCCAAAAGGCTGGAGACCATTGGATCCAAGTCAAGTAGGTCAATTAGATTGAAAACCAGCCTGGTATTAGGAAGCAGAGGATGATAGGGGTGGGTTTTTTCATGATTGGTAGTTTGTGTCTATTGGTGTACCACAGGGACTGGAACTGGGATTTAACAGAAGCCTAATAGTATGAATACGCCTGAGATTGTCTGATCTCAGTAGCTAAGCAGGCTTAGACCTGAACAGTACTTGGAGAGGAGACCGTCTAGGTCTGTGAGGGGCACTGGGCAAAGTGGCCTTACGGAAGACAAAAGTTAAAGAATTTCATGTATGTTACATACGTGACAATAACAGAACATTTACCTTTATAATTATATACATTAACAATTTAGACGATTAGTTGAAAATAGCAATATTGTTTGAGCAAATGCCTGAAGCTACAGAATAATGTGATGAATTGCTAAAATGATAAAGCAATATCAAATGGATGGACAATGAACCATAGACACTACCTCATATGTTCTTATTTTTGCACTAATTTATTTTAAAATGTAATTTGTGGCAATATTTGCACTGTATCACTGCCACAAACCAATGAATTTCTTGACATGTTCACAACAATCATCAATTCTGATTCTGGAATGTATTCTAGAAAAGTTAAAATTATGCAATTTGCAAGGTTGAATGAGGCTTGGGTCTACATAATAAATGGCAGGGTCTTAAGGTGTACTGACAAACAGCAGAACCTTGTACAATCCAAGGATCCCTAAAAGTGAGCTTTTATACAATACAATTTTATAAAAACCCTGTTGAATTGCAGTTTGGAAGGTTGCCTGGTTTGGTGCATTTTTAGTCATCAGAAAAGACCGGATCGATTGGGTCTGTCTACCTCACAACAGAGGAGGCTGTAGAAGGACTTGATCAACGTATTCAAAATTACGAGGGTCAGTTTTTTTTGTGTGCAACACCCAAATATTTAAAACCACACGTCGACTTAAGTGATTGAGGAATATTGTTTTGGAAGTAGCTGTTATTGGGTAAGCTCAGATTTGACATGTGGACCACCACAGTAGGTGTGCATGCACAGAGTCTCACTTCATTGAAAGACGAATCATCGGGACAATGAAGGCTAAAGCATTGGGAAATGGGATTGATCTAGACATGGTGAGCTGAATTATTTATGAATCCACAACTCTGTCATTCAGACTCAGATCCATCTCACTTTTGTTGGAAGCTCAATTTGATTGTTTTTCCCAAACTTTATTCACAATAAGTTATTTGCAAAGGGAAAACCATTCAGAGTCTCTTCCCACACATAGTTTTGTATCCATACATTTCCATTGCTGTACATTGTTACATTTGTTACATTCATTTCTATTTACACTATTGGCACCACTGTGGCACCTTGTTGTTACTCCCCCCCCCCCCCCCCCCCACTATTGTTTCGGACCACCTCGGTCTCAGCCCCTTAATGCCTGGTAATGGGAGGACTCTAGACTGTGGTCCTTCCCCACAGCGCCCTCATGTTGGCTGCGCCAAGCCTGTGTGTCCCTCAGTATTTACTCTGGCAGTCTGGAAAGTGCCAGTCAGCAGCATTCCCACACCAACAGGTTTCAGGGAGACCAAAGTGCAATGTTCACCAAGTTGTTGGTCTTCCAGCAGTTCAGGATGTCTGACTTTGGGTGCATTTGACTGTTAATTTTAGTCCGGCACTTGATCTCAATTCATGCTTCCAACCAAACATCCACAATACCACTAACTACATCCCACTCTCCTCAATAATGTTATCTAACCCATCCCATTTCAGTTCATTCACTAGCGATGTCCCTTTCTGTGACATTTTCACTTCTAATTTTGATTATTCCAGTGATTGATTGATTGGCCTTCTGTAACTCCACCTCTACCCTCTTGAGTTAATCAAAAACGTTTGCCTGTATCCTCGCTCAAGCCAAGTTCTATTGGCTAATGGCCCAGAGATAACCAACTTACATTGATTTCTACTTGGTAAAACCATGTGTAAATGTTAAAAGAATGGATTTCAAAGGGAGAGTACAAGAGGCTATCATTGCTATTCTTTACTGGTAATGTATGTTTGCAAGGGCAAACATTTTATTTCAAAAACAAAGCTTTGAAATGTTAAAAATTCAGAAAATTCACAATATGTTATAAATATATTGTGATTCAAATCATAATCAAGAAAAGAGACAACTTGCTACCAACTGCAATGCAGATCTTTAAATATGCATTTTGGAACAAGAACAAAGCACAATGTGTGATTAGATTAGAGCAAGTTAGATTGTTGAACAGCATCAGCAAATTTCAATTCAGACACTCTGCAACCGGCCTTAAAGTGGAGGCCCGGCTTGAAAACACCTACTGAGTCCACATCTTCCTCTCCTACATCAGCGCCAATAGTTTTGATTTCAAACTCTCTAGTGTTTCAGTTTTCAAATTGCATAACCCTTCTTTTACTTCCAAAATTTTGACATTAATGCATAGCACCCAACGTTTGTTGGGATTTGATTGAAAAAGGAATCATTAAGCTTTTATCACAAATTGTCTACAGTTTATTTTGCTCCCATTAATATAGAATTGAACCCATCAATTGACCATTTGAGAGAAGGAAAGTTATTGGAATCCATGCTAAAAGATTGAATGAACATTTATTTGAACATTTATTTATTTATTTGTAAAGCCACCCACTTATCAGGGATTATCAGGATGATTTTGTTAAGGGAAGGTCATTTCAGCCTAATAATTGCATCTTTTGAGGAAATCGTAAGGTAAGTTAATGTAAGTTGTGTGTTTGATGAAGTATATGTGGATTTTAGTAAGACTTGTAATGAAGGTTAGTCAAAAAACTGGAAACACATTGTATGCAAGGACAGATGCATATTAGACCCAAGGTTGACTCAGTGGCAGGAAACAAAGTCTAATGGTTGATGTGTGATTTTAGGACTGGAAGGATTTTACCAACAAGTTTCCACATTGCTCAGTCCATGGCCTGTTTTTTTTATTATATTAATGATTTAGATTTAAATGTAGGGGCCATAATAAAGGCATTTGCAGATGAAACAAAGGTTGACTACATAGCTGATCGTGCAGAGGAAACCCTAAGACCATTAAGGATGGTGATTGTTTGGTTAGTTGGGCAATAAAGTGGTAAATGGAAATCTGGAGAAGTATAAGCATTGGGGAAATGGAACAGATCAGGAAATCTTCAATAAATCAAAGGTGGTGGAGTGGTGTGGAGCAACAAGGAGATTTTGATGTGGACGACCAAAAATCTTAATGGTAGAAGGATAGATCAAGAAGATGATTTAAAAACACAGGATGCTTTCCTTTTTTTTGCCAGATTATATTGTGCAAGGGCAAAATAGCTGCCTCAACACCAATAGGTCAGTTTGAAAACTGCTTCCGGATCTGGTCACTGCATTTCAGGATAAATGTGGTTGCACTGGAGAAGATGCAAAGGATATTTACAAAGATAATGCCAGGACTGGAAAACATTTGCTCTGAGGAAAAAAATTTGATAAGTTGGGGACATTTTATTTTGAGGCTGAGAGGAGATATTTGAGCTATATAAAAATTATGAAGGAGCTGAATACAATAACTAGGAGGACATATTTCCCTCAGGAATAGATCAAAACTGGCAGAGAGGGAGGGGAAAGGAAATAGTTGATTAAGAAAATAGGACATGAGCAAAAATTATTTTTCCTCCAAGTAATGGCAGGGATCTGAAATTCACCGGCTAAAAAGATGATTGAGTCTGAAACCTTTTAATTTGATAAGTACCTGAAGAGCTGTGACCTGCAAAAGTGCTGACCTGGTGTGAGAATATTAAGCAGGGCAATTCTTCTTCAGCTGGCACCAAGGTGATGGACAAAATGGCCATGTCTTGTATTATATATTTTCTATGATTTAGTAGACATGATCTTTCTGGCATGATTTAAAAACTGAGTGAATAAAATTGATGTGCATGTTTGATGGATTTTAGCAAAGCTTTTGCAGAGAGTGTCAATAGAAGGCAGGATATGACAAATGGTTTTGGTCCTTTGATATATATATATATATATATATATATATACACTGGAACTATTTCTTTTCTTTTTCAATATTTTTATTAACATTGACATCCAAAAATACAGAGTACACATATGTTAAAATTCAAAAAGATACATTACACTTAAATCATATAATTTCTGCCAAGATACCCCACCCTTTAATCAAAGAGATTATATTGCATTGATGTCCACAATGAGGATATCATTTGAGTTTGGACATGTGAGCTCAATGGACTACTTTAAATTGTAGGAGAGAATGGCAGACACATACAGAATAGGTATTATCCAATTTTAAAATTACATTCCAAATTTCTTCAGAAATTAAAAGCTGTAGGCCCTGTTGTAAGAACAACATTTAAGTCCAACTTTGACAAGGTAATCACATTCTGATTAAAATAATAATAATCTACCATGAAATACTCAAATAGATATTATTTGAAAAGGTATCAGGTTGATGACGTTCTCTTTATAGGAAACATCCCTCAAGATCATAATGAATTAAAGCCTATGGAATCTGGTAAGATTGCAAGTCCTATTTCAAAACATATAATCATGGAACTTGAACACCAGTATTTTAATTATTAACTCTGTGCTACAACAGAGAATGCAAAAGAATTTTCATCATTCTGAAATTTAAATAAAATAACTTTTCTCAGTCCAGTTAACAAGTCTGAAGATGCTGTGATTACACTTTAATACATAAAAGTGCTGAAGAAACTCAACAAGTCACAGTGTTCATTGGAAGCAAAGATACATAACCAACATTTGATAAAGGGCTTAGCCCGAAGCATTAGCTTATATATCCTTGCTTCCTATGTACACTGCGTGAACTGCCAAGTTTCTCCAGCACTTTTGGGTATTAAACTTTTCTCAAACCGTATTTTTTTTATACCTTAATCAGAGGACCAATTCTGCAATTTGCCATTTCATTCAGAACAGGCAAAATACAACAAAAATAATCAATTGTATAGATTTAGTATAGAGTTGGCTATTTTACATACTGAAACTTATTTTACAAACTGGAATTGTTGTTACATTCAAGACGCTATCTAATTATTTCAAGAGATATTGACTGGGAAGTAAAATGTTGGCTCGAGGACTCTGATTATTTTTAAGGAGCAAGGTATCTAAAATCCCCATCACCAATCTCCACCGCACATTTTCTCCCGATTGGTCAATGCTAATGAAACACTGTGCTGCAATGCACTGCCGACGATAGGGTGCTGCCACGTGCATATGACTTCTGCCCTCTACGGATCCACAAGTGAGTTGACTAGCATTCTGTTGGTTGCTGAGACTCGAGGTGAGATGCACCTTGTGTCCTTCATGCATCTGAATGCCCTTCATTAAAAAAAACAGGCTTAAGTAAGTTTTTCACTTCATTTTATTTCTCAGACTCTGTAGGCATAGTATATCTGCATTTTCATTGGGCATTTGTCAACTAAAAGGCTGATGCACAAGATAAATGCACATGGTAAGAGGGAGAGTGTGACCATGGATTAAAACTTAGTTATCACACATAATGGAAAAGTGCAAGGTATCCAAATTTACTAATGACATGAAAATAGGAGGGAGGACATGATGCAATATCAGTATTAGGACACTGCAGCTGGATATGATTAAAGTGAGTGAATGAGATGTTATAGGGATCATTCATGACTAATTTTTCCACCGTAATTTTCTGCATAATTTGACTGTCTGACCTATATCTTTTTAATTCCTCAATTCCTTTTTGCTCTCCCTTTGCTTTTATTTCAATGTACAACACATATATAACAACATACAACAGTGGTAAGGGAAAAGGTTTGTTTTTCTTTTTTCCTTCTTTTGCTTGAATATAATACACTACCCAGATTATGATTTATGGATGTTTTTTCAATTTATACACTTGTCCTTTTGTTGAATAGCCATATATAACACTTCATAATGGATTTTCATTGTATTTTAAAATTTGTAATATTTAAAATGAATAAAAATAATTTAAAAAGTAAAAGTGGGTACACGGGCAAAAACTTGCCAAACGGCACTTAATGCAGGAAAGAGTGGGATCACACACTTAAGTAAGTGTAATGTCAGGGCAGAGTATCATCTAAATGGAGAACTATTGCAAATAAGTGTGTAGGAAAACATAGGTGTATTTTGTGCATAAATCATTTAAAAAAAGTTAGCAGGCAGATGCAGCAAGTAGCTAAGAAGACAAATGATATTTTGGCTTTTATTGCAAAGACACTTCAGAAGAAGGAGAAATATTGTTACAACTGAATAGGGTTCCATATCTTGAGTAATCTGCACAGATTTGGTCTTTTAATAAAGGAGAGACCAGTGATAGAGGCAGTACAAAAAAATTCACCAGATAAATTTCTGGATTTGGGAGTTCTACCTTAAGAGGCTTAAAGATCCATGTTCTTTAGAATTGAACAAATTGGGAGGAGATTTTATTGAAACATAAGATCCTTAAAGGGCACGGTCGAGTGAATTTTGAGAGAACTTTGAAGAGGGGAATATGGTTGCAAGATCAGTTAAAATGGAAGGGCTTAGGAACTTCTTGTAAAGGGTGACAAATCTCTAGAATTTTTTTACACTAGAGACTGAATAAAACATCATACAGATGAAGTAGATACATTATAGAAATATCAGGAAATTAATATTTTTAAATGTTTGTTTAATGTTTCAAAATTTCCCTGCTGATCTATTGCCAAGGCTACTCTGTGATTCAAGTTCATGGCTCAGTCCACCTTACAGAGCAACTGAGAAAGTAACACTGGCAAGATTAATGGAACTGTAAAATGTTAGGATTTCCATTGGTTAACACGAGAGAGCAACAATAAGACCCAGACTCTGATAAGCACAATTCTGTCTATTAATCTCAAAACTGCTCAGTGTTTTAATGTTATTATTTAGGAAAATGTTGCTGTTATGTTCTTAGGCTAAGAATGTGGGTGCATTGGAGTAGACAAATTCAAACTCAAATCTTGTATGGCAAGGGAGCTGGAAAGCAGAAACAGGAAATAATTATGGCAGGGATTTTTTTTAAGACAGGAAAGGTAAGAAAAATATTAACCAGGTGGTTAAACAATGTTTGCTAGTGTAGTGGCTACTACAGTAGATGCTACTCTCTTTCTTTGGCTTGGCTTCGCGGACGAAGATTTATGGAGGGGGTAAAAAGTCCACGTCAGCTGCAGGCTCGTTTGTGGCTGACCAGTCCGATGCGGGACAGGCAGACACGATTGCAGCGGTTGCAAGGGAAAATTGGTTGGTTGGGGTTGGGTGTTGGGTTTTTCCTCCTTTGCCTTTTGTCAGTGAGGTGGGCTCTGCGGTCTTCTTCAAAGGAGGCTGCTGCCCGCCAAACTGTGAGGCGCCAAGATGCACGGTTTGAGGCGTTATCAGCCCACTGGCGGTGGTCAATGTGGCAGGCACCAAGAGATTTCTTTAGGCAGTCCTTGTACCTTTTCTTTGGTGCACCTCTGTCACGGTGGCCAGTGGAGAGCTCGCCATATAATACGATCTTGGGAAGGCGATGGTCCTCCATTCTGGAGACGTGACCCATCCAGCGCAGCTGGATCTTCAGCAGCGTGGACTCGATGCTGTCGACCTCTGCCATCTCGAGTACCTCGACGTTAGGGGTGTGAGCGCTCCAATGGATGTTGAGGATGGAGCGGAGACAACGCTGGTGGAAGCGTTCTAGGAGCCGTAGGTGGTGTCGGTAAAGGACCCATGATTCGGAGCCGAACAGGAGTGTGGGTATGACAACGGCTCTGTATACGCTTATCTTTGTGAGGTTTTTCAGTTGGTTGTTTTTCCAGACTCTTTTGTGTAGTCTTCCAAAGGCGCTATTTGCCTTGGCGAGTCTGTTGCTACTAAATAAAGGCAAACACACACAAAGCTAGTCAACTCAAGATTGGTTTATTGCAGACATACACAGACCTTTTAATGAGCTTGTTAGTGAACAGCTGCTGGTCCACATGAC
The DNA here is from genome assembly GCF_036971445.1 of Narcine bancroftii. Taxonomy (NCBI): domain Eukaryota; kingdom Metazoa; phylum Chordata; class Chondrichthyes; order Torpediniformes; family Narcinidae; genus Narcine; species Narcine bancroftii. The sequence goes on from NC_091469.1 coordinate 234,408,710, forward strand.
CAGCAGGTTAAACTATGAGCCATTAGCACCCCACGCCTTTTGGCAGGGGCTTCATCTGATCCACTCACTGTACTTTGGCACCAAGCACTGCTAACCCACTGTGATAGTAAAGATTCTATCACCAATGTATATATGTACATATGGTCGTGTAGGATGACTGTGATTGGCTAAGAGTGTAGCCACACCTACTGGCAGGTCTTAAAGGATTGCTCCTAGCCAGACCAGGTCATTCTGGACTGGTCGACTGACTTGTGATTTGCTCCAGTCTTTTGGTTAATATTGTAATGTGCGTCGAAAGAACCAAAGACTTGTTGATCCAAACCACTGCATGCATCGCCTCATGGACTTGCCCCGCCCCCCACACCCAGAAGGCACTCAAATGCTGCCTGGGTTTTTTCTCTGACTATGCCCAATGGGTTCCACACTATGTCGACAAGGCACAGCCACTCATCAAGACTACCTCCTTCCCCCTGTCAACCGAAGCCAAAGCAGCCTTCGATCGCATCAAATCGGACATCGCTGCTGCAACGCTGCACGCCATCGACGAGTTCATTCCATTCCAAGTCGAAAGCGAGGCGTCTGATTTTGCACTGGCTGCCACTTTGAACCAGGCCGGCCGGCCGGTATCCTTCTTCTTCAGAACCCTCCAGGGTCCTGAGAGCTGACACTCCTCTGTCGAGAAGGAGGCCCAGGCCATAGTCAAGGCAGTATGTTGTTGGAGACACTACCTCACTGGCAGGCGCTTTATACTGCTGACCGACCAATGCATGGTCTCCTTCATGTTTAGCAATACCCAGCGAGGTAAGATCAAGAATGACAAAATCACCAGGTGGAGAATCGAGCTCTCCACCTTTAAGTATGACATACTGTATCGGCCAGGTAAACTCAATGACCCACCAGATGCATTATCCAGGGGGACTTCCACCAACATGCAACTGGACAGGCTACAGAAACTCCATGAGGAGCTCTGACATCCAGGGGTCACTAGGTTCGCGCACTTTGTCAAATCTCGCAACCTGCCCTACACAGTTGAGGAGATTCGCTCCATGACCTGGGCCTGCCCAGTGTGTGCTGAGTGCAAGCCCCACTTCTTCTGTCCGGAGAACACCCACATCAACAAAGCCACCCACCCCTTTGAGCGTCTCAGCGTAGACTTCAAGGTGCCCCTACCGTCGACCAACCGTAACACCTACATCCTTACGGCCATCGACGAGTACTCCCACTTCCCCTTCGCTGTGCCCTGCTCGGACATGACTGCCTCCTCAGTTATAGAGGCCCTTCACAGCATCTTCGGGTATCCCAGTGACAGGGGTTCCTCATTTATGAGCGCGGAGCTGCGGCAGTACCTTCTGGAGTGTGGTATTGCTTCAAGCAGGACCACCAGCTATAACTCACGCAGTAATGGGCAAGTCAAAAGAGAGAATGCCACTGTCTGGAAAGCGGTTACGCTTGCCCTCTGGTCCAAAGGTCTCCCCACCTCTCGCTGGCAGGATGTGCTCACTAGTGCCGTACACTCCATCCACTCCCTCCTATGTACCATGACCAATGCCACCCCCCATGAAAGGATGTTCTCTTTCCCGAGGAAATCTGAGTCGGGTACGACTATACTGGCATGGCTCACGGTTCCCGGTCCAGTCCTTTTACAAAGCTGCATCCGGTACTCTAAGAACGACCCCTTGGTTGACCGAGTGACTCTGCTTCATGCGAACCCGCATTATGCCTACATTGAGTACCCAGACGGATGGGAGGATACAGTCTCGGTAAGGGACTTAACCCAAGCCGGATCAGACGCAGCAGTGCCTTTAACCCAACCTCCCCCTATTCCTTCTCCCCCAGATCATGTGCTTGAACAGAGGGACCAGCAATGCCCCATCAGCTCAGGCCAGACTGTTGACAACAGTGTTGGGGAATTGAGCGAAGCAATGGCCACTCCCTACAGGCCTTCTGGCGACATGACTCTGGCGACCCCAATCCAGGCGCCACGGCGGTCACACCAGATGGTCAGACCTCCCTGACCGGTACAGCCCCTGACCGGTACAGCCCCTAACCTCCATTCACCCTGTGGTCGGTTCTCAAAGAAGGGGTGAATGTGATAGTACAGATTCTATCACCAAAGTGTATGCACATGTAGTGTAGGATGACTGTGATTGGCTGAGAGTGTAGCCACACCTACTGGCAGGTCTTAAAAGATTGCTCCTAGCCTTCCATTCTGGACTGGTCGACCTACTTGTGATATGCTCCAGTCTTTTAGTTAATAAAAGTCTCGGTTTGGATCAACAAGTCTTTGGTTCTTTCGACACGCATTGCACCCACGATGTGTCAGGTAAGTCTGTGATTCACAATAATGCATTATGCACCCGCTACACTAGACTACATTCTTCTTTGGCTTGGCTTCGCGGATGAAGATTTATGGAGGGGTATGTCCACGTCTGCTGCAGGCTCAATGGTGACTGACAAGTCCAATGCAGGACAGGCAGGCACAGTTGCAGCGGTTGCAAGGGAAAATTGGTGGGTTGGGTGTTGGGTTTTTCCTCCTTTGTCTTTGTCAGTGAGGTGGGCTCTGCATTCTACAGCTCATTTAAAGGGTGATCAACATGCAAATACAGCATCTTCATGAAAATTAACTGGACAGATTTTGTAAAGGTGGAGAAATTGACAATAATGTGGCAATTTCAAAACCATAGGGTATCTTTTTCTTGCTGCACATTGTTGACAGATCTGCATTTTGACATAGTATCATTGAGATGTGTTTATTAATTCCAGCCAAATCTGGCCCACCGAATAATGATCACTTCAATTCAGATGTTTTCTGCATTATTTTTTAATGAAAATGTGACTTTCTTTACTCCCTTTGTTACATCTTGTACTTTAAACATGAATGTACAAATGTTGACCTCCAATAAACAATATTTGAAACTCAGTGTCTTCTGTAAGAGGACAGACTGTGGGAAAGGTAATAGCATTCGGTTCCCTATGTGAGAGCACGAACAAGTCTTTAATGTACGTGGTATGTGAGAGACGTAGCAAGACAAAACCTTTTGTGTTTTGTAAGAAAGGATCAGTTGTACTGTCTCTTTGAGGAGATGAAAAGCAACAATGTTTCTCTGAGATGAGGGGGCAGGATAAGATCTGAGTGAGAACTGTGTTAATGTCTCTCATCAAAGTGAAGAAGAACATCATCCACATCACCAAGAGCAATATCCTCTCAAAAACGGTGAAGAAAATGAGTGCCGTCACACTCTCTCAGGAGAAGAGGAATGCAGGTTGGCATTGTATGATGCAATTACCCAAAGCCCTTTATGTTCAGACTCTAGGACGATTGATAAAGCTGTTTCTAACGAAGCAGCTCCATAATATTGACTTATCGTGAAACTTAGCATTTGTACAGAATGTTAATTTTCAGACCTTGCAATTGTATAAACTCTCAAAATCAGGATAAACATTCTGAACATACGTCATGAATTGTGTGGTTTTGCAGTAGCAGTGTGGTACAGAATTACTAGAAAATTAATAATGCAAGGCTTAAAAAAAAGAATCTGTAGTGTAAAAAATAGAAAAGGTTTGTTGTCTATTCAGAAATCAGATGGCAGAGAGGAAGAAGCTGTTTTTGTAATGGTGATTGTGTGTCTTCAGCCTCCCATACCTCCTCCCTGATGACAGCAATGAGAAAAGGGGGGCGAGGCTCCTTTACGATAGATCTTGCTTTCTAAAGACTCTGCCTCTTAAAGATACCATTAATAGATAATGCCCATGGTGGCGCCGGCTGAGTTTTACAATCCTCTGTGTTTCTGTCCTGTGCATTGGCACCTACACACCTGACAGTGATGCAACCAGTCAGAATACACTCCACAGTACACCTGATGGAATTTGCAAGAGTCTTTGCTAACATAGCAAATCTCCTCAAACTCCTAATGAAATATAGCTGCTGGTGTGCCTTCTTCATAGTTGCCTTGACATGATGGTCCCAGGATAAGTCTTCAGAGATGTTGACACCCAAGAATCTGAAATTTCTTATCCTCTCCTTCCTGAAGCCCACGATCAATTCACCCAAATGGACCCAAGTGCTCAATTTACTAACTAACCCATGTTTTGGAGGGTGAGAGGATGCTGGAGCACCCCAAGGAAACCCACGCGAGCATGGGAGAACATACAAACTTCTTCCAGACAGCAGCCGATTTGAACCTGGGCTCCTAGCACTGTAATAACATTGCGCTAACTATTAAACTTTGTAAATTGTCCTCTTTTCATGGCTGGATGAATGTTAATCTTTTCACAGAATGACCCTTCTCAATGTAGTAGTTATTTTATGACAAATAAACTGAAACACACATGCACAGAAAAGCAGGCTTAAGGATGTTGTATGGAAGATTATCATCAGGATCAACTAAAACATCCTCCACTTCACAGGCAATCTGCTCTGGAAGACGGGCCACAAGAAAAATGAATTTTGTCTTTGACTTGTCACACTGAGGGTGGAGAAATGTGCTTCATGGATCATGAACCATGCTGGTGCAGTATTCATAAAGAAGGGGGAAATCTCCAGCTTGACCTCCCTCAATGCGCCATCACTAACTATTTTAAACTAGAAGATGCAGTGAACTCATGGGATCATGACTTGTAGCACTTGTAGCAGCACTGATTTACCGAGTTTACAGACAAGAATACACTCACTCATTTCTTTCAGCACAAAATTGAGTCGATTTTCTTTATTCACTTCAGACACAACACAGCATTCTTTATCTCCCCAAACACAACCCAGTCTGATCTTTTCATTGGCTTCACCACAACACATGGGTGATCTTGGCACTCTCACTCTCCTCCTCCTGTGTCCGAGATCCATCCCACATGTGCACCCTATATAATTAAACCTGTGCATGTATGCTACATCATCAGCATTGACCGGCACCGTTTCCAACGTAGGTAAGTACGCGACTGTGACAAGTTCTTAAGAGAAGGTTCAATAATGGGTGATCAGAACCTGGGAGACATAACTATGGGTTGTGTTTGATAATAGTTTGGAAATAATCAGAAGAGTTCCACACTAGAGTTGGTAGAACAATCTTTAATAGGTTATAAATGTGAGTCTTTACAGGAGATTAGCTGTCAGGCATTGTTATGAGCCCAGAGGACCCCCAAAGCCCAGCAGCAATAGATATTTACCAAGACAAATGGTTACTTAAACAAAAATTGCTTTTAATTATCTTTAAACATTAAAATAGAATCACACTTTAACTTGTCACTATTGACATTTAACCTAACTTAACCCCCTTCTAATTCTAAGCGCACATGTATGTAACGTGTATGTAAGTTCAGAAAGGTTATTTTGTTCACAGTCCAATCTCACTTCTCATTCCTCCAATTTCACTGGTTGCAGGCAATTATTATACTGTGCACAGAATTTAACATTTATAAAGTTCACCAGGCTTTAGTGCTTGAAAGGTAAATGGTTACTGCTCAGCAAGGTTCTTGTCGGTTTTCAGAGAGGCATTTGTTGTTCCTTTTTAATCAGCCACTCCAGTGTCATGCTGATGAAACTTGCCCCTCCAGGGTTCTCCAGATAACCTCTCTCTTTCAAGTCACCACAGAGTTCCTTTTTGTTTCTTATTCCAAGTGAAACATTAGACAGCCAATCCTCTCCTCTTGCATGAGCCACAAGGGCTTTAACCAGGCCATCTTCCAAATGGGCTTTCCATAGGCTTGCCAGCTTGTCCTGTACCAGTCCCAGCTGCTGTCTGCTGGCTGTAACACTGTACAAGTGATCTCTGTCTCTCTCTGGGAGAAAGCCTGTTCGCAAAAAGTCTACTTGCAAAACCACATGACCCTCTTCGAACAACAAGTTATCTTCCAGATAATCTGTGGCTCCAACAAAATCTTTCATCGGTTGCCTTTTGTAAACAACACCAGTGAAGTCTCTTGAGCACTCTTCAAAGCTCTTGCAAAAGCTCTGGAGCTGATTATGTCTAGCATTAGCAGAGCTCCAGTATTTCAAATAAGATCTGTTTTAAAGTGTCTGTATGTTACCTACTCTAACAAACCTTTCCCAATTTATCTCCCAAAAATGTATATACTCTATATACTCTGTCACAACATAATAATGTTTTATGTTTTGACTTAAAAGACATGGTAAAAATGAGAGCATGTCCATGCTTGTCAGATGGATTATTTTCACAAGGAAAGTAGAGTAAGTAAGGGGTGTTTTAGGGGTAACCTGTCATGCCTTATGATGAGACAATCCTCAAAGGTATCACTGATGATTGACCAAAAGGTCTAGTTCACCATCAGAAGCTGGTGCTTCTCCCTGATGTTGTGCTTTGCCAGCCATACACTGGGTGCTCTGGATGCCATTTCCTAATAATTGTTTGTCATTTATTAAGATCTTCATGTAACACGCTTTGGCTATTAGAACATTGAACATTACAGCACAGTACATGCCCTTCAGCCCACCATGTTGTGCTGACCTAAATGAACCAATTCCACAACAATCTAATCCTTTATAACCTCACACCCATAACTCTCTATTTTTATTAGATTCGTGTGCCTTTCTAAGAGTCTGTTAAATATCCTTATTATACCAGCCTCCAGCACCACGCTTGGCATTTATTCGAGGTTCCCACCACTGTTTTTTTTAAAATAAATTCTTACTGTCATCTCCACTAAACTTTCCTCCACTTGCCTTAAACAGATGTCCTTTGGTATTTGCTATTGTCGCTGCAGGAAAATGTTTCTGGCTGTCCACCCTATCAATTCCCCATAATCTTAAAATACCTTTATTACATCACCTCTCATCCTTCACTACTCTAAAGAGAAGAGCCCTTGTTCAGTTAACTTTGCTTTACAAGATATTCTCCGATCCAAACAACATACTGGTGAATTTCCTCTGTAATCTCTCGAAAGCTTCTACATCCTTTCTGTAATGTGGTGACCAGAACTGAATGAAATACTCCAAGTGTGGTCTAACCAGAGTTTTATTGACCTGCAATATTATCTCACAGCTTTTGAACACATTTCCCCAAGTAATGAAGGCCAGCACAACATATGGCTTCTTAACCATTCTATCAACTTGAATCCAATTATCTTTCCGTTATTCCACACTGTTAAGAATCCAGTCATTAACCACATTACTTTCAGGTGTTGCCTTCTAAAATGCATTACTTCACACTTATCAGGATTGAACTTCACCTGCCACTTCTTCACCTAACTATATTCTCTCCATATCCTGTATTAACCTACATTACCCACAACATACCCAACCTTTGTGTCATCTGCAAACTTATTGACCCACCCCTCCACTTTTTCATCCAAGTCATTTATAAAATCACAAAGAATACGTGTAATGGGTTCAACTATTAAAAGTACCTGTATTGTGCATATTTAAACAGAAAGAAAATGGTCTAGAAAGACAAGTTATTGTAAAGAACAAAAATGATGTATACAACAGTACTTAGAGGTTTCTAACTCACTGGGGACAATAATTTTAAAGCACTATGCCCAAATCCACAGTCTTATTTAAATCTGACCACAGATTAATCTTGAAATGCAGTTAGGGAAGGCAGCACAGCCTCTATGACGATGAGCATCAAGCTGATCTGAAGATCCAAAGAGTTACAGCACTACTCTATCAGGTTTGCATAGGATGTAGAAAAAGAGACAACTCGTGGAGTTGTTTCCACCAAATATTCATTCTCTTTATAAGACAAAATGATACAACCATTGCCTTCTGGGTTTTCTTCCTTTACTGCCCCTTTGGTCCTTTAGCAAGGTAACAAGCAGTGTCTCCCATTCATTCTTTTCCTAAACTACAATCAGATACTTTATTTTAACATTTCAATATGTATTCAACTCAGTGTACATGGTATTCACTGAGAGGTTTTAAGATTTGTCCAGGAAAACATTTCACATTTTAAAATCCTTTCAAACGACATTAAAAAAAAATCTATATATACAAAATGAAAACAGTGGCCCTGCATAGAAAAAGTAACAAGAAATATCTGTACATTTAGAAGACACCATAATACAATGATTACCTTCTGGGTTTTTTTTTCCTTTTCTGTCCCTTTGCTCCTAAACATACAAAATAACAGAATTAACACTGGAATTTTAGCAATGCTACACAAGTCACATGATCAACACATAGTAATGGTGCCTAAACACAAATTAGATTTTAAAAATCCTTAAAACTTACATTAATGGTTAAAACAACACAAAACCAACTGTAAAACATAATAACATTAGCAATGAACAATATACATTAAGACTAATAACATAAACAATTAATGTTTCAAGGAAAACATTTAAATAGCCCAGTAGCAATATTCTTTCCCACTTACCCTTAGCAAGGTAACAAGCAGTGTGAGGAACAGGAAGGGAGGGGCTTAGGAAGTGCACAAGAGGTGTGCACCATCAAACCCATTCCCACCAGAAACATTATTAAAATGACAGTAAATACAAGTAACTCATTGAGACAAAATTCACAAATACAGAATTGAGAATAGAAATTATTAAAATGCATTTTAACTCTGTGACCTAAGGACCCTAAAACAGATTCCTGTTGAACACTACTAGTCACTGATTTCCCACACCCCCACACCCCAGTAGAATACTTTACATCTACTACCACCCTTTGTTCTCTGAAGACAAGCCAATTCCAAATCCAAGCAGCCAAGGTTCCATAGCTCCCATGCCTCATGACTTTTTGAATGAGCCTAGCATGGGGACCTTGTTAATGTCTTACTAAAATCCATACACACCACATTAATATTTATTGCCCACAAAACTGCAGGCAGAATGGCTGGGGATGTATGAGTCACATATCATCCCAGAAGCTATGCATGAGCAAAATCTTTCACCATACTGAAAATGAATCAGAGGTCATTTTAAAGGCATTTATATGTTGGTAGTGAAACAATAATGCCATAATGTATAGGTGTTTTTCAATTGTTTATTAACACATATGTGGACTTAGAACATCAGCCATAAGTTTAATTATTTTGCAGTGCACCCTTCCTGATCAATTCACATCCATATGTGAACTTAAAAATTAGGACATGATAAAATGCCCACATCTATTTAACCACAGGCATAATATCCAGGATTGTCAAGGTTTGGTATGTTCTTCAGCAACATTTGGACCAGTGAGAGAAACAAACAACAGTGCTCAGAATCTCTCCAGATAATGTGGAAGATGTATGTGTTTGTTATAGGGAAAATGCACTAGAGGCAGAGAACATTGCTACTGAGGATGTCCAGGTTGTCATTATTATTGCAAGGTTCATTTGCATCTGTCTGACATCCACGTGAAAAAGTTATTTTCCTGAGCCTTTGACCAAAGTATTCCTGCAAATAACCAATCCTCCATTCACAGCCTTGATTGCCCAACATTAATTAATTTCTTGTCATCTACCATGTGTCAAAGATTCACTTTCCATCCAGCCACTAACAATAGGTAAGAAGAAAGTGGCAGAAATAAAATTGGGACATCAAAATTGTCAAAGATACAAAATGGTCTGGTGTAAGAAGCCCTGCATCTAATTGAGAGGGTTAATTTGGGGAATTGGAGTGGATGTACACATAAAATTGTCAAGGAATGTACTTCTCTTTTCGACTTTTATTAGACCATCAAAACTACCTTTGTTAGACTCCTGATGAAGGCACTAGGCTGCTGGTCTGAGTTTACTGGGAACCTTGAGTCACACCTATTGGTTTCACCCACAGCCTTACTCTTTTAACTGCAGATTACAGTATCACCCTGTAAAACCATATAAAGCCGCACATAATTTAAATTAGAACTGTTAAAAAGCAAACAGTTGACATTGATTCAAATGAATTATTTGCCTTTCCTTAGAAAAAAAAATAGAAATTCAAACTGGACATTGACCAAGTCCATAGCCAAGTTTTAAAAATGCAAAGAAAAGTTAATAACTCTCCAGAACATCAATATTAGCTGACAGGAAAGAATATTTTAGACAAGCTATGTTTAAAGAGATCACTTTGATCCCATAATTGTTCTTTAAGTGGAAAGGGTTATAAACTTCAAATTCCTGGGTGTGAACATCTATGAAGTCCTCTCCTGGATTCTCCAAGTCGATGCAATAACAAAGTAGGCTTATCAGTGGCTATACTTTGTGAGGAGTTTAAAGAGATTTGGTATGTCACCAAAGGCTCTTGCAAATTTCTACAGGTGTACTGTGGAGAGCATTCTGATGGGTTGCATCACTGTCTAGTATGGTGGCGCCAATCCACATGACAGGGAAAAAATAACTACAGAGGGTTGTGAACTCAGTGAGGGTATCAGTCACTCCATTGAGGATATCTACAAGAGGCGGTGGCTTAAGAAAGCAGCCTCTAACCTCAAGGACCCTCACTATCAAGGCCATGCCCTCTTCACATATCTACCATCAAGAAGGAGGTACAGGAGCCTGAAGACGAACACCCAGCACCATAAGGATAGCTTCTTCCCCTCTGCCATCAGATTTCTGAATGGACAATGAACCACACCTCACTTTATATTCTTTTGCACTAATTTATTTATTTGAAATGTAATTTATAGCAATATTTTCATCTGTAATTCTGCCACAAAGCAATGGATTCCATGGCATGTTCTCGACAATTAATTCTGATTCTGACCTTAATTCTACAATGGATATCAAAGCAATTATGTTGTTATTTTTAGGGTTGATGCATTAAATAATGCAGTTTTCTTTTGAATAATGTCTGCCGAAATTTATGGGTTAATGTGCACCTGTGTTTTTTTGATTTACATGCTTTTCTTGAGTGACTATCTAAACACTGACTTATTTAAAAATTATTAGGAATACTTGAAAGAAGTTTTTCTTCTCTTCAATTTCTATTTATGTTTTACCAAAGGCTTTATATTGGTCTTTAACTGTATTTTGCCTTAAATATTTTAGCATGCAATATATTTTAAAATATTCGCTTATATGTGTACACCAACTCAATTAACCACAATAAATCCCTGTCATGCCAAAGGTAGTTATGTAATTCATGACAAAGGGACTAACTAAACTGAATAGCGATTTTTCCATGACTGTTGAGAGAAAGACAGTTGACAATTAAAAATAGCAGGTCCTAAATATAGCTAAATGGCATTGATTTAGGGGAGACAGAGAGCCAGTGGGGCCTCCTTATCAAAGACTACATCTTTACAACTCTCACCGTGGAGTCAAATACTGATTTTTACTACAGACCTTCAGTCTCGTAATTACCGCAGGGTAAAAATGAGTGAATTGAAGTGATGTGGAGGTGCTACCAGAAATGAAACGGTAGGCATGTCAAAATGACAATGCATATTACATGGTCAGAAGAATAAATGGTACGTGCGATAGCTGCGGGTGATCTCAATAGCTATCTACTAGTATTTTCTTATAGAGAATAAGGAGCATTGGTTCCAATTCAATGGAGATTCATTGTTTGCTCCCAGCATCCCCTTCCATGAGCAATATCGTATGTGCATTGGATTTTAAGTAAATAAACGTGTATATATAGGATCTGTGTTCATGCTCTGACTTTTAAGACACGCAGAAAGAGCATCAAATGCCAGCCGCAGAAGTTGAAATCAACAGATCTAGAAATGCAAAGGTTGCCTGCAGTGGTAAGGGATTTTTTTTTTGTTTTGTTTCATTCTTAGCGTGGATTATTTTTACACGATTTCATTCTACTTGAGGTTAATGTTCTCAAAATAGAAGTTAACAGTAGATTTACTATAAATTGAATATGTAGGAAGTGTTTACAATATATAAGTTAACGGGGTAGGGATGACTGGTATTTTTCTCAGGGAATCGCAGATTTGAGCTTCCGAAGTACAGAGCGGAATTATTTGAATATTTTAAATTTTTTATATTTTAATACGTTAGCACCTGCATTGAATTGAACGCAGAGCAGCTGGGTGTACTTTCATATTCCTGATTTGCAATTACAAATTAACAATGAACATTTCTTTCGGAACCTTCCAGGTTTTTTTTAGAATTAAGTTTTATTGACCTTTGTGAAACCAAGCCTGAGAGTAAAAGTCCCTCGGCCATGGAGTTGGTATCGAATCCAAATAATGTAGCTTGAGCGAAATCGATAGGGTCTGCGGAAGGATCAATTGGCGAAGCAAAGCGGATGCAACAGGTTGGACAGTTTGTCACATTCTTCACTGAGCCTTGGAAGTAAAGTTGTGTACAACTTAATTTCTAGCTTTAAACGCACTAATATTTCAACTAGCTTTCCAATTTGCCGATCGAATAAACAAATCTCGAGCGAAATAAACCATGCCTGAAATCCCGTAGACTTTTGCATCAATATTTATTTGCTCTGTGCACATCTTGAACAGAGCGGAGAATCTCGCCTAAATATAACCTGCAAGTCACGCGAAGTATTTCCCTTTGCAATTCGTGTGAAAGAAAAGTTACATTCCAAATCAAAACAGCGTCAACAGGAGTTGGAGATCCAGTCGTTATGTCCTTCCATCCAATCCTTCGCCGTCTGGATCGAGCACTTGTGTGATGCAGAAACGTGCCATCGTTGGAGGCGATGCGCTTCCACTGGATCTCGAAGCGTCGCCGAATGTACCAGGTGGTTTCGACTCTGGTTCAGATGCAGACCGTGTATATTTGCGTCTTCATGTTTAACTTCCAAACTTCTATTTCCATCCATGCTCCAAGTATGGGGACAAAGTGCTGATTGTCCCATTCCCCGGGACCCTATCTGTTACTATCTGTTTTCTCTGCCAGTAAAATTTATAGGAAGAGTTGGTAATGGTAACGTACTTATACAAATCCTAACAGTTGACAGAGTTAACGATCGCCAAATCAAATGAGAGAAAATTAACGCAGGAAACACTCAGCAGAACATCGGTGGGGGAAAAACAGTCAAATCCTGAAAACTATTAGAAAATATAAAGGATGGACAGTTGTTTCAAAAGAGATTGTTCACTTATCCAGTCCCAGTGATTTGGGGAAATCGATCAGATGCCATTGGCAATCGTTCGCAATATTATTAAAATCAAAGTGAGTGATAAGTTCTTACTTAGAATCTGTACTAGGTTTGTACGATGTTGGTATCCTGGACATACACTGTAAGAAAAAGCTTGAGTTTCTGCGCATTAACCTGCCCAATTGGTTTCAGAGGTTCTGTACAATAATTTATAATTTCGGAGTTAACTTTATTTTTTAATTAGTTTTCACATGGCACAGTGGGCATTGGATGTACTGGCTCTGAAGTCCTGAACGAATCAATCGTTTTTTTTTAATAGACTCACAATTGATATGTTTAAAACTGCAGACATTTCTCATCTTAATTGTTCCTTCATTTCACTGACCTTCTTGTTCCAATAAGGAGGCCGACGGTAGTTTCCACCGCGACACACAATGGAGTGAAGGCAATGCCTTTTCCTTTCCTATTCTTTGTATCGACCTGACTTGGATGTGCAGAATATTTTGAAAATTACCCATTATTATTTATTACTCAAAGAGGGATTACACATTGATATCAAAATCAAAGGTAACGCTTAAAAAGAACGATGAAGAGCATCCCTTTTCCGTTTTATTCTCTTGGCCACAACAAAGTGGGAACGCGGGGTAAAATAAGTCTTGTATGTTTCATTTAAAATTAAGCATATTCTGTCTTTAATATGGAAAGGCGGTTTTCAATAGACGATCAGCCGCAGTACTTAATCTGTCAGATTCAGAAACTTCGCGCGTTTTGTTCTCGTCTTTTACTGTTCATTTCCATCAGATTATTCATAACAATTTCTGGGTGCATTTGTAAACCATGACATTTTCGAAAACGGGTGGAATATGCCGTCTTTTTTTTCCGATTGGAATATAGATTGTAGACATATCATGTGAAGCATTTGCTGTTGGATGTGCCAAAGTAGGATCGACCTGAGCTAGCTTTTTATGGCTCACTAAATAATTATTTGCACAAGAAAGGCAAAGATGCTACTGATCCCATAATGTTTTAGTCATCACTGGATTTTCTTACATTTAAAAAGATCGAAAGAGTCTTTATTTAAATTTAATTTGCCCAAATCTCAATTCTTTACATATTTGCAAGGTTCGGCATTTTCTTGAATCACAAATTTTTAATTTTCCAAGAGAGTCTGAATTAAATTTTGTAGATGAGTTTTTTTTAGTTCAACACCCTCTTGTAAAGGCTTAATATCTATTATTTATGAGAAATTGCTATGTTTAAATCAAACTTCCTTAATTAAAATCAAAAATGCTTGGGAACAGGATTTAAATTTGACTATGTCAGATGTGGTTTGGGATCCAATTCTTAAGTTGGTTAATAGCTCTTCATTATGTGCTCAACATTGTCTATTACAGTTCAAAGTGGTAGATAGAGCACATTTGTCTAAGGCTAAATTGTCTCACTTTTATTCCGATATGACTCCCTGGTGTGACAGCTGAGAAGAGCAGAGAAGTGTAATTAATTCATATGTTCTGGACTTGTCCTACTCTAGAAAAATACTGGAGAGAGGTTTTCCATGCTCTATCAAAAATTTTCAATATAGATTTAATCCTTTGTGGCCCTCTCGAGGGAATGGTTCTTCTTTATCTCTGGTTCAGAGACGCACTATTTCTTTTGCCCCTTTTGGCGAGGTGAGTGATTTTATTTAAATGGAAGGATGCTGCCCCATCTACTCATGATCAGTAATGACCTATTTGAACATGGAAAAGATTAGTTATTCAATTAATAATTCAGATACAAGTTTCCAGATGCTATGGGAGTCATTTATGACTCACTTTCTTACTTTATAATTTTACTCCAACATAATTAAATTATCTGATTGTGTTTTTTACAAGTTCTTTATATTAATTTTTTTAACCTTTGTTTTTCTTTTAACACCAGTCATATATAACATCTGGCAACTTGGTTAGATAAGGGGTTTGAGTTTTTCTCCTTTACTATTTTCTTTTTCCTTTCATTTTTTTGTATTAGTTTTTTCCTAAAAAGGTATATACTATTCAGAATATGATTAATGGATATGATTTACAATTTATGTATGTTAGTGTTATACAGAATGTCTTACTTAGTTTGTGTAACTGTCCATATCATCTTATTGAATTGTACCTTTTTGTTTGTAAATAAATCAAGATATTTTAAAAAGAAAGAAGGAGTCCTTATGAGGTACCCAGTTTCTGACTGGCAATATTTATTTAGTTGAGTTTCAGGTTAATGGAGAGGCCAAGGATATTGATGAAAGAGGAGGAGTGGCAATGGGAATGGCGTTGAGTGTAAAGGGTAATTGGTTCGTCTATTTTAATTGGAGATAGCCATCACCAGGCACATCAGTGACTTGGATGTTATTTGCCATTTGTTATCTCACATCTGAATCTTGTCTGTGCCTTGTGGTATTTCAACGTGGGCTTCATTTATTGAGGAGTAGTGAATGGAAGTGAATATTATGCATCAACTGTGAATATCCCAGCTTCTGATTTTACATTGGAAGGAAACACATTGATGAAGCACCTGAACTTGCTGCACTTCTCTCTTGCTGACCTCTTGGTTCAATTGTCTAAAGCTGAGATTTCCTCTTCTTGAAGCTACATTGATTCTGCTTAGTCAGATCTAACTAATGGATCCTGGCATAGTTCCAGTAGACTGGAGGTTCACAAATATCACTCCACTGTTTAACAAGGGAGTGAGGCAGCAGAAAGGACATCAGTGGTTGGGAAGCTGTTGGTGTCCATTATCAAGGATGAGGTTACAGAATACCTGTAAGTGCATGAAAAGATCGGCCCAAGTCACCATGGTTTCCTTAAAGGAAAATCATGTCTGACAAATCTATTGCAATTTTTTGAAGAGATCACAAGTAGGGGAGATGCAGTGGATACGGTGTATTTGGGCTTTCAAAAGGCCTTCAGCAAAGTGCCACACATAAGGCGGCTAAACAAGATGAGACCCATGGAATTACAGGAAGGATACGTTGGGTGATCAGCAGGAAACAGAGAGTAGGAATAAAGGGATCCTATTCGGGTTGGCTATCAGTTACCAGTGGTGTTCCTTGGGTGGCCAGTCATCCAGCTTTAGGCCAGACAGCTTGGCTTTTGAGACCTCTATCCTCCGTCTGGCTTGATGTCAAGATGAATGTTAATTTGTCCTCCATTTGGGGGTTTACGCCCGACACCACCAAATGGACAAGTTAAATGACAGAAAAGGCACTTGCTCATTAAATGTGGCGTGCACAGCTATGTTTCTGCTCGCACTCATGCGTGTGGAGGTGGAAGTGTGATGCCAGCGTGCCCCCCCCCACCCAAAAGAGTTTCTGATGCTGATCCTGCATGTCCTCCATTTTGGTAAGTTTGAAATGGCTAGGTATTCTGCAGGCGTCAGTGTTGGGGTCACTTCTTTTTACTTTGCATATAAATGATTTCGATTATAGAATAATAGGTGGTTTTATGGCTAAATTTGCAGATGATACCAAAATAGGTGTTAGGGAAGGTGGTGCTGAGAATACTGAAAGGCTGCAGAGAGACTTGGATAGATTAAGAGAATGGGCGAAGAGGTGGTAGATGAAATGCAATAGAACCATAGAACACTACAGCACAGAAAACAGGCCATTTGGCCCTTCTATTCTGTGATGAAACATTATTCCGCTAGTCCCATCAACCGGTACGCATTTCATAACCTTACAGGCCTCTCCGTCCATGCATCTATCAAATTTATTCTTAGAACTTAAGAGTGAGTCTGCATTTACCACATTAGATGGCAGCTTGTTCCACATTCCCACCACTCTCTGAGTGAAGAGGTTTCCCCCTAAAGTTTCCCCTAAACATTTCCCCGTTTACCCTAAAGCCATGTCCTCTCGTATTTATCACTCTTAATCTCAGTGGAAAGAGCCTACTCACATTTGCTCTGTCCATGCCCCTCATAATTTTGTAAACCTCTATCAAATCTTCCCTTATTCTTCTACACTCCAAGGAATAAAGTCCTAATCTGTTTAATCTTTCCCTGTAACTCAACTCCTGAAGACTTGGAACATCCTAATAAATCTTCTCTGCCCTCTTTCAGTCTTATTGATATCCTTCCTATAGTTAGGTGACCAAAACTAACACCAATCTTGGCCTCACCAATGTCTTGTAGAACCTGATCATAACATTTCAACTCCTGTACTCAATACTTTGATTTGTGAAGGCCAAAATACTAAAAGCTTTCTTTACAACCCTGTCTACATGTGATGCCTTTTCAGGGAATTATGTATCTGTATTCCCAGATCTCTTTGCTCCTCCGCATTCCTCAGTGCCCTACCATTTACTGTGCATGTCCTACCTTGGTTTGTCCTTCCAAAATGCATCACCTCACATTTGTCTGCATTAAACTCCATCTGCCATTAACTGGCCCATTCTCCCAGTTGGACCAGATCCCTCTGCAAACTTTGAAAATCTTCCCTGTTGTGCACACACCTCCTATCTGTGTCATCCGCAAAATTGCTGATCCAATTCTCCACATTATCATCCAAATCATTGATATATACAACAAACAACAATGGTCCCAATACAGATCCCTGAGGCACACCACTAGTCACAGGCCTCCAATGTGAGAAGGAACCATCCACTACTACTCTTTGTTTTCTCCCACACAGCCAATTTCAAATCCAGTTTATAACCTCTCCTTGAATACCTAGTGTCTAAACCTTCTGAACTAACCTTCCATGTGGGACCTTATCAAAGGCTTTACTAAAGTCGAGGTAGACAACATTCACAGCCTTTCCTTCATCCCCTTCTTGGTAACCTCCTCGAAAAACTCTATAAGATTCGTTAACCACAACCTACCACGCACAAAGCCATGTTGACTATCCCTAATCAGCCATTGACTGTCCAATTATATCCTGTTCTTGGAACTCCTTCCAATAACTTACCCACTACTGATGTCAGGCTCACCAGCCAATAACTACCAGGTTTCCTTTTGGAGCCCTTTTTAACAACATGGAACATGAGCTACCTTCCAATCCTCTGGCACCTCACCCATGGCTAAGGACATTTTGAATATATCAGCTAGGGCCCCTGAAATTTCTACTCTAGTCTCCCTCAATGTCAGATGGAATATCATATCTGGCCCAGGTGATTTATCTAACTTTATTTGCTGTAATGCATCAAGCATCTCTTCCTTCTTAATCTCCATCTGTTCCATGACTCTCCTGTATGTTTCCCTTCCTTCCTTATACACCAGGGGTGGCCAAACTTGCTTTAACATAAGAGCCGCATACCATAAACTTCAGATGTTTGAGAACCGTAGCAATCTTGCAATCGCAAGCCACACCCATAACACTATCGTTAGCCCCTTTCAGGTGGCCATAATACCCAAAGGTAAAGCCGCCTAAAATACACGAATGTAGCTGTTGAGAGGCCACCTGAAAGCGGAAAACCCATCCCCGAGGAGCACTTACTCTCTGCTTCTGAGCGCTCCTGCTAGGTACCTGAAAGCAGCAGCCTGAAAGTGGCTAGCAGCTTTCAGGTGCCTAACAGGGGGCAGGCTGATGACAATCAGCCAGCGACCCAACTCCCCGCGCCTGATAGCCCCCTTCCCCACTGCCTGGTGACCCAACTCCCCACTGCCTGATAGCCCCCCCACCCCTCCCCCCCAGCGTGGGACTATGGGGCTGGGGTGGCCGGCGTGGGAGATTGCCCATCCCTGGTACAGTTTTGTTGGGGAAAGTATTTTCCAATCCTTGTCTTACAAATCATCCATTTGCAAAATGCTGATACACTGCAGATTAGTGAAGAAGCACTGTTTCAAAGGGTGCAATTTGGCAAAAGATTTATTTCTAATCAAGTCTACACACCAAATGTTCCACCTAGGCACCTGAAAGCAGCAGGCTATTGACAGGCAGCTGGCACCCCGCTGACAGCCACCCTCCCCACTGGCGACATCTACCCTCCCCACTGGCGACATCTACCCTCCCCGCTACCGACACCTACCCTCCCCACTGGCGACATCTACCCTCCCCGCTACCGACACCTACCCTCCCTGTGAGCTGCATGTGGCTCACGAGCTGCGGTTTGGCCACCCCTGTTGTACATTATGCCAGTTTCCTGAGTAAATACTGATGGAAAAAAAAACTATTTAAGATCTCCCCCATGACTAGAGGCTCCTCACATAATTAACCCACACACCACCTTAATCAATTCCTTACTAATCACAGAGCACTGATGGCATAGGGATTACTTAAAGTGGCATGTGAGTGGAAAGGAAAAAGGTTGAGAACCACTGCTCTAGGGGACCAATTTTATCCCTTACTATTCGTTTACTCTTAATATACTTGTAGAAACCCTTTGGGTCATTCCATTGTTTAAAAAAGCAACCTTGTATCTTCTTTTAGCCTTCCTGATTTCTTGCTTTTCCTTGCAATTTTATACCCTCAAGTATTTCATTTGCTCCATGTTGCCTATACACTTCTCCCTCTTCTTCTGAACCAGATTGCCAATATCCCTCAAAAATCAGGGTTCCCCATGCCTGCTAATCTTGCCTTTAATCCTGACAGGAACATACAAACTTTGTACTCTCAAAATTTCTCCTTTGAAGGTCCTCCACTTACCTTGCACGTCCTTGCCGGAAAACAACTTATCCCAATCCATGCAGTTTAGATCCTTCGTCATTTCCTCAAAATTGACTTTTCTTCATTTTAGAGTCTCAAGCTGAGGCCAGACTAATTAACTTGATACTAATGGCATTATGATTACTGGCCCCAAAATGTTCACCTACACATACTTCTGTCACCTGTCCTGCCTTGCTCCCTAATATAAGATCCAGTATTGCACTCTCTCTAGTTGGTACCTTGATATATTGATTTAGAAAACTTTTCTGGAGTCATTTGACAAACTCCAATCCATCCAGCCTTTTTACAGTATGGGAATCCCAGTCAATATGTGGAAAATTAAAATCTCCTACTATCACAACTCTGTTTCCTGCAACTGTCCGCTATCTCTCTACAGATTTGCTCCTCCAATTCTCACTGTCAATACCTTTCCCATTCTTCAGCTCCACCCATATAGTCTCAATAGATGAGCCCTCTGGTCTGTCCTGCCTGAGTACAGCTATGATATCTTCCATGATGAACAATACCACTCCTCCCTCTTTCATCCCCCCCATTCTATCATGTCTCAGGCAATTGAAGCCAGGAATATTGAGCTGCCAGCCGTGCCCCTCCTGCAACCAAGTTTCACTGATGGCAACAATGCTATAATTCCACATTGCCAATCCCACACTAAGATTGTCTGCCTTTCCCACAATACTTCTGCATTAAAATAAATGCACCAGAGAACATTTCCACCATGTTCAACCTGTTGACCTAATGGTGCATCCAATTTTAACATAATATTTTCCCTCCTCCACTCCTCTATCTGCTCTGGCACTCTGGTTCCCCTCCCCCTGCAAATCTAGTTTAAACCAACCGGAGCAACATTAGCAAACCTGCCCGCAAGGATTTTAGTCTCCTTCCAGTTCAGATGCAAACCATACCTTGGGAACATGTTTCACTTTTCCTGGAAGAGAGCTCAGTGATCCATAAACCTAAAGCCCTCCCTCCTCTACCATGTCTTCAGCCATGTGTTGTCTTGCATTATCCTCCTATTCCTAACCTCACCAGCACGTTGCACAGGTAGCAATCCTGAGATCACGATCCAGGAGGTCCTCCTTCAACCTAGTCCCTAACTCCCTGAACTCTCCTTGCAGGACCTCCTCACCCTTCCAATGTTGGAAAGTAATTGGTCAAACACCTTAGTAGAAGAAATAGATGCATAGACTATTATTTAGATAGGGTGAAAATTCAAAATAGTGAGGTGCAAAGGGACTTGGGATTCCTTGAGCAGAATGCCCTAAAGCAGTGGTTCTGAACCTTTTTCTTTCCACTCATATACCATTTTAAATATTCCCTATGCCATAAGTGTTCTATGATTAGTAAGAGATTGCTTAAGGTGGAATGTGGATGGAAAGAAAAAAATTGAAAACCACTCTTTTAATCGTACTTAATTGTCTCGTTTTGTGCACGGTTCCATAATGCCTAAGGAAATGGGTCAATGACAATTTTTCTCAAGCAAAATATTTTAGAAACAATTGAGTCTAGAGCAGTAATTCTAAACCTTCCTTTCCCACTCACATCCCACCTTAAGGAATCCCTTACTAGTAATCACAGAGCACTGATGGCATAGGGATTCCTTAAAGTGGGATGTGAGTGGAAAGAAAAAGGTTGAGAACGACTGTAAAAGGTTAACCTCCAGGTTGAGTTGATGGTGAAGAAGGCGAATGCAATGTTGGCATCCATATGTAGAGGAATAGGATACAAGATCAGGGATGTAATGTTGAGACTCTATAAAGCACTGGTAAGACCTCACTTGGAATACTGTGTACAGTTTTGGGTGCCACTTTTGAGCAAGGATGTGCTGGCTTTGGAGAGGGTTCAGAGAAGATTTACTAGAATGATACCAGGAATGAAAGGGCTAGCATATGAGAAATAATTGTTGGCTCTTGGACTGTGCTCATTGAAGTACAGAAGGATGAGGAGGAACCTCATAGAGGTATTTTAATTGCTGAAAGGCCTGGACAGAGTAAATGTGGCAAAGACAGGAGGGCATAACGTCAGGATAAAAAGGCATCAATTTAAAACAGAGACACAGAAAAATTTATTTAGTTTGAGGGTTATGAGTCTGCAGAACTTGTTGCCACAGGCGGCTGTGGAAGTGAGGTTGTTGGGTGTTTTTAAGGCAGAGATTAACAGGTATTTGATTAATCAGGGCATTAAGGATTACAGACAGAAAGCCAGGGAGTAGGGGTGAGTGGAAGGATGGATCCAGTCATGATTAGAATGGTGGAAGAGATTCAATGGGCCATTGGGCCTACTTCTGGTCCAATGCCTTGTGATCTTGTGACTGTTTTATTACTAATTCCTCAATACTGTATTGTAATGTAAATCACTCCTTCTTCTCTATTTTTTAAAATGTCTCCTTTCCAGAAAAAAAAAGCAATTTTACTTTTGTGTGCTTAAAATAATACTTGGATATAAAGTTAAATAATAAATGTATGACATTTTGTGGATCAGTTGCTAAAAACATAAAGATTTCTCTGCAGAGTCAGGAAAAGAGGTAGGTGATGTAAAAACAAGGGAAATACAGTATCGTTGCAGGCAGAACAACAGATTGGATTGACGTATTTGCAGAACACATTCCATTGTCAATATGCTCATTGAAATTTATAATTGAAATGGTTGCAACCAGTGAATGTCCAGTGAGTAAGTGGTATGTATTTATCCTGAACTGTCTGATGAGAGAACAATGGGAAGCATGTAGGCAATTCTCCTAATTGTGGTAATATTGTTATGGCAAGAGATACATTGTACAATGTGTGCCGATACTGTTTTATCATTAGATGAAGGTGGCATATAAATAATTCATGAAGCATTGAAGTACAAAGTGTAGCCTCAACTATAGTCAATCTATTTGCAGGTACAGAATCTCAAAAACCAGCAACAGCACTTGTCACTTGGTAATAATAACACAACACTATCAAGAAAGAAATTTGACGGTGCGGTGCTGTTAAATGGGAACAGGGCTGACAGTACACAATTCACCAGCACCTCGTTGATTGCCCATGAAGCTTGTACTAAGATCTTATTCCCACGGTTGGAATGACCACTGAGCACTTATCATGATTTGTTGGCAATGTTACTAATAATGCTGGGTTTCAGAAATTGCCAGCAATTTCTGAAGATAATAATTGTTAATCAGAGTGAGTACTTCAGCAGAAAATAGCTGATCCTCAGGAGAGATTAATTTATTTGTTCCCTCTGATGAAGCAGGTGTCCTCTGCCTACAGAGAAGTAAGAAGCCTAAAGTTATCCATGCACATTTCTTTGCAAATGCCATTTTTTTTAATTCCCATTTTACTTTCTGCTCATCTTCTGGGGATTTAATTTCAGACTTCAGACACATATTTTGCAGGGGGTTCCAATCACATGCTTAAAGTTGCCATTCTTTGTTCCTATTGGGCTGCAGGAATTGGAGGACTGCAAGAAAGCTGAAAAGTTGTTTATTTTAATTAAACCATTGATAAATTAACAGTAAGTGCTTCTTTAATCCTTGGAAACCAACCATGTGAACAAATCTGGATGAATATCCACCTCCAAACTAGGGGCTAGGATCACAGGATGTGTATTTTTTTTTTGTAAATCATTCACTTTGGGCAGAGATGAGAATGAACATTCATTTTAGAATTCTGAATTCCACAGTAGAGTGGTTTCTCAGTCTTTTAATCAAACAAGGGATTTGTGTGCATTTTTAAACATTGGTGAGAATTTGGAGATAAGATAAAAGATCAACAAAATAGGTTCAAAAGTGACCACCGCCCCATCTCCTGTAATTGTTCTGCTTCTGTGTATGTCTAAACAAAATCCGCTCTACATTCAAATAAAGAGCAAGTATTCTTTTACCTTTCAGCAAAAAAAACCCCACAGGCCTCCTTTTGCCACCTGTCCTTGTGTCATCATTGTGTTAACACAAGCAAGGTTAGGAATTAGTTAAATGCAGAGAGTAATCAATTCACTGAAAATGGAATTTTGGGCAGATTGGATCAAAATCCCTAAATTCAGTCAAGTTCCTGCGAGATGGAAGTACATTTTGTTTGGAGTGAATTAATGTAAAGCCATGCTGATGGGAATGTGGAACAGCTCCCTTCATCAACAGATAATCCTGTCATGATCTAGAGTTGTCACTCTGTTTAGAGATCCTTGGAAATTTCTTATCAATTCTCAGTATCAGATTCTCAAATAAAGTATTGCCATTTCATGAACATTGCCATTAACACACATGGTTTCATTAAAAATAAATATGCCTTAAATGGTCTGTGATTAGTAAGGGATTGCTTAAGGTGGTGTGTGAGTAGAAAGAAAAAGGTTTGGGAACCATTGTTTTAATCGTACCTCATTGACTCGTTATATGCACCGTTTCAGAACTCCAAGGGAAATGGGCCAATGACAATTTTTCTCAAGCCAACTTTTTCAGTAACAATTAGGTCTAGAGCAGTGGTTCTCAACCTTCCCTTCCCACTCACATCCCACCTTAAGCAATCCCTTACTAATCACAGAACACCGTCCGAACCTGTTTAATCTTTCCCTGTAACTCAGTTCCTGAAGTCTGGCCAACATCCTAGCAAATCTTCTCTGCACTCTTTCAATCTTATTGATATTTTTCCTGTAGTTCGGTGACCAAAAGTGCACACATTATTCCAGATTTGGCCTCACCAATGTCTTGTACAACTTTACCATATTATTGCAACTCCTGTACTCAATACTTTGATTTAGGAATCCAGTATGCTAAGAGCTCTCTTTACAACCCTATCCACCTGTGTCACTATATTCACTTTCCAAATATTTAAATCTGATCCCTTGGTCACAGAGTCGCAGAGCACAATAACAGTCCTTTCAGCTCATCATATTCATCTATATTCATTTCATTTACTAGCTCTTGGTCTGTGGCCTTCCATGCAAGTGTAGACCTTGAACATCTGATTGGAACACTTACCTCCGTTTACCCTTTACAAATCAGCCATCATTGGTCAGAGAAAATGCTGATGCTGCAATCTTGAGTTGAGAGAAGCAGAAGATTGGTCTGTGGGTGCAAGAGATGACCAAGAAGGCAAATAGAATGTTGACCTTTATTGTTGGAGAGATTGAACTTAAAGAGAAGGGATTTTCTACTGCAACTGTACAGGGTGCTAGTGAGGCCATACCTAGGGTATTGAATTCTGGTCTCCTTATTTGAGAAAAGATGTACTGACTTTGGAGTTGGTGTAGAGGAGGTTCACCAGGTTGATTCCAGAGATGAGGATATTAGCCTATGAGGAGAGATGGAGTTGCACTTGTCTACACTAAATGAAATTCAGAACAATTAGGGATGATCTTATAGAAACAAAATTATGAAAGGGATCGATAAGAAAGTGGCAGGAAAATAGTTTCCACTTGCAGGTGAGACTAGAACTAGAGATACAGGGGAGCAGATTTAGTATGGAGATGAGGAGAAACTGCCCAAGAAGGCAGTTGCCTCATTAAATGTATTTAAGACATAGCGAAATATATTTGAACGTAATCAGGGAATTAAGGGATATGGAGAAAAGCCAAATAGGTAGAGCTGAGTCCACGTCCAGATCACCCATGATCTTAGTGAGTGGGCCGAGTAGGCAGGGTGGGCCAAATGGCCTTGTCCTCTCCTATTTGTTATGTTCTTTTTTTAGCAGTCCAACTAGTCAATCCAGCAGTTAAAAACAGGAGTGACAGAGAGTGACAGAGAGTGGCAGAGAGTGGCAGAGAGTGGCAGAGAGAGGCAGAGAGAGGCAGAGAGAGGCAGAGAGAGGCAGAGAGAGGGATCAGTTGGGACAGAGCAATGGCAACTTTGTTTTACTTGAGTGAGGTTTGTTCTGGAGTCAGATAAAGGCTGCAAAAAGCTGTCCTTAAATCTTGTGCTGTGTGATCTCACACTCATGAATCTTCTTCCCAATGGGAGAAAGGTGAAGAAAGTGTGGCCAAGATGGGATGTTTTTCAACATGTTGACTGCTTTTACAAGGTAGGGTGAAGTACAGATGGAGTTGAGGGAGGGCAAGGAGTTAGTACATTGTTATATTGACAGTCTTTGTGCTACAGTAAATTTGGACACTACCTTGCACACCAATGACCAATATAGAAGAATACATTTTAAGGTAACAACTGCACTTGTCCTAGCAAGCACAGCAAAACACAATCTGCTGGAAGAAATCAGCAGTCTAGCAGGATCAGAGTTGCCCCTGTTGTAAAGCTCCAGCAGAATGAGTTTGGCTTCAGATTCCAGCATCTCCAGTATCCAGAAAACATAGCTGTTGCTTAGTTTAATTCCTACATTATGAGGGTGACTTGTTTTACAAGATATATTATTGGACACAACATTATGGACATCCTGTTGTAGTGAAGGGTATAGTTTCTGATGAATGGCTGGGTGCCTGAAATGTTCATTGTTTCTCATTCAGTGTTTCCCCGGTTTTATTTCGGATTTGAAGCATCTGCATGTTTTTTTAAAATTAAAAAAAAAATGCAACTGTAAGGTCAGTGGGAGAAATAAGAAGATTCATAAATCACATCAATTGGCTCAAACAAAAACGTTTACAGATGGTTATCAACGGACTGCATGTGCAACAAGTTGTCTGTGGTCCAAGTCCCCATTCGAGAAGAACAAAGACCACGAGAAGAAAGACAACGACACGAACGTTTGTTTTTAATGCGACTATGTGAGGTCTAATATCCAATGACTGTGGTGCAACTTAGGCAAGGTAATCAAGACACAGTGTTACAGATACCCCGATGAACAATTCCCACAAGATCCCTTTCATTTATGCCAATCAGTTCGCTGGTTGCAAAGGATGAACATTTACCACATTGACAAAACAAGCTTAGATTTTCTAATCCAATTTATGAAGTTGCATTTAACAGACATCTTACAGGATTACATGGATCATAAATTTTTATAACAAAGGACGTTCCCATCGCCTGTTTTGACCTCACGGCGCTGACTGGAAAGAGCACGAATGGTTTTCAACCAGCCGTGGCGGGTTGTTCCAGATGAGGGGTGGGGATTTGCCCTTTGGCCGTACCATGTATGTAGCTACTTTCAGCCAATCGGTTCAAGGAATGTTCAACGTGTTTAATAACCAACACCTTGTGATTGACAGAAAGAGCAGAGAAGTACTGCAAACTTTTTTTTTGGTTGGGGGGGGGGGGGTGGTGGGGGGTGGGGTGTGGGATAGGAATATCATTTGCTTTGTTGTGCCTATATTGAACTGTGTCTGCTCCAGGAACACAAGCGAACTAGCACAATATGAGTGCCCCAGCTGCCGACCACAAAGCTCAAGCTCCAGGTCCACTCAATGTGCCCGCACCACTGACTGAGCTGGAGATCAGACACACGAAGGTGAGTGCCTTCACTCCACACTTCCTTGACATCGCCAACTCCCCCCACCACCCCTCCTTTGCCACCCGCTGAAACCCAACATCACCCACTCCCTGTCAACCTGGGGCTGACGTGGAATGGGAGCCGGGGAAGTGGGCAGTTTATTAATCGTGAAGTTGGTTTCAATGACATTTTTTTCTGATTGCAAATAAAAGCAACCGGCGAGTGCGAGACTTGTGCCTACAGAACCGGGAAGGTTGCAGATACCTCCCTGCCAGCACTGCTGCCATCATTCTGCCTCACCACTGCTGGGGGGTGGGGGGAGAGTAAAAAAGCATCTGAGTCCAATTGCAGTCAGGAACCTCGAAGCGCGGTGCGGCGAAGTTCATTATCGACTGGGATGCACAGGGTTGAGTTAGAGATGCCCCCGGCCATTGGTTGGACTCAGACCGGTGGCAGCGAGCAGTTGGCATGGCATTTGTGTTGGAAGAGGGGGGAAGGGGGGGGGGGGGGGTCGTCTCGGTGCAGATTTGGGCAAGTTGCTCATTTGTAGGTGTTTGCTTTCTTGCAGATCTTCATAAATAATGAATGGCAAAACTCTAGCAGCGGCAACAAGTTCGCAACCTACAACCCGGCCACGGGAGAGAAGATTTGCGACGTAGAAGAAGGCGATAAAGTGGGTGCTTCACTTACTCCCGGGGCGCTTTGTTGTCGCTGCGTCTGTTTTCCGTGTTAAACTCGCACAATCGCTTTTGCCCCCTTTATCACTGCAGCCTAATTTCTCTCACCTACCCAACAAGTTCCCTTCGGCGAGACCTGGTCTGCCGTAATATTACAGTCATGGTCTCCTTAGGCAGTCAGGCAGTGGATGTTGCCAACAAGGACTTCAGTAAAACATCATGGTAAGCTGATGCAAGAAATTAAGTCGTATGGGTCCTTTCATCACTTGGTAAATTTGATTCAAAATTGGCATGGACATAGAAGACAGGGAATGGAAGGGCATTATTCCAACTACAGGTCTGTAACTCAGGCATCAGCACTGGGACCTTCATTTGGGCATTAATGCTGGTAGGGTGATTAGTTGGATGTGTGAAGATGACATGAAAGTTGGCAGAATTGTTCATAGCAAGGAAGACTATCAAATGCAACTGCTGGATATTCACTGTAGGGTCAATTCGGCCTATGTGTGGAGAAATGGCAGATGGAGCTTAATCTGGATAAGTGTGATGTGTTGCACTTTGAGAGGAAAGGATGCAGCGAGGCTTTGAAAGGCATTGATGTGCAGAGGGATCTTGAAGATCTTAGCTCCTTGAATGTGGCAAAGCAAGTAGAAAGGGTGTTGAAGAAGGTGTATTGTATACTTGCCTTTATTGGTTGGGGCATGGAATATAAAAGATGGGAAGTCCTGACGGAGTTGGCTAAATATTTGATTGGCTCAAATTTGGAGCATTGGGTGCAGTTCTGGTCACCAGACTTCAGGAAGGATGTGGCGGCTTTGGAAAGGATTCAGAAGCAGTTCACCAGCATGTTCAAGACACAAGAAGTGGAAGATGTTGGAATATCAAGAAACAATGACAAGGTGAAAGAACACAATGGGTCAGACAGCATCCATGGGGAGAAATGGTCAGAACCTGTTCCAGTCTGAGCTGGGAAGGTGAAATAGCAGATATAAAAACAAAGGTAGCCTGACCCATTGTGTTCCAAGCCCAGAGGACCCCAAAACCCAGCTGCAATAAATATTCACCAAGACAAATGGATACTTAAACAAAAATTCCTCTTAATTATCTATAAACATGAATAAAGAATCAAACTTTAACTTATCACTATTGACTTACTTAACCTAACTTAACCCCCTTCTAATTCTAAGCACACATGTATGTAATCTGTGCCTAAATTCAGAAAGGTTCTTTGGTTCACAGTCCAATCTCACTTCTCATTCCTCCAAGTTCAGAGGTTGCAGGCAATTCTTGTACTGTGCACAAAATTTAAGATTTATAAAGTTCACCAGGCTTTGGTGCTTGAAAGGTAAATGGTTTCAGCTCAGGAAGGTTCTTGTCGGTTTTCAGAGAGAGATTTGTTGTTCCAGGACATCCACAACTGATGTAATTCCATCAGCCACTCCAGTTTCTTGCTGATGAAACTTGCCCCTTCAGGGTTCTCCAGGTGATAACCTCTTTCTTTCAGGTCACCACAGAGTTCCTTTTTGTTTCTCTTAATCTTAGTGAAACATTAGACAGCCAGTCCTCTCCTCTTGCATGAACCACAAGGGCTTTGAACAGTCCATCTTCAAAAAGGGCTTTCCATAAGCTTGCCAGCTTGTCCTGTTCCAGTCCCAGCTACTTCTGCTGGCTGTAACACTGTACGAGTGATCTCTGCCTGTCTGTCTGTCTGTCTGTCTCCCTGCTTCCAAAACCACATGACCCTCTTACAACAAGCTCTCCTCCAGACAATATGCGGCTCCAGCAAGATCTTTCATCTGTTGCCTTTTGTAAATAACAATCCATTAGTGAAGTTCCTTGAGCACTCTTCAAAGCTCTTGAAAAAGGTCCGAGGCCCCGATATGTCGAGCATGGGGAAGAGCTCCAGTATTTCAATTAAGATCTGTTTTAAAGAATGTGACCTACTCTAACAAACCTTTACAAATTTATCTCCCAAAAACATATCTATATACTCTGTCAGAATTGAAACTCTCTCATTATATGACCAGGATGTTCCCTTGATGTGAGAATATAAAGGGAGGTTGGGCAATCTTGGATTGTTTTCTTTGGAGCATCAGAGCCTGAGGGACGTCCTGTCAGAAGTTTACAAAATTATAAGAGTCATAGGGATAAGGTGGAAGTGTCAAATACCATGGGGTATTTTGACCATGGGGTAATTTACCATGGGGTAAATTGAAAGTGAAAGGGAAACATGTTATGGAAGATTTGCAAGGCAAGTTTTTTGCACATACTGGTAGTTGCTTGGATCATGACACCTGGGGAGGTGTTGGAAGCTACATTTAAGAGGCATTTAGACAGGTACACTATAAGGTAATGAGTGAGCGATTAAAGACCACGTTCAGACAGATGTGATTACTTGAAACAGACATCATGGCTGGAATGGACATCGAGGGCTAAAGGCCTATTTCTGCACTCTACTGTTTCTTTTAGAGATATAACACGGTAACAGGGCCTTCTGGCCCATGAGTCCATATTTGATGTTCTATTTAAGGAAGAATATAAATGCAATATAAAGGAAGAATAGCAGTTCAAAGATGGTTCGCTGGACAGGTACCTCAAATGAATGGTTTATCTGATGAAAGCAGCTGGTATAGGCTTTAAATAGACACCAAACTGTGTTATAAATGGCTGTGTTTAAAACATGTGACAGTAGCAGCTGCATCAAGGACATCACAGATGATATTGCCTTCCATTTTATTTTTCTGCATAGGCATGTTGGATTCACCAGTTAATAAAAAAGATTGTGCGATGCTTATTTAACCTTAGTCAACTTTAATTTTAGGAAGGGGAAGCCAAAGGACCATTGCCTTGTGGTGGAGAGGATTAATAGTTTCTAGTTCCTGGGATCCACATATTTGAAGACCTCTCCTGGGCCAACACAACAAGGTTCCCATGAAGGAGGCACATCAATAGCTTTACTTTCTAATGAGTTTGACGAAATTTTGGCATGACGTCAAATACTCTCTCAAACCTCAGCAGGTGTATTGTGGAAAGTATACTGATTGGTTGCATCATGACCTGGTTTGTAAACTTCAATGTCCAGGAACTCAAGTGGCTGAAGAAAGTGGAAGACCAATCAAATTCATCACGGGCACTGACCTCCCAGCCACTGAATGCATCTGCATTAGGTCCTGCCTCAATAAGGCAACCACTATCTTAAAAGAATCCATGACCCTATCCTTATTCTCTTGTCTCAGGCAGAATATGTAGAAGTCTGAAATGCAATACCTCTAGTTCACAGCAGTTTTTCCCAACAGCTATCTAGCTCTTTAACCCCCCCCCCCCCACCCAACCCCCATATTTACCTCAATCCTTTCTGAACATTATTTCAAGACCGTCAAAGATCTGTTTGCACTACTGACTCAGCACATTTTTTTCATCATAACCAACTGTGAACATTTTTTTCCCATTCCTTTTATCTTACTATCTTTTTATTTTCTCTTCTTTATGTGCTGTCATGAGCGTTGTGTACCTGGGAAGATGCAGCATGTAAGACTTTATTACTTTTGTACTTTGGACTTGTGTATATGGCAATAAACTTCATTTAATCCTTTATAAAAATACAGAAAGGAAAAAAATTTTATTGAAAACTGACTTTAAAAAAAAATATATCTGCGGCATCAATTGCTACCACAAGGAATTAATCAATTCACTATTTGGACAGAAGATAGTATTCAGAAAGAAAGAAATGTTATGAATATGTTTTTGTTCCTTTCGGATCATCATGGTCTGTTTACCAATCAAGACTGGCTGTAGAAACAAGCCAGCCAATTCAGCAAACTCCCATAAACAGTAATATAATTCAGTAAAATCCCTGTCATCTGGAATTCAAGCATCCAGCAACCTCAAGCAACCAGGAAAAAAAAATTGGAGAAAATAAATTTTAAAAAATTACATAAGTTTAAAATGGCACCCCCAAGTGGTTACTTCGCCGGACAAGCAGCACAAAATCTCAAGCAACTGGCAAATTCACTTATTCGGCATCTGCCAATCCCCTTAGGTGCTGGATTCTGGAGGTTTTACTGTCATAAGTAGAAAATATTGATTTTGATGTAAGTAATGGCCAAATATCAGCAGCTACTGCCCTTTAAATTAGTGACACAAGACACTGAGATAGCAGTTGGGTTTTGCTTTAACATCCGAAAGATTCAACAATGATAAGGGGTTTATATCATTGGATGTGATTGGGCGGCAGGGGTCTATTGGCTGAAAAAGCTCAATTCTAAAATGTTTATAATTAAACATTCAACAATGATAAGTTGGAGTGTCAGCCTGGATGATGGCACTCAAGTCATGAACCCAGAATGTTTTGGATAAGAGTGCAATCCACAGTAAACATCATTAAATATATAAGGACATAAGAAAATAAGACCAGAAGTAGGCCAGTCACCCTCTCAGGTCTGCCCTGCCAGTCAATGAGATCACAGCAGATCACGCCTCATTTTCTCTTTTGTGCCAATCACCAATTGCCCTCGATGCCTTGACCTTTCAAAAAGTTATCCACTTCCTCTAGAAATACCTCCAATATCTAACTTCTACCCCCTGTGGTGTAGAGAATTTAAGGAATCCACCAAACTCTGCAAGAGGTAATGTATTTCAGTTATAAATGAATACTGTAACTATAATTTTTGTTTGAGATTCTCCTACTAGTGAAAAATTGTTGATATATGAAACTATCAGATATGTTATTTACCACCTTAGACACATGGAACATAAAATAAATCTCCAAGAAATGTTTAGTTATAATCAAATCATTCCTGTTCCAGTTTCATTACGCAGTAACTTCAGAAGTAACTCTAACTTTTTAATTTACATGGCTACTTTTTTAAAGAGCCTTTTTACTATATTGGAAGCACGTATTTGTAATAATAGAGATCGTTGTTGCAATGCAACTAGCAATGCCCTACTGTTTGATTAGACTTGGCTACCACCAGGGACTGACATAGAGCAGGACACACAGTATGCAAGATCTGTAATGGTCATGGCCTGCCTCATGGTGCTGTTTACAACAACGTTAAAGTAAAAAAACCTTTTCCTTCATTCATGTGTTGTCTAAGAACTTACCCATATGAATACAAGATGAAACAGTATTCAATAGAGCTTAATGAAGATTGCCATTGTAGTGACCTCCAGTATTCTTGATTGACCATTGCTGAGACTTCATTCCTATTAAATATTATTTGCAAACTGATTCATCACTAATACAGTGAGTTACAATTGAGACATATAAAGAACACAGAATATGGCAATGCAGGATTAGGCGCTTGAGCTCACGATATATGTACTGAGTACAATGCCAATTTTAACTAATCCCACCCTCTATCTAAAGACATACTTGTGGATGTAGTATAGTTAGATATCTTTTTTAAATTATAAAAATTTTAGAATTGAGCTTTTTCAGCCAATCACATCCAATTGACCTACAAACCCCAGTATGTTTTTTTGTAGAGGGTGGGAGGAAACCAGAGCCCCAGGGAAAACCCATGCAGACACAGGGAGAACGTACAAACTCCTTACAGACAGCGTGGGATTCAAACCCCACTCCCGATCACTGGCGCTGTAACAGCGTTGCGCTAACTGGCACGCTAACTGTGCCACATTTGATAAGGTGCCTCATCAGAGAGTATTTCAGAAAATAGAATATCATGGATAGAGTATACTTTGGTGAACACAAAATAAACATCAATGTGTCTATTTGCAAAATGTAAGAAATGGTCTTTCATGCACTTTGTGCTGAAATCTCAAATGTTTGCAATTTACATTAACTGATTTAGATGAAGGCACCATAGATATGATGTTAAATTTGTTGATGACACGAAGATAGGTTGAGATATAAGTAGTAAAATGGACATAAGAAGGCCACAAAGGGTTCTCAAGTGAACTAAGCTCTGGCAAATAGATGATAACGTAGAAAAATAAGAAACTGCACATTTTAATTTTTAAAAAGTTTAATAAGCATTTATGTTTTTCTAAATGTAAAACCACTGAGATGCAGAGGGATCTATTTGTTCTTTGCATGACTAGCAAGAACTGAAGCTCAGCCCGCTCCTGTTCGTGCTAATGATCCACGACTGCGTTGGCCAGATCCAGCTCCAGCAGCGTCATTAAGTTTGTAGATGACACGACAGTAGTCGGCCTCGTCGCCAACAATGAAGGGTCGCACTGCCGAGAAGAGGTAGAAAATCCCATGAAATGGTGCAACCTGAGTCTCCACATGGACAAGGTGAAAGAGATGATCGTGGATTTTAGGAGGACCAGGAACGACCACCCTCTACTACACATCAACTGCCCTGAAGTAGAGAGAGTGGAGACCCCCAAGTTCTTTGGGGTTCATTTAACTAGTGCTCTATTGTGAGCACGCAACATCTCCTCACTTGTCAGGAAGGTGCAACAGCGACTGCACGTCCTGAGAAGAATGAAGCGGGCAAGGCCATCATTATGCGTGCAGAATCATTGAGGAACCCTTTCACCCTGCAATCTTTCAGCTGCTTCTGTCCAGAAAGAAATACAGGAGGATCAGAGCCAGCACCATCAGGCTGAGGAACAGCTTCATCCCACGGGCAGTGAGAACGCTGAATGACCAAAGGAACTATTCACACTAACCATCTGAGACTTTCACATACATGAAACAATGTTTATTTATTTGTATATATGGAGAATTGTCCTGCATAAGTATTGTTTCTCTGTATGTGTGTTATGTCTGTTTGTGAGTCTGCATGTTTTGCACCGAGGACTTGAGATCGCTGTTTTGTCTGGTTGTACTTAAGCAATAAGTTTGACTTGACTTGAGAAGACTTATTGAGTTATAGCAAATAAATTTTAAAAATGATGGAATATTGTGGTTTATTGTGAGGGGAATTGAATACAAAGGTGGGGAGGTAATGATTTAGTTACATCTGGAATTCTGTGTACAATTCTGTGCGGTTGGCGTAACAGTTAGTGCAACACCTTTACAGCGCCAGTGATCAGGACTGGGGTTCGAATCCTGTGCTGTCTATAAGGAGTTTGTACATTCTCCCCGTGTCTGCATGGGTTTTCCCCAGGGGCTCTGGTTTCCTCCCACCATTCGAAACATACTGGGATGTAGATCAATCGGGTGTAATTGGCCAGCACGGGCTCATGGGTTGAAATGGCCTGTTACCTTGCTGTATCTCTAAATTTAAATTTAAAATTTAAAATAGTGGAGGGATGATAATGTGTTAGTTACAGTTTAGATTAAGCTAATACCTGGAATGGGCGGATATCTTGTAAATAAAGAATGCATGGGCTAGGCTTCTCTTTGCTGAATTTTAGAAGAGTGAGAAGATGTTTGTTTGACAGGGTGGATGTTGAGACGTTGTTTCTTCTTGCAACTGAATCTAGAATTTGAGTCCTGTTATAAAATAAGTTAAGAAAGAGATGAAATGATTTTTTTTTGATTCAGAGCATCATTAAAACTCTTTCTCAAAGAATAGTACAAACAAATCTGTATATTCTTAAGGCTGTAACACATACAGGCAATTTCTGGGTGATATATGAGTTTCGTATTTGCAACCTTGCCAGCAAAAGGTGTAAGATCATAAAAATAATTTAATTGCTGGCAATTCATTCTGAATTTTAAATTCCTTTAATGTGTATATGTTTGTCATTGCTGTGTCAAATTTCTGAGACCACCATGGTGCTGGCTGGAACTCCAATTGGAAATGGAAGATTGGGATTGGAGGTAGCAGTTAGTAGCCCAACACAATTTTTGGCTCAGCAGGCCTGACTACGTTAGCTATCGTTCATGCCTATCAAAGTTTTTTTTGTGATATTTTATCATTTTAAATATATTTTGCAATCAACAATCATACTAAATACAAAACATCAAGATAACCCCTCCCTCCACCCCTCCCCTCTGAGTCCTATTAAACTGAGAAAGAACGTAGAAAAAGAAAAAAAAAATCATCCAATTATCAGTGCATACAGTAAAACAGATGAAGACACAATAATAGCACAGTGTTAAAATCTTTATAGAGGTCTACTGGCTATCCAGTAGCAATTGTAACTCCATATTAGTGCCAGTGAAATACCTATATACTCTAAATAAAGTTGCCAGATTTTTAGGAAGGTGGGAATCCCTTTTTGAGATTTATACGTGACCTGTTCAAGTGGAATGCAGCTATTCTTCTCCGAAGACCACATCCATGAGTAGATGGGATTCAGCCTTCTATGTTACTGCTATGCACTTCCAGGCCACGCTTAATGGAACTTCTGTGAATATAATTTGAGAATTAATTAGTGATCTACCAACCAAGGTAAAGTTCCTCAGAAGACAAAGCTCTGGGGCCTTTCAATCTTCAACGATAGTTCAGTGATAGTTAAATATATTCTCAGATACATCTGAGATCGGAAATGTGCTTTAAATGTGGTGTGGAGATTTGGACCTTAATCCATTCAACCTGGCTGTGCATAAAGTCGAGATCCTTCTGGGAGGACCTGGGGGACATTCTGGGAAAAAAAATACAAAGATGGATTTTCCACAGGATTCGGAATTGTACCTTTTGTGGTTTAGACTGTCCAAATACCAAGTTCAGTTTGTGAGGGTCACCTTGGCGATAGCCAGAAAATGTATACCAGTCACGTGGAAGTCTGACTCCCAACTAAATATTACACAGTGGAATACAGAAAAGCAGAGTTGTATTCCCCTGGAGAAAATTGCGTACAATTTAAGGAGAAAATATTTCACATTTGTTAGAGTGTGGCATCCCAATTTGAAACTCATAGATACACAGACATAATTTCACCCCTTTGGAATAAAGGAAATGAAGTAAACCATCTCAACAGGGATCAAAGTGGTGGGACGTGGCGCAGACGATGTGTCTTTTTTGTCCCTTACCCCCTTTTTATTTAAGTACCTGGGTTTTTTTTTCAGTTTTTCTTCAGTTTTTTGCAAGGGTCATAGACCTCAATGGTATTTGTGTTTTGTGCATTTGAATAACTTATATAACTTTATTCTCAGTTGTATTGGGCATGGTGGTGGTGGGGGGGGTGGTGGGGGGATGTGTGTAGGGAGGGGGAAAACAGACTCTGTTACACATAAGTGTTGTAAAACAATGTTTTCTTGCCTGAATTTGTACGAGAGTTTGAAAACCAAAAATAAAATAGTCAAAAAAGAAAACTTATACATGCTTAGATGCCATTCTTACTGAAGGACCTTGTGCGTTTTGTGAACCTTATTGTTTTTCTAACTTAATGTATTTTCTATTGTGGATTCTATACACATTGCCTATGTCTGCAAAGTGCCGATTCTTTTAATTTTCCATTTCATTAATCTTACTATTTAACAGGCTGCCCTAAGCCCTTCACATTCATTTTCGAAAACACAATGAGATGCGGTTTGAATCAAATGCTTTCTTATGCAATTAGTCCTCGACTTCAACCATTTCAGGTTTCCTTTTAAGATAAGTAATGAAGACTATCATTGTGTGTTCATCCAAGTGTCTTAAAGCACTTCCTGTTTTCATTACCAGAAGCTCATACGTTGTACTTGAAAGGCAAATTGTAAATGCTGCAGCAGGATTCAAAGAGGTGGGGCAAATATCAAGTTAAAATAAGCCAAAAACACTTTTGTTTTAAAGAAAAAAAACTCAACTTTATTCTTTAAAGACACAAACAATGCAAGGCATGAGGGAATCACATCTTTTTGGACGTTGCTTTTGTTAGTTTACTGAACTTTTGTTCTGATTTCTAAAGACAAAATTGTGAGAAGAGATATTCATGAATAGTTTGTGGAAGTTCAGGCTACAAACTAAATTATGTAATTTAAAAGGGAGAATTTTGTTTTGCTGAATAAAAAGGTGCAGATTTATTTAAGATTAAATTACCGGCATACTGATATTTGACAATGCAGGAGTTAGAGATGAAATGCAATTGAATTACCTCACTCTGTTTTTTGACTTATTGCTTGAAGCTTGGTTTCACATGCATTTATTCCCTATACAAAGCTGAAAGAATGGATAATGTCAGGTGCTTTCATTGAACTAATCACTAGGGAGAAAAAATGTTGCCACAGACATTACATTACATTTTGTTGGTTTTCCCCCTACATTCTTTCTATGTTGTTCATCATGTGCACCGCATGAAGATTATAATGAACGTGCAGATGTTATAAACAGGCAATGATGCAAATGAATGTCTGATTAGTCCACTTCTGAAAGAAAATTGTTTCAATATTTGTATTTGAAACCACAGTAATGATGAATTTCAATTTATTTTATCTTTGAAATTGTCTAATCCTATCTTCAGATTACTTTAGTATTACACTTGGAGATAAAACCTGTAGGGTATGCAAAGGGCCTGGGCCCGAAATCTTGGTTCCATTTTCTATGGATACTGCATGGCCAGCTGAATTTCTCCAGCCCATTTAAATATTGCACCTGACAGCAGCATGTGCAGACTCTCTTGACTAATGGCATCCTGTTTTCTCCAAGAAAGCAGCGAGGAGTCTTCTGCTTTGAATTCAACTTATTTCATATATCAGTTAAGTATTAACCATATTAATGTGAAACTCGAGTCAGAAACCAGAAAGGAAAATAGAAGATTATTACGCTGGTTATTTTTATTCAAGATCTAAATTGACTTGCTAATGTTTAAATTTGTCTGTCACATTGTACCTGGTGCAGAGAGAAAGGTTCTCCACGAGCAGTCTAATACTTCAATTCTTAATGTTTATACAGCCTACAAAGTAGATGATATCGATTGCCAGACCTTGACAGAATAGTAAGATAAGCCTCCTAATGTAAAAGTAAAATTAAATATTGTCTTTTTGAACCATAAGAAAAACCAAACCAGAGTCTGCCTCAGTATGGGTATTTGGAGTTCCAAAGTACAAAACTAAAAATGGCCTTTGAGCTCATTTTCCTGCAGTTTTTGAGCTCTGGATAGTTACAGAGCTTATCAGCAAGCACAACTTATTAAAACTGTTATGATTGTGGCTCAATTTAGTCATTTATTTTCGTAGCACCTGTTAAGCTGCACACAGACGCACATGTCCGCCCACACGCGTACTCCAGCAAACTCAGAACTGGACTCACAGACTCAAATATGCATTTGGCCTTCTATTATAATCTGCAAAGAAGGCCTACTAACCTCAGGTTTGGATATAGGTGTTTTTAATCTAAAATTTGATTAAGTGAAATACCATTAATCAAAAAAACTAGATAAAATGCCATGTGGGCATTTTGGTGTATGGTATGTGTAGTGGTGGAGAGTGACATGCTATTAATTTGGTAAATTGAAGATATGTATCAGAAAAAAAGAGGCAATGGTGTTGTATCAATAATCCATCCATCCATCATTCCTCAGCATGCACTGATATTATTTGGCAGCAAATGAAGGATCACCACTGAACCTTCTCTTTTTTGCCTACTTTATTAAAGGAGAAGCACAGAAATGTTGTAGGAACTCGGCAGGTCTCACAGCATCCATAGGAGGTAAAGATATATAATCGACATTTGGAGCCTGAGCCCTTCTTTAACGTTGAAGAAGTACTCAGGTCTTAAATATTGGTTATGCATCCTCACCTTCCATGGATGCTGAGAGACCTGCTGAGTTCCTACAACATTTCTGTGCTTTTATTGCAGTCATAGCATCTGCAGACTTTTGTGCTTAGGGTGGTTAATAATCACCTTTAAACAAAGTTCTGGCCTTATTTTCTTTAAAGAATATCAGGTCTTTCCATTTAACTGATTCCTATCCTTTTAATATGACTTTTGATTTGTCAAAACATTCACCCCTGAAACTGCAATGTTGTATTCAGACACTAGAAAACTGAATGTGTGTGATGATGCGAGAACATTTATTGCCATTATGTCGTGCTAAAATCTGATAGTCATACTCAGTGGGTCTGGCACCATCTCTGGAGAGAGAAAAATAATTAATATTCTAATGAAACGTGCAAGGACTTTGAACATTAACCATATTTCTCCCTCCACATATGCTGAATAAATTATGTTTTTATTTTGGACTTCCAGTACTGTGATGTATTTCACTTTTCAAATCTGTATTATGAATTATTAAAATGTTTTAACCGTGTTCTTCCTGTACTGTCCAAATGCTATTGAATCTCAAACACCTTATGTTATGAATTGTTTCCCTGAAGGTGGAAGTTGACAAGGCAGTAAAGGCAGCCAGAGACGCTTTTCAGATTGGCTCAGTGTGGCGCAGGATGGACGCTTCTGCAAGAGGAAGGCTTTTAAATAAACTTGCCGATTTGATGGAGCGGGATCGTGTTGTACTGAGTGTAAGTTCTATGTTACTCTTTCACATTCATACTTGTGAAGATTCTACATTTATTTTATTGAAACACCAGTATAATGACATCGCACTTAATAAATAACGCAAGCTTGAATTTAACAGAACTTGTCCGATCCTCTGCTTTTGAAATTGTTTGCACAAGTGCAAATTACTTTTATTTCTACAATTTTGGTAAAGTTACACAATGCTGCAGCCCTCTTTAGTCAAGTCCAGTTTCTCTTCAGAACTGAAATTCTTCATCCTGGGCAACATCCTGGCAAATCTCTGCATTCACTCCAGTGCAGTCCCATCCAATGTGGTGACTTGACACACAAAGTAT
The DNA here is from genome assembly GCF_036971445.1 of Narcine bancroftii. Lineage (NCBI taxonomy): Eukaryota > Metazoa > Chordata > Chondrichthyes > Torpediniformes > Narcinidae > Narcine > Narcine bancroftii. Next base: position 234,448,931 of record NC_091469.1, read on the forward strand.
ACAATGGCCTTAGTAATGTTTCAGAAAATTATACTATCACATCCCAAACCTTAGGTTATGTACCTCAGCTAATGATTATCAATTTCCTGTGAGCCTTCTTTACTACTTAATCTGCCTGTGCTGCCACCTTAATTGATTCTTGAAATTTTATACCATGCTCTCTCTATTCTTTAATATTCCCTGAGGCTTTATCATTTATAAATATCTCCTCATCTTTGTGATAGAGATGGGAGTTTAGGAGGTACTGTTGAAGTTGTCTGAGTAAGTCATTGACGATAGTACAAACTGCAGTCTCTGGGCATTGTCGATCGAGGGAATGAATGTTCAAGCATCTGGTTGTGGGACCAATCAAGCAGGCTTCTCTTATTTTGAATGTGGTCAAGAGTCTTACGTGCAGTTGAAAATACACTTATCCAGGCCCAAGGACAGTACATGGCAGAAAGGCTATGAGATGAGTCCCTTTCCACATGATACCCAGTATTTGACCTATTATTTGCAGGTACAGTATCTGCGTGGTTGATCTAGTTGAATTTCTGGACCAGGATAATGTCAAAAGCTCCAAAGCATGGATTTATTATCGCAGCAGTGCTATTGACACAGGTTTAGCTGCCCTCGCATCACAACCCATTCCATGTCACCAGACAAAACGTTAAAGATCGACAAAAAGTTCAAGCTAGTTTCCGTTAAATAATTAATAAGGAACCTAAACAACAGCTATGGAGAGACTAACTGCTGTATTTTTATACTGTATCCTATACTGCTGTATTTTTAAATGTTACTGTAATTAATGAAATCATCAATTTCACGTGCAAAGGGATCAGGTTTTACTTTCTGATAACTGTTCAAAAAATGGTAACATTTTTCCACATAGCATAATAGCATATATCTTTAAAAATATTTTCATACCTGTGTCCTAATTCTTAAATCATAATTAACTTTAACTTTTCAGTTGCTGAAGTTTTCACTGGTCAATCTTGCAAAACTATTAATGCTGAATTCAATGTACATCATCAAATTTAAAGTTATTTTTCTTTTTATTTAAGACAATAGAATCTATTGACTCTGGAAAGCTGTTCCTGCATGCTTACCATGTTGACCTAGATGGTTCAATTAAAACATTACGTTATTATGCTGGCTGGCCTGACAAAATTCAAGGACGCACCATTCCTGTTGGTAAGCTTTAATTTATGACCGATAATTGTGTTAAATTAATGTCCTAATCTGCCCTTGAAATAAACATCATGGGAATTTTATTATAATGCAAGAGTGTTCACGGAAGAATGTCTATTTTTGTCCTTCGTATTTCAATCTCTGTTCAGAATTTGACACAAATTATCTTGGTACATTATACCCAATTCAAGTCTTAATGAATCAATTGAATCCTAGAACTGTTTTGTTGGAAATGTTGGTTAGAATGTCAATTATTTCATTTATCTTATTTTAAAACAAACAATATATTTGACTCTTTTAGTTCAGGGGTAGTTGAAATGGATATTAATTCTAGGCATTGCCAACAACATTCACACTCAATTGGGGGGGGGGGGTGGGAACCAAACTAATAAGGCTTTGAAATCTGTTAATTAATAGATCCCCAAAACATAAAATTATTATTATTGTACATATTTATTTATGGATGCTTTACTCCCTAATCTGCTATAGACATGAACATCTTGCTGATGTCTCAAGTTCAAGTTTATTTATCATCTGATTGCACAAGTAAAACCCGACAAAACAACGATCTCCAGTCCTCGGTGAAAAACATGTAAACACACTAGAGATAAAACACACACAGGCAAGCAATACATATGCAGAACCAATATACATATATAAAAATAAATAAATATTGTTTAATAAACAGTAGAGTCAAAGAGGGTTAATATGAACAGTTCCTTTGGTTGTTCTGCAATCTCCCTACTTGTGGGAAGAAGCTGTTTTGCGGCCTGGTGTTACTGGCTCTGATCCTCCTGTATCTCTTTCCAGATGAGAGTAGCTGAAAGACGCTGTATGCAGGGGGATAGGGGTCTTCAACGATTTTGCGAGCCCTCTTCAGACGATCCCAGTAGATCACATTAATGGGAGGGGGGTGGGGTGGGGGGTGAAGGGAGACCCCAGTGATCCTCTCTGCTGCCCTAATGGTCCTGTGGATTGGCCTCCAATCCAATACTCTACACAAGCATCTTGTGGAAGTAGTTGTTGTTTATTCATAAGTTTACATAACAAATCAAGGGGCATAAAAACTACCTGGTTAAAGTTAAACTTCAGTCATGTCGGGACTATAGTGCTCTGAACTGGTACTGATCCAAATCAGCTCTCACTGTCTAACAGTATCATTAAAATGAAATGTTCCCTTTTATTTCCCGATCTAATTATACATTGTAAAGCCACCTGTTTATAGCAAGATAGTTGAAAGATGAAATAAAGGAAGCACTCCTAAATTAAACAGTGGTTATCCATATATTTCAATCTTTCACATACCTAATGCAAAACTATTTTCAGTGCTAATTAGAAACACAAATAAATCAATTTAGCCAGATTTGCAGAGTCAATCCTAGATTATTTCATTCTTACCATGAGCATCGTTTTTTTTTCTTTAAGGATAAACATCCAACTCAACTTTTAATTTAGTATTGTTATAGAGTCATACAATGGAAAAGAGGCCATTCAGCCAACTTGACATTGCCAACCAGAACGTCCAACCCACACTAGTCTCATCTGCCTGTGTTTGGCCCATATTCTCAACCTCAAAAATAGTAAAATAGTACCTACCTCAACCATGTCCTCCAACAGCCTGTTCTATACACCCACCACCCTCAGTGTTTTAAAAAAAAAAACCCTCAGGTCCTTGTTGGGGTGAAATATGCACTTATAACCATCATGAATTAAAAATTAAAATAATCCATTGGTGTTTAGATTTGCAGTATTCACATTGCAGGATTCGCATGTTCATCTGTGTTTTGAGAGATACACAATGTTTTCCAGATTTTGGTGAACGGACTATGTTCTTCAATATTGTGACAGATCTACAAAGTTGCTGGAGATCTTACATCAAAACAGAACAACCACCTAGTTTTTCTCAAAACTGAAGATGCTGGAAACAGAAAGAGGAAATGCTGAAAATGGTCAACAAGTTGAGCAGTTTCCGTGTTTTTTTTTAAAAAAAGTCGTATCAATACTTTAGGTCATAAATTCTGATGAAGGGTCTTGGACCTGAAAAGTTAACTGTTTACCTCTCCACGGATGCTGTCTCACCTGCTGAACATTTCCAGAACCTCTGTTTTCTTATAGAAACATAGAAACATAGAAGATAGGAGCAGGAGTAGGTCATTCGGCCCTTCGAGCCTGCTCCACCATTCAATGAGATCATGGCTGATCTTAAAGTTCAGTACCCCGTCCCCGCATTCTCTTCATAACCCCTAATTCCCTCAAACTGAAGAAATATATCTAATTCCCTCTTAAATATATTCAATGAACCTGCCTCTACTGCTCTCTGTGGCAATGACTTCCACAGATTCACCACCCTCTGGGTAAAGAAATTCCTCCTCATCTCAGTTCTAAATGGTTTGCCTATTATCCTTGAACCATGGCCCCGGGTTCTGGACTCTCTCACCATTGGAAACATCCCTTCCGCATCCATTCTGTCCAGTCCTGCCAGAATTTTATATGTCTCTATGAGATCCCCTCTCAATCTTCTAAACTCCAGCGAGTAGAATCCCAAATTACACAATCTTTCCTCATAAGTTATTCCTGCCATTCCAGGTATCAGCCTGGTGAATCGCCTTTGCACTCCCTCCATTGCAAGAACATCCTTCCTCAGATAAGGTGACCAAAACTCCACACAATACTCCAGGTGTGGTCTCACCAAGGCTCTGCATAGCTGCAGTAAGGTATCCTTATTCCTATACTCAAACCCTCTTGATATGAAGGCCAACATACCATTTGCCTTTATAACCGTCTGCTGTACCTGCATGCTCGCCTTCAGTGACTGGTGCACAAGAACCCCAAGGTCTCTCTGCACTTCCCCATCTCCCAATCAATTGCCATTCAAATAGTAATCTGCCCTCCGGTTTGTATTAACAAAGTGGATAAACTCACATTTATCCACATTGTAGTGCATTTGCCATGTCCCAGTCCCCCAATTTATCCAAATCAACTGGAGCTTCCTGAACCCCTCTTCAGTGCACACAACCCCTCCTAGCTTAGTGTCATCTGCAAATTTGGAGATATTACATCCAATCCCCTCATCTAGATCATTAATGTAAATTATGAACAGCTGGGGTCCCAGTACAGATCCCTGTGGCACCCCACTGGTCACCACCTGCCACTCAGAAAATGAGCCGTTTATCCCAACTCTCTGTCTTCTATCTGCCAGCCAGTTCTCAATCCACATCAATACCTTGCCCCCAATCCCATGAGCCTTGATTTTGCTTGCCAGTCGTTTATGTGGGACCTTATTGAAGGCCTTTTGGAAATCCAGGTACACCACATCCACTGGCTCTCCCCATCTATTTTACCTGTCACCATCTCAAAGAATTCCAATAGATTTGTCAAGCATGATTTACCTTTTGTAAATCCATGTTGACTCTGTCTGATCCCTTCTCTGCTAGTCATATGCTCTGCTATTACATCCTTAATAATGGATTCCATCATTTTGCCCACTACTGATGTAAGGCTCACCAGCCTATAATTCCCCGCTTTTTCTCTCCCCCCCTTTTTAAATAGTGGGGTAACATTAGCTACCCTCCAATCCATGGGTACTGATCCTGAGACTATCGAGTTCTGGAAAATAATTCTTAAAGCATCTGCTATCTGAATGTCCACTTCTTTAAGTACCCTAGGATGTAGATTATCAGGCCCTTGGGATTTATCGGCCTTCAATCCCTTCAATTTCCCCAAGACCATGTCCTTAGAGATACTGATTTCTTTCAGCTACTCCCTTGCATTAGTCTCTATGTTTCCCAACATCCTTGGGAGGTTATTTGTATCCTCTCTTGTGAAAACAGAATTAAAGTAAGAATTTAATTGGTCTGCAATTTCCTTATTCCCCATTATATATTCCCCTGATTCTGAGTGCAAGGGACCTACTCTGGATTTCACCAATCTTTTCCTCTGCTTTTGCAGTTGGTTTTTATGTTTGCCGCAAGCTTATTTTTGTAATTTATTTTTGCCCTCTTGATTAATCCCTTTGTCCTCCTTTGCTGCATCTTGAACTGTTCCCAGTCTTCGGATTTGGCACTTTTTTTGGCCAATTGATATGCTCTCTCTTTGGACCTAATGCTGTCTCTAATTTCCCTTGTTATCCACGGTTGAGACACCTTTTTTGGTTTACTTTTATGGCAAACTATTTCTGCAATTCTTCCATTAGATCTGTGAATGCTTTCCATTGTCTTTCCACAGTCAACCCCCATAAACACCACCCAATCAATCTTACTCAACTCCCGTCTCATACCATCATAATTCCCTTTATTTAAATTCAGGACCTTAGTCTCGGTTTTAATTTCATCACTCTCCATGTCGAGTGAGAATTCGATCATATTGTGATCGCTCCTACCCAAAGGGCCTCGTACAACAAGATTGCTGATTAGCCCCTTTTCATTACATAATACCCAGTCTAAAATGGCCTGCTCCCAAGTTGGTTCCTCGACGTATTGGTCTAGATAACCGTCCCGTAAACATTCAAGGAATTCCTCCTCCTCAGTATTTTTACTAATTTGGCTAGTCCAATCTATATGTAAATTAAAGTCTCCCATGATGACAGCTGTTCCCTTATTGCACGCTTCTCTAATTTCTCTTTTTATGCCTTCCCCACCTCTACATTACTATTTGGAGGCCTATATACCACCCCCACTAACACACATGATGTCACTGAACTTTTAGATGTTGAGGCATTACATTATGCAGCTTAAAGGGAACCTTAACTGTAAAATTTAGAAGAATGACTTTTTTTACAATAATATCGATTCTGAACAACCTTAAAATAACTAAAAATATATGTGCAGCATTATGATTGGGTGAATGCCATTAATAGAGACTGTACATTAATTTTAAAATGTTAACATCACATTGATTATATCTATACCAGGGTAAAAATGCAATATCTGTCATTCTGTCAAATTGCTTTTATGTATGTTATTTTAAAAATACTGTTGAGTTGTTGAAATATATAAAGGTTTGCTCATGTTATCTCATGATCTTGTCATTAAGTTAAATCGATGTTTTCTGTTAGATGGTGATTATCTCACATTTACAAGGCATGAACCAATTGGTGTGTGTGGCCAAATTATACCTGTGAGTAAAAGAATTGTAATCTTTATTTGCAATTATTTCTGTATAGAGCTTAATTTTCAGTTGCTAAGTAGAAAAAAACAAATTAAGCTAAAGTATTGTAAGCATGAGGCCAAGTAGGTAGTCTCTTATGGAACATTATTCATTCATATTTGGAGTTACTTGCACGCATATATCTTCATCATGGAGGTTCTGAACACCAGTAACATCTCCTTAAATCTATCACATCTCTCAAGCTTCAACACGCTCCTTCAGGCTTATCTGTGTGATCAGGTTGTTAGCCACATGTCCCTTTTTTTAGTTTCATGTGTGCTAGTAAAGCACTTGGAACATTTCCCACATTACAAAATGCCAGTATGAAGCCTTCGTTAATTATTCTTCACTTTCCCCTCTTATAAATATCCCAAAATGAACTGAATGTTGATAGTTTAATTAGATGTGTTCATTAGCAAAATGTACTATTAAATCATATTTTTGGTTGTTTTCTTCATAGGCAAAATAAAATGTTTTGGTTTACAATAGTATCGCCATTTTCCTGCTTATCAAATTTCCCGCTTTGTCTCAAAATACATCAATTTTTTAATGGCAGCCTCCTGAACTATGCTGACACCTTTGGGTGCGACATTGAAAGTGAACAGGATATTTTGCAAAATTATTCGATTGAAATGGAGTAAATAATGGAGTTAAAAAATGTCCTTTTTGTGTGATCAGCTGCATCGTATCCATTTTTAAATTTATTCCTTACCAATAAATTATTCCCCAAAAAACACTTAGTACTTTAATCTGTAACCTCAAGCACAAAAATGCTTATTGTTTTATAAAGTTCAGCCAAATGAACAGCAAGGTGATTAGGCTTTATTATAAATGGTTCTTTGTCAAACAACCAAAAATTAAAGAATGTATGTTTGATTGAGGAGTAAATAGAAATAATTAATATTTGCTATTTCAAAAATTTGAAAGAATTGTATATGCAGTTATGTTTGTGCAGAGTCAATTTGTGAATATACTGGTTAAATGGGTGTTAACTTTGATTCGCATCTAAATTACCGATGTGTATCACTGCCGAGAAAGATTGGCTGGAAGGTCATTGGCATATTCGTGGTTCAATATTTACAGTTAAGAATCTTACTGTCCGTGATTGTTAAGAGAATCAACATTGAAATTTATTTTGTGCATTTCCTTTGTTCACATACCTCATAATATCTCCTCACAACTTATTCCTTGACGCCACATTGACAGAGGGAGCTGTGATTAAAGGGTGTATCAGCCAAAGAGCTTAATTATAGCCTTCAGTCTGACCCATACTCTCAATTCATAACTACACAATATAAGAGCATAGAAAATAAAAACGATTTGCTCTTTCGAGATTGCTCTATCATGTTTGATCTTTTATTTTCATACAATTGCAATATTGCCACCCTCTCTCCAAACTCCTGGATAATTTTTGTCCTTCCTAAATATATTCGCAAATTGGCCAGCACAGCATTCTATGATAGCGAATTACACAGATTCACCACCCTTCAAGAGAATTAATTTATCCTCAGCTGCCAAATGTCTTTCCTCTTATCCTGTGACAATGACGCCAGGCTCTAGATCTTCAGCTGGAAGAAGCATCCTTCCTACATTCAGCCTCTGAGACCATGTCAGAATTTTGTACGTTTCAATTTAATTTGTGGTGGTTTTGAGAAGGGTACAGAACAGATTTACCGTGATGCTGCCTGGTTCAGCGAGATAATATACTATGGGACAGGTTGGGCAAACTTGAGTTGCTCTCGCTAGATCATGGGAGGATGGATGACAGGGCACCTGATATAAATTTATAAAATCATGATTGGTATAAATAGGGTAGACACAGAATCTCTTTTTCCCAGGGTAAAAATGTCACCTACTAGAGGATGTGCATTTAAATGAGGGGGGAGGCGTGGATTTGAAAGGGATGTGTTGGACACGTCTTTTACAGCTGTAGGGGCCTAGAGCAGTCTGTCCGTGGCAGTGGAAGAAGCACACACAAAAGTACAAAAGTAGTGTTTAAGGGGCTTTAGTGGACACATGAATATGTAAAGAATCGAGGGATATTTTTCTGCACAAGCAGTTGAGTTTTAGCTCAACTTGGGCATGATGTTCAGCACAGGCATGTAGGAAGAAGGATCTGTACGTGGCTGTACTTTTCTATGTTTTTAAATTCTAAGGAATCTTTTTTTCTCTTTTCATGCACTTCCAGTTGAGCGCTGAACAATATTAACCTTGCGATTTCAGTCAAGGACTAAGCTACAAGAAGAGGTAGTGCAGGCCATGGCTTTATTCCTTGGAGTGCAGCAGGACGAGGAGTGATCTCATAGAAGTGGTGCTAAATGAGGAGAGGAATAGATTGGGTGAATGCCCAGTGTTTTGTCTAGAGTAGAGGAATCGGTAACCAGAGGACAGAGTTTTAAGGTGAGCGGTTTAATAGGAACCTGAGCGGTCATACTTTTGCACTGAGGGTGGAGATGAATGGAATGGCCCTGCCAGAGGGGGTATTTGAGGCAGGTACTGTAGTGCTGCTTAAGAAACATTTGGACAGATGTATGGATAGGTTTAGTAGGATATGGGCTAAGCAAAAGCAGGTGGGACTAGTGCGGTTGGGACGTTGTGGTTGGTGTGGGCATGTAGGACCGATGGACCTGTTTCCATGCTGTTTGACTTTATGAGTCTGAGATAATATACTATCAAATTATAGTTATCATTTCACTTTAAATTTCAACAATGTGCTTTTGAAATTAAAAAAAATTTCTGTGAATATAAACCCACCATGTTATATTACTGTAGTTCGCAAAGTTTAAATTTTGTTTGTCAAACTAGACTTTAAATTTTCATAAAATTCGATGCTATTGATGTAGTACATATTTTTGTCACTTTAGTGGAACTTCCCTCTGCTGATGTTCACTTGGAAGCTGGCTCCTGCTCTTTGCTGTGGCAACACGGTCGTTATCAAACCAGCCGAACAAACACCACTCACCGCCCTCTATATGGCAGCATTAATCAAAGAGGTAATGGGTTGGAATTGAGAATCACTCATGTTCTACAGGTACTCATTCAAAAGTTCCTATCAATCCATGTAAATATCTTAGAAATGTGGAATGGTAAAGATAAAAGTTATGCATTTAATAACTCGACACCAGCCAAGTGAAAATGTTCCAGGAATGATTCTGGCCTTCTGTTGCAATGTGTTTACAGAATTTAAATAATTGAAAATATATGGGAGGCTTGGTGGTGGCAGGCAACAACCAAACAGCATTGAAGCCCTGACAGTAGCTTCTGGCACTGTCAGGCTTTAGGACCCCTGAACGTGAAAAAAGGGAGGCCGCTGCCTCTTTTAGGATATCGACAAGTAGGTGATTTCCCCAGATCATGACAAGAAGCTCTACACTGAAAACGGAGCTTACTGCCAGCCGTTGCTCACCCTCCAGTGTAACCGCTGAAATCTCATCCATCTGATCCACCTGAAAAGTCACCTCTGGGATTTCAACTGGCTCCTGTGTTCATTACAGTTGTGGACCTATTTATTCTGTTACGCCTTGACTACACATGACTGCCATGTTCAGAATCCAATATTAGCTTTTAATGCAGACATTATCATATCTCTATACTGGCTGTTCCTCCACAATACTTGCAGGGACTCTTGACATTTTAATCATAATTCCTCAATTTATTTTTCTAACCCAGGTTAAACATTTTCATGTGCTTTGGTAGCTCACTTGAGATATGCTGCTTGCTTTTGCTTGAAATTTGTTTGATTGAAACTGGTATATTCAATAGCTGGAATGGCATTCATAAGTCACAGCAAATAAATGATTTACTCGAACTGTGAACATATTGAATTGGAATTAGTTGATAACTTTTCTTTCACTTCACACCAAAGGTCTAGGTCAAGTCAAGCTTGAGTTGATCTCCTCAGGCATCTCACTCAGTAATTACCATAAAGGATGCAAAACGTCCTGCTTTACTGGTTTTTGAAGTTAACTGTTAATTGAAGGTAAACTTATTTTTCAGAAGCAGTTTCAACGCCGCTGTGTTTTGTAATATATGTAAAAACAAAATATTTGGCATTGTTTCCAAATTGTTGAGAGGTTTCTATTAACATGGATAAAAGAAACATTGAGATTTCTCATAATTGATCACCTTTAGCAATAGACTATGGCATTGTTCCCACTGGTTAAAATATTGGGTGGTTAGTACTTCTTGCTACCGAAAATTAAAAATTAACTTTCAAGTGAAAAATGCTTTGATTTTTTTTAAAGACAAATGTCCACAGCATTGGTATTCTTTGTTTTCCCACTCTGTTTAAAAGTTACATTGGACTTGCACCTTTACCGATCATTAATTGTAATTCAAATAGCCTAAAGCATCTGCATTTTTTGTTGAGAAATCTAGGTAAAGGGCTGAGGCCTAGAGACTAAAACATAAGTTAGTTTGACAAAAATCTGCAACTCAAGTTGATAGTCATTTGATTGTCATTTGCAATACCAAGCCTGAATTTTTAAAAAAATTACCTCAAATATTTGACGAATCTATCTCAGGAATATTCCTTCAGTCCTGTTCCATTTCTCGAGCCTGAAATCATTATAATGCAATTTCTAAGGATGTAATATCTTTCAATAAAATTTAAGACACTGTCAAATTTAAATATTTTATTTCATCCTTTGAAGGAAAATCAGTTTGTTGCATAAAGCTTTCATCTTCATTTTTGACCTCAATTTTTACTATCCATTAAACTAAAATTGTAAAAATATGTTTCTTGGAGCAAGTTGATTGTTGCTAAATCCTGTTTCAATTACAGACAAATTTCAGTGAATGTAGATAGATCATTCAAAGCTAAGTTTAAAGCCAGAATGTGTCCTTCCTTCGTTAGCTAAGCCAAAGTCTCAGAGCATGAGTTTGCCAACAACTTAATAGGTGAATGGCAATGAAGCCCACCCTTGAAAATTGTAATGGTGGTTGAGCAATGAATACACTCTACCTGAAACCTTCCTCTTGTGCTTATGTTACTGATATGCACGGCAAACCAAACTCTCAAGCTAAAGAACTAGATTTTAAGTTATTATAATTTACTTGTTTTGAAACATTTAATGGATTTATGGTATAAAAAAATGAAGTCATAGGTACTCAAGGTAAAATTCCTTTGTATCAAAATAAGCAACTTAATAATCAACTTCTGAAGTTATGGGTTCAAAATGGTATTAAATTGGTGCAAGATTGGTATGAAACAGGATATTTTATTTCTTTTCAAAGAATGAAAGAGAAATATGATATATCTTTGAATACTCTTTTTTCTTATTATCAAATTAAAGCCTTATTGTTGGATAATTTTGGATGTACTTTACGGTTACCTAGACAATCTCAGTTTGAAATTTTACTTACTGAAGGTGGCAAGAAGGGATTTATATCTGAGATGTACGCTTTATTACAGAATAAAATGCTAGATTAAAATGGGAAATAGATTTAGCCTATCTATTTCTCAGGATGACTAAAATTGTAAATGTAAGGTATCGATTGGTTCATTATAATTCTATTCATCAATTATATTTAACCCCGGAGAAATTATGGAAATATGGGAATTTCTTCGGATTTCTGTTTTAGATATCATAAGGAAGTAGGTTCTTTTTTACATTCAACTTGGTTATGTGAGACTGTGAAACCCTTTTGGAATAGATTTAAGGAACTTTTAGAAGCTATTTTTAAACTGAAACTTTCATTAGATTCTTTCGTATTTTTGTTGGATAATATTAAAAGATTGAGTTTAGAATTAAAATTAAATACATTTCAAATTGCTTTTTTGAGATTGGCTTTAGCTGTGGCTAGAAAATGTTTGGCAATTACTTGGAAAAATGTGACTAATTTGAGTGGTCAGAGATGACATATGGAGTTCCAAACCATGGTAATTAATTGCTGAATTTTATGTTATGTGATCTTCTCTTTCTTTCTTCTTTCTTTTTGGGGGTGGATTAGAGGGGGTTGAGTAGGTTAGGGTAGGGGGTGGGGAGGTTGTAGGGCTTTTTACATACAAAAAAATCATGTTGTGGCGGCATGCCATTAGGCAGGCGAACCGGCCCTACATTTCTCACACACAGTGGGCCAGCCGGCCAAAATGGCGCCATCAGGGATTTCTTCCCGACCTAGGCACCAGGCTTAGAAGCCCGCACTCTGCGGCCCATGTGACACCCTGGCGGCATTGGGGCCCACAACGTGGTTCTCAGCCAGATCCGGGCTGGGAGCATAAGACCAGCCAGGCAGACCTCAATAAATCAGTTTTGCTTACAGAACTCAACCCGTTTGGTTGGGGAGTTATTCAGTAAGCAGAGTAGCCGTCACTACATTGGTGACCCCAACAGGTTAAAAGGCCTTTGAACCCAATATGAACGACTCTTCAATTAATGCTATAGCCATCAAGCTTCTTGATTTCTGGGTTCAGGAGCCTGAGACCTGGTTCAGCCATGCAGAGGCTCAGTTTCATCTCTGCCAGATTTCATCAGATACGACCAAGTTTTATCATGTGGTCACTGCCCTGCACCAGGCCACTGCCAAACGAGTGCTGCACCTCGTTCAGCACCCTCCCACAGAAGATAAGTACGGGACCATCAAGTAGGTGCTTACTGGCTCCCTCGGCCTCTCCAGGCACCAGCGTGCCGCTCGGATGCTGCACCTCAACGCCTTGGGAGACAGAACTCCAATCGCGTTGATGGATGAGATGCTCATGCTCATGGGCGATCACACCGACTGCCCACTCTTCGAGCACATCTTTCTTGACCATATGCCTGAAGACATCCGGCTGTTACAGTCCCAGGAGAGCTTTGATGACCCCAGTAAGGTCACTCCAAAAGCTCAGGAGCTATGGCTTGAACAATTCCCAGAGGGCTCAGTAGTCCAACTGGTTACAAGTCCCGGGCATGACCATGACAAGCCTTCCCCTAATGCTGCGGAGGAATACTCAGCCCCTGCAGGGGCCTCAAAGTGCATAGCCAGAAGCAAGCCATCCACTTCAGGCCTCTGCTTCTTCCACCAGTGCTGGGGAGCCAAGGCTCGGAAGTGCCGTCAGCCCTGCTCGTTCCAGGGAAACGAGCAGGCTGGCCGCTGTTAATGGCTGCAGTGGCTGGCCAAGAACACAGCCTTCTCTACCTGAGAGATGCAATCAGCGGCCGACGCTTCCTCGTTGATACCGGGGCCCAGATCAGCGTCATCCCAGCCACAGCCATCGAGTCCCGGATCTGGCCTCGAGGACCTCCACTCAGTGCAGCCAATTCAACGGAGATCCGAACGTATGGTAACAAGACCGCCCACTTCGAGCTCAGCCAGCGGAAGTTCTCATGGAGGTTCACTGTTTCGTCCCTCCCAACCTCCATTCTGGGTGTCGACTTCCTCCTTGCCAATGGGCTCCTGGTCAACCCCCGAGGTAGCCAACTTGTCGATGCCCATACCTTCCAATCCATTCGTCTCAACACCTCCTGCACAGAGCAGCTGCAGATGGCCATGGTCAGCGCACCCAAGGACGAGTTTCAGCGCATCCTGAATGAGTTTCCTTCCCTCCTCAAGCCACAGTTCTCTGCTGCCTCACCATGCCACAGGGTGTTTCATAATATACCCATCCAAGGCCCACCTGTCCATGCCAAGGCATGCTGGCTCCCACCGGATAAGCTCCAGATAGCAAAAGAGGAGTTCTCGCATCTGCAGGAACTGGGGATCATTCGACGCTCTGACAGTCCTTGGGCCTCGTCACTCCACCTGGTCCCAAAAGCTTCCAGTGGCTGGCATCCCTGCACAGATTATTGATGGCTTAGCAGCACGACAATACCTGACCGTTACCCGATCCCTCACATTCAGGACTTTACGGCCAATCTGCATGGCGTGAGGTGTTCTCCAAAGTCGACCTTGTGCATGGGTATCATCAAATTCCGGTACACCCCGAGGACATCCCCAAAATGGTCATCATCAGCCCCTTCGGTTTGTTCAAATTTCTACAAATGCCTTTTGGGCTCAAGAACGCCGCCCAGACCTTACAGCGCCTCATGGATATGTGGGCAGGGATTTGAACTTTTGTGTTCATTTATCTAGACGATATTCTTGTCGCCAGCAGAGATGGGGCACAACACAAGTCTCACCTGCACACCTTCTCCCGACTGGCCGACTTCGGCCTAATGATCAACCTGGCCAAATGCCAGTTTGGGAAAGAGTCCATGCAGTTCCTGGGTGATACCATCACAGCCAAAGGAGCTGCACTAGCTGCTACAAAGGTCGCTGCAATCAGAGAGTTCCCGCGCCCGGACCACCTCAAGGGGCTACAAGTGTTCGCGGGTATGGTCAACTTCTATAACCAATTTATTCCAGGCACTGCACGCATCATGCAGCCGCTCTTCGCTCTCATTGAAGCCAAGGACTTCAGAGGCCAGCAGGGCATTCAAAGCCATGAAAGTTGCCCTCATGAAGGCTATCCTGCTCGTCCACCCGCGCACCGACCTTCATATGGCGCTCTCCGTTGCCATTGGTGCTGTCCTGGAGCAGCAGGTTAATGGACAGTGGAATCCACTGGCATTCTTCAGCCGACTTCTTCATCCACCAGAGCGCAAGTATAGTGCTATCGACTGTGAGTTGTTGGGCACGTACCTCGCTGTGCATCATTTTCGCTATTTCTTGGAGGGGAGGCCTTTCACCATTTTTACTGACCACAAACCCCTCACTCAGGTGCTCACTATGGCTAGAGATCCCTGGTCGGCCCACCAACAGTGTCATCTGTCCTTTGTGTCGGAGTTCACCACCAACATTCGGCACAAGGCGGGGAAAGACAACATGGTCGCCGACGCACTCTCCAGATCAGCCGTTTGCTCGCTGACACCCAGCTTAGACTACGACCAGCTTGCCTGGGACCAGAAGTCCGATGAAGAGACACAGATCTTCAGGACTGCTATCACGGGCCCACAGTTCCAGGACCTTCCGACACCTCTCGGTGATGATACTGTCCTGTGCGATGTCTCCATGGGCACCCCATGACCAGTGATCCCCAGCAATGGTGCAGACAAGTCTTCCACCATATCCATGATCTTTCCCACCCTTCCATCAGGTCCATGATTTGTATGGTGGCAGAATGCTTCGTCTTGCACTGGCTTCGAAAGCAGATTGCAGACTGGGCCAGGACCTGCACCCATTGCCAGCTTTCCAAGGTACACAAGCACACCAGAGCACCTGTGCGGAATTTTGAACACGTCTGAGAACGGTTCAGCCACATACATGTGGACATTGTTGGCCCCTTACCCGTTTCCCGAGATAACCTTTTCACGGTGGTAGACCGCACCACTTGTTGGCCCAAGGCGATTCCGATGCCAGATGCCTCCATGGACTCCTGCTCCTGAGCACTTTTGACTGGTTGGGTTGCCCGGTTCAGCATCCCGACCCACCTCATCAGTGAACGAGGCACGCAGTTCACCTCCGCGCTCTAGGCACAGCTCGCCAACAGGCTGGGAATTGAGCTGCATCACACAACAGCCTATCACCCACAGGCCAATGAACTGGTCGAGCAATTGCACCGCCACCTTAAGTCGGCATTTATGGCCCGCTTCACCGGCCCCGACTGGGTGGGTGAGCTGCCTTAGGTACTCCTGGGCATCTTCTCAACACCCAAAGAAGACCTGCAGGCATCATCGGCTGAGCTGGTCTACGGTGCACCGCTTGTCCTGCCCGTTGAGTTTATCAATGCACCTCACAACCCTCAACAATCACCGCACAGTTTACTTCCCCGCCTCTGGGCCCAGTTGGACTCCTTCACACCCCCACCACTGCCCAGACACGGCACACGGGCCTCTTACGTCCCCAGCGAGCTGTATTTTGCAGAATATGTTTTTTTATCAGGCAAGGCCCGTCCACAGCACCTCTTCAAAGACCATACAAAGGGCCCTACGGAGTCATCTAGCGTTCAGGATCCACTTTCACACTGGACATCAGTGTTTACTGTGGACAGATTAAAGCCAGAACGCCTCGACTCCAACGGGCCAGTGGTCGCGGCTCAGCCCAAGAAGCGAGGCTGCCCGGCAAAGAAGGACATTGGCATCGGTTCGGGGGGGGTGGGGGGCTGTGTGGTGGCACGCCATTAGGCAGGCGAACCGGCCCTGCATGTCACGCACGCGACGGGGCAGCCGGCCAAAATGGCGCGGTTCTCAGCCAGGTCCAGGCTGGGAGCTTAAGACCAGCCAGGCAGACATCAATAAATCAGTTTTGCTCACTGAATTCAATCCGTTTGGTTGTGGAGTTATTCAGTAAGCAGAGTAGCCATCGCTACAATGTATGTATCTTGTCTTTCTAATTTGTATCCATTATTGTTTGTTTAACCATGATTTAATAAATAAAATTTAAAAAAAGCTAAAGAACTAGATTTCAGACTGTAGCCAATTGCTACAAAGAAATACACACACACACACACACACACACACACACACACACACACACACACACACACACACACACACACACACACACACACACACACACACACACACACAGTGTGGCAGGTTAAGCTCACTCCTTTACTAGGGCTGGTAAGGCTGCTTTTATACTCTTCAGGTTCCCGCCGTTTTTGCTGATTGACTGAGTCAGCCATATGAATAACGATATTGGGCGGGAACATCCATGCATATGAATTCCCTTCTTCCCCAGCCTGTTTCTGCTGAGTTAGCTGAGCAGCTTGACCAACGCCATTTTAGAGCTGTTGGTCTGATGCTGCCCCAGCTTCTACCTCTGCTGGTTCGTTGTCCTGGGAGTCGCTTTAGTGATCTCTGTCCGCATCTGCTGCCGCTCGATGTGCCGGGCCGATCTCCACACTTGTGGGCTGCCACATGACACCCCCCCCCCCCCCAAGAACCGGCATTACAGTCTATAGTGTCCGAAGATATAGTCCCCAAAGTCTTTTGTGGTCTGCCTCTGCATCGATGGGTCTGTGTGGGCAGGCTTGAGTCTATCTGTAGTGAAGACCTTTGGTTTACCACCGATGCCCAGCTTGAAGGTGGCTCCATTGTTCCAGATGACGTGAAAGGGACCTTCATGTGGCTTCTGCAGTGGTGAACGGTGGGGTCCTCTGTGTACAAACACATACTCACAGTCCTTGAGTTCTTTGGGGATGTTGGACTTGGCTTGTCTGTGTCTGGAGGGTGGGATTGGAGCCAGATTACCAACCTTTTCACACAGCCTGTCCAGGAAGGTGGTTGTCTCCTTGGAACGAAATCCCCAGGAACTGTGAGTGGGGCTCAATAGACGAGTTCAGTGGAGGATGCATGAAGGTCTTCTTTTGGCACTGTGTGGATGTCCAGTAGTGCCCATGGTAGCTTGTCCATCCAGTTGGGGTCCATGAGTCTGGTCATGAGGTGCCTGTGGAAATGCTCCAACATGCTGTTGGCTTGCGGGTGGTATGCCGTCGTATGGTGTAGCTGAGCACCCCACAGGTTGGCAATATCAGTCCACAAACTGGTGGTGAACTGTGCGCCTCGGTCAGAAGTGATGTGCTATGGCAGTCCGATTCTTGCAATCCAGGATGAGAGGAGTGCTTTGGCACAGGACCTGGTGGATGTGTTGGCCAGGGGGATTGCTTCTGGCCACCAGGTGAAGTGGTCGACCACTGTGAACAGGTAGCGGAAACCCTGAGAGACTGGCAAGGGTCCCACTATGTTCACGTGAATGTGGTCAAACCTGTGTTCTGTTGGCTTGAAAGGCTGTTGGGGGGTCCTTGGTATATCACTGCACTTTGGCTGTTTGGCACTGCCTACACACCTTGGCCCACCCCCGGACTTGTTTCTGCAATCCGTGACACACGTACTTGCTGGCCACCAACCAGACTGTAGTCCTGATGGATGGGTGTGCCAGCCCATGGATGGAGTCAAAATCTCATTGCCTCCATGTCATTGGGACTATAGGTCGAACCTGCCCAGTGGCCACGTTACACAGGTGGGTGGTAGTACCTGTGCTGATGGGAACGTCCTGAAGCTGAAGGCCTGTGACAGCGGTTTTGCACTGCGGGATCTCGTCGTCCTGCTGCTGCGCCTCTGCCAGTGCTGTGAAGTCCAGACTGTTGACCAGGAAGTGGATGCTGTGTCTTTGCCTGAGATATGCTTGATGTCGTGGTGTACTCTGAAATGTAAGACAAGTGTCTCTGATCGATTGTAATTTCTCAATTGTACTATTTCTCGATAGTACAATCGAGAAATAGAACAATTGGAAAGGGAAATAACAAATACAGAAAAAGAATTAGCAATAAAGGAAGATACAACTAAAAGAAGAGAATTGACAGACAAGAAAATAAAATATGAAACACTACAAACATATAAGGTGGAGAAGAACATAATGAAGACAAAACAGAAGTATTATAAGCTAGGAGAAAAAACACACAAAATACTAGCGTGGCAGCTAAAGACAGAACAAACTAAAAGAACGGTATTGGCATCAAGGAAAAAGGACAAACAAATTACATATAACCCAATGGAGATCAATGAAAACTTCAGGGAATTCTACGAACAACTATATCAAACTGAAAACGAAGGGAAAGAAGACAAAACAGATGAATTTCTAACTAAAATTGAACTACCGAAATTGCAAATAGAGGAACAAAATAAATTAATAAAACCTTTTGAAATAGAAGAAATACAGGAGATATTAAAAAAACAATAAAACACCGGGAGAGGATGGACTCTCAATAGAATTCTATAAAACATTTAAAGACTTATTAATTCCTCCTCTCCTGGAAGTAATGAAACAGATTGAAAAAACACAAAACATACCAGATTCATGCAAAACAGCAATAATTACATTAATACCAAAGACAGGGAAAAGATCCACTAACACCAGCATCATATAGACCAATATCTCTACTTAACAGAGATTATAAGATAATAGCTAAATTATAAGCAAACAGATTGGCTGACTGTGTACCAAAAATAGTAAAACTAGACCAAACTGGATTTATTAAAAAAAGACAAACAGCGGACAATATCTGTAAATTCATTAACTTAATCCATGCAGTACAAGGAAGCAAAACTCCAACAGTAGCGGTTGCTTTAGACGCAGAGAAAGCCTTTGACAGAGTAGAATGGAATTATTCATTCAAAGTACTACAAAAATTCAACCTACCAGGGAAATATATTAATTGGATTAAAGCATTATATAAGGGACCATTCGCGAAAGTGACAGTAAATGGATATATATCAAACCAATTTAAATTAAGCAGATCAACAAGGCAGGGATGTCCACTATCTTCCTCACTGTTCACGCTAGTTATAGAACCACTAGCAGAACTGATAACAAACAGAAAATAAAATAGGAGGGATAAAAATAAAAGAGAAGGAATATAAAATCAGTCTATTTGCAGATGACGTTATAATATACTTAACAGAACCAGAAATATCAATAAAAGAATTACATAAGAAATTGAAGGAATATGGAGAAGTATCGGGGTACAAGATCAACACAAATAAAAGTGAAGCAATGCCAATGAATAATGCGGATTTCACAAAGTTTAAGAAAGAATCACCATTTTGATGGCAAACACAAGCAATTCGATAATCTCGACCATCTATATAAACTAAATTATCAGCCATTAATGAAAAAAATTACAAGACAACTTAGAGCACTGGAAAGACTTACCACTAACACTGATAGGAAGGATAAACGCTATTAAAATGAATATCTTCCCAAGGATACAATACCTATTTCAATCATTACTAATTCACCTAACAGAGAAATTCTTCAAGGAGCTAAAGAAAATAATAAGGAAATTCTTATGGAAAAGGGGGAAACCAAGGATAGCACTAGATAAATTAACAGAATGGTAGAAACAAGGAGGCTTACAACAACCAAACTTCAAGAATTATTATAGAGCAGCACAATTAAGATACCTATCCGATTTTTATCAAACAAGGGAAAAACCAAATTGGACCAGATTAGAGCTAGATAAAATAGGGGAGAAGATACCTAAACATATACTATATAAGTGGGATGAAAAATTGGTGTAACATAGGAATTCACCAGTATTGCACCATCTGCTCAACATTTGGAAGAAGATTCACGTAGAAAGGAATAAAATAAATTATCAACTACCAAAATTAATACTGACACAAAATCAACTAATCCCTTTTACAATAAATAACCTTTCCTTCAGAGAATGGGAGAGAAAAGGGATCAAAAGAATATAAAATTGTTTTTTGGGAAATAAATTATTATCTTTTGAACAAATGAAGGACAAATATAATATAACTCATGATACAATGTTTGCATACCACCAACTGAAAACCTACTTGAAGGACAAATTGGGAAGCAGTCTGAGGTTACCAGAAGGAAGCAATTTTGAATATGTGATTACAGACACAATGGTAATTAAAAAATTTATAGCAAACATGTACATCAAACTGCAAGAAAAGTAGAACAGCGAAATAAACTGTAAACCTAAACAAAAATGGGAACAATATCTAAACATAAAGATAAAGAATGAAATATGGGAAAAGCTATGCTCCGGAACTATGAGAAACACAATAAACAAGAGGTTACGCATGATACAATATAATTGGTTACACAGGCTATACATCACACCCCAAAAGTTAAATAAATGGGACCCAACAGTATCAGACAGTTGTTTTCGCTGTAAAAAGGAAACGGGAACAACAGTACATGCAATTTGGGCATGTGAGAAAGTGGAAAAATTTTGGGAAGATCTAAACCAGATATTAAATAAAATCACAAAAAGCAATATACCAAAAAACCCAGAGATCTTCCTTCTAAGTAATATAAGAAATAAAGAATTTGGACTCGATTTGGATGGAGCACAAAAAAGATTTGTTATGATAGCCCTAGCTGTAGCAAAAAAATGTATTATGTCAACCTGGAAATTAGAAGACAACTTGAGAATACAACAATGGTACATAGAAATAAATAAATGTATTCCATTAGAAAAAATAACATATAATTTAAGAAATAACATCACAATATTCGAACAAATATGGGAACCATACATGAAACACAATAGAGAAATCCTACCGTAGACCTCCACCACCTAAAACGACAGAAGGAGAAGACAACAAAATGAACTGACTCAGTATGTAAAAGTAAAGGACAAAAATTTCTTGTTTATTTTTATTAAGTGACGACATTGTTTAACGAATTTAATGTATCTTATAGATTGAACTTTGAATAAATGGGAACGGAGGGTGAGGGAGGGAGGGAAGGGAGGGGGGAAAAAGGGGAGAAAATGACACTATATATATTCAAGAGAAAAATGTCTGTATGTATTTTGGTCAGTATGGTTCATTGTGTAAAAAATAAAAAAAAATTTAAAAAGTGTCTCTGATCGGAGATTTTAGCCAGGGCGAAAGTCAATGTTTTGAACTCCATGAAAGCCCTTCCCTCAATAAAGTACCGCAAGTGGCGGGTGGCTAAGTACAGAGCCAGCAGCTCTCTATCAAAAGCGCTGTATTTTAGTTCAGGGGGCTATAGATGTTTGCTGAAGAAAGTTAGTGGGTATCAACTTCCTTCTATCTGCAACTCCAGGATTCCACCAATCACTGTTCCTGGGGTATCAACTGTGAGGGCTGTGGGTGCATCTGGTCTGGGGCGGGTCAGGAGTGTAGCTTTGGCCAGGGCTTCTTTGGTTTCTACAAACGCACGTGCAGATTTGTCATCCCAGGTCCTTTTCCTTGCCGGACATCAGGATGAACAGAGGGCGCTTCACTCGAGTAGCTGCTTGGATAAACCTGCAATAAAAGTTTATCATCCCCACGTTCTCCTGCAGACCTTTGCTTTACTGGGCTTCAGGAAGCTGCGAGTGGCCTCTACTTTGTCGGGCAGTGGTGTGGCCCTGTCCTTTGTAATCCTGTGGCCCAGGAAGTCGATGGTGTTCAGGCCAAACTGGCATTAACTTAATTCATGCAGTACAAGGAAGCAAATCTCCAACAGTAGCGGTTGCTACTGAACTCCTACAGACGACTACAGAGATTTCGGAGGTGCTGAAAGTGTTCCTGTTGGGTTCTACTTGCCATGAGGATAGTGTCGAGGTAGATCAAAGTGCCATCCAGGTCTCGGTCCACTGTGTCCATCAGTCGCTGAAATGTCTGTGCCGCATTTTTGAGCCTGAATGGCATCGTCAGGAACTCGAACAGCCCAAATGGAGTGATGATAGCCGTCTTAGGGATGTTATCAGGATGCACTGCGATCTGGTGATATCCTCTCACGAGGTCCACTTTTGAGAATATTGTTGCCCCGTGCAGGTTTGCTGCAAAACCCTGGATGTGTGGCACAGGGTAATGGTCCGGGGTGGTGGTTTCATTGAGCTGGCGATAGTCACCACATGGTCTCCAGCCCCCAGTTGCTTTAGGCATCATGAGTAGTGGCGAGGCCCATGGGCTGCCTGACCGTCAAACAACACCCAACTCCTCGAGCTTGCAGAACTCCTCCTTGGCCAGATGGAGCTCCTCCGGGGGAAGTCTTCTCGACATTGCGTGGCGAGGTGGGCCCTTGGTCAGGATGTGATGTCTGACATTGTGTTGAGGTATCTCTGCTGTGAACTGAGGGGAAAGGATTGCCAGGAATCCTGCTAGCGCTTGGAGAACTCACCCTCTGGCTGTGGACGGAGTCCAAGTGCATTGCTGGAAACCTAGCGCCCCTCAGTGCAATGGTTTGGTAGGTCTCGGAGTGGATGAGTCGCTTACACTAAGGTCCACTAGAAGGCTGTGGGTTCGCAGGAAATCTGCTCTGAGGAGTGGTTGTTCCACTGCGCCCAGCATGAACTCCCATGAGAAGTGGCTGCCCCCGAACTACAGCTCGGCCCTACAAGTGTCTTAGGTCCATATACTGCTGTTGTTGGCAACCCTCAATGTGAGTCCTGCTAGTCTGCGCCTAGTGTCCAACCCTGTCGGGGGTATCACGCTGACCTCTGCTCCTGTATCCACCAGGATGCGTCTGCCAGACAGGTGGTCCCAGACGTACAGGAGGCTCTCTTGGTGGCCAGCTGTCATGGCCATCAGTGATGGCTGGCCTTGTTGATTCCCTGGAACTCACGGGGGACTGGCATCGGCGGGCCTCGGTGCCCCACATCCGGTGGTAGAAGCACCATCTGTCGCTAGACTCGCTCCTGCTTCTTGTCTGCTGTTCCTTGCTCGGGACCTCTCTGGTCTGATTGCGGGTCTTCTTTACGAGCCCCACGGTAGCCGAGCAATTCTGTTTCTGTTTCCACAGAATGTCTGCCCATGCTGCGACTTTCTGGGGATCGGTGAAATCCGCATCCACCAGGAGGAGTTGGATGTCTTCAGGCATCTGTTCCAGGAACGCCTGATCGAACATGATGCCGGGCTACTCATCTTCCAGGAGGGCCACCATCTTGTTGATGAGTGCCGACGGGGATCTGTCTCCAAGCCCATCCAGGTGGAGCAAACATGCTCCTCACTCTCGCCGCGGAAATCCAAACATCTCGGTCAATAGCTCTTCCAAAGGTGGCCTGTGGATAAAGTTGGCCACTCTGTCTGCAATCTGCGGATCCAGGGCACTGACCATATGGTAGTACCGGGTGGTCTCTGCTGTGATGTCCTGGATCTGGAGCTGAGCCTCCGCCTGGCCGAACCACAGGCCGGGTCCAACTGTCTAGAAGGTCGGGAGCTTCAGGCTGACTGTGCTGACTGCTGCTTTGTTCTCCATCGCTGTTTAGATTCCTTCTAAACTGTCGGGATCACCAATTGTAGCCAACTATTACAAAGAAATACACACACAGAGTTTTTTTCTTTGGCTTGGCTTCGCGGACGAAGATTTATGGAGGGGGTAAAAAGTCCACGTCAGCTGCAGGCTCGTTTGTGGCTGACCAGTCCGATGCGGGACAGGCAGTCACGATTGCAGCGGTTGCAAGGGAAAATTGGTTGGTTGGGGTTGGGTGTTGGGTTTTTCCTCCTTTGCCTTTTGTCAGTGAGGTGGGCTCTGCGGTCTTCTTCAAAGGAGGCTGCTGCCCGCCAAACTGTGAGGCGCCAAGATGCACGGTTTGAGGCGTTATCAGCCCACTGGCGGTGGTCAATGTGGCAGGCACCAAGAGATTTCTTTAGGCAGTCCTTGTACCTTTTCTTTGGTGCACCTCTGTCACGGTGGCCAGTGGAGAGCTCGCCATATAATACGATCTTGGGAAGGCGATGGTCCTCCATTCTGGAGACGTGACCCATCCAGCGCAGCTGGATCTTCAGCAGCGTGGACTCGATGCTGTCGACCTCTGCCATCTCGAGTACCTCGACGTTAGGGGTGTGAGCGCTCCAATGGATGTTGAGGATGGAGCGGAGACAACGCTGGTGGAAGCGTTCTAGGAGCCGTAGGTGGTGCCGGTAGAGGACCCATGATTCGGAGCCGAACAGGAGTGTGGGTATGACAACGGCTCTGTATACGCTTATCTTTGTGAGGTTTTTCAGTTGGTTGTTTTTCCAGACTCTTTTGTGTAGTCTTCCAAAGGCGCTATTTGCCTTGGCGAGTCTGTTGTCTATCTCATTGTCGATCCTTGCATCTGATGAAATGGTGCAGCCGAGATAGGTAAACTGGTTGACCGTTTTGAGTTTTGTGTGCCCGATGGAGATGTGGGGGGGCTGGTAGTCATGGTGGGGAGCTGGCTGATGGAGGACCTCAGTTTTCTTCAGGCTGACTTCCAGGCCAAACATTTTGGCAGTTTCCGCAAAGCAGGACGTCAAGCGCTGAAGAGCTGGCTCTGAATGGGCAACTAAAGCGGCATCATCTGCAAAGAGTAGTTCACGGACAAGTTTCTCTTGTGTCTTGGTGTGAGCTTGCAGGCGCCTCAGATTGAAGAGACTGCCATCCGTGCGGTACCGGATGTAAACAGCGTCTTCATTGTTGGGGTCTTTCATGGCTTGGTTCAGCATCATGCTGAAGAAGATTGAAAAGAGGGTTGGTGCGAGAACACAGCCTTGCTTCACGCCATTGTTAATGGAGAAGGGTTCAGAGAGCTCATTGCTGTATCTGACCCGACCTTGTTGGTTTTCGTGCAGTTGGATAATCATGTTGAGGAACTTTGGGGGACATCCAATGCGCTCTAGTATTTGCCAAAGCCCTTTCCTGCTCACGGTGTCGAAGGCTTTGGTGAGGTCAACAAAGGTGATGTAGAGTCCTTTGTTTTGTTCTCTGCACTTTTCTTGGAGCTGTCTGAGGGCAAAGACCATGTCAGTGGTTCCTCTGTTTGCGCGAAAGCCGCACTGTGATTCTGGGAGAATATTCTCAGCGACACTAGGTATTATTCTATTTAGTAGAATCCTAGCGAAGATTTTGCCTGCAATGGAGAGCAACGTGATTCCCCTGTAGTTTGAGCAGTCTGATTTCTCGCCTTTGTTTTTGTACAGGGTGATGATGGTGGCATCACAAAGATCCTGAGGCAGTTTACCTTGGTCCCAACAAAGCTTGAAAAACTCATGCAGTTTGGCATGCAGAGTTTTGCCGCCAGCCTTCCAGACTTCTGGGGGGATTCCATCCATACCTGCTGCTTTGCCACTTTTCAGTTGTTCGATTGCCTTATATGTCTCGCCAAACGAACACAGCTCAGCGCGGACATTGGCGACTTCAGTGGTTTCTACGAGGCCCTAAAGGCTGTGTACGGCCCCTCACCCCAAGTCCAAAGCCCGCTGCGCAGCTCAGACGGCAAAGTCCTCCTCAGCGACAAGATCTCCATCCTCAACCGATGGTCAGAACACTTCCAATCTCTTTTCAGTACCAACCGCTCAGTCCAAGATTCCGCCCTGCTCCAGCTCCCTCAACAGCCCCTAAGGCTAGAGCTGGATGAGGTTCCCACCCTGGATGAGACACACACACAGAGTGTGGCAGGTTAAACTCACTCATTCATTAGGGATGGAAAAGCTGCTTTTATACTGTTCAAGTTCCCGCTGTTTTTGCTGATTAACTGAGTCAACCATATGAATAACAATAGCGGGCGGGAACAACCTTGCATATGCCCTTCTTCCCCAGCCTGTTTCTGCTGAAATAGCTGGGCAGCCAACGCCATTTTAGGGCTGTTGGTCTGATGCTGCCCTAGCTTCTACCCCTGCCGTTCATTGTCCTGGGAGTCGCTTTAGCAATCTCTGTCCATGTCTGCTGCTACGCGATGTGCTGGCCTGATCTCCGCAATTGCGTGCCGCCACAAGACCTTGATCAACAAAGCAACTTTTTAGCTAATTATGCACATGTGTCAAATTATCTGATTATAAAGTGGGTATCTCTTTCTTTCCTGATCCTACACCAAGGCCTCTGGAACGCCCACAATGTGAAGAGGTGTAATCTGAAGCAGCCTAACCAAAATTCTAGATGTGCTGGTTGATTAATTGAATCTGGCAAATTCTAATGAATGGTGCTCTAATTAATATTTGTCAGATACTAGCAGACCTGTCAGGTATCATTCAGGTCTCATTCATTCTGATTTCAATTGGTGATCTCTTCTGATATTTTAAAAGCTATTTTGAAAGAATAACAGTGCTTCAGGAACCTAAAATTTGTAATCTTATGCACTTTCATTTTCTTAAATTTATTCTTAATTTTCTATCAATTATGGATAAGTATTATTAATTATCTATCTATAAATCTGCAATCTATAAATCAAAAATGCAATGTATTTGTATATAATTAATCATAAATGCATATCTAATTCACTGTATAGGCAGGATTTCCTCCTGGGGTGGTAAATATTGTACCAGGATATGGGAGAACTGCGGGAGCATCTATAGCCAGCCATATGGACATCGATAAAGTTGCCTTCACTGGTTCGACTGAGGTACATAGGGTTGAGCATTATTCACTTTAAAAATTAAGTATGATCTTAAATGAATTTGCACATTTTGGACAAAGTTACTTATTGTTTTAGCCAATTTACAAGAGGTGTCTCATATATCATCAAAATTCTTCATAAGTATGATGTTTCTTTTATTGTAAAAAGGAAACTTGGGTTCTTTTGAAACAACTATATTTTATTTGCTAAAGTACACACAAGACCATCTTGAATCCAACTAAGCCGCCACAAACTAGTATCTCACGCCCTCTAGTGGTCAGGAGGATCACTAGCACTAACACTACATCCCCCTTTCTTTAAGATGTTTAATCTAACAACATGACACATTAATACAGTATTCATTTCAATTTAAAGTTCAACACAAGCATAAACACAACATCAGCAGCACAAACTTTTTAAGTGTGCAGTCCTTTTTCTTTTTCTTTAAGAGATTCAGCCTGTTGGGTGCTTTGATAATGTGTGTGGATCTTCTTTTTTTATATAATTTTTTATTTTTCACACCATAAATCACATTAACCATGATACACATTTTTTCCTTTTCACACATATACAATGTCATTTTCTCCCCCCCCCCCCCTCCTCCCCTCCCACCCTCCCCACCTCCCCCCTTCCGTCCATTTAAGGTATAAATCTAGGATACATTAAACCAGTCAGACAATGTTGTCATTCAATAAAAATACACCAGAAATTCCACTGAGTCCATTCTTTTCATTTCCTTTTCCTTCCGTTAACTTAGGTAGTGATTGTCCCCGGTAGGTTTTCGCTATTGTGTTTAATGTAAGGCTCCCATATTTGTTCGAATATTTCACTATTATTTCTTAAACTATATGTTATTTTTTCCAATGGAATACATTTATTCATTTCTATATACCATTGTTGTATTTTCAAATTATCTTCCAATTTCCAGGTTGACATAATACATTTTTTTGCTACGGCTAGAGCTATCTTAACAAATCTTTTTTGTGCATCCTCCAAATCAATTCCAAATTCTTTGTTTTTTATGTTACTTAGGAGAAAGATCTCTGGATTCTTTGGTATATTGTTTTCTGTTATTTTATTTAATATCTGATTGAGATCTTCCCAAAATTTTTCTACTTTCTCACATGTCCAGATTGCATGAATTGTTGTTCCCATTTCTTTTTTACATCGAAAACATCTATCAGATACTGTTGGGTCCCATTTATTTAACTTTTGAGGTGTAATGTATAGCCTGTGTATCCAGTTATATTGTATCATACGTAACCTCGTATTTATTGTATTTCTCATCGTTCCAGAGCATAACTTCTCCCATGTTTCCTTTTTTATCTTTATATTTAAATCCTGTTCCCATTTTTGTTTAGTTTTACCATTTGTTTCCTCATTCTCCTTTTCTTGCAGTTTAATATACATATTTGTTATAAATCTTTTGATTATCATTGTATCTGTAATCACATATTCAAAGTTACTTCCCTCTGGCAAACTCAAACTGCTTCCTAATTTATCCTTCAAGTAGGATCTCAATTGGTAATATGCCAGCGCTGTATCTTGAGTTATATTTTATTTATCTTTCATTTGTTCAAAGGATAATAATCTATTTCCTGAAAAACAATTTTCTATTCTTTTAATCCTTTTTTTCTCCCATTCTCTAAAGGAAAGGTTATCTATTGTAAAAGGGAGTAACTTGTTTTGCGTCAATATTAGTTTTGGTAATTGATGATTTGTTTTATTTCTTTTACATGAATCTTCTTCCAAATATTGAGTAGATGATGTAATACTGGAGAACTTCTATGTTGTACCAATTTTTCATCCCATTTATATAATATGTGTTCAGGTGTCTTTTCCCCTATTTTATCTAATTCTAATCTAGTCCAATCTGGCTTTTCCCTTGTATGATAAAAATCTGATAGGTATCTTAATTGTGCAGCTCTATAATAATTTTTAAAGTTTGTGGATCTTCTTAACGCAGGTGCTTGTGTCGACCCTGCTGGTCCACTACTGTGTAGTAGTTCCTGTGTAGTAGTGTTTCCTTTGTTGCTGTGCAGGTTGGATTTTCTGGATTTGTGTTGTTCCTGCAGTATCTTTTCATTTTCAGCAGGTTATTTCAATTTCTTCTCATTATTTGACCCTCCTCTGTTCTGACAGTGTAGGATCTTGGATTTACTTCCTCCAGAACTGTGACCTTTTTGTCTCAGGTGTTAGAATCTCTGAGTCTCACTGTGTCATGTTGTGCCAGTGGCCCTTAGCTTCTTGCTGACTTGTTAGAGTTTGCTTTTTGTCTCCTTTACAGACACTTCTGTTTCCTTTTGACCACTCTGTTCTTGTTTGGGTCTGCAGAGTAGGGAAGTGTGGTGCGTAGTCTACGTCCCATCAAAAACTCAACGGGTGATATGCCACGTTAAAGTGGCAAAGCTCTGTAACTCAAAAGAGCTAGAAAAGGATCTAATCCACTGTCTAGTGTTTTCTTGAGCAGCTGTTTAACTGTGTGAACTCCTTTCTCTGCTTTACTGTTTGACTGTGGTTACAGAGGAGTTGAAGGCACATGTCGAAAATCATACTCTTCTTCAATGTTCTGGAATTCTCTACAACTGTAGCATGGTCCATTGTCTCTGTAGATAATTGGAGGAATTTTATGTCTTGAAAAGATCGATTTCATATATTTGATCACAAAACAGCAAGCACGTTAGGAAGCAACACAAACTCCGGATAACTCAATAGATAATCAATAACCAACAAGCAGTTCTTTCCATCAATATAGAACAGATCAGTCCTAACTTTCTGCCATGGTTCTGCTGGTCAATAAAAAACAGTTTTGGCTTTCCTCTTCCATTGTTTCATTCCAAGGTGCCCCTCATGTACCTTTTTCAGCATCTCTTGTCGCGGTGATTGAGGAATGATAATTCTGCTCTCTCTGAGTAGAAACCTCTTGACAACACTCAGCTCAGCTCTGATGTTGTAGTATGGCTGACATTCACCTCTTCGCCATTCTTCATTCAGATTCTTGATAACCTTCTGTAGAACTGTGTCCTTTTCTGTTACAGCTGTGATCCGCTTGGATTTCATGTCAGATATGGGAAGAGATTCAGTGATCAGGTTCACATGGAGATTCACATCTATCTCTGTAGAATTCTCATTGTGTGCTTCGCTTTGCATCGTTGCCCTGGATAATGCGTCAGCTAGCACAATAGGTTTCCCTGGTGTGTACACCTTCTTGACCAAGCTTACATGCTTTGTCACCCAGCAGTGATTCATGATCATCTGCGAACCTGAGATGGTACTCTTTATCTTTAACTTTCACCTTGAGTTTACATGTAGCATTCATGTCAATGCTCTTTCCATTATAGGCTTTGAGCTGTACAGGATTTGCATGGATGTATAGCTTTATCTTCATTGCCCTGATGTCACGCTCACAGATCAAATTGACCTTTGTCCCTGTCTCTAGCTTGAAAGGAATATTTGTTCCATTTGTATGCACTGACACAGTCTACTTGTCCTGCTTGGCTGTTCATGTCTTTTCAGTGTCTATTGGTTTATAGTCTTTCTGCTCTACCATGCCAATGAAAAGTGTATCACTGAGAGCAATTTCTTCTATAGTGTGTACAGTGTGCATGCTTTCACTTCTGTTTTGTTTCCCTTTGGGAAAACATTGCTTTATGTAATGATTCTGCCCTTTGCACTTATTACAGACTTTTTCATATGCTGGGCATTGTTTTAGTTTAGTTTATTTATATAGAACATTGACCAAAGCGCTGTACAGATCATAAATTATATCTTAACTTAAGCAGCTATTTCGAGTGCAGTGTAAAATGAGTACCCGAGGTTCAGAATTGTATATACAACATGGTAACAATCAACAATCACTTCAAAACACTCGCGAGTAAAAATACAACTTCAGCCTGGATTTGAAAGAGTTAAAGGAAGAGGCTGATTTGATGGAGGAAGGAATGTTGTTCCACAGTTTGGGGACTGTTATCACAAAGGGACGATCTCCCCTGAGTTTGCGATTTGAGTGTGGAACAACCAAGTGCCCTAATTTGACCGATCTGAGGGCTCTTGAAGTGGAGTAGGGCATTAAGAGATTGGTGACATAGGAGGGGGCTAGTCCATTAATAGCTTTAAAAACAAATTGGAGAAATTTGAAATCTGTACTGTCCCACACCTTCAGCCAGTGAAGGGAGGCCAGAACAGGAGAGATATGGCCCTTCTTCTTAGCCAAGAACTTTGGCCATAGTGCGGAGCTGGAAAAAACTGGCTTTTATGACACCATTGACTTGTTTGTCAAACTTGGAGTCAAATACCACACCAAGGGATTTGATGAGGGTGGAAGTTACCTAGAGTACAGGAAATAATTTTGGTGAAGTTGGGAGGGCCCAATAGGATGATCCCTGATTTGCCTTGATTTAGCTGCAGGAAGTTTTGAGCCATCCAACACTTTATGTCCTCCAGACAGTCGATGAGGCTGGTTATCTTTGCTTGATCATTGGGTTTCAGGGGGAGATAGAGGGTGTCATCAGCAGAGCAGTGGAAGGAGATGTGTGTTTTTGGATGATGAGACCGAGGGGAACATGTATAAGGAGAAGAGAATGGGGCCCAAAATAGATCCTTAAGGGACCCTGCAGGAAAGGGTAGTAGAGGAGGATGAAGATTTGCCCATGTTGACTGAGAAAGTCCTATCACTGAGATAAGATTTAAACCAGTTCAGTGCTGTGCCATCGACACCGACCCTCTGTCGAAGGTGATCTATTAAAATAGCATGATCCACAGTATCAAACGCTGCACTAAGGTCCAGGAGAATTAGAATGGTGGAGCTCCCTGCGTCATTGGCGATGAGCAGGCCATTGTATACTCTTAGTAAGGCCGACTCTGTGCTGTGGTGGGCCTTATAACCTGACTGGACTCTTTCAGGTATGTTGTTTTGATGTAGGTAGGGCAACAATTGGCTAGGAACAAATTTTTCAAGGACCTTTGACAGGAATGGAAGTTGAGAAAAGGGTCTGTAATTTTTGGGTGTGGTAGGGTCTCAGTTGGGTTTTTTCCAGGAGGGGCTGGACCACAGCACACATGTTGGAACTGTCTCAGTGGCCAAGGAACTGTTAATAATAGGGAGAGGATGCTCGGACCAGTTGCATAGAAAACATCCCTCTGGAGGGGAGTAGGGTGAATGTTTAGAGCCACGTTGTTTGCAATTGAATGTCTCTCCAGCTTTTTGTTGTTTCCTATATCTCAATTTTTTTGTTTATGTGTGTGGCCAGTCACTGTGGCTATGGCTTGGCCTTTTTTCCACTGGCTTTTGCACTATCACTGAACTTTTTCACCTGCTGCAGAGCTAATTCACTGACATGACATATCTTCACAGCTCCACCTAAGGTAAGCTCTGTCTCTCACAGCAACCTCTCTCTCACTTACTTATAAATAATCCCAAACACAATTTGATTATGAATCATTGAATCTTATAGCGATCCAAAATTGCATGTTCTTGCTTTTAATTTCATCTGTTTATTTTTTTTTAAAGTATCAAAGCTCTCTCCCTTCAGTTGCGTGTGCATGAGAAAAATATACCTCTAGAAAGTTTCATTTTCCTTTGGTGAGCAGCGTTCATCAAACATTTCAATAACCTTGATGAACTTGCCCTAGACTTCTGCCTCAGCAAAAACAAATGTATTGAAAATCTTTGGTGCTTGAGGCCCCACAAGTAACAGTACAACATTCTTTGCATTAGGTTTGCTATTGAGTCCAATTGCTTGCAGATTCAACATGAATCTTTGTTTGAACAGCCTCCACTTATAGTCAATATTTCCAGTCCAATTTACAGTGTCAGGAACCTTCACACTTTTCATTACTCTGCTGCTATATCTACTGATTCTCACACCTGGTACCTGTGATGTTTCTTTTATTTATAATAAAGAAACGTGGGTTCTTTTACAACAACTGTACTTTATTAGCTTAAGTATACACAAGACCGTGTAGAGTCATCCATCTTGAATCTAACTGAACTGCCACAAACTAGTCTCTGACTCCCTCTAGTGGTAAGGAGGATCACTAGCACCCTACAATAAGTACATATCCAAGATAGACATGAAGCACACTGCCTGACCTGTTTTTACAAAAGGCTAAACTGCCAGCTCGATATGACTACTAATCCTACACTGAACCCATCCCTGCTAGAAGCAGATGAGGGCATGCAGTACAATTTGTATTGCCATCTTCCAAGACAGACATGTTTTCATTCTTCCCCCACACAATTAAAGCATGGAATAATCTTCATCTTGCCATACTCACACAAGCAGACCCAGTTAAATTTAAGTCCACTCTTCTTCAAAAAGCACCTCCTAAAGCCCACCCTCCCCATCTTCAGTTTAAATTCCATATGGAATATTTTGTGGATCAAGAACCAATAACCAAGAACTATTGCCCACATAACGTCTTTCTCCAGGAGATGTTGGCACATAACTAAATGGAAAGTTTGAAAAATAAGAACTGGTCCCCATTACACTCCAAATCTTTCAGAGTGGGCACAAGATCAAGGTATATTTTGAGTTATTCCCAGCGGCTTGAACCAAATTTATCTCAACCAACACCCATAAGTCAGTAGCACATAATAATTTGCAGAACCTTTTAAATTGGCAGTACATTTGCTACATTGCATTGTGTTCATAGTTTAAGTATAACTTCATTGACTGTAGAGTATGAGGGGATGTCCTGCTGGTGTGAATAGGACTATATCAAAGAAAATCTTTTTTTCTTCTGTGGAAGGGATGGGGCATTCGACACTGGAAAATACCCATTTACACAGAAGAAGGTGTTGGACCTCTTATTCTTCATCCACCTAACTCTTTCAGACCCCTGCACATGCAGTGTAATTACTGTACAATGTTGCCATTCACCCATTGTTCTTACCATTATGAACTAACAAACCTTGTATTTCTACTTTTTTCAGGAGTCTCTATGACAAATGGAGCTCCGAAGAAACAAAATGGAGAAGAAATCACTCCAGAACATTATTCCAAGCATCAGTGTAGAAATTGACATCTCT
Organism: Narcine bancroftii; assembly: GCF_036971445.1. Classification (NCBI taxonomy): domain Eukaryota; kingdom Metazoa; phylum Chordata; class Chondrichthyes; order Torpediniformes; family Narcinidae; genus Narcine; species Narcine bancroftii. The sequence goes on from NC_091469.1 coordinate 234,483,022, forward strand.
TACGTTTTAGGTCAGTGGTTCTCAACCTTTTTCTTTCCACTCACATACCACTTTATTCCCTATGCCATCGGTGCTCTGTGATTAGTAAGGGATTGTTTAAGGTGGTATGTGGGTAGAAAGAAAAAGGATTGAAAACCACTGTTTTAATCGTACTTCAAAGATTCGTTATGTGCACATTTCCTAACTCCAAAGGAAATGGGCCAATGACAATTTTTCTCAAGCAAAATATTTCAGTAACAATTGGGTCTTGAGCAGTGATTCTCAACCTTTTTCTTTCCGCCACATACCACCTTATGAATTGCAGAGCACCAAAGGCAAAGGGATTATTATGTGAGTGGAAAGAAAAAGGTTGAAAACCACTGTGCTAGGTAGTTGATTAAAGGGATCTTCACAATGAATGATTCACAGAGCACAAATGAGCAGGAACAGTCCTGCTTAAAAGGATAACTTAGGAAATGATTAATCCTGACTAGTTCACAAGTTAACTCTGTTGAAGACAAATATAGACTTTGGAAGAGTCAACCTTTGAAATTAAAATGTTTTCCAAATAGTTAGAATGCTCACTATATTACACTGCCTATTGCAAAGCTTTACATCATGTCATTGGATGTGAAGGAATCCATTATAGCTTATTATATGGCTTATGCCAATAAAAAAAACCAAAAATCCCTCCAAACTATCCTTTACCATTGATATCTCCATCATCATCCCATTCACTTCAAATAAATTGACATAGAACTTAAATAAAAGATGAGATCTTCTGATTTGACAGGTTTAAACATATTTGGTTTCTATGAGGCAAGGTAAATAGGAAAATTTTTAAAGGTGCTCATCTGCTTAAGAGCTTTGCCAGAAATCGGAGCCATGTAAAATGAATCACTCAAGGAAAAAATGTATTTTCCAATTATTCCTGCCTTTTCATATTTGCCAATTAAATATCATTCTCTAAATTTCTGTTTTTAATTGTATACAAAAAATTTTCTGTTGTCATTTCCATCCAGGTGGGTAAACTAATACAGGAGGCTGCAGGCAAGAGTAATCTGAAGAGAGTGACGCTGGAACTTGGAGGGAAGAATCCAAACATCATATTTGCTGATGCAGACTGTTAGTATTTTCAAGTTATTTAAAAACTACTATTTTATGCTTATCAGACAACTTTCCTGCTTTTTCCTTTGTTGATAAAATAGTTTAAGTTCATTGTCACTTTTTATCTGGTACCGTGAGACGGGGTTGCTTCACAAGCAGTTGAGCAAGTCAACTCTAACATGCATCCAACAGTACAAAGTAGGGCAGCTAAGGCATGTTACAGCATGTAGTGTAACAATGAAAGATCAGTTAGTACAGAGCAAGGACAACATGAAATCACTATCGCAAAGTTCACTCAGAAGCTTTATGGCTGTACACAAGAAACTGTCTTTGAACCTGCTGGTGCTTAATTTCACACTCTTGAAATTTCTGTGGATGAGAGAGAGAGAGAGAAGAGAGAGAGAGAGAGAGAGGGGAATGTGACCAGAGTAGGATAGGTCCTTCAGTATGATGGCTGCCTTTCTAAAGCAGCAAGATTAATGAATATTGGCAATATTATATTTACTGTCCGTGCTTGTTTTTGGCAAAAAGGTGATGATGGTGCTGTTGAACACTTTGATTGATGTATAAGTGAATGATCCAAAACAACTGTTAAGTCATTGGCATTTTCATGTGTTGGTACGTTTGTCTTCCTGTTGATAGATATTTGGAGCAGAAAAGCCCTAGCAAAAGACTTTCAAGTGTTGCGGAAGCTCTACTAGGCAGTAAACACTGTGGCTGCAGTGTGTCAGGGCAGAGCAAAAAATACCAACATCAATGGCAAAAATGAACTGCTCTACTCCTTGGTGATGTTAAGTTAGTGCTGCTAAAGGTGAAAGAGAGGGCTGGGTAGGTTTTCTTGGTTACATTTGTTCATTTCCTTGCATTGTGGAGTGTGGCTGTCAGGCCAGGTATGAGGATTTGACAGGTTTTTTTCCCTGTTTTTCTTGGGGGAATGTGTTCTTCATCCTTGTGTCTTCTAAATTTTTTATTTCAGTAAAATTATTGAGTTTATAATTTTTTAATGGAGTTAACATGGATTGGGGTGGACTACCAGCAGCTTTAAAACAGCCTGTTAAAGGAGCGGACAGAAATTTATTTTAAAATCCTGTAATTGCGGAGTCTGGGTCGAAGATGTTGTCGACTGTGCTGGCAGCGACCTCGAGGGGTTGGAGACTCTAAGGAAGCAGAGGTCAAGCACAGGGCACTGGAACATGTGGAAAACACCCCTCGTTTGAGAAGGAGAAGTAGCGGAGATGATCCTATGGGATGGCGGACTAGTGAGGGGCTCTGTGGCTGAGAACACACAGGTGGCAGGTTGTTGGTGACTTGAGGTATGGAACTCACATAGACTGTGGGCTGCTGGAAACTTGCAGTCAAAGGACTCACAGGAGACTGCAGACTGCAGGAGACTGTGGACTGCAGGAGACTGGCTCGAAATTGGGTGAAGGGGTAGCAGGTTTTGGAACCAGGATACAAGAGGGTGCCAAGGGTGGGAAAGGCTTCTGAGGAGCCTTGGGCACTGAAGGCATCCTGATCATGTCGAATGTTTGGACCTGGAGCTCAGGTTGCCAATCTTTCTGTGTGGCTGCAGATGTTACGGGAGCGCTGGAGGCAAATCCATAGACACTCAGGGACTCACATTTGTCTAAGCCAACCTCTTTCCCTTAAAGTAGACTAAATGCAATTTCATGTAATATTACATCTATTTTATTATGTCAACAAAATAATCCTGAATCTTGAATCTTGATTTGAATGGTCACCCTGGCAGGAAATTTAACTTGCATATTAGTCAGCTTTTCCACTCTGAACCATTATTAATTTAACATCTGATAGATGGCAATCAGACTGTGCTGAGTTCACCATCTTTACATGAAGATAAAAGTTGGGGTAAAGGAGAAATACAAATGCTTTTCTATGTTTAACTTCATGATCCATTAACCAAAGACTTGATATATGTTTGAAATTGTAAGGCTACCTATTTGAATTCAAAGTTTAAATGTATTTATGTGGGTATTGATATTTAATTAGTGGATAATAACTTGAATAATAATTTCATATGATCTATTTTCAATTGACTTTAATGATTATGGGTTATGGATATAAAATTAATCTTTATAAGAAATGAATTATTCTTAATAAACATGCATTTACCTGTTTATAATCACACACCTTTTAGAGTGGTTAAAGGCCGTTTTACTGATCTTGGGCTCAAAATTACAAAGACATTTAAAGATCTATATAAAATTTAACTTTCTTCCTTTGATAGATAATGTGAAACAATGTAAATGGTCTCCGTTGGTTTTATCTTTAATAGGTCATATTAATGCTATTAAAATGATAATCTTACCTAAATATTTGTATTTATTTCAAGCAGTCCCAGTTTTTATTCCAAAATCCTTTTTTGATAATATTGACTTATTTGATAATATTGATAATTTGATAATATTTGATAATATTGATAATAGCTTCTTATATTTGGAATAAAAACAATCCCAGATTGTTTTTCCAAATTATAGACCCTATTATTGTGCAGTTAACGTCCACTCGATTATTTTTGGATCTACTATTCTGATAAATTTGAACGCCCTTATTGGGTAGATTTGGAATTAAATTCCGTGCAGAGGTTTTCAGTAGCCTCTTTATTGGGAGCAACTCTTCCTTTTACACTGTCTAAGATCAGTAGACGTACCTTCAACCCAATATTTAAACACATATTATGGATTTAGTTTCAATTTCGGAAGTTCTTTGGCTTGAAATTTTTTTTATTTTATCTAGTACCATTCCTCTTAATTTTTTTTCAACTGTCTATAATTGATCAAGCCTTATCTTTTTGGAAAATTAAAGGAATCGTCTCTTTTTCAGATTTATTTTTAGATGATGGCTTAATGTCTTTTGAACAATTATCTAATAAATATAACATACCCAAATCACATATTTTTAGTAACTTCCAAATTATAAATTTTCTGAATATTTTACTGTCTAACTTACCAACATTGTACCAACTGGATATGATTGATAGTTTTTTTCATTTGAACCCTTTTCATAGGGTTTAATAGGTAACATTTATTATGTTATTAAGATTGAAATCAAATTCTAATGACAAAATTAAAAGGGCCCAGGAGGAGGAATTGCAGTTATATCTACCAGAGCAATTATGGGAGAAGATTTTTGGATTGGTTAATACCTCTTCAATATGTGCTCATCATTCTTTGATTCAATTTAGAGTGGTACATTGGACTCATATGTCAAAAGACAGATTGGCCCTTATTTTTTCTAATGTGGGCCAATATTTGTGATAGATGTAAATCAGAAGTGGCTTCTCTAACTCATATATTTTGGTCATGCCCTATGTTGGAGAGGTATTGGATAGATATTTTTAAGACTTTGTCAGCTAACTGGATATTGGTTTGTAACCTAATCCATTGACTGCTCTTTTTGGAGTTATAGTTCCAGAAGTGGGACAAGTTCCCACTTCCACACCTCAGATTGTAGCCTTTTCTACATTGTTGGCTAGAAGAGCTATCTCATTTAAATGGAAAGATTCTAATCCACCTAGTTTGCTCAACGGTTCTCTCAAATTATGTCATGTTTAGAGAAAGTTAGGAATCATACATTGGATATTTCTGTTAAGTTTGAAGAAACTTGGTGACCTTTTGTAAATTATTTCCACATGACTTCTGGACTATATTTAATTTAATTTTACTTCCTTTCTCTTTGTTAGTGAAGACCAGACGGTTAATTTTTATTAATAAATTCTCAGGATAGGCTGCCCAGTCTTTTACTTATTTTTGTTTTGTTTTTAGATTAGGTGGGGTTTTATATAATAATTTTTTTTAACCCTTTTTTGAAGATTGCAGATTGAGGAGATGTGAACATATTCGGTAATTGTGGCATAATGCAGTATTATATCATATGATGTCATGCAATGATATTTTTTCCCTTTTTCATTATGTTCTCCTATTCTCCTCATGTATTCTTTACCTATAATATGATAAATATAAAGATTGAAAAAGAAAGAAAGAACACTGGCGATGCTTTTTTATGAAGTATCCCATGAGGTTAGATTTAATTTGAATGCTGGAATTGAACTCTGATAAGCAAATTGAATTGACAAAATTTCCCCAAATGATGTTGCACGTTTTCAAATATGAATGACTATACCAACCTGACTTATATTTTGCAGTGGACTTTGCCATAGAGCAAGCTCATCATGGTCTGTTCTTCAATCAGGGACAGTGCTGTTCGGCAGGATCCAGAATATTTGTGGAGGAATCTGTCTACAATGAATTTGTTTGCAAGAGCATTATCCTGGCACAGAAGCATGTTATTGGAGATCCCTTAAATAAAACAGTCACCCATGGACCACAGGTATCAAACAAAAAAAAAGATAATACAGTATGTTATGGAGCAGTGATACACACTCTCACTATAAAGCTGGATTGACAATCTGAAAAGGTTCCAAGGGCCACTCTCATGATCTATACATTATTTTAACCACATGTAGTCATGTGTCTGAAGCTGGAGTTTATTAACAACCAAATTTCTGTTTGGATTGGTATAAAACAAGAATAATCATTCCAAAAACAGTGGGTCAACCTAATGAGTTACTCCACCAGGTTGATTCTTTGTTACTCCAGATTGCATAATCTGCGGTCTCTTGTGGGTCAAAAATAATGGCTTCCTTATTGTAGAGCTCTTCGAAAGAATCAAAGACTTGTTGATCCAAACCAAAGCTTTTATTAGCAAAAGACAGGAGCTCTTCACAGGTGGCCGACCCATCCGGAATGATCTGACCTGGCTAGGGACACAACCCTTTAAGGCCCAGACAGTAGGCGTGGCTAAGCTCTCAGCCAATCGCTGTAAGCACAGTCTAGATACTGTAACTATATACACTATATACATTGGTGATAGATCTGTGCTATCACACTTATTTCAAACCATACTGATATATTTAAGCGTTTGAAGCATAATTTAGTTGGCCATCCTGAAAATTCAGTAACAGTCTGGGCTTTTTGATCCTAATAGCTGTTATCTAAATCTAGAGAGCTTTACAAATTATTCTCTTTTTAATTATTAAATCAATATAAACAGTTACTAATTTGCATTGCAAAATACAGATTACAATAAAAGTCGTAATTTTCATGCAAACTATTTCTCACAGAGATCATACACATTGAAAACTATTAGCTCCATTATATAATTGACAGCAATTTACCAAAAAGCTACTTGCTGTTTGCCAGTGTGAACTGCAGGCCTGAGTCGGCTCAACTGATTCAATTCACCCTTACAGTTCTCTCATCGTTATAGATGTGGTGCCCTGTTAGCCAGAATCAGACACACACAAAGGTAAAGACTGTACAACAGGCTTTCATCCACAAAGACTTCCACAGAGCCAGGCTGGATGTGGCTGCAGCAACTCTGAGTGAGGCCTCGGGAGGCTGACGCAGGCTTATATCCCGGAGGGTGATTGACACCCGACTGGGTGGGGCTTGATCCATTCAGGCAGACTGATTGGCAGCCGACCAGGTGTTGTCCTGTCCCCTTACACTCCTGCAGGGACAGAGGTTGCCCCCTGCAGTAGGCCAGTGGTTTACCACCACAATAGACTCTTCGTTTTGTACACACACACACACACACACACACACACACATTCATTCTTCTGCTAGTCTTCTACCTCCCTCACTTCAGCTAAACAAGTTATAACAGGTGATGATCGAATATGGATCTCCAAAATGAGTCAGTCAAAGAATCTTTATACCTCTAAGAGTTTCTGGAGTTTAATGCATTTTTTAATTGTTAATCCAGATATCCCATAGCGCCCCATCTGAGGCCTGTAATCCCAGCCTTCTCCAGTTGATCACAACTCAATAATTCTAAAGCACCACTCTTATGAGAATGCCTTGACCAAAGGATTTTTCCAACATCTGTTAAAGGTTCATTGTCAATAGTTATTTGACTACCACCAACCCCTTCCCCTTGACTGAGCCTTCCAGCTGCAGGATTCCACCTGTTCAAGCAAAACAGGTGCCACAATGCAAGCAATGTAAACTCCTCAATGCAAACTCCTCAATGCCACAATGCAAGCAATGTAAACTCCTCATTTGTCAGCAGAGCAGCCTCTGCGTGGTGATCAGGTCTACTGGGGCCCTCTGCTCTCTGTGAGATCTGAGAGTTTATAAAATTCCTACAGAAAACATACATCGTAATTATTTGACCAGTGTAGCCATCTATTAACTCTGGGGAGGGCTAGAAAAAACATCCTGGCTGGAGAGGACAGCATGGGAAGAGTTAAAAAAAAGAGTAAAAAATCATGATGAGATGTTTATTTAAACATGTTTTAGATTGCAGTATAAAGGATATATCTGCAAACTTATCAGGGATTTGATATTTAAATATGGGAAGAATATCACAATGTGTTGGTTAATGCTTGTTTGAAATTGTAATGTAGTCATGTTGGCCAGATTATTATTCCAACGATCAAATAAAATCTCTTTGTGGTATCATTTAATATCTGTTATTTTTAAACAATACAGCAAGGTACAAGGTCCTTCCAGGCCATGAAACCTGAGCTTCCCAATTACACCCAACCAACCCCATTCGTTTTGGAAGTGGGAGGAAGCCAGAGCACTTGGAGAAAATCCATGCAGATCACAGAGAGAACGTACAAACTCCAAGCAGTCAGCACCAGGTTCAAACTTGGGCATCTTGGGTATCTAGAAAGGAGGGAGGCAGAAAAATGTTGTGTATTTGGATTTTCAAAAAGACCTTCAATAAGGTGCCACATAAGAGGCTGCTTAAATAAGATAAGAGCACGTGGAATTAGAGGAAAGATATTAGGTTGGGTGGAGCATTGGCTGACAGGCAGAAAGCAAAGGATGGGAATAAAGGGGTCCTTTTCTGGTTGGTTGTCTACTACTAATGGCATTCCATAGTCATAATGTCGGGGCCACTTTTTACAATTTACATTATGATTTAGATAATCGATTAAATCATTTTGTGGTCAAGTTTGGAGATGACACCAAGATAGGTGGTAGAGTAGGAAGTGTGAAGAAACCGAAAGATTGCAGAGAGACTTGGACCACTTAGGAGAGTGGGCAAAGAAATGACAGATGAGATACAATTTTGAGAAATGTACGGTTGTACATTTTGGAAGAAGAAATAAACAGGATGGGGAGAAAATTCAAAATTCTAATGTGCAAAGGGACTTGGGGGTCCTCGTGCAAGATTCCCTAACCACCAGGTTGAATTGGCAGAAAGAAAGCAAATGCTATGTTGGCATTCATTTTAAGGGGAATAGTGTATAAAAGTAAGGAGGTGTTGATGAAGCTCTATGGGGCACTGATGAAACCTGTACCGTGTGCAGTTTTGGGCCCCTTAGCTTAGAAATGATGTATTAATGTTGGAGAGAGAACAGAGAATGTTTACCAGGATGATTCCAGGAATGCAAGGGCTAACATACGAGGAATGCTTAGCGGCTCTTGGACTTCATTCATTGGAGTATAGAAGAATGAGAGGGAATCTCTTAGAAATGTTTTGAATGACAAAAGGATTGGACAGAGTAGATGTGAATAAGATGTTTCCCTTGGTGGGTGAATCCAGGACAAGAGGGCACAGTCTTAGAATTAGAAGGTACCCATTTAAAATAGAGGTGAGGAGAAATTTCTTTAGCCAAAGGGTGTTGGATTTTTGGAATTCATTGCCACATACAGCTGTGGAGGCCCGATAATTGGGATGTTTAAGAGGGAGATTGGTAGGTATCTAATTAGTCAGGGTATTAAAGGATATGGGGAAAAGGCTGGAACTTGGAACTAGAAGGGAGAACAGTTCAGCTCAGGGTATGCAGAGCAGACTTGATGCGCCAAATGACCTACTTCTGTTTCTTTTTCTTTAACCATATATAACCATATCCTCTCTCTTTGGCTTGGCTTCGCGGATGAAGATTTATGGAGGGGGTAAAAGTCCACGTCAGCTGCAGGCTCGTTTGTGGCTGACAAGTCCGATGCGGGACAGGCAGACACGGTTGCAGCGGCTGCAGGGGAAAAATGGTTGGTTGGGGTTGGGTGTTGGGTTTTTCCTCCTTTGCCTTTTGTCAGTGAGGTGGGCTCTGCGGTCTTCTTCAAAGGAGGTTGCTGCCCGCCAAACTGTGAGGCGCCAAGATGCACAGTTTGAGGCGATATCAGCCCACTGGCGGTGGTCAATGTGGCAGGCACCAAGAGATTTCTTTAGGCAGTCCTTGTACCTTTTCTTTGGTGCACCTCTGTCACGGTGGCCAGTGGAGAGCTCGCCATATAACACGATTTTGGGAAGGCGATGGTCCTCCATTCTGGAGATGTGACCCACCCAGCGCAGCTGGATCTTCAGCAGCGTGGACTCGATGCTGTCGACCTCTGCCATCTCGAGTACTTCGACGTTAGGGATGAAAGCTCTCCAATGGATGTTGAGGATGGAGCGGAGACAACGCTGGTGGAAGCGTTCTAGGAGCCGTAGGTGATGCCGGTAGAGGACCCATGATTCGGAGCCGAACAGGAGTGTGGGTATGACAACGGCTCTGTATACGCTTATCTTTGTGAGGTTTTTCAGTTGGTTGTTTTTCCAGACTCTTTTGTGTAGTCTTCCAAAGGCGCTATTTGCCTTGGCGAGTCTGTTGTCTATCTCATTGTCGATCCTTGCATCTGATGATATGGTGCTGCCGAGATAGGTAAACTGGTTGACCGTTTTGAGTTTTGTGTGCCCAATGGAGATGTGGGGGGGCTGGTAGTCATGGTGGGGAGCTGGCTGATGGAGGACCTCAGTTTTCTTCAGGCTGACTTCCAGGCCAAACACTTTGGCAGTTTCCGCAAAGCAGGACGTCAAGCGCTGAAGAGCTGGCTCTGAATGGGCAACTAAAGCGGCATCATCTGCAAAGAGTAGTTCACGGACAAGTTTCTCTTGTGTCTTGGTGTGAGCTTGCAGGCGCCTCAGATTGAAGAGACTGCCATCCGTGCGGTACCGGATGTAAACAGCGTCTTCATTGTTGGGGTCTTTCATGGCTTGGTTCAGCATCATGCTGAAGAAGATTGAAAAGAGGGTTGGTGCGAGAACACAGCCTTGCTTCACGCCATTGTTAATGGAGAAGGGTTCAGAGAGCTCATTGCTGTATCTGACCCGACCTTGTTGGTTTTCGTGCAGTTGGTTATGCTAACAGTACCACCCAAATAAGGGAAAGAAAATTTTAAACCTTTTTCATTTAACTAAGATATTTCACCTTGGCCTATTATTTAACACTAAACTGCATCCTAGATTTAATTTAACATGATAATAGAATGAGCTGATCACTCTGGGACAAGGTATTATCAGTGATATTTTACGAGAGTTTGGCAACCAAAAATGCAATAATTGTGATACATTGCCAATCGAAAACATGGAGATATAGAAAATCTGATAAATAAACATTTTTGTTTAATTCCCAATGTTGTCGAAGAAGCACAAACTGCAGATTTAAAGTGACATTGCAGCGATAGGGACCTATTACTAGATGTGAGCAACAGGGTACTAACTCACCAAAATAGTCAAATTGTGAATGCTAAAAATTTAACGAAGATATTCAAAATGCTAGAAACATTCAGGAGTATAGGCAATATCTTTTGGAAGAAAAATATATGGTTCTTATTTCAGGTCAGTGGCCTTTACTTTCATACCATGAACCAGAAATAAGTGAATCAGGGTTGCTTTGGATGTGAAGGATTTTAAAATCCCAAAATTAATCCATCCCAAATCAGCTCATTTTTGAGAAACCCAGAAACTGCAGACGCTGGAATCTTGAGCAAATAAAGAATTGCTGGAGGAACTCAGCAGAACAGATATCACTCATGGATAGAAATGGTCACTCAACGTTTTGGGTCGGTTGGGACCCTTTATTCAGCCATTTTTGATTTCAATACATTGAAGCTGGAAAGGGCAACCAATTTTCTCCCATGAAGCCAAAGGGACACTTAAATACATTAATGAGATTTCATACCTTAGATTTTTATCTCTTTTTTAAATTTAAGCCTGAATGGATGGGTTTCCCAGACCTCGGGAATCCTGGCAGCTAAAGGGAAGTAAAGACAGCTTTGTGGAAGAGGTAAGTGTCTTTACAGCATGGCTTGCAAGAGATGTGAAGCAGGATGCCTTAAACCACAAGCTTTTTTGCTTCCCTCTTTGCTCTCAGATGTCCTTTGCCACTGCAATTGCATCAAATAGATGTCACCCACACATCTCCCAAACCACTGTTATCATATGCCCATAAATCACCAAACTTTAATCTTAAAAACAAGATTTCCCACCCCAGCAAAATGATTGTAACCTCCCCATCTCTGCTTCAGCCTGTTATCAGCCTCCTCCCAATCCTCAGTCCATGGAACTGAATTTTGGGAGCACAGGGCAAAGGCAGCCACTATGACATGGGCAGTCTTAGATAAACAAAATCAAACATGTGTCTCGTTCTTTTAAATGAGTTATACTTGGAGCCCTGTGTAAAGTATATTTAAAATTCAATTAATATATTGAAATATAAACAAATAAAAACAATTATGGAGACCTCGCAGGTCATTCAGCATAAAGTGTGTGTCAATGTTTCAAGTCAAAACTATACATCAGGACTAATATGCAAGGGGAAATATTACCAGTACACACCAATACCAAGGATGTGGGGGTGAGGTGGGGGGTAGGGGGGAGAGAGTAGAGTACCGAAACTGGTAGATGAAAGATGAAACAAGATAGAGAGAGGATGACAGGCTAATGGAACCAGGTGAGGCTGAGGCCACTGGAAAGGTAAACAAAGGATGAAGAAAACTATCTGGACCAGTGAGTGTGTGTGGGAGGGGAGCACATCGATACCATTGGATTGCCAACGCCATTAACGAAATATGAAATGTTGTTTGACCATTGTGCGTTTTTTCTCTCCATAATAATGGAAAAGGGTGTGGGGTGGCAAGTTGGTGTGTGAATGGGAAGGAGAGTTAAAATGACACAACCTGAAGCTTCAGGTGCCGTTGCAAATGCTCTGCACAATATTTGCATAAACAAAACTCGATTTCTCCATTGCAGAGGAGGACACTCCATGAGCATTGAATGTAGATGAACCTCTGCTTTACTTGGAGGGCTGTTTGTGTCCCTGGATGATGGTGCTCACAATGTGGCCTCCTCTACGTTGGTGAAACCAGGCATAGATAAGTGAGCATTTTGCAGAACACTGCACTCTGTCCACAAAGGCCATCTCAACCTTGCAGTAGCTGGTCACTAATCATATTACAGAGGGGCCAAAACCCAATTGGAAGAAGTGTTTCATATTCTACTTTGGTAGCTTGCAATGATATGAACAATGCTTTCAAATTTCAGGTAACCCAAGCCCCTGGCATTCTCCTCCCATTTAGCTGTTAGTTTTCTTCTCCCTCCCTATTCATCTTTTCCATCCCTTCAAGCACCCAGTTTCATCTGCCCTTCGTTCCCTTCCTTCTGGTTTCATCTATCACCTACTGGCCTCTATCCCACCCTCCCTCCTGCCACCACCCTGAGTATCTGCTAGAATCAAGAAGGGTGACAGGAGATTTGATTGTAATAATACAAGATATTGAGGATATTAAACTGATGGATGATATGGGGGAGAATCTAGAGCTAAATGTCTCGCTGTATAAAATAAGGGTCACCTATTGACGATAGAGAGTAAGTGTGATAGTACAGATTCTATCACCAATGTGTACATGTACAGATTGTAGTGTAGGATGACTGTGATTGGCTGAGAGTGTAGCCACACCTACTGGCAGGTCTTAAAGGATTGCTCCTAGCCAGACCAAGTCATTCTGGACTGGTCGACCTACTTGTGATATGCTCCAGTCTTTTAGTTAATAAAAGCCTTGGTTTGGATCAACGCGCACTACAGTAGGCATAAGATTTTTGCAGAGGGACTGAATCTTTGGGATTCCCTTCCTCAAATAAAAGTAGAAGAAGACTTGCTTGATGGATGCTTAATAAGCACAAGGGTGAAAGGATATTGTGTGTAGATGGGAATGCTGGTGTCCTGGCATGCTTAGCAATGTTGACCAAAACTAGATTACTTCCTCATGAAATATTGATGTAAAGTTTCCAACATATAGCAGAAGTTATCATGAGAGGGCGCAGAGACGAGCAACTTTTTTGAGCAAAGTTCCAGTTGTGAAACTAATTACATTTCTTGGTTTAGAATCTCTGTCATTTCCCACTTTATTCGTAATAGGGACATCTGGAATCAGACTTGGCTAAGGAGCCAAGTAAACAGAGGCTGTAGTTGGAAGCCTATGCTTGGGACCTGAATGATTGCAGGTTGACTAAATGCAAAGTACCCCATACATGAGAAACTAGGAGTGTGGCGCTAGCTCATAGCTCCAATATCTTAGATTTTAAATGGGTGTAGGGGCGGGGGAGGGGTTTGGACATTTTTCCTGTGATCACATGGGTTTCCTCTGTATATCTGAAATGATAATTTATCCAATAAAAAGGGATCTACTGAAGAGCTTTTAACAAGCCCACTATATTTTAAAAAGGTTTTGACTTAAGTTTGGAATAAACCTATCAACAAAGTTAAATCAATGCAAGCTTATAATGTACACATTAAGTGATAGCTCAAAGTTAATAAGGAGAAAATGAAAACCGAGTTAAATAATAAAAGGTTCTATAACAAGTAAGCATGTATTTGTTTTAGCAATCAGAATTTGCAAAAGCGACGTTTCCACAGAGACATACAAGCAGACAAGTGTTACTCTTTTCATTGCAATCTAGCCTTCAAGGCATTTTTACATTCCCAGTGATTTTGCACAGTTCAAAAAATACCCTAGATAGAAGGCATTCAATGTCGAACTGTTTTGTGTGATGTATTCATTCTTTTTATTTTCTCTGATGACATTTTGACAGATTGATAAAAAGCAGTATGATAAAATTCTCAGTTTAATTGAGAGTGGGAAGAAAGAAGGAGCCAAGCTGGAATGTGGAGGCTTGCCATGGGGAGATAAAGGCTTCTTCATTCAGCCTACAGTATTCTCAGAAGTCACAGATGAAATGCGCATTGCTAAGGAAGAGGTAAGGCAGCTTTGCACATCAGCTTGTAAAATAGATGCATATTTCAGACTCCTATTCCTAAATGTTTTTAACAGGATTTTTTTAAGCTTACAGTTTAATGGAAGTATTCTTCTTCTGAGTTCTTTAGTTCTGGCAATACAAGGTGATTAAGAATGTTAAATCTTAACTTGTATTTGATTTCAGTTTACTCTCAACCAGTCTTGCTGATTAAAAGGCAGCATATCTAAATGGTGGACTGCTCCGTTTTAATGGAGGAGCAGCTGGCAAGCTCCTATCTAACAAGGAGAAACACAGCTCCTGGTACCAGCTGCAGAAAACCACTTAAAACAGCTATGATATCTCCAGCTCAGATCATTCAGATCATGGAAAAAAAATCACAAAACTTTTTTAAAAGTGGGAGTATTAAGATTTACGTTGTTTATAGACCACAGTAACCTTGAATTAATGTTTGTTCATGACACCAAGGGTATTGCAATGTTCCATGCTTGTCCAAGTCAACCAAGCATACATGAGAACAGTGAAAGTTGGCAACAGTTTGAACTTGAGAACATGATGTTGCTTCACATGATGTCCACACAAATCAATGAGACAAAAAGATAATGTTTAGTGTCATAACACGATGGGAACCATGGCTTGCCAACTTTATAAAATGTCCAAAATAAGGTCAATTATCTGTTGATCAATGTATTAAAATTTTAACCCTTTTTAAATATGCTCATAATTTAAGGAATATTAAAATAATTGTGCATATATATTGTTTCCTTCACAACTTCTCAACGACTTTAAAATAAAACAGATCTTTGGACCAGTGCAGCAGATAATCAAGTTTAAAACAGTTGAAGAAGTTATTAAAAGAGCTAACAACACGCATTATGGTTTAGTTGCTGCAGTTTTCACCAAAGACATCAATAAAGCATTTACAGTGGCTTCAGCTCTTCAAGCTGGGACTGTGTGGTAAGCTTTTTAAGTAGATACAGAGTATGTTCACATATTCCTGAGCTATCTGTGAATTATATGGCCCATTGCATTGAATTTCACAGTTGAGCATATTAATCTTCCCACAGGCTTAATTGTTACAATGCATTGAATGTTCAGAGTCCCTTCGGAGGATTTAAAATGTCTGGAAATGGTAGAGAAATGTAAGTATTAAAACAGTGTTTCAAATAAAATTGCAAGGTTAGTGCTTTTAGTTCAATTTAGATTTCGTATTGCAACGTATGTGCAATAGTATATAAAAGAAATACATGAATTACTCTTTAATGGTAGAGTCACTTTTAGACACAGGTAAACAGAGAGATGAGGCCCTACAGAGAGAATTTAGGGGGTTAGATACAAAGTTGAAAACCAGAATCTCAGTGGTTGTCATCTCAGTATTAGTCCTTCTGCCATGTGAGGAATACGAAGGTAGGACAGGAAAGAAGTTGAAGGAGGGAGGGGAGAGTGTTTGGATCATGGGGATCCCTTCTCGTGACCAGTATTAGATTAACAGGTTGCACCTGAATTTTAAATCTAAATTTTTACATTTAATTTTAAATTTAGACATAAAGCATGATAACGGGCCCTTTGGGTCCACAAACCTGTGCCTTCTGATTACACCCAAATGTACTCCTGATACATTTAGAATGGTAGAGGAAACTGGAGCCCCTGGAGAAAAGTCATGCAGACACGAGGAGACCGTCCAAACTCCTTACAGACAGCACTGGAGTTGGTCCCATTTGTTGGCGCTGTAACGGTATTGCACTAACCACTACGCTATCCGTGCCAGCTGGAGAGGTTAAGAACATCCTTGCAGAGAGATTTACTAGTGCTACTCAAGATGGGTTAAATAAGAGAGGGAAATGAGTGGAATGCAGAATGATAGTGCCGTAGATGGGGAGTTAGAATCTTGTGCAGGAAAAGAGACAGGCAAGTCCAGAGGGCAAGTGGGCAGCGAGAGATGGGGAAATATGAGAAGGAGCGCAGCTTTTACTTCAATATAAGACTGATGAGCTGGGAACATTGATCAATAAATGGAATCACGATGTTGCTGCAATCATAGAAACATGATTAAGGGAAGGGCAGAAGTGGCAGCAGTATTGCTATGTGGTAGAGAGGTTTCTGGTGCAACAGAGGGCATACAAAGCGAGTGGGTGCTGTACTGCTGACTGGGGACACAATTCTGGCAGGACTCAGAAAAGACATTTTGGAGGAACGGCCAACGAAGCCATATAGAGTCATATACAGCATGGAAACAGGCCACTCGGCCTTCTCTGTCTACGCTGACCATTGTGTCCATCTAAACTACTGCTAGACTGCATTAATTCTATATTCCTGTCTTGCACATTCAAATATCTGTCAAGATGATTCTTAAACATTGCTATTGTTTCTGTATCCACCACCTTTTCTGACAGCTCATTCCAGATATCAACTATGCTTTGTGTGAAAAATGCACCCCTCCGATCTCCTCTAAAACCTCCTCCCTCCCACATTAAACCGATGCCTTCCAGTTGTAGTTAAACAAAATAAATGTGGAGATGCTGGCATTGTGCCATGCACAAACCTGCTGGAAAAACTCAGCAGGTCAGGCAGCATCCATAGGAAGTAAAGGGTAGCCAATTTTTTGACCCTAGGCCCTTTGTCATGTTGGTAACCCACACAGCCTAGTCCCACCTCTGTGTGTTTGGCTCTCTAAACCTATCCTATCCATCTATCCATCCAATTTTTTTTCTTAAACATTTCAATTGAACCTACTTCAACTACCTCCTCTGGCACCTCATTCCATACACTCACCACCCTCTGTGTGAAAAGATTGTCCTCAAGTTCCTGTTAAATCTCTTCTCCCTCACTTTAATCCTATGTCCTCTGCTTCTTGATTCCCTACTCACACTAAAGCTCACTGTGTTCACTTTTATGATTTTGTACACCTCCATGAAATCACCGCTTGTCCTCCTGCACTCCAAGGAGAAAAGCCCCAGCCTGTTCAACCTCTCCCTATAGCTCAGGCCCCCAAGTCCTGACAACATCCATGTAAATCTCTGCACCCCTCTCCAGCTTGACAACTTGATGTAAGAAACATCTAGTAAAAGCACAATGCTGGAGAAACTCAGGAGGTCAAACAGTGTCCTTTATAGAGTAAAGATACATAACTAATGTTTTTGGGCTTGAGCCCTTCATCAAGGGATGGAAAACTGTAGGTAGGCACCTGAACAAAATGCTGGGGAGAGGGGCAGTGGGAGGGTCAAAGGGAGGAGCACAGTCCCAAAGGCAGAAGGAAATAGCTGGATAAGGGAGGGAGGGCACACCAGCAATCAGAGGGAGGAAGGATGGCTGTGAATGGAGAGGGAATGGGGTGGAGAGCTAGAAGACAAAGGGAAAGGGAAAGGAGGGAGAATGGAGTGTAGGCTGGCAGAAACCAGAGAAGTCAATGTTAATGCCATCCAGTTGGAGAGTGCCCAGGTGTAAAATCAATTTATGGGTAGTCTTGATGGGACAGTACATGAGGCCATGGACAGACAGGTGAGCATGGGAGTGGAGCATAGAATTGAAGTGGTTGGCCACTGCGAGATTCCTGTCACTTACATGGACAGAGCAAAGGCACTCAGTGAAGTGAACTCCCAATCTGCGCCCAGTCTCTCTGATGTCGGAAGCACCGAGTGCAGTAGATCACTCCCATGGATACACAAGTCAAGTGTTGCTTGAAAGGATTGTTAGCGGTGTGAAAGTATAAGTGTAATGAATATGCTTAACAAAGGGTTCATGGATTAATTGAGAAAATACAGTAGCTGCTTGTGAGATGATGAGAACATAACTGTTTTCTTACCATGACCTTCTTTGTGCTGCAGTGAGATAGTAGCTAACTCCACATGAATGTCAATATATCCTGAGTAAAGAACATTGACATTTCTCAGAGATTTCTAGGCACTACAGGTTATTGTAAACACAAAATTGCCAGATGTGTGTAACTTGTGTGAAACTTGCGAGGGTCTCATGCAGACCCCTGCCCAAAAGGAGTATAAAAGTCCAACGAACATGCCGATGCTTTGAGTGGGGGTTCAGTGTAGAGAACGAGTTACTAAATTCTTTCCTTATCACTCCTCACTCCCACTTGCATTTCCAAGGTGAAGCAAAGAAACCGTTGTGCGCTTAATTGGTTCTGCTCTTTTCTGCTATTTGGTGAGGGAGGAAGTGTGCGCACAAACATGGCACTTCCTGCGGTCGCAGGGGAAGGCGCCAAGGGGCAATTGAGATGAGGGAGTCACAGAGGGAGTGGTCCCCACAGAAGGAGGAGAGGGGCTGAGAAGGGAAAATGTGCCTTGTGGTGGGATCATGATGAGGTGGTGGAAATGATGAGGGAATAACAATTCAAGAGGCCATGGACACACATGTCAGCATGGGAGGGGGGGTGCCAAATTGAGAACAGTACATGAAACCGAAACTTCTGGTTAGCAACTCCTTGTGAGCAAACATCCTACTAATTTCCAGAAATGTTTCAAATGCCCGTCAAGACACAACCCAAAGTGAACCAGCAACCAAAACCGTGAAAAGAATTTAAGTGCTGTGATTATATCTGACCTTTACAAAACAGTAGTGCAGCCAGGAGTGATGCCGACTCTCAGTTCCAGTGACCATGGTTCAATCCGAACCTCTGGTCCCATCAGTGGAGTTTATATGTTGTCCCTCTAACTACATGGCTTTCCTGCTACATAAGTTAATTGGCTTCTGTAAATTTTTCCTAGCATGCAGGTGAGTGGTAAACTCTAGCATTGGGGAAGTACATGAGGAAAATTGGTGTAAAAACAGGTGCTTTATAGTCGGCCTGGTTCTGTGCTGTATCTCTCCAGGACTCTGTAACATTGAAAAACCTTCAACTGCCAAAAATAATCAAATTGTTTTTAAAAAAGTGAAAATTTGAGTTAAGAATAAATACATTCCTTCAAAAAAAAATGTAGTTTTCCTGAAATCTTACTCCCTTCCTTGAAGGCATTCTTTTCCATCAAAAGGAATGAAAATGCTGAATCTATGCCAAGTCCAACCTGGTTCAGGTTTATTGCTGATGCATCAAACGCCAAATATTACTGCACAGTATGGACCCTTCATCCCACAATGTTGTGCTAATCTAAATAAACCAACTCCACATCAATCTAATCTTTCCCTACTCACAGCTACTATAGTTGTTACATCGATGTGCCTATCTAAGTCTTTTAAATGTCTCTATTGAATCAGTCTCCACCACCATTCTCTGTGTAAAAATAAACTTTCTTCCACTCACATTAAACAAATGGTATTGGGCACTGTCACCCTAGGAAAAAGGTGCTGGCTGTCCACCCTATCTATGCTTCTCATAATCTTGTACATATCCATAAAGTCATCTCTCATCCTCCAACAATCCTTAGCTCTCTCAATCTTTCCTTATTAGGCATGTTCTCCAATCCAGGCAACATCCTGGTATATCTCTTCTGCACTCTCTCCAAAGCTTCCACATCCTCCCTTTAATGAGGTGACCAGAACTGAACACATGACTCAAAGTGTGGTTGAACCAGAGTTTTGTAGAGCTGCAACTCAATGAAGGCCAGCACACCACATGCATTCTTAACCACCTCCTTGGGGGAAATATGGACTATATCCAGCTTAACCAAGGAAAATTTAGGAAGTTGGTGTTGTCCCACTTCCTCTGGACTCCAGCATCAGAGCGTGTTCTGAACCTCAGTGTTCCTCCAAATAGACCTCAGATGTAATTTATATGTTAATTTGGACATCCCTTGACAAATATCACAACAGAAATTAATGTTGTGAGCACAACTGCATTGCTGATACTAATTTTGGTTATTCCCATAATGATGACTGAATTAAAGGACAAGAACAAATTCAAGAAAGCACAGAATTTCCTGAACATATTCCACTCCTGTCTAAACCTAAGGATTTATGCTTATGAATGTTAAAAAGGAAGGCCCATTTAAACCATACCTTTCACATTCCTTTGAGAGCATATCACATTTCTGCTGCCGTTGCAACATGGAAAATGTGCCTTCTCCTTTAAAAACAACAGGATTCCACCTCTAATATAACAATAGGCAGGTAATCTGGTTTTGGACATTTGGTTTCAGGAATGAAATACTGATCGGAACACTGTGGTTTGCTGTTGTTCCATGAAATGCTGCATGTGATCAATATCCCAAAAAGAGAACCCCTGCAACATGATTCAAGATGCCAGTGATGCTTGCAGTTGTTTTAAAGGTGGTGCTGCCGTGGGTATGGACCCAGGAGGAGTGGAGGAGCCAAACTGTGTCTTCAGCACTCTTCTTCAGGATCCTACTGCCCAGTCATCCCAACTTGCCCACAGCGACCAAAATGTCCCACCCACCCTTGTACCACCTGTGTGCTTCAACCACCTCCTCCAGCAGCCATATATGTGGACCCTTAGTGTAAAAAAAGTTACGCCTCAAATTTAAACTGCCTGTAGTATGGGGACAATGGCATTTCTGTTACAATGAATCCATGAAGGTCATGCCCAAGATGGTGACACACTTGCTTGGCAGCCCAAACCACATGTTGTGGGCTCCGGGGGAGCAGCTGGCCAATGCAGTGGGCCAGAGTTGGAGATTCGCAACCCACCAAGACGAAGCCTGCAGTGGACCCTACAGGGCGGGAGACCACAACGAGCAGCTCAGAGACCGAAGACCTTAAACCAGGCTGCCAGAGTCTAGCTCATGGGAACCAGGTATCCATACAAGGATTCATGAAGGTGCCAATGGCCATTATGGTTCCCGCATTCCCTCAGGCACTAGTAAGCTTCCTAATCATAATAGGGGGTTTGGAACCAGAGGAAAGGGACTTGGATGCCTGGAGCTCAGGTTCACCATTGAAGGTTACGAAAGCGCAGGAGGTGGCGGGATCCGTGGAGTATCGATGACTGATTTGCTTGTACTTCTCTTTCTCTTGATGAGGTCCTGGAGAAGTGGCACCTCTTTGTGTGTCCTTATAGGGCAAACAAAAGAAAACAAATCTTGGATACGTCTCCTTTAAAAACAACAGGCTTCCACCTAATATAATAATACATTACAATAAAGGAAACTGAAAATCTTGGAACTTGATGGACAGATGAACTGAAGATTCAGCCCAGATTTTTATGCTGATCTCAAGAATGAGACTTGAAAACTTCTGACTCAGAAGCAAAAGCACCGCCTGCTGAGTCACAGAAGATCAAAGTTGAATGACTGAGCCTGGGCTTGGAGCTTGAGCAACGAGAAGGATGAAAGGAATCCTAACACCGTGCTTGTGTGCAAATATTTTACTTCCCAAGCCAGCACACGTAACATGGTTACTGTGGTTTTTCCAGGCTGGGCAACTGGAACAACTTTGGAGACTTAATTTGCTGCCTCTGCCACCTCCCTCCACATATCTTCTTTTTAAGAGGGTAATCTTCATCATGACACCTGCATATCTTGTAGTTAACACTCCATTTGTTAAAGGGCATTTTGGTTAATAATGTTACTTCCAGATGTACTTCTATCTCACACCAAAAAAATCGTCTCTTCCTTTAAGGCCAACAGCTGCCCATTAAAATCATTTAACTGAATGGATTTTGCAACTGGCAATCAATTCCACTGGTGGTCTGACACCTGCAGAGGATTTTCCACTTGTGAGTTACCAAATATGAGAGTTGTAGTCAAGTTAGTCATCCCAGCAGTGGGCCTGGGTGGGAAACCAGCCATCATTTTGCTCGTCTCAGAAAGGTTGGGCTAAAATGTGCAAATATCTACAAATAAACATGAAAAGTATCATCTACTTTTGCATTAATTACAAAAGCAAAATTACCTAATATAATTCTTTCTTTCCAGGGGAGAATACGGTCTTCAGGAGTATACAGAAATTAAGACCATTACCATCAAAATTCCACAGAAGAATTCCTAAAATATTCTAAATTAAAACAGGTGAAGAATTTTCAACAAAAAAAATATGATCTGAGGCTTTTTAATTCTAAATCTAACCACCACAGTTCATTTGTGTAGTTTTGCAACCCTGTATGTGACAGCCATTTTATATCCTGAAGTATGAATAATATATCAAAGTAGAATTTACCTATTAGTACATTACATAATAAAATAGTGATTTAAATATATATTCAAACTAGCTTATAGTATGGACATTTTGTTTTGGCAATTTTAATTTTTTATTCATTTAATAAAAGATTGATCTTATCTAGCTTCATCAAGCAAATTACTGTGATCCATTCCCTGATCTTAGTAATGTTCTTTGATGTTGTTATATTTGCCTCAATTTGCAAATCTATCATGCTTGTTTTGAAATTCTTTTCCCTACTTACTTGAAGTGCACATGTATATTCTGTAGATTATTCCCTTTTTTCTAATATTTTGTGGCAAATATCTTTAGACAAAAATGCTTGTGATATCAGACAAGAGTGAGTAAAATGCAATTGCACTGGTATATAAAAAAAATAGAATCATTGGAGAGAATAAATGCAAGTAGGCTTTTTCCACAGAGGTTAAGTGAGATACATCCAGAGGACATGCATAAGGGTGAAATGGAAAAGGTTTAGGGGAACATTAGGGGCAATTTCTTTGTTAGAGAGTGGTGGGAATATGGAATGAGCTGCCAGCTGAAGTGCTGAATGCAGGTTCAATTTTAACATTTGTTACATCGCAGACCAGCTGCAATGGAAATTCGCCAATGCAGTGTTACTTTTCTTTTAGTAGTTATTAATAAATATAGTGTTTTAATAATATAACACATTAGTCAAATCAAATCCAACTCTGTGTGTGTGTGTGTGTGTGTGTGTGTGTGTGTGTGTGTGTGTGTGCGTGCATGTGTGTGTGTGTGTGTGTGTGTGTGTGAGAGAGAGAGAGAGAGAGAGATCGAGCGCTACCTGAACTATTACTGTTTATAGGCACAATTCTGGAAAGACATTCCAAAGTTCAGTCTTAGAAATTCATCGTCAAAATGCACACTTTAAAACTGATGCACAGAAGTAATCATGAAAGTGAGGGGAGAGACCGAGTGACCGGACTGCCAAAAACTCATGAATCCTCAACCAGTTGCTTCTAGAGAAACATCCTTTCATACAAATGGTTGTCACAACTTCCCTTTTCCTTCTGTAGGGGAAATGAAATGCGTGACTTCCATAATGCTTTCAAAACCCAGGTACTGGTCAATTGAAATGACCTTTCCTCTGGTCATGGGGGGGGGGGGGGTTTAATAATTTCCCTGACAGGGAGAATCAACTGAGTCATTTCTGCTCTGTGTTCAATGAGATGGCTACTGGTCATGAAGTGTTGTTCCTCCAGTGTTTCACGCACAGGACTCTCTCACGTCCTGTGTCCCTGGAAAAAGCCACACATTGTCCTTTCTCCTCTCCAAAGTAGTGAATTTGGGTACAGCTTGTTCTAGCTGTTGAGACCAAGGCTGTCCACAGCTGTGAATGATTGCAGCCTGTACTAGCCCTCAAAGTGTTACATTAAATGAAAGGGGAGGTCGTAACATGTTCCCCCCCAATAAAGAAAAATTTGATCTGTATGAGCAAAAGTTTAACTGCAACCTACAATGTTTGGAATAATAAATTCACTATTACATGATATAATAGAGACAAATATAATTTTTTACAGCAGCAGATACAATTAATAAGTTTCATTTTGCTGCAAAACATTGCAAACTTAACATCTTGAAAGGCAATCAGCAATTACATTATCCTTGCCTCTAATATGAGTTATCATTAAATCATATTCCTGCAGAATTAGTCTTCAGTTTAACAATCATTTATTTTCATTTTTCATTCTACTCATGAAAACTAAGGGATTATGGTAAGTATACACAACAGGTGGTCCCTGAGCTGTGCAGATGTAAACATCAAAATGCTGCAAAGCCGGTACAAGGGACAATAATTATCTCTCTATGGTAGAATAATTCTTTTGATGTTCATTGAATTTCTTGGATAAGTAAGCCACTGGATGGTCAACTTCATCACAACTTTTGTACTAACACAGCTCCTGCTGCTTCATCAATGCCATCTACTGCTAAAGAAAATGGCTTCTCAAAGTCAAGTAACTTAAGCACAGGCTAGTGCTTTCAGTTTATCAAGTACTTCCTTTTTTTCTGAAAACTTTATTTATAAGTTTTGTTAAATACATGCAAAACAAACAAAAAAAACCATTAAATCCCTACATCCCCTAAAACCCACCCCCCACCTGTCAGAGCAAAAAAAATATATTGGGTATTTAACAGTTGATGCTTGGTGTTCCAGCCCTTTACATCATGAAAAAAAAACATTTACTTTATATCCAAACCCATACATTTCAAATATAAAGTCCACATTTTAACAAAAAAAGGATAATTATTTCACAAATTGTAAGTTATCTTCTCTAAATAAAGACACAATTGTAGTTTGTTATGCCATCTTTGTATATTCAGTTCAACATCATTCTTTTACACAACGACTGTACATTTTCTAGCTACTGACAGCCCTAAACGAATATATGCAATTTGAGATTTGTCCAATCACAAACCTGTCATTAATGTATTAGTGTAACCCATTAAACACACTAATGGATCGAATTGAAAATCAATCTTAAATAAATCTTCCAAAAACATAATAATTTTTTCCCAAAAAGGTTTAACTTTGGTACATGCCCATACTGAATTTAAGAAAGTACCTGTCTGTTCTCCACATCAAAAGTACAAATCTGAAGAACTAAAACCATATTTTTTCAACTTCACAGGAGTTAAATACAACTGATGTAAAAAAGTTATAATTAACCAGACTATATCTCACATTAATTGATTTTGTAACACACATATTGGACCATTCCTCCTGAGATAATGTGATAGATAAATCCTTCTCCCATTTGTCCTTCATTTTATATACATCAACCTTAGTCATCTTTTCCTGTAATAACATATACATTTTGGAAATAAACCCTCTCTTTCCTTTATCAGCAATGAACATCTCAAATTTGGTTTGACCAGGTGACACCAAATCTCGTCCAAAGCTTTCTAACAAAAAAACTCAAACTTGATAATAAGCAAATAAAGAATTCAGTGATATCCCAAATTTCTAAGTCTAATAAAAGAAAGAAACATACCTGCTTCAAAACAATATTCCACCAACTTCACACCTTTCATTTCCCAATCTTTCAGATAGAGGTTATTAAGAGAAAAAGGAATTATTTTATTCTGATATAGTGGTGTCTTAGCTGAATTTTACCTTTAGTTCCTATAATTTGATTCCGTTTATACCAAATATCCATTAAATGTCTTAATACTGGCAATTTATACTTTTGCAAAAGAAAAGAATTCTATTTATATATAAAATGATGTACATTATTCTCAGATATCTTCGCCCATATTGGAGGTTGATCGATATCAAACATCCTATTGATAAATTTTAATTGTGCTGCCTCGTAATATATCTGAAAATGTGGTAATTGAAGTCCACCTAACTTGTACCTCCATGTCAACTTCTGCAGGGAAACCCTTGACAGTTTACTCTTCCATTAAAACAACCAAATCACCCTATTTAATTCCTTTAAAAAATTCCTTCGTATAGAACATGGAATAGACTGAAAGAGATATTGAACACCAGGAAATATATCCATTTTGATACAATTTATTCTTCCAATCAAAGTTAAAGGCAAGTCTTTCCATCTATTCAAATCAAATTTAATCTTATTTAATAATGATACATAATTTAAACCATACAGATTTTGATATTCTCTATCTACTATTACACCTAAATATTTAATTTTATTAGACCATCTAAGAAACTTCATAAGCTGTTTACAATCTGAATAATCACCTGCATTTAATTTGTCTCGATCAATTAGACAGGGTTGTCCATTATCACCATCCTTATTTGCATTAGTTATAGAACCATTGGCTCAAGTGATTAGACAGGATATTAATATTAAGGGAATTAAAATAGGTGAGCAAAAATATAAAATTAATTTGTTTGCAGACAATGTGTTGATATATTTATCACATCCTAGAAATTTTTTTAGAGGCCTACAAAATTTGCTGAATCAATACGGAGAAATTCTGGGTTCCGGACAAAGTTCTGTCCAAACAAACTTTTCACCCTTCTTCAGAAAGTTAGTCAAAAAAAGGTGATATCAGCCAAATCTGTACAGAGCTTTTGATAATACCCTACCATTCCCAAAAACCTCCTAACGGCTTTCTTATCTGTGGGGATGGGAAACTCAGAATTTCCCCAGACCAACAACATAATCAAGATAAGTCACAGTAGCATTTCCAAATTAAGCTACATTAACAGTAAGGTTGGCTTTTGAAAATTTGTCAAACAATTTCTCTAACTCAGAGATATGTGGCTTCCCAGGTGTCATTCCCTGTAACCAAATCATCAATATCTAGATGCTTCATCCATTTGCTGTAAACCTTGAACCATAGAATTAATCATTATTTGGAATGTCCCTGGAGCATTTTTCATTCCAAATGGTATAACCCTGGCGAGGTCACAATTGCAGAAATGTCCCTACCTCTGTCTCTTAAAGGAACACACTTGTAACCTTTTAATAAGTCCATCTTCATAAGAAACTTGGCCTTTACAACCTTGTCCACTTTATCATCCACTCTAGGGTTAGGATATGAATATGTCTTTGTTACTGCATTAACTTTTCTATAATCAGTGCAAAATCTAACTGTCCCATCTGGTTTATGCACCAGGTCACAAGGCGAACTCCAATCTGAGGTAGAACATCTAATAATATAATTCTTTAACATATATTCAATCTCCTGATCCACTGGTCTGTACCTGTCAGCATTCATTCAATGAGGATGTTGTGTGGCATCTCCAATATCATGACAGGTTATTGGGGTTCTCTTACGCACGTCTGGAAACAGGTTCTGTTACAAGCCCAGAGGACCCAAAAACCCAGTAGCAATAGATCTTTAAACATGAAAACAGAATCACACTTTAACTTCTCACTATTGACTTAACTAACCCAACTTAACCCCCTTGTAATTATAAGCTCATGTGTATGTAATGTGTGTGGTAAGTTCAGAACAATTCTTTGGTTCACAGTCCAATCTCACTTCTCATTACTCCAAGTTCACTGGCTGCAGGGAATTCTTATACTGTGCACAGTATAATGTTAAATTACATTTATAAAGTTCACCAGGCTTTGAAAGGTAAATGTTTACCACTCAGGAAGGTTCTTGTTGGTTTTCAGAGAGATTTATTGTACGCTGGACACCCACAACTGATTCCTTTTTAACCAGCCACTTTAGTGTCTTACCGAATAAACTTGCCCCATCAGGGTTTCCCAGATGATAACCTCTTTTTTTCAGGTCACCACAGAGTTCCTTTTTGTTTCACTTATTTCAAGTGAAACATTAGGCAGCCAGTCCTCTCCTCATGTCCTCACCACAAGGGTGTGGACCAGGCTGAACTAAACACTCACAACCTGTCTTCCAAATGGGGTTTTTCCACAAGCTTGCCAGCTTGTCCTGTTCCAGTCCCAGCTGCTGCTACTGACTGTAAAACTGCAGAACTGTCTCTCTCTCTCTCTCTCCCTTTCAGAGAGAAAACCTGTTTGGCTCTCTCTGCTTGCAAAACCATATGAGCCTCCTAGAAAAGCAAGTTCCACTCCAGACAATCTGCGGCTCTGACAAGTTCTTTCATCTGTTGCCTTTTTGTAAACAACAATCCATTACTGAAGTTTCTTGGGCACTCTCCAAAGCTTTTGCAAAAGCTCTGGGGCTGACATGTCTAGCATTAGCAGAGCTCCAGTATTTTAAATAAGATCTGTTTTAAAGTGCTTGTATGTGACCTACACTAATAAACCTACCCTGATTTATCTCCCAAAAATATATCTATAATCTGTCACAGTTCCTATATTTCAAAGTAACAGTTTTATTAGTTCCTTCTCCTGGGGCTGGAGATCACCCAACTTATCCAAATCCTGCAAAACACTTGAATTAGACAGACAAACTGGGGCAATGTTCTGTTTGAAGTGACCTCACAAGAGTCAGCTTGTACTGTCTCATGGTCGTGGACTCGATTGTTCTATCAAAAATCAATACGTCTGGTGAAGGTTGTTCCTTGTTAAAGGACAAGTTCTCAAAATAAGGTTTTAACATGTGGACATGGCAACTCTGTGTTTTATGTCTCTGATCAGGTGTTCTAACCAAGTAGATTACTTAATTCACCTTTGAATCTATCTCATATGGCCCTGAAAATTTCAGATTTCCGATTTCAGATTTATTGTCAGAGTACATACATGACATCACATACAACCCTGAGATTCCTTTTTCCTGTGGGTGGACAGTGTAAACATGTAAACAAATAAGAGAACTGTAAACAGATAATGAATGTAAGCAAACTGACTGTGGAATACAGGGAGAGCAATGAAAAGCAATAAAGTGCAATGGAAAACCCTTAAATGAGTCTCTGATTGAGTTTGTTGTTGAGGAGTCTGATGGTGGAGGGGTAGCAGCTGTTCCTGAACCTGGTGGTGCAAGTCTTGTGGCACCTCTACCCCTTTCCTGATGGTAGCAGTGAGAACAGAGTGTGTGCTGGTTGGTGTGGGTCTTTGATGATTACTGCTGCCCTCTGACGGCAGCATTCCCTGTAGGGGAATAGGGGAGAAGGTTTTGCCTGTAATGTCCTGGGGTGTGCCCACTACCTTTTGGAGGGCTTTGCACTTAGGGGAATTGGTGTTCCCATACCAGACCGTGATGCAGCTGGGTTTCTGGTGTCATACCAGACCGTGATGCACCAGGGTTTCTGGTGTCATACCAAACCCCTGAAAACTCCTGAGGAAGTAGAGGTCGTGACTTGTTTTCTTCTCAAAGCATTTGGTGTATCGTGTCCAGGTAATCCTCTGAGATAGTGACTCTCAAGAATCTAAATTTGCTCACCCTCTTCACCTCTGATCCCCCAATGATCTCCGGATTGTACACCTCTGGCTTTCCTTTCCTGAAGTCAACAATCAGCTCCTTAGTTTTGGTGATATTGACTGCAAAGTTGTTGTTGGTGCACCATTCAGCCAAGTTTTCAATCTCCCCCCTCTTTGCTGACTCATCCCCTTCCTTTATACAAACCACTACCGTGGTATCGTCGGCAAATTTGCAGTTGGTGTTATTGTTGTACCGAGCTACACAGTTGTAGGTGTAAAGTGAGTAGAGAGGTGTCTAAGAACACAGCCCTGTGGTGCTCTGGTACTGATGGAGATGGTGGAGGAGAAGTTCTAACTAATCCTCACTGATTGTGGTCTGGAGGTGAGGAAATCCATGATCCAATTACACAGTGGGGTGTTAACAACCAGGTCTTGGAATTTGCTCATCAGTTTTGAAGCGATGATGGTGTTAAATGCGAAACTGTAGTCAATAAAAGGCATCTGATGTATGTATCTTTGCTGTTCAGGTGTTCCAAGATTTAAGGGTTTAATCTAGCCCTAAAGGGATTGGAATTCATTGGGAACAGGACTCACACTTTATCCCCTGGTTTAAAAGTTCTCACCCTAGCCTTTTTATCATACCAGATGTTCATTTTGCCTCGGGCCATTTTCAAATTCTCTTGAGCTAATTTACACACTTTTTGCAAATGATCTTTAAACTTTAAAACATAATCTAACAAATTCAACTGCACATCCTCATTAACCCATTGTCCTTCAACTTCACTAAAGGTCATCTAACTTGATGTCCAAACACCAGTTCAAAATGGCTAAAGTCTTTTTTTTAAACTTTATTTAAAGATTTTATCACATGAATAAAACAAAGAAATTACATTTAAAGAAAAATAAAAATAAAGTACTTATTACAACACAGCATTAATAACCTAACTTAAGTCAGTCTAACCACCCCCCCCATATATACGGCCACTAAAAAAACTATATATATATATAAAAAAAACCACCCTTCCCCCCAAAAAATAAAGAGTGAAGAATTAATAAAGTTAGTAATATATATAAAAAAAACACTCACAAACAAAAAAAATAACAAGTAAAAATATAAATGGCTAAAGTCTAATGATTCTTGTACAGACTCTCTCACTGCAAACAAAAACAAATGGACACCTTCATCCCAGTCTTTCTCATTCTCACAATAATTGGTCCTCATCATGGTTTTGAGAGTCGAATGGAACCTCTCCAAAGCCCTTTGAGATTCTGGATGACCTGCAGATGATGTGATCTGGCTAGTTCCTAATTTATAAACTATCTGCTGAAACAATCCCCACATGAAATTACTTCCCTGATCTGATTGAATCTCTTTAGACAAACTGACTAAAGTGAAAAAAATTATGAGCTTTTGCCATAGTTTACCTTTAATATTTCTAAGTGGTATTTATTCTGGAAATCTGGAGGCTCTACACATGACAGTTAACAAATACTGATTCCCAGCTTTTGTCTTGGGCAATGGACCAACACAAGCCACAATAACTTTAGAAAAGGGTTCATCAAAACCAGGAATGGGTTGTAATGGAACCACTGGGGGACCCTGATTGGGTTTACTCATAACCTGACAAATGTGACATAGCCAGCAAAATGTCACAACATCTTTTCTTAAACTAGGCAACTAGAATAGTTTCATAATCTTATACATAGTTTTCCTTACACCAAGATGACCACCTGAGAGCAAGCTATGGGCCGAGGTTAAAATTTCATCCCTATAGCCTTTAGGAACTACAACCTGGTGAACAACTGACCATTCTTCACTGGCAGGGATATCAGATGGAATCCACTTCCTCATCAACATGCCTTCATTGAAATACTATCCAACTAGCACTTTCTTAATCTCATCATCAGTGAAAGTCTTATCACACACTTCAGTAAGATTGGGATCTCTGTTCTGCCCCACTATAAACTCTTTTTGTGATAATGACAAATCTTTACACTTGGGTTTAACACCAGAACTCTGGTCCAATAAAGAAGGAGGTAAAGGCTTTAGCAGGTCATTACAACCTGAGTGCTGTTGTGCACTATCACAGATTCCAGTCCCTGTGAAATCAGTCTGTACAGCACCACCTGCATTGGCAAGTTTATTAGCCAAAGCTTGAGTCACTGCAGAGGCTGGATGTCTCATTAATGACTGGCTTAGCTGTCAACTGCACCACAGGGACAACTTTACCCTCTGCAAGGTCATGTCCTAATAATAATGAAACTCCCTCCACTGGTAAACTTGATCAGATCCCTATCACAAGAGGTCCATCAACTAATGCAGATTTCAACACTATTCTGTTCAGAGGTATCGACTCCAGATCACTCCCCAGACCTTGAATCAAATTTATTTCACCCATGGTAGTCTCATCGCCAAACTCAAAACACTGTCCAACATGAGTGATGGGTGGCCACAGTATCTCGAAGGATTTTCACGGTTACTTCCTTTACCAAAACCAAACCCTCTTGACACAAAATTTGAATTCATTCCTAAATGGAACCTTTTTGATTTCTAAATTTTTCATCTCTTTGAATACAGGCATCTGACTCTGCCTCCTTTCCTTTTTTTCTCCCCACAGAACAATTTGCTTTCACGTGACCAGGTTTCTTCCAATAGTGGCAAAAGGGACCTGAAGGATTTTCCTTTACTTGCTTCCCTTCATCTTTACCCCTATCACTACTTCCCAATTTATTTTCAGACTGACTTCGATGGTCCATATTACTCATTTGGAAGGTTCCTCTTGGTACAAACTTAATCTTGTGGGTTTTGCTAATTTAGCAGATTCCTGCCAACTTTCCACTTCTTTTTCATCTAAATATGTTTTTTTTATGTCATTATGTCATTAGAACAAGATCGTGTTCTATGGCGAGCTCTCCACTGGCCACCGAGACAGAGGTGCACCAAAGAAGAGGTACAAGGACTGCTTAAAGAAATCTCTTGGTGCCTGCCACATTGACCACCGCCAGTGGGCTGATCTCGCCTCCAACCATGCATCTTGGCGCCTCACAGTTCGGCGGGCAGCAACCTTCTTTGAAGAAGACTGTAGAGCCCACCTCACTGACAAAAGACAAAGGAGGAAAAATCCACACCCAACCCCAACCAACCAATTTTCACTTGCAACCGCTGCAACCGTGCCTGCCTGTCCCGCATCGGACTTGTCAGTCACCAACGAGCCTGCAGCAGACGTGGACATACCCCTCCATAAATCTTCGTCCGCGAAGCCAAGCCAAAGAAAAAGGAGCGCTCCTTTTAATTTCCTCAACTAACACCAGCTCTCTCAGTTTGTTACAATCATAATTTTTTTATGTGCACTCTCGGTCAAAGCACACAGCTTTTTCATACGCAAAATCCATGTAAGACTGATTCACCGATTTCCTCAGATTCCTGAATTTTGTCCATAAGCTTCTGGACAAAGTCATAAGATTTAAGCACAGCTTGCTTTACAGTCTCATAATCAGTAGATTATTCATCTGGGATTCCCTTTAATCACACTTTGTAACATGAGGGACCAATGGTCTTGTGGCCACTTTAAACTCTCACCTTATCAAATGGAGGAACTAACCTAACCTCCCTACTGGTCACAAGCCTCTCACAAGGACCAGAAGGTGGAACTTCACTTCCCTTCTTCCCTCTCTCCATCTGCCTTTGCTTCTCTGTTTTCTCCACCTCAAATGAACATTTTTCTAACTCTTTAACTCAAATACACAATGCTCAAACTGCCTTTGTTTTCTGCTTCCTCAAATCTCCTTTGCTTCTCTGCTTCCATATAACCATATAACCATTTACAGCATGGAAACAGGCCTTTTGAGTCCGTACCGGTTCACTTGAACAACTCCACTAGCTCAAACCTCCTGCTCACCGCCAATAACCCTCCAACCCCCTCACCTCCATGTACACATCCAACCTTCTCTTAAATGACAGAAGGGACCCTGCTGCAACTATCTCATTCAGAAGTTCATTCCATTCTGCCACCACTCACTGAGTGAAAAAGCCACCTCTAATATTTCTTCTAAAGTGTTGCCCCCTTACCCTTAACTCATGGCCTTTTGTTCCAACCTCCCCTGCCCTTTGGGGAAAAAGTCTGTTTATGTCTAGTCTATCTATTCCTTTCATAATTTTACATACCTCTATCAAGTCCCCTCTCAGTCGTCTACGTTTCAATGAATAAAGTTCCAGTTGTCTTAGTCTCTCCCTGTAATCCAGATGCTGTAAGACAGGCCACATCCTTGTAAACCTTCTCTGCACCCTCTCCACCTTATCTATATAGTTTCTATAATATGGAGACCAGAACTGAGCACAGTACTCCAAACCTGGCCTCACCAATGCCTTAAACAGCTGCAGCATCACCTCCCAGCTCCTACTCTATACTATGATTTATGAAGGCCAGCATATTATATGCCTTCTTAACCACCCTGTCTACATGGGAATCCACCTTAGTGAACTCTGCAACATAACTCCCAGGTCTCTGCTCCTCTGCATGCCTCAATGCCCTCCCCTTAACTGTATATTCTGGTTATTTTTACTAAAATGCAATACCTCACACTTGTCTACATTGAATTCCATCTGGCATCTTTCAGCCCACTCTTCCAAACAAACTAAATCCTTCTGTAATCCAAGAAAATCTACCTCACTATCCACCACTCCCCCTATTTTTGTATCCACATATTTGCTTACCCAGTTAACCACACCCTCCTCTAAGTCACTAATATAAATGATGAACAAGGAACCAATCTCTGAGGCACCCCGCTTGTCACAGGCTTCCAAGCTGACAGACAGTTGTCCACCATGACTCTCTGCTGTCTATCTCCCAGCCACCTCTGAACCCATGTCACAATCTCTCTACTAATTGCTAGAGACTGAACCTTCCTTATTAACCTTCCATGCGGAACCTTATCAAAAGCCTTACTAAAATCCAAATAGATCACATCCACCGCTCTACCTTCATCCACCTTTTTTGTCACTTCCTCAAAAAAGTCAACAAGGTTCATCAAACATGACTTTCCTTTTACAAACCCATAATGGGTACCTCTAATCAATCCCTGCCCATCCAGATATGCATGTATACTTTCTCGAAGAATACCCTCTATAACCTTCCCCACCACTGAAGTCAAACTTACTGGCTGATAATTACTTGGCCTACACCTACTGCCTTTTTTGAACAATGGAACAACATTTGCAACCCTCCAATCCTGTGGTACACCCCCCTCCAGTGGTCTTTGAAAAATCACTGTAAGTGCCCCCACTATTTGTTCCTTGACCTCCCTTAAAGTCCTGGGAAAATTCCCATCAGGACCAGGAGACTTATCCACCTTAATTGACCCTAGAAGCTCCAAAACTCTTGCTTTACTAATCCCTATCCTTTCCATACCTAAGCCCTTTGCCTCTCTTATCTTGTATAGCCCAATGTGAATACCCTCGTGAATACAGATGAGAAAAAATTGTTCAATATTTCTCCCATCTCATACGGTTCCTAACATAGTTCACCGGTCACATCATCCAGTGGATCTATTCTATCCTTAACCTTCCTTTTACTGTTCACATATCTGTAAAAACCCTTAGGATTCACCTTCGCCTTATTAGCTATGGACTCCTCATACATTTTTTTGCCTTTCTAATTTCCCTCTTAAGGTTCTTCCTGCAATCTAAGTAACAACCTCAATCCTCAATCCCTTGTTTTTTATATTTGGTATAGGCCTCCCTCTTGTCCCGAACCAACTTCTTAATTTCACCAGAAAACCATGGCTCCCTTGAACCTTTAGTGTTCCCCTTCGGCCTGACTGGAACATAAAGATCCTGTACTCTCAAAATCTCACCCCTAAATGCCCCCCAAATTTCCTCTACATCCTTTCTATCAAAAAGATCAGCCCACAAAACTCTCTGCAAATCCATTCTCATTTCTCCAAATCTGACCTTCTCCCACTCGAAGACCTTCAACCTCGGAACCGACCTATCCCTTTCCATCATTAAGCTAAAGCTACTGGATCCGAAGTTCTCTCCAATGCTTACCTCCGTCACCTGCCCCATTGCATTCCCAAACAACAGACCTAACACCACTCCCCCTCTAGTTGGTGTCTCAACATATTGCTGCAAAAAGCAATCCTGAACACAATGCATAAATACTAATCCACCCTGCCCTTTTACTGATTGCATTTCCCAATCTATGTTTGGAAAATTGAAATCCCCAACCAAAACCACCCTATTTCTCCTGCACATTTCACCTATTTCCTTGCACATTTGCTCTTCTAGTTCCCTTTCCCCATTTGGAGGGCTATAATATACCCCATAATAGTAACCTCACCCTTCTTATTTTTCAGCTCTACCCACACTGCCTCCCTTGACGAGCCCTCCAGTCTACCTTGCCTCAGCACTGCTGTAATACCCTTCCTGACAAGTAATGCCACACCTTCCCCTCTTAATCCACCAACTCTGTCACATCCTGAACATGCAACCTTCCTTCAACCACGTTTCGCTAATGGCCACAACATCATAATGCCACATGTCAATCCACACCTTTAGCTCATCCAGCTTCCTTACTATGCTCCTCGCATTAAAATAAATATAACTCAGGGATCTCCTACATCCTACCTTCTACATATCCTCCTCTCTACCATTCTCATAATTTTCACTACAACATCTTTTTACTTCTTCCTGCTTTTCCTCCTTCAAATTATTCAAACTTGTCTCTTTCCTTTGCCTACAAAGCCTCACCCTGCTGTTCTGCCTAACTTGAAACCCTGTCCCCAACCATACTAGTTTAAACACCCCCCTGACAGCCCTAGAAAATGCCCCCGACAGGAGACTGGTCCCTCTGGGATTAAAATGTAACCCATCATTACGGTATTGGTCCCATTTTCCCCAAAAAAGGTCCCAGTGGTCCAAGAACTTGAAACCCTGTCCTTTTCTCCACCTCTTTAGACACACGTTTAACCTCCACTTAATTCTATTTCTGCCTTCACTGACACGTGGCACAAAAAGCAATCCAGAGATTACCCCCTTAGTGGTCCTCCTTTTAAGCTCCCTACCCAACTCCCTATACTCGTTCTGCAGGACCACTTCCTCCTTCCTTCCAACATCATTGGTACCAACATGTACCACAACCTCAGGCTCCTTACTCTCCCCTTTTAGGATGTTCTGAATGTACATAGTCACATCCCGGACCCTGGCACCAGGGAGGCAAACCACCATCCGGTTTTCCTTATTGCCTCCACAAAAACCTCTGTCTGTCCTCCTAACCATTAAATACCCTATAACTATCGCCCCTTTTCCTTTTATCCCTACCTTTCTGGGTCACAGAGGTTGACACCACACCTCTGCCCACCATAGGCTGACTATCCCCCTCCTCAGTACTCAAGGTGGAGTACCGATTTCTGAAGATTACAGACTCGGGTGCTTGCACATGAACATGACCCCTCCCTTTCCTCCTCCTAACAGTAACCCACTGCCCCTTCTCCCGTGGCCCCTGTGTGGCCATCTGCCTGTAGCTCTTGTCTGCGATAGCCTCATTCTCCCTAACCAGAGTGAGGTCATCGAGCTGTAGCTCAAGTTCCTTGACCCAGTCCTTCAGGCCACACTCCTTGTCCGTGATGGCCTCATTCTCCCTAACAAGAGAGAGGTCATCGAGCTGCAGCTGAAGTTCCCAGACCCGGTCCCTTAGACGCTGCAGCTCAGTACACTTTGTGCACATGTGGATGTCCAGGAGATGTGAAGACTCCATGACTCCCACATGTGACACTGAGAGCAGAAAACTGCCCTCACACTTATCCTTCCTCCTTCTCCTCACACCTTACAAAGTAAAAAAATAAACAGATATATATTAAATTAACTATGAATGTCTTACCTTTAGTCCAGGATGCTCGTCCTCAGCCTCTGCTTGCCTAAGCCTCTCGAGCCAAAGCCTCAAAACCCACTCACTCACTGGGTCGCTCCTCGCTGGCCGCTCCCCTATACTTACTCTCCTTTTATTGGCCCTTGACCAATTAACCCCATCACTCTCTCCAAGCTCCTCCTCCTCCAGATAGTCGCCCGAACTTCAGTCGCTGCCTCCTCCGCCTCAAATCTAATAATTCTATCTGCTCTCTTAACCACTGCTCAAGGAGCTTACTCTCAGGAAACTGTTCTAACTCCTCTTCTCCAAACTTCCCCACTGCTATATAGTTTTTAACGATAATTCTCCAGATTTCCAACTTTTTCATAGACTGTTTAATCGTTGCAAGTCCCAGCCTTTGGGCTATAACCACCAACTCATCCTTTTTTGCCCTCTGCAATCCCACAGAGGATGATGACTTCAAAAACTCATCAATATCCATTGCTGCTGTTTTCCCACACACCCACAAGCCTTTTAATCAGCTTAAAAAAAATTATCAATAAAATCAAAAATCAATCGATCAATAAGCTCCAATTTTGGGCAGGCCCCGAACGAGCCCCCAATTTGTTAAGTTGCAGACCAGCAGCAATGGAAAAAACACCAAGGCAGTGTAATTTTTCTTATAAAAACATTACATTTATTAATAACTGCTGATAATATAACACGTTAGTCAAAGCAAACCCAACTCTGTGTGTGTGTGTGTGTGTGTGTGTGTGTGTGTGTGTGTGTGTGTGTGTGTGTGTGTGTGTGTGTGTGTGTGTGAAAGGGAGAGAGAGAGAGAGAGAGATACCCAGACCATTTCAGCTTAGGCATAATTCTGGAAAGTCATTCCAAAGTTCAGTCTTAAAAATTCATCGTCAAAATGCACACTTTTAAACTGATGCACAGAAGTTATCGCAAAAGTGATGGGAGAGACTGAGTGACTGGACTTTTGAAAACGCATGAATCCTCATTGAGTTGCTTCCAGAGAAATATCTTTTTATACAAATAGTTTTCACAACTCCCCTTTCCTTCTGTAGAGGAAAAAATGTATGATTTCCACAATGCTTCCAAAACCCAGGTATGAGTCAATCAAAATCCTTTGGTTACAGTGGGGTTCAATAATTACCCTGACAGGGAGAATCAGCCGAATTGTCCATGATCACACAGAGTCATTCCTGTTCCGTGTTCAATGAGATGGCCACTGATCATAAAGTGTTGTTCCTCCAGTGTTTTACCCACAGGACTCTCTCACCACCTGTGTCCCTGGAAAAGGCAACACATTGTCCTTTCTCCTCTCTAAAGTAGCAAATTTGCGTTCAACCTGTCCTAACTGTCGCCACCCCATCTGTCAACAGCTGTGAATAGTTGCAGCCTGTGCTAGCCCTTAAAGTGATACTCTCACTTAATGATATGGGAGCTTGTAATATATTTAAGAAAGATTTAGGTAGGTACATGGATGGGAGTGGTATGGAGGGCTATGGACTAGGTGCAGGTCAAAGGGCCTGTTTTCTGTGCTGTATTATTCTATGGTGAAACTCAAGGTTAAATCTCTCCATTGGTCTGCGAGAACCAGCCACATAAACGTTGTAACTGCAAGAATAATAGAACTCCTGATTTTCTAAAACTTTCTACATGTAGAAAGCACAAGTGTAATGGAATGCTCTTGAATTGTGAAGAATAAATCATGGATATCGCAAGGAGAAATGCACAAAATAAGATTTTTCAAAAGTTAGCAAGAGGCAAAAAAAACACATCGATCCTGATAACTGGTAATGATGCAAAGAACAAAGAAAATGAAAAATATATAAAACAAACAAGAGCAAACAATGAGCTGCTAGTGGAACTGAACAAGCCAGGCAGCATCCATGGGTAAAAATTTTGGAGTGGGACCTTTCTCTGAGTCTTAATTTGTGTGCTAGAGGAGGAAAAACCCAACACCCAACCCCAACCAACCAATTTTCCCCTGCAACCGCTGCAACCGTGTCTGCCTGTCCCGCATCGGACTTGTCAGCCACAAACGAGCCTGCAGCTGACGTGGACATTTACCCCCTCCATAAATCTTCGTCCACGAAGCCAAGCCAAAGAAAAGAAAGAGCATTTGATCTTCACTACACCCACTGAAGCAACAGTTAATATGATGGGAAGGAAAGAACATTCTTTGATTTAAAAGGATGTTTCTCTAATTTAACTTTAAAAAAATTTATTTGCTACTGTAAAACAAGCATTACCTTTTTGCATCTCAATTTCCCATAAGGAATTTCCTGTTGGAAGCTGACAAGTAGCTCATTGATAAACAACTGTTTACATTTTTCTTTACAGAGGTATTTGCAAACATACTGTACATATCAATATCCACAATAGGAGCTGGAGTCGGCCATTCAGCTCCGCAGACCAGGTCTTCCATATAATATGATCATAACTGATCTGAATATATGCTTATTTCAGCATTCCTCTATACCTGCACTGTACTATCTAACGCTGCCTTTAAAATGTTTTCACACTTTTTCTAACATTACTCTTTGTAGAAGAGTTCCAAAGACTCATGGCCCCTAAAAGAAAAGATTACACCTTTACCCCTGTCATAAAGTTCACGGTTTCATTTTTAAATGGAGAGCCTAATTCTAGAGTCTACCAGAAGAAACGTCTTCTTCACATCCATTCCCTTAAGACCTCTGAGGGTCTTTATGTTTCAATCAAGTCACTTTTAGTCTTCTTTTTCTTAATAATTGTGACCAAGCTTTCTAACAGATTGATTTGGAAATAATGTAAAATTAGACTGAGTCCTGAACTACTCTTTCTACATGTTCTTTCATTTTATATTTTTTCTGTTACATGTTAAATAAGTTGCAAACACAGCTACATAATAATTGTTGAGATGATTTGTACTACGCTGGTATTAATAAATCAGTTTATTAGAGAAATGCCACAAAGCTTCTTTACTCCTCCTAAATTTAGCATGTGACCAAGGATGAATTTCTACCCTATTTTAATATTAAACTTTCTTGAAAACCAGTACAGTACCTAAA
This sequence comes from Narcine bancroftii, assembly GCF_036971445.1. Taxonomy (NCBI): domain Eukaryota; kingdom Metazoa; phylum Chordata; class Chondrichthyes; order Torpediniformes; family Narcinidae; genus Narcine; species Narcine bancroftii. The sequence goes on from NC_091469.1 coordinate 234,522,916, forward strand.
CAGTGATAATATACAGTGATATACTCCATAATGGTTAAGAAAATATTTATCCTCCTTCTTACAGAAAATGGCAAGTTTACTTATGATGGGAGAAGTGGTTTCAGGGTTAGATAAATATTTGCCCAGAATTATTGACAACAATTAAATGCTGACAGATCAAAGTACGGTGTCATCTGTTTTAGACAGGTACATTTCTTCCTCCACCTCAATGCCTTGGTTGTCCAGGAGGAGGCCTGTGCTGACGTGGACCTGGTGCTCCAGGTCTGACTTGTCCTGGTGGGTGAGGTGGTTGCCGTGAGTTAGGTGGTTTTGTGACTACCATTCGTGGAGGTGGCGGTGCCAACATCGTTTCCTTTCCATGTTTTCCATTGGCTCTTGTGACTCCATTGTTGGCAGTGGGTTGTTCATTAACCACTTTTTTACTTGTGTCTGTCCATTTCGATTTAAAAAAAGGGATTTAATAGATTAATGCAGCAGATTGAAGTGAGTAGCCTAAATACATTATCATTATATAAAATTGAATGAATCACCTTATAAAGCTCTTTACAAATGAATAAAGTGACATCTCTGGACAAGAAGGAAGTAAAGCTAAAGGAAAAAATTATAGAAAGTGGCAAAAACTACCACGAGAGGTGAAAAGATTGTGGAAATAAACATGCAAGACTTATCAAATCAACAAGAATATCTACAGAAAGTGTGAGAGGAAGGAAGGCCGGCCTCAGCAACAAACCACCCTCAGCTGAAGTCTCAAAATTGAAGGTATAACTTCACTCATACTGACTAAAATGAGCTTTAAGATCTTGAAATGGATAATGAAGCAGACAAAGATCAGAATTATGGAAGAAATGACAAACCTTTAACTGCTCATTTAGAAGCACAGAACAAGGCAAGGGTTGTGAAGAAGGACAAATATAATTTTAAAACAGTTTGAACATCTGGTAATTGTTGGATAATTTTTTTATCTGAAGGCGAAACAAGTATATAAGCACTTATAGTTCAAATGGCAATTAAAAAAACTTTGGGGGTTGTACTTGTGTTTTCTTCACTCTGACAACACTGAAACTTTAATGACGTCTTTGGTTGAGAAATAGCTGCTGAGTGACTGCCACGATTGAAGGTTGATTCTGACCCTGCTCATGGGTGATCATAAGCGCCTTCACTTCCAAGAAGAAAATATTTATTTGGGCAACATAAACAATTGATATATGAAAATTACATCAAAACAATTTTCCAAATAATTTATGGCACAAATGCATGTGGTTGTATCAGTATTTAAAATAGCCAAGAACTTAAGAGGTTTCCTACCTGTTTCTTGTTTGGTAGGATTTGTTCTCTTTGGTAAAAGATCTTCTAAATCTTGCAACATTGGATTGACAGTGTTTTTATTGTTCCTTTTATTTTTTTGCTCTTCACGTTGCTTTTTTTAACAGAAAGGAATTGTACCATATTTAACATTTTATTGAAGAATAATATATTGAAATAATGTAACATGAAAATGAGATGTTAGCATTTTGTTTCACAAGAATAATGTGCAAGAAGAAGATTAATTGCATAATTTGTTTAGTATTTTTGTTATTTTTCTCGCAAAGTATCCTAATTTTCTCCACCATACAAACTGGATTGCTTAGTACATTATTTTTTTAATGATAAGCAATCCAGAATTGATGTAATTCACAGTATATTATTACATAGTAGAATCTTGAACATTACAGCACAGTACAGGCCCTTTGGCCCACAATGTTTTGCCAACCCTATGTTAACCTACTCCTCAACAATCTAACTCTTTCCCACCTCACACCCATAAACCTCTATTTTTCTTGCATCCATGTACCTATCTAAGAGCCTTCTGAAGCTTCCACCACCATCCCTCGCAATGCATTCCAGATACCTACTACTCTCTGTGTAAAACAAAATACCTCTGATGTCTTCTCTAAGCTTTCTTCCGCTCACCTTAAACAGATGCCCTCTAGCACTCGCTATTGTTGCCCCAGGTATAAGATTTTGGCTGTTCAACCTATTGATGCCCCTCTCATTCTTATATAGCTTTATTGTCACCTCTTATCCTTCATCACTCTAAAGAGAAAAGATCCAGGTCTGTAGATCTTGCTTCATGAGACATGTTCTCAAATCTAGGCAACAGCCTAGTAAATCTCCTCTGCACCCTCTCTAAAGCTTCTACTCTCTTTCTGTAGTGAGGTGAATGGACCTGACTGGAATACATCAAGTGTGGTCTAACTAAAGTTTTATCGAGCTGCAGCTCAATAGAATCGAACTTAAGAAGAGTGGTAGTACATGGTTTTACTGCATACTCAGTGCATCACATGAGAAGACAAATTTTTACTCCAAGGATTTTCATCTGTGTTCTTCTCGAAATAATGCAGAAATATGGAAAATCATGGATCTCCAAGTTTGCATAATATTCAGTGTGGGCTAATTTCCAATATAAACATACCATTTGCATCTTCTTTTTTAGCTCCAGATTTGCTACCTCATATGATTTTGATGTGGCATTGAGGTAATATATGCCTAAACTGCAATTAATCACAGGTTGAAAAATATTAGTTATCATGATGTTCCAATACATACAATTACAAACATACCTTATAATATACTTATAAGCACTTATTGTTCTCCATGCAGAATAACAGATATGGCAACACTTCTGGTGTCACATTGGGTGAGCAGTCAATGGGGATATGGGGATGGAAAAAGAATCAGTTTATATACAAGTTAGAAGATTCACTTGTGCTTGAATTTGAAATATGAACAAACCTATTTTAAAATGAAAAATATGCTTTGAAATGCACATTTGAAGGTCTGAAAGTCCACATGCATTAAATTAAATTTATTAGGACCAGACAGTGAAAGTACATAATTGAAACCTCACTCATAGCTTGTGCATCATTGGTAATTCTTTCAGGGTATTTTAAAATATGAGTAGTTCATTAATCCATGCATTGATTTCCCTTGACCATTATGAAGAATTCCCAAACCATTGTTAATTTCACAGCAAAATAACAAATGTTGTTGATATCAATTTGGACTTGCAAAAACAGCAGTTAAATTATTTAATATTTATGTTTTCCAAATTTGGTCCTTCTTATAACTCATTAAAGCAAAAAAAATAATTATTATTTGTAATTGTGATCAATTAGATTTAATTTTAATCTCTGCACTGTGAACTGGTAGAAGGAATTTCTGCCAGGAATCTATTCTCCAGACATCTTTGCCCATTTTAATTACTAAATTCAGAAAGTGCACCTGATAGAATATGAAACGTGGTTTGGACTGGGCTACTTGTCAGTCAATTAAATTGTTACTTTATCAGGTTGCGAAAAACATGTCAGTTGCCTCTTCACTAGGCTTGAGACTGTAGTACAAAACTCTTCATTAAGACACTACTTCATTTTTTAATGTTCTTATGTAATTATTTTTAATTTTCTCCTGGAATTATTAGCTCCAATATAAATTTAAGCTTACCCATATAAATCCAAATTTATTGAAAGTAACCAAATGAGGGAAATCCAATAAGGTTAGTCTATAGCTTATAACTCATCACTTTTACCTGAAAACATACATTTTCATAACTGGCAGTTAATATAATCTTTTTCATGCTGATAATTATTTGTTATAATATTATTTCTCAGATTGGTACCATAAGTATCATAGCAGTAGCATTTCTTTGGCTTGGCTTCGCGGACGAAGATTTATGGAGGGGTATGTCCATGTCTGCTGCAGGCTTGTTGCTGGCTGACAAGTCCGATGCGGGACAGGCAGGCACGGTTGCAGTGGTTGCAAGGGAAAAATGGTGGGTTGGGGTTGGGTGTTGGGTTTTTCCTCCTTTGTCTTTTGTCAGTGAGGTAGGCTCTGCGGTCTTCTTCAAAGGAGGTTGCTGCCCGCCGAACTGTGAGGCGCCAAGATGCATGGTTGGAGGCGAGATCAGCCCACTGGCGGGGGTCAATGTGGCAGGCACCAAGAGATCTTGAAACAGTCCTTGTACCTCTTCTTTGGTGCACCTCTGTCTCGGTGGCCAGTGAAAAGCTCGCCATAGAACTCGATCTTGGGAAGACGATGATCCTCCATTCTGGAGACGTGACCCACCCAGCGCAGTTGGGTCTTCAGCAGCATGGATTCGATGCTTGCAGATTCTGCCAGCTCGAGTACTTCGATGTTGGTGATGAAGTCATTCCAATGAATGTTGAGGATGGAGCGGAGACAGCACTGATGGAAGCGTTCTAGGAGCCGTAGGTGACCACCATGATTCGGAGCCGAACAGGAAAGTCCAAATAATCATTAATTTAAGGACAGTCTGATATATACCTGAGAATGTGTATACATAAATATATATGGTTTTCTACCCTGCAATCATCACTTGAAGGATGTTATTAGTGTTTATAACCATATAACATTCTACAGTACGGAAACAGGCCATTTTGGCCCTTCTAGTCCACACCGATTTACGTGAAACTCCACCTGTTCCACCTACCCACTCCCTGCCCATGACCTTCCAACCCCCTCACATCGATGTACTCATCTAACCTCCTCTTAAATGAAAGAATTGACCCTGCCCCAACTACCTCTTCTGGAAGATCATTCCACTCAGCCACCACTCTCTGAGTGAAGAAGCATCCTTTCATATTACTCCTAAAGTTTTGCCCCCTAACCCTTAACATGACCCCTTACTCCAATCTCCCCTATCCTCAGGGGAAAGATCCTATTCACATCTACTCTATCTATTCCCTTTTGTAATAGTAAATACCTCTATCAAATCCCCTCTCAACCTTCTACGGTCCAATGAATAAAGTCCCAGTCTACGCAATCTTTCTCTGTATTCAAGATGCTGCAATCCAGGCAACATTTTTGTAAACCTTCTTTGCACCCTCCCAATCTTATTTAACTCATGGGTGATGGACTCCTTCCAATACTTTGCTCAACAAGCTGGGCTATTTTATTATCTTTAATCCTAGAGTATGGGGCTTTCTTATTGCAGCTGAGATAGGACCAGCTCATTATCTTCTGCAAAGGATCAAACCTAGAACGATGCAACTCAGCTATAGTTTGGATTAATTAATTAATTGGGTCAAATTCTACTGACCTAAGACTTCAACCCTCCCTCTCTCTCTCAAAGTCATTGCCTTTGGTATCCTATTGCCCAGACCTACCTGGTCAGGGGATGGAGGCCCATCTTGTTGACCTGAACTATTCTGCACTCCCACAGCAGGGACTCAAATGGTGCATGAGGGAGCCTCATCCTGAAACATTGCTGGAAATATTAATGTCAGGCAGGACCCCACACCAACTTGTTGTAAATGCTAAAGTCTTATTTTAAATGCCTAAATGTCAAGAAATTTTTAATTAAAAAATAAGTATCTAACCTAAACATTGAAAATAATTTAATTGAAAATACAAAGACACATAAATGACATATATTGTTAAGATCTTCAGCAAAAGTAAAATAATTTCTACTAAATAACCTTCTTTGGTTCTTGCAGCTCCATAAACTTCATGGAATCAAATGAAGTGCTGGACCCTGCATCCATATGAAACTTGGCATTAGATCTGAGAGGTGATTCCACAATAAATCTGCTGGGAATCTCAGCAAGATGAAACTTCCTGAAGACCTCCAGGTGGAGTTTAGTAACAGACAATCCAAATATGACACCATTTTGTCATTTAGTAAATTCAGGACTTCTGTGCTTGGCAATATTTGTGGGTCTATTTAAAGGACCTGTTTCTGAAAGCATAATCATTCCAGTGATCAGAGATTTTTTTTTGTTGTTGAAAGGTAAAACTAAACTTACACCATCAATAAGATCCCAGGAAGAATCAGCCCTGGATTTGAAGCATAACCGAAGAGTTTTCCAACAAATGCTGGGAAATCGTATTTAATTGTTTCCATAATAACCTCAAACATTTTAGCTTTCCCACTAGAAGAAAAAAAGTAAGAATTAGACTGAAATATGATCTAAACAATAAGGTCTAACTTGAATATTGTCCTTCAATTGTGAATATTTTGTGTTCTTTAAAAACATAAACTGGTATGTAATGCATCAAAAGGTTTATATGGGAAAGGTGTGATGTTACAGGTGAAATTGTAACAACATAAGGGAATCTCAGGCGCAGTTAACATGAAGTGTCCACATAGGGTACCGATATTGCTGTACGTGTTCCTTTTCAAAGTTCAACTCCCATTATCCAAAATCGGATTCTCCAAAATCCTCATTAATCTGAAATTTTTTTAAAATTTTGAATAAATGAGGATATCTGAAACAAATCAGGCTCCCAACAGCAGGTCGGGCGCTCAGACTGTCCTTAAATTAATGATTATTTTAATGCTTAAAAAGACTTCCCTTGTTGTTTGTTGTTGTTTAAACATTGATACAAATGATCTGATGTTGCTACTGGGCTGTTTTTAAAAAATGACTAGTTCTCCTAAGAAAAAAAAACGTTTATCTGACATAAAGCCCAGTCCTGACTGTATAAGGTAAATTCAGAGTTTTGCATAATTTACAGAAGTTGTATCCAGTTCAAAAAAATACAAGGTGTAATGGATTAGTGACTGTGAAACAGATAAAAGGGAGAAAACAGGTAGTTCAGGAGAACGGAGGGCATATTGCTCTCGAAATAACATTCATTTGTGAGCACCAATGGGAGAGGGGTTTGTCTTTGGGTTTGCCAAAAACCCTAAGGAGAGACAGGAGTAAACTTATCAGGGATAGAGAAACAGTCAATGCCTGCTGGAAGGAATCTTCGGAGACCTTCCAAACTGCAACTCTGACCTTGATGTGTCTCCTCTTCCTTTACCCAATGACCTATCCAAGCCAGCCACGTTACCACTTCAAAATGATCAAGAAGTCAAAAAAATAACAAGGTTTCTGATTTGGACAACATCCTCACAGAAATATCAATGGTGAAGAGTTTCAGTTATAAATCCAGAATCTCATCATCCACATCTAGGAAGAGGGGGATAGACCTGTGGTAATCTTGACCACCTGCTGGCTGTCCATCACTTCTCAAACACCTCATCCTAGTGACCAAAGAGCTGTTCCGAGTTGTAAGATGGGCATGGTTTGGCTAGAGGCACTGTGGTGCTATATGTGGCTTTCTTCAACCTCACTCCATCTTTGAATCAGTCAGGAGAGAATGTGGAAAATCTTTCTCAAATCTGGCTTGGCCACAGAAATGTGTCTTTATCGTATATTATTTCATGGTGGCTTGAAAATCCTAACTAATCAGTCTATAACAGGTCGAATGAAAATGAATACTGGTGTCAAACAAGGCTGCATCATCACCTCAACACTCTCTTCTATCTTTCTCGCCATAAGTTGCACCTTATGTACAATAAGCTTCCTGCAAATTTGGAGCGAATCTTCAGAGCCAAAGGAAACTCTTCAACCTCTGACGAATGCATTCCAGAACTACGATCATCCAAGCCTCAGTAGTTAAGATGCAGCATGCAGACAACATGCTTAAAGACTGAGCTCGAAGGCATCATCCATCATCAACCTGCTCATTCAGGGAAGCATTTGAGAGAATGACCCTTAAACTCAATCACCGCAAGATGATAGTCCTTCACCGATCCGCCCTGCCTGCTGGCAATAAGTATTCACAAGAAGACCCTGTAAAATGTCCACTTCCTTTGTCTTGGGGTATTAACTCCCTGTAAAGACAGGGATTGATGCAAGAATTCATCACTGCCCTCCATGCACCAGCAGAGCCTTGGAGCAAAAAGAGTATTCAAAGATCGTAACCCTAGATCTGGCCCAAAATGGATGGTCAACCAGGTAACAGTGATCCCTGCGAGTAGATTTCAAAAGCAGAAGGTAAACATTCAGGGATCATGATCTTGTTGGTAGCAATAACAGACATCGAAAAGGGAGGAGAGAGTGCATATACATTTTCAGGAGTTAATAAAGAGCTTAAGCAGCAGGACTTCAAAGGTGGATGTCTCTGGATTGTTCATGGCACCACCAGACCAGTGGCTACAGAAGTATGTGGGTACAACCCATGGATGGAGAAATGTTGCAGGAGGAAAGACTTTAGATTCCTATTGTATTATTACTGAGGTGAGGCTGTGCAGACTGAACAGGTTGTTCCACAACAGAACGAGGATCAAGGTTCTGACTGCATGGTTCACTTGTGCTGGGGGGGGGGGTTAACAAATATACCACAGAGTGAGCAGAAGAAGACAGCAGTGAAAAGGAGAAAATAGGACCAAAATTAATTGGGAGAGTTAATTAGCATTGGAACAAGAAACAGAGAAAATGAATATTTGAAGGTCTGAGACAAGTTAACAATGCATATCTGTAAATATTAGAAATGCATTAAAGTCGATCCTGAGCCATGGAAAACATTTTCCCAGAATCTAGTCTGTCAAGCTCTTCAAGAATATTGTAAGATCCAATGAGATCTCCTCTCATTCTTCCATTCATCAAAAATACAGACCCATGTCCTCTCATTCAGCAAACGTGTTGTTCCTGGCACTAGTCCAGTGCTTCTTTGCTGCACTTCCCTCTGAGTCCAGTATATTATTGCTAAGATTCATGAACTGTATGGCTACCAAGTCCCTGTGTAACTGCAGTTTGAACCAGTACAGAACGAACAGGCCACCTTCCATGAGGAACCATCAATCAATTTCTCTTCCATGTTTCAGTTCTGTTAAACAAAAATGAACATTTGTCCTAAGATTAATAGAATCAATGTAAATTATATTCCAATCCATGAAGATGTTTTGACACTCTGAAGGTCACATGTAATCCAAACAGAAATAGATGACCAATTTATTACATTTCTCAAACTGCAGTTCAACATTACATGCCATTTTTCTTTAATTAGATCAATTTTTCATTGTTTGATGAGTTCCAAGGTAATTGTTAACTGAACATTGTTCATTGAAAGGTTACTTAAAAAGTATGAGCTTTCAATGTCAATTGAAAGTGATTTTGTATTTGAAGTAATGTCAATGAGTTTCAGTTACCTACAAATTAGATTGCACCTATTCTTGATGCACTAAAACTTTATTGCATTTAATACAAATGCCAAATCTTATTCCTTTAATAAATTCCTGTGGCATTCCAGGTTATTGAAGAGTAGAATCAATGGCTGCTTATTCTCATGTGAAGCCAATTATGTCAGCAGACCCCAGTGCTCAAGATACCACCTGAATTAGGAAGAGGTGAAATAGTTTATTCACAAATAGAGTGCCCGAGGACCTTCTGTGATGCAGTAATGTGCAGTAAATAGTTAGACATGTCCAGGATCTGCTGGAAAGATCACATATGAGAAGGGCGTCAGTCAATGTGATCTTGACCTCATTAGAGAGGGAAATAAGGCAGAAAAGCACAGAAGAATGTCATCTTGCAGAATGTTGCTTGCCTCAGTGATAAAAGCCCTGGAAAACCTAAGCCTTCATGTACAGTTTTCTTCAGAGAACTCCAGGCGGGATATTGTGTCGCTGAAGACTTGAGGCCAGGAGGCTATGCTCCCTCATTGACTAGCCATGATCCATTGATGACAAGTGTTGCAAGCAATATCATGACTGAGGAACTTGTAGAATGAATATCTCAGCAGTTAAAAGCTGGAAAGAGCACTCCTTACTTTGGACTTTGAAAGGTGTGGTCATGGACAGGCCTGTGTACCTCTACCTGAACTCATCTCATTGACAAAATCTCACCAGGCTGTTGGATAAGCTGGCTATTACTCAGCTCTCAGAGGGAATATCTTTCAGGAGGACTGCAGCAGTTGGTGATGGCAGCTCATCACATCTTCTCAAGGGCAATAAAGAATGGGTAATAAAAACTGAGCTTGCAAGAAATACATGTATCTTATAAATTAATAAAAATAAAGATGTGTATCGCTGATAATCAGGCATCTAGAGATCACGTGCATATGTATCTCAGGCACATTCTAAACTTTGTCAACTCGCAGGAATCCTTTCACATGAACAATTTTGATTCTGAAATGTACTTTCATTCCTCAGGTTCATAACAGTTGAAACAGAATTTGTAAGCATTCACTCTTCATGATCTCTGAACATAAAACACAGCAGTTATTCAGCCCATTATGTCTATGGTGATAAAGAGATCCCCAACCTAATCCCATCTTTCAGCACCAACTTACAGCCTTTCAAGTACATATCAAAGTGTTAAGTCAATATACAGGTATCATCTTTACTTCCAATCTCTAGGTGAAAAAAAAGTTTTCTCATCTTCTCTACAATCCTTCTGCTAAATCTACACCCTTGAATTTTGGCCCCTCATAATTTGATACATCATATCTCCCCTCAACCTCCTCTGTTCCAAAGAAAACAATTTATCCCAACTTTCCTCGATGCCTTAGTTTCCCAATAATTCATGCTGCAGCCCAGCTAGCATTACGAGGCCCAGCTAGCATGTTGAGGCCCAGCTAGCATAGCAAGGCCCAGCTAGCATTATGAGGTCCAGCTAGTAGCTGCAGAGGCTGCAGGAGCACTGGGGCGAATCCACGGACACTTGGCGAGTTTGGGGGGAGTTCTTTTTTTGCTTCTCATTCTCCGACTGTAAGAGGTGCTTCAGGTAATTTCTGCCGATGATAAATCTGTCTGCCTTACTGCAGGCGAAAGGCAATTTCAGGTAATATGACACTGGATTGTTTCATGACAATAAATTGAACCCTGAATCTTGAATTTTGCTGCATGCTGATCTAACATAATCTCTGTTTCTATATTCAACGCCTCATAGTGTACAAAAATGTCCCATCTGCTTTTTCAACCACCTTGTTGACATTCTTGATATCTTTGATCTGTGAACATCCATTCTGGTCCCGGTGCCTCTGAACAACACTCAATACCTTTCCAGGTACTTGACGTACTTTCATACGTGAATCACCTCACAATTCTAGCTATCAAAGCTTTTAAAGTTTCCACACTTCCACCAAAGGACAACCAAGGATCTGCCTGTACAACTGACTCCGCATATTTTGCATTCTGACCAACTGCGAATGTCTATTTATTTATTTTTCTCCTCATTTTATTATCTTCTTCTCCTTTATGTGATATTACATGTTGTGTGTCATATATCTCTGAAGCTCCAGCAAGTAAGACTTTTACTGCATCTGGATATTGCACTTGAGTACATGATAATAAAACAAACCAAATATTCACTCCTTTGGCTAACCTGACCAGACCCTCTATATCTTCCTAAAGTTTAAACTGTCCTCCTCATTGCCAACCATTCATTCATTTTGTGTTATCTGCAAACATATTTATCATGCCCGCTCTATGCCAGTCAAAATAATTGTTAAAAAAGCCAAGGGACTCAGCACTGTGTCTCTGCGAAACATCACTGGTATCAGCAAGAGAATCAGTTGTTTACTGATAATCTGGTTGAGTAGATCACCCACTTGCCTCAGCACTTTTTTTTGATTTTCCATTCATTTGGCCACGCTGTAATTATATCCTTCCCCTAATTGCAGTCTGACAAGTTCTGAAAATGAATGTATTATCAAAGCTGTTGATAATAATTATAGCTGAAGGAAGTGCAGGCATAATTTGAAAGATTCTAAGATAGGCACATGGATAAAAAAGACATTTGTGGTTTTGAGGAAGGGAAGGATTAAATCAGGGATGGCCAAACTAAGAGCCACATACAATAAACTTTGGAAGTTTGAGAGCCACCATCACGTGATCGCAACCATGTTGACTAAAACTACCATTGTAAGCAGCGGCTGGTACAATTCCTGTCTCAGCCACCTTACTGTACATGCTGTTGTATAAGGACGACGATGTACAGGATGACCCTGGAATTTCCACCTAAAATGTTGGTTATGAGTGATACCCTTTCAAAAAGGCACCTCCTCCCAAAAAAAATCTGGCACCTACTGCTGACCAATGTTAAAAGCAAATCACAATATTTTAATAAAAATGATTATTTTAAGGTTTAAGTTTTATTTGAATATTGTAAAATAAGCCACTGTCGGCTCCAGTGACAGGCCATTTAAAGCCTGTACAGAGCCGACAGCACAGAGATCGGGCGGATGGACCCTGCGGAGGAGCACTGAGACTTTGCAAATAACTAACGGGGTGTGCGTAGGATTACGTTGGAGCCGGCAAGAAGATGCAGCAGAGTTGTCAAGGTAATAATTTTAGACTCTTTGTATAGGACGACCCAAATTTAAGGTGAAAATTTGAAGTTTAGCCGATCGTCCTACACAACGGCATATATGCTGCTGTGGCGAGCTGCACATTACATGTCAAAGAGCCGCATGTGGCTCGCGAGCCGCTCTTTGGCCACCCCTGGATTAGATTGTTATGAAGTAGGTTTACATCAAGGGCTGAAGGGCCTGTACTATGCTGTAATGTACAATGTTCCATGTTTAAAAGTTAGATTTTTTAAAATATATTTCTATTTGGGTGTCTGCGACTTGGTTGAGCAACACAATAATCAGGGTTTGAGAACTATGATATTCAAACTCTTGCATGGTACACACTTTGTGTCTTCTTTCTTTTTCTTTTCTTTGGCTTGGCTTCGCGGACGAAGATTTATGGAGGGGGTAAAAAGTCCACGTCAGCTGCAGGCTCGTTTGTGGCTGACCAGTCCGATGCGGGACAGGCAGACACGATTGCAGCGGTTGCAAGGGAAAATTGGTTGGTTGGGGTTGGGTTTTGGGTTTTTCCTCCTTTGCCTTTTGTCAGTGAGGTGGGCTCTGCGGTCTTCTTCAAAGGAGGCTGCTGCCCGCCAAACTGTGAGGCGCCAAGATGCACGGTTTGAGGCGTTATCAGCCCACTGGCGGTGGTCAATGTGGCAGGCACCAAGAGATTTCTTTAGGCAGTCCTTGTACCTTTTCTTTGGTGCACCTCTGTCACGGTGGCCAGTGGAAAGCTCGCCATATAATACGATCTTGGGAAGGCGATGGTCCTCCATTCTGGAGACGTGACCCATCCAGCGCAGCTGGATCTTCAGCAGCGTGGACTCGATGCTGTCGACCTCTGCCCTCTCGAGTACCTCGACGTTAGGGGTGTGAGCGCTCCAATGGATGTTGAGGATGGAGCGGAGACAACGCTGGTGGAAGCGTTCTAGGAGCCGTAGGTGGTGCCGGTAGAGGACCCATGTTTCGGAGCCGAACAGGAGTGTGGGTATGACAACGGCTCTGTATACGCTTATCTTTGTGAGGTTTTTCAGTTGGTTGTTTTTCCAGACTCTTTTGTGTAGTCTTCCAAAGGCGCTATTTGCCTTGGCGAGTCTGTTGTCTATCTCATTGTCGATCCTTGCATCTGATGAAATGGTGCAGCCGAGATAGGTAAACTGGTTGACCGTTTTGAGTTTTGTGTGCCCGATGGAGATGTGGGGGGGCTGGTAGTCATGGTGGGGAGCTGGCTGATGGAGGACCTCAGTTTTCTTCAGGCTGACTTCCAGGCCAAACATTTTGGCAGTTTCCGCAAAGCAGGACGTCAAGCGCTGAAGAGCTGGCTCTGAATGGGCAACTAAAGCGGCATCATCTGCAAAGAGTAGTTCACGGACAAGTTTCTCTTGTGTCTTGGTGTGAGCTTGCAGGCGCCTCAGATTGAAGAGACTGCCATCCGTGCGGTACCGGATGTAAACAGCGTCTTCATTGTTGGGGTCTTTCATGGCTTGGTTCAGCATCATGCTGAAGAAGATTGAAAAGAGGGTTGGTGCGAGAACACAGCCTTGCTTCACGCCATTGTTAATGGAGAAGGGTTCAGAGAGCTCATTGCTGTATCTGACCCGACCTTGTTGGTTTTCGTGCAGTTGGATAATCATGTTGAGGAACTTTGGGGGACATCCGATGCGCTCTAGTATTTGCCAAAGCCCTTTCCTGCTCACGGTGTCGAAGGCTTTGGTGAAGTGTTGTTGACACTTTGTTTAAATATGTAATATATCACACCACAAACTTACTGTAACAATATAGCAGTGGTTCCCAACCTTTTACTTTCCACTCACATACCACTTTAATATTCCCTCTGTGATAAGTGTTCTGTGATTAGTAAGTGATTGCTTAAGGTGGTAGGTGAGTAGGAAGGGAAGGTTGAGAATCACTGTTCTAGACCCAATTATTACCTAATTATTTGGTTGAGAAAAATTGTCATTGGCCCATTTCCTTTGGAGTTAGGAAACTGTGCACATAACGAGCCAATTAGGTCCGATTAAAACCGTAGTTTTCAAACATTTTCTTTCCACCCACATACCACCTTAAGCAATCACTTAATAATCACAGAGCACTTATGGCATAGGGAATACTTAAAGTGGTATGTGAGTGGAAAGTAAAAGGTTGGGAACCACTGCAATATAGGATATCTCAACTTATTGCGAACAGCGCTACAGGGGTCAAAATAAGCCTATCAACATTTTTGCCTTTAAAATTATATATCAAATACCTAGATGATTTATTTATCAAATAATTACATGAAATAAATACATTTTATTACTGTCTATAAGCCTTTTCATTATCAATTGCTTTACAATGTTGGAGTGAGAAAAGATGACACAATGTGTTAGAACTTGAAATGTTTGGCAAAATAGCTATTAGATAGAGACTACAACAATTGATAGAAAAATTGGCTATCTCTTTGAAAATGAGAAATACAAGATGATATGGGGAAGAGTTGAAAATGGAATTAAATTTCATTTGAAAGTGTTAACGCTTTAATGACCTTTTGGGCTGTAATGGCTATCATTACAAAATACACTAACTTGATAACATGATCCGAATGGAAACTGTGTTGGTGCAATTATTTCTCAGATCATTTTTCTTGGTCAAAAGCATACTAATACAGTGCCCTCCATAGCGTTTGGGACAAAGACAGTTTTTCCTTTACACGCCCCTGTGCTACGCCCCATTTTACATTTGTAATCAAGCAATTTACATGTGATTAAAGTTCACATTCTTGATTATATTCAATGTTATTTATATACCTTTTGGTTTGACCATTACAGCACTTTTTATACATGGGGACTCATTTCAGAGCACCGTAATATTTGGGACATAGCAATGGTACGTATATTAGTCAAGTTTAGTACTTTGCATTTCCCTTGCATGCAATGACTGCTTGAAGTCTGTAATTCATAGACATTACCAGGTGCTGAGTATCTTCTCTGGTGATGGTCAGCCAGGCTTCTATCAGGCTTATCTCCTGAGGATTCCTCTTCAGCATATGGAAGCTATGCTCAATTGGATTGAGATTGGGTGACTGACTTGGTCATTCAAGAATTTTCCAGTTTTTACCTTTGTTGCTTTTGCAGTATGTTTGGAATCATTGTCTTAGATGAAGCACCGTCCAATGAGTTTAGAGGCATTTGGTCAAACCTGAGCACATGACATGTTTCTATACACCTCAGAATTCATTTTGCTACTGCCATCAACTGTTACATCATCCATGAAGATAAGTGTACCAGGCCATAACACAGATGAGGTGGTATGCTTTGAATCTTGGGCAGTTCCTTTACGCCTCCACTCTTTGCTCTTGCCATCACTCTGAAACAGGTTACTCCTGGTCTCATCTGTCCACAAAAGCTTTTTCCAGAATTCTGCAGGCTCTATTAAATAATACTTGGCAAACTATAATCTGGCCATCCTGTTTCTGTAATGAATTAATGGTTTGCATCTTGCAGTGTAGCCTCTGTATTTCTGTTCATGAAGTCTTCTGGGGACTGTAGTCACTGTCGCATCCACAACTACCTCCTGAAGCATTTTTGATCTGTCGGGCAGACATTTCTTCATTACGATGAGAATTCTTTTGAAATCAGCAGTGGGGTTCTTCCTTGGTCTACCAGTCCCTTTGCGATTACTGACCTCATCAGTACTCTCTTTCTTCTTAATGATGTTCAAGAAATGGTGATTTTGGTCATTCTAAGGTTTAGGTGATGTCTCTTACTGTTTTATTCTTGTTTTTCAGCCTCATATTGGCTTCTTTGACTTTCATGAGCACAACTCTGATCCTCATGTCGAAAAATGGCAACTACAGACTGCAAAGGTGATCAAAAGCTTAGAAGCCAGCCTTGCTCTCTTATACCTGAACTAATGAAGCAATTAAACTTGAGTCCTCACGAACACCTGTGAACCCAAATGCCCTCAACATTTTGGCACCCTGAAATGATGGGACTATGTATAAAAAGTTCTGTAATTTCTACATGATCAAACCAAAATATATACAAGTAACCTTGAATAAAAAAGAATGTGCATTTTAATTCCATATGTATTGTGTGATACATTTCTATGATGTATCTCCTATTCCAAAGTGAGGGCCCGAAGCCAGGCTTACACAGGTCAAGTGAAAAGTGGGAGACAGACTTGGGCACAACAATCCCTATGCGATGTTGGTCAGATCTATGTCTGGACAGCCTGACAGGTGTTATTAATGCCAGGTACAGGTTGGTGCAATACAATTTCCTGCATCAACTGTACCTCACACCATAAAAATTACTTAAATCCAAACCAGAAATTTTGCAAATGTGGTTTAAGTGTGGTGTGGAGATTAGAACCTTTACCTGGCTGTGCACAAAGGTGAGATCCTTCAGGGAGGGCCTGGGGGAAATTCTGAAAAAAATTTACTAAGGTGGATTTTTCCACAGGATTTGGAATTGTACCTTCTGGGAAACATTATGGACATGAGTTTTAAACTGTCCAGATACTAAATTCAGTTTGTGGGGCTCGCCTTGTCAGTAGCCAGGAAGTGTATAGCGGTTACGTGGAAGTTTGACTCCCAACTAAATATTACACAGTGGAATATGGAAATGCAGAGCTATAGTCCCCTGGAGAAAATCACGTACAATTTGAGGAGGAAATATGGCACAATTGTTAGGGTGTGGCAACCTTATCTGCAACACATTGGTGCACAGATGTAATTATACCCCTTCTGAATAATGGAAAGGCAACAATCTGTGCCAGTAGTGGAGTGATTGAGATCAATGAAGTGGGTCGTAGCACAGATGACATGCTCTTGTATTCTGTTCCTTATCTTTTTTTTATTTTCTGGTTACTTTGTTTTTTTTTCTTAAGTTCCTTTAAGAGTCTGTGATTTTACCGATAATTGTTTTTTTTTCGTGTTTGTTTAATTTATATAATCTTCTTGTGGTATTAGGGTATGGGAGAGGGATGGGGGAAAATCAGACTCTAAATGTTATGTACCATTATGTATGGGAGAGATTGTGTTGTTTGGTTGGATTTGTGTGAGTCATTGAAAATGAAAAATAAAATATTCCAAAAAAAATTGTGTGATTACAAATTTAAAACTGTGGGGAATCCAGGCAAATAAAGGAAAAAAAAACTGTCTTTGTCCCAAACACTATGGAGAGCACTTTAATAGTATGAGAAAAATAAAAGAGGTATATTAGATGAAGTCTAATCCATGTTTGTTTCATTATGTAGGAGAGAACATAATGGTTTAAAACAGGATCGGTTTCTTTAAAACTGATTACCTGAATGGCCCACAGTCAAATGAAGGGGTGAATGTCATTATTGTGTAGATTACTGGCAATAAACTTAGAAACAAAATCAACAATAATAATGACATGTAGAAATTATTAGATCCCGATGCCTTGAAAACTCTTGACTGGGGGACATTGCAACACATAACAGCCCAGCACTGAAAGTACATCGATGACAGCAGCCGTAGAATATTGATGCCAATTAAGCCAGGGGAATAGAAGGTGCCCATCCTGAAAGAAAAGAAAAATCACTCATGAATGCCTGAACGAGTCCTGCAAGATCTAGTCTGGTCCTACATTTTTTCCGTGCACCATTTATAATTGATTATTTAATCATTATCACATTTGTTTGTGGCGTTTTGTAATGATGTTTGTAAGGTTGCATGTTTTCTCCTATTTAGAAGGACAAAATTTTAAGGTACTTCCTGACCGTAAAGTGATCCAATACATTCCGAGGTCATAAAAAGTATTTAATTTGATTTATTTCTGATAATGATCAAGAGAAAGGTTCAAAAGGTGTGAACCCCATCTGCTGACAGAAAACCAGTTCTGCAGGATAAATTTCCTCAGCATTAACAAATTTAGCATCTCAATGAACAGAAATCTTCACTTCAATTCCATTGGGGTTACAACATTTTTTACAATGATAAACGTGAGGGGGTTCAAGACTACAGAGTGAGGCAGCCCAAACACCAAAGTCCAGATATTTGCGTAGCTGATTATTGCTGTCATTCTGACAGAGCTCCAATGCTGGATAATAACATTTGGTGAGAATCAAACATTATTTCATGCTTAAAAAGCCTTCCCTTGTTGTTTGTTGTTGTTTAAAGTGATTTGCTGTTACCTACTCAGCTGTTTTTAAAAAATGGCCAATTATCTGAAAATATAATTTATCCGTAATGGGCCCAGTCCCATCCATTTCGGATAATGAGGGTTGTACTGTATTTTGTATCTTCTAGTTTTTGATCCTTTCACACAAAAGAACAGATTCTATCTACTATGATTTTTATATCCCCTTAGAACTTCTGATCAGAGGAGAATAACCTTAAATTTTGCAGAGGTAACCAAAATTCCTCATTCCTGGAATAATTTTCATCAATCCTGTGCACTTTTCAACACTTCACATCAATACCAAAGTATGGGACTCAGAATTATACACTGTACTTCATTTGTGGCAAATTACTATTTAAATCAGGTCGATCTCACTTTTTGAACACTGTGGCTCAATTTTAAAAAGCCCAGGATTTAATATACTTTTAAAACTCCCTCTCAACTTCCCTGTCACTTTCAAAGAAATACACACAAATATTTTCAAATCTCCTAATTCGCATACCCATTTAGAATTCTACCCTCTGGTTTAAACTATCCTAATTCACATTTTACAGCATTAACATCTATATGCCAGGTAACTGATCAATTCATCATGCTGTCTATATTTCCTTGAAGATCATTATTATATTCACCATGCCTTCAGGTTTCATCAAAGCACATATACCTTGGCTTATCGAATCTGTAAAGACCAATATACAGTAATTCCACACAAGTCCTGTTTTATTCTCCCCACATTCCCATCAATACTCCCACATTGCCATAGGGACTCTTTTTCCCCCTTTTTGTTTCCAAAACACCTCTCAAGTAGGAAAATTTAGAATCCCATTCCTGATTTTATTAAATATTTGCAAATGACTGTGTTAGTGACTGGTTAAGACTGGAAGTGTAGTTTCACACCCATACAAAATATTTGAGTTGAATTGCCATGGGGGGTGGGGGGGGGGCGGCCACACTGAAGAGAATGGAGATTACTTTTTTAACAAATATCACAGGGACAAGTTAAGTACAGTTTTAGGAGATAAACGCCTTGTAAATGCAAACAGATTTAATGTTTCTTCTGGTAGAAAGAAACCCTCCATGACTCAGGTATTTATTTAACAATAGTATTAATTTGTTTTAATATTTGTATATACATACAAATATCGTTTGTCTGTATGTGTGTTATATCTGTAGCTGTGTTTGTAGTATGTTGCACTGAGGGCCGGAAAACGCTGTTTTGTCAGGTTGTACTTGTACAATTGGATGATAACTAAACTTGAAGTTGAACATGACTTGGAGCTTGCACTTGTACAGGTAAGAAAAAATATATCCACATAGAGAAACACCTTAAAATATTCCATATGAACATTAATATGTGTATTCTGCATTAATAAATGCAAACAACACAAGCACAACTAATTTTTTCCTATATTCCCTGAGCTTTTAGTTTCCTTACAGCTTTAGCACAATCCACGCAAATTGCATCGTGTACTGTTTACATCAACTTCCCACCATTCCCCTTCCCTTCCTGCATGACATTGTTTCAACAAATCCATGTTGAATGATCCAAATTATACTACGACTGTCATTCTGAATAATTTCCAATAATTTTCACACCAGAAAGGTTCATCTTACCCATTTGTAATTGCTTTTTAAACCAATGGTACAAATTTCACTACCTCCAGTCATCCAGCATCTCATCTTCAACTAGATTTGATAGGAAAATAATTATCAAAGTCTCTGATATTTCTACTGAGTCTTGGAATGCATTTCATTCTAATGGATTGTGTGTGTGTGTGTGTGTGTGTGTATGAGTGGGTGTGTGTGAGTGTGGATGTGTGTGTTTGTGTGTATGTGAGTGTGTGTGTGGGTGTGCATGAGTGTGTGTGTGAGTGGGTGTGTGTGAATGTGTGTGGGTGTGTGTGTGTGTATGGGTGTGGTTTGTGGCTGTGATGTGGGTGTGTGGGTGTGGGTGTGTGTGTGTGGGTTTGTGTGTGTGTGAGTGTGTGTGGGTGTGCGTATGGGTGTGTGTATGGGTGTGGTTTGTGGCTGTGATGTGGGTGTGTGGGTGTGGGTGTGTGGGTGTGGGTGTCTGGGTGTGGGTGTGTGGGTGTGGGTGTGCATGAGTGTGTGTGGGTGTGTGGGTGTGGGTGTGTGGGTGTGGGTGTGTGAGTGTGGGTGTGTGGGTGTGCGGGTGTGCATGAGTGTGTGTGTGAGTGGGTGTGGGTGTGGGTGTGTGTGTTTGTGTGTGTGTGAGCGTGTGTGTGGGTGTGCATGAGTGTGTGTGTGAGAGGGTGTGTGGGTGTGGGTGTGTGTGAGTGGGTGTGTGGGTGCGTGGGTGTGGGTGTGTGGGTGTGCATGAGTGTGCGTGTGACTGGGTGTGTGGGTGTGGGGGTGTGTGTTTGTGTGTGTGTGAGTGTGTGTGTGGGTGTGCATGAGAGTGTGTGTGAGTGGGTGTGTGGGTGTGGGTGTGTGTATGGGTTAGGTTTGTGGCTGTGATGTGGGTGTGTGGGTGTGGGTGTGTGGGTGTAGGTGTGTGGGTGTGGGTGTGGGTGTGTGGGTGTGGGTGTGTGGGTGTGCGTGGGTGTGCATGAGTGTGTGTGTGAGTGGGTGTGTGTGTATGGGTGTGTGTATGGGTGAGGTTTGTGGCTGTGATGTGGGTGTGTGGGTGTGTGTGTGTGTGGGTTTGTGTGTGTGAGTGTATGTGGGTGTGTGTATGGGTGTGTGTATGGGTGTGGTTTGTGGCTGTGATGTGGGTGTGTGGGTGTGGGTGTGTGGCTGTGTGTGTGGGTGTGGGTGTGTGGGTGTGGGTGTGCATGAGTGTGAGTGTGGGTGTGGGTGTGGGTGTGGGTGTGTGGGTGTGTGGGTGTGCATGAGTGTGTGTGTGGGTGTGTGTGTTTGTTTGTGTGTGTGTGAGCGTGTGTGTGGGTGTGCATGAGTGTGTGTGTGAGTGGGTGTGTGGGTGTGGGGGTGTGTGTTTGTGTGTGTGTGAGTGTGTGTGCGGGTGTGGGTGTGTGTATGGGTGTGGTTTGTGGCTGTGATGTGGGTGTGTGTATGGGTGTGTTTTGTGGTGGTGATGTGGGTGTGTGGGTGTGGGTGTGGGTGTGTGGGTGTGCATGAGCGTGTGTGTGAGTGGGTGAGTGGGTGTGGATGTGTGGGTGTGGGTGTGTGGGTGTGTGGGTGTGGATGTGTATATGGGTGTGGTTTCTGGCTGTGATGTGGGTGTGTGGGTGTGGGTGTGTGGGTGTGGGTGTGCATGAGTGTGTGTGGGTGTGGGTGTGGGTGTGTGGGTGTGGGTGTGGGTGTGTGGGTGTGGGTGTGTGGGTGTGCGGGTGTGCATGAGTGTGTGTGTGAGTGGGTGTGTGGGTGTGCATGAGTGTGTGTGTGAGTGGGTGTGTGGGTGTGGGTGTGTGTGAGTGGGTGTGTGGGTGTGGGTGTATGTATGGGTGTGGTTTGTGGCTGTGATGTGGGTGTGTGGGTATGGGTGTGTGGGTGCGTGGGTGTGGGTGTGTGGGTGTGCATTAGTGTGTGTGTGAGTGTGTGTGTGGGTGTGCATGAGTGTGTGTGTGAGTGGGTGTGTGGGTGTGGATGTGTGTATGGGTGTGGTTTGTGGCTGTGATGTGGGTGTGTGGGTGTGGGTGTGTGGGTGTGGGTGTGTGGGTGTGTGGGTGTGGGTGTGTGGGTGTGCGTGGGTGTGCATGAGTGTGTGTGTGAGTGGGTGTGTGTGTATGGGTGTGTGTATGGGTGAGGTTTGTGGCTGTGATGTGGGTGTGTGGGTTTGTGTGTGTGTGAGTGTATGTGGGTGTGCGTATGGGTGTGTGTATGGGTGTAGTTTGTGGCTGTGATGTGGGTGTGTGGGTGTGGGTGTGTGGCTGTGTGTGTGGGTGTGGGTGTGTGGATGTGGGTGTGCATGAGTGTGAGTGTGGGTGTGTGTGTGGGTGTGGGTGTGTGGGTGTGGGTGTGTGGGTGTGTGGGTGTGCATGAGTGTGTGTGTGGGTGTGGGTGTGTGTGTTTGTTTGTGTGTGTGTGAGCATGTGTGTGGGTGTGCATGAGTGTGTGTGTGAGTGGGTGTGTGGGTGTGGGGGTGTGTGTTTGTGTGTGTGTGATTGTGTGTGTGGGTGTGTGAATGGGTGTGGTTTGTGGCTGTGATGTGGGTGTGTGTATGGGTGTGGTTTGTGGCGGTGATGTGGGTGTGTGGGTGTGGGTGTGGATGTGTGTATGGGTGTGGTTTGTGGCTGTGATGTGGGTGTGTGGGTGTGGGTGTGCATGAGTGTGTGTGGGTGTGGGTGTGTGGG